>NW_027361820.1:0-1275823 GCF_039654945.1 Dendrobates tinctorius
GGTAGGAATTGAATGCTTGAATTAAGACTGGGGAAGTACTGAGGGGAAGGGGCTGCAGGCCTTGTAGCAGGTGGGTGTGCAGAAATGTAGCTATCCAAAGCCAAACACATTACTGCAGCTTGTCACACCTGTACCTACCAAGCAGCAAAGGCCAAGATAGATCGTTATTTTACTGACAGATTGAATACAGTGCAATGCCTCCCATATAGAGGTGAATAAGAGTAGTAGTAGTAGTAGTAGTAGTAGTAGTAGTAGTAGTAGTAGTAGTAGAAGAGTTGGTCAAGTTAAATCAAGGCTAAGGAATTGGAAATGTGCAACTTGGACCAAGAAAAACTAATTACAGAGCAACGACATTTGAAAAAAGCATTCAAATCATGCTTTGAAAACACTACTTGTATATCCCGATTTCAATTCAATCTGTCTTTGGAAACCGCTTAAGAGAGTGAGTGCACCATTCTCAGAGGAACTGCAGATACTGAAATGATGTGTGTAGTGAAGTGAGCAAGCTATTTTTCCATCTCCCTGGCGAGCATCGCCCACCTGTCTGCTGAGGCTCCCTCAGCAGACTGAAGCTGACTACTACTGCGCAGCTGCTACAGACTGTGGGCTGCCCATTGTGACACGTGGTCCCATTGTGACACGTGGTCCCATTGTTCCAGGAATAGAACACATCCAAGCATTGTGTTCTATGAATGGCATGATTCCTATCACAGTGTTCCATGGATGGAACACATCCTATTTACTGCAGGCAAGCAGCGCACCTAGCTGCTGCTGCTGCTGCTGCTGCTACAAGCCAATAGAATACCGTCTGTCAGACAGGTGGACGTAGGCCGAACATTCAAATAACTCGCCAGATAAATCGTTGCTTTTCCATTTAATTCATATATAAATTAATTCAAAATTGAACAGTAAATTTCAAAGTTGGAAGGCCACAAGAGGGGGACAATGTTTCAAAAATGAAACGACATATCATTGCATGAGGGATGTGGTAGGAATTGAATGCTTGAATTAAGACTGGGGAAGTACTGAGGGGAAGGGGCTGCAGGCCTTGTAGCAGGTGGGTGTGCAGAAATGTAGCTATCCAAAGCCAAACACATTACTGCAGCTTGTCACAACTGTACCAACCACGCAGCAAAGGCCAAGATAGATCGTTATTTTACTGACAGATTGAATACAGTGCAATGCCTCCCATATAGAGGTGAATAAGTGTAGTAGTAGTAGTAGTAGTAGTAGAAGAGTTGGTCAAGTTAAATCAAGGCTAAGGAATTGGAAATGTGCAACTTGGACCAAGAAAAACTAAT
Source organism: Dendrobates tinctorius (assembly GCF_039654945.1). Lineage (NCBI taxonomy): Eukaryota > Metazoa > Chordata > Amphibia > Anura > Dendrobatidae > Dendrobates > Dendrobates tinctorius. The sequence goes on from NW_027361820.1 coordinate 1,302, forward strand.
TACAGAGCAACGACATTTGAAAAAAGCATTCAAATCATGCTTTGAAAACACTACTTGTGTATCCCGATTTCAATTCAATCTGTCTTTGGAAACTGCTTAAGAGAGTGAGTGCACCATTCTCAGAGGAACTGCAGATACTGAAATGATGCGTGGAGTGAAGAGAGGAAGCTATTTTTCCATCTCCCTGGCGAGCATCGCCCACCTGTCTGCTGAGGCTCCCTCAGCAGACTTAAGCTGACTACTACTGCGCAGCTGCTACAGACTGTGGGCTGCCCATTGTGACACGTGGTCCCATTGTGACACGTGGTCCCATTGTTCCAGGAATAGAACACATCCAAGCATTGTGTTCTATGAATGGCATGATTCCTATCACAGTGTTCCATGGATGGAACACATCCTATTTACTGCAGGCATGCAGCGCACCTAGCTGCTGCTGCTGCTGATGCTACAAGCCACTAGAATACCGTCTGTCAGACAGGTGGACGTAGGCCGAACATTCAACTAACTCGCCAGATAAATCGTTGCTTTTCCATTTAATTCATATATGAATTAATTCAAAATTGAACTGTAAATTTCAAAGTTGGAAGGCCACAAGAGGGGGACAATGTTTCAAAAATGAAACGACATATCATTGCATGAGGGATGTGGTAGGAATTGAATGCTTGAATTAAGACTGGGGAAGTACTGAGGGGAAGGGGCTGCAGGCCTTGTAGCAGGTGGGTGTGCAGAAATGTAGCTATCCAAAGCCAAACACATTACTGCAGCTTGTCACACCTGTACCTACCAAGCAGCAAAGGCCAAGATAGATCGTTATTTTACTGACAGATTGAATACAGTGCAATGCCTCCCATATAGAGGTGAATAAGAGTAGTAGTAGTAGTAGTAGTAGTAGTAGTAGTAGAAGAGTTGGTCAAGTTAAATCAAGGCTAAGGAATTGGAAATGTGCAACTTGGACCAAGAAAAACTAATTACAGAGCAACGACATTTGAAAAAAGCATTCAAATCATGCTTTGAAAACACTACTTGTGTATCCCGATTTCAATTCAATCTGTCTTTGGAAACTGCTTAAGAGAGTGAGTGCACCATTCTCAGAGGAACTGCAGATACTGAAATGATGCGTGGAGTGAAGTGAGCAAGCTATTTTTCCATCTCCATGGCGAGCATCGCCCACCTGTCTGCTGAGGCTCCCTCAGCAGACTGAAGCTGACTACTACTGCGCAGCTGCTACAGACTGTGGGCTGCCCATTGTGACACGTGGTCCCATTGTGACACGTGGTCCCATTGTTCCAGGAATAGAACACATCCAAGCATTGTGTTCTATGAATGGCATGATTCCTATCACAGTGTTCCATGGATGGAACACATCCTATTTACTGCAGGCAAGCAGCGCACCTAGCTGCTGCTGCTGCTGCTACAATCCACTAGAATACCGTCTGTCAGACAGGTGGACGTAGGCCGAACATTCAAATAACTCACCAGATAAATCGTTGCTTTTCAATTTAATTCATATATGAATTAATTCAAAATTGAACAGTAAATTTCAAAGTTGGAAGGCCACAAGAGGGGGGCAATGTTTCAAAAATGAAACGACATATCATTGCATGAGGGATGTGGTAGGAATTGAATGCTTGAATTAAGACTGGGGAAGTACTGAGGGGAAGGGGCTGCAGGCCTTGTAGCAGGTGGGTGTGCAGAAATGTAGCTATCCAAAGCCAAACACATTACTGCAGCTTGTCACACCTGTACCTACCAAGCAGCAAAGGCCAAGATAGATCGTTATTTTACTGACAGATTGAATACAGTGCAATGCCTCCCATATAGAGGTGAATAAGAGTAGTAGTAGTAGTAGTAGTAGTAGTAGAAGAGTTGTTCAAGTTAAATCAAGGCTAAGAAATTGGAAATGTGCAACTTGGACCAAGAAAAACTAATTACAGAGCAACGACATTTGAAAAAAGCATTCAAATCATGCTTTGAAAACACTACTTGTGTATCCCAATTTCAATTCAATCTGTCTTTGGAAACCGCTTAAGAGTGAGTGCACCATTCTCAGAGGAACTGCAGATACTGAAATGATGCGTGGAGTGAAGTGAGCAAGCTATTTTTCCATCTCCCTGGCGAGCATCGCCCACCTCTCTGCTGAGGCTCCCTCAGCAGACTGAAGCTGACTACTACTGCGCAGCTGCTACAGACTGTGGGCGGCCCATTGTGACACGTGGTCCCATTGTGACACGTGGTCCCATTGTTCCAGGAATAGAACACATCCAAGCATTGTGTTCTATGAATGGCATGATTCCTATCACAGTGTTCCATGGATGGAACACATCCTATTTACTGCAGGCAAGCAGCGCACCTAGCTGCTGCTGCTGCTGCTGATACAAGCCACTAGAATACCGTCTGTCAGACAGGTGGACGTAGGCCGAACATTCAAATAACTAGCCAGATAAATCGTTGCTTTTCCATTTAATTCATATATGAATTAATTCAAAATTGAACAGTAAATTTCAAAGTTGGAAGGCCACAAGAGGGGGACAATGTTTCAAAAATGAAACGACATATCATTGCATGAGGGATGTGGTAGGAATTGAATGCTTGAATTAAGACTGGGGAAGTACTGAGGGGAAGGGGCTGCAGGCCTTGTAGCAGGTGGGTGTGCAGAAATGTAGCTATCCAAAGCCAAACACATTACTGCAGCTTGTCACACCTGTACCTACCAAGCAGCAAAGGCCAAGATAGATCGTTATTTTACTGACAGATTGAATACAGTGCAATGCCTCCCATATAGAGGTGAATAAGAGTAGTAGTAGTAGTTGTAGTAGTAGAAGAGTTGGTCAAGTTAAATCAAGGCTAAGGAATTGGAAATGTGCAACTTGGACCAAGAAAAACTAATTACAGAGCAACGACATTTGAAAAAAGCATTCAAATCATGCTTTGAAAACACTACTTGTGTATCCCGATTTCAATTCAATCTGTCTTTGGAAACCGCTTAAGAGAGTGAGTGCACCATTCTCAGAGGAACTGCAGATACTGAAATGATGTGTGGAGTGAAGTGAGCAAGCTATTTTTCCATCTCCCTGGCGAGCATCGCCCACCTGTCTGCTGAGGCTCCCTCAGCAGACTGAAGCTGAATACTACTGCGCAGCTGCTACAGACTGTGGGCGGCCCATTGTGACACGTGGTCCCATTGTGACACGTGGTCCCATTGTTCCAGGAATAGAACACATCCAAGCATTGTGTTCTATGAATGGCATGATTCCTATCACAGTGTTCCATGGATGGAACACATCCTATTTACTGCAGGCAAGCAGCGCACCTAGCTGCTGCTGCTGCTGCTGCTGCTACAAGCCACTAGAATACCGTCTGTCAGATAGGTGGACGTAGGCCGAACATTCAAATAACTCGCCAGATAAATCGTTGCTTTTCCATTTAATTCATATATAAATTAATTCAAAATTGAACAGTAAATTTCAAAGATGGAAGGCCACAAGAGGGGGACAATGTTTCAAAAATGAAACGACATATCATTGCATGAGGGATGTGGTAGGAATTGAATGCTTGAATTAAGACTGGGGAAGTACTGAGGGGAAGGGGCTGCAGGCCTTGTAGCAGGTGGGTGTGCAGAAATGTAGCTATCCAAAGCCAAACACATTACTGCAGCTTGTCACAACTGTACCTACCACGCAGCAAAGGCCAAGATAGATTGTTATTTTACTGACAGATTGAATACAGTGCAATGCCTCCCATATAGAGGTGAATAAGTGTAGTAGCAGTAGTAGTAGTAGTAGTAGTAGTAGTAGTAGAAGAGTTGGTCAAGTTAAATCAAGGCTAAGGAATTGGAAATGTGCAACTTGGACCAAGAAAAACTAATTACAGAGCAACGACATTTGAACAAAGCATTCAAATCATGCTTTGAAAACACTACTTGTGTATCCCGATTTCAATTCAATCTGTCTTTGGAAACTGCTTAAGAGAGTGAGTGCACCATTCTCAGAGGAACTGCAGATACTGAAATGATGCGTGGAGTGAAGAGAGCAAGCTATTTTTCCATCTCCCTGGCGAGCATCGCCCACCTGTCTGCTGAGGCTCCCTCAGCAGACTGAAGCTGACTACTACTGCGCAGCTGCTACAGACTGTGGGCTGCCCATTGTGACACGTGGTCCCATTGTGACACGTGGCCCCATTGTTCCAGGAATAGAACACATCCAAGCATTGTGTTCTATGAATGGCATGATTCCTATCACAGTGTTCCATGGATGGAACACATCCTATTTACTGCAGGCAAGCAGCGCACCTAGCTGCTGCTGCTGCTGCTTTTTTTCTACTCCTCTCATGAGCCCAAACAAGACTCTAAAAGGATGAGTTTGCAACTACTTTACTTTTGGAGAAAATTCAAAACATTCATTATTCAATAGAGCCCAATAGCAAAAACCAGCGTTTTGAATGAAGAATCACATTTCTTGGTAGAATCATGCAGGATTGAAATTTATGATGGTTTTTTACTCCTCTCAACAGCCAAAACAAGTTTCTAAAAGGATGAGTTTGCAACTACTTTACTTTTGGAGAAAATTCAAAACATTCATTATTCAATAGGGCCCAAACTATCAAAAACCAGCGGTTTGAATGAACACTCATATTTCTTGGTAGAATCGTGCAGGACTGAAATTTTTGATGTTTTTCTACTCCTCTCATGAGCCCAAACAAGACTCTAAAAGGATGAGTTTGCAACTACTTTACTTTTGGAGAAAATTCAAAACATTCATTATTCAATAGAGCCCAATAGCAAAAACCAGCGTTTTGAATGAAGAATCACATTTCTTGGTAGAATCATGCAGGATTGAAATTTTTGATGGTTTTTTACTCCTCTCAAAAGCCCAAACACGTTTCTAAAAGGATGAGTTTGCAACTACTTTACTTTTGGAAATAAATTCAAAACATTCATTATTCAATAGGGCCCAAAATATCAAAAACCAGCGGTTTGAATGAACACACATTTCTTGGTAGAATCGTGCAGGACTGAAATTTTTGATGTTTTTCTACTCCTCTCATGAGCCCAAACAAGTCTCTAAAAGGATGAGTTTGCAACTACTTTACTTTTGGAGAGAATTCAATGAATGTCAATTGAATGTTTTGAATTTTCTCCAAAAGTAAAGTAGTTGCAAACTCATCCTTTTAGAAACTTGTTTGGGCTGTTGAGAGGAGTAAAAAACCATCAAAAATTTCAATCCTGCATGATTCTACCAAGAAATGTGATTCTTCATTCAAAACCTGATTTTTGCTATTGGGCTCTATTGAATAATGAATGTTTTGAATTTTCTACAAAAGTAAAGTAGTTGCAAACTCATACTTTTAGAGACTTGTTTGGGCTCATGAGAGGAGTAGAAAAACATCAAAAATTTCAGTCCTGCACAATTCTACCAAGAAATGTGAGTGTTCATTCAAACCGCTGGTTTTTGATAGTTTGGGCCCTATTGAATAATGAATGTTTTGAATTTTCTCCAAAAGTAAAGTAGTTGCAAGCTCATGCATTTAGAGACTTGTTTGGGCTCATGAGAGGAGTAGAAAAACATCAAAAATTTCAGTCCTGCATGATTCTACCAAGAAATGTGTGTTCATTCAAACCGCTGGTTTTTGATATTTTGGGCCCTATTGAATATTGAATGTTTTGAATTTTCTCCAAAAGTAAAGTAGTTGCAAACTCATCCTTTTAGAAACTTGTTTGGGCTGTTGAGAGGAGTAAAAAACCATCAAAAATTTCAGTCCTGCATGATTCTACCAAGAAATGTGTGTTCATTCAAACCGCTGGTTTTTGATATTTTGGGCCCTATTGAATAATGAATGTTTTGAATTTTCTCCAAAAGTAAAGTAGTTGCTAACTCATCCTTTTAGAAACTTGTTTGGGCTGTTGAGAGGAGTAAAAAACCATCAAAAATTTCAATCCTGCATGATTCTACCAAGAAATGTGATTCTTCATTCAAAACGCTGATTTTTGCTATTGGGTTCTATTGAATAATGAATGTTTTGAATTTTCTTCAAAAGTAAAGTAGTTGCAAACTCATCCTTTTAGAGACTTGTTTGGGCTCATGAGAGGAGTAGAAAAACATCAAAAATTTCAGTCCTGCACAATTCTACCAAGAAATGTGAGTGTTCATTCAAACCGCTGGTTTTTGATAGTTTGGGCCCTATTGTATAATGAATGTTTTGAATTTTCTCCAAAAGTAAAGTAGTTGCAAACTCATCCTTTTAGAAACTTGTTTGGGCTGTTGAGAGGAGTAAAAAACCATCAAAAATTTCAATCCTGCATGATTCTACCAAGAAATGTGATTCTTCATTCAAAACGCTGGTTTTTGCTATTGGGCTCTATTGAATAATGAATGTTTTGAATTTTCTCCAAAAGTAAAGTAGATGCAAACTCATCCTTTTAGAGTCTTGGTTTGGGCTCATGAGAGGAGTAGAAAAACATCAAAAATTTCAGTCCTGCACGATTCTACCAAGAAATGTGAGTGTTCATTCAAACCGCTGGTTTTTGATAGTTTGGGCCCTATTGAATAATGAATGTTTTGAATTTTCTCCAAAAGTAATGTAGTTGCAAACTCATCCTTTTAGAAACTTGTTTGGGCTGTTGAGAGGAGTAAAAAACCATCAAAAATTTCAATCCTGCATGATTCTACCAAGAAATGTGATTCAAAACGCTGATTTTTGCTATTGGGTTCTATTGAATAATGAATGTTTTGAATTTTCTCCAAAAGTAAAGTAGTTGCAAACTCATCCTTTTATAGACTTGTTTGGGCTCATGAGAGGAGTAGAAAAACATCAAAAATTTCAGTCCTGCACGATTCTATCAAGAAATGTGTGTTCATTCAAACCGCTGGTTTTTGATATTTTGGGCCCTATTGAATAATGAATGTTTTGAATTTTCTCCAAAAGTAAAGTAGTTGCAAACTCATCCTTTGAGAAACTTGTTTGGGCTGTTGAGAGGAGTAAAAAACCATCAAAAATTTCAATCCTGCATTTTCTACCAAGAAATGTGATTCTTCATTCAAAACGCTGGTTTTTGCTATTGGGCTCTATTGAATAATGAATGTTTTGAATTTTCTCCAAAAGTAAAGTAGTTGCAAACTCATCCTTTTAGAGGCTTGTTTGGGCTCATGAGAGGAGTAGAAAAACATCAAAAATTTCAGTCCTGCACGATTCTACCAAGAAATGTGAGTGTTCATTCAAACCGCTGGTTTTTGATAGTTTGGGCCACATTGAATAATGAATGTTTTGAATTTTCTCCAAAAGTAAAGTAGTTGCAAACTCATCCTTTTAGAAACTTGTTTGGGCTGTTGAGAGGAGTAAAAAACCATAAAAAATTTCAATCCTGCATGATTCTACCAAGAAATGTGATTCTTCATTCAAAACGCTGATTTTTGCTATTGGGTTCTATTGAATAATGAATGTTTTGAATTTTCTCCAAAAGTAAAGTAGTTGCAAACTCATGCTTTTAGAGACTTGTTTAGGCTCATGAGAGGAGTAGAAAAACATCAAAAATTTCAGTCCTGCATGATTCTACCAAGAAATGTGTGTTCATTCAAACCGCTGGTTTTTGATATTTTGGGCCCTATTGAATAATGAATGTTTTGAATTTTCTCCAAAAGTAAAGTAGTTGCAAACTCATCCTTTTAGAAACTTATTTGGGCTGTTGAGAGGAGTAAAAAACCATCAAAAATTTCAATCCTGCATGATTCTACCAAGAAATGTGATTCTTCATTCAAAACGCTGGTTTTTGCTATTGGGCCCTATTGAATAATGAATGTTTTGAATTTTCTCCAAAAGTAAAGTAGTTGCAAACTCATCCTTTTAGAGACTTGTTTGTGCTCATGAGAGGAGTAGAAAAACATCAAAAATTTCAGTCCTGCATGATTCTACCAAGAAATGTGTGTTCATTCAAACTGCTGGTTTTTGATATTTTGGGCCCTATTGAATAATGAATGTTTTGAATTTTCTCCAAAAGTAAAGTAGTTGCAAGCTATTGCTTTTAGAGACTTGTTTGGGCTCATGAGAGGAGTAGAAAAACATCAAAAATTTCAGTCCTGCATGATTCTACCAAGAAATGTGTGTTCATTCAAACTGCTGGTTTTTGATATTTTGGGCCCTATTGTATAATGAATGTTTTGAATTTTCTCCAAAAGTAAAGTAGTTGCAAACTCATCCTTTTAGAAACTTGTTTGGGCTGTTGAGAGGAGTAAAAAACCATCAAAAATTTCAATCCTGCATGATTCTACCAAGAAATGTGATTCTTCATTCAAAACGCTGGTTTTTGCTATTGGGCTCTATTGAATAATGAATGTTTTGAATTTTCTCCAAAAGTAAAGTAGATGCAAACTCATCCTTTTAGAGTCTTGGTTTGGGCTCATGAGAGGAGTAGAAAAACATCAAAAATTTCAGTCCTGCACGATTCTACCAAGAAATGTGAGTGTTCATTCAAACCGCTGGTTTTTGATTTTTTTTTACCCTATTGAATAATGAATGTTTTGAATTTTCTCCAAAAGTAAAGTAGTTGCAAACTCATCCTTTTAGAGACTTGTTTGTGCTCATGAGAGGAGTAGAAAAACATCAAAAATTTCAGTCCTGCACGATTCTACCAAGAAATGTGAGTGTTCATTCAAACCGCTGGTTTTTGATAGTTTGGGCCCTATTGAATAATGAATGTTTTGAATTTTCTCCAAAAGTAAAGTAGTTGCAAACTCATCCTTTTAGAAACTTGTTTGGGCTGTTGAGAGGAGTAAAAAAACATCAAAAATTTCAATCCTGCATGATTCTACCAAGAAATGTGATTCAAAACGCTGATTTTTGCTATAGGGTTCTATTGAATAATGAATGTTTTGAATTTTCTCCAAAAGTAAAGTAGTTGCAAACTCATCCTTTTATAGACTTGTTTGGGCTCATGAGAGGAGTAGAAAAACATCAAAAATTTCAGTCCTGCACGATTCTATCAAGAAATGTGTGTTCATTCAAACCGCTGGTTTTTGATATTTTGGGCCCTATTGAATAATGAATGTTTTGAATTTTCTCCAAAAGTAAAGTAGTTGCAAACTCATCCTTTTAGAAACTTGTTTGGGCTGTTGAGAGGAGTAAAAAACCATCAAAAATTTCAATCCTGCATTTTCTACCAAGAAATGTGATTCTTCATTCAAAACGCTGGTTTTTGCTATTGGGCTCTATTGAATAATGAATGTTTTGAATTTTCTCCAAAAGTAAAGTAGTTGCAAACTCATCCTTTTAGAGACTTGTTTGGGCTCATGAGAGGAGTAGAAAAACATCAAAAATTTCAGTCCTGCACGATTCTACCAAGAAATGTGAGTGTTCATTCAAACCGCTGGTTTTTGATAGTTTGGGCCACATTGAATAATGAATGTTTTGAATTTTCTCCAAAAGTAAAGTAGTTGCAAACTCATCCTTTTAGAAACTTGTTTGGGCTGTTGAGAGGAGTAAAAAACCATAAAAAATTTCAATCCTGCATGATTCTACCAAGAAATGTGATTCTTCATTCAAAACGCTGATTTTTGCTATTGGGTTCTATTGAATAATGAATGTTTTGAATTTTCTCCAAAAGTAAAGTAGTTGCAAACTCATGCTTTTAGAGACTTGTTTAGGCTCATGAGAGGAGTAGAAAAACATCAAAAATTTCAGTCCTGCATGATTCTACCAAGAAATGTGTGTTCATTCAAACCGCTGGTTTTTGATATTTTGGGCCCTATTGAATAATGAATGTTTTGAATTTTCTCCAAAAGTAAAGTAGTTGCAAACTCATCCTTTTAGAAACTTATTTGGGCTGTTGAGAGGAGTAAAAAACCATCAAAAATTTCAATCCTGCATGATTCTACCAAGAAATGTGATTCTTCATTCAAAACGCTGGTTTTTGCTATTGGGCCCTATTGAATAATGAATGTTTTGAATTTTCTCCAAAAGTAAAGTAGTTGCAAACTCATCCTTTTAGAGACTTGTTTGTGCTCATGAGAGGAGTAGAAAAACATCAAAAATTTCAGTCCTGCATGATTCTACCAAGAAATGTGTGTTCATTCAAACTGCTGGTTTTTGATATTTTGGGCCCTATTGAATAATGAATGTTTTGAATTTTCTCCAAAAGTAAAGTAGTTGCAAGCTATTGCTTTTAGAGACTTGTTTGGGCTCATGAGAGGAGTAGAAAAACATCAAAAATTTCAGTCCTGCATGATTCTACCAAGAAATGTGTGTTCATTCAAACTGCTGGTTTTTGATATTTTGGGCCCTATTGTATAATGAATGTTTTGAATTTTCTCCAAAAGTAAAGTAGTTGCAAACTCATCCTTTTAGAAACTTGTTTGGGCTGTTGAGAGGAGTAAAAAACCATCAAAAATTTCAATCCTGCATGATTCTACCAAGAAATGTGATTCTTCATTCAAAACGCTGGTTTTTGCTATTGGGCTCTATTGAATAATGAATGTTTTGAATTTTCTCCAAAAGTAAAGTAGATGCAAACTCATCCTTTTAGAGTCTTGGTTTGGGCTCATGAGAGGAGTAGAAAAACATCAAAAATTTCAGTCCTGCACGATTCTACCAAGAAATGTGAGTGTTCATTCAAACCGCTGGTTTTTGATTTTTTTTTACCCTATTGAATAATGAATGTTTTGAATTTTCTCCAAAAGTAAAGTAGTTGCAAACTCATCCTTTTAGAGACTTGTTTGTGCTCATGAGAGGAGTAGAAAAACATCAAAAATTTCAGTCCTGCACGATTCTACCAAGAAATGTGAGTGTTCATTCAAACCGCTGGTTTTTGATAGTTTGGGCCCTATTGAATAATGAATGTTTTGAATTTTCTCCAAAAGTAAAGTAGTTGCAAACTCATCCTTTTAGAAACTTGTTTGGGCTGTTGAGAGGAGTAAAAAAACATCAAAAATTTCAATCCTGCATGATTCTACCAAGAAATGTGATTCAAAACGCTGATTTTTGCTATAGGGTTCTATTGAATAATGAATGTTTTGAATTTTCTCCAAAAGTAAAGTAGTTGCAAACTCATCCTTTTATAGACTTGTTTGGGCTCATGAGAGGAGTAGAAAAACATCAAAAATTTCAGTCCTGCACGATTCTATCAAGAAATGTGTGTTCATTCAAACCGCTGGTTTTTGATATTTTGGGCCCTATTGAATAATGAATGTTTTGAATTTTCTCCAAAAGTAAAGTAGTTGCAAACTCATCCTTTTAGAAACTTGTTTGGGCTGTTGAGAGGAGTAAAAAACCATCAAAAATTTCAATCCTGCATTTTCTACCAAGAAATGTGATTCTTCATTCAAAACGCTGGTTTTTGCTATTGGGCTCTATTGAATAATGAATGTTTTGAATTTTCTCCAAAAGTAAAGTAGTTGCAAACTCATCCTTTTAGAGACTTGTTTGGGCTCATGAGAGGAGTAGAAAAACATCAAAAATTTCAGTCCTGCACGATTCTACCAAGAAATGTGAGTGTTCATTCAAACCGCTGGTTTTTGATAGTTTGGGCCACATTGAATAATGAATGTTTTGAATTTTCTCCAAAAGTAAAGTAGTTGCAAACTCATCCTTTTAGAAACTTGTTTGGGCTGTTGAGAGGAGTAAAAAACCATAAAAAATTTCAATCCTGCATGATTCTACCAAGAAATGTGATTCTTCATTCAAAACGCTGATTTTTGCTATTGGGTTCTATTGAATAATGAATGTTTTGAATTTTCTCCAAAAGTAAAGTAGTTGCAAACTCATGCTTTTAGAGACTTGTTTAGGCTCATGAGAGGAGTAGAAAAACATCAAAAATTTCAGTCCTGCATGATTCTACCAAGAAATGTGTGTTCATTCAAACCGCTGGTTTTTGATATTTTGGGCCCTATTGAATAATGAATGTTTTGAATTTTCTCCAAAAGTAAAGTAGTTGCAAACTCATCCTTTTAGAAACTTATTTGGGCTGTTGAGAGGAGTAAAAAACCATCAAAAATTTCAATCCTGCATGATTCTACCAAGAAATGTGATTCTTCATTCAAAACGCTGGTTTTTGCTATTGGGCCCTATTGAATAATGAATGTTTTGAATTTTCTCCAAAAGTAAAGTAGTTGCAAACTCATCCTTTTAGAGACTTGTTTGTGCTCATGAGAGGAGTAGAAAAACATCAAAAATTTCAGTCCTGCATGATTCTACCAAGAAATGTGTGTTCATTCAAACTGCTGGTTTTTGATATTTTGGGCCCTATTGAATAATGAATGTTTTGAATTTTCTCCAAAAGTAAAGTAGTTGCAAACTCATGCTTTTTTGTTTAAATATTTTTATTAAAGTTTCAAGTATAGAGGGAAAGGGTAAATGGACAAAGTAAAAAGTAGAGAACTTTACTCTACGTGTTACATCACACATTAAATAAAATTGTTTAATACAAGTAGTGTACATAAGAAACAAATATAATACATCGCTTGAATGCAATCCTCTCAAAAAAGGAACCAACATTGTCATATTGAGTTTACAGTAGTGTTAGATAACATAAATTAAGAAAATTTCAAATTCCAAACATCCCATTTAGTGTGATATTCATGGAGAGTACCATTAATAAAGGCAAATCTTTTCTCCATAGAATTATGAGTCCGTAATTTACCTAAAATATCAGCAAAAGAAGGTAAATCAGTTTTAAGCCACCAGAAAGCTATAGCGTTTTTGGTCACCAAAAAAGTATGTATCATTACAAATCGAATAACAGGATTTATTTCTTCAGTGCCCAAAGAAAGTAATGCCATTTGTGGGGTGACCTTCACTGCGTTGTCAGAGAGAGTATTTATATGATTCGTAACTTCTTTCCACAATCTCTTCAATTTAGGACAGCTCCAGAAAATGTGGTACAGGTTACCTGGTAAACCACAATTCCTCCAGCATAGAGGGGAGTATTTATTATCTATATGAGCTAACCTAATCGGAGTGTAATGCCATCTAATTAAAGTTTTAAAGAAAGACTCCTGTAAAGTCGCCGAAATAGTAGATGCATTTGAAAACTTTATGGCCTTCCCCCATTGGTCTTCATCAAATTTTATGTTAAAATCCCTTTCCCATCTTTGAATGTATACATTTTTAAAGAGTTCGGTGTCGTCATTAAGGTGGGAATATATGTTTTTAAGACTCCAAGTCGACTTAAGAGCAACATTTGCAAACATGGAGGCCACAATATCCGAATTCAAAGCTCTACTAGTCAAAAATTTCCGCAGAAGATCTTTCAGAAGTAGATAAGAGGTGAAATGTGTAGACGGGACATGAAATTTATTTTTAATTTCATTAAAGGGTAAAAAATTTTGTCCGTCCCATAAATCCCCTACCGTATTAATTTTAAAGCTGCACCACTCCTCTGGAACTGGACATTTATATATTTTTGATAATAATTTTAATGGGAATTTTTTCAAAATGCTTTTCCTGTCGTCGCCTTTCTTTAATTTTGTGAAACTCCTCCACATAGTCAGTATAGAATTTACAACAGGATGTTGATAAGTAATGATCGAAGGAGATAGCAGATCTTTAAAGAAAAAATCTGATATTGAACTAGTCCCATAATGTTCTAGCTCAAGGTCCAACCAAGCGGGAAGTGTTTTCGTAGAAAACCACTGTTGACTCTGAAGAATAAGAGAAGCTTGAAAATAGATTTGAATATTGGGGAGTGCAAGGCCTCCATTACTCTTTTTCTTATATAAAATTTCAGTAGCAACTCTAGGTTTCTTCCCTTTCCAGATAAAAAGGTTAATTGCTTTTTGGATTTTAAATAAAAGGGAAGTGGGAATCATAAGAGGTAAATTCCTAAGTACAAAAAGAATTTTAGGTAAAATATATGTTTTTATTACCAAGGTTCTTCCCATCAGGGATAGATCGCAATTATTATAACCAGAAAGGTCTTTTAAGATTTTCTTACTGAGATGTTCCATATTCTTAGAAACAATGAGTTTCAAATCTTTAGGGAAAATTATCCCCAAGTATTCTAGTTCAAAATCTTCCCAGTAAAATTCAGATAATTCTTTAAAGGCTTCAATTTCAGAGGGACGTAAATTAAAATGTATTATTTTAGATTTTTAGGGATTTATTTTAAAATATGAGACCTTAGAGAACTCATCTAAAATGGTGATTAAAGCGTTAAGTGAATTAGACGGATCAGTGACTGATAACATAAGGTCGTCAGCAAATAAGGTTAACTTGTGATGATAATTTTTTGTTTCAAAACCCGAAATATCAGTACATTGTCTGATCATTTCCGCCAAGGGCTCGACTGCCAAGGCAAATAAAAGGGGCGAAAGGGGGCAGCCCTGTCTTGTTCCATTAGTGATGTTGAAATTCCTAGAAAGGTGATTATTAGTATAGGTTTTAGCATTAGTATTAGAGTACAATGCAAATATAGATGTTATAAAGCGATTGTCAAAACCAAACTTTAGTAAAGTAGCTTTAAGATAATCCCAATTCACCCTATCAAAAGCTTTTTGGGCATCCAACGAGATAAATAGTGAAGGGAGATTATTAGAGCTAGCTATGTTAAACAAGTTCAAGATTCTTCTGGTACCGTCTGTTACTTGTCTTCCGGAGACAAACCCTACTTGATCATTTTTAACAAGATCAGGTAAAAGATTCTTTAATCGATCCGCTAAAATTTTTGAATATACTTTAATATCAGTGTTAATTAAAGAGATCGGACGATAATTTTTAACTTCTTCTGGGTTTCTAATGTCTTTGGGGATCAAAATGATAGTTGCCTCCGTCATTTCTTTGGGGAACGATCCAATACTAGAAGCGTGGTCAAAAAGAGATTTTAGGTGCGGGGATAAAATGTTGGAGAAAAACTTGAGATATTCGTTTGTGAACCCATCTGGGCCAGGGGATTTGTTAAGTTTAAGTTTGTCAATCGTTTTGGCAATTTCTTCTACAGTAAACGGTTGATTTAAAAGAGTTAGGTCCAAATTATCTAGTTGGGGAAGGGTCAATTTAGAAAGAAAAAGGTCAATCTCTTTTTGATTAGGAGTATGAACTAAGGGATCTTTTTTAAGATTATAGAGGGTTTCGAAATAATCCGCAAATATTTCGGTAATATCAGAGGGGTGTTGTTTCATTTCTCCTGAAGGGGATTTGATTTTAACAATCCTTCTACTTACGCGAGCTTGTTTAAGTTTACTTGTCATATATTTGGTGGGTTTGTTAATTGAAGCATACAGATTATATTTTGATGCTCTAACAATGGAATCGTACTCGGAAATAATTTCGGATCTTAACGCCTATCTCAATTTCAGGATATCAAGATGGATAATATGGGATGGAGCAGACAGGGAATTTTGTTGTTTTTCTTTTGAAGCAATTTGGTTCTGGAGGTCAGCAATTTTTTGTCTTTTTTCTTTTTTGTATCTCGTGGAGAGTTGGATGAGACATCCTCTCAAGACCGCCTTGTGGGCGTTCCATAATGTAAAGGGATCAATACTATCTGAAGAGTTTTCTTTAAAATAATTATCAATAGTTTCGGTAATTACATTTCTATACTTTGGGGTACGTAGTAGGGTAGGATTAACCTTCCAAAGAAAAGTGTTTGCTACTGGAGGGCCTGATTCAAATACTGCCAGCACAGGGGCGTGGTCGGAAAAAGACTTCTCAAGAATTTCAATTTTCTTAAATTTTGTGATAGAAAAGACATTGGTTAGAAATAAGTCTATTCTGGAAGATGTCTTATATATATCTGAGTAATATGTAAATTCTCTAGAGGTGGTATTTAGACATCTGAAAATGTCATACATCTCATTTTGTTTTATCCAATTTTTCAGAGATCGGCCTGATTTAGAAGTAGCAGAAGATGATGAGTCAATTTCTCTATCGGGAACTAGATTGAAGTCCCCTATTAGCATGAGGTCACCTTTTTTAACTTTGTCAATCTTCTGCATTAATTTATTAAAAAAAGAGATCTGACCATTATTTGGGGCATATATATTCACGATTGTACAAAGGTTAAAATTTAACTTACATATGAGGATGTGAAATCTTCCCTGGGTGTCGGGATGTTCTTCAATTAATTGGAAGGGAATATTCGTATTTATAATGGTTATAACTCCCGCACTTTTTTTATTATTATTGAGGGATTTAAAAATATATGGAAAATCTTTATGCTGAAAGGTTGGATGTATATCTTTTATTAATTTGACCTCTTGTAAACAAGAGACATCCGCTTGAAGCCGTCTTATTTCTCTCCAAGTTATATAGCGCTTATGGGGACTGTTCAGTCCTTTAACATTGTGTGAAAGGATTTTAATTCTCATGATAATCTCTTTCCTTTTTTATTAGAGTAAATTATCTTATATATATTTAGGATTGCTTACTCTTATTAGCTGAATTCAATAAAATGTATATGTCTAGAAAAGGCGAATGAAACAACAAAAAGAAAAAAAAAAAAAAACTATAACAAACAAATAAACAAACTTAAAGAGTCCTCCTGGAGTTAATCACGGAACGTGATAATCTCCTTTTTTTGGGTACTTTAAAAAAAAAAAAAGCCAAAGTGGCGAGAACCCATGAAGCCATTGATATTTTGTCAAATGTCAAATGTAAATAATACAAAGACCAATGAGAGATATATCCCTATTCAACCAGTATCTTTGTTAGAAGGATCCTCATCTAGAAAGCGTATAAAGTCTAAAGCTTCCTTTGGAGTAAAGAAGGGGACAATTTTACCCCTATGTGACACAAGTAACTTTGTTGGAAAGCCCCATTTATATGGAATCCCCATTTCCCTGAGAGCATTAGTAGCTTGATTAAACAATTTTCTAGCTTCCATAGTTGACTTTGAGAAATCAGAGAAGAATTTTAAATGATTATTAGGGGGAGGTAGAGAGCCCTTCTCTCTAATATATCTTAGTATCATTTCTTTAGTTTCAAAAAAGTGAAAGTGAAGTATCGTATCCCTCGGCTTATCCATTGGTACATTCTTTGGGCGGGGCAGGCGGTGAATCCTATCAATTATCAATTGTAAATCAGTTAAGGACGGCAAAGCCTTTTTAAGCGTAGCTTTAGTGTAATCTGAAAGGTCTTTCTGTATCACGCTTTCAGGTATCCCCCTAATCTTGACGTTGTTCCGTCTACTCCGGTCCTCTAAGTCCGTTAACTTGGACCTCACGGATAAAAGTTCGGCTTTTAAATCTGAGTTTTGCTTTACTAACTCATCTGTTCTATTTTCAACCTTTGACAATCTTTTCTCATTCAGTTCAAATCTTTGAGAGAATTTTTCACTAATCTCCTGCATATCCTTCCTGTGAGAATCAAATCCCGTTTTAATCGACGCATTGATTGCATTGATAGATTTATGCATGAATTGATTAGCTTGATTGGTGGATTCCTGGAAGGATATGAGGAAGCCAGCAAGCAAACCCTCAGTGACTCGCCTATCAGAGTTCAACAGTGTTTTAAAGTCAAAGTCATGGGGAGTCAGAAAATCAGTAGAAGACGACTCCGGACAGCCTTTTTTAGAGAGTTGTTTAGCTGGGGTACTATTTGGAGAATAGTCATCAGATGAAGTATTAGAATCTAAATCTGCTGCCTCTGTTCTCACAGTTTCACCTTCTGGAATTCTTCTCTTATGAGATTTGGATAAATCCATTTTACTTTCCTCATCCTGAAAAGAAAGTTTTGAGGCACCTTTATTATCAAAAACTTGAGAAGATGTGAAAGATAGAGTACGGGGGTCAGAAGATATAATTTTTTGATCTGAGTCCTGCTGAGTAGCCTTATTAGATAAACCGTGAGGCATGTGTCTAGATGAGATAGCTTCCTCCCTTTTTAGAGGGGATCTAGATTTAATTGGACTTAATAGATTAACAGATTCAGTGTAAATTTTCTGATTTGAAGCGCTCGTAGATTTCTGGTTTTTACTAGTAGGCAATTTAGATTTCAAATTAGATGCCATAATTAGAGTATACCGAAACAAGAGTAAAGGAAATGCGCTATACCCTTAAATGTTCCTGTATATGCCACCCCTGTTTTATTATTATTGTAATTAAGTTGAACTTTATTACAGTTTCAGCAGGGTTTGTAAATCGCAAACTAAGATAAGAATAAAGACTTAAATAGAGTAGTAATGTAACCCCTTCAATTTTGATAATTCAACAAAGCAATAGAGACGTCTTGTCCTCCGTAACGTAGGCTTATATAAAACAACAGCACCTCATACACTCCTGTCCAAACACTACCTATATAACCTCAGGTGCCTTAAATGTTATAGACAGAGAAGAGAAGAGCATACAATCAGTAGGATTCAGAATAAGACAGTATAAGCTCTATATCTTCCCGTCTAGGAATGTATAGATTAGTTATTCCCTTAAATATCTTCTTCTAATGCTTTAATATGTCATCAAAACAAGGCACAAGAGACAATCTCCATGTAAGTCTCATCTAACTCAAGGATGCACTTCAGCAATACACAAACAGTCTTATTGATATAACAATATTCAGATACTCTCCCCTATATTACTATCCCTATTCCAATTTACAAATAATTAAGATTTCACCATCCCCAAGAGACTAACAATAAGTTCAGAGAGCAACAGATTCCATCTCACCCAACGAGTGTAATATTCTCCAAGTAGTAGGGGTCAACGATGCTCCTTCCTTCAGGTCACCGTTGGATAGTAATCAAGTGACCGCCAAAACCATAGTCAAATTTCACTAAATCTCCTCTGCTTCTTCTTGTATAAATGTAGCCGTCTCTAAGCCCCTTAGCGTGTTAAAGGGTCGAACTCGATGTGACAATCAGTCAATGACAGCCTCAGCCGAGGCACCCAATAAGGACCAGATCCACCTCCACCCTCTTTGATGACAGCTTCTTCCTTGCAGCTTCGTGCCCGCCAGCTCCCGCCGCGACACTCTCCAGCACCGCCAGCTCCTTTACTCCTCTGCAGCTGAGCGGCGGCAAGCTGCGCAGAGCTCGGTCTCCAGGCAATGACCTCCGATCAGCACAGAAAAAGCGTGGGCAATTCCAAATTCTTTCTGTTAAAGATATCCCCAGCAGTGGGCTTCTCCTCCTAGACCGCCGCTAAGCTCCAGCAGCTCTCCCGCCAAACAGTTTTAAAATCAGACGCGGCACTCCCCTTCTTCTCCGCACTCACCAATGCAACACTCAGTCAGTGACAGCTTCAGCCGAGGCACCCAAGAAGGACCAGAGCCACCTCTACTTTCTTTGATGACAGCCTCTTCCTTGCGGCTTCGTGCCTGCCAACTCCCGCCGCGTCGCTCTCCAGCACCGCCAGCTCCTTTACTCCTCTGCAGCTGAGCGGCGGCAAGCTGCGCAGAGCCCAGTATCCAACAGCGTCGACAGCGGACCTCTATCGACTCAGGAACACCGAGGCTCCTTCAGCGTCAGATCAGGGGCTCAGCAGCCGTCACACAGGATCTCCTCCAGTTCATACCTCTGATGTAAACAATGGCGGTACCCGCGGCTAAGTACAGGGGAAACCTGTTGAGTCAACAGCGGCTCTCTCCTCACCACTCACTTCTAAAGGCTGTAATTCCTTAAGTAAACAGCGGATTTCTTCCAGGGAGGTGTCAAAATGTTCACAATAAAGATAAGAATCCAATTCCAAAGGTCTTCTGATGAATAAGAGTCTTCTTAAGCAATTATGTCGCTTTGTAGATAGGCTTCATGGGAGCTCTGAGCTCAAGTGTCCTCCTACATCGAGCTCCAGGCCACACCCCTTCCGCAAACTCATGCTTTTAGAGACTTGTTTGGGCTCATGAGAGGAGTAGAAAAACATCAAAAATTTCAGTCCTGCATGATTCTACCAAGAAATGTGTGTTCATTCAAACCGCTGGTTTTTGATATTTTGGGCCCTATTGAATAATGAATGTTTTGAATTTTCTCCAAAAGTAAAGTAGTTGCAAACTCATCCTTTTAGAAACTTGTTTGGGCTGTTGAGAGGATTAAAAAAGAATCAAAAATTTCAATCCTGCATGATTCTACCAAGAAATGTGATTATTCATTCAAAAAGCTGATTTTTGCTATTGGGTTATATTGAATAATGAATGTTTTGAATTTTCTCCAAAAGTAAAGTAGTTGCAAGCTCATGCTTTTAGAGACTTGTTTGGGCTCATGAGAGGAGTAAAAAACCATCAAAAATTTCAATCCTGCATGATTCTACCAAGAAATGTGATTCTTCATTCAAAACCTGATTTTTGCTATTGGGCTCTATTGAATAATGAATGTTTTGAATTTTCTCCAAAAGTAAAGTAGTTGCAAACTCATGCTTTTAGAGACTTGTTTGGGCTCATGAGAGGAGTAGAAAAACATCAAAAATTTCAGTCCTGCATGATTCTACCAAGAAATATGTGTTCATTCAAACCGCTGGTTTTTGATATTTTGGGCCCTATTGAATAATGAATGTTTTGAATTTTCTGCAAAAGTAAAGTAGTTGCAAACTCATCCTTTTAGAAACTTGTTTGGGCTGTTGAGAGGAGTAAAAAACCATCAAAAATTTCAATCCTGCATGATTCTACCAAGAAATGTGATTCTTCATTCAAAACGCTGATTTTTGCTATTGGGTTCTATTGAATAATGAATGTTTTGAATTTTCTCCAAAAGTAAAGTAGTTGCAAGCTCATGCTTTTAGAGACTTGTTTGGGCTCATGAGAGGAGTAGAAAAACATCAAAAATGTCAGTCCTGCATGATTCTACCAAGAAATGTGTGTTCATTCAAACCGCTAGTTTGTGATATTTTGGGCCCTATTGAATAATGAATGTTTTGAATTTTCTCCAAAAGTAAAGTAGTTGCAAACTCATCCTTTTAGAAACTTGTTTGGGCTGTTGGGAGGAGTAAAAAACCATCAAAAATTTCAATCCTGCATGATTCTACCAAGAAATGTGATTCTTCATTCAAAACGCTGATTTTTGCTATTGGGTTCTATTGAATAATGAATGTTTTGAATTTTCTCCAAAAGTAAAGTAGTTGCAAACTCATCCTTTTAGAGACTTGTTTGGGCTCATGAGAGGAGTAGAAAAACATCAAAAATTTCAGTCCTGCACGATTCTACCAAGAAATGTGAGTGTTCATTCAAACCGCTGGTTTTTGATAGTTTGGGCCCTATTGAATAATGAATGTTTTGAATTTTCTCCAAAAGTAAAGTAGTTGCAAACTCATCCTTTTAGAAACTTGTTTGGGCTGTTGAGAGGAGTAAAAAACCATCAAAAATTTCAATCCTGCATGATTCTACCAAGAAATGTGATTCTTCATTCAAAACCTGATTTTTGCTATTGGGTTCTATTGAATAATGAATGTTTTGAATTTTCTTCAAAAGTAAAGTAGTTGCAAACTCATGCTTTTAGAGACTTGTTTGGGCTCATGAGAGGAGTAGAAAAACATCAAAAATTTCAGTCCTGCATGATTCTACCAAGAAATGTGAGTGTTCATTCAAACCGCTGGTTTTTGATAGTTTGGGCCCTATTGAATAATGAATGTTTTGAATTTTCTCCAAAAGTAAAGTAGTTGCAAACTCATCCTTTTAGAAACTTGTTTGGGCTGTTGAGAGGAGTAAAAAAACCATCAAAAATTTAAATCCTGCATGATTCTACCAAGAAATGTGATTCTTCATTCAAAACCTGATTTTTGCTATTGGGCTCTATTGAATAACGAATGTTTTGAATTTTCTCCAAAAGTAAAGTAGTTGCAAACTCATCCTTTTAGAGACTTGTTTGGGCTCATGAGAGGAGTAGAAAAACATCAAAAATTTCAGTCCTGCACGATTCTACCAAGAAATGTGAGTGTTCATTCAAACCGCTGGTTTTTGATAGTTTGGGCCCTATTGAATAATGAATGTTTTGAATTTTCTCCAAAAGTAAAGTAGTTGCAAACTCATCCTTCTAGAAACTTGTTTGGGCTGTTGAGAGGAGTAAAAAAACATCAAAAATTTCAATCCTGCATGATTCTACCAAGAAATGTGATTCTTCATTCAAAACGCTGGTTTTTGCTATTGGGCTCTATTGAATAATGAATGTTTTGAATTTTCTCCAAAAGTCAAGTAGTTGCAAACTCATCCTTTTAGAGACTTGTTTGTGCTCATGAGAGGAGTAGAAAAACATCAAAAATTTCAGTCCTGCCCGATTCTACCAAGAAATGTGAGTGTTCATTCAAACCGCTGGTTTTTGATAGTTTGGGCCCTATTGAGTAATGAATGTTTTGAATTTTCTCCAAAAGTAAAGTAGTTGCAAACTCCTCCTTTTAGAAACTTGTTTGGGCTGTTGAGAGGAGTAAAAAAACATCAAAAATTTCAATCCTGCATGATGCTACCAAGAAATGTGATTCTTCATTCAAAATGCTGATTTTTGGTATTGGGTTCTATTGAATAATGAATGTTTTGAATTTTCTCCAAAAGTAAAGTAGTTGCAAGCTCATGCATTTAGAGACATGTTTGGGCTCATGAGAGGAGTAGAAAAACATCAAAAATTTCAGTCCTGCACGATTCTACCAAGAAATGTGTGTTCATTCAAACCGCTGGTTTTTGATATTTTGGGCCCTATTGAATAATGAATGTTTTGAGTTTTCTCCAAAAGTAAAGTAGTTGCAAACTCATCCTTTTAGAAACTTGTTTGGGCTGTTGAGAGGAGTAAAAAACCATCAAAAATTTCAATCCTGCATGATTCTACCAAGAAATGTGATTCTTCATTCAAAACGCTGATTTTTGCTAAAAGGATGAGTTTGCAACTACTTTACTTTTGGAGAAAATTCAAAACATTCATTATTCAATAGGGCCCAAACTATCAAAAACCAGCGGTTTGAATGAACACTCACATTTCTAGGTAGAATCGTGCAGGACTGAAATTTTTGATGTTTTTCTACTCCTCTCATGAGCCCAAACAAGAGTTTAAAAGGATGAGTTTGCAACTACTTTACTTTTGGAGAAAATTCAAAACATTCATTATTCAATAGAGCCCAATAGCAAAAATCAGGTTTTGAATGAAGAATCACATTTCTTGGTAGAATCATGCAGGATTGAAATTTTTGATGGTTTTTTACTCCTCTCAACAGCCCAAACAAGTTTCTAAAAGGATGAGTTTGCAACTACTTTACTTTTGGAGAAAATTCAAAACATTCATTATTCAATAGGACCCAAACTATCAAAAACCAGCGGTTTGAATGAACACTCACATTTCTTGGTAGAATCGTGCAGGACTGAAATTTTTGATGCTTTTCTACTCCTCTCATGAGCCCAAACAAGTCTCTAAAAGCATGAGTTTGCAACTACTTTACTTTTGGAGAAAATTCAAAACATTCATTATTCAATAGAACCCAATAGCAAAAATCAGCGTTTTGAATGAAGAATCATTTCATGGTAGAATCATGCAGGATTGAAATTTTTGATGGTTTTTTACTCCTCTCAACAGCCCAAACAAGTTTCAAAAGGATGAGTTTGCAACTACTTTACTTTTGGAGAAAATTCAAAACATTCATTATTCAATAGGGCCCAAAATATCAAAAAACAGTGGTTTGAATGAACACACATTTCATGGTAGAATCATGCAGGACTGAAATTTTTGATGTTTTTCTACTCTCATGAGCCCAAACAAGTCTCTAAAAGCATGAGTTTGCAACTACATTACTTTTGGAGAAAATTCAAAACATTCATTATTCAATAGGGCCCAAATTCAATCTGTGTTTGGAAACCGCTTAAGAGAGTGAGTGCACCATTCTCATAGGAACTGCAGATACTGAAATGATGCGTGTAGTGAAGTGAGCAAGCTCTTTTTCCATCTCCCTGGCGAGCATCGCCCACCTGTCTGCTGAGGCTCCCTCAGCAGACTGAAGCTGACTACTACTGCGCAGCTGCTACAGACTGTGGGCTGCCCATTGTGACACGTTGTCCCATTGTGACACGTGGTCCCATTGTTCCAGGAATAGAACACATCCAAGCATTGTGTTCTATGAATGGCATGATTCCTATCACAGTGTTCCATGGATGGAACACATCCTATTTACTGCAGGCAAGCAGCGCACCTAGCTGCTGCTGCTGCTACAAGCCACTAGAATACCGTCTGTCAGACAGGTGAACGTAGGCCGAACATTCAAATAACTCGCCAGATAAATCGTTGCTTTTCCATTTTAATTCATATATGAATTAATTCAAAATTGAACAGTAAATTTCAAAGTTGGAAGGCCACAAGAGGGGGACAATGTTTCAAAAATGAAACGACATATCATTGCATGAGGGATGTGGTAGGAATTGAATGCTTGAATTAAGACTGGGGAAGTACTGAGGGGAAGGGGCTGCAGGCCTTGTAGAAGGTGGGTGTGCAGAAATGTAGCTATCCAAAGGCAAAGACATTACTGCAGCTTGTCACACCTGTACCTACCAAGCAGCAAAGGCCAAGATAGATCGTTATTTTACTGACAGATTGAATACAGTGCAATACCTCCCATATAGAGGTGAATAAGAGTAGTAGTAGTAGTAGTAGTAGTAGTAGTAGAAGAGTTGGTCAAGTTAAATCAAGGCTAAGGAATTGGAAATGTGCAACTTGGACCAAGAAAAACTTATTACAGAGCAACGACATTTGAAAAAAGCATTCAAATCATGCTTTGAAAACACTACTTGTGTATCCCGACTTCAATTCAATCTGTCTTTGGAAACCGCTTAAAGGGAAGGTGCCATCCAAAAAATTTTTTTTCAGCAATTGAAAAAATGTAAAGAATTAATGTTTACATTTTCTTAAAAAATATTATCGTTTGTTTTTAATTTTGCAAAATATGAAAAATAATTTTAAAAAGTTTGGCATTTCCACTTGTTAACACTAGGGGGAGCAGCTACTGAAATCTGGCACAAAAACCTATGACATCTATAGACACAGTGAGCAGCCATTTTGATGGGGCTTGCAAAGTTACTGACTGTCTTTGCATGTAAAGTCTGGATCACAACAGGCCATCAATCAGCAGACATGTTTCCTGGATTTCTGTGGAGCAGACAAGCAGACGGTTCATCCATGTGAATAAAACACAGCGCTCTTTGTACAATCCCTGGCACCGAACAGGGCGCCCCCCACAGACCAGCACACACTGCTCTCCTGAAATACTCTGTGCTGCTGTCGCCCTGCTCCTTCCACCATACATCAGGCCCCTGTCCCCTCGGTTTCACACATCGCCAGGACGGGATCTGAGGAGAGGAATGGGGTCTTCGGTCACCGAGGATGGCAGGCAGCAAGGATTCTGGGAGCAGAGTGACAGCAGCACAGAGTATTTCAGGAGAGCAGTATCACACGGGATAGGATTAGATACACGGCTCAGCAGGCAGCATCACACAGGAGAGGATTAGATACACGGCTCAGCAGGCAGTATCACATGGGATAGGATTAGATACACGGTTCAGCAGGCAGCATCACACAGGAGAGGATTAGATACACGGCTCAGAATACAGTATCACACAGGATAGGATTAGATACACGGCTCAGCAGTCAGTATCACACAGGATAGGATTACATACACGGCTCAGCAGTCAGTATCACACAGGAGAGGATTAGATACACGGCTCAGCAGGCAGTATCACACAGGAGAGGATTAGATACACCGCTCAGCAGGCAGTATCACACAGAAGAGGATTAGATGCACGGCTCAGCAGGCAGTATCACACAGAAGAGGATTAGATGCACGGCTCAGCAGTCAGTATCACACAGGAGAGGATTAGATACACGGCTCAGCAGTCAGTATCACACAGGAGAGGATTAGATACACGGCTCAGCAGAAAGTATCACACAGGAGAGGATTAGATACCCGGCTCAGAATACAGTATCACACAGGATAGGATTAGATACACAGCTCAGCAGACAGTATCACACAGGAGAGGATTAGATACATGGCTCAGCAGACAGTATCACACAGGAGAGGATTAGATACACGGCTCAGCAGAAAGTATCACACAGGAGAGGATTAGATACCCGGCTCAGAATACAGTATCACACAGGATAGGATTAGATACACAGCTCAGCAGACAGTATCACACAGGAGAGGATTAGATACACGGCTCAGCAGACAGTATCACACAGGAGAGGATTAGATACACGGCTCAGCAGAAAGTATCACACAGGAGAGGATTAGATACCCGGCTCAGAATACAGTATCACACAGGATAGGATTACATACACGGCTCAGCAGTCAGTATCACACAGGAGAGGATTAGATACACGGCTCAGCAGTCAGTATCACACAGGAGAGGATTAGATACACGGCTCAGCAGGCAGTATCACACAGGATAGGGTTAGATACACGGCTCAGCAGGCAGTATCACACAGGAGAGGATTAGATACACGGCTCAGCAGGCAGTATCACACAGAAGAGGATTAGATGCACGACTCAGCAGGCAGTATCACACAGAAGAGGATTAGATGCACGGCTCAGCAGGCAGTATCACACAGGAGAGGATTAGATACACGGCTCAGCAGACAGTATTACAGATATGCCCACACTGGTGAAACTTCCAGCCCCCCCCAATTATACACAAGACTATGGGCTGTATAAGTCACTGTCCTCCTCAGACAGCCATAAAAGCAAAGGTGTCAGATTACCGGAGATCACTGGGGCTGTGAGTGAGGAGGCGGAGACAGAGCAGGAGGACGCTGGAGCAGGAAGCACAGGGCTGAGCCTGGAGTAAGCAGTACAGAGGAGCATAGATGAAAGTCACCCGCACTCACCACTCTCCATCCTCCGGCTCCAGTGAGCGCTTCTCTCCTCTGCTGACCACCTTCTGCTTTTCTTCAGCCTCTCCTCACAACACAGGCCCCGTTATGCCACAAGTGGTCCTGTGATAGAGGGTAAGTGGAGCTCAGCAGATAGCACTGGGCTACAGTAAAATGGCGCCCAGCCACACCTACAGCAGTGAATGGTGCAGCCCACAGGGGCGTGCCCAGTTCTCTGCTACTGAGGCTGCAATGTGCGGTCGGAAGCCGACCGCAGTTTCCTATGTGCAGGGACGGCCATATTTGCAGACTGTATGAGTCCTCCACAGATCTGCAAATCAAGATGTCAGCGCCCAGTGGCTACATGAAAACATTATTACAAACAAACCATAAATCCTGGTTAGTACATTTGCTGAAACAACATGTTTTGTAACTTACTATTTTTTTGCAAATTATATAAAATTGCGGCACCTTCCCTTTAAGAGATTGAGTGCACCATTCTCAGAGGAACTGCAGATACTGAAATGATGCGTGGAGTGAAGTGAGCAAGCTCTTTTTCCATCTCCCTGGCGAGAATCGCCCACCTGTCTGCTGAGGCTCCCTCAGCAGACTGAAGCTGACTACTACTGCGCAGCTGCTACAGACTGTGGGCTGCCCATTGTGACACGTGGTCCCATTGTGACACGTGGTCCCATTGTTCCAGGAATAGAACACATCCAAGCATTGTGTTCTATGAATGGCATGATTCCTATCACAGTGTTCCATGGATGTAACACATCCTATTTACTGCAGGCAAGCAGCGCACCTAGCTGCTACTGCTGCTGCTGCTGCTGCTACAAGCCACTAGAATACCGTCTGTCAGACAGGTGGACGTAGGCCGAACATTCAAATAACTCGCCAGATAAATCGTTGCTTTTCCATTTAATTCATATATGAATTAATTCAAAATTGAACAGTAAATTTCAAAGTTGGAAGGCCACAAGAGGGGGACAATGTTTCAAAAATGAAACGACATATCATTGCATGAAGGATGTGGTAGGAATTAAATGCTTGAATTAAGACTGGGGAAGTACTGAGGGGAAGGGGCTGCAGGCCTTGTAGCAGGTGGGTGTGCAGAAATGTAGCTATCCAAAGCCAAACACATTACTGCAGCTTGTCACACCTATACCTACCAAGCAGCAAAGGCCAAGATAGATCGTTATTTTACTGACAGATTGAATACAGTGCAATGCCTCCCATATAGAGGTGAATAAGAGTAGTAGTAGTAGTAGTAGTAATAGTAGTAGAAGAGTTGGTCAAGTTAAATCAAGGCTAAGGAATTGGAAATGTGCAACTTGGACCAAGAAAAACTTATTACAGAGCAACGACATTTGAAAAAAGCATTCAAATCATGCTTTGAAAACACTACTTGTGTATCCCGACTTCAATTCAATCTGTCTTTGGAAACCGCTTAAGAGATTGAGTGCACCATTCTCAGAGGAACTGCAGATACTGAAATGATGCGTGGAGTGAAGAGAGCAAGCTCTTTTTCCATCTCCCTGGCGAGAATCGCCCACCTGTCTGCTGAGGCTCCCTCAGCAGACTGAAGCTGACTACTACTGCGCAGCTGCTACAGACTGTGGGCTGCCCATTGTGACACGTGGTCCCATTGTGACACGTGGTCCCATTGTTCCAGGAATAGAACACCTCCAAGCATTGTGTTCTATGAATGGCATGATTCCTATCACAGTGTTCCATGGATGGAACACATCCTATTTACTGCAGGCAAGCAGCGCACCTAGCTGCTGCTGCTGCTGCTACTGCTACAAGCCACTAGAATACCGTCTGTCAGACAGGTGGACGTAGGCCAAACATTCAAATAACTCGCCAGATAAATCTTTGCTTTTCCATTTAATTCATATATGAATTAATTGAAAATTGAACAGTAAATTTCAAAGTTGGAAGGCCACAAGAGGGGGACAATGTTTCAAAAATGAAACGACATATCATTGCATGAGGGATGTGGTAGGAATTGAATGCTTGAATTAAGACTGGGGAAGTACTGAGGGGAAGGGGCTGCAGGCCTTGTAGCAGGTGGGTGTGCAGAAATGTAGCTATCCAAAGGCAAACACATTACTGCAGCTTGTCACACCTGTACCTACCAAGCAGCAAAGGCCAAGATAGATCGTTATTTTACTGACAGATTGAATACAGTGCAATGCCTCCCATATAGAGGTGAATAAGAGTAGTAGTAGTAGTAGTAGAAGAGTTGGTCAATTTAAATCAAGGCTAAGGAATTGGAAATGTGCAACTTGGACCAAGAAAAACTAATTACAGAGCAACGACATTTGAAAAAAGCATTCAAATCATGCTTTGAAAACACTACTTGTGTATCCCGATTTCAATTCAATCTGTCTTTGAAAACCGCTTAAAAGAGTGAGTGCACCATTCTCAGAGGAACTGCAGATACTGAAATGATGCGTGGAGTGAAGTGAGCAAGCTCTTTTTCCATCTCCCTGGCGAGAATCGCCCACCTGTCTGCTGAGGCTCCCTCAGCAGACTGAAGCTGACTACTACTGCGCAGCTGCTACAGAATGTGGGCTGCCCATTGTGACACGTGGTCCCATTGTGACACGTGGTCCGATTGTTCCAGGAATAGAACACATCCAAGCATTGTGTTCTATGAATGGCATGATTCCTATCACAGTGTTCCATAGATGGAACACATCCTATTTACTGCAGGCAAGCAGCGCACCTAGCTGCTGCTGCTGCTGCAACTACAAGCCACTAGAATACTGTCTGTCAGACAGGTGGACGTAGGCCGAACATTCAAATAACTCGCCAGATAAATCGTTGCTTTTCCATTTAATTCATATATGAATTAATTCAAAATTGAACAGTAAATTTCAAAGTTGGAATGCCACAAGAGGGGGACAATGTTTCAAAAATGAAACGACATATCATTGCATGAGGGATGTGGTAGGAATTGAATGCTTGAATTAAGACTGGGGAAGTACTGAGGGGAAGGGGCTGCAGGCCTTGTAGCAGGTGGGTGTGCAGAAATGTAGCTATCCAAAGCCAAACACATTACTGCAGCTTGTCACACCTGAACCTACCAAGCAGCAAAGGCCAAGATAGATCGTTATTTTACTGACAGATTGAATACAGTGCAATGCCTCCCATATAGAGGTGAATAAGAGTAGTAGTAGTAGTAGTAGTAGTAGTAGTAGAAGTAGAAGAGTTGGTCAAGCTAAATCAAGGCCAAGGAATTGGAAATGTGCAACTTGGACCAAGAAAAACTAATTACAGAGCAACGACATTTGAAAAAAGCATTCAAATCATGCTTTGAAAACACTACTTGTGTATCCCGATTTCAATTCAATCTGTCTTTGGAAACCGCTTAAGAGAGTGAGTGCACCATTCTCAGAGGTACTGCAGATACTGAAATGATGCGTGGAGTGAAGTGAGCAAGCTCTTTTTCCATCTCCCTTGCGAGCATCGCCCACCTGTCTGCTGAGGCTCCCTCAGCAGACTGAAGCTGACTACTACTGCGCAGCTGCTACAGACTGTGGGCTGCCCATTGTGACACGTGGTCCCATTGTGACACGTGGTCCCATTGTTCCAGGAATAGAACACATGCAAGCATTGTGTTCTATGAATGCTGCTGCTGCTGCTGCTACAAGCCACTAGAATACCGTCTGTCAGACAGGTGGACGTAGGCCGAACATTCAAATAACTCGCCAGAGAAATCGTTGCTTTTCCATTTAATTCATATCTGTGTCTCTCCCTCTTTCTTGCACAGGATGAACAGGATGAAGCATTTCCCGCCCACCTGCCCTGTTTATAATCATTGTCCTAAAATGTTTTAATTATTGCTTGTATGATAAATGCTTTATTGTATTTTTGAACTTACCATTGTATATTTTGTTCCAGGTTCAATTTTATCATGGCTATAAAGTGTTAACAGCATTAACCTTCTAAGCCCAATTTAGTGCCGTCTACCAAATTGACAGACACCCATCTATGGGTCTCTCATCCCTCCAGTGTGGCAAAGGATGGGCCATGTATATATGGAGGATACTGGGTCGATACTCTGAAGCTTGCTCTCGTTTGCAATGTCAGTTTTGTATAGTGCTGCTTTCTTTAGAGGATACTTTTATTGATAGATCTATATTTCTATGAGTGCATAAATACTATTATATAAACCCACACAATGAAGGATTTCTTACTATCAGACATTAGGTAGCATTCACACAGGCAGGGCTGTCACCAGGAATTTTGAAGCCCCATATTGGCAAAGTTTTTTGGCCCCCTTGAGATTCTGCCCAGGCTCCACCTCAGGCCCTCCTCCACCCCTTGAACCTTCCACAGTCCTCTGCCCAGTCTTGGAAAAACTCCACTTCTGCATCACGTCCTCACCAATCACACATTAGTAGTTCCCATCGAACACCAGATCACATACAGCCATCAGCTTTTGTTTTTGCCAAAAGATTTTTTAAGCCCCCACCACAAGGAAGACTCTTTTGATCGGGCCCTACTCTATTAAACAGCAAATAGATGAAGCTGCGACTCAAGGAGAAGTCATTATTATGGGGGACTTCAACTACCCTGAAATACATTGGGGAACAGAAACCTGCAGCTCCAGCAAAGGTAATAGGTTTTTGACTACTATGAGAGACAATTACCTTTCACAACTGGTTCAGGACCCAACAAGAGGGGGGGGCACTGCTAGACCTAATATTAACCAACAGGCCAGACCGCATATCAAATGTAAGGGTTGGGGGTCACTTGGGTAACAGTGATCACAAATTAATAAGTTTTCATGTATCCTTTAATAAGAAGTGTAGTAGAGGGGTTACAAGTAGAGTTGAGCGACTTTTGGTTTTTTAGGGTCGCGTTTCGTTTCGTGAAACCCGACTTTTCCAAAAGTCGGGTCGAGCAAGATCGTCCGATTATAGGGAAAAGTCGGGGTCGTCCCGAAACACGAAACCCAATGTAAGTCAATGGGGAATAAAAGTCGGCAGTGAGAGGAGGACAGGAAACACACCAACAGTGCCCATTTGAATGCCAAAAGCATCAATTCTTCTTACTTAAGCTTGTCAACCTTAATTAACTTCATAATATAAGTTACGCACTGAAAAATGGGTGTTATTTGGCTAAAGTTGTGGGGGGGGAGGGCTGGCTGCAGGTTTTCATGTGCCCTGGGCGAAAGAGCGCCCCTTTAACACATACCACAACTCATCATGCTCCGATACGTCAAAGATAACTCAAAATAACCTGATTTAAAGGCAATACCACAAAAAACACGTGAAAAAAAAAAAAAAAAAAAATATATATTTTTTATATAACAATAATAATGAAATGGTTATAATTCTATTAGTATACCTTTTTCAACGTGTATAAGTGTGTGCCACTGGAAGAATGGTAGACCATTCGAGAAAAGATTTGTAAACCGAATCAAAGAAAAACCCAAATTTTGGTCAAAAAATGTATATAAAAATTAAATAAGATATATGAATAATAAAAAAGTCATAAAACAGATATACGATTAAAATACCTTTATTAAGTAATAGTAATACGAATACATATAAAAAAGATGTGTGCTCAAAAGAATTTTATATATACACCTATATAGGTTAATAAAGCACGGCGTTCCCCATTAATAAATAACTATATTTTATCCCTCTATACATTGGCTCCTTAAAAAAGTGACATAAAATATATGGAGACCATATAGGCTCAAACAAGTGTCTGTGCATAGAACCATGTGGTGATGCAAAACAATCAGCAAGGAGAGAAACCAATGTGATGGTATAAAGTGCAAAAAATGCAAATTCCAAAAATAAATAAATAAAAAAAAAAAAGAGTGAGTGTAGGGGAAAGGAGGGAAGAATAGAGGGTATATACCTTGGAGGAACGCTGCTGGATGAGCTACACACGCCCGACGTACGTTTCGGAATGAATCCTTCGTCAGGGGGTCGGAGAGGTCCCTGAGCAGACAATGGCTGAATGTCATCAAGGATTCCCTCCTCCTCTTCCTCCTCATCAACATTGGCTGCAGACGCCTGCTCCTTAAGGTGCGTCAAAGTTTGCATGAGCAGACGCATAAGTGGGATGCTCATGCTTAGGATGGCGTCGTCTGCGCTTACCAGCCGTGTGCATTCCTCAAAACACTGAAGGACTTTACAAAGGTCTTTCAGTTTCGACCACTGCACGCCTGTCAACTCCATGTCTGCTCTCAAAGTGCCTGGCCGTGTATCCTCCCACAAATGCATTATGGCCTGCCTCTGCTCGCACAGCCGCTCCACCATGTGCAGGGTGGAGTTCCACCTTGTTGCAATGTCGATAATGAGGCGGTGGTTGGGAAGGTGGAGCAATCGTTGCAGCTTCTGCATACGAACGGAGTGTACAGGCGACCGGCGGATGTGCGCGCACAGTCTTCGCACCTTCTGGAGCAGGGCTGTTAACTCCGGATAATTTTTGAGGAAGCACTGCACCACCAGGTTCAAGGTGTGAGCCAAGCAAGGTATGTGGCTGAGTTTTGAAAGGGCTATGGCTGCCACAAAATTACAGCCGTTATCACTAACTACCTTGCCTGCCTCAAGATGTACACTGCCCAGCCATGACTCAGTTTGTCGCTTCAAGTACTCGGCCAGCACCTCGGCGGTGTGTCTGTCGCCCAAACACATCATCTGCAACACAGCCTGCTGACGCTTTCCACTAGCTGCTCGATAGGGGGACACATCGTTTGCAACAGTGGCAGCTGCAGATGGAGTGCTCGTACAACTGCGCTCTGTGGACGAGCTTTCGCTTCTGGAGGAGGAGGAGGAGGAGGAGGAGGGTCGAACGCCTACAGCCAACTGTTTCCTATACCGTGGGCTAGGCAGCACTGTCCCACCACCGCTGTCCCTTGTGGACCCTGCATCCACCACATTAACCCAGTGCGCAGTGATGGACACGTAACGGCCCTGGCCATGCCGACTGGACCATGCATCAGTTGTGAGGTGCACCTTTCCGCTCACTGACTGCTTGAGTGCATGGACAATGCGGTCTTTCACATGATGGTGGAGGGCTGGGATGGCTTTGCGAGAGAAGAAGTGGCGACTGGGTAGGTCATAGCGTGGTACTGCATAGGCCATGAGTTCGCGGAAAGCTGTGCTTTCCACCAACCGAAAGGGCATCATCTCAAACGAGATTAGTTTGGCAATGTGGGCGTTCAAACCCAGTGTACGTGGATGAGAGACTGAGTACTTTCTTGACCTACTCATAGTGTCTGGGAGGGTGAGCTGGACTTGAGAGCTGCATATGGTGGAAGTAGCGGTGGACAGGGCGGACTGAGAGAGGGTTGATGATGGTGATGGAGTTGGTGTTCTTTCTGATGGCCTAGAATCAGTCTTTCGTTGATATAACTGTTACGGTTCTAAGTAGGAACCAGAGAGTGGACCCTCTGGGTCGTGGCTCCAGAGCCCCCGAGGGCGAGCGGCCCAGGTGATGACCACCCCCTATACAGGGAGTGTTAGGGGCAGGCCCAAGGGGGGTGAGACCACGACAGCCGGAACCAAAGGGACGACCCAGGGAGTGTACAGAGGGAAAGGCCAAAGGATACTGACTAGAGTAGACCCGGAGCAGGAGGAAACAGAACGTAGGGAACCAGGACCGATCAGGATGGAGCCAGGGCAGGAACGCTGGAAGAAAGAAGGAAGGAAGGTTAGGGGCAACTGACCTAGGGGTACAGACGGAACCCTAGCTAAGGGGCTACCGATGACAGCAGCAGGGAAGGACCCGGCGAGGGTCAGGCACAGAGGCAGCAGAGGGAGCTGAGCAGGGGTCCAGATGGGGCTATGGAGCGGAGAGCAGAGCGCAGACTAGGAGAGAGGGGGGACCTGAGAGTCGGGGCGACGCTGCGCAGGAACGCCAAGCGCCACAGAGAAAGACAAACAGGCGTCTTAATATTCAAGACGCGAGACAGAAATACCCGGTGGGCGCCGCCATGTTGGGGAGGAGCCACCGGGTCACGTGCTCCCAGGATGCCCCGCGGTCAGAAACGAGCGAGTGCGCATGTGCGTGCCTCTGACGCGCCGTGACCCTGCAAAGCCAGACAGGGCACGGCGCGAGGATGAAGGAGGGATGCACCGGGAGGAGGGGGACCCCAGGTGAGCATCGGGGCACGTAATAGTACCCCCTCTCTTACTCCCCTCCTTCTTCAGGCGGGATAGAAACCTTCTCATGATATGAGGAGCATTGATGTTCTCCCGGGGCTCCCATGACCTTTCCTCAGGACCGAATCCTTCCCAATCTACCAGAAAGAAGGTTCTACCTCGGACGGTCCTCTTTGCCAGGATGTCCCTGACATCAAAGACGTCCCCAGCGGAGCTAGGTTGCGGAGCGTGGGACGAGGCTGGCTGAAAGCGATTAAAACACTGAGGGTTTGAGAAGCGAGACATGGAAAGTGTTGGGGATCCGCAGAGAGGCAGGCAATTTTAGTTTATAGGTTACATCATTGATGCGAGCCAAAACCTCAAAGGGGCCAACGTAACGTGGACCTAACTTATAAGAGGGGATTTTAAGTCGGAGGAAGCGCGAGGACAGCCAGACCTTATCGCCTGGATGATAAGGAGGGGTGTCCAGGCGCCTCTTGTCGGCGTATCTTTTCATCCGATCGCTAGCTCTCTCAAGGGACCTTTTAGTCTCCTCCCAAATTTTAGAGAATTCTGAGGACAAGGAGTCCGCCGCCGGCACGCCCGAGGTGGGGGACACGGGAAGGGGAATGCCCGGATGCTGCCCAAAAACTATGAAAAAGGGAGATTTGGAAGAGGACTCGTTGGGGTGATTGTTGTGAGCAAATTCCGCCCAGGGAAGCAGTGAGACCCAGTTACTTTGGTGTGCATTAGAAAAATGTCGAAGATAAGCGGTTAACACCTGATTGATCCGCTCCACTTGGCCGTTGAATTGTGGATGATAGGCGGAGGAGAAATCCAGGACTACCCCCATTGAGCTAGAGAGAGCTCTCCAGAAACGAGAGGTGAATTGAACACCACGGTCAGACACGATGTGCTGGGGAAAACCATGAAGTCGGAAAACATGATGCACGAAGATCTTCGCCAACTCGGGCGCAGAAGGCAGACCAGGTAGCGGGATGAAATGAGCCATTTTGGAAAAACGGTCTACCACCACCAAAATGACAGAGCAGCCGGAAGATGGAGGTAGATCCATGACGAAATCCATGGCGATGTGGCTCCAGGGAACTGATGGAACCGGCAAAGGATGTAAGAGACCAGAGGGTAGCTGTCGTGGAATCTTATTCCGGGCGCAGGATGAGCAAGAAGCAGTAAATTCCAGGACGTCCTGGCGAAGTGAAGGCCACCAATAATGGCGGGAGATGAGGGATAGAGTCCTCTTGGCTCCGACATGCCCAGCGAACTTAGAAGAGTGTCCCCAGTGCAGAACCCTTACTCTGTCATGGTCCAATACCAAGGTCTTGCCTGGTGGTGGGTTGACCAAACTTAGAGGGGCTAGGGTGACGATTTTTGCTGGATCGATGATGTGAGCGGGGCTCTCCTCTTTATCGGTCGGGAGAAATGATCTTGATAGGGCATCAGCTATGATGTTCTTATTACCTGGACGAAAGCGGAGCTCGAAATCAAAGCGTCCAAAAAATAGGGACCATCGGGCTTGCCGGGGATTGAGCCTTTGGGCAGACTGAACATAGGCCAAATTCTTGTGGTCGGTAAATATCGTAAAGGGATGGACAGCTCCTTCGAGAAGGTAACGCCATTCCTCTAAAGCCAGTTTGATTGCCAGTAGTTCCTTGTCCCCAATGGAGTAATTGCGTTCGGGGGGAGAAAAGGCTTTAGAAAAGAACCCACAGGTGACAGTCCGGCCAGAGGAGGTTCTTTGCAGGAGAACCGCCCCCGCTCCCACGGAGGATGCGTCGACCTCGAGAATGAAGGGTCTCTCGGCATCAGGACGGTGGAGAACGGGCGCTGTAGCGAATTCTCTCTTCAGAGTTTGAAAGGCGTCTTCTGCCTCGGGAGGCCAGAGGCGGGGATTGGCTCCTTTGCGCACGAGAGCAGAGCTGGGCTTGGTTATGGTGGAAAAATGAGGAACGAATTGCCTATAATAGTTAGCAAAGCCGAGAAAGCGTTGAATGGCTTTGAGACCAAGGGGACGGGGCCAGGCCAGGATCGTGGACACTTTCTCGGGATCCATCCTCAACCCAGACTTCGAAACGATATACCCAAGGAACGGCAGAGACGGTTGTTCGAAGGCGCATTTCTCCAACTTGGCAAATAGGTGGTTCTCTCTTAGACGCTGCAACACTTGCCGTACATCTCGTCGATGGGTGGAGAGATCTGGAGAGAAGACAAGAATGTCGTCAAGATAAACCACGACACAGGAGTAAAGGAGATCCCGAAAAATATCGTTAACGAGCTCCTGGAATACCGCTGGTGCGTTACAGAGGCCAAACGGCATCACCAGGTATTCATAGTGACCATCACGGGTGTTGAATGCGGTCTTCCACTCATCCCCAGCGCGAATTCGGACCAAGTTATAGGCTCCTCGAAGATCAAGTTTGGTAAATATGTGCGCCCCTCTCAGGCGATCAAAGAGTTCGGGGATGAGGGGTAACGGGTACTTGTTCTTAATCGTGATGCTGTTCAGACCTCTGTAATCAATGCACGGGCGGAGCGACCCGTCCTTCTTCTTGACAAAAAAGAAGCCTGCGCCCGCAGGGGAGGAAGACTTCCGTATGAAACCCTTGGCTAAGTTCTCTTGAACGTATTCCGACATGGCTTGCGTCTCTGCCAGCGAGAGCGGATAAATCCTACCCCGTGGAGGAGTGGCTCCAGGGACGAGCTCGATGGGGCAATCATAGGGTCGGTGAGGCGGAAGGTTCTCGGACTCCCTCTTGTCAAAAACATCCGAAAAAGAGCTGTAAGCAACGGGCAACCCGGAGGTTAAGGAGGGGGAAGGAGAACCACCCACGGGACGCAGCGGCAGCAGACACCCAGACCTACAGGACTCCCCTAGCGCAGGATATTACCCTTATGCCAGTCTAAGGTAGGGCCGTGGGCTCGTAGCCAGGGAAGGCCTAAAAGGATAGGGTGAGAGATGCTCGCTAGGACATAAAAAGCAATCCTCTCCTTGTGTAGGGCCCCTACCTGGAGTTCTACCTCATGGGTGACCAAG
The DNA here is from genome assembly GCF_039654945.1 of Dendrobates tinctorius. Lineage (NCBI taxonomy): Eukaryota > Metazoa > Chordata > Amphibia > Anura > Dendrobatidae > Dendrobates > Dendrobates tinctorius. The sequence continues at coordinate 39,136 of NW_027361820.1, forward strand.
GTAATGGTCTCTTGGAGAGGTTTACCGTCCACGGAAGCAAGGATCCGTGGAGTTTCTAAGGTCTTGACCGGGACCGAAAATTTAAGAACCTCTTTGAGCCTAATAAAATTTCCCGCTGCGCCGGAATCCACATAGGCTGCCAGAGAAAAACGTTTTCCACCAACGTGCAACAAGACAGACAGAGTGAGGGGTAGAGAGGTATCATACACACCTAGGGAGGCCTCTCTTACCTGACCTAGGCGGAGGAGTTTTCCGGACGTTCCGGGCAGGTACGGACCAGATGGGAGTCACTACCACAGTAGAAGCAGAGACCGTGAGTGCGTCTTTCCTCCCGGCGTTGTCCAGATACCTTAAGCCGGTCTACTTGCATGGGTTCAGGCATGGAAGCAGAAGCGGATATTCCGGGCCGGAGACAGGGTAGACCGCGAATGGTTGGGGAAGCACGGGGAAGTCTCCTCTCGCGAGCACGTTCCTGGAACCTAAGGTCGATACGTGTGGCTAGCGAAATGAGATCTTCTAAAGCAGTGGGAGTATCCCGCCCAGCTAACTCATCCTTAATTCGACCCGCGAGGCCTCGCCAAAAGGCCCCTACCAAGGCCTCGTTATTCCATCCCAAATCAGAAGACAAGGTTCGGAATCGGATGGCATACTGACCCACGGTTTGGGACCCTTGGTGGAGGTTAAATAAAGATTCCGTAGTAGAGGCCAGGCGACCCGGCTCGTCGAACACTCGACGAAACGTCTCGAAGAAAGTACTTAGCTGGGAGACTACCGGATCATCACGTTCCCAGAGGGGGTTAACCCACGCTAAAGCGTCTCCCTCAAGATGGGAGACAACAAAAGCCACCTTAGCCCGCTCAGTGGGATATTGCAGGGGCAGGAGCTCGAAATGGAGGCGGCATTGATTCAGGAAACCTCGGCACAGCTTGGAATCCCCGTTATAGCGGGGCGGCTTAGCTAAACGGGGTGGCGGGTGAGGCGCCTGGGCTGGAACGGGGGCTGCAGCAGCCGACTGTAAGGAGAGTAGGCGGTCATCTATGGAGGCCATATAACTGAGTATATGGGTCTGGGTATCTCTTTGCTGGGCCAGTTCCTGCTGCAGTCCAGCCAGTTGGGAGGCATTCCCAGGGTCAGAGGACTGGAGCCCGGAAAGACGAGAATCCATGGATTTCATGAAAGCCATGATACGAGTTTGATTCTCCCGCAAAAACAGCAACTCCTTTTGAGCCGCAGCGGCTCCAGCGGGGTCCATGGCCTGTTTGTTCTGTTACGGTTCTAAGTAGGAACCAGAGAGTGGACCCTCTGGGTCGTGGCTCCAGAGCCCCCGAGGGCGAGCGGCCCAGGTGATGACCACCCCCTATACAGGGAGTGTTAGGGGCAGGCCCAAGGGGGGTGAGACCACGACAGCCGGAACCAAAGGGACGACCCAGGGAGTGTACAGAGGGAAAGGCCAAAGGATACTGACTAGAGTAGACCCGGAGCAGGAGGAAACAGAACGTAGGGAACCAGGACCGATCAGGATGGAGCCAGGGCAGGAATGCTGGAAGAAAGAAGGAAGGAAGGTTAGGGGGAACTGACCTAGGGGTACAGATGGAACCCTAGCTAAGGGGCTACCGATGACAGCAGCAGGGAAGGACCCGGCGAGGGTCAGGCACAGAGACAGCAGAGGGAGCTGAGAGGGGGTCCAGATGGGGCTATGGAGCGGAGAGCAGAGCGCAGACTAGGAGAGAGGGGGGACCTGAGAGTCGGGGCGACGCTGCGCAGGAACGCTAAGTGCCACAGAGAAAGACAAACAGGCGTCTTACCATTCAAGACGCCAGACAGAAATACCCGGTGGGCGCCGCCATGTTGGGGAGGAGCCACCGGGTCACGTGCTCCCAGGATGCCCCGCGGTCAGAAACGAGCGAGTGCGCATGTGCGTGCCTCTGACGCGCCGTGACCCTGCAAAGCCAGACAGGGCATGGCGCGAGGATGAAGGAGGGATGCACCGGGAGGAGGGGGACCCCAGGTGAGCATCGGGGCACGTAATAATAACAGTGGGATTCCCTGACTGCTGTGGCCTTGCAACGACACCTCAACATTTGCTGCTGTGCTAACCGGTGGGCTTACAGTGGGGGAAACAATGTAGCGTTGCTGACTACCTTCGTTGTGATCAGTTGCACATGTGGCAATTGAGGTTTGGTGTTGTGTCCACGCTTGCAAGTGCATGCTGGTTAAATGTCTAAGCATGCAACTGGTATTCAAATTTTTCAGATTTTTCCCTCGGCTAAAGGTCTTTGCGCACTTCTTACAGATAACCTTGGCCTGATCATGAGGATTTTGTTCAAAAAAGTGCCACACTGCACTCTTCCTACTTTGGCAGACATTTTGCGGCCTAGCACGCTGTGATCTTTTGACCCTCTGGACAAGCTGTCCAGCAACTCTTTTGATGTTTGGAACCTGTCTTTGGAGTGCTCCGGGCCTGCCAGATAACAGCTGTTGCGATGTCGATGTCTGCTGTGGATGGTCCTCATCTGAGCTATTGGAAGCAGAACCCTCTTCCCCCAATGGATGCCAATCTGGGTCAACAACTGGGTCATCCATCACCTCCTCTTCTATGTCATGTGCACCTTTCTCTGTGTCACCATGTATGGTGGTATAGTGTGCGGGAAGGGGCACCTGAGTCTCATCAGGGTCAAAATCTGGCTCTGTACACTGCGAGGACAATGTAGTGCTCTGAGTGAATGTACCAGCAGAATCATCCATCAGCGGCTGTGCATCAGTGCACTCCATGTCACATTCATCTTGGCCTGGGTAATTCACCATTTGACTTGATAATCCAGGCATGGTATGTGAAAACAGCTCCATGGAGTAATCAGTAGTATGGCCTGCGTCATCCTTCAATCTTGGTTGGGGTGAAGGACACAAGGAAAGGTGTGGTTCATGAACATGAGCCTCCAATGACGACTCAGTGCTTTTACTTTTTACAACTGAAGAAGAGGAGGCGATAGAGCTGGAGGCTGAGTCAGCAATGTAAGACAAAACTTTTTCCTGATGCTCTGCCTTTAAAAGCGGTTTGCCAACTCCTAGAAAACTAAGCGTTCGAGGCCTTATGTAGCCAGACGATGACGCAGGGTCAGCACCTCCTGCATTCGGTCCTATTTTGCTCTTGCCACTACCATCAGATCCACCACCAACACCATCATTACCAGCTGCCAACCCCCGCCCAATTCCACGGCCTCTTCCACCAGCCTTCCTCATTTTTGGTAGAAATGTAGACAAAATCCAACAAACTATATAGTAATGTAAAACAAGGTACAAGGTGTCTATAGGACAGGGGAGATTTAGAATTTCTGCACACACTTGTGGACAGTGGACACTTTTGGATTGTGTGAGGCCCACTGATATCTGAGCGCTATGTGACACGCTCGATGGCACAGCTGCCTGTGACCAAAGTGACGAGAGGATAATGGAGATTTTGAATCTCTGCGTACACTTTTGGACACTGGACACATGTGGATTGTGTGAGGCCCACTGATATCTGAGCGCTATGTGACACGCTCGATGGCACAGCTGCCTGTGACCAAAGTGACGAGAGGATAATGGAGATTTTGAATCTCTGCGTACACTTTTGGACACTGGACACTTGTGGATTGTGTGAGGCCCACTGATATCTGAGTGCTATGTGACACGCTCGATGGCACAGCTGCCTGTGACCAAAGTGACGAGAGGATAATGGAGATTTTGAATCTCTGCGTACACTTTTGGACACTGGACACTTGTAGATTGTGTGAGGCCCACTGATATCTGAGCGCTATGTGACACGCTCGATGGCACAGCTGCCTGTGACCAAAGTGATGAGAGGATAATGGAGATTTTGAATCTCTGCGTACACTTTTGGACACTGGACACTTGTAGATTGTGTGAGGCCCACTGATATCTGAGCGCTATGTGACACGCTCGATGGCACAGCTGCCTGTGACCAAAGTGATGAGAGGATAATGGAGATTTTGAATCTCTGCGTACACTTTTGGACACTGGACACTTGTGGATTGTGTGAGGCCCACTGATATCTGAGCGCTATGTGACCAAAGTGACGAGAGGATAATGGAGATTTTGAATCTCTGCGTACACTTTTGGACACTGGACACTTGTGGATTGTGTGAGGCCCACTGATATCTGAGCGCTATGTGACACGCTCGATGGCACAGCTGCCTGTGACCAAAGTGACGAGAGGATAATGGAGATTTTGAATCTCTGCGTACACTTTTGGACACTGGACACTTGTGGATTGTGTGAGGCCCACTGATATCTGAGCGCTATGTGACACGCTCGATGGCACAGCTGCCTGTGACCAAAGTGACGAGAGGATAATGGAGATTTTGAATCTCTGCGTACACTTTTGGACACTGGACACTTGTGGATTGTGTGAGGCCCACTGATATCTGAGCGCTATGTGACACGCTCGATGGCACAGCTGCCTGTGACCAAAGTGACGAGAGGATAATGGAGATTTTGAATCTCTGCGTACACTTTTGGACACTGGACACTTGTGGATTGTGTGAGGCCCACTGATATCTGAGCGCTATGTGACACGCTCGATGGCACAGCTGCCTGTGACCAAAGTGACGAGAGGATAATGGAGATTTTGAATCTCTGCGTACACTTTTGGACACTGGACACTTGTAGATTGTGTGAGGCCCACTGATATCTGAGCGCTATGTGACACGCTCGATGGCACAGCTGCCTGTGACCAAAGTGACGAGAGGATAATGGAGATTTTGAATCTCTGCGTACACTTTTGGACACTGGACACTTGTAGATTGTGTGAGGCCCACTGATATCTGAGCGCTATGTGACACGCTCGATGGCACAGCTGCCTGTGACCAAAGTGACGAGAGGATAATGGAGATTTTGAATCTCTGCGTACACTTTTGGACACTGGACACTTGTGGATTGTGTGAGGCCCACTGATATCTGAGCGCTATGTGACACGCTCGATGGCACAGCTGCCTGTGACCAAAGTGACGAGAGGATAATGGAGATTTTGAATCTCTGCGTACACTTTTGGACACTGGACACTTGTGGATTGTGTGAGGCCCACTGATATCTGAGCGCTATGTGACACGCTCGATGGCACAGCTGCCTGTGACCAAAGTGACGAGAGGATAATGGAGATTTTGAATATCTGCGTACACTTTTGGACACTGGACACTTGTGGATTGTGTGAGGCCCACTGATATCTGAGCGCTATGTGACACGCTCGATGGCACAGCTGCCTGTGACCAAAGTGACGAGAGGATAATGGAGATTTTGAATCTCTGCGTACACTTTTGGACACTGGACACTTGTGGATTGTGTGAGGCCCACTGATATCTGAGCGCTATGTGACACGCTCGATGGCACAGCTGCCTGTGACCAAAGTGACGAGAGGATAATGGAGATTTTGAATCTCTGCGTACACTTTTGGACACTGGACACTTGCAGATTGTGTGAGGCCCACTGATATCTGAGCGCTATGTGACACGCTCGATGGCACAGCTGCCTGTGACCAAAGTGACGAGAGGATAATGGAGATTTTGAATCTCTGCGTACACTTTTGGACACTGGACACTTGTGCATTGTGTGAGGCCCACTGATATCTGAGCGCTATGTGACACGCTCGATGGCACAGCTGCCTGTGACCAAAGTGACGAGAGGATAATGGAGATTTTGAATCTCTGCGTACACTTTTGGACACTGGACACTTGTGGATTGTGTGAGGCCCACTGATATCTGAGCGCTATGTGACACGCTCGATGGCACAGCTGTGACAAAAGTGACTAGAGGATAAGGGAGATTGGATTGCTTTTAAAAAAGCAGTTTGCAGAGCAGTGGGTAAACAGCAATGCCAGCGTGTCAGGAAGCCTTAAAAGGCAGCCCAACAACCAATACCACTGATACACCACAATATAGCCTCCCCTTGCACTGCACACACAGTGACTTGTGTGTTGTGCAGGCCAAATCGCTAGCAGCAGAAGCAGTTTTTTTGTCTTCTTCCCTGCCTAACGCTCTCCCTACAGAATCAGCAGCAACCTCTCCCTATACTAAGATCGGCAGAAGTAAGATGGCGGTCGGCGTGCACGCCCTTTTATACCCCCTGTGACGCCCACCAAAGCAAGCCAATCACTTGCATGCCCTTCTGAAAGATGGTGGTGACCCGTGCCTAGGTCATCACGTTGCCCACAGTGTCCGTGGATCCTGATTGGCTGAAAAAGAGCGCAAAACAAACTTTTGAAACGCGACTTTGGCGCGTAAGTCGCCGACCTCGTGGCCGACCTCATTCTAGGGTCGGGTTTCGTTTCATGAAACCCGACTTTGCCAAAAGTCGGCGACTTTTGAATTTTTTCGACCCGTTTCGCTCAACTCTAGTTACAAGGTCACTAAACTTCAGGATAGCAAATTTCCAACGGATGAGAGATGATCTTGGTGGAATTAACTGGGACGATATCCTGAGACATAAAAATACACAAAGAAAATGGGAGACGTTTATTAGCATCCTGAATAGGACCTGTGCACAATATATACCGTATGGGAATAAACATGCGAGAAATAGGAAGAATCCACTATGGCTAAATAGAGCTGTAAGGGGCGCAATAAGGGACAAAAATAAAGCATTTAGCGAATTAAAGCAAATAGGTAGTGATGAAGTATTAACTAAATACAGAAGATTAAATAAATTCTGTAAAAAGCAAATCAAGACAGCAAAGATTGAGACAGAGAGACTCATTGCCAGAGAAAGTAAAAATAATCCCAAAATATTCTTTAACTACATAAATAGTAAGAAACTTAAAAATGATAGTGTTGGCCCCCTTAAAAATAGTCTGGGTGAAATGGTGGATGAGGATGAGGAAAAAGCCAATATGCTAAATGACTTTTTTTCAACAGTGGTTACACAAGAAAATCCCATGACGGATAACATGATCAGGGATAAAAATTCTCTGTTAAATGTCACCTGCTTAACCCAGCAGGAAGTACGGCGGCGTCTAAAAATCACTAAAATTGACAAATCCCCGGGCCCGGATGGGATACACCTCCGAGTACTGCAGGAATTAAGCACAGTCATAGATAGACCATTATTTTTAATCTTTAAAGATTCCATAATAACAGGGTCTGTACCACAGGACTGGCGTATAGCAAATGTGGTGCCAATATTCAAAAAGGGGACAAAAACTGAACTTGGAAATTATAGGCCAGTAAGTTTAACCTCAACTGTGGGTAAAATCCTGGAGGGTTTTCTAAAAGATACTATACTGGAGTATCTGGAGAAGAATAACCTCATGACCCAATATCAACATGGGTTTACAAGGGACAGTTCCTGTCAGACTAATCTGATAAGCTTTTATGAAGAGGTAAGTTCCGGACTGGACCAAGGGAATGCAGTGGATGTGGTGTACATGGACTTTTCAAAAGCTTTTGATACGGTGCCACACAAAAGGTTGATACATAAAATGAGAACAATGGGGATAGGGGAAAATATGTGTAGGTGGTTTAAGAGCTGGCTCAGGGATAGGAAACAAAGGGTGGTTATTAATGGAGCACACTCAGACTGGGTCACGGTTAGCAGTGGGGTACCACAGGGGTCAGTTTTGGGCCCGCTTCTTTTTAACATATTTATTAATGACCTTGTAGGGGGCATAGAGAGTAGAATTTCAATATTTGCAGATGACACTAAACTCTGCAGGGTAATCAATACAGAGGAGGACAATTTTATATTACAGGAGGATTTATGTAAACTAGAAGCTTGGGCTGATAAATGGCAAATGAGCTTTAATGGGGATAAATGTAAGGTCATGCACTTGGGTAGAACGAGCAAGATGTATAATTATGTGCTTAATTGTAAAACTCTGGGCAAAACAATCACTGAAAAAGACCTGGGTGTATGGGTGGACGACAAACTCACATTTAGCGGCCAGTGTCAGGCAGCTGCTGCAAAGGCAAATAAAATAATGGGATGCATTAAAAGAGGCATAGATGCTCATGAGGAGAACATAATTTTACCTCTATATAAGTCACTAGTGCGACCACACTTAGAATACTGTGTACAGTTCTGGTCTCCGGTATATAAGAAAGACATAGCTGAACTGGAGCGGGTGCAGAGAAGAGCGACCAAGGTTATTAGGGAACTAGGGGGTCTGCAATACCAAGACAGGTTATTACATTTGGGGTTATTTAGTTTGGAGAATCGAAGGCTTAGGGGTGATCTTATTACAATGTATAAATATATGCGGGGACAAACCAAGAGCTTCCTAATGATATTTTTACTCTTAGACCTGTGACGGGGACAAGGGGGTATCCTCTACGTCTGGAGGAAAGAAGGTTTAAGCATACTCACAGACACGGATTCTTTACTGTAAGAGCAGTGAGACTATGGAACTCTCTGCCATATGATGTTGTAATGAGTGATTCCCTACTAAAATTTAAGAATGGACTGGATGCCTTTCTTGAAAAGTATAATATTACAGGGTATATACACTAGTTTCCTTAATATTGCGTTGATCCAGGGAGCAAGTCCGATTGCCGTATGTGGAGTCAGGAAGGAATTTTTTTCCCCAATGTGAAGCTTACTTGTTGCCACATGGGTTTTTTTTGCCTTCCTCTGGATCAACATGTTAGGGCAAGTTAGGATAGGATATGGGTTGAACTAGATGGACTTAAAGTCTCCCTTCAACCTTAATAACTATGTTACTATGTTACTATGTTACATGCATGCAACATGCATACTACATATATACTATATATACTACATGTAACATACATACTACATACATGCTACATTCATGCTACATACATACAACATATATACTACATGCATGCAACATGCATACTACATATATACTATATATACTACATGTAACATACATACTACATACATGCACTACATGCATGCAACATACATACTACATACCACATGCATGCAACATGCATACTACATATATACTGCATATATACTACATGCATGCAACATACATACAGTGGGGAAAAAAAGTATTTAGTCAGTCAGCAATAGTGCAAGTTCCACCACTTAAAAAGATGAGAGGCGTCTGTAATTTACATCATAGGTAGACCTCAACTATGGGAGACAAACTGAGAAAAAAAAATCCAGAAAATCACATTGTCTGTTTTTTTTTCATTTTATTTGCATATTATGGTGGAAAATAAGCATTTGGTCAGAAACAAAATTTCATCTCAATACTTTGTGATATATCCTTTGTTGGCAATGACAGAGGTCAAACGTTTTCTGTAAGTCTTCACAAGGTTGCCACACACTGTTGTTGGTATGTTGGCTCATTCCTCCATGCAGATCTCCTCTAGAGCAGTGATGTTTTTGGCTTTTCGCTTGGCAACACGGACTTTCAACTCCCTCCAAAGGTTTTCTATAGGGTTGAGATCTGGAGACTGGCTAGGCCACTCCAGGACCTTGAAATGCTTCTTACGAAGCCACTCCTTCGTTGCCCTGGCAGTGTGCTTTGGATCATTGTCATGTTGAAAGACCCAGCCACGTTTCATCTTCAATGCCCTTGCTGATGGAAGGAGGTTTGCATGCAAAATCTCACGATACATGGCCCCATTCATTCTTTCATGTACCCGGATCAGTCGTCCTGGCCCCTTTGCAGAGAAACAGCCCCAAAGCATGATGTTTCCACCACCATGCTTTACAGTAGGTATGGTGTTTGATGGATGCAACTCAGTATTCTTTTTCCTCCAAACACGACAAGTTGTGTTTCTACCAAACAGTTCCAGTTTGGTTTCATCAGACCATAGGACATTCTCCCAAAACTCCTCTGGATCATCCAAATGCTCTCTAGCAAACTTCAGACGGGCCCGGACATGTACAGGCTTAAGCAGTGGGACACGTCTGGCACTGCAGGATCTGAGTCCATGGTGGCGTAGTGTGTTACTTATGGTAGGCCTTGTTACATTGGTCCCAGCTCTCTGCAGTTCATTCACTAGGTCCCCCCGCGTGGTTCTGGGATTTTTGCTCACCGTTCTTGTGATCATTCTGACCCCACGGGGTGGGATTTTGCGTGGAGCACCAGATCGAGGGAGATTATCAGTGGTCTTGTATGTCTTCCATTTTCTAATTATTGCTCCCACAGTTGATTTCTTCACTCCAAGCTGGTTGTCTATTGCAGATTCAGTCTTCCCAGCCTGGTGCAGGGCTACAATTTTGTTTCTGGTGTTCTTTGACAGCTCTTTGGTCTTCACCATAGTGGAGTTTGGAGTCAGACTGTTTGAGGGTGTGCACAGGTGTCTTTTTATACTGATAACAAGTTTAAACAGGTGCCATTACTACAGGTAATGAGTGGAGGAAAGAGGAGACTCTTAAAGAAGAAGTTACAGGTCTGTGAGAGCCAGAAATCTTGATTGCTTGTTTCTGACCAAATACTTATTTTCCACCATAATATGCAAATAAAATGAAAAAAAAACAGAAAATGTGATTTTCTGGATTTTTTTTTTCTCAGTTTGTCTCCCATAGTTGAGGTCTACCTATGATGTAAATTACAGACGCCTCTCATCTTTTTAAGTGGTGGAACTTGCACTATTGCTGACTGACTAAATACTTTTTTTCCCCACTGTATATACTACATACAATACATACATATAGACATACAGTACATATAACATAGAGTACATACTTACCGTCACTTGTCACTTTGATCCCCGAAGCCATTGTCGTCTAAGGAATAAATATCAAAATAAAAATACACCAATATACTTACCCCGATCCGCAGAAGTCCACGAGGGTCCCACGTCCATCTTGCGTGGAGAACAGCAGCATCAGCTGATGCTACCGTTCTCTACCAGCTCCAGGAATACAATGACGGAAGGTAGGTATCCTTCCGCACTGTATTCCTCCACCACTGTAAAAAAAAAGTCCCTAGTCTCACTTTATGCCATTGCTGCGTGGGAATTTCCCACGCAGCAATGGCATAAAGTGAGACTAGGAGACTAGGGACTTTTTGTTTTTAAAGTGGTGGAGGAATACAGTGCAGAAGGATACCTACCTTCCGTCATTGTATTCCTGGAGCTGGTAGAGAACGGTAGCATCAGCTGATGCTGCTGTTCTCCACGCAAGATGGACGTGGGACCCTCGTGGACTTCTGCGGATCGGGGTAAGTATATTGGTTTTTTTTATTTTGATATTTATCCCTCAGGTGACAATGGCTTCAGGGATCAAAGTGACAAGTGACGGTGAGTATGTACTCTATGTTATATGTACTGTATGTCTATATGTATGTATTGTATGTAGTATATATGTATGTTGCATGCATGTAGTATATATGTAGTATGTATGTTACATGTAGTATATATAGTATATATGTAGTATGCATGTTGCATGCATGTAGTATATATGTTGTATGTATGTTGCATGCATGTAGTATATATGTATTATGTATGTAGTATGTATGTAGCATGTATGTAGTATGCATGTTGCATGTAGTATATATGTAGTATGTATGTTACATGTAGTATATATAGTATATATGTAGTATGCATGTTGCATGTATGTAGTATATATGTTGTATGTATGTTGCATGCATGTAGTATATATGTATTATATATGTAGTATGTATGTAGCATGTATGTAGTATGTAGCATGCATGTAGTATGTAGCATGTATGTAGTATGTATGTTACATGCAGTATATATGTAGTATGTATGTTACATGTAGTATATATGTAGTATGTATGTTGCATGCATGTAGTATATATGTAATATGTATGTAGCATGTATGTAGTATGTAGCATGTATGTAGCAGGCATGTAGTATGTAGCATGTATGTAGTATGTATGTTACATGTAGTATATATGTAGTATGCATGTTGTATGTATGTAGCATGTATGTAGCATGTAAATTTTTTTTTTAAATACACCAATATACTTACCCCGATCCGCAGAAGTCCACGAGGGTCCCACGCAGCAATGGCATAAAGTGAGACTAGGGACTTTTTTTTACAGTGGTGGAGGAATACAGTGCGGAAGGATACCTACCTTCCGTCATTGTATTCCTGGAGCTGGTAGAGAACGGTAGCATCAGCTGATGCTGCTGTTCTCCACGCAAGATGGACGTGGGACCCTCGTGGACTTCTGCGGATCGGGGTAAGTATATTGGTGTATTTTTATTTTGATATTTATTCCTTAGACGACAATGGCTTCGGGGATCAAAGTGACAAGTGACGGTAAGTATGTACTCTATGTTATATGTACTGTATGTCTATATGTATGTATTGTATGTAGTATATACAGTGGGGAAAAAAAGTATTTAGTCAGTCAGCAATAGTGCATCATAGGTAGACCTCAACATCATAGGTAGACCTCAACTATGGGAGACAAACTGAGAAAAAAAAAATCCAGAAAATCACATTTTCTGTTTTTTTTTTCATTTTATTTGCATATTATGGTGGAAAATAAGTATTTGGTCAGAAACAAGCAATCAAGATTTCTGGCTCTCACAGACCTGTAACTTCTTCTTTAAGAGTCTCCTCTTTCCTCCACTCATTACCTGTAGTAATGGCACCTGTTTAAACTTGTTATCAGTATAAAAAGACACCTGTGCACACCCTCAAACAGTCTGACTCCAAACTCCACTATGGTGAAGACCAAAGAGCTGTCAAAGGACACCAGAAACAAAATTGTAGCCCTGCACCAGGCTGGGAAGACTGAATCTGCAATAGACAACCAGCTTGGAGTGAAGAAATCAACTGTGGGAGCAATAATTAGAAAATGGAAGACATACAAGACCACTGATAATCTCCCTCGATCTGGTGCTCCACGCAAAATCCCACCCCGTGGGGTCAGAATGATCACAAGAACGGTGAGCAAAAATCCCAGAACCACGCGGGGGGACCTAGTGAATGAACTGCAGAGAGCTGGGACCAATGTAACAAGGCCTACCATAAGTAACACACTACGCCACCATGGACTCAGATCCTGCAGTGCCAGACGTGTCCCACTGCTTAAGCCTGTACATGTCCGGGCCCGTCTGAAGTTTGCTAGAGAGCATTTGGATGATCCAGAGGAGTTTTGGGAGAATGTCCTATGGTCTGATGAAACCAAACTGGAACTGTTTGGTAGAAACACAACTTGTCGTGTTTGGAGGAAAAAGAATACTGAGTTGCATCCATCAAACACCATACCTACTGTAAAGCATGGTGGTGGAAACATCATGCTTTGGGGCTGTTTCTCTACAAAGGGGCCAGGACGACTGATCCGGGTACATGAAAGAATGAATGGGGCCATGTATCGTGAGATTTTGCGTGCAAACCTCCTTCCATCAGCAAGGGCATTCAAGATGAAACGTGGCTGGGTCTTTCAACATGACAATGATCCAAAGCACACCACCAGGGCAACGAAGGAGTGGCTTCGTAAGAAGCATTTCAAGGTCCTGGAGTGGCCTAGCCAGTCTCCAGATCTCAACCCTATAGAAAACCTTTGGAGGGAGTTGAAAGTCCGTGTTGCCAAGCGAAAAGCCAAAAACATCACTGCTCTAGAGGAGATCTGCATGGAGGAATGAGCCAACATACCAACAACAGTGTGTGGCAACCTTGTGAAGACTTACAGAAAACGTTTGACCTCTGTCATTGCCAACAAAGGATATATCACAAAGTATTGAGATGAAATTTTGTTTCTGACCAAATACTTATTTTCCACCATAATATGCAAATAAAATGAAAAAAAAACAGACAATGTGATTTTCTGGATTTTTTTTTCTCAGTTTGTCTCCCATAGTTGAGGTCTACCTATGATGTAAATTACAGACGCCTCTCATCTTTTTAAGTGGTGGAACTTGCACTATTGCTGACTGACTAAATACTTTTTTTCCCCACTGTATGTATGTTGCATGCATGTAGTATATATGCAGTATATATGTAGTATGCATGTTGCATGCATGTGGTATGTAGTATGTATGTTGCATGCATGTAGTGCATGTATGTAGTATGTATGTTACATGTAGTATATATAGTATATACCGTATATACTCGAGTATAAGCCGACCCGAGTATAAGCCGACCCCCCTAATTTTGCCACAAAAAACTGGGAAAACTTATTGACTCGAGTATAAGCCTAGGGTGGGAAATGCTCCATAGATTATTCCCCCATAAGAAGCTCCATAGATTATTCCCCCATATACTGCCCCCATAAGAAGCTCCATAGATTGTTCCCCCATATGCTGCCCCCATTAGAAGCTCCATATTGTTCCCCTATATACTGCCCCCATTAGAAGCTCCATATTGTTCCCCCATATACTGCCCCCATTAGAAGCTACATATTGTTCCCCCATATACTGCCCCCATTAGAAGCTCCATATTGTTCCCCCATATGCTGCCCCCATTAGAAGCTCCATATTGTTCCCCCATATGCTGCCCCCATTAGAAGCTCCATATTGTTCCCCCATATACTGCCCCCATTAGAAGCTCCATATTGTTCCCCCATATGCTGCCCCCATTAGAAGCTCCATATTGTACCCCCATATACTGCCCCCATTAGAAGCTCCATACTGTTCCCCCATATACTGCCCCCATTAGAAGCTCCTTAAGATTATTCCCCCATATGCTGCCACTGCTGCAGCATGTAAAAATAAAAAAAATGACATACTCACCTCTCCGTCGCTGGGTGTCAGATTCTCACCTGTCCTGCGTCCATGGCTGCTCACCGCTATCTGCCACGTCATCAGTCAGTGACGTCCAGACTGCAGGGGGCGCGGTGCGCACTAATCACGTCACCGCGCCCTCTGCTGTCTCAAGTCACTGACCGATGACAGACAGCAGCAAGCAGCGATGGACACAGGACAGGTGAGTATCGCTATACTTACCCGTCCTGACGCTGTGTCTTGAGCCCCCAGCTTCTCCGCGCTCTCTCTTCCTGCCTTCAGCGGTCAAGTGGTGCCGCTCATTAATATGCGCATATTCATGAGTTTTAATGAGCGGCACCACGTGACCGCTGAAGGCAGGAAGAGAGAGCACGGGGAGAAGCTGGGGGCTCAAGACACAGCGTCAGGACGGGTAAGTATGACCTGACACCCCCGCCCCCCTCCCCCTCTGACCCCCCGGTGTATATGACTCGAATATAAGCCGAGAGGGGGACTTTGAGCCCAAAAAAACGGGCTGAAAATCTCGGTTTATATTCGAGTATATACGGTATGTAGTATGCATGTTGCATGCATGTAGTATATATGTTGTATGTATGTAGCATGAATGTAGCATGTATGTAGTATGCATGTTACATGTAGTGTATATAGTATATATGTAGTATGCATGTTGCATGCATGTAACATAGTAACATAGTAACATAGTTATTAAGGTTGAAGGGAGACTTTAAGTCCATCTAGTTCAACCCATATCCTATCCTAACTTGCCCTAACATGTTGATCCAGAGGAAGGCAAAAAAAACCCCATGTGGCAACAAGTAAGCTTCACATTGGGGAAAAAAATTCCTTCCTGACTCCACATACGGCAATCAGACTTGCTCCCTGGATCAACGCAATATTAAGGAAACTAGTGTATATACCCTGTAATATTATACTTTTCAAGAAAGGCATCCAGTCCATTCTTAAATTTTAGTAGGGAATCACTCATTACATCATATGGCAGAGAGTTCCATAGTCTCACTGCTCTTACAGTAAAGAATCCGTGTCTGTGAGTATGCTTAAACCTTCTTTCCTCCAGATGTAGAGGATGCCCCCTTGTCCCCGTCACAGGTCTAAGAGTAAAAAGATCATTAGAAAGCTCTTGGTTTGTCCCCGCATATATTTATACATTGTAATAAGATCACCCCTAAGCCTTCGATTCTCCAAACTAAATAACCCCAAATGTAATAACCTGTCTTGGTATTGCAGACCCCCTAGTTCCCTAATAACCTTGGTCGCTCTTCTCTGCACCCGCTCCAGTTCAGCTATGTCTTTCTTATATACCGGAGACCAGAACTGTACACAGTATTCTAAGTGTGGTCGCACTAGTGACTTATATAGAGGTAAAATTATGTTCTCCTCATGAGCATCTATGCCTCTTTTAATGCATCCCATTATTTTATTTGCCTTTGCAGCAGCTGCCTGACACTGGCCGCTAAATGTGAGTTTGTCGTCCACCCATACACCCAGGTCTTTTTCAGTGATTGTTTTGCCCAGAGTTTTACAATTAAGCACATAATTATACATCTTGCTTGTTCTACCCAAGTGCATGACCTTACATTTATCCCCATTAAAGCTCATTTGCCATTTATCAGCCCAAGCTTCTAGTTTACATAAATCCTCCTGTAATATAAAATTGTCCTCCTCTGTATTGATTACCCTGCAGAGTTTAGTGTCATCTGCAAATATTGAAATTCTACTCTCTATGCCCCCTACAAGGTCATTAATAAATATGTTAAAAAGAAGCGGGCCCAAAACTGACCCCTGTGGTACCCCACTGCTAACCCAGTCTGAGTGTGCTCCATTAATAACCACCCTTTGTTTCCTATCCCTGAGCCAGCTCTTAAACCACCTACACATATTTTCCCCTATCCCCATTGTTCTCATTTTATGTATCAACCTTTTGTGTGGCACCGTATCAAAAGCTTTTGAAAAGTCCATGTACACCACATCCACTGCATTCCCTTGGTCCAGTCCGGAACTTACCTCTTCATAAAAGCTTATCAGATTAGTCTGACAGGAACTGTCCCTTGTAAACCCATGTTGATATTGGGTCATGAGGTTATTCTTCTCCAGATACTCCAGTATAGTATCTTTTAGAAAACCCTCCATGATTTTACCCACAGTTGAGGTTAAACTTACTGGCCTATAATTTCCAAGTTCAGTTTTTGTCCCCTTTTTGAATATTGGCACCACATTTGCTATACGCCAGTCCTGTGGTACAGACCCTGTTATTATGGAATCTTTAAAGATTAAAAATAATGGTCTATGACTGTGCTTAATTCCTGCAGTACTCGGAGGTGTATCCCATCCGGGCCCGGGGATTTGTCAATTTTAGTGATTTTTAGACGCCGCCGTACTTCCTGCTGGGTTAAGCAGGTGACATTTAACAGAGAATTTTTATCCCTGATCATGTTATCCGTCATGGGATTTTCTTGTGTAAACACTGTTGAAAAAAAGTCATTTAGCATATTGGCTTTTTCCTCATCCTCATCCACCATTTCACCCAGACTATTTTTAAGGGGGCCAACACTATCATTTTTAAGTTTCTTACTATTTATGTAGTTAAAGAATATTTTGGGATTATTTTTACTTTCTCTGGCAATGAGTCTCTCTGTCTCAATCTTTGCTGTCTTGATTTGCTTTTTACAGAATTTATTTAATCTTCTGTATTTAGTTAATACTTCATCACTACCTATTTGCTTTAATTCGCTAAATGCTTTATTTTTGTCCCTTATTGCGCCCCTTACAGCTCTATTTAGCCATAGTGGTTTCTTCCTATTTCTCGTATGTTTATTCCCATACGGTATATATTGTGCACAGGTCCTATTCAGGATGCTAATAAACGTCTCCCATTTTCTTTGTGTATTTTTATGTCTCAGGATATCGTCCCAGTTAATTCCACCAAGATCATCTCTCATCCGTTGGAAATTTGCTATCCTGAAGTTTAGTGACCTTGTAACTAGAGTTGAGCGAAACGGGTCGAAAAAATTCAAAAGTCGCCGACTTTTGGCAAAGTCGGGTTTCATGAAACGAAACCCGACCCTAGGATGAGGTCGGCCACGAGGTCGGCGACTTACACGCCAAAGTCGCGTTTCAAAAGTTTGTTTTGCGCTCTTTTTCAGCCAATCAGGATCCACGGACACTGTGGGCAACGTGATGACCTAGGCACGGGTCACCACCATCTTTCAGAAGGGCATGCAAGTGATTGGCTTGCTTTGGTGGGCGTCACAGGGGGTATAAAAGGGCGTGCACGCCGACCGCCATCTTACTTCTGCCGATCTTAGTATAGGGAGAGGTTGCTGCTGATTCTGTAGGGAGAGCGTTAGGCAGGGAAGAAGACAAAAAAAATGCTTCTGCTGCTAGCGATTTGGCCTGCACAACACACAAGTCACTGTGTGTGCAGTGCAAGGGGAGGCTATATTGTGGTGTATCAGTGGTATTGGTTGTTGGGCTGCCTTTTAAGGCTTCCTGACACGCTGGCATTGCTGTTTACCCACTGCTCTGCAAACTGCTTTTTTAAAAGCAATCCAATCTCCCTTATCCTCTAGTCACTTTTGTCACAGCTGTGCCATCGAGCGTGTCACATAGCGCTCAGATATCAGTGGGCCTCACACAATCCACAAGTGTCCAGTGTCCAAAAGTGTACGCAGAGATTCAAAATCTCCATTATCCTCTCGTCACTTTGGTCACAGGCAGCTGTGCCATCGAGCGTGTCACATAGCGCTCAGATATCAGTGGGCCTCACACAATCTACAAGTGTCCAGTGTCCAAAAGTGTACGCAGAGATTCAAAATCTCCATTATCCTCTCGTCACTTTGGTCACAGGCAGCTGTGCCATCGAGCGTGTCACATAGCGCTCAGATATCAGTGGGCCTCACACAATCCACAAGTGTCCAGTGTCCAAAAGTGTACGCAGAGATTCAAAATCTCCATTATCCTCTCGTCACTTTGGTCACAGGCAGCTGTGCCATCGAGCGTGTCACATAGCGCTCAGATATCAGTGGGCCTCACACAATCCACAAGTGTCCAGTGTCCAAAAGTGTACGCAGAGATTCAAAATCTCCATTATCCTCTCGTCACCTTGGTCACAGGCAGCTGTGCCATCGAGCGTGTCACATAGCGCTCAGATATCAGTGGGCCTCACACAATCCACAAGTGTCCAGTGTCCAAAAGTGTACGCAGAGATTCAAAATCTCCATTATCCTCTCGTCACCTTGGTCACAGGCAGCTGTGCCATCGAGCGTGTCACATAGCGCTCAGATATCAGTGGGCCTCACACAATCTACAAGTGTCCAGTGTCCAAAAGTGTACGCAGAGATTCAAAATCTCCATTATCCTCTCGTCACTTTGGTCACAGGCAGCTGTGCCATCGAGCGTGTCACATAGCGCTCAGATATCAGTGGGCCTCACACAATCCACAAGTGTCCAGTGTCCAAAAGTGTACGCAGAGATTCAAAATCTCCATTATCCTCTCGTCACTTTGGTCACAGGCAGCTGTGCCATCGAGCATGTCACATAGCGCTCAGATATCAGTGGGCCTCACACAATCCACAAGTGTCCAGTGTCCAAAAGTGTACGCAGAGATTCAAAATCTCCATTATCCTCTCGTCACTTTGGTCACAGGCAGCTGTGCCATCGAGCGTGTCACATAGCGCTCAGATATCAGTGGGCCTCACACAATCCAAAAGTGTCCACTGTCCACAAGTGTGTGCAGAAATTCTAAATCTCCCCTGTCCTAGAGACACCTTGTACCTTGTTTTACATTACTATATAGTTTGTTGGATTTTGTCTACATTTCTACCAAAAATGAGGAAGGCTGGTGGAAGAGGCCGTGGAATTGGGTGGGGGTTGGCAGCTGGTAATGATGGTGTTGGTGGTGGATCTGATGGTAGTGGCAAGAGCAAAATAGGACCGAATGCAGGAGGTGCTGACCCTGCGTCATCGTCTGGTTACATAAGGCCTCGAACGCTTAGTTTTCTAGGAGTTGGCAAACCGCTTTTAAAGGCAGAGCATCAGGAAAAAGTTTTGTCTTACATTGCTGACTCAGCCTCCAGCTCTATCGCCTCCTCTTCTTCAGTTGTAAAAAGTAAAAGCACTGAGTCGTCATTGGAGGCTCATGTTCATGAACCACACCTTTCCTTGTGTCCTTCACCCCAACCAAGATTGAAGGATGACGCAGGCCATACTACTGATTACTCCATGGAGCTGTTTTCACATACCATGCCTGGATTATCAGGTCAAATGGTGAATTACCCAGGCCAAGATGAATCTGACATGGAGTGCACTGATGCACAGCCGCTGATGGATGATTCTGCTGGTACATTCACTCAGAGCACTACATTGTCCTCGCAGTGTACAGAGCCAGATTTTGACCCTGATGAGACTCAGGTGCCCC
This sequence comes from Dendrobates tinctorius, assembly GCF_039654945.1. Classification (NCBI taxonomy): domain Eukaryota; kingdom Metazoa; phylum Chordata; class Amphibia; order Anura; family Dendrobatidae; genus Dendrobates; species Dendrobates tinctorius. The sequence continues at coordinate 59,183 of NW_027361820.1, forward strand.
TTCCCGCACACTATACCACCATACACGGTGACACAGAGAAAGGTGCACATGACATAGAAGAGGAGGTGATGGATGACCCAGTTGTTGACCCAGATTGGCATCCATTGGGGGAAGAGCGTGCTGCTTCCAATAGCTCAGATGAGGACCATCCACAGCAGACATCGACATCGCAACAGCTGTTATCTGGCAGGCCCGGAGCACTCCAAAGACAGGTTCCAAACATCAAAAGAGTTGCTGGACAGCTTGTCCAGAGGGTCAAAAGATCACAGCGTGCTAGGCCGCAAAATGTCTGCCAAAGTAGGAAGAGTGCAGTGTGGCACTTTTTTGAACAAAATCCTCATGATCAGGCCAAGGTTATCTGTAAGAAGTGCGCAAAGACCTTTAGCCGAGGGAAAAATCTGAAAAATTTGAATACCAGTTGCATGCTTAGACATTTAACCAGCATGCACTTGCAAGCGTGGACACAACACCAAACCTCAAGTGCCACATGTGCAACTGATCACAACGAAGGTAGTCAGCAACGCTACATTGTTTCCCCCACTGTAAGCCCACCGGTTAGCACAGCAGCAAATGTTGAGGTGTCGTTGCAAGGCCACAGCAGTCAGGGAATCCCACTGTTATTATTACGTGCCCCGATGCTCACCTGGGGTCCCCCTCCTCCCGGTGCATCCCTCCTTCATCCTCGCGCCGTGCCCTGTCTGGCTTTTCAGGGTCACGGCGCGTCAGAGGCACGCACATGCGCACTCGCTCGTTTCTGACCGCGGGGCATCCTGGGAGCACGTGACCCGGTGGCTCCTCCCCAACATGGCGGCGCCCACCGGGTATTTCTGTCTGGCGTCTTGAATGGTAAGACGCCTGTTTGTCTTTCTCTGTGGCGCTTAGCGTTCCTGCGCAGCGTCGCCCCGACTCTCAGGTCCCCCCTCTCTCCTAGTCTGCGCTCTGCTCTCTGCTCCATAGCCCCATCTGGACCCCCGCTCAGCTCCCTCTGCTGCCTCTGTGCCTGACCCTCGCCAGGTCCTTCCCTGCTGCTGTCATCGGTAGCCCCTTAGCTAGGGTTCCGTCTGTACCCCTAGGTCAGTTCCCCCTAACCTTCCTTCCTTCTTTCTTCCAGCGTTCCTGCCCTGGCTCCATCCTGATCGGTCCTGGTTCCCTACGTTCTGTTTCCTCCTGCTCCGGGTCTACTCTAGTCAGTATCCTTTGGCCTTTCCCTCTGTACACTCCCTGGGTCGTCCCTTTGGTTCCGGATTTCGTGGTCTCACCCCCCTTGGGCCTGCCCCTAACACTCCCTGTATAGGGGGTGGTCATCACCTGGGCCGCTCGCCCTCGGCGGCTCTGGAGCCACGACCCAGAGGGTCCACTCTCTGGTTCCTACTTAGAACCGTAACAGAACAAACAGGCCATGGACCCCGCTGGAGCCGCTGCGGCTCAAAAGGAGTTGCTGTTTTTGCGGGAGAATCAAACTCGTATCATGGCTTTCATGAAATCCATGGATTCTCGTCTTTCCGGGCTCCAGTCCTCTGACCCTGGGAATGCCTCCCAACTGGCTGGACTGCAGCAGGAACTGGCCCAGCAAAGAGATACCCAGACCCATATACTCAGTTATATGGCCTCCATAGATGACCGCCTACTCTCCTTACAGTCGGCTGCTGCAGCCCCGTTCCAGCCCAGGCGCCTCACCCGCCACCCCGTTTAGCTAAGCCGCCCCGCTATAACGGGGATCCCAAGCTGTGCCGAGGTTTCCTGAATCAATGCCGCCTCCATTTCGAGCTCCTGCCCCTGCAATATCCCACTGAGCGGGCTAAGGTGGCTTTTGTTGTCTCCCATCTTGAGGGAGACGCTTTAGCGTGGGTTAACCCCCTCTGGGAACGTGATGATCCGGTAGTCTCCCAGCTAAGTACTTTCTTCGAGACGTTTCGTCGAGTGTTCGACGAGCCGGGTCGCCTGGCCTCTACTACGGAATCTTTATTTAACCTCCACCAAGGGTCCCAAACCGTGGGTCAGTATGCCATCCGATTCCGAACCTTGTCTTCTGATTTGGGATGGAATAACGAGGCCTTGGTAGGGGCCTTTTGGCGAGGCCTCGCGGGTCGAATTAAGGATGAGTTAGCTGGGCGGGATACTCCCACTGCTTTAGAAGATCTCATTTCGCTAGCCACACGTATCGACCTTAGGTTCCAGGAACGTGCTCGCGAGAGGAGACTTCCCCGTGCTTCCCCAACCATCCGCGGTCTACCCTGTCTCCGGCCCGGAATATCCGCTTCTGCTTCCATGCCTGAACCCATGCAAGTAGACCGGCTTAAGGTATCTGGACAACGCCGGGAGGAAAGACGCACTCACGGTCTCTGCTTCTACTGTGGTAGTGACTCCCATCTGGTCCGTACCTGCCCGGAACGTCCGGAAAACTCCTCCGCCTAGGTCAGGTAAGAGAGGCCTCCCTAGGTGTGTATGATACCTCTCTACCCCTCACTCTGTCTGTCTTGTTGCACGTTGGTGGAAAACATTTTTCTCTGGCAGCCTATGTGGATTCCGGCGCAGCCGGAAATTTTATTAGGCTCAAAGAGGTTCTTAAATTTTCGGTCCCGGTCAAGACCTTAGAAACTCCACGGATCCTTGCTTCCGTGGACGGTAAACCTCTCCAAGAGACCATTACCTTGGTCACCCATGAGGTAGAACTCCAGGTAGGGGCCCTACACAAGGAGAGGATTGCTTTTTATGTCCTAGCGAGCATCTCTCACCCTATCCTTTTAGGCCTTCCCTGGCTACGAGCCCACGGCCCTACCTTAGACTGGCATAAGGGTAATATCCTGCGCTGGGGGGAGTCCTGTAGGTCTGGGTGTCTGCTGCCGGTGCGTCCCGTGGGTGGTTCTCCTTCCCCCTCCTTAACCTCCGGGTTGCCCGTTGCTTACAGCTCTTTTTCGGATGTTTTTGACAAGAGGGAGTCCGAGAACCTTCCGCCTCACCGACCCTATGATTGCCCCATCGAGCTCGTCCCTGGAGCCACCCCTCCGCGGGGTAGGATTTATCCGCTCTCGCCGGCAGAGACGCAAGCCATGTCGGAATACGTTCAAGAGAACTTAGCCAAGGGTTTCATACGGAAGTCTTCCTCCCCTGCGGGCGCAGGCTTCTTTTTTGTCAAGAAGAAGGACGGGTCGCTCCGCCCGTGCATTGATTACAGAGGTCTGAACAGCATCACGATTAAGAACAAGTACCCGTTACCCCTCATCCCCGAACTCTTTGATCGCCTGAGAGGGGCGCACATATTTACCAAACTTGATCTTCGAGGAGCCTATAACTTGGTCCGAATTTGCGCTGGGGATGAGTGGAAGACCGCATTCAACACCCGTGACGGTCACTATGAATACCTGGTGATGCCGTTTGGCCTCTGTAACGCACCAGCGGTATTCCAGGAGCTCGTTAACGATATTTTTCGGGATCTCCTTTACTCCTGTGTCGTGGTTTATCTTGACGACATTCTTGTCTTCTCTCCAGATCTCTCCACCCATCGACGAGATGTACGGCAAGTGTTGCAGCGTCTAAGAGAGAACCACCTATTTGCCAAGTTGGAGAAATGCGCCTTCGAACAACCGTCTCTGCCGTTCCTTGGGTATATCGTTTCGAAGTCTGGGTTGAGGATGGATCCCGAGAAAGTGTCCACGATCCTGGCCTGGCCCCAGTCCCCTTGGTCTCAAAGCCATTCAACGCTTTCTCGGCTTTGCTAACTATTATAGGCAATTCGTTCCTCATTTTTCCACCATAACCAAGCCCATCTCTGCTCTCGTGCGCAAAGGAGCCAATCCCCGCCTCTGGCCTCCCGAGGCAGAAGACGCCTTTCAAACTCTGAAGAGAGAATTCGCTACAGCGCCCGTTCTCCACCGTCCTGATGCCGAGAGACCCTTCATTCTCGAGGTCGACGCATCCTCCGTGGGAGCGGGGGCGGTTCTCCTGCAAAGAACCTCCTCTGGCCGGACTGTCACCTGTGGGTTCTTTTCTAAAGCCTTTTCTCCCCCCGAACGCAATTACTCCATTGGGGACAAGGAACTACTGGCAATCAAACTGGCTTTAGAGGAATGGCGTTACCTTCTCGAAGGAGCTGTCCATCCCTTTACGATATTTACCGACCACAAGAATTTGGCCTATGTTCAGTCTGCCCAAAGGCTCAATCCCCGGCAAGCCCGATGGTCCCTATTTTTTGGACGCTTTGATTTCGAGCTCCGCTTTCGTCCGGGTAATAAGAACATCATAGCTGATGCCCTATCAAGATCATTTCTCCCGACCGATAAAGAGGAGAGCCCCGCTCACATCATCGATCCAGCAAAAATCGTCACCCTAGCCCCTCTAAGTTTGGTCAACCCACCACCAGGCAAGACCTTGGTATTGGACCATGACAGAGTAAGGGTTCTGCACTGGGGACACTCTTCTAAGTTCGCCGGGCATGTCGGAGCCAAGAGGACTCTATCCCTCATCTCCCGCCATTATTGGTGGCCTTCACTCCGCCAGGACGTCCTGGAATTTACCGCTTCTTGCTCATCCTGCGCCTGGAATAAGATTCCACGACAGCTACCCTCTGGTCTCTTACATCCTTTGCCGGTTCCATCAGTTCCCTGGAGCCACATCGCCATGGATTTCGTCACGGATCTACCTCCATCTTCCGGCTGCTCTGTCATTTTGGTGGTGGTAGACCGTTTTTCCAAAATGGCTCATTTCATCCCGCTACCTGGTCTGCCTTCTGCGCCCGAGTTGGCGAAGATCTTCGTGCATCATGATTTCCGACTTCATGGTTTTCCCCAGCACATCGTGTCTGACCGTGGTGTTCAATTCACCTCTCGTTTCTGGAGAGCTCTCTCTAGCTCAATGGGGGTAGTCCTGGATTTCTCCTCCGCCTATCATCCACAATCCAATGGCCAAGTGGAGCGGATCAATCAGGTGTTAACCACTTATCTTCGACATTTTTCTAATGCACACCAAAGTAACTGGGTCTCACTGCTTCCCTGGGCGGAATTTGCTCACAACAATCACCCCAACGAGTCCTCTTCCAAATCTCCCTTTTTCGTAGGTTTTGGGCAGCATCCGGGCATTCCCCTTCCCGTGTCCCCCACCTCGGGCGTGCCGGCGGCGGACTCCTTGTCCTCAGAATTCTCTAAAATTTGGGAGGAAACTAAAAGGTCCCTTGAGAGAGCTAGCGATCGGATGAAAAGATACGCCGACAAGAGGCGCCTGGACACCCCTCCTTATCATCCAGGCGATAAGGTCTGGCTGTCCTCGCGCTTCCTCCGACTTAAAATCCCCTCTTATAAGTTAGGTCCACGTTACGTTGGCCCCTTTGAGGTTTTGGCTTGCATCAATGATGTAACCTATAAACTAAAATTGCCTGCCTCTCTGCGGATCCCCAACACTTTCCATGTCTCGCTTCTCAAACCCACAGTGTTTAATCGCTTTCAGCCAGCCTCGTCCCACGCTCCGCAACCTAGCTCCGCTGGGGACGTCTTTGATGTCAGGGACATCCTGGCAAAGAGGACCGTCCGAGGTAGAACCTTCTTTCTGGTAGATTGGGAAGGATTCGGTCCTGAGGAAAGGTCATGGGAGCCCCGGGAGAACATCAATGCTCCTCATATCATGAGAAGGTTTCTATCCCGCCTGAAGAAGGAGGGGAGTAAGAGAGGGGGTACTATTACGTGCCCCGATGCTCACCTGGGGTCCCCCTCCTCCCGGTGCATCCCTCCTTCATCCTCGCGCCGTGCCCTGTCTGGCTTTGCAGGGTCACGGCGCGTCAGAGGCACGCACATGCGCACTCGCTCGTTTCTGACCGCGGGGCATCCTGGGAGCACGTGACCCGGTGGCTCCTCCCCAACATGGCGGCGCCCACCGGGTATTTCTGTCTCGCGTCTTGAATGGTAAGACGCCTGTTTGTCTTTCTCTGTGGCGCTTAGCGTTCCTGCGCAGCGTCGCCCCGACTCTCAGGTCCCCCCTCTCTCCTAGTCTGCGCTCTGCTCTCCGCTCCATAGCCCCATCTGGACCCCCTCTCAGCTCCCTCTGCTGTCTCTGTGCCTGACCCTCGCCGGGTCCTTCCCTGCTGCTGTCATCGGTAGCCCCTTAGCTAGGGTTCCGTCTGTACCCCTAGGTCAGTTGCCCCTAACCTTCCTTCCTTCTTTCTTCCAGCGTTCCTGCCCTGGCTCCATCCTGATCGGTCCTGGTTCCCTACGTTCTGTTTCCTCCTGCTCCGGGTCTACTCTAGTCAGTATCCTTTGGCCTTTCCCTCTGTACACTCCCTGGGTCGTCCCTTTGGTTCCGGCTGTCGTGGTCTCACCCCCCTTGGGCCTGCCCCTAACACTCCCTGTATAGGGGGTGGTCATCACCTGGGCCGCTCGCCCTCGGGGGCTCTGGAGCCACGACCCAGAGGGTCCACTCTCTGGTTCCTACTTAGAACCGTAACAGTTATATCAACGAAAGACTGATTCTAGGGCATCAGAAAGAACACCAACTCCATCATAGAATCATAGAATCATAGAATCGTAGAGTTGGAAGGGACCTCCTGGGCCATCTGGTCCAACCCCCTGCTCAAAGCAGGATTCGCTAAATCATCCCAGTCAGATGTCTGTCCAGCCTCTGTTTGAAGACTTCCATTGAAGGAGAACTCACCACTTCTCGTGGCAGCCTGTTCCACTCATTGATCACTCTAACTGTCAAAAAGTTTTTTCTAATATCTAATCTGTGTCTCCTCCCATTCAGTTTCATCCCATTGCTTCTAGTCTTTCCTTGTGCAAATGAGAATAAAGTTGATCCTTCTACAATGTGACAGCCCTTTAGATATTTGTAGACAGCAATTAAGTCTCCTCTCAGTCTTCTCTTTTGCAAACTAAACATTCCCAAATCCTGCAACCTTTCCTCATAAGACAGGGTTTGCAGACCAGTCACCATTCTGGTCGCTCTTTTCTGAACTTGCTCCAGTTTGTTGATGTCTTTTTTAAAATGTGGTGCCCAAAACTGGACACAATATTCCAGATGAGGTCTGACCAAAGAGGAGTAGAGGGAAATAATGACTTCACGTGATCTAGACTGTATGCTTCTGTTAATACATCCTAGAACTGCATTTGCCTTTTTTGCTGCTGCATCACACTGTTGACTCATATTCAGTCTGTGATCTATTAGTATACCCAAGTCTTTTTCACATGTGCTGTCACTTAGCCCTATTCCTCCCATTCTATATATGCTTTTTTCATTTTTATTGCCCAGATGTAGTACTTTGCATTTCTCCCTGTTAAAAACCATTCTGTTAGTTACTGCCCACTTCTCCAGTTTATTTAAATCTTTTTGAATCCTCTCTCTCTCTTCTCTAGTATTAGCTATCCCTCCTAGCTTTGTGTCATCAGCAAATTTAATCAGTTTTCCCTCAATTCCTTCATCTAAATCGTTGATAAAGATGTTGAACAATACAGGGCCCAGGACAGAGCCCTGTGGTACCCCACTTGAGACATTCTTCCAACTGGATGTGCAGCCATTTACGACCACTCTTTGGGTCCGATCACTAAGCCAGCTATGAATCCACCTAACAGTTGCCTTGTCCATTCCATACTTAGTCATTTTTTCAATAAGGATTGTATGAGAGACTTTGTCAAATGCTTTGCTGAAGTCAAGATATACTATATCTACAGCATTTCCTTGATCCACCCAATCAGTGATACCGTCATAGAAGGAAATTAAGTTAGTCTGACATGACTTATTAGTTACAAACCCATGCTGACTCTGTTTGATCACTTCATTCTTATCCAGGTATTGACTTACATGTTGTTTAATAATTTGTTCAAAGATCTTTCCTGGTATAGAAGTCAGACTCACCGGCCTATAGTTGCCTGGGTCCACCTTCTTCCCCTTTTTGAAGATAGGAACAACATTTGCTCTTCTCCAGTCTTCTGGCACTTCTCCTGTTCTCCAAGAATTTTCAAAGATTATGGAGAGTGGTTCAGAAATTTCTTCTGCTATCTCCTTCAGTACTCTGGGGTGTAATTCATCTGGACCTGGAGACTTGAATTCATTTAGGTTAGCTAAGTGTTTCCTCACTATCTTTCTGTTTATAGATATCCTGGATTCTTCTATTCCCTTAATAGGACAGTGAATAACAGTTGGTGTTACATTTCCTTTCTGAGAGAAAACAGATGCAAAATAGGAATTTAAAAGTTCAGCCTTCTCAACATCCTGTCTTACCATTTCATTATTTTCATCCTGTAAAAATCCTATAGCATCTTTGACTTTTCTTTTACTTTTGACATATCCCCAAAATCCGTTATTATTGCTTTTGACATCTCTTGCAAGCCTCAATTCATTTTCAGCTTTAGCTAATCTGATTTGTGCCCTGCAGATTCTGCAGACAGCATTATATTCTTCTTTAGATATGCCTCCCTCTTTCCATTTTATAAACATTTTTTTCTTCCTTTTTAGCATGTGCTTAAGTTCTGTGTTCACCCATCCTGGTTTCCTTAAATGCTTCCTATTCTTCCCTCTTTTCGGAATTGTTAACAACTGTGCTTTGAGAATTTCATTTTTCAAGATTTCCCATCCTTCCTGGACATTTTTGTCTTTAAGGATATCCAGCCATTGGATCCCTCCAATTATCTTTCTGAATCCCTTAAAATCTGCCTTTCTGAAATCTAACCTTGACGTCTGAGTCTTCACAGGTCTTCCGCCTCTAGTTATCCAAAATTCTAAAATAGCATGGTCGCTACCTCCTAGGGTTCCAGCCACTTTTACCTCCTCAACCATTTCCTCCCTGTTTATAAGGATTAGATCCAAGGTAGCAGTTCCCCTTGTTTTCTCCCCTACCTTTTGGAAGATAAAGTTGTCAGCAAGAGAGGATAAGAATTTTCTTGACCTGTTAGTTTTGCCTGAGAGAGATTCCCAACAAATGTCTGGATAGTTGAAATCTCCCATGACAACTATGTCATATTTTTTGGAGAACTTGGCCATTTGATGCATAAAGAGTTCATCCATATCTTCAGCTTGCACAGGCGGCCTGTAGTAAATGCCTACAATGGTGTCCTTTCCATTGTTCTGTCCTTGTATTCTTACCCAAACAGTTTCCACAGAACTCCCAGTCTCTGAAGCTTCAATCTCTGTGCAGATATACGCGTTTCTAACATACAATGCAACACCTCCTCCTCGTTTATCAAGTCTGTTTCTTGCAAATAAGTTGTATCCTTCTAGTCTTGTATTCCAATCATGTGTATTGTCCCACCAAGTTTCAGTGATTCCAATGACATCATATTTCTTTTCCTGTGTTAGTAGTTCCAATTCTCCTTGTTTGTTGCCCATGCTTTGTGCATTAGTATAGAAACATTTTAGCTTGTGATTGGTTTCTCTTTCTCCAATATTTTTATTAATTAGATTCTTTCGTCTTTGTTCTTCCTTTCCACTTCTATTAGCAGAGTTCTCAATAGCATTTGTCAGGTGTATGGCTTTTTCTGGTCTTTTGCTTCCCTTCCCATGTTGTTCTAGTTTAAAGCTCTCCTTACAAGTGTAGCAAGGCGACTTCCAAATACATGCTTTCCAGTCTTCGTAAGGTGCACCCCATCTCTAGCAAGTAGTCCATCGTATAAGTAGTTCACTCCGTGATCCAGAAATCCAAATCGTTGCTGACGGCACCATCGACGTAGCCAGTTGTTCACCTGCAGAATCTTATTCCACCTCCTTGTTCCATGGCCATCCACTGGGAGGATGGAAGAGAAGACCACCTGCGCTCCCAGTTCTTTCACTTTCTTGCCTAAGTCTTCAAAGTCTCTGCAGATGGTTTCCAGGTCGTTTCTTGCGGTGTCATTTGTCCCCACATGTAGTAGCAGGAATGGGTAGTCATCTGTAGGTCTGAAGAGTCCTGATATCCTGTCAGACACATCTTTAATTTTTGCACCTGGAAGACAGCACATTTCTCTTGAAGTTATATCCGGTCTGCAGATAGCGGCCTCTGTTCCTCTCAACAGGGAATCCCCCATGACCACCACTCTCCGTTTCTTCTTCACAACATTTTTCTTTCTCCATCCAGGAGGACTCTGAAGGCGTACAAGGTTGCTGTTTGTTGGCAAAGTCTTATCCTGATGTATTTCTTCATCATTTTCCTGCGTGAGAGCCTGGTACTGGTTTCTGAGCAGTATGGGTGCTGACTGCCTCCTGATCCTCCTGCTTCTCTGGGTCACATGTCTCCATTCCTCTGTTTCTTCAGGTGCACTTCGAATTTCTTCTCTTTCTGTAACATGAAGAGATAATTCTGCTCTGTCCAAGAACTCTTCACCTTCCTTAATGATCTTCAACGTAGCCAACCTCTCTTCGAGATTTTGCAACTTTTCCTCCAACAGGGACACAAGCTTGCATTTGTGGCATGTGAAATTTGGCTTTTCCACTGGTAAGTCTGTGAACATGTAGCAAGAAATGCAGCTCACCAAATGGCTCCTGGCCTCTTCCATCTTGAGATTTCTTAAAAACGATGAAAGATGAGCCAAAATTCGCGCGCCGATAGGCGCGCGGTTTTTCCGATTTCCTCTTTTCAGCTGCAACGGCCAAAACCCAGTGATCGTAGAGCTCGCGGAGACTCTTCACTTATCCCAGAAGGCACTGGGAATATGCAAATGATCTCCTCAAGACTCTTCCCCTGGTTTTCCGATTTCCTCTTTTCAGCTGCAACGGCCAAAACCCAGTGATCGTAGAGCTCGCGGAGACTCTTCACTTATCCCAGAAGGCACTGGGAATATGCAAATGATCTCCTCAAGACTCTTCCCCTGGTTTTCCGATTTCCTCTTTTCAGCTGCAACGGCCAAAACCCAGTGATCGTAGAGCTCGCGGAGACTCTTCACTTATCCCAGAAGGCACTGGGAATATGCAAATGATCTCCTCAAGACTCTTCCCCTGGTTTTCCGATTTCCTCTTTTCAGCTGCAACGGCCAAAACCCAGTGATCGTAGAGCTCGCGGAGACTCTTCACTTATCCCAGAAGGCACTGGGAATATGCAAATGATCTCCTCAAGACTCTTCCCCTGGTTTTCCGATTTCCTCTTTTCAGCTGCAACGGCCAAAACCCAGTGATCGTAGAGCTCGCGGAGACTCTTCACTTATCCCAGAAGGCACTGGGAATATGCAAATGATCTCCTCAAGACTCTTCCCCTGGTTTTCCGATTTCCTCTTTTCAGCTGCAACGGCCAAAACCCAGTGATCGTAGAGCTCGCGGAGACTCTTCACTTATCCCAGAAGGCACTGGGAATATGCAAATGATCTCCTCAAGACTCTTCCCCTGGTTTTCCGATTTCCTCTTTTCAGCTGCAACGGCCAAAACCCAGTGATCGTAGAGCTCGCGGAGACTCTTCACTTATCCCAGAAGGCACTGGGAATATGCAAATGATCTCCTCAAGACTCTTCCCCTGGTTTTCCGATTTCCTCTTTTCAGCTGCAACGGCCAAAACCCAGTGATCGTAGAGCTCGCGGAGACTCTTCACTTATCCCAGAAGGCACTGGGAATATGCAAATGATCTCCTCAAGACTCTTCCCCTGGTTTTCCGATTTCCTCTTTTCAGCTGCAACGGCCAAAACCCAGTGATCGTAGAGCTCGCGGAGACTCTTCACTTATCCCAGAAGGCACTGGGAATATGCAAATGATCTCCTCAAGACTCTTCCCCTGGTTTTCCGATTTCCTCTTTTCAGCTGCAACGGCCAAAACCCAGTGATCGTAGAGCTCGCGGAGACTCTTCACTTATCCCAGAAGGCACTGGGAATATGCAAATGATCTCCTCAAGACTCTTCCCCTGGTTTTCCGATTTCCTCTTTTCAGCTGCAACGGCCAAAACCCAGTGATCGTAGAGCTCGCGGAGACTCTTCACTTATCCCAGAAGGCACTGGGAATATGCAAATGATCTCCTCAAGACTCTTCCCCTGGTTTTCCGATTTCCTCTTTTCAGCTGCAACGGCCAAAACCCAGTGATCGTAGAGCTCGCGGAGACTCTTCACTTATCCCAGAAGGCACTGGGAATATGCAAATGATCTCCTCAAGACTCTTCCCCTGGTTTTCCGATTTCCTCTTTTCAGCTGCAACGGCCAAAACCCAGTGATCGTAGAGCTCGCGGAGACTCTTCACTTATCCCAGAAGGCACTGGGAATATGCAAATGATCTCCTCAAGACTCTTCCCCTGGTTTTCCGATTTCCTCTTTTCAGCTGCAACGGCCAAAACCCAGTGATCGTAGAGCTCGCGGAGACTCTTCACTTATCCCAGAAGGCACTGGGAATATGCAAATGATCTCCTCAAGACTCTTCCCCTGGTTTTCCGATTTCCTCTTTTCAGCTGCAACGGCCAAAACCCAGTGATCGTAGAGCTCGCGGAGACTCTTCACTTATCCCAGAAGGCACTGGGAATATGCAAATGATCTCCTCAAGACTCTTCCCCTGGTTTTCCGATTTCCTCTTTTCAGCTGCAACGGCCAAAACCCAGTGATCGTAGAGCTCGCGGAGACTCTTCACTTATCCCAGAAGGCACTGGGAATATGCAAATGATCTCCTCAAGACTCTTCCCCTGGTTTTCCGATTTCCTCTTTTCAGCTGCAACGGCCAAAACCCAGTGATCGTAGAGCTCGCGGAGACTCTTCACTTATCCCAGAAGGCACTGGGAATATGCAAATGATCTCCTCAAGACATCATCAACCCTCCCTCAGTCCGCCCTGTCCACCGCTACTTCCACCATATGCAGCTCTCAAGTCCAGCTCACCCTCCCAGACACTATGAGTAGGTCAAGAAAGTACTCAGTCTCTCATCCGCGTACACTGGGTTTGAACGCCCACATTGCCAAACTAATCTCGTTTGAGATGATGCCCTTTCGGTTGGTGGAAAGCACAGCTTTCCGCGAACTCATGGCCTATGCAGTACCACGCTATGACCTACCCAGTCGCCACTTCTTCTCTCGCAAAGCCATCCCAGCCCTCCACCATCATGTGAAAGACCGCATTGTCCATGCACTCAAGCAGTCAGTGAGCGGAAAGGTGCACCTCACAACTGATGCATGGTCCAGTCGGCATGGCCAGGGCCGTTACGTGTCCATCACTGCGCACTGGGTTAATGTGGTGGATGCAGGGTCCACAGGGGACAGCGGTGGTGGGACAGTGCTGCCTAGCCCACGGTATAGGAAACAGTTGGCTGCAGGCGTTCGACCCTCCTCCTCCTCCTCCTCCTCCTCCAGAAGCGAAAGCTCGTCCACAGAGCGCAGTTGTACGAGCACTCCATCTGCAGCTGCCACTGTTGCAAACGATGTGTCCCCCTATCGAGCAGCTAGTGGAAAGCGTCAGCAGGCTGTGTTGCAGATGATGTGTTTGGGCGACAGACACACCGCCGAGGTGCTGGCCGAGTACTTGAAGCGACAAACTGAGTCATGGCTGGGCAGTGTACATCTTGAGGCAGGCAAGGTAGTTAGTGATAACGGCCGTAATTTTGTGGCAGCCATAGCCCTTTCAAAACTCAGCCACATACCTTGCTTGGCTCACACCTTGAACCTGGTGGTGCAGTGCTTCCTCAAAAATTATCCGGAGTTAACAGCCCTGCTCCAGAAGGTGCGAAGACTGTGCGCGCACATCCGCCGGTCGCCTGTACACGGTTCGTATGCAGAAGCTGCAGCGATTGCTCCACCTTCCCAACCACCACCTCATTATCGACATTGCAACAAGGTGGAACTCCACCCTGCACATGGTGGAGCGGCTGTGCGAGCAGAGGCAGGCCATAATGCATTTGTGGGAGGATACACGGCCAGGCACTTTGAGAGCAGACATGGAGTTGACAGGCGTGCAGTGGTTGAAACTGAAAGACCTTTGTAAAGTCCTTCAGTGTTTTGAGGAATGCACACGGCTGGTAAGCGCAGACGACGCCATCCTAAGCATGAGCATCCCACTTATGCGTCTGCTCATGCAAACTTTGACGCACCTTAAGGAGCAGGCGTCTGCAGCCAATGTTGATGAGGAGGAAGAGGAGGAGGGAATCCTTGATGACATTCAGCCATTGTCTGCTCAGGGACCTCTCCTGGACGAGGTGGAGGAAGAAGAGGAGGAGGAGGAGGATGATGGGGATGATTACTTAGGGGAGGAGGATGCATCTCGTGGGGCAAGTGAAAATGTTGGCGTGGCAAGGTCTGGTACAGGGTTTGTGCGTGACTGGAGGGATGTGGATTTGCCAGAAAGTGCTCCTCCACCCAGCATTCGCAGTGCATCATTGACACCGGGAACATTGGCCCACATGTCAGATTATGCCTTGCGGATCCTAAAAAGGGACCCCTGCATTGCCAAAATGATGAACGATGACGACTACTGGTTGGCCAGCATCCTGGATCCACGCTATAAAGGCAAATTACAAAACATCATGCCACAGGAGAACCTTGACCTAATATTGGCTAATAAACAAGCAACTCTGGTAAATCGGTTGCTTGAGGCATTCCCAGCACACAGCAGCGGTGATGGTTCTCACACGAGCCGTACGGGCCGGGGGCAGCTTGGCAGAGGTGTTCGTGGTGTCCCCCTCTTGTGGCCTTCCAACTTTGAAATTTACTGTTCAATTTTGAATTAATTCATATATGAATTAAATGGAAAAGCAACGATTTATCTGGCGAGTTATTTGAATGTTCGGCCTACATCCACCTGTCTGACAGACGGTATTCTAGTGGCTTGTAGCAGCAGCAGCAGCAGCAGCAGCTAGGTGCGATGCTTGCCTGCAGTAAATAGGATGTGTTCCATCCATGGAACACTGTGATAGGAATCATGCCATTCATAGAACACAATGCTTGGATGTGTTCTATTCCTGGAACAATGGGACCACGTGTCACAATGGGACCACGTGTCACAATGGGCAGCCCACAGTCTGTAGCAGCTGCGCAGTAGTAGTCAGCTTCAGTCTGCTGAGGGAGCCTCAGCAGACAGGTGGGCGATGCTCGCCAGGGAGATGGAAAAAGAGCTTGCTCACTTCACTCCACGCATCATTTCAGTATCTGCAGTACCTCTGAGAATGGTGCATACTCTCTTAAGTGGTTTCCAAAGACAGATTGAATTGAAATCGGGATACACAAGTAGTGTTTTCAAAGCATGATTTGAATGCTTTTTTCAAATGTCGTTGCTCTGTAATTAGTTTTTCTTGGTCCAAGTTGCACATTTCCAATTCCTTAGCCTTGATTTAACTTGACCAACTCTTCTACTACTACTACTACTACTACTACTACTACTACTACTACTACTCTTATTCACCTCTATATGGGAGGCATTGCACTGTATTCAATCTGTCAGTAAAATAATGATCTATCTTGGCCTTTGCTGCTTGGTAGGTACAGGTGTGACAAGCTGCAGTAATGTGTTTGGCTTTGGATAGCTACATTTCTGCACACCCACCTGCTACAAGGCCTGCAGCCCCTTCCCCTCAGTACTTCCCCAGTCTTAATTCAAGCATTCAATTCCTACCACATCCATCATGCAATGATATGTCGTTTCATTTTTGAAACATTGTCCCCCTCTTATGGCCTTCCAACTTTGAAATTTACTGTTCAATTTTGAATTAATTCATATATGAATTAAATGGAAAAGCAACGATTTATCTGGCGAGTTATTTGAATGTTCGGCCTACGTCCACCTGTCTGACAGACGGTATTCTAGTGGCTTGTAGCAGCAGCAGCAGCAGCAGCTAGGTGCGCTGCTTGCCTGCAGTAAATAAGATGTGTTCCATCCATGGAACACTGTGATAGGAATCATGCCATTCATAGAACACAATGCTTGGATGTGTTCTATTCCTGTAACAATGGGACCACGTGTCACAATGGGCAGCCCACAGTCTGTAGCAGCTGCGCAGTACTAGTCAGCTTCAGTCTGCTGAGGGAGCCTCAGCAGACAGGTGGGCGATGCTCGCCAGGGAGATGGAAAAAGAGCTTGCTCAATTCACACCACGCATCATTTCAGTATCTGCAGTTCCTCTGAGAATGGTGCACTCACTCTCTTATGCGGTTTCCAAAAACAGATTGAATTGAAATCGGGATACACAAGTAGTGTTTTCAAAGCATGATTTGAATGCTTTTTTCAAATGTCGTTGCTCTGTAATTAGTTTTTCTTGGTCCAAGTTGCACATTTCCAATTCCTTTGCCTTGATTTAACTTGACCAACCCTTCTACTACTACTACTACTACTACTAATCTTATTCACCTCTATATGGGAGGCGTTGCACTGTATTCAATCTGTCAGTAAAATAACGATCTATCTTGGCCTTTGCTGCTTGGTAGGTATAGGTGTGACAAGCTGCAGTAATGTGTTTGGCTTTGGATAGCTACATTTCTGCACACCCACCTGCTACAAGGCCTGCAGCCCCTTCCCCTCAGTACTTCCCCAGTCTTAATTCAAGCATTCAATTCCTACCACATCCCTCATGCAATGATATGTCGTTTCATTTTTGAAACATTGTCCCCCTCTTGTGGCATTCCAACTTTGAAATTTACTGTTCAATTTTGAATTAATTCATATATGAATTAAATGGAAAAGCAACGATTTATCTGGCGAGTTATTTGAATGTTCGGCCTACGTCCACCTGTCTGACAGACAGTATTCTAGTGGCTTGTAGTTGCAGCAGCAGCAGCAGCTAGGTGCGCTGCTTGCCTGCAGTAAATAGGATGTGTTCCATCTATGGAACACTGTGATAGGAATCATGCCATTCATAGAACACAATGCTTGGAAGTGTTCTATTCCTGGAACAATGGGACCACGTGTCACAATGGGACCACGTGTCACAATGGGCAGCCCACATTCTGTAGCAGCTGCGCAGTAGTAGTCAGCTTCAGTCTGCTGAGGGAGCCTCAGCAGACAGGTGGGCGATGCTCGCCAGGGAGATGGAAAAAGAGCTTGCTCACTTCACTCCACGCATCATTTCAGTATCTGCAGTTCCTCTGAGAATGGTGCACTCACTCTTTTAACCCTCCGTCAGGCGCAATATAGATTCTCCTCAGTTCATGCGCAATGTGCCTGACAAGCACAGGTCAGAAAACCACCTATAGTAGCTACATATTTCAATTTCAGGACTATAGAAGTAGTCAGTGACCTTCATAGGAATGTATTAAAAGAGATTACACCAAATCAGATGCAAAAAAATACATTTATTAACCATAAACTTATTAAAACTAAAAGTACCACTTTTCGGTTGTACCGCCAAATAGGCTCCAGTTATCTTTACTTAAATATAAAATTATGGAAAAAAACTTAAAGGATATTGCACTTAGATGTTAATTATTTTCTACTCATCTTCAGTGGTTTCAATTGCAGCAGAAGCAGCACAGGTACACTTAGAAAAGCAAGGCTGGCAGACGAAAGTTGCATGGGAAAGGCAGATTGATTCTTTACATATTTTGCAGTCATATTTAGAAAACCTTCTGAAACCAGATACAAATGAGCAGGTAGTACAACTGCGTCTTTTAGAAGGTGGTAGAGTCGGTGTTTGTTCTGGAACGTCCTTGGGACGTCCTTTGTATTTTTATCTTTGCCCAAATAATAAGCTAGATCTGTGTCTGTTTCCTCTGTATCAGTGTCATCACCATCCTGCTCTGTTCCAGAATCAGTGTTACATTCTGCTACCTCATCTTCAGATGAAATGTCACTAGATTCCTCTAAATCCTCAGTTACTGCTGGTTCTTCCTCATCATCTTCTAACAAAAAAATCTTCATTTCTTCTAAATGAAGGGGTTTAGATGAATCATACTGTTTTCTGGCCATTGCAGCAGAAAATCTGAAGCAAAAGAGAAAGAGTATGTGTTAGGGCGCAATGTGCCTTAGAAGCCACCCTCCTTTTGTATAAGAAAACAGTACTTATGTACACTAACTTAACATTAATCCTTCATAAAACAAGCTAAATACACAATCGTGATGAATAAAAAAAGAAAATACTAACCTTTCAATTTGTGTTGAAATCAGGCGCAATGTGCCTGAGAAGCCAAAGTGTTGATATCTGCTCACTAGAAGGTCTGCTGAGTCACTGTGATATCAGGTTTCACAGAGCCTGTAGAGTCAGGAGATAACTAGGAGGGGTGGGGTTTTCTGATAAGTGGGCAAGGAGAGAGAAGTGAAACTAATTACTGTGTGCCTGTCAGATCTATTGCGCCTGACGGAGGGTTAAGCGGTTTTCAAAGACAGATTGAATTGAAATCGGGATACACAAGTAGTGTTTTCAAAGCATGATTTGAATGCTTTTTTCAAATGTCGTTGCTCTGTAATTAGTTTTTCTTGGTCCAAGTTGCACATTTCCAATTCCTTAGCCTTGATTTAACTTGACCAACTCTTCTACTACTACTACTACTACTACTCTTATTCACCTCTATATGGGAGGCATTGCACTGTATTCAATCTGTCAGTAAAATAACAATCTATCTTGGCCTTTGCTGCTTGGTAGGTACAGGTGTGACAAGCTGCAGTAATGTGTTTGCCTTTGGATAGCTACATTTCTGCACACCCACCTGCTACAAGGCCTGCAGCCCCTTCCCCTCAGTACTTCCCCAGTCTTAATTCAAGCATTCAATTCCTACCACATCCCTCATGCCATGATATGTCGTTTCATTTTTGAAACATTGTCCCCCTCTTGTGGCCTTCCAACTTTGAAATTTACTGTTCAATTTTCAATTAATTCATATATGAATTAAATGGAAAAGCAAAGATTTATCTGGCGAGTTATTTGAATGTTTGGCCTACGTCCACCTGTCTGACAGACGGTATTCTAGTGGCTTGTAGCAGTAGCAGCAGCAGCAGCAGCTAGGTGCGCTGCTTGCCTGCAGTAAATAGGATGTGTTCCATCCATGGAACACTGTGATAGGAATCATGCCATTCATAGAACACAATGCTTGGAGGTGTTCTATTCCTGGAACAATGGGACCACGTGTCACAATGGGACCACGTGTCACAATGGGCAGCCCACAGTCTGTAGCAGCTGCGCAGTAGTAGTCAGCTTCAGTCTGCTGAGGGAGCCTCAGCAGACAGGTGGGCGATTCTCGCCAGGGAGATGGAAAAAGAGCTTGCTCACTTCACTCCATGCATCATTTCAGTATCTGCAGTTCCTCTGAGAATGGTGCACTCAATCTCTTAAGCGGTTTCCAAAGACAGATTGAATTGAAGTCGGGATACACAAGTAGTGTTTTCAAAGCATGATTTGAATGCTTTTTTCAAATGTCGTTGCTCTGTAATAAGTTTTTCTTGGTCCAAGTTGCACATTTCCAATTCCTTAGCCTTGATTTAACTTGACCAACTCTTCTACTACTACTACTACTACTAGTCTTATTTACCTCTATATGGGAGGCATTGCACTGTATTCAATCTGTCAGTAAAATAACGATCTATCTTGGCCTTTGCTGCTTGGTAGGTACAGGTGTGACAAGCTGCAGTAATGTGTTTGTCTTTGGATAGCTACATTTCTGCACACCCACCTTCTACAAGGCCTGCAGCCCCTTCCCCTCAGTACTTCCCCAGTCTTAATTCAAGCATTCAATTCCTACCACATCCCTCATGCAATGATATGTCTTTTCATTTTTGAAACATTGTCCCCCTCTTGTGGTCTTCCAACTTTGAAATTTACTGTTCAATTTTGAATTAATTCATATATGAATTAAATGGAAAAGCAACGATTTATCTGGCGAGTTATTTGAATGTTCGGCCTACGTCCACCTGTCTGACAGACGGTATTCTAGTGGCTTGTAGCAGTAGCAGCAGCAGCAGCAGCTAGGTGCGCTGCTTGCCTGCAGTAAATAGGATGTGTTCCATCCATGGAACACTGTGATAGGAATCATGCCATTCAAAGAACACAATGCTTGGATGTGTTCTATTCCTGGAAGACTGGGACCACGTGTCACAATGGGACCACGTGTCACAATGGGCAGCCCACAGTATGTTGCAGCTGCGCAGTAGTAGTCAGCTTCAGTCTGCTGAGGGAGCCTCAGCAGACAGGTGGGCGATTCTCGCCAGGGAGATGGAAAAAGAGCTTTCTCACTTCACTCCACGCATCATTTCAGTATCTGCAGTTCCTCTGAGAATGGTGCACTCAATCTCTTAAAGGGAAGGTGCCGCAATTTTATATAATTTGCAAAAAAATAGTAAGTTACAAAACATGTTGTTTCAGCAAATGTTGTACTAACCAGGATTTATGGTTTGTTTGTAATAATGTTTTCATGTAGCCACTGGGCGCTGACATCTTGATTTGCAGATCTGTGGAGGACTCATACAGTCTGCAAATATGGCCGTCCCTGCACATAGGAAACTGCGGTCGGCTTCCGACCGCACATTGCAGCCTCAGTAGCAGAGAACTGGGCATGCCCCTGTGGGCTGCACCATTCACTGCTGTAGGTGTGGCTGGGCGCCATTTTACTGTAGCCCAGTGCTATCTGCTGAGCTCCACTTACCCTCTATCACAGGACCACTTGTGGCATAACGGGTCCTGTGTTGTGAGGAGAGGCTGAAGAAAAGGAGAAGGTGGTCAGCAGAGGAGAGAAGCGCTCACTGGAGCCGGAGGATGGAGAGTGGTGAGTGCGGGTGACTTTCATCTATGCTCCTCTGTACTGCTTACTCCAGGCTCAGCCCTGTGCTTCCTGCTCCAGCGTCCTCCTGCTCTGTCTCCGCCTCCTCACTCACAGCCCCAGTGATCTCCGGTAATCTGACACCTTTGCTTTTATGGCTGTCTGAGGAGGACAGTGACTTATACAGCCCATAGTCTTGTGTATAATTGGGGGGGCTGGAAGTTTCACCAGTGTGGGCATATCTGTAATACTGTCTGCTGAGCCGTGTATCTAATCCTCTCCTGTGTGATACTGCCTGCTGAGCCGTGCAGAAAATTTAAAACATTCATTATTCAATAGGGCCCAAAATATCAAAAACCAGCGGTTTGAATGAACACACATTTCTTGGTAGAATCATGCAGTACTGAAATTTTTGATGTTTTTCTACTCCTCTCATGAGCCCAAACAAGTCTATAAAGCATGAGCTTGCAACTACTTTACTTTTGGAGAAAATTCAAAACATTCATTATTCAATAGAACCCAATAGCAAAAATCAGCGTTTTGAATGAAGAATCACATTTCTTGGTAGAATCATGCAGG
This sequence comes from Dendrobates tinctorius, assembly GCF_039654945.1. Lineage (NCBI taxonomy): Eukaryota > Metazoa > Chordata > Amphibia > Anura > Dendrobatidae > Dendrobates > Dendrobates tinctorius. The sequence continues at coordinate 80,274 of NW_027361820.1, forward strand.
ATTGAAATTTTTGATGGTTTTTTACTCCTGTCAACAGCCCAAACAAGTTTCTAAAAGGATGAGTTTGCAACTACTTTACTTTTGGAGAAAATTCAAAACATTCATTATTCAATAGGGCCCAAACTATCAAAAACCAGTGGTTTGAATGAACACTCACATTTCTTGGTAGAATCGTGCAGGACTGAAATTTTTGATGTTTTTCTACTCCTCTCATGAGCACAAACAAGTCTCTAAAAGGATGAGTTTGCAACTACTTTACTTTTGGAGAAAATTCAAAACATTCATTATTCAATAGAGCCCAATAGCAAAAACCAGCGTTTTGAATGAAGAATCACATTTCTTGGTAGAATCATGCAGGATTGAAATTTTTGATGTTTTTTTACTCCTCTCAACAGCCCAAACAAGTTTCTAAAAGGATGAGTTTGCAACTACTTTACTTTTGGAGAAAATTCAAAACATTCATTATTCAATAGGGCCCAAACTATCAAAAACCAGCGGTTTGAATGAACACTCACATTTCTTGGTAGAATCGTGCAGGACTGAAATTTTTGATGTTTTTCTACTCCTCTCATGAGCCCAAACAAGTCTCTAAAAGGATGAGTTTGCAACTACTTTACTTTTGGAGAAAATACAAAACATTCATTATTCAATAGAGCCCAATAGCAAAAATCAGGTTTTGAATGAAGAATCACATTTCTTGGTAGAATCATGCAGGATTTAAATTTTCGATGTTTTTTTACTCCTCTCATGAGCCCAAACAAGTCTCTAAAAGCATGAGTTTGCAACTACTTTACTTTTGGAGAAAATTCAAAACATTCATTTTTCAATAGAGCCCAATAGCAAAAATCAGGTTTTGATTGAAGAATCACATTTCTTGGTAGAATCATGCAGGCTTGAAATTTTTGATGGTTTTTTACTCCTCTCAACAGCCCAAACAAGTTTCTAAAAGGATGAGTTTGCAACTACTTTACTTTTGGAGAAAATTCAAAACATTCATTATTCAATAGGGCCCAAAATATCAAAAACCAGCGGTTTGAATGAACGCACATTTCTTGGTAGAATCATGCAGGACTGAAATTTTTGATGTTTTTCTACTCCTCTCATGAGCCCAAACAAGTCTCTAAAAGCATGAGCTTGCAACTACTTTACTTTTGGAGAAAATTCAAAACATTCATTATTCAATAGGGCCCAAACTATCAAAAACCAGCGGTTTGAATGAACACTCACATTTCTTGGTAGAATCGTGCAGGACTGAAATTTTTGATGTTTTTCTACTCCTCTCATGAGCCCAAACAAGTCTCTAAAAGGATGAGTTTGCAACTACTTTACTTTTGGAGAAAATTCAAAACATTCATTATTCAATAGAGCCCAATAGCAAAAACCAGCGTTTTGAATGAAGAATCACATTTCTTGGTAGAATCATGCAGGATTTAAATTTTTGATGGTTTTTTACTCCTCTCAACAGCCCAAACAAGTTTCAAAAAGGATGAGTTTGCAACTACTTTACTTTTGGAGAAAATTCAAAACATTCATTATTCAATAGGGCCCAAAATATCAAAAACCAGCGGTTTGAATGAACACACATTTCTTGGTAGAATCATGCAGGACTGAAATTTTTGATGGTTTTTTACTCCTCTCAACAGCCCAAACAAGTTTCTTAAAGGATGAGTTTGCAACTACTTTACTTTTGGAGAAAATTCAAAACATTCATTATTCAATAGGGCCCAAACTATCAAAAACCAGCGGTTTCAATGAACACACATTTCTTGGTAGAATCATGCAGGACTGAAATTTTTGATGTTTTTCTACTCCTCTCATGAGCCCAAACAAGTCTCTAAAAGCATGAGTTTGCAACTACTTTACTTTTGGAGAAAATTCAAAACATTGGCGTGGCCAGCGTCTGAGCTGAATGGAAGCCTGAGCTCTGAGCTCCTCCACAGGGCAGCCTACCAAGCGCTATTAACAAGCGATTTACAAGCCAGGACTGGCTGAAAACTTGTGGAAACCTCCATAGACACCAGCGGTGCCCCCACACTATGGATCTGCTCAGTAAAAAAGCAGAAAAAGGAAAGAAAACAGAGCGCTCTCCCCTCATGCTGAGGAGCCAAGATGGCGCCCGCCTCACAGCAGCAGCCACAGCCTGCAGCCCCAGCCTGAGCGGTACACAGCGGCAAAGGACGCCACAGCGGCTGAAGCATGCAGCATTCAAGTCAGGGGGTAAGTCTACCCCTGCCCCAGCTAAAACCGCCACTCTGCAGGCTAATAGAAGCGCTAATTTACACATTAAAAGTAGCGCTGAGGTGAAAGGAGCGAGATCATCCAGTTGGAAGAATGTCTCAAGTGGGGTACCACAGGGCTCTGTCCTGGGCCCTGTATTGTTCAACATCTTTATCAACGATTTAGATGAAGGAATTGAGGGTAAACTGATTAAATTTGCTGATGACACAAAGCTAGGAGGGATAGCTAATACTAGAGAAGAGAGAGAGAGGATTCAAAAAGATTTAAATAAACTGGAGTAGTGGGCAGCAACTAACAGAATGGTTTTTAACAGGGAGAAATGCAAAGTACTACATCTGGGCAATAAAAATGGAAAAAGCATATATAGAATGGGAGGAATAGGGCTAAGTGACAGCACATGTGAAAAAGACTTGGGTATACTAATAGATCACAGACTGAATATGAGTCAACAGTGTGATGCAGCAGCAAAAAAGGCAAATGCAATTCTAGGATGTATTAACAGAAGCATACAGTCTAGATCACGTGAAGTCATTATTTCCCTCTACTCCTCTTTGGTCAGACCTCATCTGAAATATTGTGTCCAGTTTTGGGCACCACATTTTAAAAAAGACATCAACAAACTGGAGCAAGTTCAGAAAAGAGCGACCAGAATGGTGACCGGTCTGCAAACCCTGTCTTATGAGGAAAGGTTGCAGGATTTGGGAATGTTTAGTTTGCAAAAGAGAAGACTGAGAGGAGACTTAATAGCTGTCTACAAATATCTAAAGGGCTGTCACATTGTAGAAGGATCAACTTTATTCTCATTTGCACAAGGAAAGACTAGAAGCAATGGGATGAAACTGAATGGGAGGAGACACAGATTAGATATTAGAAAAAACTTTTTGACAGTTAGAGTGATCAATGAGTGGAACAGGCTGCCACGAGAAGTGGTGAGTTCTCCTTCAATGGAAGTCTTCAAACAGAGGCTGGACAGACATCTGACTGGGATGATTTAGCGAATCCTGCTTTGAGCAGGGGGTTGGACCAGATGGCCCAGGAGGTCCCTTCCAACTCTACGATTCTATGATTCTATGATTCTATGATGCCTATCTCGCGAGAGTGACCGGGGGACAAGCGAGACTACGCAACAGATATGCAATTTGCGTAACTTAAGCAAAAATACAGCGCAGCTTGTGAATTATGGTGCAGCAGCACCGCTGACCGCTGATATGGAGGAGACAAATGTATTAAGGGGTTCCTCATCCTGTCCTGACATCTCCAATGTGTCAGATACTCCTCTAACGCCATTACAGAGGGAAATGTCTCCTTTCTCAGTGACTAGCCGCAGATTTAGCAGCAGCTCAGCTGAGATGCAACAGGAATTACAAATTGAGGACTCCTGTCCTTCTGATAATCCCATACCGGAGAACATTTTACACGTTTTAACAGAGGTGGAGGCTACCAGCAATACAGCCTCAGAAATATTTATTAAAAACATGCTATGCCTTCTAGCAAAGACATTTCAGAAACAACTGGAGGGCTATAATACAAATCTCCAAAATAACATAGACGGTCTGGGCCAGAGAGTGGACCATCTTGAATCCAAAATGGAAGAATTGGTTAAATCCCATAATAATTTGATAGATGAACACTATGCCCTAGAAAAAGAGGTTGTCTTCTTAAAATCAAGGTTGATAGAGCAAGAAGACAGAAGTAGAAGGAACAACCTTAAATTCAGGGGAATACCTGAAAATGTCAAAGACAGAGACCTTAATGCATATGTGCAAAAGATGCTCCATACAATACTTCCAGGGGCCTCTAAAGGGGACCTATTGATGGAACGTATACACAGACTCCCCAAGTCCAAATATGCCCCAGACAGAGCCCCAAGAGATGTCATTGCATATTTTCATTATTTCCTGACAAAGGAGGACATTCTGAGGAGAAGTAAGCAATCACCTATATTACCAAGGCCATATGAGGATATCAAGATTTTTGCAGACTTCTCAAAAGCTACCCTGCAGAAAAGGAGAGACTTCTTTCCAATCACTGCACATCTGAGGAAACACAAGATTTTATACAGATGGGGTTTCCCTACAAAAATTCTAGTCATGAAAGAGAATACCACTTTTGCCTTGTCTAATATTGATAACTGTAATAGTTTTTTCCAAGATTTAGGTATCCCTCCACTGGAGACTCCACCATCATCATCATTCTACAATCAAGAAAGGAATATCCCCTTGCAGCAGCAAAGACGCCTTTCCCAGTCCTGGAATACGCAAAAGAAAAGAAAATAGACTTGGTGGGTACTGACCCTGGCTTTAGGCCTGAACTTTCTCTTTTTCACTCCCCACGTGATAACTGAGAGACATTCTCTCGGTACCATTTCTTTTGAGGAATCTAAATTTGTCTAGTTTATAAGTTTTGTTCTGTTCTAGGTTGTAACATGTTTTTGTTTACAGGCACACCAGGCACTAACAAAAAATCACTAAGGAAACCCACTGTCTTTTGGATGTATTTTCGGGTGAAATGTTCTGTTTCAGTGAATCATCTAATGCTTTTTTTCCTTCCTGACACATTATGGAATTGAGGGTACTGTCATTTAATGTAAATGGGCTCAATAGCCCATTCAAGAGATTTGCTTTGTGGAAGGAGATTAAAAAATTGAAGGCCAACATAGCAATGATACAAGAAACACACCTTCTAGAAATTGATAACACAAGACTCAAAAATAAAGACTTCCCTCAGATTTTCTTTTCTAACACTGAGGGAAAGAAAAAAGCTGGGGTGGCCATCGCCTTCCACAAAGATTTGCCAATAGTGGTCTCAGACATATATGGGGACAGCAATGGTAGACAACTTGCTATTAATTTTACTTTGGAGGGTGTGGAATATACAGTGGTAAACGTATACACCCCTAATGTCCGACAAATTAGTTTTCTAAATAAGGTCAAGAAGAAATTGTCCAATTTTAGTAGAGGTCACATAATCTGGGGAGGAGATTTTAATTGTATAGTTGACCCAAATACTGATTGCTCATCTGATGCCCCATATTATAGAAGCGTGAATCTGGGAAGGTGGTTGGGAGATTCCAATTTGCATGACAGCTGTAAGATATTGAACTCTACCTCAAGAGAATACACAAGATTTTGTCCACACAACAAGTCTTACACTAGGATTGATCATGTGTTCACTAGCTTCTCGCTACTAGACTCATACATAGATTTCCAGACTGGTCCTATTACATGGTCAGACCATGCCCCAATCCTACTGACCTTACATACTTCCTCCATGATCCCAAAACAATACAATTGGAGATATAGTAAATTCACTGTTGACTCCCCAGAAAACATATCATTAGCAAAGAATGTCTTAATGAACTACTTCAAAGAGAACTGTTCCCAAGAAATTACACCTGAAACATTGTGGCTAGCACACAAATGTGTCATTAGGGGTCATCTGATCCAAGTTGCTTCGAGACAAAAAAGGGCAAGAGAGAGCCAACAGAGGATGTTGTTAGAACAGATCCAAAAATTAGAATCCCAAGCTAAAGCAGACAAAAATTTTGCTAAATATAATGAATTGTACTCCCTTAGACTGGAACTTAGGAATCTCCTCATCAACTTATATGAGAAAAAGACTTTATTTAATAGGGCAGGGTTTTATGTTAATAATAATAAGTTCTCCAAAAATATGGCAAATAGGTTTAAACCCATAAATAAAAAACATCCAATCAAAAAAATAACCCAAAGCTCAAAGACTATAGAAAAACCCAAAGAGATAGCCCTAGCCTTTGAGAGCTACTATTCTAAATTATACAACATAGGAAACAATGGAGCTCATCCCTCTCCTTCACCAGAGATGATAAATAATTTTTTGGAAAAAGTAAAGCTGGGATCTTTGTCTCTAAAGCAGAAGGAGTCACTTGACGCACCCTTTACTGAGGGTGAGGTCTCTTTTGCGATGAATAATCTTAAAAATGACAAGGCTCCAGGTCCAGATGGCTTTCCTATAGAGTATTATAAAGAATTTAAAAAGGAACTCATCCCACACTTAACTAATGCCCTGAATTTTATTAAATCAGAAGGAAAGTGCAGCACAGATATGCTGAGAGCCACAATAGTGGTGATTCCCAAACCAGATAAAGATTCGACCAAAATCGAAAACTATAGGCCTATTTCTCTCCTAAATGTGGATATCAAGATCTACGCAAAAATATTAGCAGAAAGATTACAGGACGTTGTTCCATTCCTTATACATCCCGATCAAGTCGGTTTTGTAAAATCTAGGCAAACTTCAGACAGTTCTAGAAGTGTCCTGCATCACTTATATTCATGCTACAAAAATAGGATTTCCAGTTTGTTTGTGGCTCTTGACGCTGAAAAGGCCTTTGACCGGATCAATTGGGCCTATGCCTTTACAGTATTGGAGAAAATGGGTTTTGGTGGGGAGATGATGAGAAGTATTCGAGCTTTATACTCTCGGCCATCTGCCTCTGTGCTGGTCAACAACACAATGTCAGATACATTTTTTATAACTAATGGGACAAGACAGGGATGTCCTCTATCCCCAATAATTTTTATCCTGAGCCTGGAACCTTTGGCTCAAATGATAAGGGATTCTGGTGAAGTACACGGTGTACAATTGAAAGATTCAGAGCATAAGATTAACCTCTATGCAGATGACATTATACTCACACTCACAAATCCAACTGATTCCCTGGAAAAGATATGGGATATCATAAATTTATTTGGCTCAGTTTCATACTATAAATTAAATGTAAAAAAGACTAATGTTCTATCACTTTTCCTTTCAGCCTCTACGAAACAGCAACTAAGAGACAAGTATCCCTTTAATTGGGACTGTACCAGGATACCGTACTTAGGAATTTGGCTCACAGGTAACCCCATGCATATGAGTGAGGTAAACATGGATCACCTTCTACAGTCTCTCGACCTTAAGTTGAAGGAACTGTCGAAGACCCCAGCCACATGGATGGGCAGAATAGTGCTATATAAGATGTTCTGCCTACCCAAAGTCCTGTTTTTATACAGGAACGTCCCTCTGCCTATATCTGTACAGTATATACAAAAACTAACACACCAGATGAACAAATTTATTTGGAACAATGGGAAACCTAGAGTGAAAAAGCGCACTCTACTTAAATCCAAGGAGAAAGGGGGGGTGGCCATACCAGATCTTGAGGCATATTATTATGCCACTATGACTGAACTGACAAAAGGCTGGTTTGTGGAACAGACAGACCTGGGGTGGCCAAATATTGAAAGGGATATGATGCCCAATAGGGAACCAGTTTTATTCATAACCTACTTCCTTCTACATAGAAGGGAAATTAGGAAAATAGATAATCCCATACTTAAGGCCTCTATGTTGTGCTGGTCGTGTGTATGCAAAAGAAAGACTAGCTCTTCCTCTTTTTCACTCGAGAGGTTGAGACTCCCTTATCTGTCTCCTGTCAGGACTTCTCTAAGACCTATATTTGACAGCTGGACCAAATTTCCGATCACCTTTGTAGATGACTTGATAGACAATAACAGAGTCATACCCTTTGAGTTATTAAAGAACAGATTTGGGGTTCCCAATTCGGAGTATATGACATATCTCCTACTCAAGGAAGAATACAACAAATATAAGAAATACCTTTTTAGAGTGGTTCCAATTGACCTTACTATTAACAATTTTCTATTTAATATGTCATCTAGACATAAGAGTTATCTTAGACCCTTATATAATAGCCTGACCAACAAAGACACCTTCACCAATGAAGGATGCTTTGAAAAATGGGAAACCACATTACAGAGACAGATATATGGTCCTCAGTGGATCTCCTCTCTTAAAATTGCAATCAAATCCACAAGATGTATGAATATACTAGAAACGCATTACAAATTAATTCATAGATATTACCTTACCCCAAATAGATTGAAACATTTTGGAGGGGGGGGATCTGGAATGTGTTGGTGTAACTGTGGATCTCAGGCAGATTTATTACATGTTTTTTGGGGATGCCCTATGCTGAAGTTGTACTGGTCCAGGGTGTTCGATTTGCTTTCACTCATATGCAATTGGTGTATTCAACCACAACCTGCTCTAGCCTTGTTACTAATAGACATACATAGATTTAAAAGAAATAAATTTCTGGCGGCTCATATCCTTATGTCTGCAGCCTTCCTTGTAGCGAAGGGTTGGAACAGGAAGCAACCTCCAGACATTGTCACCCTTATTTTACTGGTGGACAAACATTGTGTCTACGAGAAAATTCACTATATTAATAAAAGCTTAATTAAAATATTTGATGACAGATGGTATAAATGGATGGAACTAAAGTCTAAAATAGAAAAAGATTTCATATCCTGAACTCATATTTTACTTCTTATGGTTTATGATGTGCCAATATTTCACATATTCAAGTGCCTAAATTTACCTTTCTTTTTATTGTTTCTTTCTGGTACTATTTGTTTAGTGTTTACTACATTTACTCTCAATGTTGATATACTATTGAAATGTCATCATATTGTGATGTATTCATATTTTTTTTTACATCAGTACAATAACTTACTTAGATGAGTCTGTACAAATGTAAATTTTACATTCTGCCTACTATTCTGAAAATTCTAATAAAAATTATTGTTAAAGAAAATTCAAAACATTCATTATTCAATAGAGCCCAATAGCAAAAACCAGCGTTTTGAATGAAGAATCACATTTCTTGGTAGAATCATGCAGGATTGAAATTTTTGATGGTTTTTTACTCCTCTCAACAGCCCAAACAAGTTTCTAAAAGGATGAGTTTGCAACTACTTTACTTTTGGAGAAAATTCAAAACATTCATTATTCAATAGGGCCCAAACTATCAAAAACCAGCGGTTTCAATGAACACACATTTCTTGGTAGAATCATGCAGGACTGAAATTTTTGATGTTTTTCTACTCCTCTCATGAGCCCAAACAAGTCTCTAAAAGCATGAGTTTGCAACTACTTTACTTTTGGAGAAAATTCAAAACATTCATTATTCAATAGGGCCCAAACTATCAAAAACCAGCGGTTTGAATGAACACACATTTCTTGGTAGAATCATGCAGGACTGAAATTTTTGATGTTTTTCTACTCCTCTCATGAGCCCAAACAAGTCTCTAAAAGCATGAGTTTGCAACTACTTTACTTTTGGAGAAAATTCAAAACATTCATTATTCAATAGAGCCCAATAGCAAAAACCAGCGTTTTGAATGAAGAATCACATTTCTTGGTAGAATCATGCAGGATTGAAATTTTTGATGGTTTTTTACTCCTCTCAACAGCCCAAACAAGTTTCTAAAAGGATGAGTTTGCAACTACTTTACTTTTGGAGAAAATTCAAAACATTCATTATTCAATAGGGCCCAAACTATCAAAAACCAGCCGTTTCAATGAACACACATGTCTTGGTAGAATCATGCAGGACTGAAATTTTTGATGTTTTTCTACTCATCTCATGAGCCCAAACAAGTCTCTAAAAGCATGAGTTTGCAACTACTTTACTTTTGGAGAAAATTCAAAACATTCATTATTCAATAGAGCCCAATAGCAAAAACCAGCGTTTTGAATGAAGAATCACATTTCTTGGTAGAATCATGCAGGATTGAAATTTTTGATGGTTTTTTACTCCTCTCAACAGCCCAAACAAGTTTCTAAAAGGATGAGTTTGCAACTACTTTACTTTTGGAGAAAATTCAAAACATTCATTATTCAATAGGGCCCAAACTATCAAAAACCAGCGGTTTCAATGAACACACATGTCTTGGTAGAATCATGCAGGACTGAAATTTTTGATGTTTTTCTACTCATCTCATGAGCCCAAACAAGTCTCTAAAAGCATGAGTTTGCAACTACTTTACTTTTGGAGAAAATTCAAAACATTCAATATTCAATAGGGCCCAAACTATCAAAAACCAGCGGTTTCAATGAACACACATTTCTTGGTAGAATCATGCAGGACTGAAATTTTTGATGTTTTTCTACTCCTCTCATGAGCCCAAACAAGTCTCTAAAAGCATGCGTTTGCAACTACTTTACTTTTGGAGAAAATTCAAAACATTCATTATTCAATAGAGCCCAATAGCAAAAACCAGCGTTTTGAATGAAGAATCACATTTCTTGGTAGAATCATGCAGGATTGAAATTTTTGATGATTTTTTACTCCTCTCAACAGCCCAAACAAGTTTCTAAAAGGATGAGTTTGCAACTACTTTACTTTTGGAGAAAATTCAAAACATTCATTATTCAATAGGGCCCAAAATATCAAAAACCAGCGGTTTGAATGAACACACATTTCTTGGTAGAATCGTGCAGGACTGAAATTTTTGATGTTTTTCTACTCCTCTCATGAGCCCAAACAAGTCTCTAAAAGGATGAGTTTGCAACTACTTTACTTTTGGAGAAAATTCAAAACATTCATTATTCAATAGAGCCCAATAGCAAAAAACAGCGTTTTGAATGAAGAATCACATTTCTTGGTAGAATCATGCAGGATTGAAATTTTTGATGGTTTTTTACTCCTCTCAACAGCCCAAACAAGTTTCTAAAAGGATGAGTTTGCAACTACTTTACTTTTGGAGAAAATTCAAAACATTCATTATTCAATAGGGCCCAAAATATCAAAAACCAGCGGTTTGAATGAACACACATTTCTTGGTAGAATCGTGCAGGACTGAAATTTTTGATGTTTTTCTACTCCTCTCATGAGCCCAAACAAGTCTCTAAAAGCATGAGTTTGCAACTACTTTACTTTTGGAGAAAATTCAAAACATTCATTATTCAATAGAGCCCAATAGCAAAAATTAGGTTTTGAATGAAGAATCACATTTCTTGGTAGAATCATGCAGGATTGAAATTTTTGATGGTTTTTTACTCCTCTCAACAGCCCAAACAAGTTTCTAAAAGGATGAGTTTGCAACTACTTTACTTTTGGAGAAAATTAAAAACATTCATTATTCAATAGGGCCCAAACTATCAAAAACCAGCGGTTTCAATGAACACACATTTCTTGGTAGAATCATGCAGGACTGAAATTTTTGATGTTTTTCTACTCCTCTCATGAGCCCAAACAAGTCTCTAAAAGCATGAGTTTGCAACTACTTTACTTTTGGAGAAAATTCAAAACATTCATTATTCAATAGAGCCCAATAGCAAAAACCAGCGTTTTGAATGAAGAATTACATTTCTTAGTAGAATCATGCAGGATTGAAATTTTTGATGGATTTTTACTCCTCTCAACAGCCCAAACAAGTTTCTAAAAGGATGAGTTTGCAACTACTTTACTTTTGGAGAAAATTCAAAACATTCATTATTCAATAGGGCCCAAACTATCAAAAACCAGCGGTTTCAATGAACACACATTTCTTGGTAGAATCATGCAGGACTGAAATTTTTGATGTTTTTCTACTCCTCTCATGAGCCCAAACAAGTCTCTAAAAGCATGAGTTTGCAACTACTTTACTTTTGGAGAAAATTCAAAACATTCATTATTCAATAGAGCCCAATAGCAAAAACCAGCGTTTTGAATGAAGAATCACATTTCTTGGTAGAATCATGCAGGATTGAAATTTTTGATGGTTTTTTACTCCTCTCAACAGCCCAAACAAGTTTCTAAAAGGATGAGTTTGCAACTACTTTACTTTTGGAGAAAATTCAAAACATTCATTATTCAATAGGGCCCAAACTATCAAAAACCAGCGGTTTCAATGAACACACATTTCTTGGTAGAATCATGCAGGACTGAAATTTTTGATGTTTTTCTACTCCTCTCATGAGCCCAAACAAGTCTCTGAAAGCATGAGTTTGCAACTACTTTACTTTTGGAGAAAATTCAAAACATTCATTATTCAATAGAGCCCAATAGCAAAAATCAGGTTTTGAATGAAGAATCACATTTCTTGGTAGAATCATGCAGGATTGAAATTTTTGATGGTTTTTTACTCCTCTCAACAGCCCAAACAAGTTTCTAAAAGGATGAGTTTGCAACTACTTTACTTTTGGAGAAAATTCAAAACATTCATTATTCAATAGGGCCCAAAATATCAAAAACCAGCGGTTTGAATGAACACACATTTCTTGGTAGAATCGTGCAGGACTGAAATTTTTGATGTTTTTCTACTTCTCTCATGAGCCCAAACAAGTCTCTAAAAGGATGAGTTTGCAACTATTTTACTTTTGGAGAAAATTCAAAACATTCATTATTCAATAGAGCCCAATAGTAAAAATCAGGTTTTGAATGAAGAATCACATTTCTTGGTAGAATCATGCAGGATTGAAATTTTTGATGGGTTTTTACTCCTCTCAACAGCCCAAACAAGTTTCTAAAAGGATGAGTTTGCAACTACTTTACTTTTGGAGAAAATTCAAAACATTCATTATTCAATCGGGCCCAAACTATCAAAAACCAGCGGTTTCAATGAACACACATGTCTTGGTAGAATCATGCAGGACTGAAATTTTTGATGTTTTTCTACTCATCTCATGAGCCCAAACAAGTCTCTAAAAGCATGAGTTTGCAACTACTTTACTTTTGGAGAAAATTCAAAACATTCATTATTCAATAGGGCCCAAACTATCAAAAACCAGCGGTTTCAATGAACACACATTTCTTGGTAGAATCATGCAGGACTGAAATTTTTGATGTTTTTCTACTCCTCTCATGAGCCCAAACAAGTCTCTAAAAGCATGAGTTTGCAACTACTTTACTTTTGGAGAAAATTCAAAACATTCATTATTCAATAGAGCCCAATAGCAAAAACCAGCGTTTTGAATGAAGAATCACATTTCTTGGTAGAATCATGCAGGATTGAAATTTTTGATGGTTTTTTACTCCTCTCAACAGCCCAAACAAGTTTCTAAAAGAATGAGTTTGCAACTACTTTACTTTTGGAGAAAATTCAAAACATTCATTATTCAATAGGGCCCAAACTATCAAAAACCAGCGGTTTCAATGAACACACATTTCTTGGTAGAATCATGCAGGACTGAAATTTTTGATGTTTTTCTACTCCTTTCATGAGCCCAAACAAGTCTCTAAAAGCATGAGTTTGCAACTACTTTACTTTTGGAGAAAATTCAAAACATTCACTATTCAATAGAGCCCAATAGCAAAAATCAGGTTTTGAATGAAGAATCACATTTCTTGGTAAAATCATGCAGGATTGAAATTTTTGATGGTTTTTTACTCCTCTCAACAGCCCAAACAAGTTTCTAAAAGGATGAGTTTGCAACTACTTTACTTTTGGAGAAAATTCAAAACATTCATTACTCAATAGAGCCCAATAGCAAAAACCAGCGTTTTGAATGAAGAATCACATTTCTTGGTAGAATCATGCAGGATTGAAATTTTTGATGGGTTTTTACTCCTCTCAACAGCCCAAACAAGTTTCTAAAAGGATGAGTTTGCAACTACTTTACTTTTGGAGAAAATTCAAAACATTCATTATTCAATAGGGCCCAAACTATCAAAAACCAGCCGTTTCAATGAACACACATGTCTTGGTAGAATCATGCAGGACTGAAATTTTTGATGTTTTTCTACTCATCTCATGAGCCCAAACAAGTCTCTAAAAGCATGAGTTTGCAACTACTTTACTTTTGGAGAAAATTCAAAACATTCAATATTCAATAGGGCCCAAACTATCAAAAACCAGCGGTTTCAATGAACACACATTTCTTGGTAGAATCATGCAGGACTGAAATTTTTGATGTTTTTCTACTCCTCTCATGAGCCCAAACAAGTCTCTAAAAGCATGCGTTTGCAACTACTTTACTTTTGGAGAAAATTCAAAACATTCATTATTCAATAGAGCCCAATAGCAAAAACCAGCGTTTTGAATGAAGAATCACATTTCTTGGTAGAATCATGCAGGATTGAAATTTTTGATGGTTTTTTACTCCTCTCAACAGCCCAAACAAGTTTCTAAAAGGATGAGTTTGCAACTACTTTACTTTTGGAGAAAATTCAAAACATTCATTATTCAATAGGGCCCAAACTATCAAAAACCAGCGGTTTCAATGAACACACATGTCTTGGTAGAATCATGCAGGACTGAAATTTTTGATGTTTTTCTACTCATCTCATGAGCCCAAACAAGTCTCTAAAAGCATGAGTTTGCAACTACTTTACTTTTGGAGAAAATTCAAAACATTCAATATTCAATAGGGCCCAAACTATCAAAAACCAGCGGTTTCAATGAACACACATTTCTTGGTAGAATCATGCAGGACTGAAATTTTTGATGTTTTTCTACTCCTCTCATGAGCCCAAACAAGTCTCTAAAAGCATGCGTTTGCAACTACTTTACTTTTGGAGAAAATTCAAAACATTCATTATTCAATAGAGCCCAATAGCAAAAACCAGCGTTTTGAATGAAGAATCACATTTCTTGGTAGAATCATGCAGGATTGAAATTTTTGATGATTTTTTACTCCTCTCAACAGCCCAAACAAGTTTCTAAAAGGATGAGTTTGCAACTACTTTACTTTTGGAGAAAATTCAAAACATTCATTATTCAATAGGGCCCAAACTATCAAAAACCAGCGGTTTCAATGAACACACATTTCTTGGTAGAATCATGCAGGACTGAAATTTTTGATGTTTTTCTACTCCTCTCATGAGCCCAAACAAGTCTCTAAAAGCATGAGTTTGCAACTACTTTACTTTTGGAGAAAATTCAAAACATTCATTATTCAATAGAGCCCAATAGCAAAAATCAGGTTTTGAATGAAGAATCACATTTCTTGGTAGAATCATGCAGGATTGAAATTTTTGATGGTTTTTTACTCCTCTCAACAGCCCAAACAAGTTTCTAAAAGGATGAGTTTGCAACTACTTTACTTTTGGAGAAAATTCAAAACATTCATTATTCAATAGGGCCCAAAATATCAAAAACCAGCGGTTTGAATGAACACACATTTCTTGGTAGAATCGTGCAGGACTGAAATTTTTGATGTTTTTCTACTCCTCTCATGAGCCCAAACAAGTCTCTAAAAGCATGAGTTTGCAACTACTTTACTTTTGGAGAAAATTCAAAACATTCATTATTCAATAGAGCCCAATAGCAAAAATTAGGTTTTGAATGAAGAATCACATTTCTTGGTAGAATCATGCAGGATTGAAATTTTTGATGGTTTTTTACTCCTCTCAACAGCCCAAACAAGTTTCTAAAAGGATGAGTTTGCAACTACTTTACTTTTGGAGAAAATTCAAAACATTCATTATTCAATAGGGCCCAAAATATCAAAAACCAGCGGTTTGAATGAACACACATTTCTTGGTAGAATCGAGCAGGACTGAAATTTTTGATGTTTTTCTACTCCTCTCATGAGCCCAAACAAGTCTCTTAAAGCATGAGTTTGCAACTACTTTACTTTTGGAGAAAATTCAAAACATTCATTATTCAATAGAGCCCAATAGCAAAAATCAGGTTTTGAATGAAGAATCACATTTCTTGGTAGAATCATGCAGGATTGAAATTTTTGATGGTTTTTTACTCCTCTCAACAGCCCAAACAAGTTTCTAAAAGGATGAGTTTGCAACTACTTTACTTTTGGAGAAAATTCAAAACATTCATTATTCAATAGGGCCCAAACTATCAAAAACCAGCGGTTTCAATGAACACACATGTCTTGGTAGAATCATGCAGGACTGAAATTTTTGATGTTTTTCTACTCATCTCATGAGCCCAAACAAGTCTCTAAAAGCATGAGTTTGCAACTACTTTACTTTTGGAGAAAATTCAAAACATTCATTATTCAATAGGGCCCAAACAATCAAAAACCAGCGGTTTCAATGAACACACATTTCTTGGTAGAATCATGCAGGACTGAAATTTTTGATGTTTTTCTACTCCTCTCATGAGCCCAAACAAGTCTCTAAAAGCATGAGTTTGTAACTACTTTACTTTTGGAGAAAATTCAAAACATTCATTATTCAATAGAGCCCAATAGCAAAAACCAGCGTTTTGAATGAAGAATCACATTTCTTGGTAGAATCATGCAGGATTGAAATTTTTGATGGTTTTTTACTCCTCTCAACAGCCCAAACAAGTTTCTAAAAGGATGAGTTTGCAACTACTTTACTTTTGGAGAAAATTCAAAACATTCATTATTCAATAGGGCCCAAACGATCAAAAACCAGCGGTTTCAATGAACACACATTTCTTGGTAGAATCATGCAGGACTGAAATTTTTGATGTTTTTCTACTCCTTTCATGAGCCCAAACAAGTCTCTAAAAGCATGAGTTTGCAACTACTTTACTTTTGGAGAAAATTCAAAACATTCATTATTCAATAGAGCCCAATAGCAAAAATTAGGTTTTGAATGAAGAATCACATTTCTTGGTAGAATCATGCAGGATTGAAATTTTTGATGGTTTTTTACTCCTCTCAACAGCCCAAACAAGTTTCTAAAAGGATGAGTTTGCAACTACTTTACTTTTGGAGAAAATTCAAAACATTCATTATTCAATAGGGCCCAAACTAACAAAAACCAGCGGTTTCAATGAACACACATTTCTTGGTAGAATCATGCAGGACTGAAATTTTTGATGTTTTTCTACTCCTCTCATGAGCCCAAACAAGTCTCTAAAAGCATGAGTTTGCAACTACTTTACTTTTGGAGAAAATTCAAAACATTCATTATTCAATAGAGCCCAATAGCAAAAACCAGCGTTTTGAATGAAGAATCACATTTCTTGGTAGAATCATGCAGGATTGAAATTTTTGATGGTTTTTTACTCCTCTCAACAGCCCAAACAAGTTTCTAAAAGGATGAGTTTGCAACTACTTTACTTTTGGAGAAAATTAAAAACATTCATTATTCAATAGGGCCCAAACTATCAAAAACCAGCGGTTTGAATGAACACACATTTCTTGGTAGAATCATGCAGGACTGAAATTTTTGATGTTTTTCTACTCCTCTCATGAGCCCAAACAAGTCTCTAAAAGCATGAGTTTGCAACTACTTTACTTTTGGAGAAAATTCAAAACATTCACTATTCAATAGAGCCCAATAGCAAAAATCAGGTTTTGAATGAAGAATCACATTTCTTGGTAAAATCATGCAGGATTGAAATTTTTAATGGTTTTTACTCCTCTCAACAGCCCAAACAAGTTTCTAAAAGGATGAGTTTGCAACTACTTTACTTTTGGAGAAAATTCAAAACATTCATTATTCAATAGGGCCCAAACTATCAAAAACCAGCGGTTTCAATGAACACACATTTCTTGGTAGAATCATGCAGGACTGAAATTTTTGATGTTTTTTTTCTCCTCTCATGAGCCCAAACAAGTCTCTAAAAGCATGAGTTTGCAACTACTTTACTTTTGGAGAAAATTCAAAACATTCATTATTCAATAGAGCCCAATAGCAAAAACCAGCGTTTTGAATGAAGAATCACATTTCTTGGTAGAATCATGCAGGATTGAAATTTTTGATGGTTTTTTACTCCTCTCATGAGCCCAAACAAGTCTCTAAAAGCATGAGTTTGCAACTACTTTACTTTTCGAGAAAATTCAAAACATTCATTATTCAATAGAGCCCAATAGCAAAAACCAGCGTTTTGAATGAAGAATCACATTTCTTGGTAGAATCATGCAGGATTGAAATTTTTGATGGTTTTTTACTCCTCTCAACAGCCCAAACAAGTTTCTAAAAGGATGAGTTTGCAACTACTTTACTTTTGGAGAAAATTCAAAACATTCATTATTCAATAGGGCCCAAACTATCAAAAACCAGTGGATTCAATGAACACACATTTCTTGGTAGAATCATGCAGGACTGAAATTTTTGATGTTTTTCTACTCCTCTCATGAGCCCAAACAAGTCTCTAAAGCATGAGTTTGCAACTACTTTACTTTTGGAGAAAATTCAAAACATTCATTATTCAATAGAGCCCAATAGCAAAAACCAGCGTTTTGAATGAAGAATTACATTTCTTGGTAGAATCATGCAGGATTGAAATTTTTGATGGATTTTTACTCCTCTCAACAGCCCAAACAAGTTTCTAAAAGGATGAGTTTGCAACTACTTTACTTTTGGAGAAAATTCAAAACATTCATTATTCAATAGGGCCCAAACTATCAAAAACCAGCGGTTTCAATGAACACACATTTCTTGGTAGAATCATGCAGGACTGAAATTTTTGATGTTTTTCTACTCCTCTCATGAGCCCAAACAAGTCTCTAAAAGCATGAGTTTGCAACTACTTTACTTTTGGAGAAAATTCAAAACATTGGCGTGGCCAGCGTCTGAGCTGAATGGAAGCCTGAGCTCTGAGCTCCTCCACAGGGCAGCCTACCAAGCGCTATTAACAAGCGATTTACAAGCCAGGACTGGCTGAAAACTTGTGGGAACCTCCATAGACACCAGCGGTGCCCCCACACTATGGATCTGCTCAGTAAAAAAGCAGAAAAAGGAAAGAAAACAGAGCGCTCTCCCCTCATGCTGAGGAGCCAAGATGGCGCCCGCCTCACAGCAGCAGCCACAGCCTGCAGCCCCAGCCTGAGCGGTACACAGCGGCAAAGGATGCCACAGCGGCTGAAGCATGCAGCATTCAAGTCAGGGGGTAAGTCTACCCCTGCCCCAGCTAAAACCGCCACTCTGCAGGCTAATAGAAGCGCTAATTTACACATTAAAAGTAGCGCTGAGGTGAAAGGAGCGAGATCATCCAGTTGGAAGAATGTCTCAAGTGGGGTACCACAGGGCTCTGTCCTGGGCCCTGTATTGTTCAACATCTTTATCAACGATTTAGATGAAGGAATTGAGGGTAAACTGATTAAATTTGCTGATGACACAAAGCTAGGAGGGATAGCTAATACTAGAGAAGAGAGAGAGAGGATTCAAAAAGATTTAAATAAACTGGAGAAGTGGGCAGCAACTAACAGAATGGTTTTTAACAGGGAGAAATGCAAAGTACTACATCTGGGCAATAAAAATGGAAAAAGCATATATAGAATGGGAGGAATAGGGCTAAGTGACAGCACATGTGAAAAAGACTTGGGTATACTAATAGATCACAGACTGAATATGAGTCAACAGTGTGATGCAGCAGCAAAAAAGGCAAATGCAATTCTAGGATGTATTAACAGAAGCATACAGTCTAGATCACGTGAAGTCATTATTTCCCTCTACTCCTCTTTGGTCAGACCTCATCTGGAATATTGTGTCCAGTTTTGGGCACCACATTTTAAAAAAGACATCAACAAACTGGAGCAAGTTCAGAAAAGAGCGACCAGAATGGTGACCGGTCTGCAAACCCTGTCTTATGAGGAAAGGTTGCAGGATTTGGGAATGTTTAGTTTGCAAAAGAGAAGACTGAGAGGAGACTTAATAGCTGTCTACAAATATCTAAAGGGCTGTCACATTGTAGAAGGATCAACTTTATTCTCATTTGCACAAGGAAAGACTAGAAGCAATGGGATGAAACTGAATGGGAGGAGACACAGATTAGATATTAGAAAAAACTTTTTGACAGTTAGAGTGATCAATGAGTGGAACAGGCTGCCACGAGAAGTGGGGAGTTCTCCTTCAATGGAAGTCTTCAAACAGAGGCTGGACAGACATCTGACTGGGATGATTTAGCGAATCCTGCTTTGAGCAGGGGGTTGGACCAGATGGCCCAGGAGGTCCCTTCCAACTCTACGATTCTATGATTCTATGATTCTATGATGCCTATCTCGCGAGAGTGACCGGGGGACAAGCGAGACTACGCAACAGATACGCAATTTGCGTAACTTAAGCAAAAATACAGCACAGCTTGTGAATTATGGTGCAGCAGCACCGCTGACCGCTGATATGGAGGAGACAAATGTATTAAGGGGTTCCTCATCCTGTCCTGACATCTCCAATGTGTCAGATACTCCTCTAACGCCATTACAGAGGGAAATGTCTCCTTTCTCAGTGACTAGCCGCAGATTTAGCAGCAGCTCAGCTGAGATGCAACAGGAATTACAAATTGAGGACTCCTGTCCTTCTGATAATCCCATACCGGAGAACATTTTACACGTTTTAACAGAGGTGGAGGCTACCAGCAATACAGCCTCAGAAATATTTATTAAAAACATGCTATGCCTTCTAGCAAAGACATTTCAGAAACAACTGGAGGGCTATAATACAAATCTCCAAAATAACATAGACGGTCTGGGCCAGAGAGTGGACCATCTTGAATCCAAAATGGAAGAATTGGTTAAATCCCATAATAATTTGATAGATGAACACTATGCCCTAGAAAAAGAGGTTGTCTTCTTAAAATCAAGGTTGATAGAGCAAGAAGACAGAAGTAGAAGGAACAACCTTAAATTCAGGGGAATACCTGAAAATGTCAAAGACAGAGACCTTAATGCATATGTGCAAAAGATGCTCCATACAATACTTCCAGGGGCCTCTAAAGGGGACCTATTGATGGAACGTATACACAGACTCCCCAAGTCCAAATATGCCCCAGACAGAGCCCCAAGAGATGTCATTGCATATTTTCATTATTTCCTGACAAAGGAGGACATTCTGAGGAGAAGTAAGCAATCACCTATATTACCAAGGCCATATGAGGATATCAAGATTTTTGCAGACTTCTCAAAAGCTACCCTGCAGAAAAGGAGAGACTTCTTTCCAATCACTGCACATCTGAGGAAACACAAGATTTTATACAGATGGGGTTTCCCTACAAAAATTCTAGTCATGAAAGAGAATACCACTTTTGCCTTGTCTAATATTGATAACTGTAATAGTTTTTTCCAAGATTTAGGTATCCCTCCACTGGAGACTCCACCATCATCATCATTCTACAATCAAGAAAGGAATATCCCCTTGCAGCAGCAAAGACGCCTTTCCCAGTCCTGGAATACGCAAAAGAAAAGAAAATAGACTTGGTGGGTACTGACCCTGGCTTTAGGCCTGAACTTTCTCTTTTTCACTCCCCACGTGATAACAGAGACATTCTCTC
Source organism: Dendrobates tinctorius (assembly GCF_039654945.1). Lineage (NCBI taxonomy): Eukaryota > Metazoa > Chordata > Amphibia > Anura > Dendrobatidae > Dendrobates > Dendrobates tinctorius. Next base: position 101,471 of record NW_027361820.1, read on the forward strand.
GGTACCATTTCTTTTGAGAAATCTAAATTTGTCTAGTTTATAAGTTTTGTTCTGTTCTAGGTTGTAACATGTTTTTGTTTACAGGCACACCAGGCACTAACAAAAAATCACTAAGGAAACCCACTGTCTTTTGGATGTATTTTCGGGTGAAATGTTCTGTTTCAGTGAATCATCTAATGCTTTTTTTCCTTCCTGACACATTATGGAATTGAGGGTACTGTCATTTAATGTAAATGGGCTCAATAGCCCATTCAAGAGATTTGCTTTGTGGAAGGAGATTAAAAAATTGAAGGCCAACATAGCAATGATACAAGAAACACACCTTCTAGAAATTGATAACACAAGACTCAAAAATAAAGACTTCCCTCAGATTTTCTTTTCTAACACTGAGGGAAAGAAAAAAGCTGGGGTGGCCATCGCCTTCCACAAAGATTTGCCAATAGTGGTCTCAGACATATATGGGGACAGCAATGGTAGACAACTTGCTATTAATTTTACTTTGGAGGGTGTGGAATATACAGTGGTAAACGTATACACCCCTAATGTCCGACAAATTAGTTTTCTAAATAAGGTCAAGAAGAAATTGTCCAATTTTAGTAGAGGTCACATAATCTGGGGAGGAGATTTTAATTGTATAGTTGACCCAAATACTGATTGCTCATCTGATGCCCCATATTATAGAAGCGTGAATCTGGGAAGGTGGTTGGGAGATTCCAATTTGCATGACAGCTGTAAGATATTGAACTCTACCTCAAGAGAATACACAAGATTTTGTCCACACAACAAGTCTTACACTAGGATTGATCATGTGTTCACTAGCTTCTCGCTACTAGACTCATACATAGATTTCCAGACTGGTCCTATTACATGGTCAGACCATGCCCCAATCCTACTGACCTTACATACTTCCTCCATGATCCCAAAACAATACAATTGGAGATATAGTAAATTCACTGTTGACTCCCCAGAAAACATATCATTAGCAAAGAATGTCTTAATGAACTACTTCAAAGAGAACTGTTCCCAAGAAATTACACCTGAAACATTGTGGCTAGCACACAAATGTGTCATTAGGGGTCATCTGATCCAAGTTGCTTCGAGACAAAAAAGGGCAAGAGAGAGCCAACAGAGGATGTTGTTAGAACAGATCCAAAAATTAGAATCCCAAGCTAAAGCAGACAAAAATTTTGCTAAATATAATGAATTGTACTCCCTTAGACTGGAACTTAGGAATCTCCTCATCAACTTATATGAGAAAAAGACTTTATTTAATAGGGCAGGGTTTTATGTTAATAATAATAAGTTCTCCAAAAATATGGCAAATAGGTTTAAACCCATAAATAAAAAACATCCAATCAAAAAAATAACCCAAAGCTCAAAGACTATAGAAAAACCCAAAGAGATAGCCCTAGCCTTTGAGAGCTACTATTCTAAATTATACAACATAGGAAACAATGGAGCTCATCCCTCTCCTTCACCAGAGATGATAAATAATTTTTTGGAAAAAGTAAAGCTGGGATCTTTGTCTCTAAAGCAGAAGGAGTCACTTGACGCACCCTTTACTGAGGGTGAGGTCTCTTTTGCGATGAATAATCTTAAAAATGACAAGGCTCCAGGTCCAGATGGCTTTCCTATAGAGTATTATAAAGAATTTAAAAAGGAACTCATCCCACACTTAACTAATGCCCTGAATTTTATTAAATCAGAAGGAAAGTGCAGCACAGATATGCTGAGAGCCACAATAGTGGTGATTCCCAAACCAGATAAAGATTCGACCAAAATCGAAAACTATAGGCCTATTTCTCTCCTAAATGTGGATATCAAGATCTACGCAAAAATATTAGCAGAAAGATTACAGGACGTTGTTCCATTCCTTATACATCCCGATCAAGTCGGTTTTGTAAAATCTAGGCAAACTTCAGACAGTTCTAGAAGTGTCCTGCATCACTTATATTCATGCTACAAAAATAGGATTTCCAGTTTGTTTGTGGCTCTTGACGCTGAAAAGGCCTTTGACCGGATCAATTGGGCCTATGCCTTTACAGTATTGGAGAAAATGGGTTTTGGTGGGGAGATGATGAGAAGTATTCGAGCTTTATACTCTCGGCCATCTGCCTCTGTGCTGGTCAACAACACAATGTCAGATACATTTTTTATAACTAATGGGACAAGACAGGGATGTCCTCTATCCCCAATAATTTTTATCCTGAGCCTGGAACCTTTGGCTCAAATGATAAGGGATTCTGGTGAAGTACACGGTGTACAATTGAAAGATTCAGAGCATAAGATTAACCTCTATGCAGATGACATTATACTCACACTCACAAATCCAACTGATTCCCTGGAAAAGATATGGGATATCATAAATTTATTTGGCTCAGTTTCATACTATAAATTAAATGTAAAAAAGACTAATGTTCTATCACTTTTCCTTTCAGCCTCTACGAAACAGCAACTAAGAGACAAGTATCCCTTTAATTGGGACTGTACCAGGATACCGTACTTAGGAATTTGGCTCACAGGTAACCCCATGCATATGAGTGAGGTAAACATGGATCACCTTCTACAGTCTCTCGACCTTAAGTTGAAGGAACTGTCGAAGACCCCAGCCACATGGATGGGCAGAATAGTGCTATATAAGATGTTCTGCCTACCCAAAGTCCTGTTTTTATACAGGAACGTCCCTCTGCCTATATCTGTACAGTATATACAAAAACTAACACACCAGATGAACAAATTTATTTGGAACAATGGGAAACCTAGAGTGAAAAAGCGCACTCTACTTAAATCCAAGGAGAAAGGGGGGGTGGCCATACCAGATCTTGAGGCATATTATTATGCCACTATGACTGAACTGACAAAAGGCTGGTTTGTGGAACAGACAGACCTGGGGTGGCCAAATATTGAAAGGGATATGATGCCCAATAGGGAACCAGTTTTATTCATAACCTACTTCCTTCTACATAGAAGGGAAATTAGGAAAATAGATAATCCCATACTTAAGGCCTCTATGTTGTGCTGGTCGTGTGTATGCAAAAGAAAGACTAGCTCTTCCTCTTTTTCACTCGAGAGGTTGAGACTCCCTTATCTGTCTCCTGTCAGGACTTCTCTAAGACCTATATTTGACAGCTGGACCAAATTTCCGATCACCTTTGTAGATGACTTGATAGACAATAACAGAGTCATACCCTTTGAGTTATTAAAGAACAGATTTGGGGTTCCCAATTCGGAGTATATGACATATCTCCTACTCAAGGAAGAATACAACAAATATAAGAAATACCTTTTTAGAGTGGTTCCAATTGACCTTACTATTAACAATTTTCTATTTAATATGTCATCTAGACATAAGAGTTATCTTAGACCCTTATATAATAGCCTGACCAACAAAGACACCTTCACCAATGAAGGATGCTTTGAAAAATGGGAAACCACATTACAGAGACAGATATATGGTCCTCAGTGGATCTCCTCTCTTAAAATTGCAATCAAATCCACAAGATGTATGAATATACTAGAAACGCATTACAAATTAATTCATAGATATTACCTTACCCCAAATAGATTGAAACATTTTGGAGGGGGGGGATCTGGAATGTGTTGGTGTAACTGTGGATCTCAGGCAGATTTATTACATGTTTTTTGGGGATGCCCTATGCTGAAGTTGTACTGGTCCAGGGTGTTCGATTTGCTTTCACTCATATGCAATTGGTGTATTCAACCACAACCTGCTCTAGCCTTGTTACTAATAGACATACATAGATTTAAAAGAAATAAATTTCTGGCGGCTCATATCCTTATGTCTGCAGCCTTCCTTGTAGCGAAGGGTTGGAACAGGAAGCAACCTCCAGACATTGTCACCCTTATTTTACTGGTGGACAAACATTGTGTCTACGAGAAAATTCACTATATTAATAAAAGCTTAATTAAAATATTTGATGACAGATGGTATAAATGGATGGAACTAAAGTCTAAAATAGAAAAAGATTTCATATCCTGAACTCATATTTTACTTCTTATGGTTTATGATGTGCCAATATTTCACATATTCAAGTGCCTAAATTTACCTTTCTTTTTATTGTTTCTTTCTGGTACTATTTGTTTAGTGTTTACTACATTTACTCTCAATGTTGATATACTATTGAAATGTCATCATATTGTGATGTATTCATATTTTTTTTTACATCAGTACAATAACTTACTTAGATGAGTCTGTACAAATGTAAATTTTACATTCTGCCTACTATTCTGAAAATTCTAATAAAAATTATTGTTAAAGAAAATTCAAAACATTCATTATTCAATAGAGCCCAATAGCAAAAACCAGCGTTTTGAATGAAGAATCACATTTCTTGGTAGAATCATGCAGGATTGAAATTTTTGATGGTTTTTTACTCCTCTCAACAGCCCAAACAAGTTTCTAAAAGGATGAGTTTGCAACTACTTTACTTTTGGAGAAAATTCAAAACATTCATTATTCAATAGGGCCCAAACTATCAAAAACCAGCGGTTTCAATGAACACACATGTCTTGGTAGAATCATGCAGGACTGAAATTTTTGATGTTTTTCTACTCATCTCATGAGCCCAAACAAGTCTCTAAAAGCATGAGTTTGCAACTACTTTACTTTTGGAGAAAATTCAAAACATTCAATATTCAATAGGGCCCAAACTATCAAAAACCAGCGGTTTCAATGAACACACATTTCTTGGTAGAATCATGCAGGACTGAAATTTTTGATGTTTTTCTACTCCTCTCATGAGCCCAAACAAGTCTCTAAAAGCATGAATTTGCAACTACTTTACTTTTGGAGAAAATTCAAAACATTCATTATTCAATAGAGCCCAATAGCAAAAACGAGCGTTTTGAATGAAGAATCACATTTCTTGGTAGAATCATGCAGGATTGAAATTTTTGATGGTTTTTTACTCCTCTCAACAGCCCAAACAAGTTTCTAAAAGGATGAGTTTGCAACTACTTTACTTTTGGAGAAAATTCAAAACATTCATTATTCAATAGGGCCCAAACTATCAAAAACCAGCGGTTTCAATGAACACACATTTCTTGGTAGAATCATGCAGGACTGAAATTTTTGATGTTTTTCTACTCCTCTCATGAGCCCAAACAAGTCTCTAAAAGCATGAGTTTGCAACTACTTTACTTTTGGAGAAAATTCAAAACATTCACTATTCAATAGAGCCCAATAGCAAAAATCAGGTTTTGAATGAAGAATCACATTTCTTGGTAAAATCATGCAGGATTGAAATTTTTGATGGTTTTTTACTCCTCTCAACAGCCCAAACAAGTCTCTAAAAGCATGAGTTTGCAACTACTTTACTTTTGGAGAAAATTCAAAACATTCATTATTCAATAGGGCCCAAACTATCAAAAACCAGCGGTTTCAATGAACACACATTTCTTGGTAGAATCATGCAGGACTGAAATTTTTGATGTTTTTCTACTCCTCTCATGAGCCCAAACAAGTCTCTAAAAGCATGCGTTTGCAACTACTTTACTTTTGGAGAAAATTCAAAACATTCATTATTCAATAGAGCCCAATAGCAAAAACCAGCGTTTTGAATGAAGAATCACATTTCTTGGTAGAATCATGCAGGATTGAAATTTTTGATGATTTTTTACTCCTCTCAACAGCCCAAACAAGTTTCTAAAAGGATGAGTTTGCAACTACTTTACTTTTGGAGAAAATTCAAAACATTCATTATTCAATAGGGCCCAAACTATCAAAAACCAGCGGTTTCAATGAACACACATTTCTTGGTAGAATCATGCAGGACTGAAATTTTTGATGTTTTTCTACTCCTCTCATGAGCCCAAACAAGTCTCTAAAAGCATGAGTTTGCAACTACTTTACTTTTGGAGAAAATTCAAAACATTCATTATTCAATAGAGCCCAATAGCAAAAATCAGGTTTTGAATGAAGAATCACATTTCTTGGTAGAATCATGCAGGATTGAAATTTTTGATGGTTTTTTACTCCTCTCAACAGCCCAAACAAGTTTCTAAAAGGATGAGTTTGCAACTACTTTACTTTTGGAGAAAATTCAAAACATTCATTATTCAATAGGGCCCAAAATATCAAAAACCAGCGGTTTGAATGAACACACATTTCTTGGTAGAATCGTGCAGGACTGAAATTTTTGATGTTTTTCTACTCCTCTCATGAGCCCAAACAAGTCTCTAAAAGGATGAGTTTGCAACTACTTTACTTTTGGAGAAAATTCAAAACATTCATTATTCAATAGAGCCCAATAGCAAAAAACAGCGTTTTGAATGAAGAATCACATTTCTTGGTAGAATCATGCAGGATTGAAATTTTTGATGGTTTTTTACTCCTCTCAACAGCCCAAACAAGTTTCTAAAAGGATGAGTTTGCAACTACTTTACTTTTGGAGAAAATTCAAAACATTCATTATTCAATAGAGCCCAATAGCAAAAACCAGCGTTTTGAATGAAGAATCACATTTCTTGGTAGAATCATGCAGGATTGAAATTTTTGATGGTTTTTTACTCCTCTCAACAGCCCAAACAAGTTTCTAAAAGGATGAGTTTGCAACTACTTTACTTTTGGAGAAAATTCAAAACATTCATTATTCAATAGGGCCCAAACTATCAAAAACCAGCGGTTTCAATGAACACACATTTCTTGGTAGAATCATGCAGGACTGAAATTTTTGATGTTTTTCTACTCCTCTCATGAGCCCAAACAAGTCTCTAAAAGCATGAGTTTGCAACTACTTTACTTTTGGAGAAAATTCAAAACATTCATTATTCAATAGAGCCCAATAGCAAAAATCAGGTTTTGAAGGAAGAATCACATTTCTTGGTAGAATCATGCAGGATTGAAATTTTTGATGGGTTTTTACTCCTCTCAACAGCCCAAACAAGTTTCTAAAAGGATGAGTTTGCAACTACTTTACTTTTGGAGAAAATTCAAAACATTCATTATTCAATAGGGCCCAAAATATCAAAAACCAGCGGTTTGAATGAACACACATTTCTTGGTAGAATCGTGCAGGACTGAAATTTTTGATGTTTTTCTACTCCTCTCATGAGCCCAAACAAGTCTCTAAAAGCATGAGTTTGCAACTACTTTACTTTTGGAGAAAATTCAAAACATTCATTATTCAATAGAGCCCAATAGCAAAAATTAGGTTTTGAATGAAGAATCACATTTCTTGGTAGAATCATGCAGGATTGAAATTTTTGATGGTTTTTTACTCCTCTCAACAGCCCAAACAAGTTTCTAAAAGGATGAGTTTGCAACTACTTTACTTTTGGAGAAAATTCAAAACATTCATTATTCAATAGGGCCCAAACTATCAAAAACCAGCGGTTTCAATGAACACACATTTCTTGGTACAATCATGCAGGACTGAAATTTTTGATGTTTTTCTACTCCTCTCATGAGCCCAAACAAGTCTCTAAAAGCATGAGTTTGCAACTACTTTACTTTTGGAGAAAATTCAAAACATTCATTATTCAATAGAGCCCAATAGCAAAAACCAGCGTTTTGAATGAAGAATCACATTTCTTGGTAGAATCATGCAGGATTGAAATTTTTGATGGTTTTTTACTCCTCTCAACAGCCCAAACAAGTTTCTAAAAGGATGAGTTTGCAACTACTTTACTTTTGGAGAAAATTAAAAACATTCATTATTCAATAGGGCCCAAACTATCAAAAACCAGCGGTTTGAATGAACACACATTTCTTGGTAGAATCATGCAGGACTGAAATTTTTGATGTTTTTCTACTCCTCTCATGAGCCCAAACAAGTCTCTAAAAGCATGAGTTTGCAACTACTTTACTTTTGGAGAAAATTCAAAACATTCACTATTCAATAGAGCCCAATAGCAAAAATCAGGTTTTGAATGAAGAATCAAATTTCTTGGTAAAATCATGCAGGATTGAAATTTTTGATGGTTTTTACTCCTCTCAACAGCCCAAACAAGTTTCTAAAAGGATGAGTTTGCAACTACTTTACTTTTGGAGAAAATTCAAAACATTCATTATTCAATAGGGCCCAAACTATCAAAAACCAGCGGTTTCAATGAACACACATTTCTTGGTAGAATCATGCAGGACTGAAATTTTTGATGTTTTTCTTCTCCTCTCATGAGCCCAAACAAGTCTCTAAAAGCATGAGTTTGCAACTACTTTACTTTTGGAGAAAATTCAAAACATTCATTATTCAATAGAGCCCAATAGCAAAAACCAGCGTTTTGAATGAAGAATCACATTTCTTGGTAGAATCATGCAGGATTGAAATTTTTGATGGTTTTTTACTCCTCTCAACAGCCCAAACAAGTTTCTAAAAGGATGAGTTTGCAACTACTTTACTTTTGGAGAAAATTCAAAACATTCATTATTCAATAGGGCCCAAACTATCAAAAACCAGCGGTTTCAATGAACACACATTTCTTGGTAGAATCATGCAGGACTGAAATTTTTGATGTTTTTCTACTCCTCTCATGAGCCCAAACAAGTCTCTAAAAGCATGAGTTTGCAACTACTTTACTTTTGGAGAAAATTCAAAACATTCATTATTCAATAGAGCCCAATAGCAAAAACCAGCGTTTTGAATGAAGAATTACATTTCTTGGTAGAATCATGCAGGATTGAAATTTTTGATGGATTTTTACTCCTCTCAACAGCCCAAACAAGTTTCTAAAAGGATGAGTTTGCAACTACTTTACTTTTGGAGAAAATTCAAAACATTCATTATTCAATAGGGCCCAAACTATCAAAAACCAGCGGTTTCAATGAACACACATTTCTTGGTAGAATCATGCAGGACTGAACTTTTTGATGTTTTTCTACTCCTCTCATGAGCCCAAACAAGTCTCTAAAAGCATGAGTTTGCAACTACATTACTTTTGGAGAAAATTCAAAACATTCATTATTCAATAGAGCCCAATAGCAAAAACCAGCGTTTTGAATGAAGAATCACATTTCTTGGTAGAATCATGCAGGATTGAAATTTTTGATGGTTTTTTACTCCTCTCAACAGCCCAAACAAGTTTCTAAAAGGATGAGTTTGCAACTACTTTACTTTTGGAGAAAATTCAAAACATTCATTATTCAATAGGGCCCAAACTATCAAAAACCAGCGGTTTCAATGAACACACATTTCTTGGTAGAATCATGCAGGACTGAAATTTTTGATGTTTTTTTACTCCTCTCATGAGCCCAAACAAGTCTCTAAAAGCATGAGTTTGCAACTACTTTACTTTTGGAGAAAATTCAAAACATTCATTATTCAATAGGGCCCAAACTATCAAAAACCAGCGGTTTGAATGAACACACATTTCTTGGTAGAATCATGCAGGACTGAAATTTTTGATGTTTTTCTACTCCTCTCATGAGCCCAAACAAGTCTCTAAAAGCATGAGTTTGCAACTACTTTACTTTTGGAGAAAATTCAAAACATTCATTATTCAATAGAGCCCAATAGCAAAAACCAGCGTTTTGAATGAAGAATTACATTTCTTGGTAGAATCATGCAGGATTGAAATTTTTGATGGTTTTTTACTCCTCTCAACAGCCCAAACAAGTTTCTAAAAGGATGAGTTTGCAACTACTTTACTTTTGGAGAAAATTCAAAACATTCATTATTCAATAGGGCCCAAACTATCAAAAACCAGCCGTTTCAATGAACACACATGTCTTGGTAGAATCATGCAGGACTGAAATTTTTGATGTTTTTCTACTCATCTCATGAGCCCAAACAAGTCTCTAAAAGCATGAGTTTGCAACTACTTTACTTTTGGAGAAAAATCAAAACATTCATTATTCAATAGAGCCCAATAGCAAAAAGCAGCGTTTTGAATGAAGAATCACATTTCTTGGTAGAATCATGCAGGATTGAAATTTTTGATGGTTTTTTACTCCTCTCAACAGCCCAAACAAGTTTCTAAAAGGATGAGTTTGCAACTACTTTACTTTTGGAGAAAATTCAAAACATTCATTATTCAATAGGGCCCAAACTATCAAAAACCAGCGGTTTCAATGAACACACATTTCTTGGTAGAATCATGCAGGACTGAAATTTTTGATGTTTTTCTACTCCTCTCATGAGCCCAATCAAGTCTCTAAAAGCATGAGTTTGCAACTACTTTACTTTTGGAGAAAATTCAAAACATTCATTATTCAATAGAGCCCAATAGCAAAAACCAGTGTTTTGAATGAAGAATCACATTTCTTGGTAGAATCATGCAGGATTGAAATTTTTGATGGTTTTTTACTCCTCTCAACAGCCCAAACAAGTTTCTAATAGGATGAGTTTGCAACTACTTTACTTTTGGAGAAAATTCAAAACATTCATAATTCAATAGGGCCCAAACTATCAAAAACCAGCGGTTTGAATGAACACATTTCTTGGTAGAATCATGCAGGACTGAAATTTTTGATGTTTTTCTACTCCTCTCATGAGCCCAAACAAGTCTCTAAAAGCATGAGTTTGCAACTACTTTACTTTTGGAGAAAATTCAAAACATTCACTATTCAATAGAGCCCAATAGCAAAAATCAGGTTCTGAATGAAGAATCACATTTCTTGGTAAAATCATGCAGGATTGAAATTTTTGATGGTTTTTTACTCCTCTCAACAGCCCAAACAAGTTTCTAAAAGGATGAGTTTGCAACTACTTTACTTTTGGAGAAAATTCAAAACATTCATTATTCAATAGGGCCCAAACTATCAAAAACCAGCGGTTTCAATGAACACACATTTCTTGGTAGAATCATGCAGGACTGAAATTTTTGATGTTTTTCTACTCCTCTCATGAGCCCAAACAAGTCTCTAAAAGCATGAGTTTGCAACTACTTTACTTTTGGAGAAAATTCAAAACATTCATTATTCAATAGAGCCCAATAGCAAAAACCAGCGTTTTGAATGAAGAATCACATTTCTTGGTAGAATCATGCAGGATTGAAATTTTTGATGGTTTTTTACTCCTCTCAACAGCCCAAACAAGTTTCTAAAAGGATGAGTTTGCAACTACTTTACTTTTGGAGAAAATTCAAAACATTCATTATTCAATAGGGCCCAAACTATCAAAAACCAGCGGTTTCAATGAACACACATTTCTTGGTAGAATCATGCAGGACTGAAATTTTTGATGTTTTTCTACTCCTCTCATGAGCCCAAACAAGTCTCTAAAAGCATGAGTTTGCAACTACTTTACTTTTGGAGAAAATTCAAAACATTCATTATTCAATAGGGCCCAAACTATCAAAAACCAGCGGTTTCAATGAACACACATTTCTTGGTAGAATCATGCAGGACTGAAATTTTTGATGTTTTTCTACTCCTCTCATGAGCCCAAACAAGTCTCTAAAAGCATGAGTTTGCAACTACTTTACTTTTGGAGAAAATTCAAAACATTCATTATTCAATAGAGCCCAATAGCAAAAACCAGCGTTTTGAATGAAGAATTACATTTCTTGGTAGAATCATGCAGGATTGAAATTTTTGATGGTTTTTACTCCTCTCAACAGCCCAAACAAGTTTCTAAAAGGATGAGTTTGCAACTACTTTACTTTTGGAGAAAATTCAAAACATTCATTATTCAATAGGGCCCAAACTATCAAAAACCAGCCGTTTCAATGAACACACATGTCTTGGTAGAATCATGCAGGACTGAAATTTTTGATGTTTTTCTACTCATCTCATGAGCCCAAACAAGTCTCTAAAAGCATGAGTTTGCAACTACTTTACTTTTGGAGAAAAATCAAAACATTGGGGCGGCGTGGCCAGCGTCTGAGCTGAATGGAAGCCTGAGCTCTGAGCTCCTCCACAGGGCAGCCTACCAAGCGCTATTAACAAGCGATTTACAAGCCAGGACTGGCTGAAAACTTGTGGGAACCTCCATAGACACCAGCGGTGCCCCCACACTATGGATCTGCTCAGTAAAAAAGCAGAAAAAGGAAAGAAAACAGAGCGCTCTCCCCTCATGCTGAGGAGCCAAGATGGCGCCCGCCTCACAGCAGCAGCCACAGCCTGCAGCCCCAGCCTGAGCGGTACACAGCGGCAAAGGACGCCACAGCGGCTGAAGCATGCAGCATTCAAGTCAGGGGGTAAGTCTACCCCTGCCCCAGCTAAAACCGCCGCTCTGCAGGCTAATAGAAGCGCTAATTTACACATTAAAAGTAGCGCTGAGGTGAAAGGAGCGAGATCTCGCGAGAGTGACCGGGGGACAAGCGAGACTACGCAACAGATACGCAATTTGCGTAACTTAAGCAAAAATACAGCGCAGCTTGTGAATTATGGTGCAGCAGCACCGCTGACCGCTGATATGGAGGAGACAAATGTATTAAGGGGTTCCTCATCCTGTCCTGACATCTCCAATGTGTCAGATACTCCTCTAACGCCATTACAGAGGGAAATGTCTCCTTTCTCAGTGACTAGCCGCAGATTTAGCAGCAGCTCAGCTGAGATGCAACAGGAATTACAAATTGAGGACTCCTGTCCTTCTGATAATCCCATACCGGAGAACATTTTACACGTTTTAACAGAGGTGGAGGCTACCAGTAATACAGCCTCAGAAATATTTATTAAAAACATGCTATGCCTTCTAGCAAAGACATTTCAGAAACAACTGGAGGGCTATAATACAAATCTCCAAAATAACATAGACGGTCTGGGCCAGAGAGTGGACCATCTTGAATCTAAAATGGAAGAATTGGTTAAATCCCATAATAATTTGATAGATGAACACTATGCCCTAGAAAAAGAGGTTGTCTTCTTAAAATCAAGGTTGATAGAGCAAGAAGACAGAAGTAGAAGGAACAACCTTAAATTCAGGGGAATACCTGAAAATGTCAAAGACAGAGACCTTAATGCACATACACATACACATGTAAAAGATGCTCCATACAATACTTCCAGGGGCCTCTAAAGGGGACCTATTGATGGAACGTATACACAGACTCCCCAAGTCCAAATATGCCCCAGATAGAGCCCCAAGAGATGTCATTGCATATTTTCATTATTTCCTGACAAAGGAGGACATTCTGAGGAGAAGTAAGCAATCACCTATATTACCAAGGCCATACGAGGATATCAAGATTTTTGCAGACTTCTCAAAAGCTACCCTACAGAAAAGGAGAGACTTCTTTCCAATCACTGCACATCTGAGGAAACACAAGATTTTATACAGATGGGGTTTCCCTACAAAAATACTAGTCATGAAGAATACCACTTTTGCCTTGTCTAATATTGATAACTGTAATAGTTTTTTCCAAGATTTAGGTATCCCTCCACTGGAGACTCCACCATCATCATCATTCTACAATCAAGAAAGGAATATCCCCTTGCAGCAGCAAAGATGCCTTTCCCAGTCCTGGAATACGCAAAAGAAAAGAAAATAGACTTGGTGGGTACTGACCCTGGCTTTAGGCCTGAACTTTCTCTTTTTCACTCCCCACGTGATAACTGAGAGACATTCTCTCGGTACCATTTCTTTTGAGAAATCTAAATTTGTCTAGTTTATAAGTTTTGTTCTGTTCTAGGTTGTAACATGTTTTTGTTTACAGGCACACCAGGCACTAACAAAAAATCATTAAGGAAACCCACTGTCTTTTGGATGTATTTTCGGGTGAAATGTTCTGTTTCAGTGAATCATCTAATGCTTTTTTTCCTTCCTGACACATTATGGAATTGAGGGTACTGTCATTTAATGTAAATGGGCTCAATAGCCCATTCAAGAGATTTGCTTTGTGGAAGGAGATTAAAAAATTGAAGGCCAACATAGCAATGATACAAGAAACACACCTTCTAGAAATTGATAACACAAGACTCAAAAATAAAGACTTCCCTCAGATTTTCTTTTCTAACACTGAGGGAAAGAAAAAAGCTGGGGTGGCCATCGCCTTCCACAAAGATTTGCCAATAGTGGTCTCAGACATATATAGGGACAGCAATGGTAGACAACTTGCTATTAATTTTACTTTGGAGGGTGTGGAATATACAGTGGTAAACGTATACACCCCTAATGTCCTGCAAATTAGTTTTCTAAATAAGGTCAAGAAGAAATTGTCCAATTTTAGTAGAGGTCACATAATCTGGGGAGGAGATGTTAATTGTATAGTTGACCCAAATACTGATTGTTCATCTGATGCCCCATATTATAGAAGCGTGAATCTGGGAAGATGGTTGGGAGATTCCAATTTGCATGACAGCTGTAAGATATTGAACTCTACCTCAAAAGAATACACAAGATTTTGTCCACATAACAAGTCTTACACTAGGATTGATCATGTGTTCACTAGCTTCTCGCTACTAGACTCATACATAGATTTCCAGACTGGTCCTATTACATGGTCAGATCATGCCCCAATCCTACTGACCTTACATACTTCCTCCATGATCCCAAAACAATACAATTGGAGATATAGTAAATTCACTGTTGACTCCCCAGAAAACATATCATTAGCAAAGAATGTCTTAATGAACTACTTCAAAGAGAACTGTTCCCAAGAAATTACACCTGAAACATTGTGGCTAGCACACAAATGTGTCATTAGGGGTCATCTGATCCAAGTTGCTTCGAGACAAAAAAGGGCAAGAGAGAGCCAACAGAGGATGTTGTTAGAACAGATCCAAAAATTAGAATCCCAAGCTAAAGCAGACAAAAATTTTGCTAAATATAATGAATTGTACTCCCTCAGACTGGAACTTAGGAATCTCCTCATCAACTTATATGAGAAAAAGACTTTATTTAATAGGGCAGGGTTTTATGTTAATAATAATAAGTTCTCCAAAAATATGGCAAATAGGTTTAAACCCATAAATAAAAAACATCCAATCAAAAAAATAACCCAAAGCTCAAAGACTATAGAAAAACCCAAAGAGATAGCCCTAGCCTTTGAGAGCTACTATTCTAAATTATATAACATAGGAAACAATGGAGCTCATCCCTCTCCTTCACCAGAGATGATAAATAATTTTTTGGAAAAAGTAAAGCTGGGATCTTTGTCTCTAAAGCAGAAGGAGTCACTTGACGCACCCTTTACTGAGGGTGAGGTCTCTTTTGCGATGAATAATCTTAAAAATGACAAGGCTCCAGGTCCAGATGGCTTTCCTATAGAGTATTATAAAGAATTTAAAAAGGAACTCATCCCACACTTAACTAATGCCCTGAATTTTATTAAATCAGAAGGAAAGTGCAGCACAGATATGCTGAGAGCCACAATAGTGGTGATTCCCAAACCAGATAAAGATTCGACCAAAATCGAAAACTATAGGCCTATTTCTCTCCTAAATGTGGATATCAAGATCTACGCAAAAATATTAGCAGAAAGATTACAGGACGTTGTTCCATTCCTTATACATCCCGATCAAGTCGGTTTTGTAAAATCTAGGCAAACTTCAGACAGTTCTAGAAGTGTCCTGCATCACTTATATTCATGCTACAAAAATAGAATTTCCAGTTTGTTTGTGGCTCTTGACGCTGAAAAGGCCTTTGACCGGATCAATTGGGCCTATGCCTTTACAGTATTGGAGAAAATGGGTTTTGGTGGGGAGATGATGAGAAGTATTCGAGCTTTATACTCTCGGCCATCTGCCTCTGTGCTGGTCAACAACACGATGTCAGATACATTTTTTATAACTAATGGGACAAGACAGGGATGTCCTCTATCCCCAATAATTTTTATCCTGAGCCTGGAACCTTTGGCTCAAATGATAAGGGATTCTGGTGAAGTACACGGTGTACAATTGAAAGATTCAGAGCATAAGATTAACCTCTATGCAGATGACATTATACTCACACTCACAAATCCAATTGATTCCCTGGAAAAGATATGGGATATCATAAATTTATTTGGCTCAGTTTCATACTATAAATTAAATGTAAAAAAGACTAATGTTCTATCACTTTTCCTTTCAGCCTCTACGAAACAGCAACTAAGAGACAAGTATCCCTTTAATTGGGACTGTACCAGGATACCGTACTTAGGAATTTGGCTCACAGGTAACCCCATGCATATGAGTGAGGTAAACATGGATCACCTTCTACAGTCTCTCGACCTTAAGTTGAAGGAACTGTCGAAGACCCCAGCCACATGGATGGGCAGAATAGTGCTATATAAGATGTTCTGCCTACCCAAAGTCCTATTTTTATACAGGAACGTCCCTCTGCCTATATCTGTACAGTATATACAAAAACTAACACACCAGATGAATAAATTTATTTGGAACAATGGGAAACCTAGAGTGAAAAAGCGCACTCTACTTAAATCCAAGGAGAAAGGGGGGGTGGCCATACCAGATCTTGAGGCATATTATTATGCCACTATGACTGAACTGACAAAAGGCTGGTTTGTGGAACAGACAGACCTGGGGTGGCCAAATATTGAAAGGGATATGATGCCCAAAAGGGAACCAGTTTTATTCATAACCTACTTCCTTCTACATAGAAGGGAAATTATGAAAATAGATAATCCCATACTTAAGGCCTCTATGTTGTGCTGGTCGTATGTATGCAAAAGAAAGACTAGCTCTTCCTCTTTTTTACTCGAGAGGTTGAGACTCCCTTATCTGTCTCCTGTCAGGACTTCTCTAAGACCTATATTTGACAGCTGGACCAAATTTCCGATCACCTTTGTAGATGACTTGATAGACAATAACAGAGTCATACCCTTTGAGTTATTAAAGAACAGATTTGGGGTTCCCAATTCGGAGTATATGACATATCTCCTACTCAAGGAAGAATACAACAAATATAAGAAATACCTTTTTAGAGTGGTTCCAATTGACCTTACTATTAACAATTTTCTATTTAATATGTCATCTAGACATAAGAGTTATCTTAGACCCTTATATAATAGCCTGACCAACAAAGACACCTTCACCAATGAAGGATGCTTTGAAAAATGGGAAACCACATTACAGAGACAGATATATGGTCCCCAGTGGATCTCCTCTCTTAAAATTGCAATCAAATCCACAAGATGTATGAATATACTAGAAACGCATTACAAATTAATTCATAGATATTACCTTACCCCAAATAGATTGAAACATTTTGGAGGGGGGGGATCTGGAATGTGTTGGCGTAACTGTGGATCTCAGGCAGATTTATTACATGTTTTTTGGGGATGCCCTGTGCTGAAGTTGTACTGGTCCAGGGTGTTCGATTTGCTTTCACTCATATGCAATTGGTGTATTCAACCACAACCTGCTCTAGCCTTGTTACTAATAGACATACATAGATTTAAAAGAAATAAATTTCTGGCGGCTCATATCCTTATGTCTGCAGCCTTCCTTGTAGCGAAGGGTTGGAACAGGAAGCAACCTCCAGACATTGTCACCCTTATTTTACTGGTGGACAAACATTGTGTCTACGAGAAGATTCACTATATTAATAAAGGCTTAATTAAAATATTTGATGACAGATGGTATAAATGGATGGAACTAAAGTCTAAAATAGAAAAGGATTTCATATCCTGAACTCATATTTTATTTCTTATGGTTTATGATGTGCCAATATTTCACATATTCAAGTGCCTAAATTTACCTTTCTTTTTATTGTTTCTTTCTGGTACTATTTGTTTAATGTTTATTACATTTACTCTCAATGTTGATATACTATTGAAATGTCATCATATTGTGATGTATTCATATTTTTTTTTTTTTTTTACATCAGTACAATAACTTACTTAGATGAGTCTGTACAAGTGTAAATTTTATATTCTGCCTACTATTCTGAAAATTCTAATAAAAATTATTGTTAAAGAAAAATCAAAACATTCATTATTCAATAGAGCCCAATAGCAAAAAGCAGCGTTTTGAATGAAGAATCACATTTCTTGGTAGAATCATGCAGGACTGAAATTTTTGATGTTTTTCTACTCCTCTCATGAGCCCAAACAAGTCTCTAAAAGCATGAGTTTGCAACTACTTTACTTTTGGAGAAAATTCAAAACATTCATTATTCAATAGGGCCCAAACTATCAAAAACCAGCGGTTTCAATGAACACACATTTCTTGGTAGAATCATGCAGGACTGAAATTTTTGATGTTTTTCTTCTCCTCTCATGAGCCCAAACAAGTCTCTAAAAGCATGAGTTTGCAACTACTTTACCTTTGGAGAAAATTCAAAACATTCATTATTCAATAGAGCCCAATAGCAAAAACCAGCGTTTTGAATGAAGAATCACATTTCTTGGTAGAATCATGCAGGATTGAAATTTTTGATGGTTTTTTACTCCTCTCAACAGCCCAAACAAGTTTCTAAAAGGATGAGTTTGCAACTACTTTACTTTTGGAGAAAATTCAAAACATTCATTATTCAATAGGGCCCAAACTATCAAAAACCAGCGGTTTGAATGAACACACATTTCTTGGTAGAATCATGCAGGACTGAAATTTTTGATGTTTTTCTACTCCTCTCATGAGCCCAAACAAGTCTCTAAAAGCATGAGTTTGCAACTACTTTACTTTTGGAGAAAATTCAAAACATTCATTATTCAATAGAGCCCAATAGCAAAAACCAGCGTTTTGAATGAAGAATCACATTTCTTGGTAGAATCATGCAGGATTGAAATTTTTGATGGTTTTTTACTCCTCTCAACAGCCCAAACAAGTTTCTAAAAGGATGAGTTTGCAACTACTTTACTTTTCGAGAAAATTCAAAACATTCATTATTCAATAGGGCCCAAACTATCAAAAACCAGCCGTTTCAATGAACACACATGTCTTGGTAGAATCATGCAGGACTGAAATTTTTGATGTTTTTCTACTCATCTCATGAGCCCAAACAAGTCTCTAAAAGCATGAGTTTGCAACTACTTTACTTTGGGAGAAAATTCAAAACATTCATTATTCAATAGAGCCCAATAGCAAAAACCAGCGTTTTGAATGAAGAATCACATTTCTTGGTAGAATCATGCAGGATTGAAATTTTTGATGGTTTTTTACTCCTCTCAACAGCCCAAACAAGTTTCTAAAAGGATGAGTTTGCAACTACTTTACTTTTGGAGAAAATTCAAAACATTCATTATTCAATAGGGCCCAAACTATCAAAAACCAGCGGTTTCAATGAACACACATGTCTTGGTAGAATCATGCAGGACTGAAATTTTTGATGTTTTTCTACTCATCTCATGAGCCCAAACAAGTCTCTAAAAGCATGAGTTTGCAACTACTTTACTTTTGGAGAAAATTCAAAACATTCAATATTCAATAGGGCCCAAACTATCAAAAACCAGCGGTTTCAATGAACACACATTTCCTGGTAGAATCATGCAGGACTGAAATTTTTGATGTTTTTCTACTCCTCTCATGAGCCCAAAAAAGTCTCTAAAAGCATGAGTTTGCAACTACTTTACTTTTGGAGAAAATTCAAAACATTCATTATTCAATAGAGCCCAATAGCAAAAACGAGCGTTTTGAATGAAGAATCACATTTCTTGGTAGAATCATGCAGGATTGAAATGTTTGATGGTTTTTTACTCCTCTCAACAGCCCAAACAAGTTTCTAAAAGGATGAGTTTGCAACTACTTTACTTTTGGAGAAAATTCAAAACATTCATTATTCAATAGGGCCCAAACTATCAAAAATCAGCGGTTTCAATGAACACACATTTCTTGGTAGAATCATGCAGGGCTGAAATTTTTGATGTTTTTCTACTCCTCTCATGAGCCCAAACAAGTCTCTAAAAGCATGAGTTTGCAACTACTTTACTTTTGGAGAAAATTCAAAACATTCACTATTCAATAGAGCCCAATAGCAAAAATCAGGTTTTGAATGAAGAATCACATTTCTTGGTAAAATCATGCAGGATTGAAATTTTTGATGGTTTTTTACTCCTCTCAACAGCCCAAACAAGTCTCTAAAAGCATGAGTTTGCAACTACTTTACTTTTGGAGAAAATTCAAAACATTCATTATTCAATAGGGCCCAAACTATCAAAAACCAGCGGTTTCAATGAACACACATTACTTGGTAGAATCATGCAGGACTGAAATTTTTGATGTTTTTCTACTCCTCTCATGAGCCCAAACAAGTCTCTAAAAGCATGAGTTTGCAACTACTTTACTTTTGGAGAAAATTCAAAACATTCATTATTCAATAGAGCCCAATAGCAAAAACCAGCGTTTTGAATGAAGAATCACATTTCTTGGTAGAATCATGCAGGATTGAAATTTTTGATGGTTTTTTACTCCTCTCAACAGCCCAAACAAGTTTCTAAAAGGATGAGTTTGCAACTACTTTACTTTTCGAGAAAATTCAAAACATTCATTATTCAATAGGGCCCAAACTATCAAAAACCAGCCGTTTCAATGAACACACATGTCTTGGTAGAATCATGCAGGACTGAAATTTTTGATGTTTTTCTACTCATCTCATGAGCCCAAACAAGTCTCTAAAAGCATGAGTTTGCAACTACTTTACTTTTGGAGAAAATTCAAAACATTCATTATTCAATAGAGCCCAATAGCAAAAACCAGCGTTTTGAATGAAGAATCACATTTCTTGGTAGAATCATGCAGGATTGAAATTTTTGATGGTTTTTTACTCCTCTCAACAGCCCAAACAAGTTTCTAAAAGGATGAGTTTGCAACTACTTTACTTTTGGAGAAAATTCAAAACATTCATTATTCAATAGGGCCCAAACTATCAAAAACCAGCGGTTTCAATGAACACACATGTCTTGGTAGAATCATGCAGGACTGAAATTTTTGATGTTTTTCTACTCATCTCATGAGCCCAAACAAGTCTCTAAAAGCATGAGTTTGCAACTACTTTACTTTTGGAGAAAATTCAAAACATTCAATATTCAATAGGGCCCAAACTATCAAAAACCAGCGGTTTCAATGAACACACATTTCCTGGTAGAATCATGCAGGACTGAAATTTTTGATGTTTTTCTACTCCTCTCATGAGCCCAAAAAAAGTCTCTAAAAGCATGAGTTTGCAACTACTTTACTTTTGGAGAAAATTCAAAACATTCATTATTCAATAGAGCCCAATAGCAAAAACGAGCGTTTTGAATGAAGAATCACATTTCTTGGTAGAATCATGCAGGATTGAAATGTTTGATGGTTTTTTACTCCTCTCAACAGCCCAAACAAGTTTCTAAAAGGATGAGTTTGCAACTACTTTACTTTTGGAGAAAATTCAAAACATTCATTATTCAATAGGGCCCAAACTATCAAAAATCAGCGGTTTCAATGAACACACATTTCTTGGTAGAATCATGCAGGACTGAAATTTTTGATGTTTTTCTACTCCTCTCATGAGCCCAAACAAGTCTCTAAAAGCATGAGTTTGCAACTACTTTACTTTTGGAGAAAATTCAAAACATTCACTATTCAATAGAGCCCAATAGCAAAAATCAGGTTTTGAATGAAGAATCACATTTCTTGGTAAAATCATGCAGGATTGAAATTTTTGATGGTTTTTTACTCCTCTCAACAGCCCAAACAAGTCTCTAAAAGCATGAGTTTGCAACTACTTTACTTTTGGAGAAAATTCAAAACAATCATTATTCAATAGGGCCCAAACTATCAAAAACCAGCGGTTTCAATGAACACACATTTCTTGGTAGAATCATGCAGGACTGAAATTTTTGATGTTTTTCTACTCCTCTCATGAGCCCAAACAAGTCTCTAAAAGCATGCGTTTGCAACTACTTTACTTTTGGAGAAAATTCAAAACATTCATTATTCAATAGAGCCCAATAGCAAAAACCAGCGTTTTGAATGAAGAATCACATTTCTTGGTAGAATCATGCAGGATTGAAATTTTTGATGGTTTTTTACTCCTCTCAACAGCCCAAACAAGTTTCTAAAAGGATGAGTTTGCAACTACTTTACTTTTGGAGAAAATTCAAAACATTCATTATTCAATAGAGCCCAATAGCAAAAACCAGCGTTTTGAATGAAGAATCACATTTCTTGGTAGAATCATGCAGGATTGAAATTTTTGATGGTTTTTTACTCCTCTCAACAGCCCAAACAAGTTTCTAAAAGGATGAGTTTGCAACTACTTTACTTTTGGAGAAAATTCAAAACATTCATTATTCAATAGGGCCCAAACTATCAAAAACCAGCGGTTTCAATGAACACACATTTCTTGGTAGAATCATGCAGGACTGAAATTTTTGATGTTTTTCTACTCCTCTCATGAGCCCAAACAAGTCTCTAAAAGCATGAGTTTGCAACTACTTTACTTTTGGAGAAAATTCAAAACATTCATTATTCAATAGAGCCCAATAGCAAAAATCAGGTTTTGAATGAAGAATCACATTTCTTGGTAGAATCATGCAGGATTGAAATTTTTGATGGGCTTTTACTCCTCTCAACAGCCCAAACAAGTTTCTAAAAGGATGAGTTTGCAACTACTTTACTTTTGGAGAAAATTCAAAACATTCATTATTCAATAAGGCCCAAAATATCAAAAACCAGCGGTTTGAATGAACACACATTTCTTGGTAGAATCGTGCAGGACTGAAATTTTTGATGTTTTTCTACTCCTCTCATGAGCCCAAACAAGTCTCTAAAAGCATGAGTTTGCAACTACTTTACTTTTGGAGAAAATTCAAAACATTCATTATTCAATAGAGCCCAATAGCAAAAATTAGGTTTTGAATGAAGAATCACATTTCTTGGTAGAATCATGCAGGATTGAAATTTTTGATGGTTTTTTACTCCTCTCAACAGCCCAAACAAGTTTCTAAAAGGATGAGTTTGCAACTACTTTACTTTTGGAGAAAATTCAAAACATTCATTATTCAATAGGGCCCAAACTATCAAAAACCAGCGGTTTCAATGAACACACATTTCTTGGTAGAATCATGCAGGACTGAAATTTTTGATGTTTTTCTACTCCTCTCATGAGCCCAAACAAGTCTCTAAAAGCATGAGTTTGCAACTACTTTACTTTTGGAGAAAATTCAAAACATTCATTATTCAATAGAGCCCAATAGCATAAACCAGCGTTTTGAATGAAGAATCACATTTCTTGGTAGAATCATGCAGGATTGAAATTTTTGATGGTTTTTTACTCCTCTCAACAGCCCAAACAAGTTTCTAAAAGGATGAGTTTGCAACTACTTTACTTTTGGAGAAAATTCAAAACATTCATTATTCAATAGGGCCCAAACTATCAAAAACCAGCGGATTCAATGAACACACATTTCTTGGTAGAATCATGCAGGACTGAAATTTTTGATGTTTTTCTACTCCTCTCATGAGCCCAAACAAGTCTCTAAAAGCATGAGTTTGCAACTACTTTACTTTTGGAGAAAATTCAAAACATTCATTATTCAATAGAGCCCAATAGCAAAAACCAGCGTTTTGAATGAAGAATTACATTTCTTGGTAGAATCATGCAGGATTGAAATTTTTGATGGATTTTTACTCCTCTCAACAGCCCAAACAAGTTTCTAAAAGGATGAGTTTGCAACTACTTTACTTTTGGAGAAAATTCAAAACATTCATTATTCAATAGGGCCCAAACTATCAAAAACCAGCGGTTTCAATGAACACACATTTCTTGGTAGAATCATGCAGGACTGAAATTTTTGATGTTTTTCTACTCCTCTCATGAGCCCAAACAAGTCTCTAAAAGCATGAGTTTGCAACTACTTTACTTTTGGAGAAAATTCAAAACATTCATTATTCAATAGAGCCCAATAGCAAAAACCAGCGTTTTGAATGAAGAATCACATTTCTTGGTAGAATCATGCAGGATTGAAATTTTTGATGGTTTTTTACTCCTCTCAACAGCCCAAACAAGTTTCTAAAAGGATGAGTTTGCAACTACTTTACTTTTGGAGAAAATTCAAAACATTCATTATTCAATAGGGCCCAAACTATCAAAAACCAGCGGTTTCAATGAACACACATTTCTTGGTAGAATCATGCAGGACTGAAATTTTTGATGTTTTTCTACTCCTCTCATGAGCCCAAACAAGTCTCTAAAAGCATGAGTTTGCAACTACTTTACTTTTGGAGAAAATTCAAAACATTCATTATTCAATAGAGCCCAATAGCATAAACCAGCGTTTTGAATGAAGAATCACATTTCTTGGTAGAATCATGCAGGATTGAAATTTTTGATGGTTTTTTACTCCTCTCAACAGCCCAAACAAGTTTCTAAAAGGATGAGTTTGCAACTACTTTACTTTTGGAGAAAATTCAAAACATTCATTATTCAATAGGGCCCAAACTATCAAAAACCAGCGGATTCAATGAACACACATTTCTTGGTAGAATCATGCAGGACTGAAATTTTTGATGTTTTTCTACTCCTCTCATGAGCCCAAACAAGTCTCTAAAAGCATGAGTTTGCAAATACTTTACTTTTGGAGAAAATTCAAAACATTCATTATTCAATAGAGCCCAATAGCAAAAACCAGCGTTTTGAATGAAGAATTACATTTCTTGGTAGAATCATGCAGGATTGAAATTTTTGATGGATTTTTACTCCTCTCAACAGCCCAAACAAGTTTCTAAAAGGATGAGTTTGCAACTACTTTACTTTTGGAGAAAATTCAAAACATTCATTATTCAATAGGGCCCAAACTATCAAAGACCAGCGGTTTCAATGAACACACATTTCTTGGTAGAATCATGCAGGACTGAAATTTTTGATGTTTTTCTACTCCTCTCATGAGCCCAAACAAGTCTCTAAAAGCATGAGTTTGCAACTACTTTACTTTTGGAGAAAATTCAAAACATTCATTATTCAATAGAGCCCAATAGCAAAAACCAGCGTTTTGAATGAAGAATCACATTTCTTGGTAGAATCATGCAGGATTGAAATTTTTGATGGTTTTTTACTCCTCTCAACAGCCCAAACAAGTTTCTAAAAGGATGAGTTTGCAACTACTTTACTTTTGGAGAAAATTCAAAACATTCATTATTCAATAGGGCCCAAACTATCAAAAACCAGCGGTTTCAATGAACGCACATTTCTTGGTAGAATCATGCAGGACTGAAATTTTTGATGTTTTTCTACTCCTCTCATGAGCCCAAACAAGTCTCTAAAAGCATGAGTTTGCAACTACTTTACTTTTGGAGAAAATTCAAAACATTCGTTATTCAATAGGGCCCAAACTATCAAAAACCAGCGGTTTGAATGAACACACATTTCTTGGTAGAATCATGCAGGACTGAAATTTTTGATGTTTTTCTACTCCTCTCATGAGCCCAAACAAGTCTCTAAAAGCATGAGTTTGCAACTACTTTACTTTTGGAGAAAATTCAAAACATTCATTATTCAATAGAGCCCAATAGCAAAAACCAGCGTTTTGAATGAAGAATCACATTTCTTGGTAGAATCATGCAGGATTGAAATTTTTGATGGTTTTTTACTCCTCTCAACAGCCCAAACAAGTTTCTAAAAGGATGAGTTTGCAACTACTTTACTTTTGGAGAAAATTCAAAACATTCATTATTCAATAGGGCCCAAACTATCAAAAACCAGCGGTTTGAATGAACACACATTTCTTGGTAGAATCATGCAGGACTGAAATTTTTGATGTTTTTCTACTCCTCTCATGAGCCCAAACAAGTCTCTAAAAGCATGAGTTTGCAACTACTTTACTTTTGGAGAAAATTCAAAACATTCATTATTCAATAGAGCCCAATAGCAAAAACCAGCGTTTTGAATGAAGAATTACATTTCTTGGTAGAATCATGCAGGATTGAAATTTTTGATGGTTTTTTACTCCTCTCAACAGCCCAAACAAGTTTCTAAAAGGATGAGTTTGCAACTACTTTACTTTTGGAGAAAATTCAAAACATTCATTATTCAATAGGGCCCAAACTATCAAAAACCAGCGGTTTCAATGAACACACATTTCTTGGTAGAATCATGCAGGACTGAAATTTTTGATGTTTTTCTACTCCTCTCATGAGCCCAAACAAGTCTCTAAAAGCATGAGTTTGCAACTACTTTACTTTTGGAGAAAATTCAAAACATTCACTATTCAATAGAGCCCAATAGCAAAAATCAGGTTTTGAATGAAGAATCACATTTCTTGGTAAAATCATGCAGGATTGAAATTTTTGATGGTTTTTTACTCCTCTCAACAGCCCAAACAAGTTTCTAAAAGGATGAGTTTGCAACTACTTTACTTTTGGAGAAAATTCAAAACATTCATTATTCAATAGGGCCCAAACTATCAAAAACCAGCGGTTTCAATGAACACACATTTCTTGGTAGAATCATGCAGGACTGAAATTTTTGATGTTTTTCTTCTCCTCTCATGAGCCCAAACAAGTCTCTAAAAGCATGAGTTTGCAACTACTTTACTTTTGGAGAAAATTCAAAACATTCATTATTCAATAGAGCCCAATAGCAAAAACCAGCGTTTTGAATGAAGAATCACATTTCTTGGTAGAATCATGCAGGATTGAAATTTTTGATGGTTTTTTACTCCTCTCAACAGCCCAAACAAGTTTCTAAAAGTATGAGTTTGCAACTACTTTACTTTTGGAGAAAATTCAAAACATTCATTATTCAATAGGGCCCAAACTATCAAAAACCAGCGGTTTCAATGAACACACATTTCTTGGTAGAATCATGCAGGACTGAAATTTTTGATGTTTTTCTACTCCTCTCATGAGCCCAAACAAGTCTCTAAAAGCATGAGTTTGCAACTACTTTACTTTTGGAGAAAATTCAAAACATTCATTATTCAATAGAGCCCAATAGCAAAAACCAGCGTTTTGAATGAAGAATCACATTTCTTGGTAGAATCATGCAGGATTGAAATTTTTGATGGTTTTTTACTCCTCTCAACAGCCCAAACAAGTTTCTAAAAGGATGAGTTTGCAACTACTTTACTTTTGGAGAAAATTCAAAACATTCATTATTCAATAGGGCCCAAACTATCAAAAACCAGCGGTTTGAATGAACACACATTTCTTGGTAGAATCATGCAGGACTGAAATTTTTGATGTTTTTCTACTCCTCTCATGAGCCCAAACAAGTCTCTAAAAGCATGAGTTTGCAACTACTTTACTTTTCGAGAAAATTCAAAACATTCACTATTCAATAGAGCCCAATAGCAAAAATCAGGTTTTGAATGAAGAATCACATTTCTTGGTAAAATCATGCAGGATTGAAATTTTTGATGGTTTTTTACTCCTCTCAACAGCCCAAACAAGTTTCTAAAAGGATGAGTTTGCAACTACTTTACTTTTGGAGAAAATTCAAAACATTCATTATTCAATAGGGCCCAAACTATCAAAAACCAGCGGTTTCAATGAACACACATTTCTTGGTAGAATCATGCAGGACTGAAATTTTTGATGTTTTTCTACTCCTCTCATGAGCCCAAACAAGTCTCTAAAAGCATGAGTTTGCAACTACTTTACTTTTGGAGAAAATTCAAAACATTCATTATTCAATAGAGCCCAATAGCAAAAACCAGCGTTTTGAATGAAGAATCACATTTCTTGGTAGAATCATGCAGGATTGAAATTTTTGATGGTTTTTTACTCCTCTCAACAGCCCAAACAAGTTTCTAAAAGGATGAGTTTGCAACTACTTTACTTTTGGAGAAAATTCAAAACATTCATTATTCAATAGGGCCCAAACTATCAAAAACCAGCCGTTTCAATGAACACACATGTCTTGGTAGAATCATGCAGGACTGAAATTTTTGATGTTTTTCTACTCATCTCATGAGCCCAAACAAGTCTCTAAAAGCATGAGTTTGCAACTACTTTACTTTTGGAGAAAATTCAAAACATTCATTATTCAATAGAGCCCAATAGCAAAAACCAGCGTTTTGAATGAAGAATCACATTTCTTGGTAAAATCATGCAGGATTGAAATTTTTGATGGTTTTTTACTCCTCTCAACAGCCCAAACAAGTTTCTAAAAGGATGAGTTTGCAACTACTTTACTTTTGGAGAAAATTCAAAACATTCATTATTCAATAGGGCCCAAACTATCAAAAACCAGCGGTTTCAATGAACACACATTTCTTGGTAGAATCATGCAGGACTGAAATTTTTGATGTTTTTCTACTCCTCTCATGAGCCCAAACAAGTCTCTAAAAGCATGAGTTTGCAACTACTTTACTTTTGGAGAAAATTCAAAACATTCATTATTCAATAGAGCCCAATAGCAAAAACCAGCATTTTGAATGAAGAATCACATTTCTTGGTAGAATCATGCAGGATTGAAATTTTTGATGGTTTTTTACTCCTCTCAACAGCCCAAACAAGTTTCTAAAAGGATGAGTTTGCAACTACTTTACTTTTGGAGAAAATTCAAAACATTCATTATTCAATAGGGTCCAAACTATCAAAAACCAGCGGTTTGAATGAACACATTTCTTGGTAGAATCATGCAGGACTGAAATTTTTGATGTTTTTCTACTCTTTTCATGAGCCCAAACAAGTCTCTAAAAGCATGAGTTTGCAACTACTTTACTTTTGGAGAAAATTCAAAACATTCACTATTCAATAGAGCCCAATAGCAAAAATCAGGTTTTGAATGAAGAATCACATTTCTTGGTAAAATCATGCAGGATTGAAATTTTTGATGGTTTTTTACTCCTCTCAACAGCCCAAACAAGTTTCTAAAAGGATGAGTTTGCAACTACTTTACTTTTGGAGAAAATTCAAAACATTCATTATTCAATAGGGCCCAAACTATCAAAAACCAGCGGTTTCAATGAACACACATTTCTTGGTAGAATCATGCAGGACTGAAATTTTTGATGTTTTTCTACTCCTCTCATGAGCCCAAACAAGTCTCTAAAAGCATGAGTTTGCAACTACTTTACTTTTGGAGAAAATTCAAAACATTCATTATTCAATAGAGCCCAATAGCAAAAACCAGCGTTTTGAATGAAGAATCACATTTCTTGGTAGAATCATGCAGGATTGAAATTTTTGATGGTTTTTTACTCCTCTCAACAGCCCAAACAAGTTTCTAAAAGGATGAGTTTGCAACTACTTTACTTTTGGAGAAAATTCAAAACATTCATTATTCAATAGGGCCCAAACTATCAAAAACCAGCGGTTTGAATGAACACATTTCTTGGTAGAATCATGCAGGACTGAAATTTTTGATGTTTTTCTACTCCTCTCATGAGCCCAAACAAGTCTCTAAAAGCATGAGTTTGCAACTACTTTACTTTTGGAGAAAATTCAAAACATTCACTATTCAATAGAGCCCAATAGCAAAAATCAGGTTTTGAATGAAGAATCACATTTCTTGGTAAAATCATGCAGGATTGAAATTTTTGATGGTTTTTTACTCCTCTCAACAGCCCAAACAAGTTTCTAAAAGGATGAGTTTGCAACTACTTTACTTTTGGAGAAAATTCAAAACATTCATTATTCAATAGGGCCCAAACTATCAAAAACCAGCGGTTTCAATGAACACACATTTCTTGGTAGAATCATGCAGGACTGAAATTTTTGATGTTTTTCTACTCCACTCATGAGCCCAAACAAGTCTCTAAAAGCATGAGTTTGCAACTACTTTACTTTTGGAGAAAATTCAAAACATTCATTATTCAATAGAGCCCAATAGCAAAAACCAGCGTTTTGAATGAAGAATCACATTTCTTGGTAGAATCATGCAGGATTGAAATTTTTGATGGTTTTTTACTCCTCTCAACAGCCCAAACAAGTTTCTAAAAGGATGAGTTTGCAACTACTTTACTTTTGGAGAAAATTCAAAACATTCATTATTCAATAGGGCCCAAACTATCAAAAACCAGCGGTATCAATGAACACACATTTCTTGGTAGAATCATGCAGGACTGAAATTTTTGATGTTTTTCTACTCCTCTCATGAGCCCAAACAAGTCTCTAAAAGCATGAGTTTGCAACTACTTTACTTTTGGAGAAAATTCAAAACATTCATTATTCAATAGGGCCCAAACTATCAAAAACCAGCGGTTTGAATGAAAACACATTTCTTGGTAGAATCATGCAGGACTGAAATTTTTGATGTTTTTCTACTCCTCTCATGAGCCCAAACAAGTCTCTAAAAGCATGAGTTTGCAACTACTTTACTTTTGGAGAAAATTCAAAACATTCACTATTCAATAGAGCCCAATAGCAAAAATCAGGTTTTGAATGAAGAATCACATTTCTTGGTAAAATCATGCAGGATTGAAATTTTTGATGGTTTTTTACTCCTCTCAACAGCCCAAACAAGTTTCTAAAAGGATGAGTTTGCAACTACTTTACTTTTGGAGAAAATTCAAAACATTCATTATTCAATAGGGCCCAAACTATCAAAAACCAGCGGTTTCAATGAACACACATTTCTTGGTAGAATCATGCAGGACTGAAATTTTTGATGTTTTTCTACTCCTCTCATGAGCCCAAACAAGTTTCTAAAAGCATGAGTTTGCAACTACTTTACTTTTGGAGAAAATTCAAAACATTCACTATTCAATAGAGCCCAATAGCAAAAATCAGGTTTTGAATGAAGAATCACATTTCTTGGTAAAATCATGCAGGATTGAAATTTTTGATGGTTTTTTACTCCTCTCAACAGCCCAAACAAGTTTCTAAAAGGATGAGTTTGCAACTACTTTACTTTTGGAGAAAATTCAAAACATTCATTATTCAATAGGGCCCAAACTATCAAAAACCAGCGGTTTCAATGAACACACATTTCTTGGTAGAATCATGCAGGACTGAAATTTTTGATGTTTTTCTACTCCTCTCATGAGCCCAAACAAGTCTCTAAAAGCATGAGTTTGCAACTACTTTACTTTTGGAGAAAATTCAAAACATTCATTATTCAATAGAGCCCAATAGCAAAAACCAGCGTTTTGAATGAAGAATCACATTTCTTGGTAGAATCATGCAGGATTGAAATTTTTGATGGTTTTTTACTCCTCTCAACAGCCCAAACAAGTTTCTAAAAGGATGAGTTTGCAACTACTTTACTTTTGGAGAAAATTCAAAACATTCATTATTCAATAGGGCCCAAACTATCAAAATCCAGCGGTTTGAATGAACACATTTCTTGGTAGAATCATGCAGGACTGAAATTTTTGATGTTTTTCTACTCTTTTCATGAGCCCAAACAAGTCTCTAAAAGCATGAGTTTGCAACTACTTTACTTTTGGAGAAAATTCAAAACATTCACTATTCAATAGAGCCCAATAGCAAAAATCAGGTTTTGAATGAAGAATCACATTTCTTGGTAAAATCATGCAGGATTGAAATTTTTGATGGTTTTTTACTCCTCTCAACAGCCCAAACAAGTTTCTAAAAGGATGAGTTTGCAACTACTTTACTTTTGGAGAAAATTCAAAACATTCATTATTCAATAGGGCCCAAACTATCAAAAACCAGCGGTTTCAATGAACACACATTTCTTGGTAGAATCATGCAGGACTGAAATTTTTGATGTTTTTCTACTCCTCTCATGAGCCCAAACAAGTCTCTAAAAGCATGAGTTTGCAACTACTTTACTTTTGGAGAAAATTCAAAACATTCATTATTCAATAGAGCCCAATAGCAAAAACCAGCATTTTGAATGAAGAATCACATTTCTTGGTAGAATCATGCAGGATTGAAATTTTTGATGGTTTTTTACTCCTCTCAACAGCCCAAACAAGTTTCTAAAAGGATGAGTTTGCAACTACTTTACTTTTGGAGAAAATTCAAAACATTCATTATTCAATAGGGTCCAAACTATCAAAAACCAGCGGTTTGAATGAACACATTTCTTGGTAGAATCATGCAGGACTGAAATTTTTGATGTTTTTCTACTCCTCTCATGAGCCCAAACAAGTCTCTAAAAGCATGAGTTTGCAACTACTTTACTTTTGGAGAAAATTCAAAACATTCACTATTCAATAGAGCCCAATAGCAAAAATCAGGTTTTGAATGAAGAATCACATTTCTTGGTAAAATCATGCAGGATTGAAATTTTTGATGGTTTTTTACTCCTCTCAACAGCCCAAACAAGTTTCTAAAAGGATGAGTTTGCAACTACTTTACTTTTGGAGAAAATTCAAAACATTCATTATTCAATAGGGCCCAAACTATCAAAAACCAGCGGTTTCAATGAACACACATTTCTTGGTAGAATCATGCAGGACTGAAATTTTTGATGTTTTTCTACTCCTCTCATGAGCCCAAACAAGTCTCTAAAAGCATGAGTTTGCAACTACTTTACTTTTGGAGAAAATTCAAAACATTCATTATTCAATAGAGCCCAATAGCAAAAACCAGCGTTTTGAATGAAGAATCACATTTCTTGGTAGAATCATGCAGGATTGAAATTTTTGATGGTTTTTTACTCCTCTCAACAGCCCAAACAAGTTTCTAAAAGGATGAGTTTGCAACTACTTTACTTTTGGAGAAAATTCAAAACATTCATTATTCAATAGGGCCCAAACTATCAAAAACCAGCGGTTTCAATGAACACACATTTCTTGGTAGAATCATGCAGGACTGAAATTTTTGATGTTTTTCTACTCCTCTCATGAGCCCAAACAAGTCTCTAAAAGCATGAGTTTGCAACTACTTTACTTTTGGAGAAAATTCAAAACATTCATTATTCAATAGAGCCCAATAGCAAAAACCAGCGTTTTGAATGAAGAATCACATTTCTTGGTAGAATCATGCAGGATTGAAATTTTTGATGGTTTTTTACTCCTCTCAACAGCCCAAACAAGTTTCTAAAAGGATGAGTTTGCAACTACTTTACTTTTGGAGAAAATTCAAAACATTCATTATTCAATAGGGCCCAAACTATCAAAAACCAGCGGTTTCAATGAACACACATTTCTTGGTAGAATCATGCAGGACTGAAATTTTTGATGTTTTTCTACTCCTCTCATGAGTAGTGTTGAGCATTCCGATACCGCAAGTATCGGGTATCGGCCGATATCAGCGGTATCGGAATTCCGATACTTAATTCCGATACTTTTTTCATATCGGATTCCGGGATCGGAATCGGAATAGGAAGTTCCCATCATGCTATGAGCCTGCTTGCTTTGATTAAGCCAATGGGAATCCTCCGAAGTGTGGGCACATCCTGTTAGGCATGTAGGCATGTTAACTATTGGCATGGCTGTGATTGGCTGCCGAAATGATGTCATGATGCACTATAAAAGCCACCGCAGCCGCCATTTCTGGTCACTCTGCTGTGAATTCAGTTAGGGACAGGCTGCTGTAGAAGACTGTGAGGGACAGTTAGAAATAGCGATTCTAAAAACAATATTGTGCTTTATCCAGGCTACATAAACCACCACTGTAGCTTGCTTTTCCCTAGCAGCGCTGTTTTCACAGCTGTCTGCAAGGGCTGTGTGAGTGCAGCTCACGCTGTGGAGTGGGTCCTGCAGCCACGTCAGGCTGTAGGCCACCCAGTGTGATCACTGCTGCCTCATACATCTTTTATTTTTTGAGCTGCATTTTTTAAATAATTTCAATCTAGTGTGCTTCCATCCGTATCCATATACGTTGGTTGCAAACACTAGTAGTAGACAGCGGAGCCTTTCTGCAGCCTTTCAGTGCTAGTGTCCACTTTGCTGCACTGTTCACGGCTGTCTGAGAGGTCTCTGACTGTGTGTGAGTGCAGCTCACGCTGAGTAGTGTGTCCTGCAGCTACGTCTGGCTGTAGGACGCTCAGCGTGCGTCACTGCCTCACACATATTTTTATTTGCGTGCAGCTCATTTTTTCTTCTATTAGTGTGCATCCATCCGTCTCCATCTACGGTGGTTGCAAACACTATATAGGAGTACACAGCGGAGCCTTTCTGCAGCCTGTCAGTGCCAGTGCCCACTTAGCTGCACTGTTGACGGCTGTCTGAGAGGTCTCTGACTGTGTGTGAGTGCAGCTCACGCTGAGTAGAGTGTCCTGCAGCTACGTCTGGTTGTAGGACGCTCAACGTGCGTCACTGCCTCACACATATTTGTCTCTGAGTGCAGCTCATTTTTTCTTCTCCTATTAGTGTGCATCCATCCGTATCCATCAACATTGGTTGGTTGCAAACACTATATAGGAGTAGATAGAGGAGCCTTTTTTTCTGGCTTGTGCCCTGCCGGCGCAGCCAGATTAGTATTACCCAATTTTTTTGGAGCCTCATCTTTTGCATTGTAGGTTACCTGCCTGCATTGTAATAGCTCCAAAAAGTTGGTGATACTATCAGTTTCAATTCTTTGTTCTCATACTTTGAGTTTGTTTCAAACAAAGAAACCACATAAAAAGTTCACCAAACACTACATTTTGAACTTGTGTAGGCCACATCAGCTCCTATTAAAGTCTAGTCCACACACACACACTTCATAAAATTAGTGTTTCTTGTACCTGTAACCAGCTGTTCAGGAATAAGCACACTAAGGCCCCCCTTTGTCCTTTTTTGCCTATCTTAAGCAGTCTTGCAAGATGAAGAAGGCAGGGAGTAAGGCGCGGGGGCGTGGGCGTGGGCGTGGAGTTTCAGCAGGGAGAGGACGTGGGGATTCTGCAGGGAGAGGACGTGGGGATTCTACAGGTAGAGGACGTGGGGATTCTGGGCCTGCTGCGGGCACCAGTGGATCAGCATCCCCCAGTTTTAGCAGGCAACAGTCCTTTATGCGCAGCTTTGTAGGACCTCAACGTACCCCACTGCTGCGGGAGGAACAAATTGAAGCCGTTGTCGGATGGATGGCAGCTAACGCATCGACTTCAATTACTTCCGCATCCTCTCAGGGTCAGAGCACCGAAGAGCAACCATCTGTCTCTTCACCACCTGCCAAAGTGCCCAGGCAGTCAGAGAGACATGGACAGGAGCCATCACAATCTCTACTTCTGTTCTCGGAATCTGTTGGCTTGGAAAGAGGGGGCCAGCCAA
Organism: Dendrobates tinctorius; assembly: GCF_039654945.1. NCBI lineage: Eukaryota > Metazoa > Chordata > Amphibia > Anura > Dendrobatidae > Dendrobates > Dendrobates tinctorius. Next base: position 136,277 of record NW_027361820.1, read on the forward strand.
GCAGCATTCCTGAATGTGAAGAAGAGGGAGTATGCAGTGATGCGCAACTTCTTTGTCCCTCTGAATCTGAAGAGGCGAGTGGGCCAGTGCCTATGGTCAGCACACCTCAGTACGCATCAGATGATGACGAGACTCAGTTGCCACTTTCTGGTGCGTACGGTGCTGGCGAGACAACCCCGGAGAAGCAGCTGTTTGAAGAGGGGAGGGAAGATGATGAGGTCCTTGACCCATCATGGCGTGAGCAACAGGAAGGTGGTGGGAGCAGCTCGGAGGAAGAGATTCCCCTACCGGCCAAAACAGGAGGCAGAGGGAGGGGGAAGACTTGGTTGCCTGTACCCTCCACTTCGGCACCCGTTAGGAGCATTCCTCCTTCCAAAGGCAAACCGGGCGCTCACAAGAGTTGCAGTGCGTGGTCCTTTTTTGACACAGTTGCAGATGACATTTGCTTTGTCAAATGCAAGCTGTGTCATCAGAGAGTCAAAAGAGGGAGAAATGTCAGCAACCTCAATACCACAAATATGTGGAAACATGTGCGCTCCAAGCACGAGTTGGAGTTGCAGAGACACCCTCAAGACGTAGGCCAACGTACAGCACCACCTACCACCTCTTCAGTTCGTGTTGGGCCCTCTTCCTCCAGCTCACACACTGCTGGTTCGGCTTCCTCACAGGATCGCCAAGGAAGAACCTCTGCCACTGTTGTCCGGAGACCCTGTCAGATTCCACCCATAACAGCACGTTCCCATCCATCACAGCCATCGGTAGCACAGGCATGGGATAAAAGGCGCCCTTACTCGGCAAACCATCCCCGAGCACAGTCTCTGAATGCTGGCATTGCCAAACTTCTGGCAGTTGAAATGCTGTCATTCAGGCTGGTGGACACTGACACCTTCCGGGACTTAATGGCATTGGCAGTCCCCCAATACAACGTGCCCAGCCGCTTTTATTTCAGCAGGCGAGCCGTCCCTGCCCTGCAGAAACATGTTGAGGGCAAAATAAAACATGCGCTACTAAACGCCGTTAGTAGCAAGGTCCACCTGACCACCGATGCGTGGACCAGTAACCATGGACAGGGACGATACCTTTCCCTCACTGCCCACTGGGTCAATGTTGTGGAGCCGGGTACGGATCTGGAGAGTGGCGCTGTACGTGTTCTTCCAACGCCACGGATTGCAGGACTCCAGTCTGTACACATAGACTCCTCCTCCTACTCAAGTTCCTCAGAAACAGCAGAGCAGGAGCCTGTTACGACCGATATGAGCACAGCCGTGGCCAAACGTCAACAGGCTGTACTCAAATTAATTTCTTTGGGGAATCGAAGCCACACAGCGCAGGAGCTCTGGAATGCTATCAAGCTGGAGAGCGATGTGTGGTTTGGGCCAGCGAATCTCCAGCCGGGCTTGGTAGTGTGTGACAATGGCCGAAATCTGGTGGCAGCTCTTGGCCTAGGCAACCTCACACACATCCCATGTCTGGCACATGTTCTTAACTTGGTCGTGCAGAGCTTTCTGAGGGACTATCCGGATCTTGATGCACTGTTGCACAAGGTCCGCATAGAGTGCGCTCACTTGCGACGTTCCAGCACGGCAAGATCGCGCCTCGCTGCTCTGCAGCGACGATTTGGCCTTCCAGAACATCGCATCATATGTGACCTACCCACCCGGTGGAATTCAACGTTACATATGTTGGAGCGGTTGTGTGAGCAGCAGGCAGCAGTCATGGAGTACCAGCTGCATCAGGCGCAAACAAGTCGCACTGTGCGCCGTTCACACTTCAGCACCATTGAGTGGGCCTCTATGAAGGACATCTGCCTCGTTTTGCGTGCCTTCGATGAATCCACGCGGATGGCGAGTGCAGATGATGCACTAGTCAGCATGACTGTCCCCCTTATCTGCCTGCTTCAACAAACACTGCAAGCACTAAGGGATGAGGTTTCAGAAGAGGTGGAGGATGAGGAGTCCCAAATGCCATCTGCTTCTGGACAGTCTGCGCTACGTGTTTCCTCACAAAGGCCTAGGCAGGGGACACTTTGTGAGGAGGATGAGGAGGAGTCGATGGAGGAGGAAGACATCTCTCCAGAGGAGGGAGGTACACAAACCTCTACTCAGTATGTACAGCGAGGGTGGGGTGATGCAGAGCAGGTCGAGGTCACGCCTCAAACAGGGGACAGCGGTTCTTTGGCAGTTGGGAGTCTGCAGCACATGGTTGATTTCATGCTGCAGTGCCTGAGAAACGACCGCCGCATCGCCCACATTCTCGTCTCGGCTGATTATTGGGTGTACACCCTCCTAGATCCTCGCTACCGGGACAGCGTACAAAGGCTCATACCAACGTTGAACCGGGAGCGTAAAATGCGGGAGTACGAAGAGTCACTGGTGCAGTCCATAATGTTTTCCATTCCACCCGACAGCATTGTTGCAAGTGCTTTACAAAGCAGCTCTGTGCGTCGAGGCAGTGGAGGAAACTCTGCACAAAGAGGGAGCAGAGGCAGTGCCGCAGCACAAGGCAAGACCACTATGGCCCAAATGTGGCAAAGTTTTGTGTGTCCACCACAATTGTCTACACCATCAGCGACGCCTCGAGTCAGCAGGAGGCAACGCTTCCGTCAGATGGTGTCAGACTACATGTCTTGCCCTGTCGCTGTACTCCCAGATGGCTCTTCCCCCTTCAAGTTTTGGGTCTCTAAGCTGGATACATGGCCAGAGCTTAGCCAGTATGCATTGGAGGTGCTGGCTTGCCCTGCTGCCAGTGTATTATCGGAACGTGTCTTTAGTGCCGCAGGTGGTGTACTAACAGACCGTCGCACGCGACTATCTTCCGATAATGTTGACCGGCTGACTTTTCTGAAAATGAACAAGGCCTGGATCTCCAAAGACTTTGCCATTCCTCTTACAGACTAAATTAGTGGTTGGCAACTGTATCCAGGTCTGCTGGTGTGTTCATTTTTCTACCACCTGAACTATAATCCCTGTGCTTCAACACAGCCAGTTGTCGCTCAGATGTGTCGTCTGCACAGAGAAACACACTAGCTCCTGTGTTACTGGGGTTCAGTAATGCCAGCTGATCCCCTGCTGTGTGGACGGCAGAGTCACCAGCTCCATCAACATTCAAACCACTACTGATTTTTAACCGTGCCCAACTTAGGTCTCTGGCTCCACTGTCTCTACTATTTCCCCTGACCTCCAACCCCGCCATCTACATCTCTGAAGTGGCGTCAGCACAATCTACACTTGTTCCTGTGTTCCTGTGGCTCAGTCCCATCAGTTTATCCCCTGATGTGTGTCCGGCAAGGTCTCCTGCTCTGTCCACATTCCCATAACCAGTAGTGGGAATGAGGACAGAGCTGGCGAACTTGCCGGACAAACATCAGGGGATCAACTGATGGGACTGAGCACCAGTAACACAGGAACAAGTGTAGATTGTGCTGACGCCACTTCAGAGATGTAGCTGGCGGGGTTGGAGGCCAGGGTAAATAGTAGAGACAGTGGAGCCAGAGGCCTAAGTGGAGCATGGTTAGAATCAGTAGTAGTCCACAACCTCCATAAAAACCGCTGCCCATTGGCCTCTGCATGCGGCATGCGTAATCCTGGGCACCAACAGCGTCAGTTGGTGTTCAGAAGTGTCGTCTCCACAGAGCCAAACACGTTCGTTCAAGTGTTAGTGGGGTTCAGCACTGCCAGCTGTTCCCCTGCTGTGGAGATGGCAAGTCTCCTGCTGCCTTCACCTGCCAAAATCCAGTAGGCCCCAGCCTGCTCCTCGCCTAATCCTGGGCTCCAACAGCGTCAGTTGGTGTTCAGAAGTGTCGTCTCCACAGAACCAAACACGTTCGTTCAAGTGTTAGTGGGGTTCAGCACTGCCAGCTGTTCCCCTGCTGTGGAGATGGCAAGTCTCCTGCTGCATTCACCTGCCAAAATCCAGTAGGCCCCAGCCTGCTCCTCGCCTAATCCTGGGCTCCAACAGCGTCAGTTGGTGTTCAGAAGTGTCGTCTCCACAGAACCAAACACGTTCGTTCAAGTGTTAGTGGGGTTCAGCACTGCCAGCTGTTCCCCTGCTGTGGAGATGGCAAGTCTCCTGCTGCCTTCACCTGCCAAAATCCAGTAGGCCCCAGCCTGCTCCTCGCCTAATCCTGGGCTCCAACAGCGTCAGTTGGTGTTCAGAAGTGTCGTCTCCACAGAGCCAAACACGTTCGTTCAAGTGTTAGTGGGGTTCAGCACTGCCAGCTGTTCCCCTGCTGTGGAGATGGCAAGTCTCCTGCTGCATTCACCTGCCAAAATCCAGTAGGCCCCAGCCTGCTCCTCGCCTAATCCTGGGCTCCAACAGCGTCAGTTGGTGTTCAGAAGTGTCGTCTCCACAGAACCAAACACATTCGTTCAAGTGTTAGTGGGGTTCAGCACTGCCAGCTGTTCCCCTGCTGTGGAGATGGCAAGTCTCCTGCTGCCTTCACCTGCCAAAATCCAGTAGGCCCCAGCCTGCTCCTCGCCTAATCCTGGGCTCCAACAGCGTCAGTTGGTGTTCAGAAGTGTCGTCTCCACAGAACCAAACACATTCGTTCAAGTGTTAGTGGGGTTCAGCACTGCCAGCTGTTCCCCTGCTGTGGAGATGGCAAGTCTCCTGCTGCATTCACCTGCCAAAATCCAGTAGGCCCCAGCCTGCTCCTCGCCTAATCCTGGGCTCCAACAGCGTCAGTTGGTGTTCAGAAGTGTCGTCTCCACAGAACCAAACACGTTCGTTCAAGTGTTAGTGGGGTTCAGCACTGCCAGCTGTTCCCCTGCTGTGGAGATGGCAAGTCTCCTGCTGCCTTCACCTGCCAAAATCCAGTAGGCCCCAGCCTGCTCCTCGCCTAATCCTGGGCTCCAACAGCGTCAGTTGGTGTTCAGAAGTGTCGTCTCCACAGAACCAAACACATTCGTTCAAGTGTTAGTGGGGTTCAGCACTGCCAGCTGTTCCCCTGCTGTGGAGATGGCAAGTCTCCTGCTGCCTTCACCTGCCAAAATCCAGTAGGCCCCAGCCTGCTCCTCGCCTAATCCTGGGCTCCAACAGCGTCAGTTGGTGTTCAGAAGTGTCGTCTCCACAGAACCAAACACATTCGTTCAAGTGTTAGTGGGGTTCAGCACTGCCAGCTGTTCCCCTGCTGTGGAGATGGCAAGTCTCCTGCTGCATTCACCTGCCAAAATCCAGTAGGCCCCAGCCTGCTCCTCGCCTAATCCTGGGCTCCAACAGCGTCAGTTGGTGTTCAGAAGTGTCGTCTCCACAGAACCAAACACGTTCGTTCAAGTGTTAGTGGGGTTCAGCACTGCCAGCTGTTCCCCTGCTGTGGAGATGGCAAGTCTCCTGCTGCCTTCACCTGCCAAAATCCAGTAGGCCCCAGCCTGCTCCTCGCCTAATCCTGGGCTCCAACAGCGTCAGTTGGTGTTCAGAAGTGTCGTCTCCACAGAACCAAACACATTCGTTCAAGTGTTAGTGGGGTTCAGCACTGCCAGCTGTTCCCCTGCTGTGGAGATGGCAAGTCTCCTGCTGCATTCACCTGCCAAAATCCAGTAGGCCCCAGCCTGCTCCTCGCCTAATCCTGGGCTCCAACAGCGTCAGTTGGTGTTCAGAAGTGTCGTCTCCACAGAACCAAACACATTCGTTCAAGTGTTAGTGGGGTTCAGCACTGCCAGCTGTTCCCCTGCTGTGGAGATGGCAAGTCTCCTGCTGCATTCACCTGCCAAAATCCAGTAGGCCCCAGCCTGCTCCTCGCCTAATCCTGGGCTCCAACAGCGTCAGTTGGTGTTCAGAAGTGTCGTCTCCACAGAACCAAACACGTTCGTTCAAGTGTTAGTGGGGTTCAGCACTGCCAGCTGTTCCCCTGCTGTGGAGATGGCAAGTCTCCTGCTGCCTTCACCTGCCAAAATCCAGTAGGCCCCAGCCTGCTCCTCGCCTAATCCTGGGCTCCAACAGCGTCAGTTGGTGTTCAGAAGTGTCGTCTCCACAGAGCCAAACACGTTCGTTCAAGTGTTAGTGTGGTTCAGCACTGCCAGCTGTTCCCCTGCTGTGGAGATGGCAAGTCTCCTGCTGCATTCACTTGCCAAAATCCAGTAGGCCCCAGCCTGCTCCTCGCCTAATCCTGGGCTCCAACAGCGTCAGTTGGTGTTCAGAAGTGTCGTCTCCACAGAGCCAAACACATTCGTTCAAGTGTTAGTGGGGTTCAGCACTGCCAGCTGTTCCCCTGCTGTGGAGATGGCAGTCTCTCCTGCTGTCTCCGCATTACAAAGACAGTAGGCCTCTGCCTACACCCTCCTATTTCCTGGGCTTCAACACAGCCAGTTGTAGTTCGGAAGTGCCGTCCACACGGAAAGAGACACTTGCTCCCGTGTCTCAGTGGGGTTCAGTAACGTCAGCTGATCCCCTGCTGTGTGGATGGCAGTCTCTCCTGCTGTAAACTCATTCAAAATACAGTAGGCCTCTGCCTACACCCTCCTATTTCCTGGGCTTCAACACAGCCAGTTGTAGTTCGGAAGTGCCGTCCACACGGAAAGAGATACTTGCTCCCGTGTCTCAGTGGGGTTCAGTAACGTCAGCTGATCCCCTGCTGTGTGGATGGCAGTCTCTCCTGCTGTAAACTCATTCAAAATACAGTAGGCCTCTGCCTACACCCTCCTATTTCCTGGGCTTCAACACAGCCAGTTGTAGTTCGGAAGTGCCGTCCACACGGAAAGAGACACTTGCTCCCGTGTCTCAGTGGGGTTCAGTAACGTCAGCTGATCCCCTGCTGTGTGGATGGCAGTCTCTCCTGCTGTCACCTCATTCAAAATTCAGTAGGCCTCTGCCTACACCCTCCTATTTCCTGGGCTTCAACACAGCCAGTTGTAGTTCGGAAGTGCCGTCCACACGGAAAGAGATACTTGCTCCCGTGTCTCAGTGGGGTTCAGTAACGTCAGCTGATCCCCTGCTGTGTGGATGGCAGTCTCTCCTGCTGTCACCTCATTCAAAATTCAGTAGGCCTCTGCCTACACCCTCCTATTTCCTGGGCTTCAACACAGCCAGTTGTAGTTCGGAAGTGCCGTCCACACGGAAAGAGATACTTGCTCCCGTGTCTCAGTGGGGTTCAGTAACGTCAGCTGATCCCCTGCTGTGTGGATGGCAGTCTCTCCTGCTGTAAACTCATTCAAAATACAGTAGGCCTCTGCCTACACCCTCCTATTTCCTGGGCTTCAACACAGCCAGTTGTAGTTCGGAAGTGCCGTCCACACGGAAAGAGATACTTGCTCCCGTGTCTCAGTGGGGTTCAGTAACGTCAGCTGATCCCCTGCTGTGTGGATGGCAGTCTCTCCTGCTGTCACCTCATTCAAAATTCAGTAGGCCTCTGCCTACACCCTCCTATTTCCTGGGCTTCAACACAGCCAGTTGTAGTTCGGAAGTGCCGTCCACACGGAAAGAGATACTTGCTCCCGTGTCTCAGTGGGGTTCAGTAACGTCAGCTGATCCCCTGCTGTGTGGATGGCAGTCTCTCCTGCTGTAAACTCATTCAAAATACAGTAGGCCTCTGCCTACACCCTCCTATTTCCTGGGCTTCAACACAGCCAGTTGTAGTTCGGAAGTGCCGTCCACACGGAAAGAGACACTTGCTCCCGTGTCTCAGTGGGGTTCAGTAACGTCAGCTGATCCCCTGCTGTGTGGATGGCAGTCTCTCCTGCTGTCACCTCATTCAAAATTCAGTAGGCCTCTGCCTACACCCTCCTATTTCCTGGGCTTCAACACAGCCAGTTGTAGTTCGGAAGTGCCGTCCACACGGAAAGAGATACTTGCTCCCGTGTCTCAGTGGGGTTCAGTAACGTCAGCTGATCCCCTGCTGTGTGGATGGCAGTCTCTCCTGCTGTAAACTCATTCAAAATACAGTAGGCCTCTGCCTACACCCTCCTATTTCCTGGGCTTCAACACAGCCAGTTGTAGTTCGGAAGTGCCGTCCACACGGAAAGAGATACTTGCTCCCGTGTCTCAGTGGGGTTCAGTAACGTCAGCTGATCCCCTGCTGTGTGGATGGCAGTCTCTCCTGCTGTCACCTCATTCAAAATTCAGTAGGCCTCTGCCTACACCCTCCTATTTCCTGGGCTTCAACACAGCCAGTTGTAGTTCGGAAGTGCCGTCCACACGGAAAGAGATACTTGCTCCCGTGTCTCAGTGGGGTTCAGTAACGTCAGCTGATCCCCTGCTGTGTGGATGGCAGTCTCTCCTGCTGTAAACTCATTCAAAATACAGTAGGCCTCTGCCTACACCCTCCTATTTCCTGGGCTTCAACACAGCCAGTTGTAGTTCGGAAGTGCCGTCCACACGGAAAGAGACACTTGCTCCCGTGTCTCAGTGGGGTTCAGTAACGTCAGCTGATCCCCTGCTGTGTGGATGGCAGTCTCTCCTGCTGTCACCTCATTCAAAATTCAGTAGGCCTCTGCCTACACCCTCCTATTTCCTGGGCTTCAACACAGCCAGTTGTAGTTCGGAAGTGCCGTCCACACGGAAAGAGATACTTGCTCCCGTGTCTCAGTGGGGTTCAGTAACGTCAGCTGATCCCCTGCTGTGTGGATGGCAGTCTCTCCTGCTGTCACCTCATTCAAAATTCAGTAGGCCTCTGCCTACACCCTCCTATTTCCTGGGCTTCAACACAGCCAGTTGTAGTTCGGAAGTGCCGTCCACACGGAAAGAGATACTTGCTCCCGTGTCTCAGTGGGGTTCAGTAACGTCAGCTGATCCCCTGCTGTGTGGATGGCAGTCTCTCCTGCTGTAAACTCATTCAAAATACAGTAGGCCTCTGCCTACACCCTCCTATTTCCTGGGCTTCAACACAGCCAGTTGTAGTTCGGAAGTGCCGTCCACACGGAAAGAGATACTTGCTCCCGTGTCTCAGTGGGGTTCAGTAACGTCAGCTGATCCCCTGCTGTGTGGATGGCAGTCTCTCCTGCTGTCACCTCATTCAAAATTCAGTAGGCCTCTGCCTACACCCTCCTATTTCCTGGGCTTCAACACAGCCAGTTGTAGTTCGGAAGTGCCGTCCACACGGAAAGAGATACTTGCTCCCGTGTCTCAGTGGGGTTCAGTAACGTCAGCTGATCCCCTGCTGTGTGGATGGCAGTCTCTCCTGCTGTAAACTCATTCAAAATACAGTAGGCCTCTGCCTACACCCTCCTATTTCCTGGGCTTCAACACAGCCAGTTGTAGTTCGGAAGTGCCGTCCACACGGAAAGAGACACTTGCTCCCGTGTCTCAGTGGGGTTCAGTAACGTCAGCTGATCCCCTGCTGTGTGGATGGCAGTCTCTCCTGCTGTCACCTCATTCAAAATTCAGTAGGCCTCTGCCTACACCCTCCTATTTCCTGGGCTTCAACACAGCCAGTTGTAGTTCGGAAGTGCCGTCCACACGGAAAGAGATACTTGCTCCCGTGTCTCAGTGGGGTTCAGTAACGTCAGCTGATCCCCTGCTGTGTGGATGGCAGTCTCTCCTGCTGTAAACTCATTCAAAATACAGTAGGCCTCTGCCTACACCCTCCTATTTCCTGGGCTTCAACACAGCCAGTTGTAGTTCGGAAGTGCCGTCCACACGGAAAGAGATACTTGCTCCCGTGTCTCAGTGGGGTTCAGTAACGTCAGCTGATCCCCTGCTGTGTGGATGGCAGTCTCTCCTGCTGTCACCTCATTCAAAATTCAGTAGGCCTCTGCCTACACCCTCCTATTTCCTGGGCTTCAACACAGCCAGTTGTAGTTCGGAAGTGCCGTCCACACGGAAAGAGATACTTGCTCCCGTGTCTCAGTGGGGTTCAGTAACGTCAGCTGATCCCCTGCTGTGTGGATGGCAGTCTCTCCTGCTGTAAACTCATTCAAAATACAGTAGGCCTCTGCCTACACCCTCCTATTTCCTGGGCTTCAACACAGCCAGTTGTAGTTCGGAAGTGCCGTCCACACGGAAAGAGATACTTGCTCCCGTGTCTCAGTGGGGTTCAGTAATGTCAGCTGATCCCCTGCTGTGTGGATGGCAAAGTCTCCTGCTGCCTACACAGTCGTACCACTACTGATTTTTAACCGTGCTCCAATTAGGCCTGTGGCTCCACTGTCTCTCGTATTTCCCCTGTCCTCCAACCCTGCCAGTTACAGCTCCGAAGTGGCGTCTGCACAATCCACACTTGTTCCTGTGTTACAGGTGTTCAGTCCGATCAGTTAATCCCCTGATGTGTGTCCGGCAATGTCGCCTGCTCTGTCCACATTCCCATTATCGGAATGTGGACAGAGCAGGCGACATTGCCGGACACACATCAGGGGATTAACTGACCGGACTGAACACCTGTAACACAGGAACAAGTGTGGATTGTGCAGACGCCACTTCGGAGCTGTAACTGGCGGGGTTGGAGGACAGGGGAAATACGAAAATCAGTGAATCCACAGGCCTAAGTGGAGCTTGGTTCAAATTAGTAGTCTACAACCGATCTTAAAATTTCTTCAATGCAGCCTAAGCCTGCTCCGTGCTTGTCCCTGGGCTTCAACACAGCCAGTTGTTGCTCGGAAGTGCCGTCTTCACAGAGTAAAACACTAGCTCCTGTGTTTGTGGGGTTCAGTAACGTCAGCTGTTCCCCTGCTGTTTTGATGGCAATCTGTCCTGCTGCCTCCCAATTGACAGCACATCAGGCCTCAGCCTGCTAAGTGCTTGTCCTGGGCTCCAACATCGCCAGTTGCTGCTCATAACTGACTTTGGCACGGGTACTCCCTCCTGCCCAGCTTGGTTCCAGCCCTGCCTGCTGTTTCCGGGAAGTGTCAATGTCAGTTTGCCACCCCAAGTTGCCATGTCGTGTTGCGGTTGGGTTAGCCGAGGCTAGGGTGCCAGCAGTTTAGGTGCTTCCTATGTGGACTGCGGGTTCTGGTAAGAAAGGTTTGTTCCATAGTGCCAGTAGGACAAGCACCCCCTGTAGGACTGTGTGATTCGGTAACTGCGGCCAGCTTGCGGCATGCCAACTTTGCTTTTCAGGGGTAACTTCTGATACCCCTCCGGGTTCCAGCACCGTCAGCTGGTTCTCATCAGAGCCTTTGGCCTAGGTGCCTCCATCTCGGTATCCGAGTTCCAGCAACGTCTGCTGGTCCTTGGTAGTGCTTTGTAGCACAGGTACCTCCTGCTTAGTAACCGGGTTCCAGCACCGTCAGCTGGTCCTCGGTTGTGCCATTGGCTCTTATTCCTTCTGCTGCCCCTCCGGGTGCCAGCACTGTCAGCTGGTCCTCGCTATTTCCATTTGCTCTTGCAGCTTATGCTACCCCTCCGGGTTCCAGCACCGTCAGCTGGTTCTCGTCAGAGCCTTTGGCCTAGGTGCCTCCATCTCGGTATCCGAGTTCCGGCAACGTCTGCTGGTCCTTGGTAGTGCTTTGTAGCACAGGTACCTCCTGCTTAGTAACCGGGTTCCAGCACCGTCAGCTGGTCCTCGGTTGTGCCATTGGCTCTTATTCCTTCTGCTGCCCCTCCGGGTGCCAGCACTGTCAGCTGGTCCTCGCTATTTCCATTTGCTCTTGCAGCTTATGCTACCCCTCCGGGTTCCAGCACCGTCAGCTGGTTCTCGTCAGAGCGTTTGGCCTAGGTGCCTCCATCTCGGTATCCGAGTTCCGGCAACGTCTGCTGGTCCTTGGTAGTGCTTTGTAGCACAGGTACCTCCTGCTTAGTAACCGGGTTCCAGCACCGTCAGCTGGTCCTCGGTAGTGCCATTGGCTCTTGTTCCTTCTGCTGCCCCTCCGGGTGCCAGTACCGTCAGCTGGTTCAAGAGGACAAAGAACAGGAAGACAACCACCAAGATGCAGAACAACAAGAGAGAGAAGACAAAGAAGCATAAAAAAAACAAAGCAGAAGAACATTAAGCATAAGACTAATACTCTGAGCAAATGATATTATCTTATTTATAAGCAGAAGAAGACTAAGCAGTGTATGGGGGTGAGTCCGTTCCTCCTCGTGGTGCCCCTGGAAAAGGCCTGCTTCTGCAGGCCAAACTGAACGCGGACAAATCCTGTTGTAAATCTTTTGTGACAGGCAGAACGGAAGGTGTAAACTTCTAACTTTTCTAGATAACAACTACAGGAATGCCTGACACAAACAAGAATATGATGAAGAAGAATAGGAAGAAGATGAAGAAGCTGAATATGTAGAATAATAATTGTTGAATAAGAAGAATATGAAGAATGTAAGAAAAGGAAGAAGAAGAAGAAGAAGAAGAAGAAGAAGAAGAAGAAGAAGAATGTAAAAAAAGGAAGTAGAAGAAGAAGAAGAAGAATGTAAAAAAAGGAATAAGAAGAAGAATGTAAAAAAAGGAAGTAGAAGAAGAAGAAGAAGAATGTAAAAAAAGGAAGTAGAAGAAGAAGAAGAAGAATGTAAAAAAAGGAAGTAGAAGAAGAAGACATACATGTCTGGCAAAATATAAATGAGGCTAACATAGTCAATATCTTTGTAACTCCTAACATCTTTAAAAAAAAAAGTTTAATTCCTGCTATTCCATTTGATTGGGCTAAACCTCTATGGCTTTAATGTCTCCTCCACCTCCCACAATACATTCTACATTATTCTTAGTTGTTTTTCTTCATGTAGAATTAACCTACAAGGAAAGAAAGGGTTTTTTTTAATTCCGATATTTTGGCCCCATTGACTTGCATTGGTTCCCGGTATCGGAATCGGCGATACCGATACTTTTTTTTAAGATCGGCCGATCCATTCCGATCCGATATTTTCAAGTATCGGCTGGTATCGCTCAACTCTACTCATGAGCCCAAACAAGTCTCTAAAAGCATGAGTTTGCAACTACTTTACTTTTGGAGAAAATTCAATACATTCATTATTCAATAGGGCCCAAACTATCAAAAACCAGCGGTTTGAATGAACACACATTTCTTGGTAGAATCATGCAGGACTGAAATTTTTGATGTTTTTCTACTCCTCTCATGAGCCCAAACAAGTCTCTAAAAGCATGAGTTTGCAACTACTTTACTTTTGGAGAAAATTCAAAACATTCACTATTCAATAGAGCCCAATAGCAAAAATCAGGTTTTGAATGAAGAATCACATTTCTTGGTAAAATCATGCAGGATTGAAATTTTTGATGGTTTTTTACTCCTCTCAACAGCCCAAACAAGTTTCTAAAAGGATGAGTTTGCAACTACTTTACTTTTGGAGAAAATTCAAAACATTCATTATTCAATAGGGCCCAAACTATCAAAAACCAGCGGTTTCAATGAACACACATTTCTTGGTAGAATCATGCAGGACTGACATTTTTGATGTTTTTCTACTCCTCTCATGAGCCCAAACAAGTCTCTAAAAGCATGAGTTTGCAACTACTTTACTTTTGGAGAAAATTCAAAACATTCACTATTCAATAGAGCCCAATAGCAAAAATCAGGTTTTGAATGAAGAATCACATTTCTTGGTAAAATCATGCAGGATTGAAATTTTTGATGGTTTTTTACTCCTCTCAACAGCCCAAACAAGTTTCTAAAAGGATGAGTTTGCAACTACTTTACTTTTGGAGAAAATTCAAAACATTCATTATTCAATAGGGCCCAAACTATCAAAAAACAGCGGTTTCAATGAACACACATTTCTTGGTAGAATCATGCAGGACTGAAATTTTTGATGTTTTTCTACTCCTCTCATGAGCCCAAACAAGTCTCTAAAAGCATGAGTTTGCAACTACTTTACTTTTGGAGAAAATTCAAAACATTCATTATTCAATAGAGCCCAATAGCAAAAACCAGCGTTTTGAATGAAGAATCACATTTCTTGGTAGAATCATGCAGGATTGAAATTTTTGATGGTTTTTTACTCCTCTCAACAGCCCAAACAAGTTTCTAAAAGGATGAGTTTGCAACTACTTTACTTTTGGAGAAAATTCAAAACATTCATTATTCAATAGGGCCCAAACTATCAAAAACCAGCGGTTTCAATGAACACACATTTCTTGGTAGAATCATGCAGGACTGAAATTTTTGATGTTTTTCTACTCCTCTCATGAGCCCAAACAAGTCTCTAAAAGCATGAGTTTGCAACTACTTTACTTTTGGAGAAAATTCAAAACATTCACTATTCAATAGAGCCCAATAGCAAAAATCAGGTTTTGAATGAAGAATCACATTTCTTGGTAAAATCATGCAGGATTGAAATTTTTGATGGTTTTTTACTCCTCTCAACAGCCCAAACAAGTTTCTAAAAGGATGAGTTTGCAACTACTTTACTTTTGGAGAAAATTCAAAACATTCATTATTCAATAGGGCCCAAACTATCAAAAACCAGCGGTTTCAATGAACACACATTTCTTGGTAGAATCATGCAGGACTGAAATTTTTGATGTTTTTCTACTCCTCTCATGAGCCCAAACAAGTCTCTAAAAGCATGAGTTTGCAACTACTTTACTTTTGGAGAAAATTCAAAACATTCATTATTCAATAGAGCCCAATAGCAAAAACCAGCGTTTTGAATGAAGAATCACATTTCTTGGTAGAATCATGCAGGATTGAAATTTTTGATGGTTTTTTACTCCTCTCAACAGCCCAAACAAGTTTCTAAAAGGATGAGTTTGCAACTACTTTACTTTTGGAGAAAATTCAAAACATTCATTATTCAATAGGGCCCAAACTATCAAAAACCAGCGGTTTCAATGAACACACATTTCTTGGTAGAATCATGCAGGACTGAAATTTTTGATGTTTTTCTACTCCTCTCATGAGCCCAAACAAGTCTCTAAAAGCATGAGTTTGCAACTACTTTACTTTTGGAGAAAATTCAAAACATTCATTATTCAATAGAGCCCAACAGCAAAAACCAGCGTTTTGAATGAAGAATCACATTTCTTGGTAGAATCATGCAGGATTGAAATTTTTGATGGTTTTTTACTCCTCTCAACAGCCCAAACAAGTTTCTAAAAGGATGAGTTTGCAACTACTTTACTTTTGGAGAAAATTCAAAACATTCATTATTCAATAGGGCCCAAACTATCAAAAACCAGCGGTTTCAATGAACACACATTTCTTGGTAGAATCATGCAGGACTGAAATTTTTGATGTTTTTCTACTCCTCTCATGAGCCCAAACAAGTCTCTAAAAGCATGAGTTTGCAACTACTTTACTTTTGGAGAAAATTCAAAACATTCATTATTCAATAGAGCCCAATAGCAAAAACCAGCGTTTTGAATGAAGAATCACATTTCTTGGTAGAATCATGCAGGATTGAAATTTTTGATGGTTTTTTACTCCTCTCAACAGCCCAAACAAGTTTCTAAAAGGATGAGTTTGCAACTACTTTACTTTTGGAGAAAATTCAAAACATTCATTATTCAATAGGGCCCAAACTATCAAAAACCAGCGGTTTCAATGAACACACATTTCTTGGTAGAATCATGCAGGACTGAAATTTTTGATGTTTTTCTACTCCTCTCATGAGCCCAAACAAGTCTCTAAAAGCATGAGTTTGCAACTACTTTACTTTTGGAGAAAATTCAAAACATTCATTATTCAATAGGGCCCAAACTATCAAAAACCAGCGGTTTGAATGAACACACATTTCTTGGTAGAATCATGCAGGACTGAAATTTTTGATGTTTTTCTACTCCTCTCATGAGCCCAAACAAGTCTCTAAAAGCATGAGTTTGCAACTACTTTACTTTTGGAGAAAATTCAAAACATTCATTATTCAGTAGAGCCCAATAGCAAAAACCAGCGTTTTGAATGAAGAATCACATTTCTTGGTAGAATCATGCAGGATTGAAATTTTTGATGGTTTTTTACTCCTCTCAACAGCCCAAACAAGTTTCTAAAAGGATGAGTTTGCAACTACTTTACTTTTGGAGAAAATTCAAAACATTCATTATTCAATAGGGCCCAAACTATCAAAAACCAGCGGTTTCAATGAACACACATTTCTTGGTAGAATCATGCAGGACTGAAATTTTTGATGTTTTTCTACTCCTCTCATGAGCCCAAACAAGTCTCTAAAAGGATGAGTTTGCAACTACTTTACTTTTGGAGAAAATTCAAAACATTCACTATTCAATAGAGCCCAATAGCAAAAATCAGGTTTTGAATGAAGAATCACATTTCTTGGTAAAATCATGCAGGATTGAAATTTTTGATGGTTTTTTACTCCTCTCAACAGCCCAAACAAGTTTCTAAAAGGATGAGTTTGCAACTACTTTACTTTTGGAGAAAATTCAAAACATTCATTATTCAATAGGGCCCAAACTATCAAAAACCAGCGGTTTCAATGAACACACATTTCTTGGTAGAATCATGCAGGACTGAAATTTTTGATGTTTTTCTACTCCTCTCATGAGCCCAAACAAGTCTCTAAAAGCATGAGTTTGCAACTACTTTACTTTTGGAGAAAATTCAAAACATTCATTATTCAATAGGGCCCAAACTATCAAAAACCAGCGGTTTGAATGAACACACATTTCTTGGTAGAATCATGCAGGACTGAAATTTTTGATGTTTTTCTACTCCTCTCATGAGCCCAAACAAGTCTCTAAAAGCATGAGTTTGCAACTACTTTACTTTTGGAGAAAATTCAAAACATTCATTATTCAGTAGAGCCCAATAGCAAAAACCAGCGTTTTGAATGAAGAATCACATTTCTTGGTAGAATCATGCAGGATTGAAATTTTTGATGGTTTTTTACTCCTCTCAACAGCCCAAACAAGTTTCTAAAAGGATGAGTTTGCAACTACTTTACTTTTGGAGAAAATTCAAAACATTCATTATTCAATAGGGCCCAAACTATCAAAAACCAGCGGTTTCAATGAACACACATTTCTTGGTAGAATCATGCAGGACTGAAATTTTTGATGTTTTTCTACTCCTCTCATGAGCCCAAACAAGTCTCTAAAAGCATGAGTTTGCAACTACTTTACTTTTGGAGAAAATTCAAAACATTCACTATTCAATAGAGCCCAATAGCAAAAATCAGGTTTTGAATGAAGAATCACATTTCTTGGTAAAATCATGCAGGATTGAAATTTTTGATGGTTTTTTACTCCTCTCAACAGCCCAAACAAGTTTCTAAAAGGATGAGTTTGCAACTACTTTACTTTTGGAGAAAATTCAAAACATTCATTATTCAATAGGGCCCAAACTATCAAAAACCAGCGGTTTCAATGAACACACATTTCTTGGTAGAATCATGCAGGACTGAAATTTTTGATGTTTTTCTACTCCTCTCATGAGCCCAAACAAGTCTCTAAAAGCATGAGTTTGCAACTACTTTACTTTTGGAGAAAATTCAAAACATTCATTATTCAATAGAGCCCAATAGCAAAAACCAGCGTTTTGAATGAAGAATCACATTTCTTGGTAGAATCATGCAGGATTGAAATTTTTGATGGTTTTTTACTCCTCTCAACAGCCCAAACAAGTTTCTAAAAGGATGAGTTTGCAACTACTTTACTTTTGGAGAAAATTCAAAACATTCATTATTCAATAGGGCCCAAACTATCAAAAACCAGCGGTTTGAATGAACACATTTCTTGGTAGAATCATGCAGGACTGAAATTTTTGATGTTTTTCTACTCCTCTCATGAGCCCAAACAAGTCTCTAAAAGCATGAGTTTGCAACTACTTTACTTTTGGAGAAAATTCAAAACATTCACTATTCAATAGAGCCCAATAGCAAAAATCAGGTTTTGAATGAAGAATCACATTTCTTGGTAAAATCATGCAGGATTCAAATTTTTGATGGTTTTTTACTCCTCTCAACAGCCCAAACAAGTTTCTAAAAGGATGAGTTTGCAACTACTTTACTTTTGGAGAAAATTCAAAACATTCATTATTCAATAGGGCCCAAACTATCAAAAAACAGCGGTTTCAATGAACACACATTTCTTGGTAGAATCATGCAGGACTGAAATTTTTGATGTTTTTCTACTCCTCTCATGAGCCCAAACAAGTCTCTAAAAGCATGAGTTTGCAACTACTTTACTTTTGGAGAAAATTCAAAACATTCATTATTCAATAGAGCCCAATAGCAAAAACCAGCGTTTTGAATGAAGAATCACATTTCTTGGTAGAATCATGCAGGATTGAAATTTTTGATGGTTTTTTACTCCTCTCAACAGCCCAAACAAGTTTCTAAAAGGATGAGTTTGCAACTACTTTACTTTTGGAGAAAATTCAAAACATTCATTATTCAATAGGGCCCAAACTATCAAAAACCAGCGGTTTCAATGAACACACATTTCTTGGTAGAATCATGCAGGACTGAAATTTTTGATGTTTTTCTACTCCTCTCATGAGCCCAAACAAGTCTCTAAAAGCATGAGTTTGCAACTACTTTACTTTTGGAGAAAATTCAAAACATTCATTATTCAATAGAGCCCAACAGCAAAAACCAGCGTTTTGAATGAAGAATCACATTTCTTGGTAGAATCATGCAGGATTGAAATTTTTGATGGTTTTTTACTCCTCTCAACAGCCCAAACAAGTTTCTAAAAGGATGAGTTTGCAACTACTTTACTTTTGGAGAAAATTCAAAACATTCATTATTCAATAGGGCCCAAACTATCAAAAACCAGCGGTTTCAATGAACACACATTTCTTGGTAGAATCATGCAGGACTGAAATTTTTGATGTTTTTCTACTCCTCTCATGAGCCCAAACAAGTCTCTAAAAGCATGAGTTTGCAACTACTTTACTTTTGGAGAAAATTCAAAACATTCATTATTCAATAGAGCCCAATAGCAAAAACCAGCGTTTTGAATGAAGAATCACATTTCTTGGTAGAATCATGCAGGATTGAAATTTTTGATGGTTTTTTACTCCTCTCAACAGCCCAAACAAGTTTCTAAAAGGATGAGTTTGCAACTACTTTACTTTTGGAGAAAATTCAAAACATTCATTATTCAATAGGGCCCAAACTATCAAAAACCAGCGGTTTCAATGAACACACATTTCTTGGTAGAATCATGCAGGACTGAAATTTTTGATGTTTTTCTACTCCTCTCATGAGCCCAAACAAGTCTCTAAAAGCATGAGTTTGCAACTACTTTACTTTTGGAGAAAATTCAAAACATTCATTATTCAATAGGGCCCAAACTATCAAAAACCAGCGGTTTGAATGAACACACATTTCTTGGTAGAATCATGCAGGACTGAAATTTTTGATGTTTTTCTACTCCTCTCATGAGCCCAAACAAGTCTCTAAAAGCATGAGTTTGCAACTACTTTACTTTTGGAGAAAATTCAAAACATTCATTATTCAGTAGAGCCCAATAGCAAAAACCAGCGTTTTGAATGAAGAATCACATTTCTTGGTAGAATCATGCAGGATTGAAATTTTTGATGGTTTTTTACTCCTCTCAACAGCCCAAACAAGTTTCTAAAAGGATGAGTTTGCAACTACTTTACTTTTGGAGAAAATTCAAAACATTCATTATTCAATAGGGCCCAAACTATCAAAAACCAGCGGTTTCAATGAACACACATTTCTTGGTAGAATCATGCAGGACTGAAATTTTTGATGTTTTTCTACTCCTCTCATGAGCCCAAACAAGTCTCTAAAAGGATGAGTTTGCAACTACTTTACTTTTGGAGAAAATTCAAAACATTCACTATTCAATAGAGCCCAATAGCAAAAATCAGGTTTTGAATGAAGAATCACATTTCTTGGTAAAATCATGCAGGATTGAAATTTTTGATGGTTTTTTACTCCTCTCAACAGCCCAAACAAGTTTCTAAAAGGATGAGTTTGCAACTACTTTACTTTTGGAGAAAATTCAAAACATTCATTATTCAATAGGGCCCAAACTATCAAAAACCAGCGGTTTCAATGAACACACATTTCTTGGTAGAATCATGCAGGACTGAAATTTTTGATGTTTTTCTACTCCTCTCATGAGCCCAAACAAGTCTCTAAAAGCATGAGTTTGCAACTACTTTACTTTTGGAGAAAATTCAAAACATTCATTATTCAATAGGGCCCAAACTATCAAAAACCAGCGGTTTGAATGAACACACATTTCTTGGTAGAATCATGCAGGACTGAAATTTTTGATGTTTTTCTACTCCTCTCATGAGCCCAAACAAGTCTCTAAAAGCATGAGTTTGCAACTACTTTACTTTTGGAGAAAATTCAAAACATTCATTATTCAGTAGAGCCCAATAGCAAAAACCAGCGTTTTGAATGAAGAATCACATTTCTTGGTAGAATCATGCAGGATTGAAATTTTTGATGGTTTTTTACTCCTCTCAACAGCCCAAACAAGTTTCTAAAAGGATGAGTTTGCAACTACTTTACTTTTGGAGAAAATTCAAAACATTCATTATTCAATAGGGCCCAAACTATCAAAAACCAGCGGTTTCAATGAACACACATTTCTTGGTAGAATCATGCAGGACTGAAATTTTTGATGTTTTTCTACTCCTCTCATGAGCCCAAACAAGTCTCTAAAAGCATGAGTTTGCAACTACTTTACTTTTGGAGAAAATTCAAAACATTCACTATTCAATAGAGCCCAATAGCAAAAATCAGGTTTTGAATGAAGAATCACATTTCTTGGTAAAATCATGCAGGATTGAAATTTTTGATGGTTTTTTACTCCTCTCAACAGCCCAAACAAGTTTCTAAAAGGATGAGTTTGCAACTACTTTACTTTTGGAGAAAATTCAAAACATTCATTATTCAATAGGGCCCAAACTATCAAAAACCAGCGGTTTCAATGAACACACATTTCTTGGTAGAATCATGCAGGACTGAAATTTTTGATGTTTTTCTACTCCTCTCATGAGCCCAAACAAGTCTCTAAAAGCATGAGTTTGCAACTACTTTACTTTTGGAGAAAATTCAAAACATTCATTATTCAATAGAGCCCAATAGCAAAAACCAGCGTTTTGAATGAAGAATCACATTTCTTGGTAGAATCATGCAGGATTGAAATTTTTGATGGTTTTTTACTCCTCTCAACAGCCCAAACAAGTTTCTAAAAGGATGAGTTTGCAACTACTTTACTTTTGGAGAAAATTCAAAACATTCATTATTCAATAGGGCCCAAACTATCAAAAACCAGCGGTTTGAATGAACACATTTCTTGGTAGAATCATGCAGGACTGAAATTTTTGATGTTTTTCTACTCCTCTCATGAGCCCAAACAAGTCTCTAAAAGCATGAGTTTGCAACTACTTTACTTTTGGAGAAAATTCAAAACATTCACTATTCAATAGAGCCCAATAGCAAAAATCAGGTTTTGAATGAAGAATCACATTTCTTGGTAAAATCATGCAGGATTCAAATTTTTGATGGTTTTTTACTCCTCTCAACAGCCCAAACAAGTTTCTAAAAGGATGAGTTTGCAACTACTTTACTTTTGGAGAAAATTCAAAACATTCATTATTCAATAGGGCCCAAACTATCAAAAAACAGCGGTTTCAATGAACACACATTTCTTGGTAGAATCATGCAGGACTGAAATTTTTGATGTTTTTCTACTCCTCTCATGAGCCCAAACAAGTCTCTAAAAGCATGAGTTTGCAACTACTTTACTTTTGGAGAAAATTCAAAACATTCATTATTCAATAGAGCCCAATAGCAAAAACCAGCGTTTTGAATGAAGAATCACATTTCTTGGTAGAATCATGCAGGATTGAAATTTTTGATGGTTTTTTACTCCTCTCAACAGCCCAAACAAGTTTCTAAAAGGATGAGTTTGCAACTACTTTACTTTTGGAGAAAATTCAAAACATTCATTATTCAATAGGGCCCAAACTATCAAAAACCAGCGGTTTGAATGAACACATTTCTTGGTAGAATCATGCAGGACTGAAATTTTTGATGTTTTTCTACTCCTCTCATGAGCCCAAACAAGTCTCTAAAAGCATGAGTTTGCAACTACTTTACTTTTGGAGAAAATTCAAAACATTCACTATTCAATAGAGCCCAATAGCAAAAATCAGGTTTTGAATGAAGAATCACATTTCTTGGTAAAATCATGCAGGATTGAAATTTTTGATGGTTTTTTACTCCTCTCAACAGCCCAAACAAGTTTCTAAAAGGATGAGTTTGCAACTACTTTACTTTTGGAGAAAATTCAAAACATTCATTATTCAATAGGGCCCAAACTATCAAAAACCAGCGGTTTCAATGAACACACATTTCTTGGTAGAATCATGCAGGACTGAAATTTTTGATGTTTTTCTACTCCTCTCATGAGCCCAAACAAGTCTCTAAAAGCATGAGTTTGCAACTACTTTACTTTTGGAGAAAATTCAAAACATTCATTATTCAACAGAGCCCAATAGCAAAAACCAGCGTTTTGAATGAAGAATCACATTTCTTGGTAGAATCATGCAGGATTGAAATTTTTGATGGTTTTTTACTCCTCTCAACAGCCCAAACAAGTTTCTAAAAGGATGAGTTTGCAACTACTTTACTTTTGGAGAAAATTCAAAACATTCATTATTCAATAGGGCCCAAACTATCAAAAACCAGCGGTTTCAATGAACACACATTTCTTGGTAGAATCATGCAGGACTGAAATTTTTGATGTTTTTCTACTCCTCTCATGAGCCCAAACAAGTCTCTAAAAGCATGAGTTTGCAACTACTTTACTTTTGGAGAAAATTCAAAACATTCATTATTCAATAGAGCCCAATAGCAAAAACCAGCGTTTTGAATGAAGAATCACATTTCTTGGTAGAATCATGCAGGATTGAAATTTTTGATGGTTTTTTACTCCTCTCAACAGCCCAAACAAGTTTCTAAAAGGATGAGTTTGCAACTACTTTACTTTTGGAGAAAATTCAAAACATTCATTATTCAATAGGGCCCAAACTATCAAAAACCAGCGGTTTCAATGAACACACATTTCTTGGTAGAATCATGCAGGACTGAAATTTTTGATGTTTTTCTACTCCTCTCATGAGCCCAAACAAGTCTCTAAAAGCATGAGTTTGCAACTACTTTACTTTTGGAGAAAATTCAAAACATTCATTATTCAATAGAGCCCAATAGCAAAAACCAGCGTTTTGAATGAAGAATCACATTTCTTGGTAGAATCATGCAGGATTGAAATTTTTGATGGTTTTTTACTCCTCTCAACAGCCCAAACAAGTTTCTAAAAGGATGAGTTTGCAACTACTTTACTTTTGGAGAAAATTCAAAACATTCATTATTCAATAGGGCCCAAACTATCAAAAACCAGCGGTTTCAATGAACACACATTTCTTGGTAGAATCATGCAGGACTGAAATTTTTGATGTTTTTCTACTCCTCTCATGAGCCCAAACAAGTCTCTAAAAGCATGAGTTTGCAACTACTTTACTTTTGGAGAAAATTCAAAACATTCATTATTCAATAGAGCCCAATAGCAAAAACCAGCGTTTTGAATGAAGAATCACATTTCTTGGTAGAATCATGCAGGATTGAAATTTTTGATGGTTTTTTACTCCTCTCAACAGCCCAAACAAGTTTCTAAAAGGATGAGTTTGCAACTACTTTACTTTTGGAGAAAATTCAAAACATTCATTATTCAATAGAGCCCAAACTATCAAAAACCAGCGGTTTCAATAAACACACATTTCTTGGTAGAATCATGCAGGACTGAAATTTTTGATGTTTTTCTACTCCTCTCATGAGCCCAAACAAGTCTCTAAAAGCATGAGTTTGCAACTACTTTACTTTTGGAGAAAATTCAAAACATTCATTATTCAATAGGGCCCAAACTATCCAAAACCAGCGGTTTGAATGAACACACATTTCTTGGTAGAATCATGCAGGACTGAAATTTTTGATGTTTTTCTACTCCTCTCATGAGCACAAACAAGTCTCTAAAAGCATGAGTTTGCAACAACTTTACTTTTGGAGAAAATTCAAAACATTCACTATTCAATAGAGCCCAATAGCAAAAATCAGGTTTTGAATGAAGAATCACATTTCTTGGTAAAATCATGAAGGATTGAAATTTTTGATGGTTTTTTACTCCTCTCAACAGCCCAAACAAGTTTCTAAAAGGATGAGTTTGCAACTACTTTACTTTTGGAGAAAATTCAAAACATTCATTATTCAATAGGGCCCAAACTATCAAAAACCAGCGGTTTCAATGAACACACATTTCTTGGTAGAATCATGCAGGACTGAAATTTTTGATGTTTTTCTACTCCTCTCATGAGCCCAAACAAGTCTCTAAAAGCATGAGTTTGCAACTACTTTACTTTTGGAGAAAATTCAAAAC
This sequence comes from Dendrobates tinctorius, assembly GCF_039654945.1. Lineage (NCBI taxonomy): Eukaryota > Metazoa > Chordata > Amphibia > Anura > Dendrobatidae > Dendrobates > Dendrobates tinctorius. The sequence goes on from NW_027361820.1 coordinate 160,467, forward strand.
ATTCATTATTCAATAGAGCCCAATAGCAAAAACCAGCGTTTTGAATGAAGAATCACATTTCTTGGTAGAATCATGCAGGATTGAAATTTTTGATGGTTTTTTACTCCTCTCAACAGCCCAAACAAGTTTCTAAAAGGATGAGTTTGCAACTACTTTACTTTTGGAGAAAATTCAAAACATTCATTATTCAATAGGGCCCAAACTATCAAAAACCAGCGGTTTCAATGAACACACATTTCTTGGTAGAATCATGCAGGACTGAAATTTTTGATGTTTTTCTACTCCTCTCATGAGCCCAAACAAGTCTCTAAAAGCATGAGTTTGCAACTACTTTACTTTTGGAGAAAATTCAAAACATTCATTATTCAGTAGAGCCCAATAGCAAAAACCAGCGTTTTGAATGAAGAATCACATTTCTTGGTAGAATCATGCAGGATTGAAATTTTTGATGGTTTTTTACTCCTCTCAACAGCCCAAACAAGTTTCTAAAAGGATGAGTTTGCAACTACTTTACTTTTGGAGAAAATTCAAAACATTCATTATTCAATAGGGCCCAAACTATCAAAAACCAGCGGTTTCAATGAACACACATTTCTTGGTAGAATCATGCAGGACTGAAATTTTTGATGTTTTTCTACTCCTCTCATGAGCCCAAACAAGTCTCTAAAAGGATGAGTTTGCAACTACTTTACTTTTGGAGAAAATTCAAAACATTCACTATTCAATAGAGCCCAATAGCAAAAATCAGGTTTTGAATGAAGAATCACATTTCTTGGTAAAATCATGCAGGATTGAAATTTTTGATGGTTTTTTACTCCTCTCAACAGCCCAAACAAGTTTCTAAAAGGATGAGTTTGCAACTACTTTACTTTTGGAGAAAATTCAAAACATTCATTATTCAATAGGGCCCAAACTATCAAAAACCAGCGGTTTCAATGAACACACATTTCTTGGTAGAATCATGCAGGACTGAAATTTTTGATGTTTTTCTACTCCTCTCATGAGCCCAAACAAGTCTCTAAAAGCATGAGTTTGCAACTACTTTACTTTTGGAGAAAATTCAAAACATTCATTATTCAATAGGGCCCAAACTATCAAAAACCAGCGGTTTGAATGAACACACATTTCTTGGTAGAATCATGCAGGACTGAAATTTTTGATGTTTTTCTACTCCTCTCATGAGCCCAAACAAGTCTCTAAAAGCATGAGTTTGCAACTACTTTACTTTTGGAGAAAATTCAAAACATTCATTATTCAGTAGAGCCCAATAGCAAAAACCAGCGTTTTGAATGAAGAATCACATTTCTTGGTAGAATCATGCAGGATTGAAATTTTTGATGGTTTTTTACTCCTCTCAACAGCCCAAACAAGTTTCTAAAAGGATGAGTTTGCAACTACTTTACTTTTGGAGAAAATTCAAAACATTCATTATTCAATAGGGCCCAAACTATCAAAAACCAGCGGTTTCAATGAACACACATTTCTTGGTAGAATCATGCAGGACTGAAATTTTTGATGTTTTTCTACTCCTCTCATGAGCCCAAACAAGTCTCTAAAAGCATGAGTTTGCAACTACTTTACTTTTGGAGAAAATTCAAAACATTCACTATTCAATAGAGCCCAATAGCAAAAATCAGGTTTTGAATGAAGAATCACATTTCTTGGTAAAATCATGCAGGATTGAAATTTTTGATGGTTTTTTACTCCTCTCAACAGCCCAAACAAGTTTCTAAAAGGATGAGTTTGCAACTACTTTACTTTTGGAGAAAATTCAAAACATTCATTATTCAATAGGGCCCAAACTATCAAAAACCAGCGGTTTCAATGAACACACATTTCTTGGTAGAATCATGCAGGACTGAAATTTTTGATGTTTTTCTACTCCTCTCATGAGCCCAAACAAGTCTCTAAAAGCATGAGTTTGCAACTACTTTACTTTTGGAGAAAATTCAAAACATTCATTATTCAATAGAGCCCAATAGCAAAAACCAGCGTTTTGAATGAAGAATCACATTTCTTGGTAGAATCATGCAGGATTGAAATTTTTGATGGTTTTTTACTCCTCTCAACAGCCCAAACAAGTTTCTAAAAGGATGAGTTTGCAACTACTTTACTTTTGGAGAAAATTCAAAACATTCATTATTCAATAGGGCCCAAACTATCAAAAACCAGCGGTTTGAATGAACACATTTCTTGGTAGAATCATGCAGGACTGAAATTTTTGATGTTTTTCTACTCCTCTCATGAGCCCAAACAAGTCTCTAAAAGCATGAGTTTGCAACTACTTTACTTTTGGAGAAAATTCAAAACATTCACTATTCAATAGAGCCCAATAGCAAAAATCAGGTTTTGAATGAAGAATCACATTTCTTGGTAAAATCATGCAGGATTCAAATTTTTGATGGTTTTTTACTCCTCTCAACAGCCCAAACAAGTTTCTAAAAGGATGAGTTTGCAACTACTTTACTTTTGGAGAAAATTCAAAACATTCATTATTCAATAGGGCCCAAACTATCAAAAAACAGCGGTTTCAATGAACACACATTTCTTGGTAGAATCATGCAGGACTGAAATTTTTGATGTTTTTCTACTCCTCTCATGAGCCCAAACAAGTCTCTAAAAGCATGAGTTTGCAACTACTTTACTTTTGGAGAAAATTCAAAACATTCATTATTCAATAGAGCCCAATAGCAAAAACCAGCGTTTTGAATGAAGAATCACATTTCTTGGTAGAATCATGCAGGATTGAAATTTTTGATGGTTTTTTACTCCTCTCAACAGCCCAAACAAGTTTCTAAAAGGATGAGTTTGCAACTACTTTACTTTTGGAGAAAATTCAAAACATTCATTATTCAATAGGGCCCAAACTATCAAAAACCAGCGGTTTGAATGAACACATTTCTTGGTAGAATCATGCAGGACTGAAATTTTTGATGTTTTTCTACTCCTCTCATGAGCCCAAACAAGTCTCTAAAAGTATGAGTTTGCAACTACTTTACTTTTGGAGAAAATTCAAAACATTCACTATTCAATAGAGCCCAATAGCAAAAATCAGGTTTTGAATGAAGAATCACATTTCTTGGTAAAATCATGCAGGATTGAAATTTTTGATGGTTTTTTACTCCTCTCAACAGCCCAAACAAGTTTCTAAAAGGATGAGTTTGCAACTACTTTACTTTTGGAGAAAATTCAAAACATTCATTATTCAATAGGGCCCAAACTATCAAAAACCAGCGGTTTCAATGAACACACATTTCTTGGTAGAATCATGCAGGACCGAAATTTTTGATGTTTTTCTACTCCTCTCATGAGCCCAAACAAGTCTCTAAAAGCATGAGTTTGCAACTACTTTACTTTTGGAGAAAATTCAAAACATTCATTATTCAACAGAGCCCAATAGCAAAAACCAGCGTTTTGAATGAAGAATCACATTTCTTGGTAGAATCATGCAGGATTGAAATTTTTGATGGTTTTTTACTCCTCTCAACAGCCCAAACAAGTTTCTAAAAGGATGAGTTTGCAACTACTTTACTTTTGGAGAAAATTCAAAACATTCATTATTCAATAGGGCCCAAACTATCAAAAACCAGCGGTTTCAATGAACACACATTTCTTGGTAGAATCATGCAGGACTGAAATTTTTGATGTTTTTCTACTCCTCTCATGAGCCCAAACAAGTCTCTAAAAGCATGAGTTTGCAACTACTTTACTTTTGGAGAAAATTCAAAACATTCATTATTCAATAGAGCCCAATAGCAAAAACCAGCGTTTTGAATGAAGAATCACATTTCTTGGTAGAATCATGCAGGATTGAAATTTTTGATGGTTTTTTACTCCTCTCAACAGCCCAAACAAGTTTCTAAAAGGATGAGTTTGCAACTACTTTACTTTTGGAGAAAATTCAAAACATTCATTATTCAATAGGGCCCAAACTATCAAAAACCAGCGGTTTCAATGAACACACATTTCTTGGTAGAATCATGCAGGACTGAAATTTTTGATGTTTTTCTACTCCTCTCATGAGCCCAAACAAGTCTCTAAAAGCATGAGTTTGCAACTACTTTACTTTTGGAGAAAATTCAAAACATTCATTATTCAATAGAGCCCAATAGCAAAAACCAGCGTTTTGAATGAAGAATCACATTTCTTGGTAGAATCATGCAGGATTGAAATTTTTGATGGTTTTTTACTCCTCTCAACAGCCCAAACAAGTTTCTAAAAGGATGAGTTTGCAACTACTTTACTTTTGGAGAAAATTCAAAACATTCATTATTCAATAGGGCCCAAACTATCAAAAACCAGCGGTTTCAATGAACACACATTTCTTGGTAGAATCATGCAGGACTGAAATTTTTGATGTTTTTCTACTCCTCTCATGAGCCCAAACAAGTCTCTAAAAGCATGAGTTTGCAACTACTTTACTTTTGGAGAAAATTCAAAACATTCATTATTCAATAGAGCCCAATAGCAAAAACCAGCGTTTTGAATGAAGAATCACATTTCTTGGTAGAATCATGCAGGATTGAAATTTTTGATGGTTTTTTACTCCTCTCAACAGCCCAAACAAGTTTCTAAAAGGATGAGTTTGCAACTACTTTACTTTTGGAGAAAATTCAAAACATTCATTATTCAATAGAGCCCAAACTATCAAAAACCAGCGGTTTCAATAAACACACATTTCTTGGTAGAATCATGCAGGACTGAAATTTTTGATGTTTTTCTACTCCTCTCATGAGCCCAAACAAGTCTTTAAAAGCATGAGTTTGCAACTACTTTACTTTTGGAGAAAATTCAAAACATTCATTATTCAATAGGGCCCAAACTATCCAAAACCAGCGGTTTGAATGAACACACATTTCTTGGTAGAATCATGCAGGACTGAAATTTTTGATGTTTTTCTACTCCTCTCATGAGCACAAACAAGTCTCTAAAAGCATGAGTTTGCAACAACTTTACTTTTGGAGAAAATTCAAAACATTCACTATTCAATAGAGCCCAATAGCAAAAATCAGGTTTTGAATGAAGAATCACATTTCTTGGTAAAATCATGAAGGATTGAAATTTTTGATGGTTTTTTACTCCTCTCAACAGCCCAAACAAGTTTCTAAAAGGATGAGTTTGCAACTACTTTACTTTTGGAGAAAATTCAAAACATTCATTATTCAATAGGGCCCAAACTATCAAAAACCAGCGGTTTCAATGAACACACATTTCTTGGTAGAATCATGCAGGACTGAAATTTTTGATGTTTTTCTACTCCTCTCATGAGCCCAAACAAGTCTCTAAAAGCATGAGTTTGCAACTACTTTACTTTTGGAGAAAATTCAAAACATTCATTATTCAATAGAGCCCAATAGCAAAAACCAGCGTTTTGAATGAAGAATCACATTTCTTGGTAGAATCATGCAGGATTGAAATTTTTGATGGTTTTTTACTCCTCTCAACAGCCCAAACAAGTTTCTAAAAGGATGAGTTTGCAACTACTTTACTTTTGGAGAAAATTCAAAACATTCATTATTCAATAGGGCCCAAACTATCAAAAACCAGCGGTTTCAATGAACACACATTTCTTGGTAGAATCATGCAGGACTGAAATTTTTGATGTTTTTCTACTCCTCTCATGAGCCCAAACAAGTCTCTAAAAGCATGAGTTTGCAACTACTTTACTTTTGGAGAAAATTCAAAACATTCACTATTCAATAGAGCCCAATAGCAAAAATCAGGTTTTGAATGAAGAATCACATTTCTTGGTAAAATCATGCAGGATTGAAATTTTTGATGGTTTTTTACTCCTCTCAACAGCCCAAACAAGTTTCTAAAAGGATGAGTTTGCAACTACTTTACTTTTGGAGAAAATTCAAAACATTCATTATTCAATAGGGCCCAAACTATCAAAAACCAGCGGTTTCAATGAACACACATTTCTTGGTAGAATCATGCAGGACTGAAATTTTTGATGTTTTTCTACTCCTCTCATGAGCCCAAACAAGTCTCTAAAAGCATGAGTTTGCAACTACTTTACTTTTGGAGAAAATTCAAAACATTCACTATTCAATAGAGCCCAATAGCAAAAATCAGGTTTTGAATGAAGAATCACATTTCTTGGTAAAATCATGCAGGATTGAAATTTTTGATGGTTTTTTACTCCTCTCAACAGCCCAAACAAGTTTCTAAAAGGATGAGTTTGCAACTACTTTACTTTTGGAGAAAATTCAAAACATTCATTATTCAATAGGGCCCAAACTATCAAAAACCAGCGGTTTCAATGAACACACATTTCTTGGTAGAATCATGCAGGACTGAAATTTTTGATGTTTTTCTACTCCTCTCATGAGCCCAAACAAGTCTCTAAAAGCATGAGTTTGCAACTACTTTACTTTTGGAGAAAATTCAAAACATTCATTATTCAATAGAGCCCAATAGCAAAAACCAGCATTTTGAATGAAGAATCACATTTCTTGGTAGAATCATGCAGGATTGAAATTTTTGATGGTTTTTTACTCCTCTCAACAGCCCAAACAAGTTTCTAAAAGGATGAGTTTGCAACTACTTTACTTTTGGAGAAAATTCAAAACATTCATTATTCAATAGAGCCCAAACTATCAAAAACCAGCGGTTTCAATGAACACACATTTCTTGGTAGAATCATGCAGGACTGAAATTTTTGATGTTTTTCTACTCCTCTCATGAGCCCAAACAAGTCTCTAAAAGCATGAGTTTGCAACTACTTTACTTTTGGAGAAAATTCAAAACATTCATTATTCAATAGGGCCCAAACTATCCAAAACCAGCGGTTTGAATGAACACACATTTCTTGGTAGAATCATGCAGGACTGAAATTTTTGATGTTTTTCTACTCCTCTCATGAGCACAAACAAGTCTCTAAAAGCATGAGTTTGCAACAACTTTACTTTTGGAGAAAATTCAAAACATTCACTATTCAATAGAGCCCAATAGCAAAAATCAGGTTTTGAATGAAGAATCACATTTCTTGGTAAAATCATGAAGGATTGAAATTTTTGATGGTTTTTTACTCCTCTCAACAGCCCAAACAAGTTTCTAAAAGGATGAGTTTGCAACTACTTTACTTTTGGAGAAAATTCAAAACATTCATTATTCAATAGGGCCCAAACTATCAAAAACCAGCGGTTTCAATGAACACACATTTCTTGGTAGAATCATGCAGGACTGAAATTTTTGATGTTTTTCTACTCCTCTCATGAGCCCAAACAAGTCTCTAAAAGCATGAGTTTGCAACTACTTTACTTTTGGAGAAAATTCAAAACATTCATTATTCAATAGAGCCCAATAGCAAAAACCAGCGTTTTGAATGAAGAATCACATTTCTTGGTAGAATCATGCAGGATTGAAATTTTTGATGGTTTTTTACTCCTCTCAACAGCCCAAACAAGTTTCTAAAAGGATGAGTTTGCAACTACTTTACTTTTGGAGAAAATTCAAAACATTCATTATTCAATAGAGCCCAAACTATCAAAAACCAGCGGTTTCAATGAACACACATTTCTTGGTAGAATCATGCAGGACTGAAATTTTTGATGTTTTTCTACTCCTCTCATGAGCCCAAACAAGTCTCTAAAAGCATGAGTTTGCAACTACTTTACTTTTGGAGAAAATTCAAAACATTCATTATTCAATAGGGCCCAAACTATCCAAAACCAGCGGTTTGAATGAACACACATTTCTTGGTAGAATCATGCAGGACTGAAATTTTTGATGTTTTTCTACTCCTCTCATGAGCACAAACAAGTCTCTAAAAGCATGAGTTTGCAACAACTTTACTTTTGGAGAAAATTCAAAACATTCACTATTCAATAGAGCCCAATAGCAAAAATCAGGTTTTGAATGAAGAATCACATTTCTTGGTAAAATCATGAATGATTGAAATTTTTGATGGTTTTTTACTCCTCTCAACAGCCCAAACAAGTTTCTAAAAGGATGAGTTTGCAACTACTTTACTTTTGGAGAAAATTCAAAACATTCATTATTCAATAGGGCCCAAACTATCAAAAACCAGCGGTTTCAATGAACACACATTTCTTGGTAGAATCATGCAGGACTGAAATTTTTGATGTTTTTCTACTCCTCTCATGAGCCCAAACAAGTCTCTAAAAGCATGAGTTTGCAACTACTTTACTTTTGGAGAAAATTCAAAACATTCATTATTCAATAGAGCCCAATAGCAAAAACCAGCGTTTTGAATGAAGAATCACATTTCTTGGTAGAATCATGCAGGATTGAAATTTTTGATGGTTTTTTACTCCTCTCAACAGCCCAAACAAGTTTCTAAAAGGATGAGTTTGCAACTACTTTACTTTTGGAGAAAATTCAAAACATTCATTATTCAATAGAGCCCAAACTATCAAAAACCAGCGGTTTCAATGAACACACATTTCTTGGTAGAATCATGCAGGACTGAAATTTTTGATGTTTTTCTACTCCTCTCATGAGCCCAAACAAGTCTCTAAAAGCATGAGTTTGCAACTACTTTACTTTTGGAGAAAATTCAAAACATTCATTATTCAATAGGGCCCAAACTATCCAAAACCAGCGGTTTGAATGAACACACATTTCTTGGTAGAATCATGCAGGACTGAAATTTTTGATGTTTTTCTACTCCTCTCATGAGCACAAACAAGTCTCTAAAAGCATGAGTTTGCAACAACTTTACTTTTGGAGAAAATTCAAAACATTCACTATTCAATAGAGCCCAATAGCAAAAATCAGGTTTTGAATGAAGAATCACATTTCTTGGTAAAATCATGAAGGATTGAAATTTTTGATGGTTTTTTACTCCTCTCAACAGCCCAAACAAGTTTCTAAAAGGATGAGTTTGCAACTACTTTACTTTTGGAGAAAATTCAAAACATTCATTATTCAATAGGGCCCAAACTATCAAAAACCAGCGGTTTCAATGAACACACATTTCTTGGTAGAATCATGCAGGACTGAAATTTTTGATGTTTTTCTACTCCTCTCATGAGCCCAAACAAGTCTCTAAAAGCATGAGTTTGCAACTACTTTACTTTTGGAGAAAATTCAAAACATTCATTATTCAATAGAGCCCAATAGCAAAAACCAGCGTTTTGAATGAAGAATCACATTTCTTGGTAGAATCATGCAGGATTGAAATTTTTGATGGTTTTTTACTCCTCTCAACAGCCCAAACAAGTTTCTAAAAGGATGAGTTTGCAACTACTTTACTTTTGGAGAAAATTCAAAACATTCATTATTCAATAGGGCCCAAACTATCAAAAACCAGCGGTTTCAATGAACACACATTTCTTGGTAGAATCATGCAGGACTGAAATTTTTGATGTTTTTCTACTCCTCTCATGAGCCCAAACAAGTCTCTAAAAGCATGAGTTTGCAACTACTTTACTTTTGGAGAAAATTCAAAACATTCACTATTCAATAGAGCCCAATAGCAAAAATCAGGTTTTGAATGAAGAATCACATTTCTTGGTAAAATCATGCAGGATTGAAATTTTTGATGGTTTTTCACTCCTCTCAACAGCCCAAACAAGTTTCTAAAAGGATGAGTTTGCAACTACTTTACTTTTGGAGAAAATTCAAAACATTCATTATTCAATAGGGCCCAAACTATCAAAAACCAGCGGTTTCAATGAACACACATTTCTTGGTAGAATCATGCAGGACTGAAATTTTTGATGTTTTTCTACTCCTCTCATGAGCCCAAACAAGTCTCTAAAAGCATGAGTTTGCAACTACTTTACTTTTGGAGAAAATTCAAAACATTCACTATTCAATAGAGCCCAATAGCAAAAATCAGGTTTTGAATGAAGAAACACATTTCTTGGTAAAATCATGCAGGATTGAAATTTTTGATGGTTTTTTACTCCTCTCAACAGCCCAAACAAGTTTCTAAAAGGATGAGTTTGCAACTACTTTACTTTTGGAGAAAATTCAAAACATTCATTATTCAATAGGGCCCAAACTATCAAAAACCAGCGGTTTCAATGAACACACATTTCTTGGTAGAATCATGCAGGACTGAAATTTTTGATGTTTTTCTACTCCTCTCATGAGCCCAAACAAGTCTCTAAAAGCATGAGTTTGCAACTACTTTACTTTTGGAGAAAATTCAAAACATTCATTATTCAATAGAGCCCAATAGCAAAAACCAGCGTTTTGAATGAAGAATCACATTTCTTGGTAGAATCATGCAGGATTGAAATTTTTGATGGTTTTTTACTCCTCTCAACAGCCCAAACAAGTTTCTAAAAGGATGAGTTTGCAACTACTTTACTTTTGGAGAAAATTCAAAACATTCATTATTCAATAGAGCCCAAACTATCAAAAACCAGCGGTTTCAATGAACACACATTTCTTGGTAGAATCATGCAGGACTGAAATTTTTGATGTTTTTCTACTCCTCTCATGAGCCCAAACAAGTCTCTAAAAGCATGAGTTTGCAACTACTTTACTTTTGGAGAAAATTCAAAACATTCATTATTCAATAGGGCCCAAACTATCCAAAACCAGCGGTTTGAATGAACACACATTTCTTGGTAGAATCATGCAGGACTGAAATTTTTGATGTTTTTCTACTCCTCTCATGAGCACAAACAAGTCTCTAAAAGCATGAGTTTGCAACAACTTTACTTTTGGAGAAAATTCAAAACATTCACTATTCAATAGAGCCCAATAGCAAAAATCAGGTTTTGAATGAAGAATCACATTTCTTGGTAAAATCATGAAGGATTGAAATTTTTGATGGTTTTTTACTCCTCTCAACAGCCCAAACAAGTTTCTAAAAGGATGAGTTTGCAACTACTTTACTTTTGGAGAAAATTCAAAACATTCATTATTCAATAGGGCCCAAACTATCAAAAACCAGCGGTTTCAATGAACACACATTTCTTGGTAGAATCATGCAGGACTGAAATTTTTGATGTTTTTCTACTCCTCTCATGAGCCCAAACAAGTCTCTAAAAGCATGAGTTTGCAACTACTTTACTTTTGGAGAAAATTCAAAACATTCATTATTCAATAGAGCCCAATAGCAAAAACCAGCGTTTTGAATGAAGAATCACATTTCTTGGTAGAATCATGCAGGATTGAAATTTTTGATGGTTTTTTACTCCTCTCAACAGCCCAAACAAGTTTCTAAAAGGATGAGTTTGCAACTACTTTACTTTTGGAGAAAATTCAAAACATTCATTATTCAATAGGGCCCAAACTATCAAAAACCAGCGGTTTCAATGAACACACATTTCTTGGTAGAATCATGCAGGACTGAAATTTTTGATGTTTTTCTACTCCTCTCATGAGCCCAAACAAGTCTCTAAAAGGATGAGTTTGCAACTACTTTACTTTTGGAGAAAATTCAAAACATTCACTATTCAATAGAGCCCAATAGCAAAAATCAGGTTTTGAATGAAGAATCACATTTCTTGGTAAAATCATGCAGGATTGAAATTTTTGATGGTTTTTTACTCCTCTCAACAGCCCAAACAAGTTTCTAAAAGGATGAGTTTGCAACTACTTTACTTTTGGAGAAAATTCAAAACATTCATTATTCAATAGGGCCCAAACTATCAAAAACCAGCGGTTTCAATGAACACACATTTCTTGGTAGAATCATGCAGGACTGAAATTTTTGATGTTTTTCTACTCCTCTCATGAGCCCAAACAAGTCTCTAAAAGCATGAGTTTGCAACTACTTTACTTTTGGAGAAAATTCAAAACATTCATTATTCAATAGGGCCCAAACTATCAAAAACCAGCGGTTTGAATGAACACACATTTCTTGGTAGAATCATGCAGGACTGAAATTTTTGATGTTTTTCTACTCCTCTCATGAGCCCAAACAAGTCTCTAAAAGCATGAGTTTGCAACTACTTTACTTTTGGAGAAAATTCAAAACATTCATTATTCAGTAGAGCCCAATAGCAAAAACCAGCGTTTTGAATGAAGAATCACATTTCTTGGTAGAATCATGCAGGATTGAAATTTTTGATGGTTTTTTACTCCTCTCAACAGCCCAAACAAGTTTCTAAAAGGATGAGTTTGCAACTACTTTACTTTTGGAGAAAATTCAAAACATTCATTATTCAATAGGGCCCAAACTATCAAAAACCAGCGGTTTCAATGAACACACATTTCTTGGTAGAATCATGCAGGACTGAAATTTTTGATGTTTTTCTACTCCTCTCATGAGCCCAAACAAGTCTCTAAAAGGATGAGTTTGCAACTACTTTACTTTTGGAGAAAATTCAAAACATTCACTATTCAATAGAGCCCAATAGCAAAAATCAGGTTTTGAATGAAGAATCACATTTCTTGGTAAAATCATGCAGGATTGAAATTTTTGATGGTTTTTTACTCCTCTCAACAGCCCAAACAAGTTTCTAAAAGGATGAGTTTGCAACTACTTTACTTTTGGAGAAAATTCAAAACATTCATTATTCAATAGGGCCCAAACTATCAAAAACCAGCGGTTTCAATGAACACACATTTCTTGGTAGAATCATGCAGGACTGAAATTTTTGATGTTTTTCTACTCCTCTCATGAGCCCAAACAAGTCTCTAAAAGCATGAGTTTGCAACTACTTTACTTTTGGAGAAAATTCAAAACATTCACTATTCAATAGAGCCCAATAGCAAAAATCAGGTTTTGAATGAAGAATCACATTTCTTGGTAAAATCATGCAGGATTGAAATTTTTGATGGTTTTTTACTCCTCTCAACAGCCCAAACAAGTTTCTAAAAGGATGAGTTTGCAACTACTTTACTTTTGGAGAAAATTCAAAACATTCATTATTCAATAGGGCCCAAACTATCAAAAACCAGCGGTTTCAATGAACACACATTTCTTGGTAGAATCATGCAGGACTGAAATTTTTGATGTTTTTCTACTCCTCTCATGAGCACAAACAAGTCTCTAAAAGCATGAGTTTGCAACTACTTTACTTTTGGAGAAAATTCAAAACATTCATTATTCAATAGAGCCCAATAGCAAAAACCAGCGTTTTGAATGAAGAATCACATTTCTTGGTAGAATCATGCAGGATTGAAATTTTTGATGGTTTTTTACTCCTCTCAACAGCCCAAACAAGTTTCTAAAAGGATGAGTTTGCAACTACTTTACTTTTGGAGAAAATTCAAAACATTCATTATTCAATAGGGCCCAAACTATCAAAAACCAGCGGTTTGAATGAACACATTTCTTGGTAGAATCATGCAGGACTGAAATTTTTGATGTTTTTCTACTCCTCTCATGAGCCCAAACAAGTCTCTAAAAGCATGAGTTTGCAACTACTTTACTTTTGGAGAAAATTCAAAACATTCACTATTCAATAGAGCCCAATAGCAAAAATCAGGTTTTGAATGAAGAATCACATTTCTTGGTAAAATCATGCAGGATTCAAATTTTTGATGGTTTTTTACTCCTCTCAACAGCCCAAACAAGTTTCTAAAAGGATGAGTTTGCAACTACTTTACTTTTGGAGAAAATTCAAAACATTCATTATTCAATAGGGCCCAAACTATCAAAAAACAGCGGTTTCAATGAACACACATTTCTTGGTAGAATCATGCAGGACTGAAATTTTTGATGTTTTTCTACTCCTCTCATGAGCCCAAACAAGTCTCTAAAAGCATGAGTTTGCAACTACTTTACTTTTGGAGAAAATTCAAAACATTCATTATTCAATAGAGCCCAATAGCAAAAACCAGCGTTTTGAATGAAGAATCACATTTCTTGGTAGAATCATGCAGGATTGAAATTTTTGATGGTTTTTTACTCCTCTCAACAGCCCAAACAAGTTTCTAAAAGGATGAGTTTGCAACTACTTTACTTTTGGAGAAAATTCAAAACATTCATTATTCAATAGGGCCCAAACTATCAAAAACCAGCGGTTTGAATGAACACATTTCTTGGTAGAATCATGCAGGACTGAAATTTTTGATGTTTTTCTACTCCTCTCATGAGCCCAAACAAGTCTCTAAAAGCATGAGTTTGCAACTACTTTACTTTTGGAGAAAATTCAAAACATTCACTATTCAATAGAGCCCAATAGCAAAAATCAGGTTTTGAATGAAGAATCACATTTCTTGGTAAAATCATGCAGGATTGAAATTTTTGATGGTTTTTTACTCCTCTCAACAGCCCAAACAAGTTTCTAAAAGGATGAGTTTGCAACTACTTTACTTTTGGAGAAAATTCAAAACATTCATTATTCAATAGGGCCCAAACTATCAAAAACCAGCGGTTTCAATGAACACACATTTCTTGGTAGAATCATGCAGGACTGAAATTTTTGATGTTTTTCTACTCCTCTCATGAGCCCAAACAAGTCTCTAAAAGCATGAGTTTGCAACTACTTTACTTTTGGAGAAAATTCAAAACATTCATTATTCAACAGAGCCCAATAGCAAAAACCAGCGTTTTGAATGAAGAATCACATTTCTTGGTAGAATCATGCAGGATTGAAATTTTTGATGGTTTTTTACTCCTCTCAACAGCCCAAACAAGTTTCTAAAAGGATGAGTTTGCAACTACTTTACTTTTGGAGAAAATTCAAAACATTCATTATTCAATAGGGCCCAAACTATCAAAAACCAGCGGTTTCAATGAACACACATTTCTTGGTAGAATCATGCAGGACTGAAATTTTTGATGTTTTTCTACTCCTCTCATGAGCCCAAACAAGTCTCTAAAAGCATGAGTTTGCAACTACTTTACTTTTGGAGAAAATTCAAAACATTCATTATTCAATAGAGCCCAATAGCAAAAACCAGCGTTTTGAATGAAGAATCACATTTCTTGGTAGAATCATGCAGGATTGAAATTTTTGATGGTTTTTTACTCCTCTCAACAGCCCAAACAAGTTTCTAAAAGGATGAGTTTGCAACTACTTTACTTTTGGAGAAAATTCAAAACATTCATTATTCAATAGGGCCCAAACTATCAAAAACCAGCGGTTTCAATGAACACACATTTCTTGGTAGAATCATGCAGGACTGAAATTTTTGATGTTTTTCTACTCCTCTCATGAGCCCAAACAAGTCTCTAAAAGCATGAGTTTGCAACTACTTTACTTTTGGAGAAAATTCAAAACATTCATTATTCAATAGAGCCCAATAGCAAAAACCAGCGTTTTGAATGAAGAATCACATTTCTTGGTAAAATCATGCAGGATTGAAATTTTTGATGGTTTTTTACTCCTCTCAACAGCCCAAACAAGTTTCTAAAAGGATGAGTTTGCAACTACTTTACTTTTGGAGAAAATTCAAAACATTCATTATTCAATAGGGCCCAAACTATCAAAAACCAGCGGTTTCAATGAACACACATTTCTTGGTAGAATCATGCAGGACTGAAATTTTTGATGTTTTTCTACTCCTCTCATGAGCCCAAACAAGTCTCTAAAAGCATGAGTTTGCAACTACTTTACTTTTGGAGAAAATTCAAAACATTCATTATTCAATAGAGCCCAATAGCAAAAACCAGCATTTTGAATGAAGAATCACATTTCTTGGTAGAATCATGCAGGATTGAAATTTTTGATGGTTTTTTACTCCTCTCAACAGCCCAAACAAGTTTCTAAAAGGATGAGTTTGCAACTACTTTACTTTTGGAGAAAATTCAAAACATTCATTATTCAATAGGGTCCAAACTATCAAAAACCAGCGGTTTGAATGAACACATTTCTTGGTAGAATCATGCAGGACTGAAATTTTTGATGTTTTTCTACTCCTCTCATGAGCCCAAACAAGTCTCTAAAAGCATGAGTTTGCAACTACTTTACTTTTGGAGAAAATTCAAAACATTCACTATTCAATAGAGCCCAATAGCAAAAATCAGGTTTTGAATGAAGAATCACATTTCTTGGTAAAATCATGCAGGATTGAAATTTTTGATGGTTTTTTACTCCTCTCAACAGCCCAAACAAGTTTCTAAAAGGATGAGTTTGCAACTACTTTACTTTTGGAGAAAATTCAAAACATTCATTATTCAATAGGGCCCAAACTATCAAAAACCAGCGGTTTCAATGAACACACATTTCTTGGTAGAATCATGCAGGACTGAAATTTTTGATGTTTTTCTACTCCTCTCATGAGCCCAAACAAGTCTCTAAAAGCATGAGTTTGCAACTACTTTACTTTTGGAGAAAATTCAAAACATTCATTATTCAATAGAGCCCAATAGCAAAAACCAGCGTTTTGAATGAAGAATCACATTTCTTGGTAGAATCATGCAGGATTGAAATTTTTGATGGTTTTTTACTCCTCTCAACAGCCCAAACAAGTTTCTAAAAGGATGAGTTTGCAACTACTTTACTTTTGGAGAAAATTCAAAACATTCATTATTCAATAGGGCCCAAACTATCAAAAACCAGCGGTTTCAATGAACACACATTTCTTGGTAGAATCATGCAGGACTGAAATTTTTGATGTTTTTCTACTCCTCTCATGAGCCCAAACAAGTCTCTAAAAGCATGAGTTTGCAACTACTTTACTTTTGGAGAAAATTCAAAACATTCATTATTCAATAGAGCCCAATAGCAAAAACCAGCGTTTTGAATGAAGAATCACATTTCTTGGTAGAATCATGCAGGATTGAAATTTTTGATGGTTTTTTACTCCTCTCAACAGCCCAAACAAGTTTCTAAAAGGATGAGTTTGCAACTACTTTACTTTTGGAGAAAATTCAAAACATTCATTATTCAATAGGGCCCAAACTATCAAAAACCAGCGGTTTCAATGAACACACATTTCTTGGTAGAATCATGCAGGACTGAAATTTTTGATGTTTTTCTACTCCTCTCATGAGTAGTGTTGAGCATTCCGATACCGCAAGTATCGGGTATCGGCCGATATCAGCGGTATCGGAATTCCGATACTTAATTCCGATACTTTTTTCATATCGGATTCCGGGATCGGAATCGGAATAGGAAGTTCCCATCATGCTATGAGCCTGCTTGCTTTGATTAAGCCAATGGGAATCCTCCGAAGTGTGGGCACATCCTGTTAGGCATGTAGGCATGTTAACTATTGGCATGGCTGTGATTGGCTGCCGAAATGATGTCATGATGCACTATAAAAGCCACCGCAGCCGCCATTTCTGGTCACTCTGCTGTGAATTCAGTTAGGGACAGGCTGCTGTAGAAGACTGTGAGGGACAGTTAGAAATAGCGATTCTAAAAACAATATTGTGCTTTATCCAGGCTACATAAACCACCACTGTAGCTTGCTTTTCCCTAGCAGCGCTGTTTTCACAGCTGTCTGCAAGGGCTGTGTGAGTGCAGCTCACGCTGTGGAGTGGGTCCTGCAGCCACGTCAGGCTGTAGGCCACCCAGTGTGATCACTGCTGCCTCATACATCTTTTATTTTTTGAGCTGCATTTTTTAAATAATTTCAATCTAGTGTGCTTCCATCCGTATCCATATACGTTGGTTGCAAACACTAGTAGTAGACAGCGGAGCCT
Organism: Dendrobates tinctorius; assembly: GCF_039654945.1. Taxonomy (NCBI): domain Eukaryota; kingdom Metazoa; phylum Chordata; class Amphibia; order Anura; family Dendrobatidae; genus Dendrobates; species Dendrobates tinctorius. Next base: position 177,940 of record NW_027361820.1, read on the forward strand.
TTCTGCAGCCTTTCAGTGCTAGTGTCCACTTTGCTGCACTGTTCACGGCTGTCTGAGAGGTCTCTGACTGTGTGTGAGTGCAGCTCACGCTGAGTAGTGTGTCCTGCAGCTACGTCTGGCTGTAGGACGCTCAGCGTGCGTCACTGCCTCACACATATTTTTATTTGAGTGCAGCTCATTTTTTCTTCTATTAGTGTGCATCCATCCGTCTCCATCTACGGTGGTTGCAAACACTATATAGGAGTACACAGCGGAGCCTTTCTGCAGCCTGTCAGTGCCAGTGCCCACTTAGCTGCACTGTTGACGGCTGTCTGAGAGGTCTCTGACTGTGTGTGAGTGCAGCTCACGCTGAGTAGAGTGTCCTGCAGCTACGTCTGGTTGTAGGACGCTCAACGTGCGTCACTGCCTCACACATATTTGTCTCTGAGTGCAGCTCATTTTTTCTTCTCCTATTAGTGTGCATCCATCCGTATCCATCAACATTGGTTGGTTGCAAACACTATATAGGAGTAGATAGAGGAGCCTTTTTTTCTGGCTTGTGCCCTGCCGGCGCAGCCAGATTAGTATTACCCAATTTTTTTGGAGCCTCATCTTTTGCATTGTAGGTTACCTGCCTGCATTGTAATAGCTCCAAAAAGTTGGTGATACTATCAGTTTCAATTCTTTGTTCTCATACTTTGAGTTTGTTTCAAACAAAGAAACCACATAAAAAGTTCACCAAACACTACATTTTGAACTTGTGTAGGCCACATCAGCTCCTATTAAAGTCTAGTCCACACACACACACTTCATAAAATTAGTGTTTCTTGTACCTGTAACCAGCTGTTCAGGAATAAGCACACTAAGGCCCCCCTTTGTCCTTTTTTGCCTATCTTAAGCAGTCTTGCAAGATGAAGAAGGCAGGGAGTAAGGCGCGGGGGCGTGGGCGTGGGCGTGGAGTTTCAGCAGGGAGAGGACGTGGGGATTCTGCAGGGAGAGGACGTGGGGATTCTACAGGTAGAGGACGTGGGGATTCTGGGCCTGCTGCGGGCACCAGTGGATCAGCATCCCCCAGTTTTAGCAGGCAACAGTCCTTTATGCGCAGCTTTGTAGGACCTCAACGTACCCCACTGCTGCGGGAGGAACAAATTGAAGCCGTTGTCGGATGGATGGCAGCTAACGCATCGACTTCAATTACTTCCGCATCCTCTCAGGGTCAGAGCACCGAAGAGCAACCATCTGTCTCTTCACCACCTGCCAAAGTGCCCAGGCAGTCAGAGAGACATGGACAGGAGCCATCACAATCTCTACTTCTGTTCTCGGAATCTGTTGGCTTGGAAAGAGGGGGCCAGCCAAGCAGCATTCCTGAATGTGAAGAAGAGGGAGTATGCAGTGATGCGCAACTTCTTTGTCCCTCTGAATCTGAAGAGGCGAGTGGGCCAGTGCCTATGGTCAGCACACCTCAGTACGCATCAGATGATGACGAGACTCAGTTGCCACTTTCTGGTGCGTACGGTGCTGGCGAGACAACCCCGGAGAAGCAGCTGTTTGAAGAGGGGAGGGAAGATGATGAGGTCCTTGACCCATCATGGCGTGAGCAACAGGAAGGTGGTGGGAGCAGCTCGGAGGAAGAGATTCCCCTACCGGCCAAAACAGGAGGCAGAGGGAGGGGGAAGACTTGGTTGCCTGTACCCTCCACTTCGGCACCCGTTAGGAGCATTCCTCCTTCCAAAGGCAAACCGGGCGCTCACAAGAGTTGCAGTGCGTGGTCCTTTTTTGACACAGTTGCAGATGACATTTGCTTTGTCAAATGCAAGCTGTGTCATCAGAGAGTCAAAAGAGGGAGAAATGTCAGCAACCTCAATACCACAAATATGTGGAAACATGTGCGCTCCAAGCACGAGTTGGAGTTGCAGAGACACCCTCAAGACGTAGGCCAACGTACAGCACCACCTACCACCTCTTCAGTTCGTGTTGGGCCCTCTTCCTCCAGCTCACACACTGCTGGTTCGGCTTCCTCACAGGATCGCCAAGGAAGAACCTCTGCCACTGTTGTCCGGAGACCCTGTCAGATTCCACCCATAACAGCACGTTCCCATCCATCACAGCCATCGGTAGCACAGGCATGGGATAAAAGGCGCCCTTACTCGGCAAACCATCCCCGAGCACAGTCTCTGAATGCTGGCATTGCCAAACTTCTGGCAGTTGAAATGCTGTCATTCAGGCTGGTGGACACTGACACCTTCCGGGACTTAATGGCATTGGCAGTCCCCCAATACAACGTGCCCAGCCGCTTTTATTTCAGCAGGCGAGCCGTCCCTGCCCTGCAGAAACATGTTGAGGGCAAAATAAAACATGCGCTACTAAACGCCGTTAGTAGCAAGGTCCACCTGACCACCGATGCGTGGACCAGTAACCATGGACAGGGACGATACCTTTCCCTCACTGCCCACTGGGTCAATGTTGTGGAGCCGGGTACGGATCTGGAGAGTGGCGCTGTACGTGTTCTTCCAACGCCACGGATTGCAGGACTCCAGTCTGTACACATAGACTCCTCCTCCTACTCAAGTTCCTCAGAAACAGCAGAGCAGGAGCCTGTTACGACCGATATGAGCACAGCCGTGGCCAAACGTCAACAGGCTGTACTCAAATTAATTTCTTTGGGGAATCGAAGCCACACAGCGCAGGAGCTCTGGAATGCTATCAAGCTGGAGAGCGATGTGTGGTTTGGGCCAGCGAATCTCCAGCCGGGCTTGGTAGTGTGTGACAATGGCCGAAATCTGGTGGCAGCTCTTGGCCTAGGCAACCTCACACACATCCCATGTCTGGCACATGTTCTTAACTTGGTCGTGCAGAGCTTTCTGAGGGACTATCCGGATCTTGATGCACTGTTGCACAAGGTCCGCATAGAGTGCGCTCACTTGCGACGTTCCAGCACGGCAAGATCGCGCCTCGCTGCTCTGCAGCGACGATTTGGCCTTCCAGAACATCGCATCATATGTGACCTACCCACCCGGTGGAATTCAACGTTACATATGTTGGAGCGGTTGTGTGAGCAGCAGGCAGCAGTCATGGAGTACCAGCTGCATCAGGCGCAAACAAGTCGCACTGTGCGCCGTTCACACTTCAGCACCATTGAGTGGGCCTCTATGAAGGACATCTGCCTCGTTTTGCGTGCCTTCGATGAATCCACGCGGATGGCGAGTGCAGATGATGCACTAGTCAGCATGACTGTCCCCCTTATCTGCCTGCTTCAACAAACACTGCAAGCACTAAGGGATGAGGTTTCAGAAGAGGTGGAGGATGAGGAGTCCCAAATGCCATCTGCTTCTGGACAGTCTGCGCTACGTGTTTCCTCACAAAGGCCTAGGCAGGGGACACTTTGTGAGGAGGATGAGGAGGAGTCGATGGAGGAGGAAGACATCTCTCCAGAGGAGGGAGGTACACAAACCTCTACTCAGTATGTACAGCGAGGGTGGGGTGATGCAGAGCAGGTCGAGGTCACGCCTCAAACAGGGGACAGCGGTTCTTTGGCAGTTGGGAGTCTGCAGCACATGGTTGATTTCATGCTGCAGTGCCTGAGAAACGACCGCCGCATCGCCCACATTCTCGTCTCGGCTGATTATTGGGTGTACACCCTCCTAGATCCTCGCTACCGGGACAGCGTACAAAGGCTCATACCAACGTTGAACCGGGAGCGTAAAATGCGGGAGTACGAAGAGTCACTGGTGCAGTCCATAATGTTTTCCATTCCACCCGACAGCATTGTTGCAAGTGCTTTACAAAGCAGCTCTGTGCGTCGAGGCAGTGGAGGAAACTCTGCACAAAGAGGGAGCAGAGGCAGTGCCGCAGCACAAGGCAAGACCACTATGGCCCAAATGTGGCAAAGTTTTGTGTGTCCACCACAATTGTCTACACCATCAGCGACGCCTCGAGTCAGCAGGAGGCAACGCTTCCGTCAGATGGTGTCAGACTACATGTCTTGCCCTGTCGCTGTACTCCCAGATGGCTCTTCCCCCTTCAAGTTTTGGGTCTCTAAGCTGGATACATGGCCAGAGCTTAGCCAGTATGCATTGGAGGTGCTGGCTTGCCCTGCTGCCAGTGTATTATCGGAACGTGTCTTTAGTGCCGCAGGTGGTGTACTAACAGACCGTCGCACGCGACTATCTTCCGATAATGTTGACCGGCTGACTTTTCTGAAAATGAACAAGGCCTGGATCTCCAAAGACTTTGCCATTCCTCTTACAGACTAAATTAGTGGTTGGCAACTGTATCCAGGTCTGCTGGTGTGTTCATTTTTCTACCACCTGAACTATAATCCCTGTGCTTCAACACAGCCAGTTGTCGCTCAGATGTGTCGTCTGCACAGAGAAACACACTAGCTCCTGTGTTACTGGGGTTCAGTAATGCCAGCTGATCCCCTGCTGTGTGGACGGCAGAGTCACCAGCTCCATCAACATTCAAACCACTACTGATTTTTAACCGTGCCCAACTTAGGTCTCTGGCTCCACTGTCTCTACTATTTCCCCTGACCTCCAACCCCGCCATCTACATCTCTGAAGTGGCGTCAGCACAATCTACACTTGTTCCTGTGTTCCTGTGGCTCAGTCCCATCAGTTTATCCCCTGATGTGTGTCCGGCAAGGTCTCCTGCTCTGTCCACATTCCCATAACCAGTAGTGGGAATGAGGACAGAGCTGGCGAACTTGCCGGACAAACATCAGGGGATCAACTGATGGGACTGAGCACCAGTAACACAGGAACAAGTGTAGATTGTGCTGACGCCACTTCAGAGATGTAGCTGGCGGGGTTGGAGGCCAGGGTAAATAGTAGAGACAGTGGAGCCAGAGGCCTAAGTGGAGCATGGTTAGAATCAGTAGTAGTCCACAACCTCCATAAAAACCGCTGCCCATTGGCCTCTGCATGCGGCATGCGTAATCCTGGGCACCAACAGCGTCAGTTGGTGTTCAGAAGTGTCGTCTCCACAGAGCCAAACACGTTCGTTCAAGTGTTAGTGGGGTTCAGCACTGCCAGCTGTTCCCCTGCTGTGGAGATGGCAAGTCTCCTGCTGCCTTCACCTGCCAAAATCCAGAAGGCCCCAGCCTGCTCCTCGCCTAATCCTGGGCTCCAACAGCGTCAGTTGGTGTTCAGAAGTGTCGTCTCCACAGAACCAAACACGTTCGTTCAAGTGTTAGTGGGGTTCAGCACTGCCAGCTGTTCCCCTGCTGTGGAGATGGCAAGTCTCCTGCTGCATTCACCTGCCAAAATCCAGTAGGCCCCAGCCTGCTCCTCGCCTAATCCTGGGCTCCAACAGCGTCAGTTGGTGTTCAGAAGTGTCGTCTCCACAGAACCAAACACGTTCGTTCAAGTGTTAGTGGGGTTCAGCACTGCCAGCTGTTCCCCTGCTGTGGAGATGGCAAGTCTCCTGCTGCCTTCACCTGCCAAAATCCAGTAGGCCCCAGCCTGCTCCTCGCCTAATCCTGGGCTCCAACAGCGTCAGTTGGTGTTCAGAAGTGTCGTCTCCACAGAGCCAAACACGTTCGTTCAAGTGTTAGTGGGGTTCAGCACTGCCAGCTGTTCCCCTGCTGTGGAGATGGCAAGTCTCCTGCTGCATTCACCTGCCAAAATCCAGTAGGCCCCAGCCTGCTCCTCGCCTAATCCTGGGCTCCAACAGCGTCAGTTGGTGTTCAGAAGTGTCGTCTCCACAGAACCAAACACATTCGTTCAAGTGTTAGTGGGGTTCAGCACTGCCAGCTGTTCCCCTGCTGTGGAGATGGCAAGTCTCCTGCTGCCTTCACCTGCCAAAATCCAGTAGGCCCCAGCCTGCTCCTCGCCTAATCCTGGGCTCCAACAGCGTCAGTTGGTGTTCAGAAGTGTCGTCTCCACAGAACCAAACACATTCGTTCAAGTGTTAGTGGGGTTCAGCACTGCCAGCTGTTCCCCTGCTGTGGAGATGGCAAGTCTCCTGCTGCATTCACCTGCCAAAATCCAGTAGGCCCCAGCCTGCTCCTCGCCTAATCCTGGGCTCCAACAGCGTCAGTTGGTGTTCAGAAGTGTCGTCTCCACAGAACCAAACACGTTCGTTCAAGTGTTAGTGGGGTTCAGCACTGCCAGCTGTTCCCCTGCTGTGGAGATGGCAAGTCTCCTGCTGCCTTCACCTGCCAAAATCCAGTAGGCCCCAGCCTGCTCCTCGCCTAATCCTGGGCTCCAACAGCGTCAGTTGGTGTTCAGAAGTGTCGTCTCCACAGAACCAAACACATTCGTTCAAGTGTTAGTGGGGTTCAGCACTGCCAGCTGTTCCCCTGCTGTGGAGATGGCAAGTCTCCTGCTGCATTCACCTGCCAAAATCCAGTAGGCCCCAGCCTGCTCCTCGCCTAATCCTGGGCTCCAACAGCGTCAGTTGGTGTTCAGAAGTGTCGTCTCCACAGAACCAAACACGTTCGTTCAAGTGTTAGTGGGGTTCAGCACTGCCAGCTGTTCCCCTGCTGTGGAGATGGCAAGTCTCCTGCTGCCTTCACCTGCCAAAATCCAGTAGGCCCCAGCCTGCTCCTCGCCTAATCCTGGGCTCCAACAGCGTCAGTTGGTGTTCAGAAGTGTCGTCTCCACAGAACCAAACACATTCGTTCAAGTGTTAGTGGGGTTCAGCACTGCCAGCTGTTCCCCTGCTGTGGAGATGGCAAGTCTCCTGCTGCATTCACCTGCCAAAATCCAGTAGGCCCCAGCCTGCTCCTCGCCTAATCCTGGGCTCCAACAGCGTCAGTTGGTGTTCAGAAGTGTCGTCTCCACAGAACCAAACACATTCGTTCAAGTGTTAGTGGGGTTCAGCACTGCCAGCTGTTCCCCTGCTGTGGAGATGGCAAGTCTCCTGCTGCATTCACCTGCCAAAATCCAGTAGGCCCCAGCCTGCTCCTCGCCTAATCCTGGGCTCCAACAGCGTCAGTTGGTGTTCAGAAGTGTCGTCTCCACAGAACCAAACACGTTCGTTCAAGTGTTAGTGGGGTTCAGCACTGCCAGCTGTTCCCCTGCTGTGGAGATGGCAAGTCTCCTGCTGCCTTCACCTGCCAAAATCCAGTAGGCCCCAGCCTGCTCCTCGCCTAATCCTGGGCTCCAACAGCGTCAGTTGGTGTTCAGAAGTGTCGTCTCCACAGAGCCAAACACGTTCGTTCAAGTGTTAGTGGGGTTCAGCACTGCCAGCTGTTCCCCTGCTGTGGAGATGGCAAGTCTCCTGCTGCATTCACCTGCCAAAATCCAGTAGGCCCCAGCCTGCTCCTCGCCTAATCCTGGGCTCCAACAGCGTCAGTTGGTGTTCAGAAGTGTCGTCTCCACAGAGCCAAACACATTCGTTCAAGTGTTAGTGGGGTTCAGCACTGCCAGCTGTTCCCCTGCTGTGGAGATGGCAGTCTCTCCTGCTGTCTCCGCATTACAAAGACAGTAGGCCTCTGCCTACACCCTCCTATTTCCTGGGCTTCAACACAGCCAGTTGTAGTTCGGAAGTGCCGTCCACACGGAAAGAGACACTTGCTCCCGTGTCTCAGTGGGGTTCAGTAACGTCAGCTGATCCCCTGCTGTGTGGATGGCAGTCTCTCCTGCTGTAAACTCATTCAAAATACAGTAGGCCTCTGCCTACACCCTCCTATTTCCTGGGCTTCAACACAGCCAGTTGTAGTTCGGAAGTGCCGTCCACACGGAAAGAGATACTTGCTCCCGTGTCTCAGTGGGGTTCAGTAACGTCAGCTGATCCCCTGCTGTGTGGATGGCAGTCTCTCCTGCTGTAAACTCATTCAAAATACAGTAGGCCTCTGCCTACACCCTCCTATTTCCTGGGCTTCAACACAGCCAGTTGTAGTTCGGAAGTGCCGTCCACACGGAAAGAGACACTTGCTCCCGTGTCTCAGTGGGGTTCAGTAACGTCAGCTGATCCCCTGCTGTGTGGATGGCAGTCTCTCCTGCTGTCACCTCATTCAAAATTCAGTAGGCCTCTGCCTACACCCTCCTATTTCCTGGGCTTCAACACAGCCAGTTGTAGTTCGGAAGTGCCGTCCACACGGAAAGAGATACTTGCTCCCGTGTCTCAGTGGGGTTCAGTAACGTCAGCTGATCCCCTGCTGTGTGGATGGCAGTCTCTCCTGCTGTCACCTCATTCAAAATTCAGTAGGCCTCTGCCTACACCCTCCTATTTCCTGGGCTTCAACACAGCCAGTTGTAGTTCGGAAGTGCCGTCCACACGGAAAGAGATACTTGCTCCCGTGTCTCAGTGGGGTTCAGTAACGTCAGCTGATCCCCTGCTGTGTGGATGGCAGTCTCTCCTGCTGTAAACTCATTCAAAATACAGTAGGCCTCTGCCTACACCCTCCTATTTCCTGGGCTTCAACACAGCCAGTTGTAGTTCGGAAGTGCCGTCCACACGGAAAGAGATACTTGCTCCCGTGTCTCAGTGGGGTTCAGTAACGTCAGCTGATCCCCTGCTGTGTGGATGGCAGTCTCTCCTGCTGTCACCTCATTCAAAATTCAGTAGGCCTCTGCCTACACCCTCCTATTTCCTGGGCTTCAACACAGCCAGTTGTAGTTCGGAAGTGCCGTCCACACGGAAAGAGATACTTGCTCCCGTGTCTCAGTGGGGTTCAGTAACGTCAGCTGATCCCCTGCTGTGTGGATGGCAGTCTCTCCTGCTGTAAACTCATTCAAAATACAGTAGGCCTCTGCCTACACCCTCCTATTTCCTGGGCTTCAACACAGCCAGTTGTAGTTCGGAAGTGCCGTCCACACGGAAAGAGACACTTGCTCCCGTGTCTCAGTGGGGTTCAGTAACGTCAGCTGATCCCCTGCTGTGTGGATGGCAGTCTCTCCTGCTGTCACCTCATTCAAAATTCAGTAGGCCTCTGCCTACACCCTCCTATTTCCTGGGCTTCAACACAGCCAGTTGTAGTTCGGAAGTGCCGTCCACACGGAAAGAGATACTTGCTCCCGTGTCTCAGTGGGGTTCAGTAACGTCAGCTGATCCCCTGCTGTGTGGATGGCAGTCTCTCCTGCTGTAAACTCATTCAAAATACAGTAGGCCTCTGCCTACACCCTCCTATTTCCTGGGCTTCAACACAGCCAGTTGTAGTTCGGAAGTGCCGTCCACACGGAAAGAGATACTTGCTCCCGTGTCTCAGTGGGGTTCAGTAACGTCAGCTGATCCCCTGCTGTGTGGATGGCAGTCTCTCCTGCTGTCACCTCATTCAAAATTCAGTAGGCCTCTGCCTACACCCTCCTATTTCCTGGGCTTCAACACAGCCAGTTGTAGTTCGGAAGTGCCGTCCACACGGAAAGAGATACTTGCTCCCGTGTCTCAGTGGGGTTCAGTAACGTCAGCTGATCCCCTGCTGTGTGGATGGCAGTCTCTCCTGCTGTAAACTCATTCAAAATACAGTAGGCCTCTGCCTACACCCTCCTATTTCCTGGGCTTCAACACAGCCAGTTGTAGTTCGGAAGTGCCGTCCACACGGAAAGAGACACTTGCTCCCGTGTCTCAGTGGGGTTCAGTAACGTCAGCTGATCCCCTGCTGTGTGGATGGCAGTCTCTCCTGCTGTCACCTCATTCAAAATTCAGTAGGCCTCTGCCTACACCCTCCTATTTCCTGGGCTTCAACACAGCCAGTTGTAGTTCGGAAGTGCCGTCCACACGGAAAGAGATACTTGCTCCCGTGTCTCAGTGGGGTTCAGTAACGTCAGCTGATCCCCTGCTGTGTGGATGGCAGTCTCTCCTGCTGTCACCTCATTCAAAATTCAGTAGGCCTCTGCCTACACCCTCCTATTTCCTGGGCTTCAACACAGCCAGTTGTAGTTCGGAAGTGCCGTCCACACGGAAAGAGATACTTGCTCCCGTGTCTCAGTGGGGTTCAGTAACGTCAGCTGATCCCCTGCTGTGTGGATGGCAGTCTCTCCTGCTGTAAACTCATTCAAAATACAGTAGGCCTCTGCCTACACCCTCCTATTTCCTGGGCTTCAACACAGCCAGTTGTAGTTCGGAAGTGCCGTCCACACGGAAAGAGATACTTGCTCCCGTGTCTCAGTGGGGTTCAGTAACGTCAGCTGATCCCCTGCTGTGTGGATGGCAGTCTCTCCTGCTGTCACCTCATTCAAAATTCAGTAGGCCTCTGCCTACACCCTCCTATTTCCTGGGCTTCAACACAGCCAGTTGTAGTTCGGAAGTGCCGTCCACACGGAAAGAGATACTTGCTCCCGTGTCTCAGTGGGGTTCAGTAACGTCAGCTGATCCCCTGCTGTGTGGATGGCAGTCTCTCCTGCTGTAAACTCATTCAAAATACAGTAGGCCTCTGCCTACACCCTCCTATTTCCTGGGCTTCAACACAGCCAGTTGTAGTTCGGAAGTGCCGTCCACACGGAAAGAGACACTTGCTCCCGTGTCTCAGTGGGGTTCAGTAACGTCAGCTGATCCCCTGCTGTGTGGATGGCAGTCTCTCCTGCTGTCACCTCATTCAAAATTCAGTAGGCCTCTGCCTACACCCTCCTATTTCCTGGGCTTCAACACAGCCAGTTGTAGTTCGGAAGTGCCGTCCACACGGAAAGAGATACTTGCTCCCGTGTCTCAGTGGGGTTCAGTAACGTCAGCTGATCCCCTGCTGTGTGGATGGCAGTCTCTCCTGCTGTAAACTCATTCAAAATACAGTAGGCCTCTGCCTACACCCTCCTATTTCCTGGGCTTCAACACAGCCAGTTGTAGTTCGGAAGTGCCGTCCACACGGAAAGAGATACTTGCTCCCGTGTCTCAGTGGGGTTCAGTAACGTCAGCTGATCCCCTGCTGTGTGGATGGCAGTCTCTCCTGCTGTCACCTCATTCAAAATTCAGTAGGCCTCTGCCTACACCCTCCTATTTCCTGGGCTTCAACACAGCCAGTTGTAGTTCGGAAGTGCCGTCCACACGGAAAGAGATACTTGCTCCCGTGTCTCAGTGGGGTTCAGTAACGTCAGCTGATCCCCTGCTGTGTGGATGGCAGTCTCTCCTGCTGTAAACTCATTCAAAATACAGTAGGCCTCTGCCTACACCCTCCTATTTCCTGGGCTTCAACACAGCCAGTTGTAGTTCGAAAGTGCCGTCCACACGGAAAGAGATACTTGCTCCCGTGTCTCAGTGGGGTTCAGTAATGTCAGCTGATCCCCTGCTGTGTGGATGGCAAAGTCTCCTGCTGCCTACACAGTCGTACCACTACTGATTTTTAACCGTGCTCCAATTAGGCCTGTGGCTCCACTGTCTCTCGTATTTCCCCTGTCCTCCAACCCTGCCAGTTACAGCTCCGAAGTGGCGTCTGCACAATCCACACTTGTTCCTGTGTTACAGGTGTTCAGTCCGATCAGTTAATCCCCTGATGTGTGTCCGGCAATGTCGCCTGCTCTGTCCACATTCCCATTATCGGAATGTGGACAGAGCAGGCGACATTGCCGGACACACATCAGGGGATTAACTGACCGGACTGAACACCTGTAACACAGGAACAAGTGTGGATTGTGCAGACGCCACTTCGGAGCTGTAACTGGCGGGGTTGGAGGACAGGGGAAATACGAAAATCAGTGAATCCACAGGCCTAAGTGGAGCTTGGTTCAAATTAGTAGTCTACAACCGATCTTAAAATTTCTTCAATGCAGCCTAAGCCTGCTCCGTGCTTGTCCCTGGGCTTCAACACAGCCAGTTGTTGCTCGGAAGTGCCGTCTTCACAGAGTAAAACACTAGCTCCTGTGTTTGTGGGGTTCAGTAACGTCAGCTGTTCCCCTGCTGTTTTGATGGCAATCTGTCCTGCTGCCTCCCAATTGACAGCACATCAGGCCTCAGCCTGCTAAGTGCTTGTCCTGGGCTCCAACATCGCCAGTTGCTGCTCATAACTGACTTTGGCACGGGTACTCCCTCCTGCCCAGCTTGGTTCCAGCCCTGCCTGCTGTTTCCGGGAAGTGTCAATGTCAGTTTGCCACCCCAAGTTGCCATGTCGTGTTGCGGTTGGGTTAGCCGAGGCTAGGGTGCCAGCAGTTTAGGTGCTTCCTATGTGGACTGCGGGTTCTGGTAAGAAAGGTTTGTTCCATAGTGCCAGTAGGACAAGCACCCCCTGTAGGACTGTGTGATTCGGTAACTGCGGCCAGCTTGCGGCATGCCAACTTTGCTTTTCAGGGGTAACTTCTGATACCCCTCCGGGTTCCAGCACCGTCAGCTGGTTCTCATCAGAGCCTTTGGCCTAGGTGCCTCCATCTCGGTATCCGAGTTCCAGCAACGTCTGCTGGTCCTTGGTAGTGCTTTGTAGCACAGGTACCTCCTGCTTAGTAACCGGGTTCCAGCACCGTCAGCTGGTCCTCGGTTGTGCCATTGGCTCTTATTCCTTCTGCTGCCCCTCCGGGTGCCAGCACTGTCAGCTGGTCCTCGCTATTTCCATTTGCTCTTGCAGCTTATGCTACCCCTCCGGGTTCCAGCACCGTCAGCTGGTTCTCGTCAGAGCCTTTGGCCTAGGTGCCTCCATCTCGGTATCCGAGTTCCGGCAACGTCTGCTGGTCCTTGGTAGTGCTTTGTAGCACAGGTACCTCCTGCTTAGTAACCGGGTTCCAGCACCGTCAGCTGGTCCTCGGTTGTGCCATTGGCTCTTATTCCTTCTGCTGCCCCTCCGGGTGCCAGCACTGTCAGCTGGTCCTCGCTATTTCCATTTGCTCTTGCAGCTTATGCTACCCCTCCGGGTTCCAGCACCGTCAGCTGGTTCTCGTCAGAGCGTTTGGCCTAGGTGCCTCCATCTCGGTATCCGAGTTCCGGCAACGTCTGCTGGTCCTTGGTAGTGCTTTGTAGCACAGGTACCTCCTGCTTAGTAACCGGGTTCCAGCACCGTCAGCTGGTCCTCGGTAGTGCCATTGGCTCTTGTTCCTTCTGCTGCCCCTCCGGGTGCCAGTACCGTCAGCTGGTTCAAGAGGACAAAGAACAGGAAGACAACCACCAAGATGCAGAACAACAAGAGAGAGAAGACAAAGAAGCATAAAAAAAACAAAGCAGAAGAACATTAAGCATAAGACTAATACTCTGAGCAAATGATATTATCTTATTTATAAGCAGAAGAAGACTAAGCAGTGTATGGGGGTGAGTCCGTTCCTCCTCGTGGTGCCCCTGGAAAAGGCCTGCTTCTGCAGGCCAAACTGAACGCGGACAAATCCTGTTGTAAATCTTTTGTGACAGGCAGAACGGAAGGTGTAAACTTCTAACTTTTCTAGATAACAACTACAGGAATGCCTGACACAAACAAGAATATGATGAAGAAGAATAGGAAGAAGATGAAGAAGCTGAATATGTAGAATAATAATTGTTGAATAAGAAGAATATGAAGAATGTAAGAAAAGGAAGAAGAAGAAGAAGAAGAAGAAGAAGAAGAAGAAGAAGAAGAAGAAGAATGTAAAAAAAGGAAGTAGAAGAAGAAGAAGAAGAATGTAAAAAAAGGAATAAGAAGAAGAATGTAAAAAAAGGAAGTAGAAGAAGAAGAAGAAGAATGTAAAAAAAGGAAGTAGAAGAAGAAGAAGAAGAATGTAAAAAAAGGAAGTAGAAGAAGAAGACATACATGTCTGGCAAAATATAAATGAGGCTAACATAGTCAATATCTTTGTAACTCCTAACATCTTTAAAAAAAAAAGTTTAATTCCTGCTATTCCATTTGATTGGGCTAAACCTCTATGGCTTTAATGTCTCCTCCACCTCCCACAATACATTCTACATTATTCTTAGTTGTTTTTCTTCATGTAGAATTAACCTACAAGGAAAGAAAGGGTTTTTTTTAATTCCGATATTTTGGCCCCATTGACTTGCATTGGTTCCCGGTATCGGAATCGGCGATACCGATACTTTTTTTTAAGATCGGCCGATCCATTCCGATCCGATATTTTCAAGTATCGGCTGGTATCGCTCAACTCTACTCATGAGCCCAAACAAGTCTCTAAAAGCATGAGTTTGCAACTACTTTACTTTTGGAGAAAATTCAATACATTCATTATTCAATAGGGCCCAAACTATCAAAAACCAGCGGTTTGAATGAACACACATTTCTTGGTAGAATCATGCAGGACTGAAATTTTTGATGTTTTTCTACTCCTCTCATGAGCCCAAACAAGTCTCTAAAAGCATGAGTTTGCAACTACTTTACTTTTGGAGAAAATTCAAAACATTCACTATTCAATAGAGCCCAATAGCAAAAATCAGGTTTTGAATGAAGAATCACATTTCTTGGTAAAATCATGCAGGATTGAAATTTTTGATGGTTTTTTACTCCTCTCAACAGCCCAAACAAGTTTCTAAAAGGATGAGTTTGCAACTACTTTACTTTTGGAGAAAATTCAAAACATTCATTATTCAATAGGGCCCAAACTATCAAAAACCAGCGGTTTCAATGAACACACATTTCTTGGTAGAATCATGCAGGACTGACATTTTTGATGTTTTTCTACTCCTCTCATGAGCCCAAACAAGTCTCTAAAAGCATGAGTTTGCAACTACTTTACTTTTGGAGAAAATTCAAAACATTCACTATTCAATAGAGCCCAATAGCAAAAATCAGGTTTTGAATGAAGAATCACATTTCTTGGTAAAATCATGCAGGATTGAAATTTTTGATGGTTTTTTACTCCTCTCAACAGCCCAAACAAGTTTCTAAAAGGATGAGTTTGCAACTACTTTACTTTTGGAGAAAATTCAAAACATTCATTATTCAATAGGGCCCAAACTATCAAAAACCAGCGGTTTCAATGAACACACATTTCTTGGTAGAATCATGCAGGACTGAAATTTTTGATGTTTTTCTACTCCTCTCATGAGCCCAAACAAGTCTCTAAAAGCATGAGTTTGCAACTACTTTACTTTTGGAGAAAATTCAAAACATTCATTATTCAATAGAGCCCAATAGCAAAAACCAGCGTTTTGAATGAAGAATCACATTTCTTGGTAGAATCATGCAGGATTGAAATTTTTGATGGTTTTTTACTCCTCTCAACAGCCCAAACAAGTTTCTAAAAGGATGAGTTTGCAACTACTTTACTTTTGGAGAAAATTCAAAACATTCATTATTCAATAGGGCCCAAACTATCAAAAACCAGCGGTTTCAATGAACACACATTTCTTGGTAGAATCATGCAGGACTGAAATTTTTGATGTTTTTCTACTCCTCTCATGAGCCCAAACAAGTCTCTAAAAGCATGAGTTTGCAACTACTTTACTTTTGGAGAAAATTCAAAACATTCACTATTCAATAGAGCCCAATAGCAAAAATCAGGTTTTGAATGAAGAATCACATTTCTTGGTAAAATCATGCAGGATTGAAATTTTTGATGGTTTTTTACTCCTCTCAACAGCCCAAACAAGTTTCTAAAAGGATGAGTTTGCAACTACTTTACTTTTGGAGAAAATTCAAAACATTCATTATTCAATAGGGCCCAAACTATCAAAAACCAGCGGTTTCAATGAACACACATTTCTTGGTAGAATCATGCAGGACTGAAATTTTTGATGTTTTTCTACTCCTCTCATGAGCCCAAACAAGTCTCTAAAAGCATGAGTTTGCAACTACTTTACTTTTGGAGAAAATTCAAAACATTCATTATTCAATAGAGCCCAATAGCAAAAACCAGCGTTTTGAATGAAGAATCACATTTCTTGGTAGAATCATGCAGGATTGAAATTTTTGATGGTTTTTTACTCCTCTCAACAGCCCAAACAAGTTTCTAAAAGGATGAGTTTGCAACTACTTTACTTTTGGAGAAAATTCAAAACATTCATTATTCAATAGGGCCCAAACTATCAAAAACCAGCGGTTTCAATGAACACACATTTCTTGGTAGAATCATGCAGGACTGAAATTTTTGATGTTTTTCTACTCCTCTCATGAGCCCAAACAAGTCTCTAAAAGCATGAGTTTGCAACTACTTTACTTTTGGAGAAAATTCAAAACATTCATTATTCAATAGAGCCCAACAGCAAAAACCAGCGTTTTGAATGAAGAATCACATTTCTTGGTAGAATCATGCAGGATTGAAATTTTTGATGGTTTTTTACTCCTCTCAACAGCCCAAACAAGTTTCTAAAAGGATGAGTTTGCAACTACTTTACTTTTGGAGAAAATTCAAAACATTCATTATTCAATAGGGCCCAAACTATCAAAAACCAGCGGTTTCAATGAACACACATTTCTTGGTAGAATCATGCAGGACTGAAATTTTTGATGTTTTTCTACTCCTCTCATGAGCCCAAACAAGTCTCTAAAAGCATGAGTTTGCAACTACTTTACTTTTGGAGAAAATTCAAAACATTCATTATTCAATAGAGCCCAATAGCAAAAACCAGCGTTTTGAATGAAGAATCACATTTCTTGGTAGAATCATGCAGGATTGAAATTTTTGATGGTTTTTTACTCCTCTCAACAGCCCAAACAAGTTTCTAAAAGGATGAGTTTGCAACTACTTTACTTTTGGAGAAAATTCAAAACATTCATTATTCAATAGGGCCCAAACTATCAAAAACCAGCGGTTTCAATGAACACACATTTCTTGGTAGAATCATGCAGGACTGAAATTTTTGATGTTTTTCTACTCCTCTCATGAGCCCAAACAAGTCTCTAAAAGCATGAGTTTGCAACTACTTTACTTTTGGAGAAAATTCAAAACATTCATTATTCAATAGGGCCCAAACTATCAAAAACCAGCGGTTTGAATGAACACACATTTCTTGGTAGAATCATGCAGGACTGAAATTTTTGATGTTTTTCTACTCCTCTCATGAGCCCAAACAAGTCTCTAAAAGCATGAGTTTGCAACTACTTTACTTTTGGAGAAAATTCAAAACATTCATTATTCAGTAGAGCCCAATAGCAAAAACCAGCGTTTTGAATGAAGAATCACATTTCTTGGTAGAATCATGCAGGATTGAAATTTTTGATGGTTTTTTACTCCTCTCAACAGCCCAAACAAGTTTCTAAAAGGATGAGTTTGCAACTACTTTACTTTTGGAGAAAATTCAAAACATTCATTATTCAATAGGGCCCAAACTATCAAAAACCAGCGGTTTCAATGAACACACATTTCTTGGTAGAATCATGCAGGACTGAAATTTTTGATGTTTTTCTACTCCTCTCATGAGCCCAAACAAGTCTCTAAAAGGATGAGTTTGCAACTACTTTACTTTTGGAGAAAATTCAAAACATTCACTATTCAATAGAGCCCAATAGCAAAAATCAGGTTTTGAATGAAGAATCACATTTCTTGGTAAAATCATGCAGGATTGAAATTTTTGATGGTTTTTTACTCCTCTCAACAGCCCAAACAAGTTTCTAAAAGGATGAGTTTGCAACTACTTTACTTTTGGAGAAAATTCAAAACATTCATTATTCAATAGGGCCCAAACTATCAAAAACCAGCGGTTTCAATGAACACACATTTCTTGGTAGAATCATGCAGGACTGAAATTTTTGATGTTTTTCTACTCCTCTCATGAGCCCAAACAAGTCTCTAAAAGCATGAGTTTGCAACTACTTTACTTTTGGAGAAAATTCAAAACATTCATTATTCAATAGGGCCCAAACTATCAAAAACCAGCGGTTTGAATGAACACACATTTCTTGGTAGAATCATGCAGGACTGAAATTTTTGATGTTTTTCTACTCCTCTCATGAGCCCAAACAAGTCTCTAAAAGCATGAGTTTGCAACTACTTTACTTTTGGAGAAAATTCAAAACATTCATTATTCAGTAGAGCCCAATAGCAAAAACCAGCGTTTTGAATGAAGAATCACATTTCTTGGTAGAATCATGCAGGATTGAAATTTTTGATGGTTTTTTACTCCTCTCAACAGCCCAAACAAGTTTCTAAAAGGATGAGTTTGCAACTACTTTACTTTTGGAGAAAATTCAAAACATTCATTATTCAATAGGGCCCAAACTATCAAAAAACAGCGGTTTCAATGAACACACATTTCTTGGTAGAATCATGCAGGACTGAAATTTTTGATGTTTTTCTACTCCTCTCATGAGCCCAAACAAGTCTCTAAAAGGATGAGTTTGCAACTACTTTACTTTTGGAGAAAATTCAAAACATTCACTATTCAATAGAGCCCAATAGCAAAAATCAGGTTTTGAATGAAGAATCACATTTCTTGGTAAAATCATGCAGGATTGAAATTTTTGATGGTTTTTTACTCCTCTCAACAGCCCAAACAAGTTTCTAAAAGGATGAGTTTGCAACTACTTTACTTTTGGAGAAAATTCAAAACATTCATTATTCAATAGGGCCCAAACTATCAAAAACCAGCGGTTTCAATGAACACACATTTCTTGGTAGAATCATGCAGGACTGAAATTTTTGATGTTTTTCTACTCCTCTCATGAGCCCAAACAAGTCTCTAAAAGCATGAGTTTGCAACTACTTTACTTTTGGAGAAAATTCAAAACATTCACTATTCAATAGAGCCCAATAGCAAAAATCAGGTTTTGAATGAAGAATCACATTTCTTGGTAAAATCATGCAGGATTGAAATTTTTGATGGTTTTTTACTCCTCTCAACAGCCCAAACAAGTTTCTAAAAGGATGAGTTTGCAACTACTTTACTTTTGGAGAAAATTCAAAACATTCATTATTCAATAGGGCCCAAACTATCAAAAACCAGCGGTTTCAATGAACACACATTTCTTGGTAGAATCATGCAGGACTGAAATTTTTGATGTTTTTCTACTCCTCTCATGAGCCCAAACAAGTCTCTAAAAGCATGAGTTTGCAACTACTTTACTTTTGGAGAAAATTCAAAACATTCATTATTCAATAGAGCCCAATAGCAAAAACCAGTGTTTTGAATGAAGAATCACATTTCTTGGTAGAATCATGCAGGATTGAAATTTTTGATGGTTTTTTACTCCTCTCAACAGCCCAAACAAGTTTCTAAAAGGATGAGTTTGCAACTACTTTACTTTTGGAGAAAATTCAAAACATTCATTATTCAATAGGGCCCAAACTATCAAAAACCAGCGGTTTGAATGAACACATTTCTTGGTAGAATCATGCAGGACTGAAATTTTTGATGTTTTTCTACTCCTCTCATGAGCCCAAACAAGTCTCTAAAAGCATGAGTTTGCAACTACTTTACTTTTGGAGAAAATTCAAAACATTCACTATTCAATAGAGCCCAATAGCAAAAATCAGGTTTTGAATGAAGAATCACATTTCTTGGTAAAATCATGCAGGATTCAAATTTTTGATGGTTTTTTACTCCTCTCAACAGCCCAAACAAGTTTCTAAAAGGATGAGTTTGCAACTACTTTACTTTTGGAGAAAATTCAAAACATTCATTATTCAATAGGGCCCAAACTATCAAAAAACAGCGGTTTCAATGAACACACATTTCTTGGTAGAATCATGCAGGACTGAAATTTTTGATGTTTTTCTACTCCTCTCATGAGCCCAAACAAGTCTCTAAAAGCATGAGTTTGCAACTACTTTACTTTTGGAGAAAATTCAAAACATTCATTATTCAATAGAGCCCAATAGCAAAAACCAGCGTTTTGAATGAAGAATCACATTTCTTGGTAGAATCATGCAGGATTGAAATTTTTGATGGTTTTTTACTCCTCTCAACAGCCCAAACAAGTTTCTAAAAGGATGAGTTTGCAACTACTTTACTTTTGGAGAAAATTCAAAACATTCATTATTCAATAGGGCCCAAACTATCAAAAACCAGCGGTTTGAATGAACACATTTCTTGGTAGAATCATGCAGGACTGAAATTTTTGATGTTTTTCTACTCCTCTCATGAGCCCAAACAAGTCTCTAAAAGCATGAGTTTGCAACTACTTTACTTTTGGAGAAAATTCAAAACATTCACTATTCAATAGAGCCCAATAGCAAAAATCAGGTTTTGAATGAAGAATCACATTTCTTGGTAAAATCATGCAGGATTGAAATTTTTGATGGTTTTTTACTCCTCTCAACAGCCCAAACAAGTTTCTAAAAGGATGAGTTTGCAACTACTTTACTTTTGGAGAAAATTCAAAACATTCATTATTCAATAGGGCCCAAACTATCAAAAACCAGCGGTTTCAATGAACACACATTTCTTGGTAGAATCATGCAGGACTGAAATTTTTGATGTTTTTCTACTCCTCTCATGAGCCCAAACAAGTCTCTAAAAGCATGAGTTTGCAACTACTTTACTTTTGGAGAAAATTCAAAACATTCATTATTCAACAGAGCCCAATAGCAAAAACCAGCGTTTTGAATGAAGAATCACATTTCTTGGTAGAATCATGCAGGATTGAAATTTTTGATGGTTTTTTACTCCTCTCAACAGCCCAAACAAGTTTCTAAAAGGATGAGTTTGCAACTACTTTACTTTTGGAGAAAATTCAAAACATTCATTATTCAATAGGGCCCAAACTATCAAAAACCAGCGGTTTCAATGAACACACATTTCTTGGTAGAATCATGCAGGACTGAAATTTTTGATGTTTTTCTACTCCTCTCATGAGCCCAAACAAGTCTCTAAAAGCATGAGTTTGCAACTACTTTACTTTTGGAGAAAATTCAAAACATTCATTATTCAATAGAGCCCAATAGCAAAAACCAGCGTTTTGAATGAAGAATCACATTTCTTGGTAGAATCATGCAGGATTGAAATTTTTGATGGTTTTTTACTCCTCTCAACAGCCCAAACAAGTTTCTAAAAGGATGAGTTTGCAACTACTTTACTTTTGGAGAAAATTCAAAACATTCATTATTCAATAGGGCCCAAACTATCAAAAACCAGCGGTTTCAATGAACACACATTTCTTGGTAGAATCATGCAGGACTGAAATTTTTGATGTTTTTCTACTCCTCTCATGAGCCCAAACAAGTCTCTAAAAGCATGAGTTTGCAACTACTTTACTTTTGGAGAAAATTCAAAACATTCATTATTCAATAGAGCCCAATAGCAAAAACCAGCGTTTTGAATGAAGAATCACATTTCTTGGTAGAATCATGCAGGATTGAAATTTTTGATGGTTTTTTACTCCTCTCAACAGCCCAAACAAGTTTCTAAAAGGATGAGTTTGCAACTACTTTACTTTTGGAGAAAATTCAAAACATTCATTATTCAATAGGGCCCAAACTATCAAAAACCAGCGGTTTCAATGAACACACATTTCTTGGTAGAATCATGCAGGACTGAAATTTTTGATGTTTTTCTACTCCTCTCATGAGCCCAAACAAGTCTCTAAAAGCATGAGTTTGCAACTACTTTACTTTTGGAGAAAATTCAAAACATTCATTATTCAATAGAGCCCAATAGCAAAAACCAGCGTTTTGAATGAAGAATCACATTTCTTGGTAGAATCATGCAGGATTGAAATTTTTGATGGTTTTTTACTCCTCTCAACAGCCCAAACAAGTTTCTAAAAGGATGAGTTTGCAACTACTTTACTTTTGGAGAAAATTCAAAACATTCATTATTCAATAGAGCCCAAACTATCAAAAACCAGCGGTTTCAATAAACACACATTTCTTGGTAGAATCATGCAGGACTGAAATTTTTGATGTTTTTCTACTCCTCTCATGAGCCCAAACAAGTCTCTAAAAGCATGAGTTTGCAACTACTTTACTTTTGGAGAAAATTCAAAACATTCATTATTCAATAGGGCCCAAACTATCCAAAACCAGCGGTTTGAATGAACACACATTTCTTGGTAGAATCATGCAGGACTGAAATTTTTGATGTTTTTCTACTCCTCTCATGAGCACAAACAAGTCTCTAAAAGCATGAGTTTGCAACAACTTTACTTTTGGAGAAAATTCAAAACATTCACTATTCAATAGAGCCCAATAGCAAAAATCAGGTTTTGAATGAAGAATCACATTTCTTGGTAAAATCATGAAGGATTGAAATTTTTGATGGTTTTTTACTCCTCTCAACAGCCCAAACAAGTTTCTAAAAGGATGAGTTTGCAACTACTTTACTTTTGGAGAAAATTCAAAACATTCATTATTCAATAGGGCCCAAACTATCAAAAACCAGCGGTTTCAATGAACACACATTTCTTGGTAGAATCATGCAGGACTGAAATTTTTGATGTTTTTCTACTCCTCTCATGAGCCCAAACAAGTCTCTAAAAGCATGAGTTTGCAACTACTTTACTTTTGGAGAAAATTCAAAACATTCATTATTCAATAGAGCCCAATAGCAAAAACCAGCGTTTTGAATGAAGAATCACATTTCTTGGTAGAATCATGCAGGATTGAAATTTTTGATGGTTTTTTACTCCTCTCAACAGCCCAAACAAGTTTCTAAAAGGATGAGTTTGCAACTACTTTACTTTTGGAGAAAATTCAAAACATTCATTATTCAATAGGGCCCAAACTATCAAAAACCAGCGGTTTCAATGAACACACATTTCTTGGTAGAATCATGCAGGACTGAAATTTTTGATGTTTTTCTACTCCTCTCATGAGCCCAAACAAGTCTCTAAAAGCATGAGTTTGCAACTACTTTACTTTTGGAGAAAATTCAAAACATTCACTATTCAATAGAGCCCAATAGCAAAAATCAGGTTTTGAATGAAGAGTCACATTTCTTGGTAAAATCATGCAGGATTGAAATTTTTGATGGTTTTTTACTCCTCTCAACAGCCCAAACAAGTTTCTAAAAGGATGAGTTTGCAACTACTTTACTTTTGGAGAAAATTCAAAACATTCATTATTCAATAGGGCCCAAACTATCATAAACCAGCGGTTTCAATGAACACACATTTCTTGGTAGAATCATGCAGGACTGAAATTTTTGATGTTTTTCTACTCCTCTCATGAGCCCAAACAAGTCTCTAAAAGCATGAGTTTGCAACTACTTTACTTTTGGAGAAAATTCAAAACATTCACTATTCAATAGAGCCCAATAGCAAAAATCAGGTTTTGAATGAAGAATCACATTTCTTGGTAAAATCATGCAGGATTGAAATTTTTGATGGTTTTTTACTCCTCTCAACAGCCCAAACAAGTTTCTAAAAGGATGAGTTTGCAACTACTTTACTTTTGGAGAAAATTCAAAACATTCATTATTCAATAGGGCCCAAACTATCAAAAACCAGCGGTTTCAATGAACACACATTTCTTGGTAGAATCATGCAGGACTGAAATTTTTGATGTTTTTCTACTCCTCTCATGAGCCCAAACAAGTCTCTAAAAGCATGAGTTTGCAACTACTTTACTTTTGGAGAAAATTCAAAACATTCATTATTCAATAGAGCCCAATAGCAAAAACCAGCATTTTGAATGAAGAATCACATTTCTTGGTAGAATCATGCAGGATTGAAATTTTTGATGGTTTTTTACTCCTCTCAACAGCCCAAACAAGTTTCTAAAAGGATGAGTTTGCAACTACTTTACTTTTGGAGAAAATTCAAAACATTCATTATTCAATAGAGCCCAAACTATCAAAAACCAGCGGTTTCAATGAACACACATTTCTTGGTAGAATCATGCAGGACTGAAATTTTTGATGTTTTTCTACTCCTCTCATGAGCCCAAACAAGTCTCTAAAAGCATGAGTTTGCAACTACTTTACTTTTGGAGAAAATTCAAAACATTCATTATTCAATAGGGCCCAAACTATCCAAAACCAGCGGTTTGAATGAACACACATTTCTTGGTAGAATCATGCAGGACTGAAATTTTTGATGTTTTTCTACTCCTCTCATGAGCACAAACAAGTCTCTAAAAGCATGAGTTTGCAACAACTTTACTTTTGGAGAAAATTCAAAACATTCACTATTCAATAGAGCCCAATAGCAAAAATCAGGTTTTGAATGAAGAATCACATTTCTTGGTAAAATCATGAAGGATTGAAATTTTTGATGGTTTTTTACTCCTCTCAACAGCCCAAACAAGTTTCTAAAAGGATGAGTTTGCAACTACTTTACTTTTGGAGAAAATTCAAAACATTCATTATTCAATAGGGCCCAAACTATCAAAAACCAGCGGTTTCAATGAACACACATTTCTTGGTAGAATCATGCAGGACTGAAATTTTTGATGTTTTTCTACTCCTCTCATGAGCCCAAACAAGTCTCTAAAAGCATGAGTTTGCAACTACTTTACTTTTGGAGAAAATTCAAAACATTCATTATTCAATAGAGCCCAATAGCAAAAACCAGCGTTTTGAATGAAGAATCACATTTCTTGGTAGAATCATGCAGGATTGAAATTTTTGATGGTTTTTTACTCCTCTCATCAGCCCAAACAAGTTTCTAAAAGGATGAGTTTGCAACTACTTTACTTTTGGAGAAAATTCAAAACATTCATTATTCAATAGAGCCCAAACTATCAAAAACCAGCGGTTTCAATGAACACACATTTCTTGGTAGAATCATGCAGGACTGAAATTTTTGATGTTTTTCTACTCCTCTCATGAGCCCAAACAAGTCTCTAAAAGCATGAGTTTGCAACTACTTTACTTTTGGAGAAAATTCAAAACATTCATTATTCAATAGGGCCCAAACTATCCAAAACCAGCGGTTTGAATGAACACACATTTCTTGGTAGAATCATGCAGGACTGAAATTTTTGATGTTTTTCTACTCCTCTCATGAGCACAAACAAGTCTCTAAAAGCATGAGTTTGCAACAACTTTACTTTTGGAGAAAATTCAAAACATTCACTATTCAATAGAGCCCAATAGCAAAAATCAGGTTTTGAATGAAGAATCACATTTCTTGGTAAAATCATGAAGGATTGAAATTTGTGATGGTTTTTTACTCCTCTCAACAGCCCAAACAAGTTTCTAAAAGGATGAGTTTGCAACTACTTTACTTTTGGAGAAAATTCAAAACATTCATTATTCAATAGGGCCCAAACTATCAAAAACCAGCGGTTTCAATGAACACACATTTCTTGGTAGAATCATGCAGGACTGAAATTTTTGATGTTTTTCTACTCCTCTCATGAGCCCAAACAAGTCTCTAAAAGCATGAGTTTGCAACTACTTTACTTTTGGAGAAAATTCAAAACATTCATTATTCAATAGAGCCCAATAGCAAAAACCAGCGTTTTGAATGAAGAATCACATTTCTTGGTAGAATCATGCAGGATTGAAATTTTTGATGGTTTTTTACTCCTCTCAACAGCCCAAACAAGTTTCTAAAAGGATGAGTTTGCAACTACTTTACTTTTGGAGAAAATTCAAAACATTCATTATTCAATAGAGCCCAAACTATCAAAAACCAGCGGTTTCAATGAACACACATTTCTTGGTAGAATCATGCAGGACTGAAATTTTTGATGTTTTTCTACTCCTCTCATGAGCCCAAACAAGTCTCTAAAAGCATGAGTTTGCAACTACTTTACTTTTGGAGAAAATTCAAAACATTCATTATTCAATAGGGCCCAAACTATCCAAAACCAGCGGTTTGAATGAACACACATTTCTTGGTAGAATCATGCAGGACTGAAATTTTTGATGTTTTTCTACTCCTCTCATGAGCACAAACAAGTCTCTAAAAGCATGAGTTTGCAACAACTTTACTTTTGGAGAAAATTCAAAACATTCACTATTCAATAGAGCCCAATAGCAAAAATCAGGTTTTGAATGAAGAATCACATTTCTTGGTAAAATCATGAAGGATTGAAATTTTTGATGGTTTTTTACTCCTCTCAACAGCCCAAACAAGTTTCTAAAAGGATGAGTTTGCAACTACTTTACTTTTGGAGAAAATTCAAAACATTCATTATTCAATAGGGCCCAAACTATCAAAAACCAGCGGTTTCAATGAACACACATTTCTTGGTAGAATCATGCAGGACTGAAATTTTTGATGTTTTTCTACTCCTCTCATGAGCCCAAACAAGTCTCTAAAAGCATGAGTTTGCAACTACTTTACTTTTGGAGAAAATTCAAAACATTCATTATTCAATAGAGCCCAATAGCAAAAACCAGCGTTTTGAATGAAGAATCACATTTCTTGGTAGAATCATGCAGGATTGAAATTTTTGATGGTTTTTTACTCCTCTCAACAGCCCAAACAAGTTTCTAAAAGGATGAGTTTGCAACTACTTTACTTTTGGAGAAAATTCAAAACATTCATTATTCAATAGGGCCCAAACTATCAAAAACCAGCGGTTTCAATGAACACACATTTCTTGGTAGAATCATGCAGGACTGAAATTTTTGATGTTTTTCTACTCCTCTCATGAGCCCAAACAAGTCTCTAAAAGCATGAGTTTGCAACTACTTTACTTTTGGAGAAAATTCAAAACATTCACTATTCAATAGAGCCCAATAGCAAAAATCAGGTTTTGAATGAAGAATCACATTTCTTGGTAAAATCATGCAGGATTGAAATTTTTGATGGTTTTTTACTCCTCTCAACAGCCCAAACAAGTTTCTAAAAGGATGAGTTTGCAACTACTTTACTTTTGGAGAAAATTCAAAACATTCATTATTCAATAGGGCCCAAACTATCAAAAACCAGCGGTTTCAATGAACACACATTTCTTGGTAGAATCATGCAGGACTGAAATTTTTGATGTTTTTCTACTCCTCTCATGAGCCCAAACAAGTCTCTAAAAGCATGAGTTTGCAACTACTTTACTTTTGGAGAAAATTCAAAACATTCACTATTCAATAGAGCCCAATAGCAAAAATCAGGTTTTGAATGAAGAAACACATTTCTTGGTAAAATCATGCAGGATTGAAATTTTTGATGGTTTTTTACTCCTCTCAACAGCCCAAACAAGTTTCTAAAAGGATGAGTTTGCAACTACTTTACTTTTGGAGAAAATTCAAAACATTCATTATTCAATAGGGCCCAAACTATCAAAAACCAGCGGTTTCAATGAACACACATTTCTTGGTAGAATCATGCAGGACTGAAATTTTTGATGTTTTTCTACTCCTCTCATGAGCCCAAACAAGTCTCTAAAAGCATGAGTTTGCAACTACTTTACTTTTGGAGAAAATTCAAAACATTCATTATTCAATAGAGCCCAATAGCAAAAACCAGCGTTTTGAATGAAGAATCACATTTCTTGGTAGAATCATGCAGGATTGAAATTTTTGATGGTTTTTTACTCCTCTCAACAGCCCAAACAAGTTTCTAAAAGGATGAGTTTGCAACTACTTTACTTTTGGAGAAAATTCAAAACATTCATTATTCAATAGAGCCCAAACTATCAAAAACCAGCGGTTTCAATGAACACACATTTCTTGGTAGAATCATGCAGGACTGAAATTTTTGATGTTTTTCTACTCCTCTCATGAGCCCAAACAAGTCTCTAAAAGCATGAGTTTGCAACTACTTTACTTTTGGAGAAAATTCAAAACATTCATTATTCAATAGGGCCCAAACTATCCAAAACCAGCGGTTTGAATGAACACACATTTCTTGGTAGAATCATGCAGGACTGAAATTTTTGATGTTTTTCTACTCCTCTCATGAGCACAAACAAGTCTCTAAAAGCATGAGTTTGCAACAACTTTACTTTTGGAGAAAATTCAAAACATTCACTATTCAATAGAGCCCAATAGCAAAAATCAGGTTTTGAATGAAGAATCACATTTCTTGGTAAAATCATGAAGGATTGAAATTTTTGATGGTTTTTTACTCCTCTCAACAGCCCAAACAAGTTTCTAAAAGGATGAGTTTGCAACTACTTTACTTTTGGAGAAAATTCAAAACATTCATTATTCAATAGGGCCCAAACTATCAAAAACCAGCGGTTTCAATGAACACACATTTCTTGGTAGAATCATGCAGGACTGAAATTTTTGATGTTTTTCTACTCCTCTCATGAGCCCAAACAAGTCTCTAAAAGCATGAGTTTGCAACTACTTTACTTTTGGAGAAAATTCAAAACATTCATTATTCAATAGAGCCCAATAGCAAAAACCAGCGTTTTGAATGAAGAATCACATTTCTTGGTAGAATCATGCAGGATTGAAATTTTTGATGGTTTTTTACTCCTCTCAACAGCCCAAACAAGTTTCTAAAAGGATGAGTTTGCAACTACTTTACTTTTGGAGAAAATTCAAAACATTCATTATTCAATAGGGCCCAAACTATCAAAAACCAGCGGTTTCAATGAACACACATTTCTTGGTAGAATCATGCAGGACTGAAATTTTTGATGTTTTTCTACTCCTCTCATGAGCCCAAACAAGTCTCTAAAAGGATGAGTTTGCAACTACTTTACTTTTGGAGAAAATTCAAAACATTCACTATTCAATAGAGCCCAATAGCAAAAATCAGGTTTTGAATGAAGAATCACATTTCTTGGTAAAATCATGCAGGATTGAAATTTTTGATGGTTTTTTACTCCTCTCAACAGCCCAAACAAGTTTCTAAAAGGATGAGTTTGCAACTACTTTACTTTTGGAGAAAATTCAAAACATTCATTATTCAATAGGGCCCAAACTATCAAAAACCAGCGGTTTCAATGAACACACATTTCTTGGTAGAATCATGCAGGACTGAAATTTTTGATGTTTTTCTACTCCTCTCATGAGCCCAAACAAGTCTCTAAAAGCATGAGTTTGCAACTACTTTACTTTTGGAGAAAATTCAAAACATTCATTATTCAATAGGGCCCAAACTATCAAAAACCAGCGGTTTGAATGAACACACATTTCTTGGTAGAATCATGCAGGACTGAAATTTTTGATGTTTTTCTACTCCTCTCATGAGCCCAAACAAGTCTCTAAAAGCATGAGTTTGCAACTACTTTACTTTTGGAGAAAATTCAAAACATTCATTATTCAGTAGAGCCCAATAGCAAAAACCAGCGTTTTGAATGAAGAATCACATTTCTTGGTAGAATCATGCAGGATTGAAATTTTTGATGGTTTTTTACTCCTCTCAACAGCCCAAACAAGTTTCTAAAAGGATGAGTTTGCAACTACTTTACTTTTGGAGAAAATTCAAAACATTCATTATTCAATAGGGCCCAAACTATCAAAAACCAGCGGTTTCAATGAACACACATTTCTTGGTAGAATCATGCAGGACTGAAATTTTTGATGTTTTTCTACTCCTCTCATGAGCCCAAACAAGTCTCTAAAAGGATGAGTTTGCAACTACTTTACTTTTGGAGAAAATTCAAAACATTCACTATTCAATAGAGCCCAATAGCAAAAATCAGGTTTTGAATGAAGAATCACATTTCTTGGTAAAATCATGCAGGATTGAAATTTTTGATGGTTTTTTACTCCTCTCAACAGCCCAAACAAGTTTCTAAAAGGATGAGTTTGCAACTACTTTACTTTTGGAGAAAATTCAAAACATTCATTATTCAATAGGGCCCAAACTATCAAAAACCAGCGGTTTCAATGAACACACATTTCTTGGTAGAATCATGCAGGACTGAAATTTTTGATGTTTTTCTACTCCTCTCATGAGCCCAAACAAGTCTCTAAAAGCATGAGTTTGCAACTACTTTACTTTTGGAGAAAATTCAAAACATTCACTATTCAATAGAGCCCAATAGCAAAAATCAGGTTTTGAATGAAGAATCACATTTCTTGGTAAAATCATGCAGGATTGAAATTTTTGATGGTTTTTTACTCCTCTCAACAGCCCAAACAAGTTTCTAAAAGGATGAGTTTGCAACTACTTTACTTTTGGAGAAAATTCAAAACATTCATTATTCAATAGGGCCCAAACTATCAAAAACCAGCGGTTTCAATGAACACACATTTCTTGGTAGAATCATGCAGGACTGAAATTTTTGATGTTTTTCTACTCCTCTCATGAGCCCAAACAAGTCTCTAAAAGCATGAGTTTGCAACTACTTTACTTTTGGAGAAAATTCAAAACATTCATTATTCAATAGAGCCCAATAGCAAAAACCAGCGTTTTGAATGAAGAATCACATTTCTTGGTAGAATCATGCAGGATTGAAATTTTTGATGGTTTTTTACTCCTCTCAACAGCCCAAACAAGTTTCTAAAAGGATGAGTTTGCAACTACTTTACTTTTGGAGAAAATTCAAAACATTCATTATTCAATAGGGCCCAAACTATCAAAAACCAGCGGTTTGAATGAACACATTTCTTGGTAGAATCATGCAGGACTGAAATTTTTGATGTTTTTCTACTCCTCTCATGAGCCCAAACAAGTCTCTAAAAGCATGAGTTTGCAACTACTTTACTTTTGGAGAAAATTCAAAACATTCACTATTCAATAGAGCCCAATAGCAAAAATCAGGTTTTGAATGAAGAATCACATTTCTTGGTAAAATCATGCAGGATTCAAATTTTTGATGGTTTTTTACTCCTCTCAACAGCCCAAACAAGTTTCTAAAAGGATGAGTTTGCAACTACTTTACTTTTGGAGAAAATTCAAAACATTCATTATTCAATAGGGCCCAAACTATCAAAAAACAGCGGTTTCAATGAACACACATTTCTTGGTAGAATCATGCAGGACTGAAATTTTTGATGTTTTTCTACTCCTCTCATGAGCCCAAACAAGTCTCTAAAAGCATGAGTTTGCAACTACTTTACTTTTGGAGAAAATTCAAAACATTCATTATTCAATAGAGCCCAATAGCAAAAACCAGCGTTTTGAATGAAGAATCACATTTCTTGGTAGAATCATGCAGGATTGAAATTTTTGATGGTTTTTTACTCCTCTCAACAGCCCAAACAAGTTTCTAAAAGGATGAGTTTGCAACTACTTTACTTTTGGAGAAAATTCAAAACATTCATTATTCAATAGGGCCCAAACTATCAAAAACCAGCGGTTTGAATGAACACATTTCTTGGTAGAATCATGCAGGACTGAAATTTTTGATGTTTTTCTACTCCTCTCATGAGCCCAAACAAGTCTCTAAAAGCATGAGTTTGCAACTACTTTACTTTTGGAGAAAATTCAAAACATTCACTATTCAATAGAGCCCAATAGCAAAAATCAGGTTTTGAATGAAGAATCACATTTCTTGGTAAAATCATGCAGGATTGAAATTTTTGATGGTTTTTTACTCCTCTCAACAGCCCAAACAAGTTTCTAAAAGGATGAGTTTGCAACTACTTTACTTTTGGAGAAAATTCAAAACATTCATTATTCAATAGGGCCCAAACTATCAAAAACCAGCGGTTTCAATGAACACACATTTCTTGGTAGAATCATGCAGGACTGAAATTTTTGATGTTTTTCTACTCCTCTCATGAGCCCAAACAAGTCTCTAAAAGCATGAGTTTGCAACTACTTTACTTTTGGAGAAAATTCAAAACATTCATTATTCAACAGAGCCCAATAGCAAAAACCAGCGTTTTGAATGAAGAATCACATTTCTTGGTAGAATCATGCAGGATTGAAATTTTTGATGGTTTTTTACTCCTCTCAACAGCCCAAACAAGTTTCTAAAAGGATGAGTTTGCAACTACTTTACTTTTGGAGAAAATTCAAAACATTCATTATTCAATAGGGCCCAAACTATCAAAAACCAGCGGTTTCAATGAACACACATTTCTTGGTAGAATCATGCAGGACTGAAATTTTTGATGTTTTTCTACTCCTCTCATGAGCCCAAACAAGTCTCTAAAAGCATGAGTTTGCAACTACTTTACTTTTGGAGAAAATTCAAAACATTCATTATTCAATAGAGCCCAATAGCAAAAACCAGCGTTTTGAATGAAGAATCACATTTCTTGGTAGAATCATGCAGGATTGAAATTTTTGATGGTTTTTTACTCCTCTCAACAGCCCAAACAAGTTTCTAAAAGGATGAGTTTGCAACTACTTTACTTTTGGAGAAAATTCAAAACATTCATTATTCAATAGGGCCCAAACTATCAAAAACCAGCGGTTTCAATGAACACACATTTCTTGGTAGAATCATGCAGGACTGAAATTTTTGATGTTTTTCTACTCCTCTCATGAGCCCAAACAAGTCTCTAAAAGCATGAGTTTGCAACTACTTTACTTTTGGAGAAAATTCAAAACATTCATTATTCAATAGAGCCCAATAGCAAAAACCAGCGTTTTGAATGAAGAATCACATTTCTTGGTAGAATCATGCAGGATTGAAATTTTTGATGGTTTTTTACTCCTCTCAACAGCCCAAACAATTTTCTAAAAGGATGAGTTTGCAACTACTTTACTTTTGGAGAAAATTCAAAACATTCATTATTCAATAGGGCCCAAACTATCAAAAACCAGCGGTTTCAATGAACACACATTTCTTGGTAGAATCATGCAGGACTGAAATTTTTGATGTTTTTCTACTCCTCTCATGAGCCCAAACAAGTCTCTAAAAGCATGAGTTTGCAACTACTTTACTTTTGGAGAAAATTCAAAACATTCATTATTCAATAGAGCCCAATAGCAAAAACCAGCGTTTTGAATGAAGAATCACATTTCTTGGTAGAATCATGCAGGATTGAAATTTTTGATGGTTTTTTACTCCTCTCAACAGCCCAAACAAGTTTCTAAAAGGATGAGTTTGCAACTACTTTACTTTTGGAGAAAATTCAAAACATTCATTATTCAATAGAGCCCAAACTATCAAAAACCAGCGGTTTCAATAAACACACATTTCTTGGTAGAATCATGCAGGACTGAAATTTTTGATGTTTTTCTACTCCTCTCATGAGCCCAAACAAGTCTCTAAAAGCATGAGTTTGCAACTACTTTACTTTTGGAGAAAATTCAAAACATTCATTATTCAATAGGGCCCAAACTATCCAAAACCAGCGGTTTGAATGAACACACATTTCTTGGTAGAATCATGCAGGACTGAAATTTTTGATGTTTTTCTACTCCTCTCATGAGCACAAACAAGTCTCTAAAAGCATGAGTTTGCAACAACTTTACTTTTGGAGAAAATTCAAAACATTCACTATTCAATAGAGCCCAATAGCAAAAATCAGGTTTTGAATGAAGAATCACATTTCTTGGTAAAATCATGAAGGATTGAAATTTTTGATGGTTTTTTACTCCTCTCAACAGCCCAAACAAGTTTCTAAAAGGATGAGTTTGCAACTACTTTACTTTTGGAGAAAATTCAAAACATTCATTATTCAATAGGGCCCAAACTATCAAAAACCAGCGGTTTCAATGAACACACATTTCTTGGTAGAATCATGCAGGACTGAAATTTTTGATGTTTTTCTACTCCTCTCATGAGCCCAAACAAGTCTCTAAAAGCATGAGTTTGCAACTACTTTACTTTTGGAGAAAATTCAAAACATTCATTATTCAATAGAGCCCAATAGCAAAAACCAGCGTTTTGAATGAAGAATCACATTTCTTGGTAGAATCATGCAGGATTGAAATTTTTGATGGTTTTTTACTCCTCTCAACAGCCCAAACAAGTTTCTAAAAGGATGAGTTTGCAACTACTTTACTTTTGGAGAAAATTCAAAACATTCATTATTCAATAGGGCCCAAACTATCAAAAACCAGCGGTTTCAATGAACACACATTTCTTGGTAGAATCATGCAGGACTGAAATTTTTGATGTTTTTCTACTCCTCTCATGAGCCCAAACAAGTCTCTAAAAGCATGAGTTTGCAACTACTTTACTTTTGGAGAAAATTCAAAACATTCACTATTCAATAGAGCCCAATAGCAAAAATCAGGTTTTGAATGAAGAATCACATTTCTTGGTAAAATCATGCAGGATTGAAATTTTTGATGGTTTTTTACTCCTCTCAACAGCCCAAACAAGTTTCTAAAAGGATGAGTTTGCAACTACTTTACTTTTGGAGAAAATTCAAAACATTCATTATTCAATAGGGCCCAAACTATCAAAAACCAGCGGTTTCAATGAACACACATTTCTTGGTAGAATCATGCAGGACTGAAATTTTTGATGTTTTTCTACTCCTCTCATGAGCCCAAACAAGTCTCTAAAAGCATGAGTTTGCAACTACTTTACTTTTGGAGAAAATTCAAAACATTCACTATTCAATAGAGCCCAATAGCAAAAATCAGGTTTTGAATGAAGAATCACATTTCTTGGTAAAATCATGCAGGATTGAAATTTTTGATGGTTTTTTACTCCTCTCAACAGCCCAAACAAGTTTCTAAAAGGATGAGTTTGCAACTACTTTACTTTTGGAGAAAATTCAAAACATTCATTATTCAATAGGGCCCAAACTATCAAAAACCAGCGGTTTCAATGAACACACATTTCTTGGTAGAATCATGCAGGACTGAAATTTTTGATGTTTTTCTACTCCTCTCATGAGCCCAAACAAGTCTCTAAAAGCATGAGTTTGCAACTACTTTACTTTTGGAGAAAATTCAAAACATTCATTATTCAATAGAGCCCAATAGCAAAAACCAGCATTTTGAATGAAGAATCACATTTCTTGGTAGAATCATGCAGGATTGAAATTTTTGATGGTTTTTTACTCCTCTCAACAGCCCAAACAAGTTTCTAAAAGGATGAGTTTGCAACTACTTTACTTTTGGAGAAAATTCAAAACATTCATTATTCAATAGAGCCCAAACTATCAAAAACCAGCGGTTTCAATGAACACACATTTCTTGGTAGAATCATGCAGGACTGAAATTTTTGATGTTTTTCTACTCCTCTCATGAGCCCAAACAAGTCTCTAAAAGCATGAGTTTGCAACTACTTTACTTTTGGAGAAAATTCAAAACATTCATTATTCAATAGGGCCCAAACTATCCAAAACCAGCGGTTTGAATGAACACACATTTCTTGGTAGAATCATGCAGGACTGAAATTTTTGATGTTTTTCTACTCCTCTCATGAGCACAAACAAGTCTCTAAAAGCATGAGTTTGCAACAACTTTACTTTTGGAGAAAATTCAAAACATTCACTATTCAATAGAGCCCAATAGCAAAAATCAGGTTTTGAATGAAGAATCACATTTCTTGGTAAAATCATGAAGGATTGAAATTTTTGATGGTTTTTTACTCCTCTCAACAGCCCAAACAAGTTTCTAAAAGGATGAGTTTGCAACTACTTTACTTTTGGAGAAAATTCAAAACATTCATTATTCAATAGGGCCCAAACTATCAAAAACCAGCGGTTTCAATGAACACACATTTCTTGGTAGAATCATGCAGGACTGAAATTTTTGATGTTTTTCTACTCCTCTCATGAGCCCAAACAAGTCTCTAAAAGCATGAGTTTGCAACTACTTTACTTTTGGAGAAAATTCAAAACATTCATTATTCAATAGAGCCCAATAGCAAAAACCAGCGTTTTGAATGAAGAATCACATTTCTTGGTAGAATCATGCAGGATTGAAATTTTTGATGGTTTTTTACTCCTCTCAACAGCCCAAACAAGTTTCTAAAAGGATGAGTTTGCAACTACTTTACTTTTGGAGAAAATTCAAAACATTCATTATTCAATAGAGCCCAAACTATCAAAAACCAGCGGTTTCAATGAACACACATTTCTTGGTAGAATCATGCAGGACTGAAATTTTTGATGTTTTTCTACTCCTCTCATGAGCCCAAACAAGTCTCTAAAAGCATGAGTTTGCAACTACTTTACTTTTGGAGAAAATTCAAAACATTCATTATTCAATAGGGCCCAAACTATCCAAAACCAGCGGTTTGAATGAACACACATTTCTTGGTAGAATCATGCAGGACTGAAATTTTTGATGTTTTTCTACTCCTCTCATGAGCACAAACAAGTCTCTAAAAGCATGAGTTTGCAACAACTTTACTTTTGGAGAAAATTCAAAACATTCACTATTCAATAGAGCCCAATAGCAAAAATCAGGTTTTGAATGAAGAATCACATTTCTTGGTAAAATCATGAAGGATTGAAATTTTTGATGGTTTTTTACTCCTCTCAACAGCCCAAACAAGTTTCTAAAAGGATGAGTTTGCAACTACTTTACTTTTGGAGAAAATTCAAAACATTCATTATTCAATAGGGCCCAAACTATCAAAAACCAGCGGTTTCAATGAACACACATTTCTTGGTAGAATCATGCAGGACTGAAATTTTTGATGTTTTTCTACTCCTCTCATGAGCCCAAACAAGTCTCTAAAAGCATGAGTTTGCAACTACTTTACTTTTGGAGAAAATTCAAAACATTCATTATTCAATAGAGCCCAATAGCAAAAACCAGCGTTTTGAATGAAGAATCACATTTCTTGGTAGAATCATGCAGGATTGAAATTTTTGATGGTTTTTTACTCCTCTCAACAGCCCAAACAAGTTTCTAAAAGGATGAGTTTGCAACTACTTTACTTTTGGAGAAAATTCAAAACATTCATTATTCAATAGGGCCCAAACTATCAAAAACCAGCGGTTTCAATGAACACACATTTCTTGGTAGAATCATGCAGGACTGAAATTTTTGATGTTTTTCTACTCCTCTCATGAGCCCAAACAAGTCTCTAAAAGCATGAGTTTGCAACTACTTTACTTTTGGAGAAAATTCAAAACATTCACTATTCAATAGAGCCCAATAGCAAAAATCAGGTTTTGAATGAAGAATCACATTTCTTGGTAAAATCATGCAGGATTGAAATTTTTGATGGTTTTTTACTCCTCTCAACAGCCCAAACAAGTTTCTAAAAGGATGAGTTTGCAACTACTTTACTTTTGGAGAAAATTCAAAACATTCATTATTCAATAGGGCCCAAACTATCAAAAACCAGCGGTTTCAATGAACACACATTTCTTGGTAGAATCATGCAGGACTGAAATTTTTGATGTTTTTCTACTCCTCTCATGAGCCCAAACAAGTCTCTAAAAGCATGAGTTTGCAACTACTTTACTTTTGGAGAAAATTCAAAACATTCACTATTCAATAGAGCCCAATAGCAAAAATCAGGTTTTGAATGAAGAAACACATTTCTTGGTAAAATCATGCAGGATTGAAATTTTTGATGGTTTTTTACTCCTCTCAACAGCCCAAACAAGTTTCTAAAAGGATGAGTTTGCAACTACTTTACTTTTGGAGAAAATTCAAAACATTCATTATTCAATAGGGCCCAAACTATCAAAAACCAGCGGTTTCAATGAACACACATTTCTTGGTAGAATCATGCAGGACTGAAATTTTTGATGTTTTTCTACTCCTCTCATGAGCCCAAACAAGTCTCTAAAAGCATGAGTTTGCAACTACTTTACTTTTGGAGAAAATTCAAAACATTCATTATTCAATAGAGCCCAATAGCAAAAACCAGCGTTTTGAATGAAGAATCACATTTCTTGGTAGAATCATGCAGGATTGAAATTTTTGATGGTTTTTTACTCCTCTCAACAGCCCAAACAAGTTTCTAAAAGGATGAGTTTGCAACTACTTTACTTTTGGAGAAAATTCAAAACATTCATTATTCAATAGAGCCCAAACTATCAAAAACCAGCGGTTTCAATGAACACACATTTCTTGGTAGAATCATGCAGGACTGAAATTTTTGATGTTTTTCTACTCCTCTCATGAGCCCAAACAAGTCTCTAAAAGCATGAGTTTGCAACTACTTTACTTTTGGAGAAAATTCAAAACATTCATTATTCAATAGGGCCCAAACTATCCAAAACCAGCGGTTTGAATGAACACACATTTCTTGGTAGAATCATGCAGGACTGAAATTTTTGATGTTTTTCTACTCCTCTCATGAGCACAAACAAGTCTCTAAAAGCATGAGTT
This sequence comes from Dendrobates tinctorius, assembly GCF_039654945.1. Lineage (NCBI taxonomy): Eukaryota > Metazoa > Chordata > Amphibia > Anura > Dendrobatidae > Dendrobates > Dendrobates tinctorius. The sequence continues at coordinate 215,519 of NW_027361820.1, forward strand.
TGCAACAACTTTACTTTTGGAGAAAATTCAAAACATTCACTATTCAATAGAGCCCAATAGCAAAAATCAGGTTTTGAATGAAGAATCACATTTCTTGGTAAAATCATGAAGGATTGAAATTTTTGATGGTTTTTTACTCCTCTCAACAGCCCAAACAAGTTTCTAAAAGGATGAGTTTGCAACTACTTTACTTTTGGAGAAAATTCAAAACATTCATTATTCAATAGGGCCCAAACTATCAAAAACCAGCGGTTTCAATGAACACACATTTCTTGGTAGAATCATGCAGGACTGAAATTTTTGATGTTTTTCTACTCCTCTCATGAGCCCAAACAAGTCTCTAAAAGCATGAGTTTGCAACTACTTTACTTTTGGAGAAAATTCAAAACATTCATTATTCAATAGAGCCCAATAGCAAAAACCAGCGTTTTGAATGAAGAATCACATTTCTTGGTAGAATCATGCAGGATTGAAATTTTTGATGGTTTTTTACTCCTCTCAACAGCCCAAACAAGTTTCTAAAAGGATGAGTTTGCAACTACTTTACTTTTGGAGAAAATTCAAAACATTCATTATTCAATAGGGCCCAAACTATCAAAAACCAGCGGTTTCAATGAACACACATTTCTTGGTAGAATCATGCAGGACTGAAATTTTTGATGTTTTTCTACTCCTCTCATGAGCCCAAACAAGTCTCTAAAAGCATGAGTTTGCAACTACTTTACTTTTGGAGAAAATTCAAAACATTCACTATTCAATAGAGCCCAATAGCAAAAATCAGGTTTTGAATGAAGAATCACATTTCTTGGTAAAATCATGCAGGATTGAAATTTTTGATGGTTTTTTACTCCTCTCAACAGCCCAAACAAGTTTCTAAAAGGATGAGTTTGCAACTACTTTACTTTTGGAGAAAATTCAAAACATTCATTATTCAATAGGGCCCAAACTATCAAAAACCAGCGGTTTCAATGAACACACATTTCTTGGTAGAATCATGCAGGACTGAAATTTTTGATGTTTTTCTACTCCTCTCATGAGCCCAAACAAGTCTCTAAAAGCATGAGTTTGCAACTACTTTACTTTTGGAGAAAATTCAAAACATTCACTATTCAATAGAGCCCAATAGCAAAAATCAGGTTTTGAATGAAGAATCACATTTCTTGGTAAAATCATGCAGGATTGAAATTTTTGATGGTTTTTTACTCCTCTCAACAGCCCAAACAAGTTTCTAAAAGGATGAGTTTGCAACTACTTTACTTTTGGAGAAAATTCAAAACATTCATTATTCAATAGGGCCCAAACTATCAAAAACCAGCGGTTTCAATGAACACACATTTCTTGGTAGAATCATGCAGGACTGAAATTTTTGATGTTTTTCTACTCCTCTCATGAGCCCAAACAAGTCTCTAAAAGCATGAGTTTGCAACTACTTTACTTTTGGAGAAAATTCAAAACATTCATTATTCAATAGAGCCCAATAGCAAAAACCAGCGTTTTGAATGAAGAATCACATTTCTTGGTAGAATCATGCAGGATTGAAATTTTTGATGGTTTTTTACTCCTCTCAACAGCCCAAACAAGTTTCTAAAAGGATGAGTTTGCAACTACTTTACTTTTGGAGAAAATTCAAAACATTCATTATTCAATAGGGCCCAAACTATCAAAAACCAGCGGTTTCAATGAACACACATTTCTTGGTAGAATCATGCAGGACTGAAATTTTTGATGTTTTTCTTCTCCTCTCATGAGCCCAAACAAGTCTCTAAAAGCATGAGTTTGCAACTACTTTACTTTTGGAGAAAATTCAAAACATTCATTATTCAATAGAGCCCAATAGCAAAAACCAGCGTTTTGAATGAAGAATCACATTTCTTGGTAGAATCATGCAGGATTGAAATTTTTGATGGTTTTTTACTCCTCTCAACAGCCCAAACAAGTTTCTAAAAGGATGAGTTTGCAACTACTTTACTTTTGGAGAAAATTCAAAACATTCATTATTCAATAGGGCCCAAACTATCAAAAACCAGCGGTTTGAATGAACACATTTCTTGGTAGAATCATGCAGGACTGAAATTTTTGATGTTTTTCTACTCCTCTCATGAGCCCAAACAAGTCTCTAAAAGCATGAGTTTGCAACTACTTTACTTTTGGAGAAAATTCAAAACATTCATTATTCAATAGAGCCCAATAGCAAAAACCAGCGTTTTGAATGAAGAATCACATTTCTTGGTAGAATCATGCAGGATTGAAATTTTTGATGGTTTTTTACTCCTCTCAACAGCCCAAACAAGTTTCTAAAAGGATGAGTTTGCAACTACTTTACTTTTGGAGAAAATTCAAAACATTCATTATTCAATAGGGCCCAAACTATCAAAAACCAGCGGTTTCAATGAACACACATTTCTTGGTAGAATCATGCAGGACTGAAATTTTTGATGTTTTTCTACTCCTCTCATGAGCCCAAACAAGTCTCTAAAAGCATGAGTTTGCAACTACTTTACTTTTGGAGAAAATTCAAAACATTCATTATTCAATAGAGCCCAATAGCAAAAACCAGCGTTTTGAATGAAGAATCACATTTCTTGGTAGAATCATGCAGGATTGAAATTTTTGATGGTTTTTTACTCCTCTCAACAGCCCAAACAAGTTTCTAAAAGGATGAGTTTGCAACTACTTTACTTTTGGAGAAAATTCAAAACATTCATTATTCAATAGAGCCCAAACTATCAAAAACCAGCGGTTTCAATGAACACACATTTCTTGGTAGAATCATGCAGGACTGAAATTTTTGATGTTTTTCTACTCCTCTCATGAGCCCAAACAAGTCTCTAAAAGCATGAGTTTGCAACTACTTTACTTTTGGAGAAAATTCAAAACATTCATTATTCAATAGGGCCCAAACTATCCAAAACCAGCGGTTTGAATGAACACACATTTCTTGGTAGAATCATGCAGGACTGAAATTTTTGATGTTTTTCTACTCCTCTCATGAGCACAAACAAGTCTCTAAAAGCATGAGTTTGCAACAACTTTACTTTTGGAGAAAATACAAAACATTCACTATTCAATAGAGCCCAATAGCAAAAATCAGGTTTTGAATGAAGAATCACATTTCTTGGTAAAATCATGAAGGATTGAAATTTTTGATGGTTTTTTACTCCTCTCAACAGCCCAAACAAGTTTCTAAAAGGATGAGTTTGCAACTACTTTACTTTTGGAGAAAATTCAAAACATTCATTATTCAATAGGGCCCAAACTATCAAAAACCAGCGGTTTCAATGAACACACATTTCTTGGTAGAATCATGCAGGACTGAAATTTTTGATGTTTTTCTACTCCTCTCATGAGCCCAAACAAGTCTCTAAAAGCATGAGTTTGCAACTACTTTACTTTTGGAGAAAATTCAAAACATTCATTATTCAATAGAGCCCAATAGCAAAAACCAGCGTTTTGAATGAAGAATCACATTTCTTGGTAGAATCATGCAGGATTGAAATTTTTGATGGTTTTTTACTCCTCTCAACAGCCCAAACAAGTTTCTAAAAGGATGAGTTTGCAACTACTTTACTTTTGGAGAAAATTCAAAACATTCATTATTCAATAGGGCCCAAACTATCAAAAACCAGCGGTTTCAATGAACACACATTTCTTGGTAGAATCATGCAGGACTGAAATTTTTGATGTTTTTCTACTCCTCTCATGAGCCCAAACAAGTCTCTAAAAGCAAGAGTTTGCAACTACTTTACTTTTGGAGAAAATTCAAAACATTCATTATTCAATAGAGCCCAATAGCAAAAACCAGCGTTTTGAATGAAGAATCACATTTCTTGGTAGAATCATGCAGGATTGAAATTTTTGATGGTTTTTTACTCCTCTCAACAGCCCAAACAAGTTTCTAAAAGGATGAGTTTGCAACTACTTTACTTTTGGAGAAAATTCAAAACATTCATTATTCAATAGGGCCCAAACTATCAAAAACCAGCGGTTTCAATGAACACACATTTCTTGGTAGAATCATGCAGGACTGAAATTTTTGATGTTTTTCTACTCCTCTCATGAGCCCAAACAAGTCTCTAAAAGCATGAGTTTGCAACTACTTTACTTTTGGAGAAAATTCAAAACATTCATTATTCAATAGGGCCCAAACTATCAAAAACCAGCGGTTTGAATGAACACACATTTCTTGGTAGAATCATGCAGGACTGAAATTTTTGATGTTTTTCTACTCCTCTCATGAGCCCAAACAAGTCTCTAAAAGCATGAGTTTGCAAATACTTTACTTTTGGAGAAAATTCAAAACATTCATTATTCTGTAGAGCCCAATAGCAAAAACCAGCGTTTTGAATGAAGAATCACATTTCTTGGTAGAATCATGCAGGATTGAAATTTTTGATGGTTTTTTACTCCTCTCAACAGCCCAAACAAGTTTCTAAAAGGATGAGTTTGCAACTACTTTACTTTTGGAGAAAATTCAAAACATTCATTATTCAATAGGGCCCAAACTATCAAAAACCAGCCGTTTCAATGAACACACATGTCTTGGTAGAATCATGCAGGACTGAAATTTTTAATGTTTTTCTACTCATCTCATGAGCCCAAACAAGTCTCTAAAAGCATGAGTTTGCAACTACTTTACTTTTGGAGAAAATTCAAAACATTCACTATTCAATAGAGCCCAATAGCAAAAATCAGGTTTTGAATGAAGAATCACATTTCTTGGTAAAATCATGCAGGATTGAAATTTTTGATGGTTTTTTACTCCTCTCAACAGCCCAAACAAGTTTCTAAAAGGATGAGTTTGCAACTACTTTACTTTTGGAGAAAATTCAAAACATTCATTATTCAATAGGGCCCAAACTATCAAAAACCAGCGGTTTCAATGAACACACATTTCTTGGTAGAATCATGCAGGACTGAAATTTTTGATGTTTTTCTACTCCTCTCATGAGCCCAAACAAGTCTCTAAAAGCAAGAGTTTGCAACTACTTTACTTTTGGAGAAAATTCAAAACATTCATTATTCAATAGAGCCCAATAGCAAAAACCAGCGTTTTGAATGAAGAATCACATTTCTTGGTAGAATCATGCAGGATTGAAATTTTTGATGGTTTTTTACTCCTCTCAACAGCCCAAACAAGTTTCTAAAAGGATGAGTTTGCAACTACTTTACTTTTGGAGAAAATTCAAAACATTCATTATTCAATAGGGCCCAAACTATCAAAAACCAGCGGTTTCAATGAACACACATTTCTTGGTAGAATCATGCAGGACTGAAATTTTTGATGTTTTTCTACTCCTCTCATGAGCCCAAACAAGTCTCTAAAAGCATGAGTTTGCAACTACTTTACTTTTGGAGAAAATTCAAAACATTCATTATTCTGTAGAGCCCAATAGCAAAAACCAGCGTTTTGAATGAAGAATCACATTTCTTGGTAGAATCATGCAGGATTGAAATTTTTGATGGTTTTTTACTCCTCTCAACAGCCCAAACAAGTTTCTAAAAGGATGAGTTTGCAACTACTTTACTTTTGGAGAAAATTCAAAACATTCATTATTCAATAGGGCCCAAACTATCAAAAACCAGCCGTTTCAATGAACACACATGTCTTGGTAGAATCATGCAGGACTGAAATTTTTAATGTTTTTCTACTCATCTCATGAGCCCAAACAAGTCTCTAAAAGCATGAGTTTGCAACTACTTTACTTTTGGAGAAAATTCAAAACATTCACTATTCAATAGAGCCCAATAGCAAAAATCAGGTTTTGAATGAAGAATCACATTTCTTGGTAAAATCATGCAGGATTGAAATTTTTGATGGTTTTTTACTCCTCTCAACAGCCCAAACAAGTTTCTAAAAGGATGAGTTTGCAACTACTTTACTTTTGGAGAAAATTCAAAACATTCATTATTCAATAGGGCCAAACTATCAAAAACAAGCGGTTTCAATGAACACACATTTCTTGGTAGAATCATGCAGGACTGAAATTTTTGATGTTTTTCTACTCCACTCATGAGCCCAAACAAGTCTCTAAAAGCATGAGTTTGCAACTACTTTACTTTTGGAGAAAATTCAAAACATTCATTATTCAATAGGGCCCAAACTATCAAAAACCAGCGGTTTGAATGAACACACATTTCTTGGTAGAATCATGCAGGACTGAAATTTTTGATGTTTTTCTACTCCTCTCATGAGCCCAAACAAGTCTCTAAAAGCATGAGTTTGCAACTACTTTACTTTTGGAGAAAATTCAAAACATTCATTATTCAGTAGAGCCCAATAGCAAAAACCAGCGTTTTGAATGAAGAATCACATTTCTTGGTAGAATCATGCAGGATTGAAATTTTTGATGGTTTTTTACTCCTCTCAACAGCCCAAACAAGTTTCTAAAAGGATGAGTTTGCAACTACTTTACTTTTGGAGAAAATTCAAAACATTCATTATTCAATAGGGCCAAACTATCAAAAACAAGCGGTTTCAATGAACACACATTTCTTGGTAGAATCATGCAGGACTGAAATTTTTGATGTTTTTCTACTCCACTCATGAGCCCAAACAAGTCTCTAAAAGCATGAGTTTGCAACTACTTTACTTTTGGAGAAAATTCAAAACATTCATTATTCAATAGGGCCCAAACTATCAAAAACCAGCGGTTTGAATGAACACACATTTCTTGGTAGAATCATGCAGGACTGAAATTTTTGATGTTTTTCTACTCCTCTCATGAGCCCAAACAAGTCTCTAAAAGCATGAGTTTGCAACTACTTTACTTTTGGAGAAAATTCAAAACATTCATTATTCAGTAGAGCCCAATAGCAAAAACCAGCGTTTTGAATGAAGAATCACATTTCTTGGTAGAATCATGCAGGATTGAAATTTTTGATGGTTTTTTACTCCTCTCAACAGCCCAAACAAGTTTCTAAAAGGATGAGTTTGCAACTACTTTACTTTTGGAGAAAATTCAAAACATTCATTATTCAATAGGGCCCAAACTATCAAAAACCAGCCGTTTCAATGAACACACATGTCTTGGTAGAATCATGCAGGACTGAAATTTTTAATGTTTTTCTACTCATCTCATGAGCCCAAACAAGTCTCTAAAAGCATGAGTTTGCAACTACTTTACTTTTGGAGAAAATTCAAAACATTCACTATTCAATAGAGCCCAATAGCAAAAATCAGGTTTTGAATGAAGAATCACATTTCTTGGTAAAATCATGCAGGATTGAAATTTTTGATGGTTTTTTACTCCTCTCAACAGCCCAAACAAGTTTCTAAAAGGATGAGTTTGCAACTACTTTACTTTTGGAGAAAATTCAAAACATTCATTATTCAATAGGGCCAAACTATCAAAAACCAGCGGTTTCAATGAACACACATTTCTTGGTAGAATCATGCAGGACTGAAATTTTTGATGTTTTTCTAATCCTCTCATGAGCCCAAACAAGTCTCTAAAAGCATGAGTTTGCAACTACTTTACTTTTGGAGAAAATTCAAAACATTCATTATTCAATAGAGCCCAATAGCAAAAACCAGCGTTTTGAATGAAGAATCACATTTCTTGGTAGAATCATGCAGGATTGAAATTTTTGATGGTTTTTTACTCCTCTCAACAGCCCAAACAAGTTTCTAAAAGGATGAGTTTGCAACTACTTTACTTTTGGAGAAAATTCAAAACATTCATTATTCAATAGGGCCCAAACTATCAAAAACCAGCGGTTTCAATGAACACACATTTCTTGGTAGAATCATGCAGGACTGAAATTTTTGATGTTTTTCTACTCCTCTCATGAGCCCAAACAAGTCTCTAAAAGCATGAGTTTGCAACTACTTTACTTTTGGAGAAAATTCAAAACATTCATTATTCAATAGAGCCCAATAGCAAAAACCAGCGTTTTGAATGAAGAATCACATTTCTTGGTAGAATCATGCAGGATTTAAATTTTTGATGGTTTTTTACTCCTCTCAATAGCCCAAACAAGTTTCTAAAAGGATGAGTTTGCAACTACTTTACTTTTGGAGAAAATTCAAAACATTCATTATTCAATAGGGCCCAAACTATCAAAAACCAGCGGTTTCAATGAACACACATTTCTTGGTAGAATCATGCAGGACTGAAATTTATGATGTTTTTCTTCTCCTCTCATGAGCCCAAACAAGTCTCTAAAAGCATGAGTTTGCAACTACTTTACTTTTGGAGAAAATTCAAAACATTCATTATTCAATAGAGCCCATTAGCAAAAACCAGCGTTTTGAATGAAGAATCACATTTCTTGGTAGAATCATGCAGGATTGAAATTTTTGATGGTTTTTTACTCCTCTCAACAGCCCAAACAAGTTTCTAAAAGGATGAGTTTGCAACTACTTTACTTTTGGAGAAAATTCAAAACATTCATTATTCAATAGGGCCCAAACTATCAAAAACCAGCGGTTTGAATGAACACACATTTCTTGGTAGAATCATGCAGGACTGACATTTTTGATGTTTTTCTACTCCTCTCATGAGCCCAAACAAGTCTCTAAAAGCATGAGTTTGCAACTACTTTACTTTTGGAGAAAATTCAAAACATTCATTATTCAATATAGCCCAATAGCAAAAATCAGGTTTTGAATGAAGAATCACATTTCTTGGTAAAATCATGCAGGATTGAAATTTTTGATGGTTTTTTACTCCTCTCAACAGCCCAAACAAGTTTCTAAAAGGATGAGTTTGCAACTACTTTACTTTTGGAGAAAATTCAAAACATTCATTATTCAATAGGGCCCAAACTATCAAAAACAAGCGGTTTCAATGAACACACATTTCTTGGTAGAATCATGCAGGACTGAAATTTTTGATGTTTTTCTACTCCTCTCATGAGCCCAAACAAGTCTCTAAAAGCATGAGTTTGCAACTACTTTACTTTTGGAGAAAATTCAAAACATTCATTATTCAATAGAGCCCAATAGCAAAAACCAGCGTTTTGAATGAAGAATCACATTTCTTGGTAGAATCATGCAGGATTGAAATTTTTGATGGTTTTTTACTCCTCTCAACAGCCCAAACAAGTTTCTAAAAGGATGAGTTTGCAACTACTTTACTTTTGGAGAAAATTCAAAACATTCATTATTCAATAGGGCCCAAACTATCAAAAACCAGCGGTTTCAATGAACACACATTTCTTGGTAGAATCATGCAGGACTGAAATTTTTGATGTTTTTCTACTCCTCTCATGAGCCCAAACAAGTCTCTAAAAGCATGAGTTTGCAACTACTTTACTTTTGGAGAAAATTCAAAACATTCATTATTCAATAGGGCCCAAACTATCAAAAACCAGCGGTTTGAATGAACACACATTTCTTGGTAGAATCATGCAGGACTGAAATTTTTGATGTTTTTCTACTCCTCTCATGAGCCCAAACAAGTCTCTAAAAGCATGAGTTTGCAACTACTTTACTTTTGGAGAAAATTCAAAACATTCATTATTCTGTAGAGCCCAATAGCAAAAACCAGCGTTTTGAATGAAGAATCACATTTCTTGGTAGAATCATGCAGGATTGAAATTTTTGATGGTTTTTTACTCCTCTCAACAGCCCAAACAAGTTTCTAAAAGGATGAGTTTGCAACTACTTTACTTTTGGAGAAAATTCAAAACATTCATTATTCAATAGGGCCCAAACTATCAAAAACCAGCCGTTTCAATGAACACACATGTCTTGGTAGAATCATGCAGAACTGAAATTTTTAATGTTTTTCTACTCATCTCATGAGCCCAAACAAGTCTCTAAAAGCATGAGTTTGCAACTACTTTACTTTTGGAGAAAATTCAAAACATTCACTATTCAATAGAGCCCAATAGCAAAAATCAGGTTTTGAATGAAGAATCACATTTCTTGGTAAAATCATGCAGGATTGAAATTTTTGATGGTTTTTTACTCCTCTCAACAGCCCAAACAAGTTTCTAAAAGGATGAGTTTGCAACTACTTTACTTTTGGAGAAAATTCAAAACATTCATTATTCAATAGGGCCCAAACTATCAAAAACCAGCGGTTTCAATGAACACATATTTCTTGGTAGAATCATGCAGGACTGAAATTTTTGATGTTTTTCTACTCCTCTCATGAGCCCAAACAAGTCTCTAAAAGCATGAGTTTGCAACTACTTTACTTTTGGAGAAAATTCAAAACATTCACTATTCAATAGAGCCCAATAGCAAAAATCAGGTTTTGAATGAAGAATCACATTTCTTGGTAAAATCATGCAGGATTGAAATTTTTGATGGTTTTTTACTCCTCTCAACAGCCCAAACAAGTTTCTAAAAGGATGAGTTTGCAACTACTTTACTTTTGGAGAAAATTCAAAACATTCATTATTCAATAGGGCCCAAACTATCAAAAACCAGCGGTTTCAATGAACACACATTTCTTGGTAGAATCATGCAGGACTGAAATTTTTGATGTTTTTCTACTCCTCTCATGAGCCCAAACAAGTCTCTAAAAGCATGAGTTTGCAACTACTTTACTTTTGGAGAAAATTCAAAACATTCATTATTCAATAGGGCCCAAACTATCAAAAACCAGCGGTTTGAATGAACACACATTTCTTGGTAGAATCATGCAGGACTGAAATTTTTGATGTTTTTCTACTCCTCTCATGAGCCCAAACAAGTCTCTAAAAGCATGAGTTTGCAACTACTTTACTTTTGGAGAAAATTCAAAACATTCATTATTCTGTAGAGCCCAATAGCAAAAACCAGCGTTTTGAATGAAGAATCACATTTCTTGGTAGAATCATGCAGGATTGAAATTTTTGATGGTTTTTTACTCCTCTCAACAGCCCAAACAAGTTTCTAAAAGGATGAGTTTGCAACTACTTTACTTTTGGAGAAAATTCAAAACATTCATTATTCAATAGGGCCCAAACTATCAAAAACCAGCCGTTTCAATGAACACACATGTCTTGGTAGAATCATGCAGGACTGAAATTTTTAATGTTTTTCTACTCATCTCATGAGCCCAAACAAGTCTCTAAAAGCATGAGTTTGCAACTACTTTACTTTTGGAGAAAATTCAAAACATTCACTATTCAATAGAGCCCAATAGCAAAAATCAGGTTTTGAATGAAGAATCACATTTCTTGGTAAAATCATGCAGGATTGAAATTTTTGATGGTTTTTTACTCCTCTCAACAGCCCAAACAAGTTTCTAAAAGGATGAGTTTGCAACTACTTTACTTTTGGAGAAAATTCAAAACATTCATTATTCAATAGGGCCCAAACTATCAAAAACCAGCGGTTTCAATGAACACACATTTCTTGGTAGAATCATGCAGGACTGAAATTTTTGATGTTTTTCTACTCCTCTCATGAGCCCAAACAAGTCTCTAAAAGCATGAGTTTGCAACTACTTTACTTTTGGAGAAAATTCAAAACATTCACTATTCAATAGAGCCCAATAGCAAAAATCAGGTTTTGAATGAAGAATCACATTTCTTGGTAAAATCATGCAGGATTGAAATTTTTGATGGTTTTTTACTCCTCTCAACAGCCCAAACAAGTTTCTAAAAGGATGAGTTTGCAACTACTTTACTTTTGGAGAAAATTCAAAACATTCATTATTCAATAGGGCCCAAACTATCAAAAACCAGCGGTTTCAATGAACACACATTTCTTGGTAGAATCATGCAGGACTGAAATTTTTGATGTTTTTCTACTCCTCTCATGAGCCCAAACAAGTCTCTAAAAGCAAGAGTTTGCAACTACTTTACTTTTGGAGAAAATTCAAAACATTCATTATTCAATAGAGCCCAATAGCAAAAACCAGCGTTTTGAATGAAGAATCACATTTCTTGGTAGAATCATGCAGGATTGAAATTTTTGATGGTTTTTTACTCCTCTCAACAGCCCAAACAAGTTTCTAAAAGGATGAGTTTGCAACTACTTTACTTTTGGAGAAAATTCAAAACATTCATTATTCAATAGGGCCCAAACTATCAAAAACCAGCGGTTTCAATGAACACACATTTCTTGGTAGAATCATGCAGGACTGAAATTTTTGATGTTTTTCTACTCCTCTCATGAGCCCAAACAAGTCTCTAAAAGCATGAGTTTGCAACTACTTTACTTTTGGAGAAAATTCAAAACATTCATTATTCAATAGGGCCCAAACTATCAAAAACCAGCGGTTTGAATGAACACACATTTCTTGGTAGAATCATGCAGGACTGAAATTTTTGATGTTTTTCTACTCCTCTCATGAGCCCAAACAAGTCTCTAAAAGCATGAGTTTGCAACTACTTTACTTTTGGAGAAAATTCAAAACATTCATTATTCTGTAGAGCCCAATAGCAAAAACCAGCGTTTTGAATGAAGAATCACATTTCTTGGTAGAATCATGCAGGACTGAAATTTTTGATGGTTTTTTACTCCTCTCAACAGCCCAAACAAGTTTCTAAAAGGATGAGTTTGCAACTACTTTACTTTTGGAGAAAATTCAAAACATTCATTATTCAATAGGGCCCAAACTATCAAAAACCAGCCGTTTCAATGAACACACATGTCTTGGTAGAATCATGCAGGACTGAAATTTTTAATGTTTTTCTACTCATCTCATGAGCCCAAACAAGTCTCTAAAAGCATGAGTTTGCATCTACTTTACTTTTGGAGAAAATTCAAAACATTCACTATTCAATAGAGCCCAATAGCAAAAATCAGGTTTTGAATGAAGAATCACATTTCTTGGTAAAATCATGCAGGATTGAAATTTTTGATGGTTTTTTACTCCTCTCAACAGCCCAAACAAGTTTCTAAAAGGATGAGTTTGCAACTACTTTACTTTTGGAGAAAATTCAAAACATTCATTATTCAATAGGGCCCAAACTATCAAAAACCAGCGGTTTCAATGAACACACATTTCTTGGTAGAATCATGCAGGACTGAAATTTTTGATGTTTTTCTACTCCTCTCATGAGCCCAAACAAGTCTCTAAAAGCATGAGTTTGCAACTACTTTACTTTTGGAGAAAATTCAAAACATTCACTATTCAATAGAGCCCAATAGCAAAAATCAGGTTTTGAATGAAGAATCACATTTCTTGGTAAAATCATGCAGGATTGAAATTTTTGATGGTTTTTTACTCCTCTCAACAGCCCAAACAAGTTTCTAAAAGGATGAGTTTGCAACTACTTTACTTTTGGAGAAAATTCAAAACATTCATTATTCAATAGGGCCAAACTATCAAAAACAAGCGGTTTCAATGAACACACATTTCTTGGTAGAATCATGCAGGACTGAAATTTTTGATGTTTTTCTACTCCACTCATGAGCCCAAACAAGTCTCTAAAAGCATGAGTTTGCAACTACTTTACTTTTGGAGAAAATTCAAAACATTCATTATTCAATAGGGCCCAAACTATCAAAAACCAGCGGTTTGAATGAACACACATTTCTTGGTAGAATCATGCAGGACTGAAATTTTTGATGTTTTTCTACTCCTCTCATGAGCCCAAACAAGTCTCTAAAAGCATGAGTTTGCAACTACTTTACTTTTGGAGAAAATTCAAAACATTCATTATTCAGTAGAGCCCAATAGCAAAAACCAGCGTTTTGAATGAAGAATCACATTTCTTGGTAGAATCATGCAGGATTGAAATTTTTGATGGTTTTTTACTCCTCTCAACAGCCCAAACAAGTTTCTAAAAGGATGAGTTTGCAACTACTTTACTTTTGGAGAAAATTCAAAACATTCATTATTCAATAGGGCCCAAACTATCAAAAACCAGCCGTTTCAATGAACACACATGTCTTGGTAGAATCATGCAGGACTGAAATTTTTAATGTTTTTCTACTCATCTCATGAGCCCAAACAAGTCTCTAAAAGCATGAGTTTGCAACTACTTTACTTTTGGAGAAAATTCAAAACATTCACTATTCAATAGAGCCCAATAGCAAAAATCAGGTTTTGAATGAAGAATCACATTTCTTGGTAAAATCATGCAGGATTGAAATTTTTGATGGTTTTTTACTCCTCTCAACAGCCCAAACAAGTTTCTAAAAGGATGAGTTTGCAACTACTTTACTTTTGGAGAAAATTCAAAACATTCATTATTCAATAGGGAAAAACTATCAAAAACCAGCGGTTTCAATGAACACACATTTCTTGGTAGAATCATGCAGGACTGAAATTTTTGATGTTTTTCTACTCCTCTCATGAGCCCAAACAAGTCTCTAAAAGCATGAGTTTGCAACTACTTTACTTTTGGAGAAAATTCAAAACATTCATTATTCAATAGAGCCCAATAGCAAAAACCAGCGTTTTGAATGAAGAATCACATTTCTTGGTAGAATCATGCAGGATTGAAATTTTTGATGGTTTTTTACTCCTCTCAACAGCCCAAACAAGTTTCTAAAAGGATGAGTTTGCAACTACTTTACTTTTGGAGAAAATTCAAAACATTCATTATTCAATAGGGCCCAAACTATCAAAAACCAGCGGTTTCAATGAACACACATTTCTTGGTAGAATCATGCAGGACTGAAATTTTTGATGTTTTTCTACTCCTCTCATGAGCCCAAACAAGTCTCTAAATGCATGAGTTTGCAACTACTTTACTTTTGGAGAAAATTCAAAACATTCATTATTCAATAGAGCCCAATAGCAAAAACCAGCGTTTTGAATGAAGAATCACATTTCTTGGTAGAATCATGCAGGATTGAAATTTTTGATGGTTTTTTACTCCTCTCAACAGCCCAAACAAGTTTCTAAAAGGATGAGTTTGCAACTACTTTACTTTTGGAGAAAATTCAAAACATTCATTATTCAATAGGGCCCAAACTATCAAAAACCAGCGGTTTCAATGAACACACATTTCTTGGTAGAATCATGCAGGACTGAAATTTTTGATGTTTTTCTACTCCTCTCATGAGCCCAAACAAGTCTCTAAAAGCATGAGTTTGCAACTACTTTACTTTTGGAGAAAATTCAAAACATTCATTATTCAATAGAGCCCAATAGCAAAAACCAGCGTTTTGAATGAAGAATCACATTTCTTGGTAGAATCATGCAGGATTTAAATTTTTGATGGTTTTTTACTCCTCTCAATAGCCCAAACAAGTTTCTAAAAGGATGAGTTTGCAACTACTTTACTTTTGGAGAAAATTCAAAACATTCATTATTCAATAGGGCCCAAACTATCAAAAACCAGCGGTTTCAATGAACACACATTTCTTGGTAGAATCATGCAGGACTGAAATTTATGATGTTTTTCTTCTCCTCTCATGAGCCCAAACAAGTCTCTAAAAGCATGAGTTTGCAACTACTTTACTTTTGGAGAAAATTCAAAACATTCATTATTCAATAGAGCCCAATAGCAAAAACCAGCGTTTTGAATGAAGAATCACATTTCTTGGTAGAATCATGCAGGATTGAAATTTTTGATGGTTTTTTACTCCTCTCAACAGCCCAAACAAGTTTCTAAAAGGATGAGTTTGCAACTACTTTACTTTTGGAGAAAATTCAAAACATTCTTTATTCAATAGGGCCCAAACTATCAAAAACCAGCGGTTTCAATGAACACACATTTCTTGGTAGAATCATGCAGGACTGAAATTTTTGATGTTTTTCTACTCCTCTCATGAGCCCAAACAAGCCTCTAAAAGCATGAGTTTGCAACTACTTTACTTTTGGAGAAAATTCAAAACATTCATTATTCAATAGAGCCCAATAGCAAAAACCAGCGTTTTGAATGAAGAATCACATTTCTTGGTAGAATCATGCAGGATTGAAATTTTTGATGGTTTTTTACTCCTCTCAACAGCCCAAACAAGTTTCTAAAAGGATGAGTTTGCAACTACTTTACTTTTGGAGAAAATTCAAAACATTCATTATTCAATAGGGCCCAAACTATCAAAAACCAGCGGTTTCAATGAACACATATTTCTTGGTAGAATCATGCAGGACTGAAATTTTTGATGTTTTTCTACTCCTCTCATGAGCCCAAACAAGTCTCTAAAAGGATGAGTTTGCAACTACTTTACTTTTGGAGAAAATTCAAAACATTCATTATTCAATAGGGCCCAAACTATCAAAAACCAGCGGTTTCAATGAACACACATTTCTTGGTAGAATCATGCAGGACTGAAATTTTTGATGTTTTTCTACTCCTCTCATGAGCCCAAACAAGTCTCTAAAAGCATGAGTTTGCAACTACTTTACTTTTGGAGAAAATTCAAAACATTCATTATTCAATAGAGCCCAATAGCAAAAACCAGCGTTTTGAATGAAGAATCACATTTCTTGGTAGAATCATGCAGGATTGAAATTTTTGATGGTTTTTTACTCCTCTCAACAGCCCAAACAAGTTTCTAAAAGGATGAGTTTGCAACTACTTTACTTTTGGAGAAAATTCAAAACATTCATTATTCAATAGGGCCCAAACTATCAAAAACCAGCGGTTTCAATGAACACACATTTCTTGGTAGAATCATGCAGGACTGAAATTTTTGATGTTTTTCTACTCCTCTCATGAGCCCAAACAAGTCTCTAAAAGCATGAGTTTGCAACTACTTTACTTTTGGAGAAAATTCAAAACATTCACTATTCAATAGAGCCCAATAGCAAAAATCAGGTTTTGAATGAAGAATCACATTTCTTGGTAAAATCATGCAGGATTGAAATTTTTGATGGTTTTTTACTCCTCTCAACAGCCCAAACAAGTTTCTAAAAGGATGAGTTTGCAACTACTTTACTTTTGGAGAAAATTCAAAACATTCATTATTCAATAGGGCCCAAACTATCAAAAACCAGCGCTTTGAATGAACACATTTCTTGGTAGAATCATGCAGGACTGAAATTTTTGATGTTTTTCTACTCTCATGAGCCCAAACAAGTCTCTAAAAGCATGAGTTTGCAACTACTTTACTTTTGGAGAAAATTCAAAACATTCACTATTCAATAGAGCCCAATAGCAAAAATCAGGTTTTGAATGAAGAATCACATTTCTTGGTAAAATCATGCAGGATTGAAATTTTTGATGGTTTTTTACTCCTCTCAACAGCCCAAACAAGTTTCTAAAAGGATGAGTTTGCAACTACTTTACTTTTGGAGAAAATTCAAAACATTCATTATTCAATAGGGCCCAAACTATCAAAAACCAGCGGTTTCAATGAACACACATTTCTTGGTAGAATCATGCAGGACTGAAATTTTTGATGTTTTTCTACTCCTCTCATGAGCCCAAACAAGTCTCTAAAAGCATGAGTTTGCAACTACTTTACTTTTGGAGAAAATTCAAAACATTCATTATTCAATAGAGCCCAATAGCAAAAACCAGCGTTTTGAATGAAGAATCACATTTCTTGGTAGAATCATGCAGGATTGAAATTTTTGATGGTTTTTTACTCCTCTCAACAGCCCAAACAAGTTTCTAAAAGGATGAGTTTGCAACTACTTTACTTTTGGAGAAAATTCAAAACATTCATTATTCAATAGAGCCCAAACTATCAAAAACCAGTGGTTTCAATGAACACACATTTCTTGGTAGAATCATGCAGGACTGAAATTTTTGATGTTTTTCTACTCCTCTCATGAGCCCAAACAAGTCTCTAAAAGCATGAGTTTGCAACTACTTTACTTTTGGAGAAAATTCAAAACATTCATTATTCAATAGAGCCCAATAGCAAAAACCAGCGTTTTGAATGAAGAATCACATTTCTTGGTAGAATCATGCAGGATTGAAATTTTTGATGGTTTTTTACTCCTCTCAACAGCCCAAACAAGTTTCTAAAAGGATGAGTTTGCAACTACTTTACTTTTGGAGAAAATTCAAAACATTCATTATTCAATAGGGCCCAAACTATCAAAAACCAGCGGTTTGAATGAACACATTTCTTGGTAGAATCATGCAGGACTGAAATTTTTGATGTTTTTCTACTCCTCTCATGAGCCCAAACAAGTCTCTAAAAGCATGAGTTTGCAACTACTTTACTTTTGGAGAAAATTCAAAACATTCACTATTCAATAGAGCCCAATAGCAAAAATCAGGTTTTGAATGAAGAATCACATTTCTTGGTAAAATCATGCAGGATTGAAATTTTTGATGGTTTTTTACTCCTCTCAACAGCCCAAACAAGTTTCTAAAAGGATGAGTTTGCAACTACTTTACTTTTGGAGAAAATTCAAAACATTCATTATTCAATAGGGCCCAAACTATCAAAAACCAGCGGTTTCAATGAACACACATTTCTTGGTAGAATCATGCAGGACTTAAATTTTTGATGTTTTTCTACTCCTCTCATGAGCCCAAACAAGTCTCTAAAAGCATGAGTTTGCAACTACTTTACTTTTGGAGAAAATTCAAAACATTCATTATTCAACAGAGCCCAATAGCAAAAACCAGCGTTTTGAATGAAGAATCACATTTCTTGGTAGAATCATGCAGGATTGAAATTTTTGATAGTTTTTTATCCTCTCAACAGCCCAAACAAGTTTCTAAAAGGATGAGTTTGCAACTACTTTACTTTTGGAGAAAATTCAAAACATTCATTATTCAATAGGGCCCAAACTATCAAAAACCAGCCGTTTCAATGAACACACATGTCTTGGTAGAATCATGCAGGACTGAAATTTTTGATGTTTTTCTACTCATCTCATGAGCCCAAACAAGTCTCTAAAAGCATGAGTTTGCAACTACTTTACTTTTGGAGAAAATTCAAAACATTCATTATTCAATAGAGCCCAATAGCAAAAACCAGCGTTTTGAATGAAGAATCACATTTCTTGGTAGAATCATGCAGGATTGAAATTTTTGATGGTTTTTTACTCCTCTCAACAGCCCAAACAAGTTTCTAAAAGGATGAGTTTGCAACTACTTTACTTTTGGAGAAAATTCAAAACATTCATTATTCAATAGGGCCCAAACTATCAAAAACCAGCGGTTTGAATGAACACATTTCTTGGTAGAATCATGCAGGACTGAAATTTTTGATGTTTTTCTACTCCTCTCATGAGCCCAAACAAGTCTCTAAAAGCATGAGTTTGCAACTACTTTACTTTTGGAGAAAATTCAAAACATTGGGGGGCGTGGCCAGCGTCTGAGCTGAATGGAAGCCTGAGCTCTGAGCTCCTCCACAGGGCAGCCTACCAAGCGCTGTTAACAAGCGAAATATAAGCCAGGACTGGCTGAAAAGTTGTGGGAACCTCCATAGATACTAGCGATGCCCCCACACTATGGATCTGCTCAATAAAAAAGCAGAAAAAGGAAAGAAACCAGAGCGCTCTCCCCTCATGCTGAGGAGCCAAGATGGCGCCCGCCTCACAGCAGCAGCCACAGCCTGCAGCCCCAGCCTGAGCGGTACACAGCGGCAAAGGACGCCACAGCGGCTGAAGCATGCAGCATTCAAGTCAGGGGGTAAGTCTACCCCTGCCCCAGCTAAAACCGCCGCTCTGCAGGCTAATAGAAGCGCTAATTTACACATTAAAAGTAGCGCTGAGGTGAAAGGAGCGAGATCTCGCGAGAGTGACCGGGGGACAAGCGAGACTACGCAACAGATACGCAATTTGCGTAACTTAAGCAAAAATACAGCGCAGCTTGTGAATTATGGTGCAGCAGCACCGCTGACCGCTGATATGGAGGAGACAAATGTATTAAGGGGTTCCTCATCCTGTCCTGACATCTCCAATGTGTCAGATACTCCTCTAACGCCATTACAGAGGGAAATGTCTCCTTTCTCAGTGACTAGCCGCAGATTTAGCAGCAGCTCAGCTGAGCTGCAACAGGAATTACAAATTGAGGACTCCTGTCCTTCTGATAATCCCATACCGGAGAACATTTTACATGTTTTAACAGAGGTGGAGGCTACCAGTAATACAGCCTCAGAAATATTTATTAAGAACATGCTATGCCTTCTAGCAAAGACATTTCAGAAACAACTGGAGGGCTATAATACAAATCTCCAAAATAACATAGACGGTCTGGGCCAGAGAGTGGACCATCTTGAATCCAAAATGGAAGAATTGGTTAAATCCCATAATAATTTGATAGATGAACACTATGCCCTAGAAAAAGAGGTTGTCTTCTTAAAATCAAGGTTGATAGAGCAAGAAGACAGAAGTAGAAGGAACAACCTTAAATTCAGGGGAATACCTGAAAATGTCAAAGACAGAGACCTTAATGCATATGTGCAAAAGATGCTTCATACAATACTTCCAGGGGCTTCTAAAGGGGACCTATTGATGGAACGTATACACAGACTCCCCAAGTCCAAATATGCCCCAGACAGAGCCCCAAGAGATGTCATTGCATATTTTCATTACTTCCTGACAAAGGAGGACATTCTGAGGAGAAGTAAGCAATCACCTATATTACCAAGGCCATACGAGGATATCAAGATTTTTGCAGACTTCTCAAAAGCTACCCTGCAGAAAAGGAGAGATTTCTTTCCAATCACTGCACATCTAAGGAAACACAAGATTTTATACAGATGGGGTTTCCCTACAAAAATTCTAGTCATGAAAGAGAATACCACTTTTGCCTTGTCTAATATTGATAACTGTAATAGTTTTTTCCAAGATTTAGGTATCCCTCCACTGGAGACTCCATCATCATCATCATTCTACAATCAAGAAAGGAATATCCCCTTGCAGCAGCAAAGACGCCTTTCCCAGTCCTGGAATACGCAAAAGAAAAGAAAATAGACTTGGTGGGTACTGACCCTGGCTTTAGGCCTGAACTTTCTCTTTTTCACTCCCCACGTGATAACTGAGAGACATTCTCTCGGTACCATTTCTTTTGAGAAATCTAAATTTATCTAGTTCATAAGTTTTGTTCTGTTCTAGGTTGTAACATGTTTTTGTTTACAGGCACACCAGGCACTAACAAAAAATCACTAAGGAAACCCACTGTCTTTTGGATGTATTTTCGGGTGAAATGTTCTGTTTCAGTGAATCATCTAATGCTTTTTTTCCTTCCTGACACATTATGGAATTGAGGGTACTGTCATTTAATGTAAATGGGCTCAATAGCCCGTTCAAGAGATTTGCTTTGTGGAAGGAGATTAAAAAATTGAAGGCCAACATAGCAATGATACAAGAAACACACCTTCTAGAAATTGATAACACAAGACTCAAAAATAAAGACTTCCCTCAGATTTTCTTTTCTAACACTGAGGGAAGGAAAAAAGCTGGGGTGGCCATCGCCTTCCACAAAGATTTGCCAATAGTGGTCTTAGACATATATAGGGACAGCAATGGAAGACAACTTGCTATTAATTTTACTTTGGAGGGTGTGGAATATACAGTGGTAAACGTATACACCCCTAATATCCGACAAATTAGTTTTCTAAATAAGGTCAAGAAGAAATTGTCCAATTTTAGTAGAGGTCACATAATCTGGGGAGGAGATTTTAATTGCATAGTTGACCCAAGTACTGATTGCTCATCTGATGCCCCATATTATAGAAGCGTGAATCTGGGAAAGTGGTTGGGAGATTCCAATTTGCATGACAGCTGTAAGATATTGAACTCTACCTCAAGAGAGTACACAAGATTTTGTCCACATAACAAGTCTTACACTAGGATTGATCATGTGTTCACTAGCTTCTCGCTACTAGACTCATACATAGATTTCCAGACTGGTCCTATTACATGGTCAGACCATGCCCCAATCCTTCTGACCTTACATACTTCCTCCATGATCCCAAAACAATACAATTGGAGATATAGTAAATTCACTGTTGACTCCCCAGAAAACATATCATTAGCAAAGAATGTCTTAATGAACTACTTCAAAGAGAACTGTTCCCAAGAAATTACACCTGAAACATTGTGGCTAGCACACAAATGTGTCATTAGGGGTCATTTGATCCAAGTTGCCTCGAGACAAAAAAGGGCAAGAGAGAGCCAACAGAGGATGTTGTTAGAACAGATCCAAAAATTAGAATCCCAAGCTAAAGCAGACAAAAATTTTGCTAAATATAATGAATTGTACTCCCTCAGACTGGAACTTAGGAATCTCCTCATCAACTTATATGAGAAAAAGACTTTATTTAATAGGGCAGGGTTTTATGTTAATAATAATAAGTTCTCCAAAAATATGGCAAACAGGTTTAAACCCATAAATAAAAAACATCCAATCAAAAAAATAACCCAAAGCTCAAAGACTATAGAAAAACCCAAAGAGATAGCCCTGGCCTTTGAGAGCTACTATTCTAAATTATACAACATAGGAAACAATGGAGCTCATCCCTCTCCTTCACCAGAGATGATAAATAATTTTTTGGAAAAAGTAAAGCTGGGATCTTTGTCTCTAGAGCAGAAGGAGTCACTTGACGCACCCTTTACTGAGGGTGAGGTCTCTCTTGCGATGAATAATCTTAAAAATGACAAGGCTCCAGGTCCAGATGGCTTTCCTATAGAGTATTATAAAGAATTTCAAAAGGAACTCATCCCACATTTAACTAATGCCCTGAATTTTATTAAATCAGAAGGAAAGTGCAACACAGATATGCTGAGAGCCACAATAGTGGTGATTCCCAAACCAGATAAAGATCTGACCAAAATCGAAAATTATAGGCCTATTTCTCTCCTAAATGTGGATATCAAGATCTACGCAAAAATATTAGCAGAAAGATTACAGGACGTTGTTCCATTCCTTATACATCCCGATCAAGTCGGTTTTGTAAAATCTAGGCAAACTTCAGACAGTTCTAGAAGTGTCCTGCATCACTTATATTCATGCTACAAAAATAGGATTTCCAGTTTGTTTGTAGCTCTTGACGCTGAAAAGGCCTTTGACCGGATCAATTGGGCCTATGCCTTTACAGTATTGGAGAAAATGGGTTTTGGTGGGGAGATGATGAGAAGTATTCGAGCTTTATACTCTCGGCCATCTGCCTCTGTGCTGGTCAACAACACGATGTCAGATACATTTTTTATAACTAATGGGACAAGACAGGGATGTCCTCTATCCCCAATAATTTTTATCCTGAGCCTGGAACCTTTGGCTCAAATGATAAGGGATTCTGGTGAAGTACACGGTGTACAATTGAAAGATTCAGAGCATAAGATTAACCTCTATGCAGATGACATTATACTCACACTGACAAATCCAACTGATTCCCTGGAAAAGATATGGGATATCATAAATTTATTTGGCTCAGTTTCATACTATAAATTAAATGTAAAAAAGACTAATGTTCTATCACTTTTCCTTTCAGCCTCTACGAAACAGCAACTAAGAGACAAGTATCCCTTTAATTGGGACTGTACCAGGATACCGTACTTAGGAATTTGGCTCACAGGTAATCCCATGCATATGAGTGAGGTAAACATGGACCATCTTCTACAGTCTCTCGACCTTAAGTTGAAGGAACTGTCGAAGACCCCAGCCACATGGATGGGCAGAATAGTGCTATATAAGATGTTCTGCCTACCCAAAGTCCTGTTTTTATACAGGAACGTCCCTCTGCCTATATCTGTACAGTATATACAAAAACTAACACACCAGATGAACAAATTTATTTGGAACAATGGGAAACCTAGAGTGAAAAAACGCACTCTACTTAAATCCAAGGAGAAAGGGGGGGTGGCCATACCAGATCTTGAGGCATATTATTACGCCACTATGATTGAACTGACAAAAGGCTGGTTTGTGGAACAGACAGACCTGGGGTGGCCAAATATTGAAAGAGATATGATGCCCAACAGGGAACCAGTTTTATTCATAGCCTATTTCCTTCTACATAGAAGGGAAATTATGAAAATAGATAATCCCATACTTAAGGCCTCTATGTTGTGCTGGTCATGTGTATGCAAAAGAAAGACTAGCTCTGCCTCTTTTTCACTCGAGAGGTTGAGACTCCCTTATCTGTCTCCTGTCAGGACTTCTCTAAGACCTATATTCGATAGCTGGACCAAATTTCCAATCACTTTTGTAGATGACTTGATGGACAATAACAGAGTCATACCCTTTGAGTTATTAAAGAACAGATTTGGGGTTCCCAATTCGGAGTATATGACATATCTCCTACTCAAGGAAGAATACAACAAATACAAGAAATACCTTTTTAGAGTGGTTCCAATTGACCATACTATTAACAATTTTCTATTTAATATGTCATCTAGACATAAGAGTTATCTTAGACCCTTATACAATAGCCTGACCAACAAAGACACCTTCACCAATGAAGGATGCTTTGAAAAATGGGAAACCACATTACAGAGACAGATATATGGTCCTCAGTGGATCTCCTCTCTTAAAATTGCAATCAAATCCACAAGATGTATGAATATACTATAAACGCATTATAAATTAATTCATAGATATTACCTTACCCCAAATAGATTGAAACATTTTGGAGGGGGGGGATCTGGAATGTGTTGGCGTAACTGTGGATCTCAGGCAGATTTACTACATGTTTTTTGGGGATGCTCTATGCTGAAGTTGTACTGGTCCAGGGTGTTCGATTTGCTTTCACTCATATGCAATTGGTGTATTCAACCACAACCTGCTCTAGCCTTGTTACTAATAGATATACATAGACTTAAAAGAAATAAATTCCTGGCGGCTCATATCCTTATGTCTGCAGCCTTCCTTATAGCGAAGGGTTGGAACAGGAAGCAACCTCCAGACATTGTCACCCTTATCTTACTGGTGGACAAACACTGTGTCTACGAGAAAATTCATTATATTAATAAAGGCTTAATTAAAATATTTGATGACAGATGGTATAAATGGATGGAACTAAAGTCTAAAATAGAAAAAGATTTCATATCCTGAACTCATATTTTACTTCTTATGGTTTATGATGTGCCAATATTTCACATACTCAAGTGCCTAAATTTACCTTTCTTTTTATTGTTTCTTTCTGGTACTATTTGTTGTAGGGTTTACTACATTTACTCTCAATGTTGATATAATATTGAAATGTCATCATATTGTGATGTATTCATATTTTTTTACATCAGTACAATAATTTACTTAGATGGGTCTGTACAAGTGTAAATTTTACATTTTGCCTACTATTCTGAAAACTCTAATAAAAATTATTGTTAAAGAAAATTCAAAACATTCATTATTCAATAGGGCCCAAACTATCAAAAACCAGCGGTTTCAATGAACACACATTTCTTGGTAGAATCATGCAGGACTGAAATTTTTGATGTTTTTCTACTCCTCTCATGAGCCCAAACAAGTCTCTAAAAGCATGAGTTTGCAACTACTTTACTTTTGGAGAAAATTCAAAACATTCATTATTCAATAGGGCCCAAACTATCAAAAACCAGCGGTTTGAATGAACACACATTTCTTGGTAGAATCATGCAGGACTGAAATTTTTGATGTTTTTCTACTCCTCTCATGAGCCCAAACAAGTCTCTAAAAGCATGAGTTTGCAACTACTTTACTTTTGGAGAAAATTCAAAACATTCATTATTCAATAGTGCCCAATAGCAAAAACCAGCGTTTTGAATGAAGAATCACATTTCTTGGTAGAATCATGCAGGATTGAAATTTTTGATGGTTTTTTACTCCTCTCAACAGCCCAAACAAGTATCTAAAAGGATGAGTTTGCAACTACTTTACTTTTGGAGAAAATTCAAAACATTCATTATTCAATAGGGCCCAAACTATCAAAAACCAGCGGTTTGAATGAACACATTTCTTGGTAGAATCATGCAGGACTGAAATTTTTGATGTTTTTCTACTCCTCTCATGAGCCCAAACAAGTCTCTAAAAGCATGAGTTTGCAACTACTTTACTTTTGGAGAAAATTCAAAACATTCACTATTCAATAGAGCCCAATAGCAAAAATCAGGTTTTGAATGAAGAATCACATTTCTTGGTAAAATCATGCAGGATTGAAATTTTTGATGGTTTTTTACTCCTCTCAACAGCCCAAACAAGTTTCTAAAAGGATGAGTTTGCAACTACTTTACTTTTGGAGAAAATTCAAAACATTCATTATTCAATAGGGCCCAAACTATCAAAAACCAGCGGTTTCAATGAACACACATTTCTTGGTAGAATCATGCAGGACTGAAATTTTTGATGTTTTTCTACTCCTCTCATGAGCCCAAACAAGTCTCTAAAAGCATGAGTTTGCAACTACTTTACTTTTGGAGAAAATTCAAAACATTCATTATTCAATAGAGCCCAATAGCAAAAACCAGCGTTTTGAATGAAGAATCACATTTCTTGGTAGAATCATGCAGGATTGAAATTTTTGATGGTTTTTTACTCCTCTCAACAGCCCAAACAAGTTTCTAAAAGGATGAGTTTGCAACTACTTTACTTTTGGAGAAAATTCAAAACATTCATTATTCAATAGGGCCCAAACTATCAAAAACCAGCGGTTTCAATGAACACACATTTCTTGGTAGAATCATGCAGGACTGAAATTTTTGATGTTTTTCTACTCCTCTCATGAGCCCAAACAAGTCTCTAAAAGCATGAGTTTGCAACTACTTTACTTTTGGAGAAAATTCAAAACATTCATTATTCAATAGAGCCCAATAGCAAAAACCAGCGTTTTGAATGAAGAATCACATTTCTTGGTAGAATGATGCAGGATTGAAATTTTTGATGGTTTTTTACTCCTCTCAACAGCCCAAACAAGTTTCTAAAAGGATGAGTTTGCAACTACTTTACTTTTGGAGAAAATTCAAAACATTCATTATTCAATAGGGCCCAAACTATCAAAAACCAGCGGTTTCAATGAACACACATTTCTTGGTAGAATCATGCAGGACTGAAATTTTTGATGTTTTTCTACTCCTCTCATGAGCCCAAACAAGTCTCTAAAAGCATGAGTTTGCAACTACTTTACTTTTGGAGAAAATTCAAAACATTCATTATTCAATAGAGCCCAATAGCAAAAACCAGCGTTTTGAATAAAGAAACACATTTCTTGGTAGAATCATGCAGGATTGAAATTTTTGATGGTTTTTTACTCCTCTCAACAGCCCAAACAAGTTTCTAAAAGGATGAGTTTGCAACTACTTTACTTTTGGAGAAAATTCAAAACATTCATTATTCAATAGGGCCCAAACTATCAAAAACCAGCGGTTTCAATGAACACACATTTCTTGGTAGAATCATGCAGGACTGAAATTTTTGATGTTTTTCTACTCCTCTCATGAGCCCAAACAAGTCTCTAAAAGCATGAGTTTGCAACTACTTTACTTTTGGAGAAAATTCAAAACATTCATTATTCAATAGGGCCCAAACTATCAAAAACCAGCCGTTTCAATGAACACACATTTCTTGGTAGAATCATGCAGGACTGAAATTTTTAATGTTTTTCTACTCATCTCATGAGCCCAAACAAGTCTCTAAAAGCATGAGTTTGCAACTACTTTACTTTTGGAGAAAATTCAAAACATTCACTATTCAATAGAGCCCAATAGCAAAAATCAGGTTTTGAATGAAGAATCACATTTCTTGGTAAAATCATGCAGGATTGAAATTTTTGATGGTTTTTTACTCCTCTCAACAGCCCAAACAAGTTTCTAAAAGGATGAGTTTGCAACTACTTTACTTTTGGAGAAAATTCAAAACATTCATTATTCAATAGGGCCCAAACTATCAAAAACCAGCGGTTTCAATGAACACACATTTCTTGGTAGAATCATGCAGGACTGAAATTTTTGATGTTTTTCTACTCCTCTCATGAGCCCAAACAAGTCTCTAAAAGCATGAGTTTGCAACTACTTTACTTTTGGAGAAAATTCAAAACATTCACTATTCAATAGAGCCCAATAGCAAAAATCAGGTTTTGAATGAAGAATCACATTTCTTGGTAAAATCATGCAGGATTGAAATTTTTGATGGTTTTTTACTCCTCTCAACAGCCCAAACAAGTTTCTAAAAGGATGAGTTTGCAACTACTTTACTTTTGGAGAAAATTCAAAACATTCATTATTCAATAGGGCCAAACTATCAAAAACAAGCGGTTTCAATGAACACACATTTCTTGGTAGAATCATGCAGGACTGAAATTTTTGATGTTTTTCTACTCCACTCATGAGCCCAAACAAGTCTCTAAAAGCATGAGTTTGCAACTACTTTACTTTTGGAGAAAATTCAAAACATTCATTATTCAATAGGGCCCAAACTATCAAAAACCAGCGGTTTGAATGAACACACATTTCTTGGTAGAATCATGCAGGACTGAAATTTTTGATGTTTTTCTACTCCTCTCATGAGCCCAAACAAGTCTCTAAAAGCATGAGTTTGCAACTACTTTACTTTTGGAGAAAATTCAAAACATTCATTATTCAGTAGAGCCCAATAGCAAAAACCAGCGTTTTGAATGAAGAATCACATTTCTTGGTAGAATCATGCAGGATTGAAATTTTTGATGGTTTTTTACTCCTCTCAACAGCCCAAACAAGTTTCTAAAAGGATGAGTTTGCAACTACTTTACTTTTGGAGAAAATTCAAAACATTCATTATTCAATAGGGCCCAAACTATCAAAAACCAGCGGTTTCAATGAACACACATTTCTTGGTAGAATCATGCAGGACTGAAATTTTTGATGTTTTTCTACTCCTCTCATGAGCCCAAACAAGTCTCTAAATGCATGAGTTTGCAACTACTTTACTTTTGGAGAAAATTCAAAACATTCATTATTCAATAGAGCCCAATAGCAAAAACCAGCGTTTTGAATGAAGAATCACATTTCTTGGTAGAATCATGCAGGATTGAAATTTTTGATGGTTTTTTACTCCTCTCAACAGCCCAAACAAGTTTCTAAAAGGATGAGTTTGCAACTACTTTACTTTTCGAGAAAATTCAAAACATTCATTATTCAATAGGGCCCAAACTATCAAAAACCAGCGGTTTCAATGAACACACATTTCTTGGTAGAATCATGCAGGACTGAAATTTTTGATGTTTTTCTACTCCTCTCATGAGCCCAAACAAGTCTCTAAAAGCATGAGTTTGCAACTACTTTACTTTTGGAGAAAATTCAAAACATTCATTATTCAATAGGGCCCAAACTATCAAAAACCAGCGGTTTGAATGAACACACATTTCTTGGTAGAATCATGCAGGACTGAAATTTTTGATGTTTTTCTACTCCTCTCATGAGCCCAAACAAGTCTCTAAAAGCATGAGTTTGCAACTACTTTACTTTTGGAGAAAATTCAAAACATTCATTATTCAATAGAGCCCAATAGCAAAAACCAGCGTTTTGAATGAAGAATCACATTTCTTGGTAGAATCATGCAGGATTGAAATTTTTGATGGTTTTTTACTCCTCTCAACAGCCCAAACAAGTTTCTAAAAGGATGAGTTTGCAACTACTTTACTTTTGGAGAAAATTCAAAACATTCATTATTCAATAGGGCCCAAACTATCAAAAACCAGCCGTTTCAATGAACACACATTTCTTGGTAGAATCATGCAGGACTGAAATTTTTGATGTTTTTCTACTCATCTCATGAGCCCAAACAAGTCTCTAAAAGCATGAGTTTGCAACTACTTTACTTTTGGAGAAAATTCAAAACATTCATTATTCAATAGAGCCCAATAGCAAAAACCAGCGTTTTGAATGAAGAATCACATTTCTTGGTAGAATCATGCAGGATTGAAATTTTTGATGGTTTTTTACTCCTCTCAACAGCCCAAACAAGTTTCTAAAAGGATGAGTTTTCAACTACTTTACTTTTGGAGAAAATTCAAAACATTCATTATTCAATAGGGCCCAAACTATCAAAAACCAGCGGTTTGAATGAACACATTTCTTGGTAGAATCATGCAGGACTGAAATTTTTGATGTTTTTCTACTCCTCTCATGAGCCCAAACAAGTCTCTAAAAGCATGAGTTTGCAACTACTTTACTTTTGGAGAAAATTCAAAACATTCATTATTCAATAGAGCCCAATAGCAAAAACCAGCGTTTTGAATGAAGAATCACATTTCTTGGTAGAATCATGCAGGATTGAAATTTTTGATGGTTTTTTACTCCTCTCAACAGCCCAAACAAGTTTCTAAAAGGATGAGTTTGCAACTACTTTACTTTTGGAGAAAATTCAAAACATTCATTATTCAACAAGGCCCAAACTATCAAAAACCAGCGGTTTCAATGAACACACATTTCTTGGTAGAATCATGCAGGACTGAAATTTTTGATGTTTTTCTACTCCTCTCATGAGCCCAAACAAGTCTCTAAAAGCATGAGTTTGCAACTACTTTACTTTTGGAGAAAATTCAAAACATTCATTATTCAATAGGGCCCAAACTATCAAAAACCAGCGGTTTGAATGAACACACATTTCTTGGTAGAATCATGCAGGACTGAAATTTTTGATGTTTTTCTACTCCTCTCATGAGCCCAAACAAGTCTCTAAAAGCATGAGTTTGCAACTACTTTACTTTTGGAGAAAATTCAAAACATTCATTATTCTGTAGAGCCCAATAGCAAAAACCAGCGTTTTGAATGAAGAATCACATTTCTTGGTAGAATCATGCAGGATTTAAATTTTTGATGGTTTTTTACTCCTCTCAACAGCCCAAACAAGTTTCTAAAAGGATGAGTTTGCAACTACTTTACTTTTGGAGAAAATTCAAAACATTCATTATTCAATAGGGCCCAAACTATCAAAAACCAGCCGTTTCAATGAACACACATGTCTTGGTAGAATCATGCAGGACTGAAATTTTTAATGTTTTTCTACTCATCTCATGAGCCCAAACAAGTCTCTAAAAGCATGAGTTTGCAACTACTTTACTTTTGGAGAAAATTCAAAACATTCACTATTCAATAGAGCCCAATAGCAAAAACCAGCGTTTTGAATGAAGAATCACATTTCTTGGTAGAATCATGCAGGATTGAAATTTTTGATGGTTTTTTACTCCTCTCAACAGCCCAAACAAGTTTCTAAAAGGATGAGTTTGCAACTACTTTACTTTTGGAGAAAATTCAAAACATTCATTATTCAATAGGGCCCAAACTATCAAAAACCAGCCGTTTCAATGAACACACATTTCTTGGTAGAATCATGCAGGACTGAAATTTTTGATGTTTTTCTACTCATCTCATGAGCCCAAACAAGTCTCTAAAAGCATGAGTTTGCAACTACTTTACTTTTGGAGAAAATTCAAAACATTCATTATTCAATAGAGCCCAATAGCAAAAACCAGCGTTTTGAATGAAGAATCACATTTCTTGGTAGAATCATGCAGGATTGAAATTTTTGATGGTTTTTTACTCCTCTCAACAGCCCAAACAAGTTTCTAAAAGGATGAGTTTTCAACTACTTTACTTTTGGAGAAAATTCAAAACATTCATTATTCAATAGGGCCCAAACTATCAAAAACCAGCGGTTTGAATGAACACATTTCTTGGTAGAATCATGCAGGACTGAAATTTTTGATGTTTTTCTACTCCTCTCATGAGCCCAAACAAGTCTCTAAAAGCATGAGTTTGCAACTACTTTACTTTTGGAGAAAATTCAAAACATTCATTATTCAATAGAGCCCAATAGCAAAAACCAGCGTTTTGAATGAAGAATCACATTTCTTGGTAGAATCATGCAGGATTGAAATTTTTGATGGTTTTTTACTCCTCTCAACAGCCCAAACAAGTTTCTAAAAGGATGAGTTTGCAACTACTTTACTTTTGGAGAAAATTCAAAACATTCATTATTCAACAAGGCCCAAACTATCAAAAACCAGCGGTTTCAATGAACACACATTTCTTGGTAGAATCATGCAGGACTGAAATTTTTGATGTTTTTCTACTCCTCTCATGAGCCCAAACAAGTCTCTAAAAGCATGAGTTTGCAACTACTTTACTTTTGGAGAAAATTCAAAACATTCATTATTCAATAGGGCCCAAACTATCAAAAACCAGCGGTTTGAATGAACACACATTTCTTGGTAGAATCATGCAGGACTGAAATTTTTGATGTTTTTCTACTCCTCTCATGAGCCCAAACAAGTCTCTAAAAGCATGAGTTTGCAACTACTTTACTTTTGGAGAAAATTCAAAACATTCATTATTCTGTAGAGCCCAATAGCAAAAACCAGCGTTTTGAATGAAGAATCACATTTCTTGGTAGAATCATGCAGGATTTAAATTTTTGATGGTTTTTTACTCCTCTCAACAGCCCAAACAAGTTTCTAAAAGGATGAGTTTGCAACTACTTTACTTTTGGAGAAAATTCAAAACATTCATTATTCAATAGGGCCCAAACTATCAAAAACCAGCCGTTTCAATGAACACACATGTCTTGGTAGAATCATGCAGGACTGAAATTTTTAATGTTTTTCTACTCATCTCATGAGCCCAAACAAGTCTCTAAAAGCATGAGTTTGCAACTACTTTACTTTTGGAGAAAATTCAAAACATTCACTATTCAATAGAGCCCAATAGCAAAAACCAGCGTTTTGAATGAAGAATCACATTTCTTGGTAGAATCATGCAGGATTGAAATTTTTGATGGTTTTTTACTCCTCTCAACAGCCCAAACAAGTTTCTAAAAGGATGAGTTTGCAACTACTTTACTTTTGGAGAAAATTCAAAACATTCATTATTCAATAGGGCCCAAACTATCAAAAACCAGCCGTTTCAATGAACACACATTTCTTGGTAGAATCATGCAGGACTGAAATTTTTGATGTTTTTCTACTCATCTCATGAGCCCAAACAAGTCTCTAAAAGCATGAGTTTGCAACTACTTTACTTTTGGAGAAAATTCAAAACATTCATTATTCAATAGAGCCCAATAGCAAAAACCAGCGTTTTGAATGAAGAATCACATTTCTTGGTAGAATCATGCAGGATTGAAATTTTTGATGGTTTTTTACTCCTCTCAACAGCCCAAACAAGTTTCTAAAAGGATGAGTTTTCAACTACTTTACTTTTGGAGAAAATTCAAAACATTCATTATTCAATAGGGCCCAAACTATCAAAAACCAGCGGTTTGAATGAACACATTTCTTGGTAGAATCATGCAGGACTGAAATTTTTGATGTTTTTCTACTCCTCTCATGAGCCCAAACAAGTCTCTAAAACCAAGAGTTTGCAACTACTTTACTTTTGGAGAAAATTCAAAACATTCATTATTCAATAGAGCCCAATAGCAAAAACCAGCGTTTTGAATGAAGAATCACATTTCTTGGTAGAATCATGCAGGATTGAAATTTTTGATGGTTTTTTTACTCCTCTCAACAGCCCAAACAAGTTTCTAAAAGGATGAGTTTGCAACTACTTTACTTTTGGAGAAAATTCAAAACATTCATTATTCAACAAGGCCCAAACTATCAAAAACCAGCGGTTTCAATGAACACACATTTCTTGGTAGAATCATGCAGGACTGAAATTTTTGATGTTTTTCTACTCCTCTCATGAGCCCAAACAAGTCTCTAAAAGCATGAGTTTGCAACTACTTTACTTTTGGAGAAAATTCAAAACATTCATTATTCAATAGGGCCCAAACTATCAAAAACCAGCGGTTTGAATGAACACACATTTCTTGGTAGAATCATGCAGGACTGAAATTTTTGATGTTTTTCTACTCCTCTCATGAGCCCAAACAAGTCTCTAAAAGCATGAGTTTGCAACTACTTTACTTTTGGAGAAAATTCAAAACATTCATTATTCTGTAGAGCCCAATAGCAAAAACCAGCGTTTTGAATGAAGAATCACATTTCTTGGTAGAATCATGCAGGATTTAAATTTTTGATGGTTTTTTACTCCTCTCAACAGCCCAAACAAGTTTCTAAAAGGATGAGTTTGCAACTACTTTACTTTTGGAGAAAATTCAAAACATTCATTATTCAATAGGGCCCAAACTATCAAAAACCAGCCGTTTCAATGAACACACATGTCTTGGTAGAATCATGCAGGACTGAAATTTTTAATGTTTTTCTACTCATCTCATGAGCCCAAACAAGTCTCTAAAAGCATGAGTTTGCAACTACTTTACTTTTGGAGAAAATTCAAAACATTCACTATTCAATAGAGCCCAATAGCAAAAATCAGGTTTTGAATGAAGAATCACATTTCTTGGTAAAATCATGCAGGATTGAAATTTTTGATGGTTTTTTACTCCTCTCAACAGCCCAAACAAGTTTCTAAAAGGATGAGTTTGCAACTACTTTACTTTTGGAGAAAATTCAAAACATTCATTATTCAATAGGGCCCAAACTATCAAAAACCAGCGGTTTCAATGAACACACATTTCTTGGTAGAATCATGCAGGACTGAAATTTTTGATGTTTTTCTACTCCTCTCATGAGCCCAAACAAGTCTCTAAAAGCATGAGTTTGCAACTACTTTACTTTTGGAGAAAATTCAAAACATTCACTATTCAATAGAGCCCAATAGCAAAAATCAGGTTTTGAATGAAGAATCACATTTCTTGGTAAAATCATGCAGGATTGAAATTTTTGATGGTTTTTTACTCCTCTCAACAGCCCAAACAAGTTTCTAAAAGGATGAGTTTGCAACTACTTTACTTTTGGAGAAAATTCAAAACATTCATTATTCAATAGGGCCAAACTATCAAAAACAAGCGGTTTCAATGAACACACATTTCTTGGTAGAATCATGCAGGACTGAAATTTTTGATGTTTTTCTACTCCACTCATGAGCCCAAACAAGTCTCTAAAAGCATGAGTTTGCAACTACTTTACTTTTGGAGAAAATTCAAAACATTCATTATTCAATAGGGCCCAAACTATCAAAAACCAGCGGTTTGAATGAACACACATTTCTTGGTAGAATCATGCAGGACTGAAATTTTTGATGTTTTTCTACTCCTCTCATGAGCCCAAACAAGTCTCTAAAAGCATGAGTTTGCAACTACTCTACTTTTGGAGAAAATTCAAAACATTCATTATTCAGTAGAGCCCAATAGCAAAAACCAGCGTTTTGAATGAAGAATCACATTTCTTGGTAGAATCATGCAGGATTGAAATTTTTGATGGTTTTTTACTCCTCTCAACAGCCCAAACAAGTTTCTAAAAGGATGAGTTTGCAACTACTTTACTTTTGGAGAAAATTCAAAACATTCATTATTCAATAGGGCCCAAACTATCAAAAACCAGCCGTTTCAATGAACACACATGTCTTGGTAGAATCATGCAGGACTGAAATTTTTAATGTTTTTCTACTCATCTCATGAGCCCAAACAAGTCTCTAAAAGCATGAGTTTGCAACTACTTTACTTTTGGAGAAAATTCAAAACATTCACTATTCAATAGAGCCCAATAGCAAAAATCAGGTTTTGAATGAAGAATCACATTTCTTGGTAAAATCATGCAGGATTGAAATTTTTGATGGTTTTTTACTCCTCTCAACAGCCCAAACAAGTTTCTAAAAGGATGAGTTTGCAACTACTTTACTTTTGGAGAAAATTCAAAACATTCATTATTCAATAGGGCCAAACTATCAAAAACCAGCGGTTTCAATGAACACACATTTCTTGGTAGAATCATGCAGGACTGAAATTTTTGATGTTTTTCTACTCCTCTCATGAGCCCAAACAAGTCTCTAAAAGCATGAGTTTGCAACTACTTTACTTTTGGAGAAAATTCAAAACATTCATTATTCAATAGAGCCCAATAGCAAAAACCAGCGTTTTGAATGAAGAATCACATTTCTTGGTAGAATCATGCAGGATTGAAATTTTTGATGGTTTTTTACTCCTCTCAACAGCCCAAACAAGTTTCTAAAAGGATGAGTTTGCAACTACTTTACTTTTGGAGAAAATTCAAAACATTCATTATTCAATAGGGCCCAAACTATCAAAAACCAGCGGTTTCAATGAACACACATTTCTTGGTAGAATCATGCAGGACTGAAATTTTTGATGTTTTTCTACTCCTCTCATGAGCCCAAACAAGTCTCTAAATTTATGAGTTTGCAACTACTTTACTTTTGGAGAAAATTCAAAACATTCATTATTCAATAGAGCCCAATAGCAAAAACCAGCGTTTTGAATGAAGAATCACATTTCTTGGTAGAATCATGCAGGATTGAAATTTTTGATGGTTTTTTACTCCTCTCAACAGCCCAAACAAGTTTCTAAAAGGATGAGTTTGCAACTACTTTACTTTTGGAGAAAATTCAAAACATTCATTATTCAATAGGGCCCAAACTATCAAAAACCAGCGGTTTCAATGAACACACATTTCTTGGTAGAATCATGCAGGACTGAAATTTTTGATGTTTTTCTACTCCTCTCATGAGCCCAAACAAGTCTCTAAAAGCATGAGTTTGCAACTACTTTACTTTTGGAGAAAATTCAAAACATTCATTATTCAATAGAGCCCAATAGCAAAAACCAGTGTTTTGAATGAAGAATCACATTTCTTTGTAGAATCATGCAGGATTTAAATTTTTGATGGTTTTTTACTCCTCTCAATAGCCCAAACAAGTTTCTAAAAGGATGAGTTTGCAACTACTTTACTTTTGGAGAAAATTCAAAACATTCATTATTCAATAGGGCCCAAACTATCAAAAACCAGCGGTTTCAATGAACACACATTTCTTGGTAGAATCATGCAGGACTGAAATTTATGATGTTTTTCTTCTCCTCTCATGAGCCCAAACAAGTCTCTAAAAGCATGAGTTTGCAACTACTTTACTTTTGGAGAAAATTCAAAACATTCATTATTCAATAGAGCCCAATAGCAAAAACCAGCGTTTTGAATGAAGAATCACATTTCTTGGTAGAATCATGCAGGATTGAAATTTTTGATGGTTTTTTACTCCTATCAACAGCCCAAACAAGTTTCTAAAAGGATGAGTTTGCAACTACTTTACTTTTGGAGAAAATTCAAAACATTCATTATTCAATAGGGCCCAAACTATCAAAAACCAGCGGTTTCAATGAACACACATTTCTTGGTAGAATCATGCAGGACTGAAATTTTTGATGTTTTTCTACTCCTCTCATGAGCCCAAACAAGTCTCTAAAAGCATGAGTTTGCAACTACTTTACTTTTGTTGAAAATTCAAAACATTCATTATTCAATAGAGCCCAATAGCAAAAACCAGCGTTTTGAATGAAGAATCACATTTCTTGGTAGAATCATGCAGGATTGAAATTTTTGATGGTTTTTTACTCCTCTCAACAGCCCAAACAAGTTTCTAAAAGGATGAGTTTGCAACTACTTTACTTTTGGAGAAAATTCAAAACATTCATTATTCAATAGGGCCCAAACTATCAAAAACCAGCGGTTTGAATGAACACACATTTCTTGGTAGAATCATGCAGGACTGACATTTTTGATGTTTTTCTACTCCTCTCATGAGCCCAAACAAGTCTCTAAAAGCATGAGTTTGCAACTACTTTACTTTTGGAGAAAATTCAAAACATTCACTATTCAATATAGCCCAATAGCAAAAATCAGGTTTTGAATGAAGAATCACATTTCTTGGTAAAATCATGCAGGATTGAAATTTTTGATGGTTTTTTACTCCTCTCAACAGCCCAAACAAGTTTCTAAAAGGATGAGTTTGCAACTACTTTACTTTTGGAGAAAATTCAAAACATTCATTATTCAATAGGGCCCAAACTATCAAAAACCAGCGGTTTCAATGAACACACATTTCTTGGTAGAATCATGCAGGACTGAAATTTTTGATGTTTTTCTACTCCTCTCATGAGCCCAAACAAGTCTCTAAAAGCATGAGTTTGCAACTACTTTACTTTTGGAGAAAATTCAAAACATTCATTATTCAATAGAGCCCAATAGCAAAAACCAGCGTTTTGAATGAAGAATCACATTTCTTGGTAGAATCATGCAGGATTGAAATTTTTGATGGTTTTTTACTCCTCTCAACAGCCCAAACAAGTTTCTAAAAGGATGAGTTTGCAACTACTTTACTTTTGGAGAAAATTCAAAACATTCATTATTCAATAGGGCCCAAACTATCAAAAACCAGCGGTTTCAATGAACACCCATTTCTTGGTAGAATCATGCAGGACTGAAATTTTTGATGTTTTTCTACTCCTCTCATGAGCCCAAACAAGTCTCTAAAAGCATGAGTTTGCAACTACTTTACTTTTGGAAAAAATTCAAAACATTCATTATTCAATAGAGCCCAATAGCAAAAATCAGCGTTTTGAATGAAGAATCACATTTCATAGAATCATAGAATCATAGAATCATAGAATCGTAGAGTTGGAAGGGACCTCCTGGGCCATCTGGTCCAACCCCCTGCTCAAAGCAGGATTCGCTAAATCATCCCAGTCAGATGTCTGTCCAGCCTCTGTTTGAAGACTTCCATTGAAGGAGAACTCACCACTTCTCGTGGCAGCCTGTTCCACTCATTGATCACTCTAACTGTCAAAAAGTTTTTTCTAATATCTAATCTGTGTCTCCTCCCATTCAGTTTCATCCCATTGCTTCTAGTCTTTCCTTGTGCAAATGAGAATAAAGTTGATCCTTCTACAATGTGACAGCCCTTTAGATATTTGTAGACAGCTATTAAGTCTCCTCTCAGTCTTCTCTTTTGCAAACTAAACATTCCCAAATCCTGCAACCTTTCCTCATAAGACAGGGTTTGCAGACCGGTCACCATTCTGGTCGCTCTTTTCTGAACTTGCTCCAGTTTGTTGATGTCTTTTTTAAAATGTGGTGCCCAAAACTGGACACAATATTCCAGATGAGGTCTGACCAAAGAGGAGTAGAGGGAAATAATGACTTCACGTGATCTAGACTGTATGCTTCTGTTAATACATCCTAGAATTGCATTTGCCTTTTTTGCTGCTGCATCACACTGTTGACTCATATTCAGTCTGTGATCTATTAGTATACCCAAGTCTTTTTCACATGTGCTGTCACTTAGCCCTATTCCTCCCATTCTATATATGCTTTTTTCATTTTTATTGCCCAGATGTAGTACTTTGCATTTCTCCCTGTTAAAAACCATTCTGTTAGTTGCTGCCCACTTCTCCAGTTTATTTAAATCTTTTTGAATCCTCTCTCTCTCTTCTCTAGTATTAGCTATCCCTCCTAGCTTTGTGTCATCAGCAAATTTAATCAGTTTACCCTCAATTCCTTCATCTAAATCATTGATAAAGATGTTGAACAATACAGGGCCCAGGACAGAGCTCTGTGGTACCCCACTTGAGACATTCTTCCAACTGGATGTGCAGCCATTTACGACCACTCTTTGGGTCCGATCACTAAGCCAGTTATGAATCCACCTAACAGTTGCCTTGTCCATTCCATACTTAGTCATTTTTTCAATAAGAATTGTATGAGAGACTTTGTCAAATGCTTTGCTGAAGTCAAGATATACTATATCTACAGCATTTCCTTGATCCACCCAATCAGTGATACCGTCATAGAAGGAAATTAAGTTAGTCTGACATGACTTATTAGTTACAAACCCATGCTGACTCTGTTTAATCACTTCATTCTTATCCAGGTATTGACATACATGTTGTTTAATAATTTGTTCAAAGATCTTTCCTGGTATAGAAGTCAGACTCACCGGCCTATAGTTGCCTGGGTCCACCTTCTTCCCCTTTTTGAAGATAGGAACAACATTTGCTCTTCTCCAGTCTTCTGGCACTTCTCCTGTTCTCCAAGAATTTTCAAAGATTATGGAGAGGGGTTCAAAAATTTCTTCTGCTATCTCCTTCAGTACTCTGGGGTGTAATTCATCTGGACCTGGAGACTTGAATTCATTTAGGTTAGCTAAGTGTTTCCTCACTATCTTTCTGTTTATAGATATCCTGGATTCTTCTATTCCCTTAATAGGACAGTGAATAACAGTTGATGTTACATTTCCTTTCTGAGAGAAAACAGATGCAAAATAGGAATTTAAAAGTTCAGCCTTCTCAACATCCTGTCTTACCATTTCATCATTTTCATCCTGTAAAAATCCTATAGCATCTTTTACTTTTCTTTTACTTTTGACATATCCCCAAAATCCTTTATTATTGCTTTTGACATCTCTTGCAAGCCTCAATTCATTTTCAGCTTTAGATAATCTGATTTGTGCCCTGCAGGTTCTGCAGACAGCATTATATTCTTCTTTAGATATGCCTCCCTCTTTCCATTTTATAAACATTTTTTTCTTCCTTTTTAGCATGTGCTTAAGTTCTGTGTTCATCCATCCTGGTTTCCTTAAATGCTTCCTATTCTTCCCTCTTTTCGGAATTGTTAACAACTGTGCTTTGAGAATTTCATTTTTCAAGATTTCCCATCCCTCCTGGACATTTTTGTCTTTTAGGATATCCAGCCATTGGATCCCTCCAATTCTCTTTCTGAATCCCTTAAAATCTGCCTTTCTGAAATCTAACCTTGACGTCTGAGTCTTCACAGGTCTTCCGCCTCTAGTTATCCAAAATTCTAAAATAGCATGGTCGCTACCTCCTAGGGTCCCAGCCACTTTTACCTCCTCAACCATTTCCTCCCTGTTTATAAGGATTAGATCCAAGGTAGCAGTTCCCCTTGTTTTCTCCCTTACCTTTTGGAAGATAAAGTTGTCAGCAAGAGAGGATAAGAATTTCCTTGACCTGTTAGTTTTGCCTGAGAGAGATTCCCAACAAATGTCTGGATAGTTGAAATCTCCCATGATAACTATGTCATATTTTTTGGAGAACTTGGCCATTTGATGCATAAAGAGTTCATCCATATCTTCAGCTTGCACAGGCGGCCTGTAGTAAATGCCTACAATGGTGTCCTTTCCATTGTTATGTCCTTGTATTCTTACCCAAACAGTTTCCACAGAACTCCCAGTCTCTGAAGCTTCAATCTCTGTGCAGATATACTTGTTTCTAACATACAATGCGACACCCCCTCCTCGTTTATCAAGTCTGTTTCTTGCAAATAAGTTGTATCCTTCTAGTCTTGTATTCCAATCATGTGTATTGTCCCACCAAGTTTCAGTGATTCCAATGACATCATATTTCTTTTCCTGTGTTAGTAGTTCCAATTCTCCTTGTTTGTTGCCCATGCTTTGTGCATTAGTATAGAAACATTTTAGTTTGTGATTGGTTTCTCTTTCTCCAATATTTTTATTAATTAGATTCTTTCGTCTTTGTTCTTCTTTTCCACTTCTAATAGCAGAGTTCTCAATACCATTTGTCAGGTGTATGGCTTTTTCTGGTCTTTTGCTTCCCTTCCCATGTTGTTCTAGTTTAAAGCTCTCCTTACAAGTGTAGCAAGGCGACTTCCAAATACATGCTTTCCAGTCTTCGTAAGGTGCACCCCATCTCTAGCAAGTAGTCCATCGTATAAGTAGTTCACTCCGTGATCCAGAAATCCAAATCGTTGCTGACGGCACCATCGACGTAGCCAGTTGTTCACCTGCAGAATCTTATTCCACCTCCTTGTTCCATGGCCATCCACTGGGAGGATGGAAGAGAAGACCACCTGCGCTCCCAGTTCTTTCACTTTCTTGCCTAAGTCTTCAAAGTCTCTGCAGATGGTTTCCAGGTCGTTTCTTGCGGTGTCATTTGTCCCCACATGTAGTAGCAGGAATGGGTAGTCATCTGTAGGTCTGAAGAGTCCTGATATCCTGTCAGACACATCTTTAATTTTTGCACCTGGAAGACAGCACATTTCTCTTGAAGTTATATCCGGCCTGCAGATAGCGGCCTCTGTTCCTCTCAACAGGGAATCCCCCATGACCACCACTCTCCGTTTCTTTTTCACAACATTTTTCTTTCTCCATCCAGGAGGACTCTGAAGGCGTACAAGGTTGTTGTTTGTTGGCAAAGTCTTATCCTGATGTATTTCTTCATCGTTTTCCTGCGTGAGAGCCTGGTACTGGTTCCTGAGCAGTATGGGTGCTGACTGCCTCCTGATCCTCCTGCTTCTCTGGGTCACATGTCTCCATTCCTCTGTTTCTTCAGGTGCACTTCGAATTTCTTCTCTTTCTGTAACATGAAGAGATAATTCTGCTCTGTCCAAGAACTCTTCACCTTCCTTAATGATCTTCAACGTAGCTAACCTCTCTTCGAGATTTTGCAACTTTTCCTCCAACAGGGACACAAGCTTGCATTTGTGGCATGTGAAGTTT
Source organism: Dendrobates tinctorius (assembly GCF_039654945.1). Classification (NCBI taxonomy): domain Eukaryota; kingdom Metazoa; phylum Chordata; class Amphibia; order Anura; family Dendrobatidae; genus Dendrobates; species Dendrobates tinctorius. The sequence continues at coordinate 257,491 of NW_027361820.1, forward strand.
GGCTTTTCCACTGGTAAATCTGTGAACATGTAGCAAGAAATGCAGCTCACCAAATGGCTCCTGGCCTCTTCCATCTTGAGATTTCTTAAAGACGATGAAAGATGAGGCACTGGGAATATGCAAATGATCTCCTCAAGACTCTTCCCCTGGTTTTCCGATTTCCTCTTTTCAGCTGCAACGGCCAAAACCCAGTGATCGTTGAGCTCGCGGAGACTCTTCACTTATCCCAGAAGGCACTGGGAATATGCAAATGATCTCCTCAAGACTCTTCCCCTGGTTTTCCGATTTCCTCTTTTCAGCTGCAACGGCCAAAACCCAGTGATCGTTGAGCTCGCGGAGACTCTTCACTTATCCCAGAAGGCACTGGGAATATGCAAATGATCTCCTCAAGACTCTTCCCCTGGTTTTCCGATTTCCTCTTTTCAGCTGCAACGGCCAAAACCCAGTGATCGTTGAGCTCGCGGAGACTCTTCACTTATCCCAGAAGGCACTGGGAATATGCAAATGATCTCCTCAAGACTCTTCCCCTGGTTTACCATTTCTTGGTAGAATCATGCAGGATTGAAATTTTTGATGGTTTTTTACTCCTCTCAACAGCCCAAACAAGTTTCTAAAAGGATGAGTTTGCAACTACTTTACTTTTGGAGAAAATTCAAAACATTCATTATTCAATAGGGCCCAAACTATCAAAAACCAGCGGTTTCAATGAACACACATTTCTTGGTAGAATCATGCAGGACTGAAATTTTTGATGTTTTTCTACTCCTCTCATGAGCCCAAACAAGTCTCTAAAAGCATGAGTTTGCAACTACTTTACTTTTGGAGAAAATTCAAAACATTCATTATTCAATAGAGCCCAATAGCAAAAACCAGCGTTTTGAATGAAGAATCACATTTCTTGGTAGAATCATGCAGGATTGAAATTTTTGATGGTTTTTTACTCCTCTCAACAGCCCAAACAAGTTTCTAAAAGGATGAGTTTGCAACTACTTTACTTTTGGAGAAAATTCAAAACATTCATTATTCAATAGGGCCCAAACTATCAAAAACCAGCGGTTTCAATGAACACACATTTCTTGGTAGAATCATGCAGGACTGAAATTTTTGATGTTTTTCTACTCCTCTCATGAGCCCAAACAAGTCTCTAAAAGGATGAGTTTGCAACTACTTTACTTTTGGAGAAAATTCAAAACATTCATTATTCAATAGGGCCCAAACTATCAAAAACCAGCGGTTTCAATGAACACACATTTCTTGGTAGAATCATGCAGGACTGAAATTTTTGATGTTTTTCTACTCCTCTCATGAGCCCAAACAAGTCTCTAAAAGCATGAGTTTGCAACTACTTTACTTTTGGAGAAAATTCAAAACATTCATTATTCAATAGAGCCCAATAGCAAAAACCAGCGTTTTGAATGAAGAATCACATTTCTTGGTAGAATCATGCAGGATTGAAATTTTTGATGGTTTTTTACTCCTCTCAACAGCCCAAACAAGTTTCTAAAAGGATGAGTTTGCAACTACTTTACTTTTGGAGAAAATTCAAAACATTCATTATTCAATAGGGCCCAAACTATCAAAAACCAGCGGTTTCAATGAACACACATTTCTTGGTAGAATCATGCAGGACTGAAATTTTTGATGTTTTTCTACTCCTCTCATGAGCCCAAACAAGTCTCTAAAAGCATGAGTTTGCAACTACTTTACTTTTGGAGAAAATTCAAAACATTCACTATTCAATAGAGCCCAATAGCAAAAATCAGGTTTTGAATGAAGAATCACATTTCTTGGTAAAATAATGCAGGATTGAAATTTTTGATGGTTTTTTACTCCTCTCAACAGCCCAAACAAGTTTCTAAAAGGATGAGTTTGCAACTACTTTACTTTTGGAGAAAATTCAAAACATTCATTATTCAATAGGGCCCAAACTATCAAAAACCAGCGGTTTCAATGAACACACATTTCTTGGTAGAATCATGCAGGACTGAAATTTTTGATGTTTTTCTACTCCTCTCATGAGCCCAAACAAGTCTCTAAAAGCATGAGTTTGCAACTACTTTACTTTTGGAGAAAATTCAAAGCATTCATTATTCAATAGGGCCCAAACTATCAAAAACCAGCGGTTTCAATGAACACACATTTCTTGGTAGAATCATGCAGGACTGAAATTTTTGATGTTTTTCTACTCCTCTCATGAGCCCAAACAAGTCTCTAAAAGGATGAGTTCGCAACTACTTTACTTTTGGAGAAAATTCAAAACATTCATTATTCAATAGTGCCCAAACTATCAAAAACCAGCGGTTTCAATGAACACACATTTCTTGGTAGAATCATGCAGGACTGAAATTTTTGATGTTTTTCTACTCCTCTCATGAGCCCAAACAAGTCTCTAAAAGCATGAGTTTGCAACTACTTTACTTTTGGAGAAAATTCAAAACATTCATTATTCAATAGAGCCCAATAGCAAAAACCAGCGTTTTGAATGAAGAATCACATTTCTTGGTAGAATCATGCAGGATTGAAATTTTTGATGGTTTTTTACTCCTCTCAACAGCCCAAACAAGTTTCTAAAAGGATGAGTTTGCAACTACTTTACTTTTGGAGAAAATTCAAAACATTCATTATTCAATAGGGCCCAAACTATCAAAAACCAGCGGTTTCAATGAACACACATTTCTTGGTAGAATCATGCAGGACTGAAATTTTTGATGTTTTTCTACTCCTCTCATGAGCCCAAACAAGTCTCTAAAAGCATGAGTTTGCAACTACTTTACTTTTGGAGAAAATTCAAAACATTCACTATTCAATAGAGCCCAATAGCAAAAATCAGGTTTTGAATGAAGAATCTCATTTCTTGGTAAAATCATGCAGGATTGAAATTTTTGATGATTTTTTACTCCTCTCAACAGCCCAAACAAGTTTCTAAAAGGATGAGTTTGCAACTACTTTACTTTTGGAGAAAATTCAAAACATTCATTATTCAATAGGGCCCAAACTATCAAAAACCAGCGGTTTCAATGAACACACATTTCTTGGTAGAATCATGCAGGACTGAAATTTTTGATGTTTTTCTACTCCTCTCATGAGCCCAAACAAGTCTCTAAAAGCATGAGTTTGCAACTACTTTAATTTTGGAGAAAATTCAAAACATTCATTATTCAACAGAGCCCAATAGCAAAAACCAGCGTTTTGAATGAAGAATCACATTTCTTGGTAGAATCATGCAGGATTGAAATTTTTGATGGTTTTTTATCCTCTCAACAGCCCAAACAAGTTTCTAAAAGGATGAGTTTGCAACTACTTTACTTTTGGAGAAAATTCAAAACATTCATTATTCAATAGGGCCCAAACTATCAAAAACCAGCCGTTTCAATGAACACACATGTCTTGGTAGAATCATGCAGGACTGAAATTTTTGATGTTTTTCTACTCATCTCATGAGCCCAAACAAGTCTCTAAAAGCATGAGTTTGCAACTACTTTACTTTTGGAGAAAATTCAAAACATTCATTATTCAATAGAGCCCAATAGCAAAAACCAGCGTTTTGAATGAAGAATCACATTTCTTGGTAGAATCATGCAGGATTGAAATTTTTGATGGTTTTTTACTCCTCTCAACAGCCCAAACAAGTTTCTAAAAGGATGAGTTTGCAACTACTTTACTTTTGGAGAAAATTCAAAACATTCATTATTCAATAGGGCCCAAACTATCAAAAACCAGCGGTTTGAATGAACACATTTCTTGGGAGAATCATGCAGGACTGAAATTTTTGATGTTTTTCTACTCCTCTCATGAGCCCAAACAAGTCTCTAAAAGCATGAGTTTGCAACTACTTTACTTTTGGAGAAAATTCAAAACATTGGGGGGCGTGGCCAGCGTCTGAGCTGAATGGAAGCCTGAGCTCTGAGCTCCTCCACAGGGCAGCCTACCAAGCGCTGTTAACAAGCGAAATATAAGCCAGGACTGGCTGAAAAGTTGTGGGAACCTCCATAGATACTAGCGGTGCCCCCACACTATGGATCTGCTCAATAAAAAAGCAGAAAAAGGAAAGAAACCAGAGCGCTCTCCCCTCATGCTGAGGAGCCAAGATGGCGCCCGCCTCACAGCAGCAGCCACAGCCTGCAGCCCCAGCCTGAGCGGTACACAGCGGCAAAGGACGCCACAGCGGCTGAAGCATGCAGCATTCAAGTCAGGGGGTAAGTCTACCCCTGCCCCAGCTAAAACCGCCGCTCTGCAGGCTAATAGAAGCGCTAATTTACACATTAAAAGTAGCGCTGAGGTGAAAGGAGCGAGATCTCGCGAGAGTGACCGGGGGACAAGCGAGACTACGCAACAGATACGCAATTTGCGTAACTTAAGCAAAAATACAGCGCAGCTTGTGAATTATGGTGCAGCAGCACCGCTGACCGCTGATATGGAGGAGACAAATGTATTAAGGGGTTCCTCATCCTGTCCTGACATCTCCAATGTGTCAGATACTCCTCTAACGCCATTACAGAGGGAAATGTCTCCTTTCTCAGTGACTAGCCGCAGATTTAGCAGCAGCTCAGCTGAGCTGCAACAGGAATTACAAATTGAGGACTCCTGTCCTTCTGATAATCCCATACCGGAGAACATTTTACATGTTTTAACAGAGGTGGAGGCTACCAGTAATACAGCCTCAGAAATATTTATTAAGAACATGCTATGCCTTCTAGCAAAGACATTTCAGAAACAACTGGAGGGCTATAATACAAATCTCCAAAATAACATAGACGGTCTGGGCCAGAGAGTGGACCATCTTGAATCCAAAATGGAAGAATTGGTTAAATCCCATAATAATTTGATAGATGAACACTATGCCCTAGAAAAAGAGGTTGTCTTCTTAAAATCAAGGTTGATAGAGCAAGAAGACAGAAGTAGAAGGAACAACCTTAAATTCAGGGGAATACCTGAAAATGTCAAAGACAGAGACCTTAATGCATATGTGCAAAAGATGCTTCATACAATACTTCCAGGGGCTTCTAAAGGGGACCTATTGATGGAACGTATACACAGACTCCCCAAGTCCAAATATGCCCCAGACAGAGCCCCAAGAGATGTCATTGCATATTTTCATTACTTCCTGACAAAGGAGGACATTCTGAGGAGAAGTAAGCAATCACCTATATTACCAAGGCCATACGAGGATATCAAGATTTTTGCAGACTTCTCAAAAGCTACCCTGCAGAAAAGGAGAGATTTCTTTCCAATCACTGCACATCTGAGGAAACACAAGATTTTATACAGATGGGGTTTCCCTACAAAAATTCTAGTCATGAAAGAGAATACCACTTTTGCCTTGTCTAATATTGATAACTGTAATAGTTTTTTCCAAGATTTAGGTATCCCTCCACTGGAGACTCCATCATCATCATCATTCTACAATCAAGAAAGGAATATCCCCTTGCAGCAGCAAAGACGCCTTTCCCAGTCCTGGAATACGCAAAAGAAAAGAAAATAGACTTGGTGGGTACTGACCCTGGCTTTAGGCCTGAACTTTCTCTTTTTCACTCCCCACGTGATAACTGAGAGACATTCTCTCGGTACCATTTCTTTTGAGAAATCTAAATTTGTCTAGTTTATAAGTTTTGTTCTGTTCTAGGTTGTAACATGTTTTTGTTTACAGGCACACCAGGCACTAACAAAAAATCACTAAGGAAACCCACTGTCTTTTGGATGTATTTTCAGGTGAAATGTTCTGTTTCAGTGAATCATCTAATGCTTTTTTTCCTTCCTGACACATTATGGAATTGAGGGTACTGTCATTTAATGTAAATGGGCTCAATAGCCCGTTCAAGAGATTTGCTTTGTGGAAGGAGATTAAAAAATTGAAGGCCAACATAGCAATGATACAAGAAACACACCTTCTAGAAATTGATAACACAAGACTCAAAAATAAAGACTTCCCTCAGATTTTCTTTTCTAACACTGAGGGAAGGAAAAAAGCTGGGGTGGCCATCGCCTTCCACAAAGATTTGCCAATAGTGGTCTTAGACATATATAGGGACAGCAATGGAAGACAACTTGCTATTAATTTTACTTTGGAGGGTGTGGAATATACAGTGGTAAACGTATACACCCCTAATATCCGACAAATTAGTTTTCTAAATAAGGTCAAGAAGAAATTGTCCAATTTTAGTAGAGGTCACATAATCTGGGGAGGAGATTTTAATTGCATAGTTGACCCAAGTACTGATTGCTCATCTGATGCCCCATATTATAGAAGCGTGAATCTGGGAAAGTGGTTGGGAGATTCCAATTTGCATGACAGCTGTAAGATATTGAACTCTACCTCAAGAGAGTACACAAGATTTTGTCCACATAACAAGTCTTACACTAGGATTGATCATGTGTTCACTAGCTTCTCGCTACTAGACTCATACATAGATTTCCAGACTGGTCCTATTACATGGTCAGACCATGCCCCAATCCTTCTGACCTTACATACTTCCTCCATGATCCCAAAACAATACAATTGGAGATATAGTAAATTCACTGTTGACTCCCCAGAAAACATATCATTAGCAAAGAATGTCTTAATGAACTACTTCAAAGAGAACTGTTCCCAAGAAATTACACCTGAAACATTGTGGCTAGCACACAAATGTGTCATTAGGGGTCATTTGATCCAAGTTGCCTCGAGACAAAAAAGGGCAAGAGAGAGCCAACAGAGGATGTTGTTAGAACAGATCCAAAAATTAGAATCCCAAGCTAAAGCAGACAAAAATTTTGCTAAATATAATGAATTGTACTCCCTCAGACTGGAACTTAGGAATCTCCTCATCAACTTATATGAGAAAAAGACTTTATTTAATAGGGCAGGGTTTTATGTTAATAATAATAAGTTCTCCAAAAATATGGCAAACAGGTTTAAACCCATAAATAAAAAACATCCAATCAAAAAAATAACCCAAAGCTCAAAGACTATAGAAAAACCCAAAGAGATAGCCCTGGCCTTTGAGAGCTACTATTCTAAATTATACAACATAGGAAACAATGGAGCTCATCCCTCTCCTTCACCAGAGATGATAAATAATTTTTTGGAAAAAGTAAAGCTGGGATCTTTGTCTCTAGAGCAGAAGGAGTCACTTGACGCACCCTTTACTGAGGGTGAGGTCTCTCTTGCGATGAATAATCTTAAAAATGACAAGGCTCCAGGTCCAGATGGCTTTCCTATAGAGTATTATAAAGAATTTCAAAAGGAACTCATCCCACATTTAACTAATGCCCTGAATTTTATTAAATCAGAAGGAAAGTGCAACACAGATATGCTGAGAGCCACAATAGTGGTGATTCCCAAACCAGATAAAGATCTGACCAAAATCGAAAATTATAGGCCTATTTCTCTCCTAAATGTGGATATCAAGATCTACGCAAAAATATTAGCAGAAAGATTACAGGACGTTGTTCCATTCCTTATACATCCCGATCAAGTCGGTTTTGTAAAATCTAGGCAAACTTCAGACAGTTCTAGAAGTGTCCTGCATCACTTATATTCATGCTACAAAAATAGGATTTCCAGTTTGTTTGTAGCTCTTGACGCTGAAAAGGCCTTTGACCGGATCAATTGGGCCTATGCCTTTACAGTATTGGAGAAAATGGGTTTTGGTGGGGAGATGATGAGAAGTATTCGAGCTTTATACTCTCGGCCATCTGCCTCTGTGCTGGTCAACAACACGATGTCAGATACATTTTTTATAACTAATGGGACAAGACAGGGATGTCCTCTATCCCCAATAATTTTTATCCTGAGCCTGGAACCTTTGGCTCAAATGATAAGGGATTCTGGTGAAGTACACGGTGTACAATTGAAAGATTCAGAGCATAAGATTAACCTCTATGCAGATGACATTATACTCACACTGACAAATCCAACTGATTCCCTGGAAAAGATATGGGATATCATAAATTTATTTGGCTCAGTTTCATACTATAAATTAAATGTAAAAAAGACTAATGTTCTATCACTTTTCCTTTCAGCCTCTACGAAACAGCAACTAAGAGACAAGTATCCCTTTAATTGGGACTGTACCAGGATACCGTACTTAGGAATTTGGCTCACAGGTAATCCCATGCATATGAGTGAGGTAAACATGGACCATCTTCTACAGTCTCTCGACCTTAAGTTGAAGGAACTGTCGAAGACCCTAGCCACATGGATGGGCAGAATAGTGCTATATAAGATGTTCTGCCTACCCAAAGTCCTGTTTTTATACAGGAACGTCCCTCTGCCTATATCTGTACAGTATATACAAAAACTAACACACCAGATGAACAAATTTATTTGGAACAATGGGAAACCTAGAGTGAAAAAACGCACTCTACTTAAATCCAAGGAGAAAGGGGGGGTGGCCATACCAGATCTTGAGGCATATTATTACGCCACTATGATTGAACTGACAAAAGGCTGGTTTGTGGAACAGACAGACCTGGGGTGGCCAAATATTGAAAGAGATATGATGCCCAACAGGGAACCAGTTTTATTCATAGCCTATTTCCTTCTACATAGAAGGGAAATTATGAAAATAGATAATCCCATACTTAAGGCCTCTATGTTGTGCTGGTCATGTGTATGCAAAAGAAAGACTAGCTCTGCCTCTTTTTCACTCGAGAGGTTGAGACTCCCTTATCTGTCTCCTGTCAGGACTTCTCTAAGACCTATATTCGATAGCTGGACCAAATTTCCAATCACTTTTGTAGATGACTTGATGGACAATAACAGAGTCATACCCTTTGAGTTATTAAAGAACAGATTTGGGGTTCCCAATTCGGAGTATATGACATATCTCCTACTCAAGGAAGAATACAACAAATACAAGAAATACCTTTTTAGAGTGGTTCCAATTGACCATACTATTAACAATTTTCTATTTAATATGTCATCTAGACATAAGAGTTATCTTAGACCCTTATACAATAGCCTGACCAACAAAGACACCTTCACCAATGAAGGATGCTTTGAAAAATGGGAAACCACATTACAGAGACAGATATATGGTCCTCAGTGGATCTCCTCTCTTAAAATTGCAATCAAATCCACAAGATGTATGAATATACTAGAAACGCATTATAAATTAATTCATAGATATTACCTTACCCCAAATAGATTGAAACATTTTGGAGGGGGGGGATCTGGAATGTGTTGGCGTAACTGTGGATCTCAGGCAGATTTACTACATGTTTTTTGGGGATGCTCTATGCTGAAGTTGTACTGGTCCAGGGTGTTCGATTTGCTTTCACTCATATGCAATTGGTGTATTCAACCACAACCTGCTCTAGCCTTGTTACTAATAGATATACATAGACTTAAAAGAAATAAATTCCTGGCGGCTCATATCCTTATGTCTGCAGCCTTCCTTATAGCGAAGGGTTGGAACAGGAAGCAACCTCCAGACATTGTCACCCTTATCTTACTGGTGGACAAACACTGTGTCTACGAGAAAATTCATTATATTAATAAAGGCTTAATTAAAATATTTGATGACAGATGGTATAAATGGATGGAACTAAAGTCTAAAATAGAAAAAGATTTCATATCCTGAACTCATATTTTACTTCTTATGGTTTATGATGTGCCAATATTTCACATACTCAAGTGCCTAAATTTACCTTTCTTTTTATTGTTTCTTTCTGGTACTATTTGTTGTAGGGTTTACTACATTTACTCTCAATGTTGATATAATATTGAAATGTCATCATATTGTGATGTATTCATATTTTTTTACATCAGTACAATAATTTACTTAGATGGGTCTGTACAAGTGTAAATTTTACATTTTGCCTACTATTCTGAAAACTCTAATAAAAATTATTGTTAAAGAAAATTCAAAACATTCATTATTCAATAGGGCCCAAACTATCAAAAACCAGCGGTTTCAATGAACACACATTTCTTGGTAGAATCATGCAGGACTGAAATTTTTGATGTTTTTCTACTCCTCTCATGAGCCCAAACAAGTCTCTAAAAGCATGAGTTTGCAACTACTTTACTTTTGGAGAAAATTCAAAACATTCATTATTCAATAGGGCCCAAACTATCAAAAACCAGCGGTTTGAATGAACACACATTTCTTGGTAGAATCATGCAGGACTGAAATTTTTGATGTTTTTCTACTCCTCTCATGAGCCCAAACAAGTCTCTAAAAGCATGAGTTTGCAACTACTTTACTTTTGGAGAAAATTCAAAACATTCATTATTCAATAGTGCCCAATAGCAAAAACCAGCGTTTTGAATGAAGAATCACATTTCTTGGTAGAATCATGCAGGATTGAAATTTTTGATGGTTTTTTACTCCTCTCAACAGCCCAAACAAGTCTCTAAAAGGATGAGTTTGCAACTACTTTACTTTTGGAGAAAATTCAAAACATTCATTATTCAATAGGGCCCAAACTATCAAAAACCAGCCGTTTCAATGAACACACATGTCTTGGTAGAATCATGCAGGACTGAAATTTTTGATGTTTTTCTACTCATCTCATGAGCCCAAACAAGTCTCTAAAAGCATGAGTTTGCAACTACTTTACTTTTGGAGAAAATTCAAAACATTCATTATTCAATAGAGCCCAATAGCAAAAACCAGCGTTTTGAATGAAGAATCACATTTCTTGGTAGAATCATGCAGGATTGAAATTTTTGATGGTTTTTTACTCCTCTCAACAGCCCAAACAAGTTTCTAAAAGGATGAGTTTGCAACTACTTTACTTTTGGAGAAAATTCAAAACATTCATTATTCAATAGGGCCCAAACTATCAAAAACCAGCGGTTTCAATGAACACACATTTCTTGGTAGAATCATGCAGGACTGAAATTTTTGATGTTTTTCTACTCCTCTCATGAGCCCAAACAAGTCTCTAAAAGCATGAGTTTGCAACTACTTTACTTTTGGAGAAAATACAAAACATTCATTATTCAATAGAGCCCAATAGCAAAAACCAGCGTTTTGAATGAAGAATCACATTTCTTGGTAGAATCATGCAGGATTGAAATTTTTGATGGTTTTTTACTCCTCTCAACAGCCCAAACAAGTTTCTAAAAGGATGAGTTTGCAACTACTTTACTTTTGGAGAAAATTCAAAACATTCATTATTCAATAGGGCCCAAACTATCAAAAACCAGCGGTTTCAATGAACACACATTTCTTGGTAGAATCATGCAGGACTGAAATTTTTGATGTTTTTCTACTCCTCTCATGAGCCCAAACAAGTCTCTAAAAGCATGAGTTTGCAACTACTTTACTTTTGGAGAAAATTCAAAACATTCATTATTCAATAGAGCCCAATAGCAAAAACCAGCGTTTTGAATGAAGAATCACATTTCTTGGTAGAATCATGCAGGATTGAAATTTTTGATGGTTTTTTACTCCTCTCAACAGCCCAAACAAGTTTCTAAAAGGATGAGTTTGCAACTACTTTACTTTTGGAGAAAATTCAAAACATTCATTATTCAATAGGGCCCAAACTATCAAAAACCAGCGGTTTCAATGAACACACATTTCTTGGTAGAATCATGCAGGACTGAAATTTTTGATGTTTTTCTACTCCTCTCATGAGCCCAAACAAGTCTCTAAAAGCATGAGTTTGCAACTACTTTACTTTTGGAGAAAATTCAAAACATTCATTATTCAATAGGGCCCAAACTATCAAAAACCAGCGGTTTGAATGAACACACATTTCTTGGTAGAATCATGCAGGACTGAAATTTTTGATGTTTTTCTACTCCTCTCATGAGCCCAAACAAGTCTCTAAAAGCATGAGTTTGCAACAACTTTACTTTTGGAGAAAATTCAAAACATTCACTATTCAATAGAGCCCAATAGCAAAAATCAGGTTTTGAATGAAGAATCACATTTCTTGGTAAAATCATGCAGGATTGAAATTTTTGATGGTTTTTTACTCCTCTCAACAGCCCAAACAAGTTCCTAAAAGGATGAGTTTGCAACTACTTTTCTTTTGGAGAAAATTCAAAACATTCATTATTCAATAGGGCCCAAACTATCAAAAACCAGCGGTTTCAATGAACACACATTTCTTGGTAGAATCATGCAGGACTGAAATTTTTGATGTTTTTCTACTCCTCTCATGAGCCCAAACAAGTCTCTAAAAGCATGAGTTTGCAACTACTTTACTTTTGGAGAAAATTCAAAACATTCATTATTCAATAGAGCCCAATAGCAAAAACCAGCGTTTTGAATGAAGAATCACATTTCTTGGTAGAATCATGCAGGATTGAAATTTTTGATGGTTTTTTACTCCTCTCAACAGCCCAAACAAGTTTCTAAAAGGATGAGTTTGCAACTACTTTACTTTTGGAGAAAATTCAAAACATTCATTATTCAATAGGGCCCAAACTATCAAAAACCAGCGGTTTCAATGAACACACATTTCTTGGTAGAATCATGCAGGACTGAAATTTTTGATGTTATTCTACTCCTCTCATGAGCCCAAACAAGTCTCTAAAAGCATGAGTTTGCAACTACTTTACTTTTGGAGAAAATTCAAAACATTCATTATTCAATAGAGCCCAATAGCAAAAACCAGCGTTTTGAATGAAGAATCACATTTCTTGGTAGAATCATGCAGGATTGAAATTTTTGATGTTTTTTTACGCCTCTCAACAGCCCAAACAAGTTTCTAAAAGGATGAGTTTGCAACTACTTTACTTTTGGAGAAAATTCAAAACATTCATTATTCAATAGGGACCAAACTATCAAAAACCAGCGGTTTCAATGAACACACATTTCTTGGTAGAATCATGCAGGACTGAAATTTTTGATGTTTTTCTACTCCTCTCATGAGCCCAAACAAGTCTCTAAAAGCATGAGTTTGCAACTACTTTACTTTTGGAGAAAATTCAAAACATTCATTATTCAATAGGGCCCAAACTATCAAAAACCAGCGGTTTGAATGAACACACATTTCTTGGTAGAATCATGCAGGACTGAAATTTTTGATGTTTTTCTACTCCTCTCATGAGCCCAAACAAGTCTCTAAAAGCATGAGTTTGCAACTACTTTACTTTTGGAGAAAATTCAAAACATTTGGCTCACAAGCGACCTCACACACACGAGTGAGGTAAACATGGATTGCCTTTTGAAATCTCTTGACACTAAGTTGGGAGAATTGTCAAAAACCCCAGCCACTTGGTTGGGAAGAATAGTACTATATAAAATGTTCTGCCTCCCAAAGGTGTTGTTTTTGTATAGGAATGTTCCTCTGCCTTTATCAATGCAACACATACAAAAATTAACTCATCAAATGAACAGATTTATTTGGAATAATAAAAAGCCTAGAGTAAAGAAACACACACTACTCAAATCTAGAGAAAATGGGGGGATAGCCCTTCCAGACTTAGAGGCATATTACTTTGCCACCACAACTGAATTGACAAAAATGTGGCTCACAGAACAGACAGAATTGGGATGGCCAAAAATTGAAAGAGATTTAATGCCTAATAAAGAACCGACACTTTATGTTTCCTATTTTCTTCTGCACAGAGGAGAGATTGGAGACATAGAAAACCCAATACTCAGAGCCTCTGTGCAGAGTTGGTCACATATGTGCAGGAGAAGGTTTAATGTCTCCCCTGTTTCAACCAAAAGACTGAGACTTCACTTTTTGGCACCTGTCAAGGTTTCTCTGAGACCCATGTTTGATAATTGGAAAACATTCCCCATTGCTTATGTGGATGATTTACTGGACAATAATAAAGTCATGCCTTTTGAGTTGGTCAAGGCTAAATTTAAAATCCCTAATACGGAATATATGAAATACCTCATACTCAAAGAGGAATATAATAAATTTAAGAGATACTTCTGCAAGATAGTTTTGGTCAACCATACCATTTATAATTTCCTAACCAGCACAACCCCCAGGCACAAGAGCTCTCTTAAACCCCTGTATAACTTCCTGACCGGCAAACACACCTTCTCTAAGGGTGGATGCTTTGAAAAATGGGAGACTACTCTGCAGAAGCAGATTTATGCCCCACAGTGGACATTATCTTTTAAAACTGCAGTGAGGTCTACAAATTGCATGAACATTCTGGAAACACATTACAAACTAGTCCACAGATATTACTTGACTCCAAACAGGATCAAACATTTTGGGGAAGGGGGATCTGATCTGTGTTGGCGGGAATGCGGATCTCAGGCTGACTTACTCCATATTTTCTGGGGATGCCCGGTACTGAAACCATACTGGCTTAAGGTCTCCAATTTGATTTCGATCATATGCAACTGGCGTGTTCAGTTGCACCCTGCCTTGGCCTTACTACTTATAGATATTTGCAGATTCAAAACAACAAAGTATTTGGTTGCCCACATTCTCATGTCTGCAATATACCTTATAGCGAAAGGTTGGAACAATAAGCAACCTCCGAACATTGCCACATTGATCATGTTGGTGGACAAACATTGTGTTTATGAAAAAATTCATTACATCAACAATATGTCAATAAAGTTATTTGACGACAGATGGCATAGATGGTTGAAACTCAAATCTAAGATAGAAGAAGAATTTATATCTTGATATCTTGATTTTTGCTCTTTTTGTGTGCCAAAATTTCACATATATTTGGTGTTTGCCTGTGCTGTTGCAACTGTTTTTCAAATCTATTTCAATTAATGTTAATTGTACATACTTTAAATGATGATATGATGTTCAGATACCATATGATGATGTCCTGATGTACATTATCTTGACTCTATTCGAACATGATATATATGAGGTATGTTTATACATTTCTATTATTTTGAAAACTCAATAAAAATATTGTTTAAGAAAATTCAAAACATTCATGAAATGATGCGTGGAGTGAAGTGAGCAAGCTATTTTTCCATCTCCCTGGCGAGCATCGCCCACCTGTCTGCTGAGGCTCCCTCAGCAGACTGAAGCTGACTACTACTGCGCAGCTGCTACAGACTGTGGGCTGCCCATTGTGACACGTGGTCCCATTGTGACACGTGGTCCCATTGTTCCAGGAATAGAACACATCCAAGCATTGTGTTCTATGAATAGCATGATTCCTATCACAGTGTTCCATGGATGGAACACATCCTATTTACTGCAGGCAAGCAGCGCATCTAGCTGCTGCTGCTGCTGCTACAAGCCACTAGAATACCGTCTGTCAGACAGGTGGACGTAGGCCGAACATTCAAATAACTCGCCAGATAAATCGTTGCTTTTCCATTTAATTCATATATGAATTAATTCAAAATTGAACAGTAAATTTCAAAGTTGGAAGGCCACAAGAGGGGGACAATGTTTCAAAAATGAAACGACATATCATTGCATGAGGGATGTGGTAGGAATTGAATGCTTGAATTAAGACTGGGGAAGTACTGAGGGGAAGGGGCTGCAGGCCTTTTAGCAGGTGGGTGTGCAGAAATGTAGCTATCCAAAGCCAAACACATTACTGAAGCTTGTCACACCTGTACCTACCAAGCAGCAAAGGCCAAGATAGATCGTTATTTTACTGACAGATTGAATACAGTGCAATGCCTCCCATATAGAGGTGAATAAGAGTAGTAGAAGTAGTAGTAGAAGAGTTGGTCAAGTTAAATCAAGGCTAAGGAATTGGAAATGTGCAACTTGGACCAAGAAAAACTAATTACAGAGCAACGACATTTGAAAAAAGCATTCAAATCATGCTTTGAAAACACTACTTGTGTATCCCGATTTGAGTCAATCTGTCTTTGGAAACCGCTTAAGAGAGTGAGTGCACCATTCTCAGAGGAACTGCAGATACTGAAATGATGCGTGGAGTGAAGTGAGCAAGCTCTTTTTCCATCTCCCTGGCGAGCATCGCCCACCTGTCTGCTGAGGCTCCCTCAGCAGACTGAAGCTGACTACTACTGCGCAGCTGCTACAGACTGTGGGCTGCCCATTGTGACACGTGGTCCCATTGTGACACGTGGTCCCATTGTTCCAGGAATAGAACACATCCAAGCATTGTGTTCTATGAATGGCATGATTCCTATCACAGTGTTCCATGGATGGAACACATCCTATTTACTGCAGGCAAGCAGCGCAACTAGCTGCTGCTGCTTCAAGCCACTAGAATACCGTCTGTCAGACAGGTGGACGTAGGCCGAACATTCAAATAACTCGCCAGATAAATCGTTGCTTTTCCATTTAATTCATATATGAATTAATTCAAAATTGAACAGTAAATTTCAAAGTTGGAAGGCCACAAGAGGGGGACAATGTTTCAAAAATGAAACGACATATCATTGCATGAGGGATGTGGTAGGAATTGAATGCTTGAATTAAGACTGGGGAAGTACTGAGGGGAAGGGGCTGCAGGCCTTGTAGCAGGTGGGTGTGCAGAAATGTAGCTATCCAAAGCCAAACACATTACTGCAGCTTGTCACACCTGTACCTACCAAGCAGCAAAGGCCAAGATAGATCGTTATTTTACTGACAGATTGAATACAGTGCAATGCCTTCCATATAGAGGTTAATAAGAGTAGTAGTAGTAGTAGTAGTAGAAGAGTTGGTCAAGTTAAATCAAGGCTAAGGAATTGGAAATGTGCAACTTGGACCAAGAAAAACTAATTACAGAGCAACGACATTTGAAAAAAGCATTCAAATCATGCTTTGAAAACACTACTTGTCTATCCCAATTTCAATT
Source organism: Dendrobates tinctorius (assembly GCF_039654945.1). Lineage (NCBI taxonomy): Eukaryota > Metazoa > Chordata > Amphibia > Anura > Dendrobatidae > Dendrobates > Dendrobates tinctorius. Next base: position 274,142 of record NW_027361820.1, read on the forward strand.
CAATCTGTCTTTGGAAACCGCTTAAGAGAGTGAGTGCACCATTCTCAGAGGAACTGCAGATACTGAAATGATGCGTGGAGTGAAGTGAGCAAGCTATTTTTCCATCTCCCTGGCGAGCATCGCCCACCTGTCTGCTGAGGCTCCCTCAGCAGACTGAAGCTGACTACTACTGCGCAGCTGCTACAGACTGTGGGCTGCCCATTGTGACACGTGGTCCCATTGTGACACGTGGTCCCATTGTTCCAGGAATAGAACACATCCAAGCATTGTGTTCTATGAATGGCATGATTCCTATCACAGTGTTCCATGGATGGAACACATCCTATTTACTGCAGGCAAGCAGCGCACCTAGCTGCTGCTGCTGCTGCTGCTACAAGCCACTAGAATACCGTCTGTCAGACAGGTGGACGTAGGCCGAACATTCAAATAACTCGCCAGATAAATCGTTGCTTTTCCATTTAATTCATATATGAATTAATTCAAAATTGAACAGTAAATTTCAAAGTTGGAAGGCCACAAGAGGGGGACAATGTTTCAAAAATGAAACGACATATCATTGCATGAAGGATGTGGTAGGAATTGAATGCTTGAATTAAGACTGGGGAAGTACTGAGGGGAAGGGGCTGCAGGCCTTGTAGCAGGTGGGTGTGCAGAAATGTAGCTATCCAAAGCCAAACACATTACCGCAGCTTGTCATACCTGTACCTACCAAGCAGCAAAGGCCAAGATAGATTGTTATTTTACTGACAGATTGAATACAGTGCAATGCCTCCCATATAGAGGTGAATAAGAGTAGTAGTAGTAGAAGAGTTGGTCAAGTTAAATCAAGGCTAAGGAATTGGAAATGTGCAACTTAGACCAAGAAAAACTAATTACAGAGCAACGACATTTGAAAAAAGCATTCAAATCATGCTTTGAAAACACTACTTGTGTATCCCGATTTCAATTCAATCTGTCTTTGGAAACCGCTTAAGAGATTGAGTGCACCATTCTCAGAGGAACTGCAGATACTGAAATGATGCATGGAGTGAAGTGAGCAAGCTATTTTTCCATCTCCCTGGCGAGCATCGCCCACCTGTCTGCTGAGGCTCCCTCAGCAGACTGAAGCTGACTACTACTGCGCAGCTGCTACAGACTGTGGGCTGCCCATTGTGACACGTGGTCCCATTGTGACACGTGGTCCCATTGTTCCAGGAATAGAACACATCAAGAATTGTGTTCTATGAATGGCATGATTCATATCACAGTGTTCCATGGATGGAACACATCCTATTTACTGCAGGCAAGCAGCGCACCTAGCTGTTGCTGCTACAAGCCACTAGAATACCGTCTGTCAGACAGGTGGACGTAGGCCGAACATTCAAATAACTAGCCAGATAAATCGTTGCTTTTCCATTTAATTCATATATGAATTAATTCAAAATTGAACAGTAAATTTCAAAGTTGGAAGGCCACAAGAGGGGTACAATGTTTCAAAAACGAAACGACATATCATTGCAAGAGGGATGTAGTAGGAATTGAATGCTTGAATTAAGACTGGGGAAGTACTGAGGGGAAGGGGCTGCAGGCCTTGTAGCAGGTGGGTGTGCAGAAATGTAGCTATCCAAAGCCAAACACATTATTGCAGCTTGTCACACCTGTAACTACCAAGCAGCAAAGGCCAAGATAGATCATTATTTAACTGACAGATTGAATACAGTGCAATGCCTCCCATATAGAGGTGAATAAGAGTAGTAGTAGTAGTAGTAGTAGTAGTAGTAGAAGAGTTGGTCAAGTTAAATCAAGGCTAAGGAATTGGAAATGTGCAACTTGGACCAAGAAAAACTAATTACAGAGCAACGACATTTGAAAAAAGCATTCAAATCATCCTTTGAAAACACTACTTGTGTATCCCGATTTCAATTCAATCTGTCTTTGGAAACCGCTTAAGAGAGTGAGTGCACCATTCTCAGAGGAACTGCAGATACTGAAATGATGTGTGGAGTGAAGTGAGCAAGCTATTTTTCCATCTCCCTGGCGAGCATCGCCCACCTGTCTGCTGAGGCTCCCTCAGCAGACTGAAGCTGACTACTACTGCGCAGCTGCTACAGACTGTGGGCGGCCCATTGTGACACGTGGTCCCATTGTGACACGTGGTCCCATTGTTCCAGGAATAGAACACATCCAAGCATTGTGTTCTATGAATGGCATGATTCCTATCACAGTGTTCCATGGATGGAACACATCCTATTTACTGCAGGCAAGCAGCGCACCTAGCTGCTGCTGCTGCTGCTGCTACAAGCCACTAGAATACCGTCTGTCAGACAGGTGGACGTAGGCCGAACATTCAAATAACTCGCCAGATAAATCGTTGCTTTTCCATTTAATTCACATATAAATTAATTCAAAATTGAACAGTAAATTTCAAAGTTGGAAGGCCACAAGAGGGGGACAATGTTTCAAAAATGAAACGACATATCATTGCATGAGGGATGTGGTAGGAATTGAATGCTTGAATTAAGACTGGGGAAGTACTGAGGGGAAGTGGCTGCAGGCCTTGTAGCAGGTGGGTGTGCAGAAATGTAACTATCCAAAGCCAAACACATTACTGCAGCTTGTCACAACTGTACCTACCACGTAGCAAAGGCCAAGATAGATCGTTATTTTACTGACAGATTGAATACAGTGCAATGCCTCCCATATAGAGGTGAATAAGAGTAGTAGTAGTAGTAGTAGTAGTAGAAGAGTTGGTCAAGTTAAATCAAGGCTAAGGAATTGGAAATGTGCAACTTGGACCAAGAAAAACTAATTACAGAGCAATGACATTTGAAAAAAGCATTCAAATCATGCTTTGAAAACACTACTTATGTATCCCGATTTCAATTCAATCTGTCTTTGGAAACTGCTTAAGAGAGTGAGTGCACCATTCTCAGAGGAACTGCAGATACTGAAATGATGCGTGGAGTGAAGTGAGCAAGCTATTTTTCCATCTCCCTGGCGAGCATCGCCCACCTGTCTGCTGAGGCTCCCTCAGCAGACTGAAGCTGACTACTACTGCGCAGCTGCTACAGACTGTGGGCTGCCCATTGTGACACGTGGTCCCATTGTGACACGTGGTCACATTGTTCCAGGAATAGAACACATCCAAGCATTGTGTTCTATGAATGGCATGATTCATATCACAGTGTTCCATGGATGGAACACATCCTATTTACTGCAGGCAAGCAGCTCACCTAGCTGCTGCTGCTGCTACAAGCCACTAGAATACCGTCTGTCAGACAGTTGGACGTAGGCTGAACATTCAAATAACTCGCCAGATAAATCGTTGCTTTTCCATTTAATTCATATATGAATTAATTCAAAATTGAACAGTAAATTTCAAAGTTGGAAGGCCACAAGAGGGGGACAATGTTTCAAAAACGAAACGACATATCATTGCATGAGGGATATGGTAGGAATTGAATGCTTCAATTAAGACTGGGGAAGTACTGAGGGGAAGGGGCTGCAGGCCTTGTAGCAGGTGGGTGTGTAGAAATGTAGCTATCCAAAGCCAAACACATTACTGCAGCTTGTCACACCTGTACCTACCAAGCAGCAAAGGCCAAGATAGATCGTTATTTTTCTGACAGATTGAATACAGTGCAATGCCTCCCATATAGAGGTGAATAAGAGTAGTAGTAGTAGTAGTAGTAGTAGTAGTAGAAGAGTTGGTCAAGTTAAATCAAGGCTAAGGAACTGGAAATGTGCAACTTGGACCAAGAAAAACTAATTACAGAGCAACGACATTTGAAAAAAGCATTCAAATCATGCTTTGAAAACACTACTTGTGTATCCCAATTTCAATTCAATCTGTCTTTGGAAACCGTTTAAGAGAGTTAGTGCACCATTCTCAGAGGAACTGCAGATACTGAAATGATGCGTGGAGTGAAGTGAGCAAGCTATTTTTCCATCTCCCTGGCGAGCATCGCCCACCAGTCTGCTGAGGCTCCCTCAGCAGACTGAAGCTGACTACTACTGCGCAGCTGCTACAGACTGTGGGCTGCCCATTGTGACACGTGGTCCCATTGTGACACGTGGTCCCATTGTTCCAGGTATAGAGCACATCCAAGCATTGTGTTCTATGAATGGTATGATTCCTATCACAGTGTTCCATGGATGGAACACATCCTATTTACTGCAGGCAAGCAGCGCACCTAGCTGCTGCTGCTGCTGCTGCTACAAGCCACTAGAATACCGTCTGTCAGACAGGTGGACGTAGGCCGAACATTCAAATAACTCGCCAGATAAATCGTTGCTTTTCCATTTAATTCATATATGAATTAATTCAAAATTGAACAGTAAATTTCAAAGTTGGAAGGCCACAAGAGGGGGACAATGTTTCAAAAATGAAACGACATATCATTGCATGAGGGATGTGGTAGGAATTGATTGCTTGAATTAAGACTGGGGAAGTACTGAGGGGAAGGGGCTGCAGGCCTTGTAGCAGGTGGGTGTGCAGAAATGTAGCTATCCAAAGCCAAACACATTACTTCAGCTTGTCACACCTGTACCTACTAAGCAGCAAAGGCCAAGATAGATCGTTATTTTACTGACAGATTGAATACAGTGCAATGCCTCCCATATAGAGGTGAATAAGAGTAGTAGTAGTAGTAGTAGTAGTAGTAGTAGAAGAGTTGGTCAAGTTAAATCAAGGCTAAGGAATTGGAAATGTGCAACTTGGACCAAGAAAAACTAATTACAGAGCAACGACATTTGAAAAAAGCATTCAAATCATGCTTTGAAAACACTACTTGTGTATCCCGATTTCAATTCAATCTGTCTTTGGAAACCGCTTAAGAGAGTGAGTGCACCATTCTCAGAGGAACTGCAGATACTGAAATGATGCGTGGAGTGAAGTGAGCAAGCTATTTTTCCATCTCCCTGGCGAGCATCGCCCACCTGTCTGCTGAGGCTCCCTCAGCAGACTAAAGCTGACTACTACTGCGCAGCTGCTGCAGACTGTGGGCTGCCCATTGTGACACGTGGTCCCATTGCGACACATGGCCCCATTGTTCCAGGAATAGAACACATCCAAGCATTGTGTTCTATGAATGGCATGATTCCTATCACAGTGTTCCATGGATGGAACACATCCTATTTACTGCAGGCAAGCAGCGCACCTAGCTGCTGCTGCTACTGTTACAAGCCACTAGAATACCGTCTGTCAGACAGGTGGACGTAGGCCGAACATTCAAATAACTCACCAGATAAATCGTTGCTTTTCCATTTAATTCATATATGAATTAATTCAAAATTGAACAGTAAATTTCAAAGTTGGAAGGCCACAAGAGGGGGACAATGTTTCAAAAATGAAACGACATATCATTGCATGAGGGATGTGGTAGGAATTGAATGCTTGAATTAAGACTGGGGAAGTACTGAGGGGAAGGGGCTACAGGCCTTGTAGCAGGTGGGTGTGCAGAAATGTAGCTATCCAAAGCCAAACACATTACTGCAGCTTATCACACCTGTACCTACCAAGCAGCAAAGGCCAAGATAGATCGTTATTTTACTGACAGATTGAATACAGTGCAATGCCTCCCATATAGAGGTGAATAAGAGTAGTAGTAGTAGTAGTAGTAGAAGAGTTGGTCAAGTTAAATCAAGGCTAAGGAATTGGAAATGTGCAACTTGGACCAAGAAAAACTAATTACAGAGCAACGGCATTTGAAAAAAGCATTCAAATCATGCTTTGAAAACACTACTTGTCTATCCCAATTTCAATTCAATCTGTCTTTGGAAACCGCTTAAGAGAGTGAGTGCACCATTCTCAGAGGAACTGCAGATACTGAAATGATGCGTGGAGTGAAGTGAGCAAGCTATTTTTCCATCTCCCTGGCGAGCATCGCCCACCTGTCTGCTGAGGCTCCCTCAGCAGACTGAAGCTGACTACTACTGCGCAGCTGATACAGACTGTGGGCTGCCCATTGTGACACGTGGTCCCATTGTGACACGTGGTCCCATTGTTCCAGGAATAGAACACATCCAAGCATTGTGTTCTATGAATGGCATGATTCCTATCACAGTGTTCCATGGATGGAACACATCCTATTTACTGCAGGCAAGCAGCGCACCTAGCTGCTGCTGCTGCTACAAGCCACTAGAATACCGTCTGTCAGAGAGGTGGACGTAAGCCGAACATTCAAATAACTCGCCAGATAAATCGTTGCTTTTCCATTTAATTCATATATGAATTAATTCAAAATTGAACAGTAAATTTCAAAGTTGGAAGGCCACAAGAGGTTGACAATGTTTCAAAAACGAAACGACATATCATTGCAAGAGGGATGTGGTAGGAATTGAATGCTTGAATTAAGACTGGGGAAGTACTGAGGGGAAGGGGCTGCAGGCCTTGTAGCAGGTGGGTGTGCAGAAATATAGCTATCCAAAGCCAAACACATTACTGCAGCTTGTCACACCTGTACCTACCAAGCAGCAAAGGCCAAGATAGATCGTTATTTTACTGACAGATTGAATACAGTGCAATGCCTCACATATAGAGGTGAATAAGAGTAGTAGTAGTAGTAGTAGTAGTAGTAGTAGTAGAAGAGTTGGTCAAGTTAAATCAAGGCTAAGGAATTGGAAATGTGCAACTTGGACCAAGAAAAACTAATTACAGAGCAACGACATTTGAAAAAAGCATTCAAATCATGCTTTGAAAACACTACTTGTGTATCCCGATTTCAATTCAATCTGTCTTTGGAAACTGCTTATGAGAGTGAGTGCACCATTCTCAGAGGAACTGCAGATACTGAAATGATGCGTGGAGTGAAGTGAGCAAGCTCTTTTTTCATCTCCCTGGCGAGCATCGCCCACCTGTCTGCTGAGGCTCCCTCAGCAGACTGAAGCTGACTACTACTGCGCAGCTGCTACAGACTGTGGGCTGCCCATTGTGACATGTGGTCCCATTGTGACACGTGGTCCCATTGTTCCAGTAATAGAACACATACAAGTATTGTGTTCTATGAATGGCATGATTCCTATCACAGTATTCCATGGATGTAACACATCCTATTTACTGCAGGCAAGCAGCGCACCTAGCTGCTGCTGCTGCTCCTACAAGCCACTAGAATACCGTCTGTCAGACAGGTGGACGTAGGCCGAACATTCAAATAACTCGCCAGATAAATCGTTGCTTTTCCATTTAATTCATATATGAATTAATTCAAAATTGAACAGTAAATTTCAAAGTTGGAAGGCCACAAGAGGGGGACAATGTTTCAAAAATGAAACGACATATCATTGCATGAGGGATGTGGTAGGAATTGAATGCTTGAATTAAGACTGGGGAAGTACTGAGGGGAAGGGGCTGCAGGCCTTGTAGCAGGTGGGTGTGCAGAAATGTAGCTATCCAAAGCCAAACACATTACTGCAGCTTGTCACACCTGTACTTACCAAGCAGCAAAGGCCAAGATAGATCGTTATTTTACTGACAAATTGAATACAGTGCAATGCCTCCCATATAGAGGTGAATAAGAGTAGTAGTAGTAGTAGTAGTAGAAGAGTTGGTCAAGTTACATCAAGGCTAAGGAATTGGAAATGTGCAACTTGGACCAAGAAAAACTAATTACAGAGCAACGACATTTGAAAAAAGCATTCAATTCATGCTTTGAAAACACTACTTGTCTATCCCAATTTCAATTCAATCTGTCTTTGGAAACCGCTTAAGAGAGTGAGTGCACCATTCTCAGAGGAACTGCAGATACTGAAATGATGCGTGGAGTGAAGTGAGCAAGCTATTTTTCCATCTCCCTGGCGAGCATCGCCCACCTGTCTGCTGAGGCTCCCTCAGCAGACTGAAGCTGACTACTACTGCGCAGCTGATACAGACTGTGGGCTGCCCATTGTGACACGTGGTCCCATTGTGACACGTGGTCCCATTGTTCCAGGAATAGAACACATCCAAGCATTGTGTTCTATGAATGGCATGATTCCTATCACAGTGTTCCATGGATGGAACACATCCTATTTACTGCAGGCAAGCAGCGCACCTAGCTGCTGCTGCTGCTACAAGCCACTAGAATACCGTCTGTCAGAGAGGTGGACGTAAGCCGAACATTCAAATAACTCGCCAGATAAATCGTTGCTTTTCCATTTAATTCATATATGAATTAATTCAAAATTGAACAGTAAATTTCAAAGTTGGAAGGCCACAAGAGGTTGACAATGTTTCAAAAACGAAACGACATATCATTGCAAGAGGGATGTGGTAGGAATTGAATGCTTGAATTAAGACTGGGGAAGTACTGAGGGGAAGGGGCTGCAGGCCTTGTAGCAGGTGGGTGTGCAGAAATATAGCTATCCAAAGCCAAACACATTACTGCAGCTTGTCACACCTGTACCTACCAAGCAGCAAAGGCCAAGATAGATCGTTATTTTACTGACAGATTGAATACAGTGCAATGCCTCACATATAGAGGTGAATAAGAGTAGTAGTAGTAGTAGTAGTAGTAGTAGTAGTAGAAGAGTTGGTCAAGTTAAATCAAGGCTAAGGAATTGGAAATGTGCAACTTGGACCAAGAAAAACTAATTACAGAGCAACGACATTTGAAAAAAGCATTCAAATCATGCTTTGAAAACACTACTTGTGTATCCCGATTTCAATTCAATCTGTCTTTGGAAACTGCTTATGAGAGTGAGTGCACCATTCTCAGAGGAACTGCAGATACTGAAATGATGCGTGGAGTGAAGTGAGCAAGCTCTTTTTTCATCTCCCTGGCGAGCATCGCCCACCTGTCTGCTGAGGCTCCCTCAGCAGACTGAAGCTGACTACTACTGCGCAGCTGCTACAGACTGTGGGCTGCCCATTGTGACATGTGGTCCCATTGTGACACGTGGTCCCATTGTTCCAGTAATAGAACACATACAAGTATTGTGTTCTATGAATGGCATGATTCCTATCACAGTATTCCATGGATGTAACACATCCTATTTACTGCAGGCAAGCAGCGCACCTAGCTGCTGCTGCTGCTCCTACAAGCCACTAGAATACCGTCTGTCAGACAGGTGGACGTAGGCCGAACATTCAAATAACTCGCCAGATAAATCGTTGCTTTTCCATTTAATTCATATATGAATTAATTCAAAATTGAACAGTAAATTTCAAAGTTGGAAGGCCACAAGAGGGGGACAATGTTTCAAAAATGAAACGACATATCATTGCATGAGGGATGTGGTAGGAATTGAATGCTTGAATTAAGACTGGGGAAGTACTGAGGGGAAGGGGCTGCAGGCCTTGTAGCAGGTGGGTGTGCAGAAATGTAGCTATCCAAAGCCAAACACATTACTGCAGCTTGTCACACCTGTACTTACCAAGCAGCAAAGGCCAAGATAGATCGTTATTTTACTGACAAATTGAATACAGTGCAATGCCTCCCATATAGAGGTGAATAAGAGTAGTAGTAGTAGTAGTAGTAGAAGAGTTGGTCAAGTTACATCAAGGCTAAGGAATTGGAAATGTGCAACTTGGACCAAGAAAAACTAATTACAGAGCAACGACATTTGAAAAAAGCATTCAAATCATGCTTTGAAAACACTACTTGTCTATCCCAATTTCAATTCAATCTGTCTTTGGAAACCGCATAAGAGAGTGAGTGCACCATTCTCAGAGGAACTGCAGATACTGAAATGATGCGTGGAGTGAAGTGAGCAAGCTATTTTTCCATCTCCCTGGCGAGCATCGCCCACCTGTCTGCTGAGGCTCCCTCAGCAGACTGAAGCTGACTACTAATGCGCAGCTGCTACAGACTGTGGGCTGCCCATTGTGACACGTGGTCCCATTGTGACACGTGGTCAATTGTTCCAGGAATAGAACACATCCAAGCATTGTGTTCTATGAATGGCATGATTCCTATCACAGTGTTCCATGGATGGAACACATCCTATTTACTGCAGGCAAGCAGCGCACCTAGCTGCTGCTGCTGCTGCTGCTGCTACAAGCCACTAGAATACCGTCTGTCAGACAGGTGGACGTAGGCCGAACATTCAAATAACTCGCCAGATAAATCGTTGCTTTTCCATTTAATTCATATATGAATTAATTCAAAATTGAACAGTACATTTCAAAGTTGGAAGGCCACAAGAGGGGGACAATGTTTCAAAAATGAAACGACATATCATTGCATGAGGGATGTGGTAGGAATTGAATGCTTGAATTAAGACTGGGGAAGTACTGAGGGGAAGGGGCTGCAGGCCTTGTAGCAGGTGGGTGTGCAGAAATGTAGCTATCCAAAGCCAAACACATTACTGCAGCTTGTCACACCTGTACCGACCAAGCAGCAAAGGCCAAGATAGATCGTTATTTTACTGACAGATTGAATACAGTGCAATGCCTCCCATATAGAGGTGAATAAGAGTAGTAGTAGTAGTAGTAGTAGAAAAGTTGGTCAAGTTAAATCAAGGCTAAGGAATTGGAAATGTGCAACTTGGACCAAGAAAAACTAATTACAGAGCAACGACATTTGAAAAAAGCATTCAAATCATGCTTTGAAAACACTACTTGTGTATCCCGATTTCAATTCAATCTGTCTTTGGAAACCGCTTAAGAGATTGAGTGCACCATTCTCAGAGGAACTGCAGATACTGAAATGATGCATGGAGTGAAGTGAGCAAGCTATTTTTCCATCTCCCTGGCGAGCATCGCCCACCTGTCTGCTGAGGCTCCCTCAGCAGACTGAAGCTGACTACTACTGCGCAGCTGCTACAGACTGTGGGCTGCCCAATGTGACACGTGGTCCCATTGTGACACGTGGTCCCATTGTTCCAGGAATAGAACACATCCAAGCATTGTGTTCTATGAATGGCATGATTCCTATCACAGTGTTCCATGGATGGAACACATCCTATTTACTGCAGGCAAGCAGCGCACCTAGCTGCTGCTGCTGCTGCTGCTTTTTTTCTACTCCTCTCATGAGCCCAAACAAGACTCTAAAAGGATGAGTTTGCAACTACTTTACTTTTGGAGAAAATTCAAAACATTCATTATTCAATAGAGCCCAATAGCAAAAACCAGCGTTTTGAATGAAGAATCACATTTCTTGGTAGAATCATGCAGGATTGAAATTTATGATGGTTTTTTACTCCTCTCAACAGCCAAAACAAGTTTCTAAAAGGATGAGTTTGCAACTACTTTACTTTTGGAGAAAATTCAAAACATTCATTATTCAATAGGGCCCAAACTATCAAAAACCAGCGGTTTGAATGAACACTCATATTTCTTGGTAGAATCGTGTAGGACTGAAATTTTTGATGTTTTTCTACTCCTCTCATGAGCCCAAACAAGACTCTAAAAGGATGAGTTTGCAACTACTTTACTTTTGGAGAAAATTCAAAACATTCATTATTCAATAGAGCCCAATAGCAAAAACCAGCGTTTTGAATGAAGAATCACATTTCTTGGTAGAATCATGCAGGAATGAAATTTTTGATGTTTTTTTACTCCTCTCAAAAGCCCAAACACGTTTCTAAAAGGATGAGTTTGCAACTACTTTACTTTTGGAAAAAATTCAAAACATTCATTATTCAATAGGGCACAAAATATCAAAAACCAGCGGTTTGAATGAACACACATTTCTTGGTAGAATCGTGCAGGACTGAAATTTTTGATGTTTTTCTACTCCTCTCATGAGCCCAAACAAGTCTCTAAAAGGATGAGTTTGCAACTACTTTACTTTTGGAGAGAATTCAATGAATGTCAATTGAATGTTTTGAATTTTCTCCAAAAGTAAAGTAGTTGCAAACTCATCCTTTTAGAGACTTGGATTGGGCTCATGAGAGGAGTAGAAAAACATCAAAAATTTCAGTCCTGCACGATTCTACCAAGAAATGTGTGTTCATTCAAACCGCTGGTTTTTGATAGTTTGAGCCCTATTGAATAATGAATGTTTTGAATTTTCTCCAAAAGTAAAGTAGTTGCAAACTCATCCTTTTAGAAACTTGTTTGGGCTGTTGAGAGGAGTAAAAAACCATCAAAAATTTCAATCCTGCATGATTCTACCAAGAAATGTGATTCTTCATTCAAAACCTGATTTTTGCTATTGGGCTCTATTGAATAATGAATGTTTTGAATTTTCTCCAAAAGTAAAGTAGTTGCAAACTCATGCATTTAGAGACTTGTTTGGGCTCATGAGAGGAGTAGAAAAACATCAAAAATTTCAGTCCTGCATGATTCTACCAAGAAATGTGTGTTCATTCAAACCGCTGGTTTTTGATATTTTGGGCCCTATTGAATATTGAATGTTTTGAATTTTCTCCAAAAGTAAATAGTTGCAAACTCATCCTTTTAGAAACTTGTTTGGGCTGTTGAGAGGAGTAAAAAACCATCAAAAATTTCAGTCCTGCATGATTCTACCAAGAAATGTGTGTTCATTCAAACCGCTGGTTTTTGATATTTTGGGCCCTATTGAATAATGAATGTTTTGAATTTTCTCCAAAAGTAAAGTAGTTGCAAACTCATCCTTTTAGAAACTTGTTTGGGCTGTTGAGAGGAGTAAAAAACCATCAAAAATTTCAATCCTGCATGATTCTACCAAGAAATGTGATTCTTCATTCAAAACGCTGATTTTTGCTATTGGGTTCTATTGAATAATGAATGTTTTGAATTTTCTTCAAAAGTAAAGTAGTTGCAAACTCATCCTTTTAGAGACTTGTTTGGGCTCATGAGAGGAGTAGAAAAACATCAAAAATTTCAGTCCTGCACGATTCTACCAAGAAATGTGAGTGTTCATTCAAACCGCTGGTTTTTGATAGTTTGGGCCCTATTGTATAATGAATGTTTTGAATTTTCTCCAAAAGTAAAGTAGTTGCAAACTCATCCTTTTAGAAACTTGTTTGGGCTGTTGAGAGGAGTAAAAAACCATCAAAAATTTCAATCCTGCATGATTCTACCAAGAAATGTGATTCTTCATTCAAAACGCTGGTTTTTGCTATTGGGCTCTATTGAATAATGAATGTTTTGAATTTTCTCCAAAAGTAAAGTAGATGCAAACTCATCCTTTTAGAGTCTTGGTTTGGGCTCATGAGAGGAGTAGAAAAACATCAAAAATTTCAGTCCTGCACGATTCTACCAAGAAATGTGAGTGTTCATTCAAACCGCTGGTTTTTGATTTTTTTTACCCTATTGAATAATGAATGTTTTGAATTTTCTCCAAAAGTAAAGTAGTTGCAAACTCATCCTTTTAGAGACTTGTTTGTGCTCATGAGAGGAGTAGAAAAACATCAAAAATTTCAGTCCTGCACGATTCTACCAAGAAATGTGAGTGTTCATTCAAACCGCTGGTTTTTGATAGTTTGGGCCCTATTGAATAATGAATGTTTTGAATTTTCTCCAAAAGTAAAGTAGTTGCAAACTCATCCTTTTAGAAACTTGTTTGGGCTGTTGAGAGGAGTAAAAAATCATCAAAAATTTCAATCCTGCATGATTCTACCAAGAAATGTGATTCTTCATTCAAAACGCTGATTTTTGCTATTGGGTTCTATTGAATAATGAATGTTTTGAATTTTCTCCAAAAGTAAAGTAGTTGCAAACTCATGCTTTTAGAGACTTGTTTAGGCTCATGAGAGGAGTAGAAAAACATCAAAAATTTCAGTCCTGCATGATTCTACCAAGAAATGTGTGTTCATTCAAACCGCTGGTTTTTGATATTTTGGGCCCTATTGAATAATGAATGTTTTGAATTTTCTCCAAAAGTAAAGTAGTTGCAAACTCATCCTTTTAGAAACTTATTTGGGCTGTTGAGAGGAGTAAAAAACCATCAAAAATTTCAATCCTGCATGATTCTACCAAGAAATGTGATTCTTCATTCAAAACGCTGGTTTTTGCTATTGGGCCCTATTGAATAATGAATGTTTTGAATTTTCTCCAAAAGTAAAGTAGTTGCAAACTCATCCTTTTAGAGACTTGTTTGTGCTCATGAGAGGAGTAGAAAAACATCAAAAATTTCAGTCCTGCATGATTCTACCAAGAAATGTGTGTTCATTCAAACCGCTAGTTTGTGATATTTTGGGCCCTATTGAATAATGAATGTTTTGAATTTTCTCCAAAAGTAAAGTAGTTGCAAGCTATTGCTTTTAGAGACTTGTTTGGGCTCATGAGAGGAGTAGAAAAACATCAAAAATTTCAGTCCTGCATGATTCTACCAAGAAATGTGTGTTCATTCAAACTGCTGGTTTTTGATATTTTGGGCCCTATTGAATAATGAATGTTTTGAATTTTCTCCAAAAGTAAAGTAGTTGCAAACTCATGCTTTTTTGTTTAAATATTTTTATTAAAGTTTCAAGTATAGAGGGAAAGGGTAAATGGACAAAGTAAAAAGTAGAGAACTTTACTCTACGTGTTACATCACACATTAAATAAAATTGTTTAATACAAGTAGTGTATATAAGAAACAAATATAATACATCGCTTGAATGCAATCCTCTCAAAAAAGGAACCAACATTGTCATATTGAGTTTACAGTAGTGTTAGATAACATAAATTAAGAAAATTTCAAATTCCAAACATCCCATTTAGTGTGATATTTATGGAGAGTACCATTAATAAAGGCAAATCTTTTCTCCATAGAATTATGAGTCCGTAATTTACCTAAAATATCAGCAAAAGAAGGTAAATCAGTTTTAAGCCACCAGAAAGCTATAGCGTTTTTGGTCACCAAAAAAGTATGTATCATTACAAATCGAATAACAGGATTTATTTCTTCAGTGCCCAAAGAAAGTAATGCCATTTGTGGGGTGACCTTCACTGCGTTGTCAGAGAGAGTATTTATATGATTCGTAACTTCTTTCCACAATCTCTTCAATTTAGGACAGCTCCAGAAAATGTGGTACAGGTTACCTGGTAAACCACAATTCCTCCAGCATAGAGGGGAGTATTTATTATCTATATGAGCTAACCTAATCGGAGTGTAATGCCATCTAATTAAAGTTTTAAAGAAAGACTCCTGTAAAGTCGCCGAAATAGTAGATGCATTTGAAAACTTTATGGCCTTCCCCCATTGGTCTTCATCAAATTTTATGTTAAAATCCCTTTCCCATCTTTGAATGTATACATTTTTAAAGAGTTCGGTGTCGTCATTAAGGTGGGAATATATGTTTTTAAGACTCCAAGTCGACTTAAGAGCAACATTTGCAAACATGGAGGCCACAATATCCGAATTCAAAGCTCTACTAGTCAAAAATTTCCGCAGAAGATCTTTCAGAAGTAGATAAGAGGTGAAATGTGTAGACGGGACATGAAATTTATTTTTAATTTCATTAAAGGGTAAAAAATTTTGTCCGTCCCATAAATCCCCTACCGTATTAATTTTAAAGCTGCACCACTCCTCTGGAACTGGACATTTATATATTTTTGATAATAATTTTAATGGGAATTTTTTCAAAATGCTTTTCCTGTCGTCGCCTTTCTTTAATTTTGTGAAACTCCTCCACATAGTCAGTATAGAATTTACAACAGGATGTTGATAAGTAATGATCGAAGGAGATAGCAGATCTTTAAAGAAAAAATCTGATATTGAACTAGTCCCATAATGTTCTAGCTCAAGGTCCAACCAAGCGGGAAGTGTTTTCGTAGAAAACCACTGTTGACTCTGAAGAATAAGAGAAGCTTGAAAATAGATTTGAATATTGGGGAGTGCAAGGCCTCCATTACTCTTTTTCTTATATAAAATTTCAGTAGCAACTCTAGGTTTCTTCCCTTTCCAGATAAAAAGGTTAATTGCTTTTTGGATTTTAAATAAAAGGGAAGTGGGAATCATAAGAGGTAAATTCCTAAGTACAAAAAGAATTTTAGGTAAAATATATGTTTTTATTACCAAGGTTCTTCCCATCAGGGATAGATCGCAATTATTATAACCAGAAAGGTCTTTTAAGATTTTCTTACTGAGATGTTCCATATTCTTAGAAACAATGAGTTTCAAATCTTTAGGGAAAATTATCCCCAAGTATTCTAGTTCAAAATCTTCCCAGTAAAATTCAGATAATTCTTTAAAGGCTTCAATTTCAGAGGGACGTAAATTAAAATGTATTATTTTAGATTTTTGGGGATTTATTTTAAAATATGAGACCTTAGAGAACTCATCTAAAATGGTGATTAAAGCGTTAAGTGAATTAGCCGGATCAGTGACTGATAACATAAGGTCGTCAGCAAATAAGGTTAACTTGTGATGATAATTTTTTGTTTTAAAACCCGAAATATCAGTACATTGTCTGATCATTTCCGCCAAGGGCTCGACTGCCAAGGCAAATAAAAGGGGCGAAAGGGGGCAGCCCTGTCTTGTTCCATTAGTGATGTTGAAATTCCTAGAAAGGTGATTATTAGTATAGGTTTTAGCATTAGTATTAGAGTACAATGCAAATATAGATGTTATAAAGCGATTGTCAAAACCAAACTTTAGTAAAGTAGCTTTAAGATAATCCCAATTCACCCTATTAAAAGCTTTTTGGGCATCCAACGAGATAAATAGTGAAGGGAGATTATTAGAGCTAGCTATGTTAAACAAGTTCAAGATTCTTCTGGTACCGTCTGTTACTTGTCTTCCGGAGACAAACCCTACTTGATCATTTTTAACAAGATCAGGTAAAAGATTCTTTAATCGATCCGCTAAAATTTTTGAATATACTTTAATATCAGTGTTAATTAAAGAGATCGGACGATAATTTTTAACTTCTTCTGGGTTTCTAATGTCTTTGGGGATCAAAATGATAGTTGCCTCCGTCATTTCTTTGGGGAACGATCCAATACTAGAAGCGTGGTCAAAAAGAGATTTTAGGTGCGGGGATAAAATGTTGGAGAAAAACTTGAGATATTCGTTTGTGAACCCATCTGGGCCAGGGGATTTGTTAAGTTTAAGTTTGTCAATCGTTTTGGCAATTTCTTCTACAGTAAACGGTTGATTTAAAAGAGTTAGGTCCAAATTATCTAGTTGGGGAAGGGTCAATTTAGAAAGAAAAAGGTCAATCTCTTTTTGATTAGGAGTATGAACTAAGGGATCTTTTTTAAGATTATAGAGGGTTTCGAAATAATCCGCAAATATTTCGGTAATATCAGAGGGGTGTTGTTTCATTTCTCCTGAAGGGGATTTGATTTTAACAATCCTTCTACTTACGCGAGCTTGTTTAAGTTTACTTGTCATATATTTGGTGGGTTTGTTAATTGAAGCATACAGATTATATTTTGATGCTCTAACAATGGAATCGTACTCGGAAATAATTTCGGATCTTAACGCCTATCTC
This sequence comes from Dendrobates tinctorius, assembly GCF_039654945.1. Taxonomy (NCBI): domain Eukaryota; kingdom Metazoa; phylum Chordata; class Amphibia; order Anura; family Dendrobatidae; genus Dendrobates; species Dendrobates tinctorius. The sequence goes on from NW_027361820.1 coordinate 291,386, forward strand.
AATTTCAGGATATCAAGATGGATAATATGGGATGGAGCAGACAGGGAATTTTGTTGTTTTTCTTTTGAAGCAATTTGGTTCTGGAGGTCAGCAATTTTTTGACTTTTTTCTTTTTTGTATCTCGTGGAGAGTTGGATGAGACATCCTCTCAAGACCGCCTTGTGGGCGTTCCATAATGTAAAGGGATCAATACTATCTGAAGAGTTTTCTTTAAAATAATTATCAATAGTTTCGGTAATTATATTTCTATACTTTGGGGTACGTAGTAGGGTAGGATTAACCTTCCAAAGAAAAGTGTTTGCTACTGGAGGGCCTGATTCAAATACTGCCAGCACAGGGGCGTGGTCGGAAAAAGACTTCTCAAGAATTTCAATTTTCTTAAATTTTGTGATAGAAAAGACATTGGTTAGAAATAAGTCTATTCTGGAAGATGTCTTATATATATCTGAGTAATATGTAAATTCTCTAGAGGTGGTATTTAGACATCTGAAAATGTCATACATCTCATTTTGTTTTATCCAATTTTTCAGAGATCGGCCTGATTTAGAAGTAGCAGAAGATGATGAGTCAATTTCTCTATCGGGAACTAGATTGAAGTCCCCTATTAGCATGAGGTCACCTTTTTTAACTTTGTCAATCTTCTGCATTAATTTATTAAAAAAAGAGATCTGACCATTATTTGGGGCATATATATTCACGATTGTACAAAGGTTAAAATTTAACTTACATATGAGGATGTGAAATCTTCCCTGGGTGTCGGGATGTTCTTCAATTAATTGGAAGGGAATATTCGTATTTATAATGGTTATAACTTCCGCACTTTTTTTATTATTATTGAGGGATTTAAAAATATATGGAAAATCTTTATGCTGAAAGGTTGGATGTATATCTTTTATTAATTTGACCTCTTGTAAACAAGAGACATCCGCTTGAAGCCGTCTTATTTCTCTCCAAGTTATATAGCGCTTATGGGGACTGTTCAGTCCTTTAACATTGTGTGAAAGGATTTTAATTCTCATGATAATCTCTTTCCTTTTTTATTAGAGTAAATTATCTTATATATATTTAGGATTGCTTACTCTTATTAGCTGAATTCAATAAAATGTATATGTCTAGAAAAGGCGAATGAAACAACAAAAAGAAAAAAAAAAAAAAACTATAACAAACAAATAAACAAACTTAAAGAGTCCTCCTGGAGTTAATCACGGAACGTGATAATCTCCTTTTTTTGGGGACTTTAAAAAAAAAAAAAGCCAAAGTGGCGAGAACCCATGAAGCCATTGATATTTTGTCAAATGTCAAATGTAAATAATACAAAGACCAATGAGAGATATATCCCTATTCAACCAGTATCTTTGTTAGAAGGATCCTCATCTAGAAAGCGTATAAAGTCTAAAGCTTCCTTTGGAGTAAAGAAGGGGACAATTTTACCCCTATGTGACACAAGTAACTTTGTTGGAAAGCCCCATTTATATGGAATCCCCATTTCCCTGAGAGCATTAGTAGCTTGATTAAACAATTTTCTAGCTTCCATAGTTGACTTTGAGAAATCAGAGAAGAATTTTAAATGATTATTAGGGGGAGGTAGAGAGCCCTTCTCTCTAATATATCTTAGTATCATTTCTTTAGTTTCAAAAAAGTGAAAGTGAAGTATCGTATCCCTCGGCTTATCCATTGGTACATTCTTTGGGCGGGGCAGGCGGTGAATCCTATCAATTATCAATTGTAAATCAGTTAAGGACGGCAAAGCCTTTTTAAGCGTAGCTTTAGTGTAATCTGAAAGGTCTTTCTGTATCACGCTTTCAGGTATCCCCCTAATCTTGACGTTGTTCCGTCTACTCCGGTCCTCTAAGTCCGTTAACTTGGACCTCACGGATAAAAGTTCGGCTTTTAAATCTGAGTTTTGCTTTACTAACTCATCTGTTCTATTTTCAACCTTTGACAATCTTTTCTCATTCAGTTCAAATCTTTGAGAGAATTTTTCACTAATCTCCTGCATATCCTTCCTGTGAGAATCAAATCCCGTTTTAATCGACGCATTGATTGCATTGATAGATTTATGCATGAATTGATTAGCTTGATTGGTGGATTCCTGGAAGGATATGAGGAAGCCAGCAAGCAAACCCTCAGTGACTCGCCTATCAGAGTTCAACAGTGTTTTAAAGTCAAAGTCATGGGGAGTCAGAAAATCAGTAGAAGACGACTCCGGACAGCCTTTTTTAGAGAGTTGTTTAACTGGGGTACTATTTGGAGAATAGTCATCAGATGAAGTATTAGAATCTAAATCTGCTGCCTCTGTTCTCACAGTTTCACCTTCTGGAATTCTTCTCTTATGAGATTTGGATAAATCCATTTTACTTTCCTCATCCTGAAAAGAAAGTTTTGAGGCACCTTTATTATCAAAAACTTGAGAAGATGTGAAAGATAGAGTACGGGGGTCAGAAGATATAATTTTTTGATCTGAGTCCTGCTGAGTAGCCTTATTAGATAAACCGTGAGGCATGTGTCTAGATGAGATAGCTTCCTCCCTTTTTAGAGGGGATCTAGATTTAATTGGACTTAATAGATTAACAGATTCAGTGTAAATTTTCTGATTTGAAGCGCTCGTAGATTTCTGGTTTTTACTAGTAGGCAATTTAGATTTCAAATTAGATGCCATAATTAGAGTATACCGAAACAAGAGTAAAGGAAATGCGCTATACCCTTAAATGTTCCTGTATATGCCACCCCTGTTTTATTATTATTGTAATTAAGTTGAACTTTATTACAGTTTCAGCAGGGTTTGTAAATCGCAAACTAAGATAAGAATAAAGACTTAAATAGAGTAGTAATGTAACCCCTTCAATTTTGATAATTCAACAAAGCAATAGAGACGTCTTGTCCTCCGTAACGTAGGCTTATATAAAACAACAGCACCTCATACACTCCTGTCCAAACACTACCTATATAACCTCAGGTGCCTTAAATGTTATAGACAGAGAAGAGAAGAGCATACAATCAGTAGGATTCAGAATAAGACAGTATAAGCTCTATATCTTCCCGTCTAGGAATGTATAGATTAGTTATTCCCTTAAATATCTTCTTCTAATGCTTTAATATGTCATCAAAACAAGGCACAAGAGACAATCTCCATGTAAGTCTCATCTAACTCAAGGATGCACTTCAGCAATACACAAACAGTCTTATTGATATAACAATATTCAGATACTCTCCCCTATATTACTATCCCTATTCCAATTTACAAATAATTAAGATTTCACCATCCCCAAGAGACTAACAATAAGTTCAGAGAGCAACAGATTCCATCTCACCCAACGAGTGTAATATTCTCCAAGTAGTAGGGGTCAACGATGCTCCTTCCTTCAGGTCACCGTTGGATAGTAATCAAGTGACCGCCAAAACCATAGTCAAATTTCACTAAATCTCCTCTGCTTCTTCTTGTATAAATGTAGCCGTCTCTAAGCCCCTTAGCGTGTTAAAGGGTCGAACTCGATGTGACAATCAGTCAATGACAGCCTCAGCCGAGGCACCCAATAAGGACCAGATCCACCTCCACCCTCTTTGATGACAGCTTCTTCCTTGCAGCTTCGTGCCCGCCAGCTCCCGCCGCGACACTCTCCAGCACCGCCAGCTCCTTTACTCCTCTGCAGCTGAGCGGCGGCAAGCTGCGCAGAGCTCGGTCTCCAGGCAATGACCTCCGATCAGCACAGAAAAAGCGTGGGCAATTCCAAATTCTTTCTGTTAAAGATATCCCCAGCAGTGGGCTTCTCCTCCTAGACCGCCGCTAAGCTCCAGCAGCTCTCCCGCCAAACAGTTTTAAAATCAGACGCGGCACTCCCCTTCTTCTCCGCACTCACCAATGCAACACTCAGTCAGTGACAGCTTCAGCCGAGGCACCCAAGAAGGACCAGAGCCACCTCTACTTTCTTTGATGACAGCCTCTTCCTTGCGGCTTCGTGCCTGCCAACTCCCGCCGCGTCGCTCTCCAGCACCGCCAGCTCCTTTACTCCTCTGCAGCTGAGCGGCGGCAAGCTGCGCAGAGCCCAGTATCCAACAGCGTCGACAGCGGACCTCTATCGACTCAGGAACACCGAGGCTCCTTCAGCGTCAGATCAGGGGCTCAGCAGCCGTCACACAGGATCTCCTCCAGTTCATACCTCTGATGTAAACAATGGCGGTACCCGCGGCTAAGTACAGGGGAAACCTGTTGAGTCAACAGCGGCTCTCTCCTCACCACTCACTTCTAAAGGCTGTAATTCCTTAAGTAAACAGCGGATTTCTTCCAGGGAGGTGTCAAAATGTTCACAATAAAGATAAGAATCCAATTCCAAAGGTCTTCTGATGAATAAGAGTCTTCTTAAGCAATTATGTCGCTTTGTAGATAGGCTTCATGGGAGCTCTGAGCTCAAGTGTCCTCCTACATCGAGCTCCAGGCCACACCCCTTCCGCAAACTCATGCTTTTAGAGACTTGTTTGGGCTCATGAGAGGAGTAGAAAAACATCAAAAATTTCAGTCCTGCATGATTCTACCAAGAAATGTGTGTTCATTCAAACCGCTGGTTTTTGATATTTTGGGCCCTATTGAATAATGAATGTTTTGAATTTTCTCCAAAAGTAAAGTCGTTGCAAACTCATCCTTTTAGAAACTTGTTTGGGCTGTTGAGAGGAGTAAAAAACCATCAAAAATTTCAATCCTGCATGATTCTACCAAGAAATGTGATTCTTCATTCAAAACGCTGGTTTTTGCTATTGGGCTCTATTGAATAATGAATGTTTTGAATTTTCTCCAAAAGTAAAGTAGTTGCAAACTCATCCTTTTAGAGTCTTGGTTTGGGCTCATGAGAGTAGAAAAACATCAAAAATTTCAGTCCTGCACGATTCTACCAAGAAATGTGAGTGTTCATTCAAACCGCTGGTTTTTGATATTTTGGGCCCTATTGAATAATGAATGTTTTGAATTTTCTCCAAAAGTAAACTAGTTGCAAACTCATCCTTTTAGAAACTTGTTTGGGCTGTTGAGAGGAGTAAAAAACCATCAAAAATTTCAATCCTGCATGATTCTACCAAGAAATGTGATTCTTCAATCAAAACGTTGATTTTTGCTATTGGGTTCTATTGAATAATGAATGTTTTGAATTTTCTCCAAAAGTAAAGTAGTTGCAAACTCATCCTTTTAGAGACTTGTTTGGGCTCATGAGAGGAGTAGAAAAACATCAAAAATTTCAGTCCTGCACGATTCTACCAAGAAATGTGAGTGTTCATTCAAACCACTGGTTTTTGATAGTTTGGGCCCTATTGAATAATGAATGTTTTGAATTTTCTCCAAAAGTAAAGTAGTTGCAAACTCATCCTTTTAGAAACTTGTTTGGGCTGTTGAGAGGAGTAAAAAACCATCAAAAATTTCAATCCTGCATGATTCTACCAAGAAATGTGATTCTTCATTCAAAACCTGATTTTTGCTATTGGGCTCTATTGAATAATGAATGTTTTGAATTTTCTCCAAAAGTAAAGTAGTTGCAAACTCATGCTTTTAGAGACTTGTTTGGGCTCATGAGAGGAGTAGAAAAACATCAAAAATTTCAGTCCTGCATGATTCTACCAAGAAATGTGTGTTCATTCAAACCGCTGGTTTTTGATATTTTGGGCCCTATTGAATATTGAATGTTTTGAATTTTCTCCAAAAGTAAAGTAGTTGCAAACTCATCCTTTTAGAAACTTGTTTGGGCTGTTGAGAGGAGTAAAAAACCATCAAAAATTTCAATCCTGCATTTTCTACCAAGAAATGTGATTCTTCATTCAAAACGCTGGTTTTTGCTATTGGGCTCTATTGAATAATGAATGTTTTGAATTTTCTCCAAAAGTAAAGTAGTTGCAAACTCATCCTTTTAGAGACTTGTTTGTGCTCATGAGAGGAGTAGAAAAACATCAAAAATTTCAGTCCTGCACGATTCTACCAAGAAATGTGAGTGTTCATTCAAACCGCTGGTTTTTGATAGTTTGGGCCCTATTGAATAATGAATGTTTTGAATTTTCTCCAAAAGTAAAGTAGTTGCAAACTCATCCTTTTAGAAACTTGTTTGGGCTGTTGAGAGGAGTAAAAAACCATCAAAAATTTCAATCCTGAATGATTCTACCAAGAAATGTGATTCTTCATTCAAAACCTGATTTTTGCTATTGGGTTCTATTGAATAATGAATGTTTTGAATTTTCTTCAAAAGTAAAGTAGTTGCAAACTCATGCTTTTAGAGACTTGTTTGGGCTCATGAGAGGAGTAGAAAAACATCAAAAATTTCAGTCCTGCATGATTCTACCAAGAAATGTGTGTTCATTCATACCGCTGGTTTTTGATATTTTGGGCCCTATTGAATAATGAATGTTTTGAATTTTCTCCAAAAGTAAAGTAGTTGCAAACTCATCATTTTAGAAACTTGTTTGGGCTGTTGAGAGGAATAAAAAAACCATCAAAAATTTCAATCCTGCATGATTCTACCAAGAAATGTGATTCTTCATTCAAACCTCTGGTTTTTGATATTTTGGGCCCTATTGAATAATGAATGTTTTGAATTTTCTCGAAAAGTAAAGTAGTTGCAAACTCATTCTTTTAGAGACTTGTTTGTGCTCATGAGAGGAGTAGAAAAACATCAAAAATTTCAGTCCTGCACGATTCTACCAAGAAATGTGAGTGTTCATTCAAACCGCTGGTTTTTGATAGTTTGGGCCCTATTGAATAATGAATGTTTTGAATTTTCTCCAAAAGTAAAGTAGTTGCAAACTTATCCTTTTAGAAACTTGTTTGGGCTGTTGAGAGGAGTAAAAAACCATCAAAAATTTCAGTCCTGCATGATTGTACCAAGAAATGTGATTCTTCATTCAAAACGCTGGTTTTTGCTATTGGGCTCTATTGAATAATGAATGTTTTGAATTTTCTCCAAAAGTAAAGTAGTTGCAAACTCATCCTTTTAGAAACTTGTTTGGGCTGTTGAGAGGAGTAAAAAAACCATCAAAAATTTCAATCCTGCATGATTCTACCAAGAAATGTGATTCTTCATTCAAAACCTGATTTTTGCTATTGGGCTCTATTGAATAATGAATGTTTTGAATTTTCTCCAAAAGTAAAGTAGTTACAAACTCATGCTTTTAGAGACTTGTTTGGGCTCATGAGAGGAGTAGAAAAACATCAAAAATTTCAGTCCTGCATGATTCTACCAAGAAATGTGTGTTCATTCAAACCGCTGGTTTTTTGATATTTTGGGCCCTATTGAATAATGAATGTTTTGAATTTTCTCCAAAAGTAAAGTAGTTGCAAACTCATCCTTTTAGAAACTTGTTTGGGCTGTTGAGAGGAGTAAAAAACCATCAAAAATTTCAATCCTGCATGATTCTACCAAGAAATGTGATTCTTCATTCAAAACCTGATTTTTGCTATTGGGTTCTATTGAATAATGAATGTTTTGAATTTTCTCCAAAAGTAAAGTAGTTGCAAACTCATGCTTTTAGAGACTTGTTTGGGCTCATGAGAGGAGTAGAAAAACATCAAAAATTTCAGTCCTGCATGATTCTACCAAGAAATGTGTGTTCATTCATACCGCTGGTTTTTGATATTTTGGGCCCTATTGAATAATGAATGTTTTGAATTTTCTCCAAAAGTAAAGTAGTTGCAAACTCATCATTTTAGAAACTTGTTTGGGCTGTTGAGAGGAGTAAAAAACCATCAAAAATTTCAATCCTGCATGATTCTACCAAGAAATGTGATTCTTCATTCAAACCTCTGGTTTTTGATATTTTGGGCACTATTGAATAATGAATGTTTTGAATTTTCTCGAAAAGTAAAGTAGTTGCAAACTCATCCTTTTAGAAACTTGTTTGGGCTGTTGAGAGGAGTAAAAAACCATCAAAAATTTCAATCCTGCATGATTCTACCAAGAAATGTGATTCTTCATTCAAAAGCTGGTTTTTGCTATTGGGCTCTATTGAATAATGAATGTTTTGAATTTTCTTCAAAAGTAAAGTAGTTGCAAACTCATTCTTTTAGAGACTTGTTAGTGCTCATGAGAGGAGTAGAAAAACATCAAAAATTTCAGTCCTGCATGATTCTACCAAGAAATGTGTGTTCATTCAAACCGCTGGTTTTTGATATTTTGGGCCCTATTGAATAATGAATATTTTGAATTTTTTCCAAAAGTAAAGTAGTTGCAAACTCATCCTTTTAGAAACTTGTTTGGGCTGTTGAGTGGAGTAAAAAACCATAAAAAATTTCAATCCTGCATGATTCTACCAAGAAATGTGATTCTTCATTCAAAACCTGATTTTTGCTATTGGGCTCTATTGAATAATGAATGTTTTGAATTTTCTCCAAAAGTAAAGTAGTTGCAAACTCATCCTTTTAGAGTCTTGGTTTGGGCTCATGAGAGGAGTAGAAAAACATCCAAAATTTCAGTCCTGCACGATTCTACCAAGAAATGTGAGTGTTCATTCAAACCGCTGGTTTTTGATATTTTGGGCCCTATTGAATAATGAATGTTTTGAATTTTCTCCAAAAGTAAAGTAGTTGCAAACTCATCCTTTTAGAAACTTGTTTGGGCTGTTGAGAGGAGTAAAATAGAATCAAAAATTTAAATCCTGCATGATTCTACCAAGAAATGTGATTCTTCATTCAAAACCTGATTTTTGCTATTGGGCTCTCTTGAATAATGAATGTTTTGAATTTTCTCCAAAAGTAAAGTAGTTGCAAACTCATCCTTTTAGAGACTTGTTTGGGCTCATGAGAGGAGTAGAAAAACATCAAAAATTTCAGTCCTGCACGATTCTACCAAGAAATGTGAGTGTTCATTCAAACCTCTGGTTTTTGATAGTTTGGGCCCTATTGAATAATGAATGTTTTGAATTTTCTCCAAAAGTAAAGTAGTTGCAAACTCATCCTTCTAGAAACTTGTTTGGGCTGTTGAGAGGAGTAAAAAAACATCAAAAATTTCAATCCTGCATGATTCTACCAAGAAATGTGATTCTTCATTCAAAACGCTGGTTTTTGCTATTGGGCTCTATTGAATAATGAATGTTTTGAATTTTCTCCAAAAGTAAAGTAGTTGCAAACTCATCCTTTTAGAGACTTGTTTGTGCTCATGAGAGGAGTAGAAAAACATCAAAAATTTCAGTCCTGCACGATTCTACCAAGAAATGTGAGTGTTCATTCAAACCGCTGGTTTTTGATAGTTTGGGCCCAATTGAATAATGAATGTTTTGAATTTTCTCCAAAAGTAAAGTAGTTGCAAACTCATCCTTTTAGAAACTTGTTTGGGCTGTTGAGAGGAGTAAAAAAACATCAAAAATTTCAATCCTGCATATTCTACCAAGAAATGTGATTCTTCATTCAAAACGCTGGTTTTTGCTTTTGGGCTCTATTGAATAATGAATGTTTTGAATTTTCTCCAAAAGTAAAGTAGTTGCAAACTCATCCTTTTAGAGACTTGTTTGTGCTCATGAGAGGAGTAGAAAAACATCAAAAATTTCAGTCCTGCACGATTCTACCAAGAAATGTGAGTGTTCATTCAAACCGCTGGTTTTTGATAGTTTGGGCCCTATTGAGTAATGAATGTTTTGAATTTTCTCCAAAAGTAAAGTAGTTGCAAACTCCTCCTTTTAGAAACTTGTTTGGGCTGTTGAGAGGAGTAAAAAAACATCAAAAATTTCAATCCTGCATGATGCTACCAAGAAATGTGATTCTTCATTCAAAATGCTGATTTTTGGTATTGGGTTCTATTGAATAATGAATGTTTTGAATTTTCTCCAAAAGTAAAGTAGTTGCAAGCTCATGCATTTAGAGACATGTTTGGGCTCATGAGAGGAGTAGAAAAACATCAAAAATTTCAGTCCTGCACGATTCTACCAAGAAATGTGTGTTCATTCAAACCGCTGGTTTTTGATATTTTGGGCCCTATTGAATAATGAATGTTTTGAGTTTTCTCCAAAAGTAAAGTAGTTGCAACTCATCCTTTTAGAAACTTGTTTGGGCTGTTGAGAGGAGTAAAAAACCATCAAAAATTTCAATCCTGCATGATTCTACCAAGAAATGTGATTCTTCATTCAAAACGCTGATTTTTGCTAAAAGGATGAGTTTGCAACTACTTTACTTTTGGAGAAAATTCAAAACATTCATTATTCAATAGGGCCCAAACTATCAAAAACCAGCGGTTTGAATGAACACTCACATTTCTAGGTAGAATCGTGCAGGACTGAAATTTTTGATGTTTTTCTACTCCTCTCATGAGCCCAAACAAGTCTCTAAAAGGATGAGTTTGCAACTACTTTACTTTTGGAGAAAATTCAAAACATTCATTATTCAATAGAGCCCAATAGCAAAAATCAGGTTTTGAATGAAGAATCACATTTCTTGGTAGAATCATGCAGGATTGAAATTTTTGATGGTTTTTTACTCCTCTCAACAGCCCAAACAAGTTTCAAAAGGATGAGTTTGCAACTACTTTACTTTTGGAGAAAATTCAAAACATTCATTATTCAATAGGGCCCAAAATATCAAAAACCAGCGGTTTGAATGAACACACATTTCTTGGTAGAATCATGCAGGACTGAAATTTTTGATGTTTTTCTACTCTCATGAGCCCAAACAAGTCTCTAAAAGCATGAGTTTGCAACTACTTTACTTTTGGAGAAAATTCAAAACATTCATTATTCAATAGGGCCCAAACTATCAAAAACCAGCGGTTTGAATGAACACTCACATTTCTTGGTAGAATCGTGCAGGACTGAAATTTTTGATGTTTTTCTACTCCTCTCATGAGCCCAAACAAGAGTTTAAAAGGATGAGTTTGCAACTACTTTACTTTTGGAGAAAATTCAAAACATTCATTATTCAATAGAGCCCAATAGCAAAAACCAGCGTTTTGAATGAAGAATCACATTTCTTGGTAGAATCATGCAGGATTGAAGTTTTTGGTGGTTTTTTACTCCTCTCAACAGCCCAAACAAGTTTCTAAAAGGATGAGTTTGCAACTACTTTACTTTTGGAGAAAATTCAAAACATTCATTATTCAATAGGGCCCAAAATATCAAAAACCAGCGGTTTGAATGAACACACATTTCTTGGTAGAATCGTGCAGGACTGAAATGTTTGATGTTTTTCTACTCCTCTCATGAGCCCAAACAAGACTCTAAAAGGATGAGTTTGCAACTACTTTACTTTTGGAGAAAATTCAAAACATTCATTATTCAAAAGAGCCGAATAGCAAAAATCAGGTTTTGAATGAAGAATCACATTTCTTGGTAGAATCATGCAGGATTGAAATTTTTGATGGTTTTTTACTCCTCTCAACAGCCCAAACAAGTTTCTAAAAGGATGAGTTTGCAACTACTTTACTTTTGGAGAAAATTCAAAACATTCATTATTCAATAGGACCCAAACTATCAAAAACCAGCGGTTTGAATGAACACTCACATTTCTTGGTAGAATCGTGCAGGACTGAAATTTTTGATGTTTTTCTACTCCTCTCATGAGCCCAAACAAGTCTCTAAAAGCATGAGTTTGCAACTACTTTACTTTTGGAGAAAATTCAAAACATTCATTTTTCAATAGAACCCAATAGCAAAAATCAGCGTTTTGAATGAAGAATCATTTCTTGGTAGAATCATGCAGGATTGAAATTTTTGATGGTTTTTTACTCCTCTCAACAGCCCAAACAAGTTTCAAAAGGATGAGTTTGCAACTACTTTACTTTTGGAGAAAATTCAAAACATTCATTATTCAATAGGGCCCAAAATATCAAAAAACAGTGGTTTGAATGAACACACATTTCATGGTAGAATCATGCAGGACTGAAATTTTTGATGTTTTTCTACTCTCATGAGCCCAAACAAGTCTCTAAAAGCATGAGTTTGCAACTACATTACTTTTGGAGAAAATTCAAAACATTCATTATTCAATAGGGCCCAAATTCAATCTGTGTTTGGAAACCGCTTAAGAGAGTGAGTGCACCATTCTCATAGGAACTGCAGATACTGAAATGATGCGTGTAGTGAAGTGAGCAAGCTCTTTTTCCATCTCCCTGGCGAGCATCGCCCACCTGTCTGCTGAGGCTCCCTCAGCAGACTGAAGCTGACTACTACTGCGCAGCTGCTACAGACTGTGGGCTGCCCATTGTGACACGTTGTCCCATTGTGACACGTGGTCCCATTGTTCCAGGAATAGAACACATCCAAGCATTGTGTTCTATGAATGGCATGATTCCTATCACAGTGTTCCATGGATGGAACACATCCTATTTACTGCAGGCAAGCAGCGCACCTAGCTGCTGCTGCTGCTACAAGCCACTAGAATACCGTCTGTCAGACAGGTGAACGTAGGCCGAACATTCAAATAACTCGCCAGATAAATCGTTGCTTTTCCATTTTAATTCATATATATATTAATTCAAAATTGAACAGTAAATTTCAAAGTTGGAAGGCCACAAGAGGGGGACAATGTTTCAAAAATGAAACGACATATCATTGCATGAGGGATGTGGTAGGAATTGAATGCTTGAATTAAGACTGGGGAAGTACTGAGGGGAAGGGGCTGCAGGCCTTGTAGAAGGTGGGTGTGCAGAAATGTAGCTATCCAAAGGCAAAGACATTACTGCAGCTTGTCACACCTGTACCTACCAAGCAGCAAAGGCCAAGATAGATCGTTATTTTACTGACAGATTGAATACAGTGCAATACCTCCCATATAGAGTTGAATAAGAGTAGTAGTAGTAGTAGTAGTAGTAGTAGAAGAGTTGGTCAAGTTAAATCAAGGCTAAGGAATTGGAAATGTGCAACTTGGACCAAGAAAAACTTATTACAGAGCAACGACATTTGAAAAAAGCATTCAAATCATGCTTTGAAAACACTACTTGTGTATCCCGACTTCAATTCAATCTGTCTTTGGAAACCGCTTAAAGGGAAGGTGCCATCCAAAAAATTTTTTTTCAGCAATTGAAAAAATGTAAAGAATTAATGTTTACATTTTCTTAAAAAATATTATCGTTTGTTTTTAATTTTGCAAAATATGAAAAATAATTTTAAAAAGTTTGGCATTTCCACTTGTTAACACTAGGGGGAGCAGCTACTGAAATCTGGCACAAAAACCTATGACATCTATAGACACAGTGAGCAGCCATTTTGATGGGGCTTGCAAAGTTACTGACTGTCTTTGCATGTAAAGTCTGGATCACAACAGGCCATCAATCAGCAGACATGTTTCCTGGATTTCTGTGGAGCAGACAAGCAGACGGTTCATCCATGTGAATAAAACACAGCGCTCTTTGTACAATCCCTGGCACCGAACAGGGCGCCCCCCACAGACCAGCACACACTGCTCTCCTGAAATACTCTGTGCTGCTGTCGCCCTGCTCCTTCCACCATACATCAGGCCCCTGTCCCCTCGGTTTCACACATCGCCAGGACGGGATCTGAGGAGAGGAATGGGGTCTTCGGTCACCGAGGATGGCAGGCAGCAAGGATTCTGGGAGCAGAGTGACAGCAGCACAGAGTATTTCAGGAGAGCAGTATCACACGGGATAGGATTAGATACACGGCTCAGCAGGCAGCATCACACAGGAGAGGATTAGATACACGGCTCAGCAGGCAGTATCACATGGGATAGGATTAGATACACGGCTCAGCAGGCAGCATCACACAGGAGAGGATTAGATACACGGCTCAGAATACAGTATCACACAGGATAGGATTAGATACACGGCTCAGCAGTCAGTATCACACAGGATAGGATTACATACACGGCTCAGCAGTCAGTATCACACAGGAGAGGATTAGATACACGGCTCAGCAGGCAGTATCACACAGGAGAGGATTAGATACACGGCTCAGCAGGCAGTATCACACAGAAGAGGATTAGATGCACGGCTCAGCAGGCAGTATCACACAGAAGAGGATTAGATGCACGGCTCAGCAGTCAGTATCACACAGGAGAGGATTAGATACACGGCTCAGCAGTCAGTATCACACAGGAGAGGATTAGATACACGGCTCAGCAGAAAGTATCACACAGGAGAGGATTAGATACCCGGCTCAGAATACAGTATCACACAGGATAGGATTAGATACACAGCTCAGCAGACAGTATCACACAGGAGAGGATTAGATACATGGCTCAGCAGACAGTATCACACAGGAGAGGATTAGATACACGGCTCAGCAGAAAGTATCACACAGGAGAGGATTAGATACCCGGCTCAGAATACAGTATCACACAGGATAGGATTAGATACACAGCTCAGCAGACAGTATCACACAGGAGAGGATTAGATACACGGCTCAGCAGACAGTATCACACAGGAGAGGATTAGATACACGGCTCAGCAGAAAGTATCACACAGGAGAGGATTAGATACCCGGCTCAGAATACAGTATCACACAGGATAGGATTACATACACGGCTCAGCAGTCAGTATCACACAGGAGAGGATTAGATACACGGCTCAGCAGTCAGTATCACACAGGAGAGGATTAGATACACGGCTCAGCAGGCAGTATCACACAGGATAGGGTTAGATACACGGCTCAGCAGGCAGTATCACACAGGAGAGGATTAGATACACGGCTCAGCAGGCAGTATCACACAGAAGAGGATTAGATGCACGACTCAGCAGGCAGTATCACACAGAAGAGGATTAGATGCACGGCTCAGCAGGCAGTATCACACAGGAGAGGATTAGATACACGGCTCAGCAGACAGTATTACAGATATGCCCACACTGGTGAAACTTCCAGCCCCCCCCAATTATACACAAGACTATGGGCTGTATAAGTCACTGTCCTCCTCAGACAGCCATAAAAGCAAAGGTGTCAGATTACCGGAGATCACTGGGGCTGTGAGTGAGGAAGCGGAGACAGAGCAGGAGGACGCTGGAGCAGGAAGCACAGGGCTGAGCCTGGAGTAAGCAGTACAGAGGAGCATAGATGAAAGTCACCCGCACTCACCACTCTCCATCCTCCCGCTCCAGTGAGCGCTTCTCTCCTCTGCTGACCACCTTCTGCTTTTCTTCAGCCTCTCCTCACAACACAGGACCCGTTATGCCACAAGTGGTCCTGTGATAGAGGGTAAGTGGAGCTCAGCAGATAGCACTGTGCTACAGTAAAATGGCGCCCAGCCACACCTACAGCAGTGAATGGTGCAGCCCACAGGGGCGTGCCCAGTTCTCTGCTACTGAGGCTGCAATGTGCGGTCGGAAGCCGACCGCAGTTTCCTATGTGCAGGGACGGCCATATTTGCAGACTGTATGAGTCCTCCACAGATCTGCAAATCAAGATGTCAGCGCCCAGTGGCTACATGAAAACATTATTACAAACAAACCATAAATCCTGGTTAGTACATTTGCTGAAACAACATGTTTTGTAACTTACTATTTTTTTGCAAATTATATAAAATTGCGGCACCTTCCCTTTAAGAGATTGAGTGCACCATTCTCAGAGGAACTGCAGATACTGAAATGATGCGTGGAGTGAAGTGAGCAAGCTCTTTTTCCATCTCCCTGGCGAGAATCGCCCACCTGTCTGCTGAGGCTCCCTCAGCAGACTGAAGCTGACTACTACTGCGCAGCTGCTACAGACTGTGGGCTGCCCATTGTGACACATGGTCCCATTGTGACACGTGGTCCCATTGTTCCAGGAATAGAACACATCCAAGCATTGTGTTCTATGAATGGCATGATTCCTATCACAGTGTTCCATGGATGTAACACATCCTATTTACTGCAGGCAAGCAGCGCACCTAGCTGCTACTGCTGCTGCTGCTACAAGCCACTAGAATACCGTCTGTCAGACAGGTGGACGTAGGCCGAACATTCAAATAACTCGCCAGATAAATCGTTGCTTTTCCATTTAATTCATATATGAATTAATTCAAAATTGAACAGTAAATTTCAAAGTTGGAAGGCCACAAGAGGGGGACAATGTTTCAAAAATGAAACGACATATCATTGCATGAAGGATGTGGTAGGAATTAAATGCTTGAATTAAGACTGGGGAAGTACTGAGGGGAAGGGGCTGCAGGCCTTGTAGCAGGTGGGTGTGCAGAAATGTAGCTATCCAAAGCCAAACACATTACTGCAGCTTGTCACACCTATACCTACCAAGCAGCAAAGGCCAAGATAGATCGTTATTTTACTGACAGATTGAATACAGTGCAATGCCTCCCATATAGAGGTGAATAAGAGTAGTAGTAGTAGTAGTAGTAATAGTAGTAGTAGAAGAGTTGGTCAATTTAAATCAAGGCTAAGGAATTGGAAATGTGCAACTTGGACCAAGAAAAACTTATTACAGAGCAACGACATTTGAAAAAATGCATTCAAATCATGCTTTGAAAACACTACTTGTGTATCCCGACTTCAATTCAATCTGTCTTTGGAAACCGCTTAAGAGATTGAGTGCACCATTCTCAGAGGAACTGCAGATACTGAAATGATGCGTGGAGTGAAGTGAGCAAGCTCTTTTTCCATCTCCCTGGCGAGAATCGCCCACCTGTCTGCTGAGGCTCCCTCAGCAGACTGAAGCTGACTACTACTGCGCAGCTGCGACAGACTGTGGGCTGCCCATTGTGACACGTGGTCCCATTGTGACACGTGGTCCCATTGTTCCAGGAATAGAACACCTCCAAGCATTGTGTTCTATGAATGGCATGATTCCTATCACAGTGTTCCATGGATGGAACACATCCTATTTACTGCAGGCAAGCAGCGCACCTAGCTGCTGCTGCTGCTGCTACTGCTACAAGCCACTAGAATACCGTCTGTCAGACAGGTGGACGTAGGCCAAACATTCAAATAACTCGCCAGATAAATCTTTGCTTTTCCATTTAATTCATATATGAATTAATTGAAAATTGAACAGTAAATTTCAAAGTTGGAAGGCCACAAGAGGGGGACAATGTTTCAAAAATGAAACGACATATCATTGCATGAGGGATGTGGTAGGAATTGAATGCTTGAATTAAGACTGGGGAAGTACTGAGGGGAAGGGGCTGCAGGCCTTGTAGCAGGTGGGTGTGCAGAAATGTAGCTATCCAAAGGCAAACACATTACTGCAGCTTGTCACACCTGTACCTACCAAGCAGCAAAGGCCAAGATAGATCGTTATTTTACTGACAGATTGAATACAGTGCAATGCCTCCCATATAGAGGTGAATAAGAGTAGTAGTAGTAGAAGAGTTGGTCAAGTTAAATCAAGGCTAAGGAATTGGAAATGTGCAACTTGGACCAAGAAAAACTAATTACAGAGCAACGACATTTGAAAAAAGCATTCAAATCATGCTTTGAAAACACTACTTGTGTATCCCGATTTCAATTCAATCTGTCTTTGAAAACCGCTTAAAAGAGTGAGTGCACCATTCTCAGAGGAACTGCAGATACTGAAATGATGCGTGGAGTGAAGTGAGCAAGCTCTTTTTCCATCTCCCTGGCGAGAATCGCCCACCTGTCTGCTGAGGCTCCCTCAGCAGACTGAAGCTGACTACTACTGCGCAGCTGCTACAGAATGTGGGCTGCCCATTGTGACACGTGGTCCCATTGTGACACGTGGTCCCATTGTTCCAGGAATAGAACACATCCAAGCATTGTGTTCTATGAATGGCATGATTCCTATCACAGTGTTCCATAGATGGAACACATCCTATTTACTGCAGGCAAGCAGCGCACCTAGCTGCTGCTGCTGCTGCAACTACAAGCCACTAGAATACTGTCTGTCAGACAGGTGGACGTAGGCCGAACATTCAAATAACTCGCCAGATAAATCGTTGCTTTTCCATTTAATTCATATATGAATTAATTGAAAATTGAACAGTAAATTTCAAAGTTGGAATGCCACAAGAGGGGGACAATGTTTCAAAAATGAAACGACATATCATTGCATGAGGGATGTGGTAGGAATTGAATGCTTGAATTAAGACTGGGGAAGTACTGAGGGGAAGGGGCTGCAGGCCTTGTAGCAGGTGGGTGTGCAGAAATGTAGCTATCCAAAGCCAAACACATTACTGCAGCTTGTCACACCTGAACCTACCAAGCAGCAAAGGCCAAGATAGATCGTTATTTTACTGACAGATTGAATACAGTGCAATGCCTCCCATATAGAGGTGAATAAGAGTAGTAGTAGTAGTAGTAGTAGTAGTAGTAGTAGTAGTAGAAGTAGAAGAGTTGGTCAAGCTAAATCAAGGCCAAGGAATTGGAAATGTGCAACTTGGACCAAGAAAAACTAATTACAGAGCAACGACATTTGAAAAAAGCATTCAAATCATGCTTTGAAAACACTACTTGTGTATCCCGATTTCAATTCAATCTGTCTTTGGAAACCGCTTAAGAGAGTGAGTGCACCATTCTCAGAGGTACTGCAGATACTGAAATGATGCGTGGAGTGAAGTGAGCAAGCTCTTTTTCCATCTCCCTTGCGAGCATCGCCCACCTGTCTGCTGAGGCTCCCTCAGCAGACTGAAGCTGACTACTACTGCGCAGCTGCTACAGACTGTGGGCTGCCCATTGTGACACGTGGTCCCATTGTGACACGTGGTCCCATTGTTCCAGGAATAGAACACATGCAAGCATTGTGTTCTATGAATGCTGCTGCTGCTGCTGCTACAAGCCACTAGAATACCGTCTGTCAGACAGGTGGACGTAGGCCGAACATTCAAATAACTCGCCAGAGAAATCGTTGCTTTTCCATTTAATTCATATCTGTGTCTCTCCCTCTTTCTTGCACAGGATGAACAGGATGAAGCATTTCCCGCCCACCTGCCCTGTTTATAATCATTGTCCTAAAATGTTTTAATTATTGCTTGTATGATAAATGCTTTATTGTATTTTTGAACTTACCATTGTATATTTTGTTCCAGGTTCAATTTTATCATGGCTATAAAGTGTTAACAGCATTAACCTTCTAAGCCCAATTTAGTGCCGTCTACCAAATTGACAGACACCCATCTATGGGTCTCTCATCCCTCCAGTGTGGCAAAGGATGGGCCATGTATATATGGAGGATACTGGGTCGATACTCTGAAGCTTGCTCTCGTTTGCAATGTCAGTTTTGTATAGTGCTGCTTTCTTTAGAGGATACTTTTATTGATAGATCTATATTTCTATGAGTGCATAAATACTATTATATAAACCCACACAATGAAGGATTTCTTACTATCAGACATTAGGTAGCATTCACACAGGCAGGGCTGTCACCAGGAATTTTGAAGCCCCATATTGGCAAAGTTTTTTGGCCCCCTTGAGATTCTGCCCAGGCTCCACCTCAGGCCCTCCTCCACCCCTTGAACCTTCCACAGTCCTCTGCCCAGTCTTGGAAAAACTCCACTTCTGCATCACGTCCTCACCAATCACACATTAGTAGTTCCCATCGAACACCAGATCACATACAGCCATCAGCTTTTGTTTTTGCCAAAAGATTTTTTAAGCCCCCACCACAAGGAAGACTCTTTTGATTGGGCCCTACTCTATTAAACAGCAAATAGATGAAGCTGCGACTCAAGGAGAAGTCATTATTATGGGGGACTTCAACTACCCTGAAATACATTGGGGAACAGAAACCTGCAGCTCCAGCAAAGGTAATAGGTTTTTGACTACTATGAGAGACAATTACCTTTCACAACTGGTTCAGGACCCAACAAGAGGGGGGGCACTGCTAGACCTAATATTAACCAACAGGCCAGACCGCATATCAAATGTAAGGGTTGGGGGTCACTTGGGTAACAGTGATCACAAATTAATAAGTTTTCATGTATCCTTTAATAAGAAGTGTAGTAGAGGGGTTACAAGTAGAGTTGAGCGACTTTTGGTTTTTTAGGGTCGCGTTTCGTTTCGTGAAACCCGACTTTTCCAAAAGTCGGGTCGAGCAAGATCGTCCGATTATAGGGAAAAGTCGGGGTCGTCCCGAAACACGAAACCCAATGTAAGTCAATGGGGAATAAAAGTCGGCAGTGAGAGGAGGACAGGAAACACACCAACAGTGCCCATTTGAATGCCAAAAGCATCAATTCTTCTTACTTAAGCTTGTCAACCTTAATTAACTTCATAATATAAGTTACGCACTGAAAAATGGGTGTTATTTGGCTAAAGTTGTGGGGGGGGGAGGGCTGGCTGCAGGTTTTCATGTGCCCTGGGCGAAAGAGCGCCCCTTTAACACATACCACAACTCATCATGCTCCGATACGTCAAAGATAACTCAAAATAACCTGATTTAAAGGCAATACCACAAAAAACACGTGAAAAAAAAAAAAAAAAAAAATATATATTTTTTATATAACAATAATAATGAAATGGTTATAATTCTATTAGTATACCTTTTTCAACGTGTATAAGTGTGTGCCACTGGAAGAATGGTAGACCATTCGAGAAAAGATTTGTAAACCGAATCAAAGAAAAACCCAAATTTTGGTCAAAAAATGTATATAAAAATTAAATAAGATATATGAATAATAAAAAAGTCATAAAACAGATATACGATTAAAATACCTTTATTAAGTAATAGTAATACGAATACATATAAAAAAGATGTGTGCTCAAAAGAATTTTATATATACACCTATATAGGTTAATAAAGCACGGCGTTCCCCATTAATAAATAACTATATTTTATCCCTCTATACATTGGCTCCTTAAAAAAGTGACATAAAATATATGGAGACCATATAGGCTCAAACAAGTGTCTGTGCATAGAACCATGTGGTGATGCAAAACAATCAGCAAGGAGAGAAACCAATGTGATGGTATAAAGTGCAAAAAATGCAAATTCCAAAAATAAATAAATAAAAAAAAAAAAAGAGTGAGTGTAGGGGAAAGGAGGGAAGAATAGAGGGTATATACCTTGGAGGAACGCTGCTGGATGAGCTACACACGCCCGACGTACGTTTCGGAATGAATCCTTCGTCAGGGGGTCGGAGAGGTCCCTGAGCAGACAATGGCTGAATGTCATCAAGGATTCCCTCCTCCTCTTCCTCCTCATCAACATTGGCTGCAGACGCCTGCTCCTTAAGGTGTGTCAAAGTTTGCATGAGCAGACGCATAAGTGGGATGCTCATGCTTAGGATGGCGTCGTCTGCGCTTACCAGCCGTGTGCATTCCTCAAAACACTGAAGGACTTTACAAAGGTCTTTCAGTTTCGACCACTGCACGCCTGTCAACTCCATGTCTGCTCTCAAAGTGCCTGGCCGTGTATCCTCCCACAAATGCATTATGGCCTGCCTCTGCTCGCACAGCCGCTCCACCATGTGCAGGGTGGAGTTCCACCTTGTTGCAATGTCGATAATGAGGCGGTGGTTGGGAAGGTGGAGCAATCGCTGCAGCTTCTGCATACGAACGGAGTGTACAGGCGACCGGCGGATGTGCGCGCACAGTCTTCGCACCTTCTGGAGCAGGGCTGTTAACTCCGGATAATTTTTGAGGAAGCACTGCACCACCAGGTTCAAGGTGTGAGCCAAGCAAGGTATGTGGCTGAGTTTTGAAAGGGCTATGGCTGCCACAAAATTATGGCCGTTATCACTAACTACCTTGCCTGCCTCAAGATGTACACTGCCCAGCCATGACTCAGTTTGTCGCTTCAAGTACTCGGCCAGCACCTCGGCGGTGTGTCTGTCGCCCAAACACATCATCTGCAACACAGCCTGCTGACGCTTTCCACTAGCTGCTCGATAGGGGGACACATCGTTTGCAACAGTGGCAGCTGCAGATGGAGTGCTCGTACAACTGCGCTCTGTGGACGAGCTTTCGCTTCTGGAGGAGGAGGAGGAGGAGGAGGAGGGTCGAACGCCTACAGCCAACTGTTTCCTATACCGTGGGCTAGGCAGCACTGTCCCACCACCGCTGTCCCCTGTGGACCCTGCATCCACCACATTAACCCAGTGCGCAGTGATGGACACGTAACGGCCCTGGCCATGCCGACTGGACCATGCATCAGTTGTGAGGTGCACCTTTCCGCTCACTGACTGCTTGAGTGCATGGACAATGCGGTCTTTCACATGATGGTGGAGGGCTGGGATGGCTTTGCGAGAGAAGAAGTGGCGACTGGGTAGGTCATAGCGTGGTACTGCATAGGCCATGAGTTCGCGGAAAGCTGTGCTTTCCACCAACCGAAAGGGCATCATCTCAAACGAGATTAGTTTGGCAATGTGGGCGTTCAAACCCAGTGTACGTGGATGAGAGACTGAGTACTTTCTTGACCTACTCATAGTGTCTGGGAGGGTGAGCTGGACTTGAGAGCTGCATATGGTGGAAGTAGCGGTGGACAGGGCGGACTGAGAGAGGGTTGATGATGGTGATGGAGTTGGTGTTCTTTCTGATGGCCTAGAATCAGTCTTTCGTTGATATAACTGTTACGGTTCTAAGTAGGAACCAGAGAGTGGACCCTCTGGGTCGTGGCTCCAGAGCCCCCGAGGGCGAGCGGCCCAGGTGATGACCACCCCCTATACAGGGAGTGTTAGGGGCAGGCCCAAGGGGGGTGAGACCACGACAGCCGGAACCAAAGGGACGACCCAGGGAGTGTACAGAGGGAAAGGCCAAAGGATACTGACTAGAGTAGACCCGGAGAAGGAGGAAACAGAACGTAGGGAACCAGGACCGATCAGGATGGAGTCAGGGCAGGAACGCTGGAAGAAAGAAGGAAGGAAGGTTAGGGGCAACTGACCTAGGGGTACAGACGGAACCCTAGCTAAGGGGCTACCGATGACAGCAGCAGGGAAGGACCCGGCGAGGGTCAGGCACAGAGGCAGCAGAGGGAGCTGAGCAGGGGTCCAGATGGGGCTATGGAGCGGAGAGCAGTGCGCAGACTAGGAGAGAGGGGGGACCTGAGAGTCGGGGCGACGCTGCGCAGGAACGCCAAGCGCCACAGAGAAAGACAAACAGGCGTCTTACCATTCAAGACGCGAGACAGAAATACCCGGTGGGCGCCGCCATGTTGGGGAGGAGCCACCGGGTCACGTGCTCCCAGGATGCCCCGCGGTCAGAAACGAGCGAGTGCGCATGTGCGTGCCTCTGACGCGCCGTGACCCTGCAAAGCCAGACAGGGCACGGCGCGAGGATGAAGGAGGGATGCACCGGGAGGAGGGGGACCCCAGGTGAGCATCGGGGCACGTAATAGTACCCCCTCTCTTACTCCCCTCCTTCTTCAGGCGGGATAGAAACCTTCTCATGATATGAGGAGCATTGATGTTCTCCCGGGGCTCCCATGACCTTTCCTCAGGACCGAATCCTTCCCAATCTACCAGAAAGAAGGTTCTACCTCGGACGGTCCTCTTTGCCAGGATGTCCCTGACATCAAAGACGTCCCCAGCGGAGCTAGGTTGCGGAGCGTGGGACGAGGCTGGCTGAAAGCGATTAAAACACTGAGGGTTTGAGAAGCGAGACATGGAAAGTGTTGGGGATCCGCAGAGAGGCAGGCAATTTTAGTTTATAGGTTACATCATTGATGCGAGCCAAAACCTCAAAGGGGCCAACGTAACGTGGACCTAACTTATAAGAGGGGATTTTAAGTCGGAGGAAGCGCGAGGACAGCCAGACCTTATCGCCTGGATGATAAGGAGGGGTGTCCAGGCGCCTCTTGTCGGCGTATCTTTTCATCCGATCGCTAGCTCTCTCAAGGGACCTTTTAGTCTCCTCCCAAATTTTAGAGAATTCTGAGGACAAGGAGTCCGCCGCCGGCACGCCCGAGGTGGGGGACACGGGAAGGGGA
The DNA here is from genome assembly GCF_039654945.1 of Dendrobates tinctorius. Taxonomy (NCBI): domain Eukaryota; kingdom Metazoa; phylum Chordata; class Amphibia; order Anura; family Dendrobatidae; genus Dendrobates; species Dendrobates tinctorius. The sequence goes on from NW_027361820.1 coordinate 315,092, forward strand.
ATGCCCGGATGCTGCCCAAAAACTATGAAAAAGGGAGATTTGGAAGAGAACTCGTTGGGGTGATTGTTGTGAGCAAATTCCGCCCAGGGAAGCAGTGAGACCCAGTTACTTTGGTGTGCATTAGAAAAATGTCGAAGATAAGTGGTTAACACCTGATTGATCCGCTCCACTTGGCCGTTGAATTGTGGATGATAGGCGGAGGAGAAATCCAGGACTACCCCCATTGAGCTAGAGAGAGCTCTCCAGAAACGAGAGGTGAATTGAACACCACGGTCAGACACGATGTGCTGGGGAAAACCATGAAGTCGGAAAACATGATGCACGAAGATCTTCGCCAACTCGGGCGCAGAAGGCAGACCAGGTAGCGGGATGAAATGAGCCATTTTGGAAAAACGATCTACCACCACTAGTGTTGAGCATTCCGATACCGCAAGTATCGGGTATCGGCCGATACTTGCTGTATCGGAATTCCGATACCGACTTCCGATATTTTTTCAATATCGGAATTCGGCATCGGAATCGGAAGTTCAGTTGATTGACGGCCTGACGACATCATGATGCGCGGTGTGTGCGCATCATGATGCGCCGTCATTTCGGGCCTTCCGGGGGTCTCTGCCGGCCTGCCGGGGGGCTGTGCCGGCCTGCCGGGGGGCTGTGTGGACTGCCCGGGGTCTCTGCCGGCCTGCCGGGGGGCTGTGCCGGCCTGCCGGGGGGCTGTGCACCCTGTGGGGGTCTGTACCGGCCTGCCGGGGGGCTGTGCCGGCCTGCCGGGGGGCTGTGCTGATGTCCGGAGGTCTGTGCAAGCATCGTCCGATGGGACTACAAGTCCCATCGGGCGATGCCTGCTACCATGACAGTGATTGACACATTAGCCAATGATGGGACAGTAGTAGTCCCATCATCCGGCTAATGTGTTAAATGTTAAAAAAAAAAAAAAAAAAAAAAAAAAAAAAAAAATACTACATACATACTACATGCTACATACATACTACATATATACTACATACATACTACATACATACTACATACATACTACATGCATGCTACATATATACTACATACATACTACATACATACTGCATGCTACATACATACTACATACATACTACATACATACTACATGCATGCTACATATATACTACATGCTACATACATACCACATACATACTACATGCATGCTACATATATACTACATGCATGCTACATACATACTACATATATACTACATGCATGCTACATACATACTACATGCTACATGCATGCTACATACATACTACATACATACTACATGCTACATACATACCACATATATACTACATACATACAATACATTCATACAATACATACATAGACATACAGTACATATAACATAGAGTAACATACTTACCAATACTTGTCACATTGTTCCCCGAAGCCATTGTCTTTCCGGAATAAATATTAACATAACAAACCACAAAAATACTCACCCACGATCCGAAGCAGTCCACGAGTGTGTCCCACGACGATCTTGGGTAGAGAACGGCAGCATCAGATGATGCTGCCGTTCTCTACGGGCTGCAGGAATCCAATGACGGAAGGTAGGTATCCTTCCGCACTGTATTCCTCCGCCACTTAAAAAAAAAAAAAGTCCCTAGTCTCACTTTATGCCATTGCTGTGTGGGAAATTCCCACACAGCAATGGCATAAAGTGAGACTAGGGACTTTTTTTTTTTTTAAGTGGCGGAGGAATACAGTGCGGAAGGATACCTACCTTCCGTCATTGGATTCCTGCAGCCCGTAGAGAACGGCAGCATCAGCTGATGCTGCCGTTCTCTACCCAAGATCGTCGTGGGACACACTCGTGGACTGCTTCGGATCGTGGGTGAGTATTTTTGTGGTTTGTTATGTTAATATTTATTCCGTAGACGACAATGGCTTCGGGGAACAATGTGACAAGTATTGGTAAGTATGTTACTCTATGTTATATGTACTGTATGTCTATGTATGTATTGTATGAATGTATTGTATGTATGTAGTATATATGTGGTATGTATGTAGCATGTAGTATGTATGTAGCATGCATGTAGCATGTAGTATGTATGTAGCATGCATGTAGTATATATGTAGTATGTATGTAGCATGCATGTAGTATATATGTAGCATGCATGTAGTATGTATGTGGTATGTATGTAGTATATATGTAGTATGTATGTAGTATATATGTAGCATGTATGTAGTATGTATGTAGCATGCATGTAGCATGTAGTATGTATGTAGCATGCATGTAGTATATATGTAGTATGTATGTAGCATGCATGTAGTATATATGTAGTATGTATGTAGTATATATGTAGCATGTATGTAGTATATATGTAGCATGCATGTAGTATGTATGTAGCATGCATGTAGTATATATGTAGTATGTATGTAGCATGCATGTAGTATATATGTAGCATGCATGTAGTATATATGTAGTATGTATGTAGCATGCATGTAGTATATATGTAGCATGCATGTAGTATATATGTAGTATGTATGTAGTATATATGTAGCATGTATGTAGTATGTATGTAGCATGCATGTAGCATGTAGTATGTATGTAGCATGCATGTAGTATATATGTAGTATGTATGTAGCATGCATGTAGTATATATGTAGTATGTATCATGTAGTATGTATGTAGCATGCATGTAGTATATATGTAGCATGCATGTAGTATATATGTAGTATGTATGTAGTATATATGTAGCATGTATGTAGTATATATGTAGCATGCATGTAGTATGTATGTAGCATGCATGTAGTATATATGTAGTATGTATGTAGCATGCATGTAGTATATATGTAGCATGCATGTAGTATATATGTAGTATGTATGTAGTATATATGTAGCATGTATGTAGTATGTATGTAGCATGCATGTAGCATGTAGTATGTATGTAGCATGCATGTAGTATATATGTAGTATGTATGTAGCATGCATGTAGTATATATGTAGTATGTATCATGTAGTATGTATGTAGCATGCATGTAGTATATATGTAGCATGCATGTAGTATATATGTAGTATGTATGTTGCATGTAGTATGAATGTAGCATGTATGTAGTATGTAGTATGAATGTAGCATGTAATTTTTTTTTTTTTTTTTTTTTTACATTTAACACATTAGCCGGATGATGGGACTACTACTGTCCCATCATTGGCTAATGTGTCAATCACTGTCATGGTAGCAGGCATCGCCAGATGGGACTTGTAGTCCCATCGGACGATGCCTGCACAGACCCCCGGAGCCTGCACAGACCACCGGCAGGCCGGCACAGCCCCCCGGCAGGCCGGCACAGCCCCCCGGCAGGCCGGCACAGCCCCCCGGAGCCTGCACAGACCACCGGCAGGCCGGCACAGACCACCGGAGCCTGCACAGACCCCCTGGCAGGCCGGCACAGCCCCCCGGCAGGCCGGCACAGCCCCCCGGAGCCTGCACAGCCCCCCGGCAGGCCGGCACAGCCCCCCGGAGCCTGCACAGCCCCCCGGCAGGCCGGCACAGCCCCCCGGCAGGCCGGCACAGCCCCCCGGCAGGCCGGCACAGCCCCCCGGAGCCTGCACAGACCACCGGCAGGCCGGCACAGACCACCGGAGCCTGCACAGACCCCCTGGCAGGCCGGCACAGCCCCCCGAAAGGCCCGTACAGACCCCAGAGAGGCTGTACAAGGGCAGGAAAGGGTTTTTCTTATTCCGATACCGGAAGTCCCATAGACTTGAATGGGACTTCCGGTATCGGAATCGGCGATACCGATACTTTTTTTAAAGATCGGCCGATACCATCCGATACGATACTTTGAAGTATCGGATGGTATCGCTCAACTCTAACCACCACCAAAATGACAGAGCAGCCGGAAGATGGAGGTAGATCCATGACGAAATCCATGGCGATGTGGCTCCAGGGAACTGATGGAACCGGCAAAGGATGTAAGAGACCAGAGGGTAGCTGTCGTGGAATCTTATTCCGGGCGCAGGATGAGCAAGAAGCGGTAAATTCCAGGACGTCCTGGCGGAGTGAAGGCCACCAATAATGGCGGGAGATGAGGGATAGAGTCCTCTTGGCTCCGACATGCCCGGCGAACTTAGAAGAGTGTCCCCAGTGCAGAACCCTTACTCTGTCATGGTCCAATACCAAGGTCTTGCCTGGTGGTGGGTTGACCAAACTTAGAGGGGCTAGGGTGACGATTTTTGCTGGATCGATGATGTGAGCGGGGCTCTCTTCATCGGTCGGGAGAAATGATCTTGATAGGGCATCAGCTATGATGTTCTTATTACCCGGACGAAAGCGGAGCTCGAAATCAAAGCGTCCAAAAAATAGGGACCATCGGGCTTGCCGGGGATTGAGCCTTTGGGCAGACTGAACATAGGCCAAATTCTTGTGATCGGTAAATATCGTAAAGGGATGGACAGCTCCTTCGAGAAGGTAACGCCATTCCTCTAAAGCCAGTTTGATTGCCAGTAGTTCCTTGTCCCCAATGGAGTAATTGCGTTCGGGGGGAGAAAAGGCTTTAGAAAAGAACCCACAGGTGACAGTCCGGCCAGAGGAGGTTCTTTGCAGGAGAACCACCCCCGCTCCCACGGAGGATGCGTCGACCTCGAGAATGAAGGGTCTCTCGGCATCAGGACGGTGGAGAACGGGCGCTGTAGCGAATTCTCTCTTCAGAGTTTGAAAGGCGTCTTCTGCCTCGGGAGGCCAGAGGCGGGGATTGGCTCCTTTGCGCACGAGAGCAGAGATGGGCTTGGTTATGGTGGAAAAATGAGGAACGAATTGCCTATAATAGTTAGCAAAGCCGAGAAAGCGTTGAATGGCTTTGAGACCAAGGGGACGGGGCCAGGCCAGGATCGTGGACACTTTCTCGGGATCCATCCTCAACCCAGACTTCGAAACGATATACCCAAGGAACGGCAGAGACGGTTGTTCGAAGGCGCATTTCTCCAACTTGGCAAATAGGTGGTTCTCTCTTAGACGCTGCAACACTTGCCGTACATCTCGTCGATGGGTGGAGAGATCTGGAGAGAAGACAAGAATGTCGTCAAGATAAACCACGACACAGGAGTAAAGGAGATCCCGAAAAATATCGTTAACGAGCTCCTGGAATACCGCTGGTGCGTTACAGAGGCCAAACGGCATCACCAGGTATTCATAGTGACCGTCACGGGTGTTGAATGCGGTCTTCCACTCATCCCCAGGGCGAATTCGGACCAAGTTATAGGCTCCTCGAAGATCAAGTTTGGTAAATATGTGCGCCCCTCTCAGGCGATCAAAGAGTTCGGGGATGAGGGGTAACGGGTACTTGTTCTTAATCGTGATGCTGTTCAGACCTCTGTAATCAATGCACGGGCGGAGCGACCCGTCCTTCTTCTTGACAAAAAAGAAGCCTGCGCCCGCAGGGGAGGAAGACTTCCGTATGAAACCCTTGGCTAAGTTCTCTTGAACGTATTCCGACATGGCTTGCGTCTCTGCCAGCGAGAGCGGATAAATCCTACCCCGCGGAGGAGTGGCTCCAGGGACGAGCTCGATGGGGCAATCATAGGGTCGGTGAGGCGGAAGGTTCTCGGACTCCCTCTTGTCAAAAACATCCGAAAAAGAGCTGTAAGCAACGGGCAACCCGGAGGTTAAGGAGGGGGAAGGAGAACCACCCACGGGACGCAGCGGCAGCAGACACCCAGACCTACAGGACTCCCCTAGCGCAGGATATTACCCTTATGCCAGTCTAAGGTAGGGCCGTGGGCTCGTAGCCAGGGAAGGCCTAAAAGGATAGGGTGAGAGATGCTCGCTAGGACATAAAAAGCAATCCTCTCCTTGTGTAGGGCCCCTACCTGGAGTTCTACCTCATGGGTGACCAAGGTAATGGTCTCTTGGAGAGGTTTACCGTCCACGGAAGCAAGGATCCGTGGAGTTTCTAAGGTCTTGACCGGGACCGAAAATTTAAGAACCTCTTTGAGCCTAATAAAATTTCCCGCTGCGCCGGAATCCACATATGCTGCCAGAGAAAAACGTTTTCCACCAACGTGCAACAAGACAGACAGAGTGAGGGGTAGAGAGGTATCATACACACCTAGGGAGGCCTCTCTTACCTGACCTAGGCGGAGGAGTTTTCCGGACGTTCCGGGCAGGTATGGACCAGATGGGAGTCACTACCACAGTAGAAGCAGAGACCGTGAGTGCGTCTTTCCTCCCGGCGTTGTCCAGATACCTTAAGCCGGTCTACTTGCATGGGTTCAGGCATGGAAGCAGAAGCGGATATTCCGGGCCGGAGACAGGGTAGACCGCGAATGGTTGGGGAAGCACGGGGAAGTCTCCTCTCGCGAGCACGTTCCTGGAACCTAAGGTCGATACGTGTGGCTAGCGAAATGAGATCTTCTAAAGCAGTGGGAGTATCCCGCCCAGCTAACTCATCCTTAATTCGACCCGCGAGGCCTCGCCAAAAGGCCCCTACCAAGGCCTCGTTATTCCATCCCAAATCAGAAGACAAGGTTCGGAATCGGATGGCATACTGACCCACGGTTTGGGACCCTTGGTGGAGGTTAAATAAAGATTCCGTAGTAGAGGCCAGGCGACCCGGCTCGTCGAACACTCGACGAAACGTCTCGAAGAAAGTACTTAGCTGGGAGACTACCGGATCATCACGTTCCCAGAGGGGGTTAACCCACGCTAAAGCGTCTCCCTCAAGATGGGAGACAACAAAAGCCACCTTAGCCCGCTCAGTGGGATATTGCAGGGGCAGGAGCTCGAAATGGAGGCGGCATTGATTCAGGAAACTTCGGCACAGCTTGGGATCCCCGTTATAGCGGGGCGGCTTAGCTAAACGGGGTGGCGGGTGAGGCGCCTGGGCTGGAACGGGGGCTGCAGCAGCCGACTGTAAGGAGAGTAGGCGGTCATCTATGGAGGCCATATAACTGAGTATATGGGTCTGGGTATCTCTTTGCTGGGCCAGTTCCTGCTGCAGTCCAGCCAGTTGGGAGGCATTCCCAGGGTCAGAGGACTGGAGCCCGGAAAGACGAGAATCCATGGATTTCATGAAAGCCATGATACGAGTTTGATTCTCCCGCAAAAACAGCAACTCCTTTTGAGCCGCAGCGGCTCCAGCGGGGTCCATGGCCTGTTTGTTCTGTTACGGTTCTAAGTAGGAACCAGAGAGTGGACCCTCTGGGTCGTGGCTCCAGAGCCCCCGAGGGCGAGCGGCCCAGGTGATGACCACCCCCTATACAGGGAGTGTTAGGGGCAGGCCCAAGGGGGGTGAGACCACGACAGCCGGAACCAAAGGGACGACCCAGGGAGTGTACAGAGGGAAAGGCCAAAGGATACTGACTAGAGTAGACCCGGAGCAGGAGGAAACAGAACGTAGGGAACCAGGACCGATCAGGATGGAGCCAGGGCAGGAACGCTGGAAGAAAGAAGGAAGGAAGGTTAGGGGGAACTGACCTAGGGGTACAGACGGAACCCTAGCTAAGGGGCTACCGATGACAGCAGCAGGGAAGGACCCGGCGAGGGTCAGGCACAGAGACAGCAGAGGGAGCTGAGAGGGGGTCCAGATGGGGCTATGGAGCGGAGAGCAGAGCGCAGACTAGGAGAGAGGGGGGACCTGAGAGTCGGGGCGACGCTGCGCAGGAACGCTAAGTGCCACAGAGAAAGACAAACAGGCGTCTTACCATTCAAGACGCCAGACAGAAATACCCGGTGGGCGCCGCCATGTTGGGGAGGAGCCACCGGGTCACGTGCTCCCAGGATGCCCCGCGGTCAGAAACGAGCGAGTGCGCATGTGCGTGCCTCTGACGCGCCGTGACCCTGCAAAGCCAGACAGGGCATGGCGCGAGGATGAAGGAGGGATGCACCGGGAGGAGGGGGACCCCAGGTGAGCATCGTGGCACGTAATAATAACAGTGGGATTCCCTGACTGCTGTGGCCTTGCAACGACACCTCAACATTTGCTGCTGTGCTAACCGGTGGGCTTACAGTGGGGGAAACAATGTAGCGTTGCTGACTACCTTCGTTGTGATCAGTTGCACATGTGGCAATTGAGGTTTGGTGTTGTGTCCACGCTTGCAAGTGCATGCTGGTTAAATGTCTAAGCATGCAACTGGTATTCAAATTTTTCAGATTTTTCCCTCGGCTAAAGGTCTTTGCGCACTTCTTACAGATAACCTTGGCCTGATCATGAGGATTTTGTTCAAAAAAGTGCCACACTGCACTCTTCCTACTTTGGCAGACATTTTGCGGCCTAGCACGCTGTGATCTTTTGACCCTCTGGACAAGCTGTCCAGCAACTCTTTTGATGTTTGGAACCTGTCTTTGGAGTGCTCCGGGCCTGCCAGATAACAGCTGTTGCGATGTCGATGTCTGCTGTGGATGGTCCTCATCTGAGCTATTGGAAGCAGAACCCTCTTCCCCCAATGGATGCCAATCTGGGTCAACAACTGGGTCATCCATCACCTCCTCTTCTATGTCATGTGCACCTTTCTCTGTGTCACCATGTATGGTGGTATAGTGTGCGGGAAGGGGCACCTGAGTCTCATCAGGGTCAAAATCTGGCTCTGTACACTGCGAGGACAATGTAGTGCTCTGAGTGAATGTACCAGCAGAATCATCCATCAGCGGCTGTGCATCAGTGCACTCCATGTCACATTCATCTTGGCCTGGGTAATTCACCATTTGACTTGATAATCCAGGCATGGTATGTGAAAACAGCTCCATGGAGTAATCAGTAGTATGGCCTGCGTCATCCTTCAATCTTGGTTGGGGTGAAGGACACAAGGAAAGGTGTGGTTCATGAACATGAGCCTCCAATGACGACTCAGTGCTTTTACTTTTTACAACTGAAGAAGAGGAGGCGATAGAGCTGGAGGCTGAGTCAGCAATGTAAGACAAAGCTTTTTCCTGATGCTCTGCCTTTAAAAGCGGTTTGCCAACTCCTAGAAAACTAAGCGTTCGAGGCCTTATGTAGCCAGACGATGACGCAGGGTCAGCACCTCCTGCATTCGGTCCTATTTTGCTCTTGCCACTACCATCAGATCCACCACCAACACCATCATTACCAGCTGCCAACCCCCGCCCAATTCCACGGCCTCTTCCACCAGCCTTCCTCATTTTTGGTAGAAATGTAGACAAAATCCAACAAACTATATAGTAATGTAAAACAAGGTACAAGGTGTCTATAGGACAGGGGAGATTTAGAATTTCTGCACACACTTGTGGACAGTGGACACTTTTGGATTGTGTGAGGCCCACTGATATCTGAGCGCTATGTGACACGCTCGATGGCACAGCTGCCTGTGACCAAAGTGACGAGAGGATAATGGAGATTTTGAATCTCTGCGAACACTTTTGGACACTGGACACTTGTGGATTGTGTGAGGCCCACTGATATCTGAGCGCTATGTGACACGCTCGATGGCACAGCTGCCTGTGACCAAAGTGACGAGAGGATAATGGAGATTTTGAATCTCTGCGTACACTTTTGGACACTGGACACTTGTGGATTGTGTGAGGCCCACTGATATCTGAGCGCTATGTGACACGCTCGATGGCACAGCTGCCTGTGACCAAAGTGACGAGAGGATAATGGAGATTTTGAATCTCTGCGTACACTTTTGGACACTGGACACTTGTAGATTGTGTGAGGCCCACTGATATCTGAGCGCTATGTGACACGCTCGATGGCACAGCTGCCTGTGACCAAAGTGACGAGAGGATAATGGAGATTTTGAATCTCTGCGTACACTTTTGGACACTGGACACTTGTAGATTGTGTGAGGCCCACTGATATCTGAGCGCTATGTGACACGCTCGATGGCACAGCTGCCTGTGACCAAAGTGACGAGAGGATAATGGAGATTTTGAATCTCTGCGTACACTTTTGGACACTGGACACTTGTGGATTGTGTGAGGCCCACTGATATCTGAGCGCTATGTGACACGCTCGATGGCACAGCTGCCTGTGACCAAAGTGACGAGAGGATAATGGAGATTTTGAATCTCTGCGTACACTTTTGGACACTGGACACTTGTGGATTGTGTGAGGCCCACTGATATCTGAGCGCTATGTGACACGCTCGATGGCACAGCTGCCTGTGACCAAAGTGACGAGAGGATAATGGAGATTTTGAATATCTGCGTACACTTTTGGACACTGGACACTTGTGGATTGTGTGAGGCCCACTGATATCTGAGCGCTATGTGACACGCTCGATGGCACAGCTGCCTGTGACCAAAGTGACGAGAGGATAATGGAGATTTTGAATCTCTGCGTACACTTTTGGACACTGGACACTTGTGGATTGTGTGAGGCCCACTGATATCTGAGCGCTATGTGACACGCTCGATGGCACAGCTGCCTGTGACCAAAGTGACGAGAGGATAATGGAGATTTTGAATCTCTGCGTACACTTTTGGACACTGGACACTTGTAGATTGTGTGAGGCCCACTGATATCTGAGCGCTATGTGACACGCTCGATGGCACAGCTGCCTGTGACCAAAGTGACGAGAGGATAATGGAGATTTTGAATCTCTGCGTACACTTTTGGACACTGGACACTTGTGGATTGTGTGAGGCCCACTGATATCTGAGCGCTATGTGACACGCTCGATGGCACAGCTGCCTGTGACCAAAGTGACGAGAGGATAATGGAGATTTTGAATCTCTGCGTACACTTTTGGACACTGGACACTTGTGGATTGTGTGAGGCCCACTGATATCTGAGCGCTATGTGACACGCTCGATGGCACAGCTGCCTGTGACCAAAGTGACGAGAGGATAATGGAGATTTTGAATATCTGCGTACACTTTTGGACACTGGACACTTGTGGATTGTGTGAGGCCCACTGATATCTGAGCGCTATGTGACACGCTCGATGGCACAGCTGCCTGTGACCAAAGTGACGAGAGGATAATGGAGATTTTGAATCTCTGCGTACACTTTTGGACACTGGACACTTGTGGATTGTGTGAGGCCCACTGATATCTGAGCGCTATGTGACACGCTCGATGGCACAGCTGCCTGTGACCAAAGTGACGAGAGGATAATGGAGATTTTGAATCTCTGCGTACACTTTTGGACACTGGACACTTGTAGATTGTGTGAGGCCCACTGATATCTGAGCGCTATGTGACACGCTCGATGGCACAGCTGCCTGTGACCAAAGTGACGAGAGGATAATGGAGATTTTGAATCTCTGCGTACACTTTTGGACACTGGACACTTGTGGATTGTGTGAGGCCCACTGATATCTGAGCGCTATGTGACACGCTCGATGGCACAGCTGTGACAAAAGTGACTAGAGGATAAGGGAGATTGGATTGCTTTTAAAAAAGCAGTTTGCAGAGCAGTGGGTAAACAGCAATGCCAGCGTGTCAGGAAGCCTTAAAAGGCAGCCCAACAACCAATACCACTGATACACCACAATATAGCCTCCCCTTGCACTGCACACACAGTGACTTGTGTGTTGTGCAGGCCAAATCGCTAGCAGCAGAAGCAGTTTTTTTGTCTTCTTCCCTGCCTAACGCTCTCCCTACAGAATCAGCAGCAACCTCTCCCTATACTAAGATCGGCAGAAGTAAGATGGCGGTCGGCGTGCACGCCCTTTTATACCCCCTGTGATGCCCACCAAAGCAAGCCAATCACTTGCATGCCCTTCTGAAAGATGGTGGTGACCCGTGCCTAGGTCATCACGTTGCCCACAGTGTCCGTGGATCCTGATTGGCTGAAAAAGAGCGCAAAACAAACTTTTGAAACGCGACTTTGGCGCGTAAGTCGCCGACCTCGTGGCCGACCTCATCCTAGGGTCGGGTTTCGTTTCATGAAACCCGACTTTGCCAAAAGTCGGCGACTTTTGAATTTTTTCGACCCGTTTCGCTCAACTCTAGTTACAAGGTCACTAAACTTCAGGATAGCAAATTTCCAACGGATGAGAGATGATCTTGGTGGAATTAACTGGGACGATATCCTGAGACATAAAAATACACAAAGAAAATGGGAGACGTTTATTAGCATCCTGAATAGGACCTGTGCACAATATATACCGTATGGGAATAAACATGCGAGAAATAGGAAGAATCCACTATGGCTAAATAGAGCTGTAAGGGGCGCAATAAGGGACAAAAATAAAGCATTTAGCGAATTAAAGCAAATAGGTAGTGATGAAGTATTAACTAAATACAGAAGATTAAATAAATTCTGTAAAAAGCAAATCAAGACAGCAAAGATTGAGACAGAGAGACTCATTGCCAGAGAAAGTAAAAATAATCCCAAAATATTCTTTAACTACATAAATAGTAAGAAACTTAAAAATGATAGTGTTGGCCCCCTTAAAAATAGTCTGGGTGAAATGGTGGATGAGGATGAGGAAAAAGCCAATATGCTAAATGACTTTTTTTCAACAGTGTTTACACAAGAAAATCCCATGACGGATAACATGATCAGGGATAAAAATTCTCTGTTAAATGTCACCTGCTTAACCCAGCAGGAAGTACGGCGGCGTCTAAAAATCACTAAAATTGACAAATCCCCGGGCCCGGATGGGATACACCTCCGAGTACTGCAGGAATTAAGCACAGTCATAGATAGACCATTATTTTTAATCTTTAAAGATTCCATAATAACAGGGTCTGTACCACAGGACTGGCGTATAGCAAATGTGGTGCCAATATTCAAAAAGGGGACAAAAACTGAACTTGGAAATTATAGGCCAGTAAGTTTAACCTCAACTGTGGGTAAAATCCTGGAGGGTTTTCTAAAAGATACTATACTGGAGTATCTGGAGAAGAATAACCTCATGACCCAATATCAACATGGGTTTACAAGGGACAGTTCCTGTCAGACTAATCTGATAAGCTTTTATGAAGAGGTAAGTTCCGGACTGGACCAAGGGAATGCAGTGGATGTGGTGTACATGGACTTTTCAAAAGCTTTTGATACGGTGCCACACAAAAGGTTGATACATAAAATGAGAACAATGGGGATAGGGGAAAATATGTGTAGGTGGTTTAAGAGCTGGCTCAGGGATAGGAAACAAAGGGTGGTTATTAATGGAGCACACTCAGACTGGGTCACGGTTAGCAGTGGGGTACCACAGGGGTCAGTTTTGGGCCCGCTTCTTTTTAACATATTTATTAATGACCTTGTAGGGGGCATAGAGAGTAGAATTTCAATATTTGCAGATGACACTAAACTCTGCAGGGTAATCAATACAGAGGAGGACAATTTTATATTACAGGAGGATTTATGTAAACTAGAAGCTTGGGCTGATAAATGGCAAATGAGCTTTAATGGGGATAAATGTAAGGTCATGCACTTGGGTAGAACGAGCAAGATGTATAATTATGTGCTTAATTGTAAAACTCTGGGCAAAACAATCACTGAAAAAGACCTGGGTGTATGGGTGGACGACAAACTCACATTTAGCGGCCAGTGTCAGGCAGCTGCTGCAAAGGCAAATAAAATAATGGGATGCATTAAAAGAGGCATAGATGCTCATGAGGAGAACATAATTTTACCTCTATATAAGTCACTAGTGCGACCACACTTAGAATACTGTGTACAGTTCTGGTCTCCGGTATATAAGAAAGACATAGCTGAACTGGAGCGGGTGCAGAGAAGAGCGACCAAGGTTATTAGGGAACTAGGGGGTCTGCAATACCAAGACAGGTTATTACATTTGGGGTTATTTAGTTTGGAGAATCGAAGGCTTAGGGGTGATCTTATTACAATGTATAAATATATGCGGGGACAAACCAAGAGCTTTCTAATGATATTTTTACTCTTAGACCTGTGACGGGGACAAGGGGGTATCCTCTACGTCTGGAGGAAAGAAGGTTTAAGCATACTCACAGACGCGGATTCTTTACTGTAAGAGCAGTGAGACTATGGAACTCTCTGCCATATGATGTTGTAATGAGTGATTCCCTACTAAAATTTAAGAATGGACTGGATGCCTTTCTTGAAAAGTATAATATTACAGGGTATATACACTAGTTTCCTTAATATTGCGTTGATCCAGGGAGCAAGTCTGATTGCCGTATGTGGAGTCAGGAAGGAATTTTTTTCCCCAATGTGAAGCTTACTTGTTGCCACATGGGTTTTTTTTGCCTTCCTCTGGATCAACATGTTAGGGCAAGTTAGGATAGGATATGGGTTGAACTAGATGGACTTAAAGTCTCCCTTCAACCTTAATAACTATGTTACTATGTTACTATGTTACATGCATGCAACATGCATACTACATATATACTATATATACTACATGTAACATACATACTACATACATGCTACATTCATGCTACATACATACAACATATATACTACATGCATGCAACATGCATACTACATATATACTATATATACTACATGTAACATACATACTACATACATGCACTACATGCATGCAACATACATACTACATACCACATGCATGCAACATGCATACTACATATATACTGCATATATACTACATGCATGCAACATACATACAGTGGGGAAAAAAAGTATTTAGTCAGTCAGCAATAGTGCAAGTTCCACCACTTAAAAAGATGAGAGGCGTCTGTAATTTACATCATAGGTAGACCTCAACTATGGGAGACAAACTGAGAAAAAAAAATCCAGAAAATCACATTGTCTGTTTTTTTTTCATTTTATTTGCATATTATGGTGGAAAATAAGTATTTGGTCAGAAACAAAATTTCATCTCAATACTTTGTGATATATCCTTTGTTGGCAATGACAGAGGTCAAACGTTTTCTGTAAGTCTTCACAAGGTTGCCACACACTGTTGTTGGTATGTTGGCTCATTCCTCCATGCAGATCTCCTCTAGAGCAGTGATGTTTTTGGCTTTTCGCTTGGCAACACGGACTTTCAACTCCCTCCAAAGGTTTTCTATAGGGTTGAGATCTGGACACTGGCTAGGCCACTCCAGGACCTTGAAATGCTTCTTACGAAGCCACTCCTTCGTTGCCCTGGCAGTGTGCTTTGGATCATTGTCATGTTGAAAGACCCAGCCACGTTTCATCTTCAATGCCCTTGCTGATGGAAGGAGGTTTGCATGCAAAATCTCACGATACATGGCCCCATTCATTCTTTCATGTACCCGGATCAGTCGTCCTGGCCCCTTTGCAGAGAAACAGCCCCAAAGCATGATGTTTCCACCACCATGCTTTACAGTAGGTATGGTGTTTGATGGATGCAACTCAGTATTCTTTTTCCTCCAAACACGACAAGTTGTGTTTCTACCAAACAGTTCCAGTTTGGTTTCATCAGACCATAGGACATTCTCCCAAAACTCCTCTGGATCATCCAAATGCTCTCTAGCAAACTTCAGACGGGCCCGGACATGTACAGGCTTAAGCAGTGGGACACGTCTGGCACTGCAGGATCTGAGTCCATGGTGGCGTAGTGTGTTACTTATGGTAGGCCTTGTTACATTGGTCCCAGCTCTCTGCAGTTCATTCACTAGGTCCCCCCGCGTGGTTCTGGGATTTTTGCTCACCGTTCTTGTGATCATTCTGACCCCACGGGGTGGGATTTTGCGTGGAGCACCAGATCGAGGGAGATTATCAGTGGTCTTGTATGTCTTCCATTTTCTAATTATTGCTCCCACAGTTGATTTCTTCACTCCAAGCTGGTTGTCTATTGCAGATTCAGTCTTCCCAGCCTGGTGCAGGGCTACAATTTTGTTTCTGGTGTTCTTTGACAGCTCTTTGGTCTTCACCATAGTGGAGTTTGGAGTCAGACTGTTTGAGGGTGTGCACAGGTGTCTTTTTATACTGATAACAAGTTTAAACAGGTGCCATTACTACAGGTAATGAGTGGAGGAAAGAGGAGACTCTTAAAGAAGAAGTTACAGGTCTGTGAGAGCCAGAAATCTTGATTGCTTGTTTCTGACCAAATACTTATTTTCCACCATAATATGCAAATAAAATGAAAAAAAAACAGAAAATGTGATTTTCTGGATTTTTTTTTTCTCAGTTTGTCTCCCATAGTTGAGGTCTACCTATGATGTAAATTACAGACGCCTCTCATCTTTTTAAGTGGTGGAACTTGCACTATTGCTGACTGACTAAATACTTTTTTTCCCCACTGTATATACTACATACAATACATACATATAGACATACAGTACATATAACATAGAGTACATACTTACCGTCACTTGTCACTTTGATCCCCGAAGCCATTGTCGTCTAAGGAATAAATATCAAAATAAAAATACACCAATATACTTACCCCGATCCGCAGAAGTCCACGAGGGTCCCACGTCCATCTTGCGTGGAGAACAGCAGCATCAGCTGATGCTACCGTTCTCTACCAGCTCCAGGAATACAATGACGGAAGGTAGGTATCCTTCCGCACTGTATTCCTCCACCACTGTAAAAAAAAAGTCCCTAGTCTCACTTTATGCCATTGCTGCGTGGGAATTTCCCACGCAGCAATGGCATAAAGTGAGACTAGGAGACTAGGGACTTTTTGTTTTTAAAGTGGTGGAGGAATACAGTGCAGAAGGATACCTACCTTCCGTCATTGTATTCCTGGAGCTGGTAGAGAACGGTAGCATCAGCTGATGCTGCTGTTCTCCACGCAAGATGGACGTGGGACCCTCGTGGACTTCTGCGGATCGGGGTAAGTATATTGGTTTTTTTTATTTTGATATTTATCCCTCAGGTGACAATGGCTTCAGGGATCAAAGTGACAAGTGACGGTGAGTATGTACTCTATGTTATATGTACTGTATGTCTATATGTATGTATTGTATGTAGTATATATGTATGTTGCATGCATGTAGTATATATGTAGTATGTATGTTACATGTAGTATATATAGTATATATGTAGTATGCATGTTGCATGCATGTAGTATATATGTTGTATGTATGTTGCATGCATGTAGTATATATGTATTATGTATGTAGTATGTATGTAGCATGTATGTAGTATGCATGTTGCATGTAGTATATATGTAGTATGTATGTTACATGTAGTATATATAGTATATATGTAGTATGCATGTTGCATGTATGTAGTATATATGTTGTATGTATGTTGCATGCATGTAGTATATATGTATTATATATGTAGTATGTATGTAGCATGTATGTAGTATGTAGCATGCATGTAGTATGTAGCATGTATGTAGTATGTATGTTACATGTAGTATATATGTAGTATGTATGTTGCATGCATGTAGTATATATGTAATATGTATGTAGCATGTATGTAGTATGTAGCATGTATGTAGCAGGCATGTAGTATGTAGCATGTATGTAGTATGTATGTTACATGTAGTATATATGTAGTATGCATGTTGTATGTATGTAGCATGTATGTAGCATGTAAATTTTTTTTTTTTTTTTACATTCAACACATTAGCCGGTTGATGGGACTACTACTGTCCCATCATTGGCTAATGTGTCAATCACTGTCATGGTAGCAGGCATCGCCCGATGGGACTTGTAGTCCCATCGGACGATGCCTGCACAGACCACCGGCAGGCCGGCACAGCCCCCCGGCAGGCCGGCACAGCCCCCCGGCAGGCCGGCACAGACCACCGGAGCCTGCACAGACCCCCCGGCAGGCCGGCACAGACCACCGGAGCCTGCACAGACCCCCCGGCAGGCCGGCACAGCCCCCCGAAAGGCCCATACAGACCCCAGAGAGGCTGTACAAGGCAAAAATAGGGTTTTTCTTATTCCGATACCGGAAGTCCCATAGACTTGAATGGGACTTACGGTATCGGAATCGGCGATACCCGATATTTTTTTTAGATCGGCCGATACCATCCGATCCGATACTTTTAAGTATCGGGCGGTATCGCTCAACACTAGTCGTCTCATTTTTGAAACATTGTCCCCCTCTTGTGGCCTTCCAACTTTGAAATTTACTGTTCAATTTTGAATTAATTCATATATGAATTAAATGGAAAAGCAACGATTTATCTGGCGAGTTATTTGAATGTTCGGCCTACGTCCACCTGTCTGACAGACGGTATTCTAGTGGCTTGTAGCAGCAGCAGCAGCAGCAGCTAGGTGCGCTGCTTGCCTGCAGTAAATAGGATGTGTTCCATCCATGGAACACTGTAATAGGAATCATGCCATTCATAGAACACAATGCTTGGATGTGTTCTATTCCTGGAACAATGGGACCACGTGTCACAATGGGACCATGTGTCACAATGGGCAGCCCACAGTCTGTAGCAGCTGCACAGTAGTAGTCAGCTTCAGTCTGCTGAGGGAGCCTCAGCAGACAGGTGGGTGATGCTCGCCAGGGAGATGGTAAAAGAGCTTGCTCACTTCACTCCACGCATCATTTCAGTATCTGCAGTTCCTCTGAGAATGGTGCACTCACTCTCTTAAGCGGTTTCCAAAGACAGATTGAATTGAAATCGGGATACACAAGTAGTGTTTTCAAAGCATGAATTGAATGCTTTTTTCAAATGTCGTTGCTCTGTAATTAGTTTTTCTTGGTCCAAGTTGCACATTTCCAATTCCTTAGCCTTGATTTAACTTGACCAACTCTTCTACTACTACTACTACTACTACTACTACTACTACTACTACTACTACTACTACTACTACTACTACTACTACTCTTATTCACCTCTATATGGGAGGCATTGCACTGTATTCAATCTGTCAGTAAAATAGCGATCTATCTTGGCCTTTGCTGCTTGGTAGGTACAGGTGTGACAAGCTGCAGTAATGTGTTTGGCTTTGGATAGCTACATTTCTGCACACCCACCTGCTACAAGGCCTGCAGCCCCTTCCCCTCAGTACTTCCCCAGTCTTAATTCAAGCATTCAATTCCTACCACATCCCTCATGCAATGATATGTCGTTTCATTTTCGAAACATTGTCCCCCTCTTGTGGCCTTCCAACTTTGAAATTTACTGTTCAATTTTGAATTCATATATGAATTAAATGGAAAAGCAACGATTTATCTGGCGAGTTATTTGAATGTTCGGCCTACGTCCACCTGTCTGACAGACGGTATTCTATTGGCTTGTAGCAGCAGCAGCAGCTAGGTGCGCTGCTTGCCTGCAGTAAATAGGATGTGTTCCATCCATGGAACACTGTGATAGGAATCATGCCATTCATAGAACACAGTGCTTGGATGTGTTCTATTCCTGGAACAATGGGACCACGTGTCACAATGGGACCACATGTCACAATAGGCAGCCCACAGTCTGTAGCAGCTGCGCAGTAGTAGTCAGCTTCAGTCTGCTGAGGGAGCCTCAGCAGACAGGTGGGCGATGCTCGCCAGGGAGATGGAAAAAGAGCTTGCTCACTTCACTACACGCATCATTTCAGTATCTGCAGTTCCTATGAGAATGGTGCACTCACTCTCTTAAGCGGTTTCCAAAGACAGATTGAATTGAAATCGGGATACACAAGTAGTGTTTTCAAAGCATGATTTGAATGCTTTTTTCAAATGTCGTTGCTCTGTAATTAGTTTTACTTGGTCCAAGTATGCACATTTCCAATTCCTTAGCCTTGATTTAACTTGACCAACTCTTCTACTACCACTACTACTACTACTACTACTACTACTCTTATTCACCTCTATATGGGAGGCATTGCACTGTATTCAATCTGTCAGTAAAAAAACGATCTATCTTGGCCTTTGCTGCTTGGTAGGTATAGGTGTGACAAGCTGCAGTAATGTGTTTGGCTTTGGATAGCTACATTTCTGCACACCCACCTGCTACAAGGCCTGCAGCCCCTTCCCCTCAGTACTTCCCCAGTCTTAATTCAAGCATTCAATTCCTACCACATCCCTCATGCAATGATGTGTCGTTTCATTTTTGAAACATTGTCCCCCTCTTGTGGCCTTCCAACTTTGAAATTTACTGTTCAATTTTGAATTAATTCATATATGAATTAAATGGAAAAGCAACGATTTATCTGGCGAGTTATTTGAATGTTTGGCCTACGTCCACCTGTCTGACAGATGGTATTCTAGTGGCTTGTAGCAGTAGCAGCAGCAGCACTGGCCAGCACTCTGTTCGTTCTCAGGCCCCTTTGCGCTGAATCTCCTAGCTCCGCTTACTTTAGGTTCCTCTGCTGCTCTCTTCCTGGGTGCGCTCCTCTGGCTGTCCTGTTTTCCCTGCCTTCTCTCCAGTCGTGCTACCTCCCTGTGTACTCCTCGTCCGTGCCTTCTCTTACCCTCTTTCTCTTTTACAGCCTCCAGCCACTACCTGCTTCGTACCCCTCCAGGTCTCTGCGTCCTTCAGGCTCCTATCACTGTACTCCCGTTCCGCTGCTCCGCTTACTCTCTCATATAGTTGCCTGGTGCTCACCCAGTCGTCCCTTTGGCTCCGGCTGTCACGGTTCCATCCCTTGTGGGCCTGCCCCTAACACTCCCTGTATAGGGGGTGGCTCCACCTGGTCCAGCTCGTCCGCAGGGGCTCTGGAGCCGCGACCCAGAGGGTCCACTCAGTGTTGCCATCTGTAACACACTCCGTAACAGATACACAGGCCATGGACCCCGCTGGAGTCACGGCTACTCAGAAGGAGTTACTTTTCTTACGCGAGAACCAAACGCGCATCATGTCCTTCATGAAATCAATGGACGCGCGTCTCTCCGCTCTCCAAACTGCCGAGCCTGGTAATGCGGCCCAGCTGGCTATCTTACAGCAAGAGTTAGCGCAGCAGCGGGACGCACAAAGTCACATCCTCAGCTACATGGCTTCAGTTGATGGCCGCTTACTTGCACTCCAGGCGGCCGCAGCCGCTCCTCCTCCCGTTGCTGGTACCCATCCCCTTCCACGGTTGGCCAAACCACCCCGCTATAACGGTGACGCAAAACTATGCCAAGGCTTCCTGAATCAGTGTCGCCTCTACTTCGAGTTGCAGCCTCAAGCCTACCCCACGGATCGCTCTAGAGTGGCCTTCATAATCTCCCACCTCGAGGGGGACGCCTTGGCGTGGGTAAATCCCCTCTGGGAGCGTGATGACCCCCTGGTTGCCCATTTGTCAAATTTTTTGGACACGTTTCGCCGCGTATTCGACGAGCCAGGTCGTCTCGCCTCCACCACCGAATCTCTGTTCAGTTTATGTCAGGGGTCCCTAACCGTGGGGCAGTATGCCATCCAATTCCGGACACTATCGTCCGATTTGGGTTGGAACAATGAGGCTTTGGTAGGAGCCTTCTGGAGGGGACTTTCGGGTCGGATAAAAGACGAGTTGGCAGGCCGCGACACTCCCACGGCTCTTGAGGATCTAATCTCGTTGGCTACCCGAATTAATCAGCGGTTCCAGGAACGAACTAGGGAGAGAAGACTCACGCGCCCGTTGCCATCTCCTCGCAGACCACACAGTCCTCAGTCTAGGGCTTTTCCCTCCGCATCTGGACCCGAGCCTATGCAAGTAGATCGCTTGAGACTCTCCGAGCAACGGCGCAAGGAGAGAAGTTCTCACGGCTTATGTTTCTACTGTGGTAGCAGGTCTCATTTGCTCCGTGCCTGCCCGGATCGTCCGGAAAACTTCTCCGCCTAGGTCAGGTAAGAGAGGCCTCCCTAGGTGTGCATGATTCCTCTCAACCCCTTTCTCTATCTGTCCTATTGCATGTGGGTGGCAAGCGGGTCTCCTTGGCGGCCTACGTGGATTCTGGCGCCGCTGGGAATTTTATTAGACTTGATGTAGTCTCCAAATTTTCGGTTCCTGTAAAGGCTCTCGAGAACCCCCAAGTCCTTGCATCCGTAGACGGTAATCCCTTGCAAGAGACCGTCAAGTTAGTTACTCACGAGGTCGAGCTTCAAATTGGCGCCTTGCACAAGGAGAGAATCTCGTTTTTTGTTTTAGCCGGTATCTCTCATCCTATTCTCCTTGGTCTTCCCTGGTTGCGACTCCATGAACCCACTTTGGATTGGCATAATGGTAATGTTTTGTGCTGGGGGACTCTTGTCAGTCTCGGTGTCTGCAGCCGGTGCATCCCGTAGGTGTTCCCCGTCTTCTCCCTGGTCCCTCTAGTTTGCTGCCCGCATATCGGGCCTATGCGGATGTCTTCGACAAGAAAGAAGCTGAAGTTCTTCCACCTCACCGACCGTATGACTGCCCTATCGAGCTCATTTCTGGTGCCACTCCTCCCCGCGGCAGAAATTTTCCTCTTTCTTTAGCCGAGACGCAGGCTATGTCGGAGTACATCCAAGAGAACTTAGCTAAAGGCTTCATTCGAAAATCGTCCTCGCCTGCTGGTGCCGGCTTCTTTTTTGTGAAGAAGAAGGATGGGACTCTTCGTCCGTGTATTGATTATCGAGGCCTTAACCGCATCACGGTAAAAAACAAGTACCCACTTCCATTGATTCCTGAGCTCTTCGATCGCTTGAGAGGAGCACGAGTCTTCACCAAGCTGGATCTGCGAGGAGCCTACAATCTGGTTCGTATACGGTCCGGGGATGAATGGAAGACCGCATTCAACACGCGGGACGGACATTACGAATACTTAGTGATGCCATTTGGACTCTGCAACGCTCCGGCAGTTTTCCAAGAACTCGTCAACGACATCTTTCGAGATCTCCTCTACGTCTGTGTAGTAGTCTATTTGGACGACATCTTGATCTTCTCTCCCGACTTGTCTACCCATCGCCGAGATGTCCGTCAGGTCCTACATCTTCTAAGGGAGAATTACTTGTTCGCTAAGTTGGAGAAGTGCCTTTTTGAGCAGTCCTCGCTACCGTTCCTTGGCTACATCGTTTCGAGCACTGGCTTGGAGATGGATCCTGAAAAGGTCTCGGCCGTTCTCAAGTGGCCACGTCCCCAAGGAGTGAAGGCAATCCAGCGTTTTTTGGGCTTCGCCAATTTTTACAGGCAATTCGTTCCACACTTTTCCTCCCTAGTCAAGCCTATCTCTGCTCTCACTCGCAAAGGGGTAAATCCCCACTCCTGGCCGCGGGAGGCTGAAGCCGCTTTTAAAGAGTTAAAGCGAGATTTCACTAAAGCCCCAGTACTCCACCGTCCAGACGCCAGTCGGCCATTTCTTCTGGAGGTTGATGCCTCGTCTGTGGGTGCAGGAGCCGTAATTCTACAAAAAACCTCCTCTGGACGGATGGTCACTTGTGGGTTCTTCTCCAAGGTTTTCTCCCCTCCAGAACGTAATTACGCTATCGGAGACAGAGAACTACTGGCCATTAAACTCGCCCTTGAGGAGTGGCGCTACCTTCTGGAAGGAGCTGTCCATCCGTTTACCATATTCATGGATCATAAGAACTTGGCTTATGTTCAGACCGCCCAAAGGCTCAACCCGCGTCAAGCTAGATGGTCCTTGTTCTTCGAGCGCTTTGATTTCCAGCTCCACTTCCAGCCAGGAAATAGGAACGTCAAGGCTGACGCCCTGTCTCGATCCTTTTCGCCTGTGGACAGTGAAGATGACCCAGCACACATCATCAATCCAGCTAAGATTATCGCTGTGGCTCCCCTAAGCGTACTTTCTCCACCACCCGGTAAGACCTTCGTTCCGGGTAGGGACAAGGCTAGGGTCTTACGCTGGGGGCACTCATCTAAATTTTCCGGACACGCTGGAATAAAGAAGACTCTCTATCTCGTCTCTCGACATTATTGGTTGCCATCGCTTCGCCAAGACGTCCTGGACTTCATCGCCTCCTGTCCTTCGTGTGCCAGAAACAAGGTTCCTCGATCCCGACCTTATGGGCTCCTACACCCATTACCCATACCCACGACTCCTTGGACCCACATAGCTATGGACTTCATCACTGATCTGCCAGAGTCCTCGAGGTGTTCGGCTATCTTAGTGGTCGTGGATCGGTTTTCAAAAATGGCTCACTTTGTTCCCTTGTCTGGTCTGCCTTCTGCCCCCGAGTTGGCGAAGATTTTCTTGCTCCACGTCTTCCGTCTCCATGGCTTTCCCCAGCACATTGTCTCGGACAGAGGTGTCCAATTCACCTCTCGATTCTGGCAAGCTCTCTGCGGATTGATGGGGATTACTCTGGATTTTTCTTCGGCCTATCATCCCCAGTCCAACGGACAAGTGGAACGGGTCAATCAAGTCCTAACTTCGTACCTCCGGCATTTTTCTAACGTGCACCAAGATGACTGGGTTTCTCTTCTTCCTTGGGCCGAATTCTCGTACAATAACCACCCCAGTGAAGCCTCTACCAAGTCCCCTTTTTTTGTGGTTTTTGGTCAACATCCTGGCATTCTCCTTCCCGTTTCCCCCACCTCGGGTGTACCGGCAGCGGATGCTGTGTCGCTAGATTTCTCCCAGATTTGGAGGGACACCAGGGAGGCCCTTGAGAAGGCCGGTCGCAAAATGAAGGATTACGCCGATAAGAGACGTTTAGATGCTCCCCCGTACTCCCCTGGGGAGAGGGTCTGGCTTTCCTCACGGCATATCAGATTAAAGGTTCCTTCTTATAAGTTGGGTCCACGTTTCATCGGTCCTTTTGAGATTTTGGGGCGCGTCAATGACGTGGCCTACAAACTAAAGTTGCCTGCCTCACTAAGAATTCCCAATGTTTTTCATGTATCCCTCCTCAAGCCTGCGGTATTTAATCACTACCACTCAACCGCTCCGCAAAATTGCCAACCCAGCAGTTCTGATAATATCTTTGAGGTTAAGGATATACTCGCCACTAAGACGGTTAGAGGTCGAACTTTGTTTTTGGTCGATTGGAAGGGATTCGGTCCTGAGGAGAGATCCTGGGAACCTCTGGAAAACATTAATGCTCCTCGGATCATGAAACTATTTCTCGACAACCTTAGGAGAGGAGGGAGTAGAGGGAGGGGTACTGTCACAGCCGCCGCTGAGACTTACCCGCAGGGTCCTGTGCGCACCTCCCGGCGCGCACCCGCTCCCCTGTGCGTCCCCGCTGCTGACCTCCGGCCTCCCCGACGTCGCTCACACACTCCCCTGGCCGGAGCTCTGACGGCGTCATGTGACGCGGTGGCCCCGCCCCCAACATGGCGGCGCCCATCGCCTATTTCTGCCAGGCGTCTCTCCAGGTAAGACGCCTGTGTATCGTTCCCGGGCTGCTGTCCTTCTGGCCAGCACTCTGTTCGTTCTCAGGCCCCTCTGCGCTGCATCTCCTAGCTCCGCTTACTTTAGGTTCCTCTGCTGCTCTCTTCCTGGGTGCGCTCCTCTGGCTGTCCTGTTTTCCCTGCCTTCTCTCCAGTCGTGCTACCTCCCTGTGTACTCCTCGTCCGTGCCTTCTCTTACCCTCTTTCTCTTTTACAGCCTCCAGCCACTACCTACTTCGCACCCCTCCAGGTCCCTGCGTCCTTCAGGCTCCTATCACTGTACTCACGTTCCGCTGCTCCGCTGACTCTCTCACATAGTTCCCTGGTGCTCACCCAGTCGTCCCTTTGGCTCCGGCTGTCGCGGTTCCATCCCTTGTGGGCCTGCCCCTAACACTCCCTGTATAGGGGTGGCTCCACCTGGTCCAGCTCGTCCGCAGGGGCTCTGGAGCCGCGACCCAGAGGGTCCACTCCGTGTTGCCATCCGTAACACACTCCGTAACAACATCCTATTTACTGCAGGCAAGCAGCGCACCTAGCTGCTGCTGCTGCTGCAGCTGCTGCTACAAGCCACTAGAATACCGTCTGTCAGACAGGTGGACGTAGGCCGAACATTCAAATAACTCGCCAGATAAATCGTTGCTTTTCCATTTAATTCATATATGAATTAATTCAAAATTGAACAGTAAATTTCAAAGTTGGAAGGCCACAAGAGGGGGACAATGTTTCAAAAATGAAATGACATATCATTGCATGAGGGATGTGGTAGGAATTGAATGCTTGAATTAAGACTGGGGAAGTACTGTGGGGAAGGGGCTGCAGGCCTTGTAGCAGGTGGGTGTGCAGAAATGTAGCTATCCAAAGCCAAACACATTACTGCAGCTTGTCACACCTGTACCTACCAAGCAGCAAAGGCCAATATAGATCGTTATTTTACTGACAGATTGAATACAGTGCAATGCCTCCCATATAGAGGTGAATAAGAATAGTAGTAGTAGTAGTAGTAGAAGAGTTGGTCAAGTTAAATCAAGGCTAAGGAATTGGAAATGTGCAACTTGGACCAAGAAAAACTAATTACAGCGCAACGACATTTGAAAAAATCATTCAAATCATGCTTTGAAAACACTACTTGTGTATCCCGATTTCAATTCAATCTGTCTTTGGAAACCGCTTAAGAGAGTGAGTGCACCATTCTCAGAGGAACTGCAGATACTGAAATGATGCGTGGAGTGAAGTGAGCAAGCTCTTTTTCCATCTCCCTGGCGAGCATCGAACACCTGTCTGCTGAGGCTCCCTCAGCAGACTGAAGCTGACTACTACTGCGCAGCTGCTACAGACTGTGGGCTGCACATTGTGACACGTGGTCCCATTGTGACACGTGGTCTCATTGTTCCAGGAATAGAACACATCCAAGCATTGTGTTCTATGAATGGCATGATTCCTATCACAGTGTTCCATGGATGGAACACATCCTATTTACTGCAGGCAAGCATAGCACCTAGCTGCTGCTGCTGCTGCTACAAGCCACTAAAATACCGTCTGTCAGACAGATGGACGTAGGCCGAACATTCAAATAACTCGCCAGATATATCGTTGCTTTTCCATTTAATTCATATATGAATTAATTCAAAATTGAACAGTAAATTTCAAAGTTGGAAGGCCACAAGAGGGGGACAATGTTTCAAAAATGAAACGACATATCATTGCATGAGGGATGTGGTAGGAATTGAATGCTTGAATTAAGGCTGGGGAAGTACTGAGGGGAAGGGGCTGCAGGCCTTGTAGCAGGTGGGTGTGCAGAAATGTAGCTATCCAAAGCCAAACATATTACTGCAGCTTGTCACACCTGTACCTACCAAGCAGCAAAGGCCAAGATAGATCGTTATTTTACTGACAGATTGAATACAGTGCAATGCCTCCCATATAGAGGTGAATAAGAGTAGTAGTAGTAGTAGTAGTAGTAGTAGTAGTAGTAGTAGTAGAAGAGTTGGTCAAGTTAAATCAAGGCTAAGGAATTGGAAATGTGCAACTTGGACCAAGAAAAACTAATTACAGAGCAACGACATTTGAAAAAAGCATTCAATTTATGCTTTGAAAACACTACTTGTGTATCCCGATTTCAATTCAATCTGTCTTTGGAAACCGCTTAAGAGAGTGAGTGCACCATTCTCAGAGGAACTGCAGATACTGAAATGATGTGTGGAGTGAAGTGAGCAAGCTCTTTTACCATCTCCCTGGCGAGCATCGCCCACCTGTCTGCTGAGGCTCCCTCAGCAGACTGAAGCTGACTACTACTGTGCAGCTGCTACAGACTGTGGGCTGCCCATTGTGACACGTGGTCCCATTGTGACACGTGGTCCCATTGTTCCAGGAATAGAACACATCCAAGCACTGTGTTCTATGAATGACATGATTCCTATCACAGTGTTCCATGGATGGAACGCATCCTATTTACTGCAGGCAAGCAGCGCACCTAGCTGCTGCTGCTGCTACAAGCCAATAGAATACCGTCTGTCAGACAGGTGGACGTAGGCCGAACATTCAAATAACTCGCCAGATAAATCGTTGCTTTTCCATTTAATTCATATATGAATTAATTCAAAATTGAACAGTAAATTTCAAAGTTGGAAGGCCACAAGAGGGGGACAATGTTTCAAAAATGAGACGACTAGTGTTGAGCGATACCGCCCGATACTTAAAAGTATCGGATCGGATTGTATCGGCCGATCTAAAAAAAATATCGGGTATCGCCGATTCCGATACCGTAAGTCCCATTCAAGTCTATGGGACTTCCGGTATCGGAATAAGAAAAACCCTATTTTTGCCTTGTACAGCCTCTCTGGGGTCTGTATGGGCCTTTCGGGGGGCTGTGCCGGCCTGCCGGGGGGTCTGTGCAGGCTCCGGTGGTCTGTGCCGGCCTGCCGGGGGGTCTGTGCAGGCTCCGGTGGTCTGTGCCGGCCTGCCGGGGGGTCTGTGCAGGCTCCGGTGGTCTGTGCAGGCATCGTCCGATGGGACTACAAGTCCCATCGGGCGATGCCTGCTACCATGACAGTGATTGACACATTAGCCAATGATGGGACAGTAGTAGTCCCATCAACCGGCTAATGTGTTGAATGTAAAAAAAAAAAAAAAAATTACATGCTACATACATGCTACATACATACAACATGCATACTACATATATACTACATGTAACATACATACTACATACATGCTACATACTACATGCCTGCTACATACATGCTACATACTACATACATGCTACATACATACTACATATATACTACATGTAACATAATACTATATATACTGCATGTAACATACATACTACATACATGCTACATACTACATGCATGCTACATACTACATACATGCTACATACATACTACATATATAATACATATATACTACATGCATGCAACATACATACAACATATATACTACATACATGCAACATGCATACTACATATATACTATATATACTACATGTAACATACATACTACATATATACTACATGCAACATGCATACTACATACATGCTACATACATACTACATACATAATACATATATACTACATGCGTGCAACATACATACAACATATATACTACATGCATGCAACATGCATACTACATATATACTATATATACTACATGTAACATACATACTACATATATACTACATGCATGCAACATACATATATACTACATACAATACATACATATAGACATACAGTACATATAACATAGAGTACATACTCACCGTCACTTGTCACTTTGATCCCTGAAGCCATTGTCACCTGAGGGATAAATATCAAAATAAAAAAACACCAATATACTTACCCCGATCCGCAGAAGTCCACGAGGGTCCCACGTCCATCTTGCGTGGAGAACAGCAGCATCAGCTGATGCTACCGTTCTCTACCAGCTCCAGGAATACAATGACGGAAGGTAGGTATCCTTCTGCACTGTATTCCTCCACCACTTTAAAAACAAAAAGTCCCTAGTCTCCTAGTCTCACTTTATGCCATTGCTGCGTGGGAAATTCCCACGCAGCAATGGCATAAAGTGAGACTAGGGACTTTTTTTTTACAGTGGTGGAGGAATACAGTGCGGAAGGATACCTACCTTCCGTCATTGTATTCCTGGAGCTGGTAGAGAACGGTAGCATCAGCTGATGCTGCTGTTCTCCACGCAAGATGGACGTGGGACCCTCGTGGACTTCTGCGGATCGGGGTAAGTATATTGGTGTATTTTTATTTTGATATTTATTCCTTAGACGACAATGGCTTCGGGGATCAAAGTGACAAGTGACGGTAAGTATGTACTCTATGTTATATGTACTGTATGTCTATATGTATGTATTGTATGTAGTATATACAGTGGGGAAAAAAAGTATTTAGTCAGTCAGCAATAGTGCATCATAGGTAGACCTCAACATCATAGGTAGACCTCAACTATGGGAGACAAACTGAGAAAAAAAAAATCCAGAAAATCACATTTTCTGTTTTTTTTTTCATTTTATTTGCATATTATGGTGGAAAATAAGTATTTGGTCAGAAACAAGCAATCAAGATTTCTGGCTCTCACAGACCTGTAACTTTTTCTTTAAGAGTCTCCTCTTTCCTCCACTCATTACCTGTAGTAATGGCACCTGTTTAAACTTGTTATCAGTATAAAAAGACACCTGTGCACACCCTCAAACAGTCTGACTCCAAACTCCACTATGGTGAAGACCAAAGAGCTGTCAAAGGACACCAGAAACAAAATTGTAGCCCTGCACCAGGCTGGGAAGACTGAATCTGCAATAGACAACCAGCTTGGAGTGAAGAAATCAACTGTGGGAGCAATAATTAGAAAATGGAAGACATACAAGACCACTGATAATCTCCCTCGATCTGGTGCTCCACGCAAAATCCCACCCCGTGGGGTCAGAATGATCACAAGAACGGTGAGCAAAAATCCCAGAACCACGCGGGGGGACCTAGTGAATGAACTGCAGAGAGCTGGGACCAATGTAACAAGGCCTACCATAAGTAACACACTACGCCACCATGGACTCAGATCCTGCAGTGCCAGACGTGTCCCACTGCTTAAGCCTGTACATGTCCGGGCCCGTCTGAAGTTTGCTAGAGAGCATTTGGATGATCCAGAGGAGTTTTGGGAGAATGTCCTATGGTCTGATGAAACCAAACTGGAACTGTTTGGTAGAAACACAACTTGTCGTGTTTGGAGGAAAAAGAATACTGAGTTGCATCCATCAAACACCATACCTACTGTAAAGCATGGTGGTGGAAACATCATGCTTTGGGGCTGTTTCTCTACAAAGGGGCCAGGACGACTGATCCGGGTACATGAAAGAATGAATGGGGCCATGTATCGTGAGATTTTGCGTGCAAACCTCCTTCCATCAGCAAGGGCATTGAAGATGAAACGTGGCTGGGTCTTTCAACATGACAATGATCCAAAGCACACCACCAGGGCAACGAAGGAGTGGCTTCGTAAGAAGCATTTCAAGGTCCTGGAGTGGCCTAGCCAGTCTCCAGATCTCAACCCTATAGAAAACCTTTGGAGGGAGTTGAAAGTCCGTGTTGCCAAGCGAAAAGCCAAAAACATCACTGCTCTAGAGGAGATCTGCATGGAGGAATGAGCCAACATACCAACAACAGTGTGTGGCAACCTTGTGAAGACTTACAGAAAACGTTTGACCTCTGTCATTGCCAACAAAGGATATATCACAAAGTATTGAGATGAAATTTTGTTTCTGACCAAATACTTATTTTCCACCATAATATGCAAATAAAATGAAAAAAAAACAGACAATGTGATTTTCTGGATTTTTTTTTCTCAGTTTGTCTCCCATAGTTGAGGTCTACCTATGATGTAAATTACAGACGCCTCTCATCTTTTTAAGTGGTGGAACTTGCACTATTGCTGACTGACTAAATACTTTTTTTCCCCACTGTATGTATGTTGCATGCATGTAGTATATATGCAGTATATATGTAGTATGCATGTTGCATGCATGTGGTATGTAGTATGTATGTTGCATGCATGTAGTGCATGTATGTAGTATGTATGTTACATGTAGTATATATAGTATATACCGTATATACTCGAGTATAAGCCGACCCGAGTATAAGCCGACCCCCCTAATTTTGCCACAAAAAACTGGGAAAACTTATTGACTCGAGTATAAGCCTAGGGTGGGAAATGCTCCATAGATTATTCCCCCATAAGAAGCTCCATAGATTATTCCCCCATATACTGCCCCCATAAGAAGCTCCATAGATTGTTCCCCCATATGCTGCCCCCATTAGAAGCTCCATATTGTTCCCCTATATACTGCCCCCATTAGAAGCTCCATATTGTTCCCCCATATACTGCCCCCATTAGAAGCTACATATTGTTCCCCCATATACTGCCCCCATTAGAAGCTCCATATTGTTCCCCCATATGCTGCCCCCATTAGAAGCTCCATATTGTTCCCCCATATGCTGCCCCCATTAGAAGCTCCATATTGTTCCCCCATATACTGCCCCCATTAGAAGCTCCATATTGTTCCCCCATATGCTGCCCCCATTAGAAGCTCCATATTGTACCCCCATATACTGCCCCCATTAGAAGCTCCATACTGTTCCCCCATATACTGCCCCCATTAGAAGCTCCATATTGTTCCCCCATATGCTGCCCCCATTAGAAGCTCCATATTGTTCCCCCATATGCTGCCCCCATTAGAAGCTCCATATTGTTCCCCCATATACTGCCCCCATTAGAAGCTCCATATTGTTCCCCCATATGCTGCCCCCATTAGAAGCTCCATATTGTACCCCCATATACTGCCCCCATTAGAAGCTCCATACTGTTCCCCCATATACTGCCCCCATTAGAAGCTCCTTAAGATTATTCCCCCATATGCTGCCACTGCTGCAGCATGTAAAAATAAAAAAAATGACATACTCACCTCTCCGTCGCTGGGTGTCAGATTCTCACCTGTCCTGCGTCCATGGCTGCTCACCGCTATCTGCCACGTCATCAGTCAGTGACGTCCAGACTGCAGGGGGCGCGGTGCGCACTAATCACGTCACCGCGCCCTCTGCTGTCTCAAGTCACTGACCGATGACAGACAGCAGCAAGCAGCGATGGACACAGGACAGGTGAGTATCGCTATACTTACCCGTCCTGACGCTGTGTCTTGAGCCCCCAGCTTCTCCGCGCTCTCTCTTCCTGCCTTCAGCGGTCAAGTGGTGCCGCTCATTAATATGCGCATATTCATGAGTTTTAATGAGCGGCACCACGTGACCGCTGAAGGCAGGAAGAGAGAGCACGGGGAGAAGCTGGGGGCTCAAGACACAGCGTCAGGACGGGTAAGTATGACCTGACACCCCCGCCCCCCTCCCCCTCTGACCCCCCGGTGTATATGACTCGAATATAAGCCGAGAGGGGGACTTTGAGCCCAAAAAAACGGGCTGAAAATCTCGGTTTATATTCGAGTATATACGGTATGTAGTATGCATGTTGCATGCATGTAGTATATATGTTGTATGTATGTAGCATGAATGTAGCATGTATGTAGTATGTATGTTACATGTAGTGTATATAGTATATATGTAGTATGCATGTTGCATGCATGTAACATAGTAACATAGTAACATAGTTATTAAGGTTGAAGGGAGACTTTAAGTCCATCTAGTTCAACCCATATCCTATCCTAACTTGCCCTAACATGTTGATCCAGAGGAAGGCAAAAAAAAACCCATGTGGCAACAAGTAAGCTTCACATTGGGGAAAAAAATTCCTTCCTGACTCCACATACGGCAATCAGACTTGCTCCCTGGATCAACGCAATATTAAGGAAACTAGTGTATATACCCTGTAATATTATACTTTTCAAGAAAGGCATCCAGTCCATTCTTAAATTTTAGTAGGGAATCACTCATTACATCATATGGCAGAGAGTTCCATAGTCTCACTGCTCTTACAGTAAAGAATCCGTGTCTGTGAGTATGCTTAAACCTTCTTTCCTCCAGACGTAGAGGATGCCCCCTTGTCCCCGTCACAGGTCTAAGAGTAAAAAGATCATTAGAAAGCTCTTGGTTTGTCCCCGCATATATTTATACATTGTAATAAGATCACCCCTAAGCCTTCGATTCTCCAAACTAAATAACCCCAAATGTAATAACCTGTCTTGGTATTGCAGACCCCCTAGTTCCCTAATAACCTTGGTCGCTCTTCTCTGCACCCGCTCCAGTTCAGCTATGTCTTTCTTATATACCGGAGACCAGAACTGTACACAGTATTCTAAGTGTGGTCGCACTAGTGACTTATATAGAGGTAAAATTATGTTCTCCTCATGAGCATCTATGCCTCTTTTAATGCATCCCATTATTTTATTTGCCTTTGCAGCAGCTGCCTGACACTGGCCGCTAAATGTGAGTTTGTCGTCCACCCATACACCCAGGTCTTTTTCAGTGATTGTTTTGCCCAGAGTTTTACAATTAAGCACATAATTATACATCTTGCTCGTTCTACCCAAGTGCATGACCTTACATTTATCCCCATTAAAGCTCATTTGCCATTTATCAGCCCAAGCTTCTAGTTTACATAAATCCTCCTGTAATATAAAATTGTCCTCCTCTGTATTGATTACCCTGCAGAGTTTAGTGTCATCTGCAAATATTGAAATTCTACTCTCTATGCCCCCTACAAGGTCATTAATAAATATGTTAAAAAGAAGCGGGCCCAAAACTGACCCCTGTGGTACCCCACTGCTAACCCAGTCTGAGTGTGCTCCATTAATAACCACCCTTTGTTTCCTATCCCTGAGCCAGCTCTTAAACCACCTACACATATTTTCCCCTATCCCCATTGTTCTCATTTTATGTATCAACCTTTTGTGTGGCACCGTATCAAAAGCTTTTGAAAAGTCCATGTACACCACATCCACTGCATTCCCTTGGTCCAGTCAGGAACTTACCTCTTCATAAAAGCTTATCAGATTAGTCTGACAGGAACTGTCCCTTGTAAACCCATGTTGATATTGGGTCATGAGGTTATTCTTCTCCAGATACTCCAGTATAGTATCTTTTAGAAAACCCTCCATGATTTTACCCACAGTTGAGGTTAAACTTACTGGCCTATAATTTCCAAGTTCAGTTTTTGTCCCCTTTTTGAATATTGGCACCACATTTGCTATACGCCAGTCCTGTGGTACAGACCCTGTTATTATGGAATCTTTAAAGATTAAAAATAATGGTCTATGACTGTGCTTAATTCCTGCAGTACTCGGAGGTGTATCCCATCCGGGCCCGGGGATTTGTCAATTTTAGTGATTTTTAGACGCCGCCGTACTTCCTGCTGGGTTAAGCAGGTGACATTTAACAGAGAATTTTTATCCCTGATCATGTTATCCGTCATGGGATTTTCTTGTGTAAACACTGTTGAAAAAAAGTCATTTAGCATATTGGCTTTTTCCTCATCCTCATCCACCATTTCACCCAGACTATTTTTAAGGGGGCCAACACTATCATTTTTAAGTTTCTTACTATTTATGTAGTTAAAGAATATTTTGGGATTATTTTTACTTTCTCTCTGTCTCAATCTTTGCTGTCTTGATTTGCTTTTTACAGAATTTATTTAATCTT
The DNA here is from genome assembly GCF_039654945.1 of Dendrobates tinctorius. Lineage (NCBI taxonomy): Eukaryota > Metazoa > Chordata > Amphibia > Anura > Dendrobatidae > Dendrobates > Dendrobates tinctorius. The sequence goes on from NW_027361820.1 coordinate 349,708, forward strand.
CTGTATTTAGTTAATACTTCATCACTACCTATTTGCTTTAATTCGCTAAATGCTTTATTTTTGTCCCTTATTGCGCCCCTTACAGCTCTATTTAGCCATAGTGGTTTCTTCCTATTTCTCGCATGTTTATTCCCATACGGTATATATTGTGCACAGGTCCTATTCAGGATGCTAATAAACGTCTCCCATTTTCTTTGTGTATTTTTATGTCTCAGGATATCGTCCCAGTTAATTCCACCAAGATCATCTCTCATCCGTTGGAAATTTGCTATCCTGAAGTTTAGTGACCTTGTAACTAGAGTTGAGCGAAACGGGTCGAAAAAATTCAAAAGTCGCCGACTTTTGGCAAAGTCGGGTTTCATGAAACGAAACCCGACCCTAGGATGAGGTCGGCCACGAGGTCGGCGACTTACGCGCCAAAGTCGCGTTTCAAAAGTTTGTTTTGCGCTCTTTTTCAGCCAATCAGGATCCACGGACACTGTGGGCAACGTGATGACCTAGGCATGGGTCACCACCATCTTTCAGAAGGGCATGCAAGTGATTGGCTTGCTTTGGTGGGCGTCACAGGGGGTATAAAAGGGCGTGCACGCCGACCGCCATCTTACTTCTGCCGATCTTAGTATAGGGAGAGGTTGCTGCTGATTCTGTAGGGAGAGCGTTAGGCAGGGAAGAAGACAAAAAAAATGCTTCTGCTGCTAGCGATTTGGCCTGCACAACACACAAGTCACTGTGTGTGCAGTGCAAGGGGAGGCTATATTGTGGTGTATCAGTGGTATTGGTTGTTGGGCTGCCTTTTAAGGCTTCCTGACACGCTGGCATTGCTGTTTACCCACTGCTCTGCAAACTGCTTTTTTAAAAGCAATCCAATCTCCCTTATCCTCTAGTCACTTTTGTCACAGCTGTGCCATCGAGCGTGTCACATAGCGCTCAGATATCAGTGGGCCTCACACAATCCACAAGTGTCCAGTGTCCAAAAGTGTACGCAGAGATTCAAAATCTCCATTATCCTCTCGTCACTTTGGTCACAGGCAGCTGTGCCATCGAGCGTGTCACATAGCGCTCAGATATCAGTGGGCCTCACACAATCCACAAGTGTCCAGTGTCCAAAAGTGTACGCAGAGATTCAAAATCTCCATTATCCTCTCGTCACTTTGGTCACAGGCAGCTGTGCCATCGAGCGTGTCACATAGCGCTCAGATATCAGTGGGCCTCACAATCTACAAGTGTCCAGTGTCCAAAAGTGTACGCAGAGATTCAAAATCTCCATTATCCTCTCGTCACTTTGGTCACAGGCAGCTGTGCCATCGAGCGTGTCACATAGCGCTCAGATATCAGTGGGCCTCACACAATCCACAAGTGTCCAGTGTCCAAAAGTGTACGCAGAGATTCAAAATCTCCATTATCCTCTCGTCACTTTGGTCACAGGCAGCTGTGCCATCGAGCGTGTCACATAGCGCTCAGATATCAGTGGGCCTCACACAATCTACAAGTGTCCAGTGTCCAAAAGTGTACGCAGAGATTCAAAATCTCCATTATCCTCTCGTCACTTTGGTCACAGGCAGCTGTGCCATCGAGCGTGTCACATAGCGCTCAGATATCAGTGGGCCTCACACAATCCACAAGTGTCCAGTGTCCAAAAGTGTACGCAGAGATTCAAAATCTCCATTATCCTCTCGTCACTTTGGTCACAGGCAGCTGTGCCATCGAGCGTGTCACATAGCGCTCAGATATCAGTGGGCCTCACACAATCCACAAGTGTCCAGTGTCCAAAAGTGTACGCAGAGATTCAAAATCTCCATTATCCTCTCGTCACCTTGGTCACAGGCAGCTGTGCCATCGAGCGTGTCACATAGCGCTCAGATATCAGTGGGCCTCACACAATCCACAAGTGTCCAGTGTCCAAAAGTGTACGCAGAGATTCAAAATCTCCATTATCCTCTCGTCACTTTGGTCACAGGCAGCTGTGCCATCGAGCGTGTCACATAGCGCTCAGATATCAGTGGGCCTCACACAATCCACAAGTGTCCAGTGTCCAAAAGTGTACGCAGAGATTCAAAATCTCCATTATCCTCTCGTCACTTTGGTCACAGGCAGCTGTGCCATCGAGCATGTCACATAGCGCTCAGATATCAGTGGGCCTCACACAATCCAAAAGTGTCCACTGTCCACAAGTGTGTGCAGAAATTCTAAATCTCCCCTGTCCTAGAGACACCTTGTACCTTGTTTTACATTACTATATAGTTTGTTGGATTTTGTCTACATTTCTACCAAAAATGAGGAAGGCTGGTGGAAGAGGCCGTGGAATTGGGTGGGGGTTGGCAGCTGGTAATGATGGTGTTGGTGGTGGATCTGATGGTAGTGGCAAGAGCAAAATAGGACCGAATGCAGGAGGTGCTGACCCTGCGTCATCGTCTGGCTACATAAGGCCTCGAACGCTTAGTTTTCTAGGAGTTGGCAAACCGCTTTTAAAGGCAGAGCATCAGGAAAAAGTTTTGTCTTACATTGCTGACTCAGCCTCCAGCTCTATCGCCTCCTCTTCTTCAGTTGTAAAAAGTAAAAGCACTGAGTCGTCATTGGAGGCTCATGTTCATGAACCACACCTTTCCTTGTGTCCTTCACCCCAACCAAGATTGAAGGATGACGCAGGCCATACTACTGATTACTCCATGGAGCTGTTTTCACATACCATGCCTGGATTATCAGGTCAAATGGTGAATTACCCAGGCCAAGATGAATCTGACATGGAGTGCACTGATGCACAGCCGCTGATGGATGATTCTGCTGGTACATTCACTCAGAGCACTACATTGTCCTCGCAGTGTACAGAGCCAGATTTTGACCCTGATGAGACTCAGGTGCCCCTTCCCGCACACTATACCACCATACACGGTGACACAGAGAAAGGTGCACATGACATAGAAGAGGAGGTGATGGATGACCCAGTTGTTGACCCAGATTGGCATCCATTGGGGGAAGAGCGTGCTGCTTCCAATAGCTCAGATGAGGACCATCCACAGCAGACATCGACATCGCAACAGCTGTTATCTGGCAGGCCCGGAGCACTCCAAAGACAGGTTCCAAACATCAAAAGAGTTGCTGGACAGCTTGTCCAGAGGGTCAAAAGATCACAGCGTGCTAGGCCGCAAAATGTCTGCCAAAGTAGGAAGAGTGCAGTGTGGCACTTTTTTGAACAAAATCCTCATGATCAGGCCAAGGTTATCTGTAAGAAGTGCGCAAAGACCTTTAGCCGAGGGAAAAATCTGAAAAATTTGAATACCAGTTGCATGCTTAGACATTTAACCAGCATGCACTTGCAAGCGTGGACACAACACCAAACCTCAAGTGCCACATGTGCAACTGATCACAACGAAGGTAGTCAGCAACGCTACATTGTTTCCCCCACTGTAAGCCCACCGGTTAGCACAGCAGCAAATGTTGAGGTGTCGTTGCAAGGCCACAGCAGTCAGGGAATCCCACTGTTATTATTACGTGCCCCGATGCTCACCTGGGGTCCCCCTCCTCCCGGTGCATCCCTCCTTCATCCTCGCGCCGTGCCCTGTCTGGCTTTTCAGGGTCACGGCGCGTCAGAGGCACGCACATGCGCACTCGCTCGTTTCTGACCGCGGGGCATCCTGGGAGCACGTGACCCGGTGGCTCCTCCCCAACATGGCGGCGCCCACCGGGTATTTCTGTCTGGCGTCTTGAATGGTAAGACGCCTGTTTGTCTTTCTCTGTGGCGCTTAGCGTTCCTGCGCAGCGTCGCCCCGACTCTCAGGTCCCCCCTCTCTCCTAGTCTGCGCTCTGCTCTCCGCTCCATAGCCCCATCTGGACCCCCGCTCAGCTCCCTCTGCTGCCTCTGTGCCTGACCCTCGCCGGGTCCTTCCCTGCTGCTGTCATCGGTAGCCCCTTAGCTAGGGTTCCGTCTGTACCCCTAGGTCAGTTCCCCCTAACCTTCCTTCCTTCTTTCTTCCAGCGTTCCTGCCCTGGCTCAATCCTGATCGGTCCTGGTTCCCTACGTTCTGTTTCCTCCTGCTCCGGGTCTACTCTAGTCAGTATCCTTTGGCCTTTCCCTCTGTACACTCCCTGGGTCGTCCCTTTGGTTCCGGATTTCGTGGTCTCACCCCCCTTGGGCCTGCCCCTAACACTCCCTGTATAGGGGGTGGTCATCACCTGGGCCGCTCGCCCTCGGCGGCTCTGGAGCCACGACCCAGAGGGTCCACTCTCTGGTTCCTACTTAGAACCGTAACAGAACAAACAGGCCATGGACCCCGCTGGAGCCGCTGCGGCTCAAAAGGAGTTGCTGTTTTTGCGGGAGAATCAAACTCGTATCATGGCTTTCATGAAATCCATGGATTCTCGTCTTTCCGGGCTCCAGTCCTCTGACCCTGGGAATGCCTCCCAACTGGCTGGACTGCAGCAGGAACTGGCCCAGCAAAGAGATACCCAGACCCATATACTCAGTTATATGGCCTCCATAGATGACCGCCTACTCTCCTTACAGTCGGCTGCTGCAGCCCCGTTCCAGCCCAGGCGCCTCACCCGCCACCCCGTTTAGCTAAGCCGCCCCGCTATAACGGGGATCCCAAGCTGTGCCGAGGTTTCCTGAATCAATGCCGCCTCCATTTCGAGCTCCTGCCCCTGCAATATCCCACTGAGCGGGCTAAGGTGGCTTTTGTTGTCTCCCATCTTGAGGGAGACGCTTTAGCGTGGGTTAACCCCCTCTGGGAACGTGATGATCCGGTAGTCTCCCAGCTAAGTACTTTCTTCGAGACGTTTCGTCGAGTGTTCGACGAGCCGGGTCGCCTGGCCTCTACTACGGAATCTTTATTTAACCTCCACCAAGGGTCCCAAACCGTGGGTCAGTATGCCATCCGATTCCGAACCTTGTCTTCTGATTTGGGATGGAATAACGAGGCCTTGGTAGGGGCCTTTTGGCGAGGCCTCGCGGGTCGAATTAAGGATGAGTTAGCTGGGCGGGATACTCCCACTGCTTTAGAAGATCTCATTTCGCTAGCCACACGTATCGACCTTAGGTTCCAGGAACGTGCTCGCGAGAGGAGACTTCCCCGTGCTTCCCCAACCATCCGCGGTCTACCCTGTCTCCGGCCCGGAATATCCGCTTCTGCTTCCATGCCTGAACCCATGCAAGTAGACCGGCTTAAGGTATCTGGACAACGCCGGGAGGAAAGACGCACTCACGGTCTCTGCTTCTACTGTGGTAGTGACTCCCATCTGGTCCGTACCTGCCCGGAACGTCCAGAAAACTCCTCCGCCTAGGTCAGGTAAGAGAGGCCTCCCTAGGTGTGTATGATACCTCTCTACCCCTCACTCTGTCTGTCTTGTTGCACGTTGGTGGAAAACATTTTTCTCTGGCAGCCTATGTGGATTCCGGCGCAGCGGGAAATTTTATTAGGCTCAAAGAGGTTCTTAAATTTTCGGTCCCGGTCAAGACCTTAGAAACTCCACGGATCCTTGCTTCCGTGGACGGTAAACCTCTCCAAGAGACCATTACCTTGGTCACCCATGAGGTAGAACTCCAGGTAGGGGCCCTACACAAGGAGAGGATTGCTTTTTATGTCCTAGCGAGCATCTCTCACCCTATCCTTTTAGGCCTTCCCTGGCTACGAGCCCACGGCCCTACCTTAGACTGGCATAAGGGTAATATCCTGCGCTGGGGGGAGTCCTGTAGGTCTGGGTGTCTGCTGCCGGTGCGTCCCGTGGGTGGTTCTCCTTCCCCCTCCTTAACCTCCGGGTTGCCCGTTGCTTACAGCTCTTTTTCGGATGTTTTTGACAAGAGGGAGTCCGAGAACCTTCCGCCTCACCGACCCTATGATTGCCCCATCGAGCTCGTCCCTGGAGCCACCCCTCCGCGGGGTAGGATTTATCCGCTCTCGCCGGCAGAGACGCAAGCCATGTCGGAATACGTTCAAGAGAACTTAGCCAAGGGTTTCATACGGAAGTCTTCCTCCCCTGCGGGCGCAGGCTTCTTTTTTGTCAAGAAGAAGGACGGGTCGCTCCGCCCGTGCATTGATTACAGAGGTCTGAACAGCATCACGATTAAGAACAAGTACCCGTTACCCCTCATCCCCGAACTCTTTGATCGCCTGAGAGGGGCGCACATATTTACCAAACTTGATCTTCGAGGAGCCTATAACTTGGTCCGAATTTGCGCTGGGGATGAGTGGAAGACCGCATTCAACACCCGTGACGGTCACTATGAATACCTGGTGATGCCGTTTGGCCTCTGTAACGCACCAGCGGTATTCCAGGAGCTCGTTAACGATATTTTTCGGGATCTCCTTTACTCCTGTGTCGTGGTTTATCTTGACGACATTCTTGTCTTCTCTCCAGATCTCTCCACCCATCGACGAGATGTACGGCAAGTGTTGCAGCGTCTAAGAGAGAACCACCTATTTGCCAAGTTGGAGAAATGCGCCTTCGAACAACCGTCTCTGCCGTTCCTTGGGTATATCGTTTTGAAGTCTGGGTTGAGGATGGATCCCGAGAAAGTGTCCACGATCCTGGCCTGGCCCCAGTCCCCTTGGTCTCAAAGCCATTCAACGCTTTCTCGGCTTTGCTAACTATTATAGGCAATTCGTTCCTCATTTTTCCACCATAACCAAGCCCATCTCTGCTCTCGTGCGCAAAGGAGCCAATCCCCGCCTCTGGCCTCCCGAGGCAGAAGACGCCTTTCAAACTCTGAAGAGAGAATTCGCTACAGCGCCCGTTCTCCACCGTCCTGATGCCGAGAGACCCTTCATTCTCGAGGTCGACGCATCCTCCGTGGGAGCGGGGGCGGTTCTCCTGCAAAGAACCTCCTCTGGCCGGACTGTCACCTGTGGGTTCTTTTCTAAAGCCTTTTCTCCCCCCGAACGCAATTACTCCATTGGGGACAAGGAACTACTGGCAATCAAACTGGCTTTAGAGGAATGGCGTTACCTTCTCGAAGGAGCTGTCCATCCCTTTACGATATTTACCGACCACAAGAATTTGGCCTATGTTCAGTCTGCCCAAAGGCTCAATCCCCGGCAAGCCCGATGGTCCCTATTTTTTGGACGCTTTGATTTCGAGCTCCGCTTTCGTCCGGGTAATAAGAACATCATAGCTGATGCCCTATCAAGATCATTTCTCCCGACCGATAAAGAGGAGAGCCCCGCTCACATCATCGATCCAGCAAAAATCGTCACCCTAGCCCCTCTAAGTTTGGTCAACCCACCACCAGGCAAGACCTTGGTATTGGACCATGACAGAGTAAGGGTTCTGCACTGGGGACACTCTTCTAAGTTCGCCGGGCATGTCGGAGCCAAGAGGACTCTATCCCTCATCTCCCGCCATTATTGGTGGCCTTCACTCCGCCAGGACGTCCTGGAATTTACCGCTTCTTGCTCATCCTGCGCCTGGAATAAGATTCCACGACAGCTACCCTCTGGTCTCTTACATCCTTTGCCGGTTCCATCAGTTCCCTGGAGCCACATCGCCATGGATTTCGTCACGGATCTACCTCCATCTTCCGGCTGCTCTGTCATTTTGGTGGTGGTAGGCCGTTTTTCCAAAATGGCTCATTTCATCCCGCTACCTGGTCTGCCTTCTGCGCCCGAGTTGGCGAAGATCTTCGTGCATCATGATTTCCGACTTCATGGTTTTCCCCAGCACATCGTGTCTGACCGTGGTGTTCAATTCACCTCTCGTTTCTGGAGAGCTCTCTCTAGCTCAATGGGGGTAGTCCTGGATTTCTCCTCCGCCTATCATCCACAATCCAATGGCCAAGTGGAGCGGATCAATCAGGTGTTAACCACTTATCTTCGACATTTTTCTAATGCACACCAAAGTAACTGGGTCTCACTGCTTCCCTGGGCGGAATTTGCTCACAACAATCACCCCAACGAGTCCTCTTCCAAATCTCCCTTTTTCGTAGGTTTTGGGCAGCATCCGGGCATTCCCCTTCCCGTGTCCCCCACCTCGGGCGTGCCGGCGGCGGACTCCTTGTCCTCAGAATTCTCTAAAATTTGGGAGGAAACTAAAAGGTCCCTTGAGAGAGCTAGCGATCGGATGAAAAGATACGCCGACAAGAGGCGCCTGGACACCCCTCCTTATCATCCAGGCGATAAGGTCTGGCTGTCCTCGCGCTTCCTCCGACTTAAAATCCCCTCTTATAAGTTAGGTCCACGTTACGTTGGCCCCTTTGAGGTTTTGGCTCGCATCAATGATGTAACCTATAAACTAAAATTGCCTGCCTCTCTGCGGATCCCCAACACTTTCCATGTCTCGCTTCTCAAACCCACAGTGTTTAATCGCTTTCAGCCAGCCTCGTCCCACGCTCCACAACCTAGCTCCGCTGGGGACGTCTTTGATGTCAGGGACATCCTGGCAAAGAGGACCGTCCGAGGTAGAACCTTCTTTCTGGTAGATTGGGAAGGATTCGGTCCTGAGGAAAGGTCATGGGAGCCCCGGGAGAACATCAATGCTCCTCATATCATGAGAAGGTTTCTATCCCGCCTGAAGAAGGAGGGGAGTAAGAGAGGGGGTACTATTACGTGCCCCGATGCTCACCTGGGGTCCCCCTCCTCCCGGTGCATCCCTCCTTCATCCTCGCGCCGTGCCCTGTCTGGCTTTGCAGGGTCACGGCGCGTCAGAGGCACGCACATGCGCACTCGCTCGTTTCTGACCGCGGGGCATCCTGGGAGCACGTGACCCGGTGGCTCCTCCCCAACATGGCGGCGCCCACCGGGTATTTCTGTCTGGCGTCTTGAATGGTAAGACGCCTGTTTGTCTTGCTCTGTGGCGCTTAGCGTTCCTGCGCAGCGTCGCCCCGATTCTCAGGTCCCCCCTCTCTCCTAGTCTGCGCTCTGCTCTCCGCTCCATAGCCCCATCTGGACCCCCTCTCAGCTCCCTCTGCTGTCTCTGTGCCTGACCCTCGCCGGGTCCTTCCCTGCTGCTGTCATCGGTAGCCCCTTAGCTAGGGTTCCGTCTGTACCCCTAGGTCAGTTGCCCCTAACCTTCCTTCCTTCTTTCTTCCAGCGTTCCTGCCCTGGCTCCATCCTGATCGGTCCTGGTTCCCTACGTTCTGTTTCCTCCTGCTCCGGGTCTACTCTAGTCAGTATCCTTTGGCCTTTCCCTCTGTACACTCCCTGGGTCGTCCCTTTGGTTCCGGCTGTCGTGGTCTCACCCCCCTTGGGCCTGCCCCTAACACTCCCTGTATAGGGGGTGGTCATCACCTGGGCCGCTCGCCCTCGGGGGCTCTGGAGCCACGACCCAGAGGGTCCACTCTCTGGTTCCTACTTAGAACCGTAACAGTTATATCAACGAAAGACTGATTCTAGGGCATCAGAAAGAACACCAACTCCATCACCATCATCAACCCTCCCTCAGTCCGCCCTGTCCACCGCTACTTCCACCATATGCAGCTCTCAAGTCCAGCTCACCCTCCCAGACACTATGAGTAGGTCAAGAAAGTACTCAGTCTCTCATCCGCGTACACTGGGTTTGAACGCCCACATTGCCAAACTAATCTCGTTTGAGATGATGCCCTTTCGGTTGGTGGAAAGCACAGCTTTCCGCGAACTCATGGCCTATGCAGTACCACGCTATGACCTACCCAGTCGCCACTTCTTCTCTCGCAAAGCCATCCCAGCCCTCCACCATCATGTGAAAGACCGCATTGTCCATGCACTCAAGCAGTCAGTGAGCGGAAAGGTGCACCTCACAACTGATGCATGGTCCAGTCGGCATGGCCAGGGCCGTTACGTGTCCATCACTGCGCACTGGGTTAATGTGGTGGATGCAGGGTCCACAGGGGACAGCGGTGGTGGGACAGTGCTGCCTAGCCCACGGTATAGGAAACAGTTGGCTGTAGGCGTTCGACCCTCCTCCTCCTCCTCCTCCTCCTCCAGAAGCGAAAGCTCGTCCACAGAGCGCAGTTGTACGAGCACTCCATCTGCAGCTGCCACTGTTGCAAACGATGTGTCCCCCTATCGAGCAGCTAGTGGAAAGCGTCAGCAGGCTGTGTTGCAGATGATGTGTTTGGGCGACAGACACACCGCCGAGGTGCTGGCCGAGTACTTGAAGCGACAAACTGAGTCATGGCTGGGCAGTGTACATCTTGAGGCAGGCAAGGTAGTTAGTGATAACGGCCGTAATTTTGTGGCAGCCATAGCCCTTTCAAAACTCAGCCACATACCTTGCTTGGCTCACACCTTGAACCTGGTGGTGCAGTGCTTCCTCAAAAATTATCCGGAGTTAACAGCCCTGCTCCAGAAGGTGCGAAGACTGTGCGCGCACATCCGCCGGTCGCCTGTACACTCGGTTCGTATGCAGAAGCTGCAGCGATTGCTCCACCTTCCCAACCACCACCTCATTATCGACATTGCAACAAGGTGGAACTCCACCCTGCACATGGTGGAGCGGCTGTGTGAGCAGAGGCAGGCCATAATGCATTTGTGGGAGGATACACGGCCAGGCACTTTGAGAGCAGACATGGAGTTGACAGGCGTGCAGTGGTTGAAACTGAAAGACCTTTGTAAAGTCCTTCAGTGTTTTGAGGAATGCACACGGCTGGTAAGCGCAGACGACGCCATCCTAAGCATGAGCATCCCACTTATGCGTCTGCTCATGCAAACTTTGACGCACCTTAAGGAGCAGGCATCTGCAGCCAATGTTGATGAGGAGGAAGAGGAGGAGGGAATCCTTGATGACATTCAGCCATTGTCTGCTCAGGGACCTCTCCTGGACGAGGTGGAGGAAGAAGAGGAGGAGGAGGAGGAGGATGATGGGGATGATTACTTAGGGGAGGAGGATGCATCTCGTGGGGCAAGTGAAAATGTTGGCGTGGCAAGGTCTGGTACAGGGTTTGTGCGTGACTGGAGGGATGTGGATTTGCCAGAAAGTGCTCCTCCACCCAGCATTCGCAGTGCATCATTGACACCGGGAACATTGGCCCACATGTCAGATTATGCCTTGCGGATCCTAAAAAGGGACCCCTGCATTGCCAAAATGATGAACGATGACGACTACTGGTTGGCCAGCATCCTGGATCCACGCTATAAAGGCAAATTACAAAACATCATGCCACAGGAGAACCTTGACCTAATATTGGCTAATAAACAAGCAACTCTGGTAAATCGGTTGCTTGAGGCATTCCCAGCACACAGCAGCGGTGATGGTTCTCACACGAGCCGTACGGGCCGGGGGCAGCTTGGCAGAGGTGTTCGTGGTGTCCCCCTCTTGTGGCCTTCCAACTTTGAAACTTACTGTTCAATTTTGAATTAATTCATATATGAATTAAATGGAAAAGCAACGATTTATCTGGCGAGTTATTTGAATGTTCGGCCTACATCCACCTGTCTGACAGACGGTATTCTAGTGGCTTGTAGCAGCAGCAGCAGCAGCAGCAGCAGCAGCTAGGTGCGATGCTTGCCTGCAGTAAATAGGATGTGTTCCATCCATGGAACACTGTGATAGGAATCATGCCATTCATAGAACACAATGCTTGGATGTGTTCTATTCCTGGAACAATGGGACCACGTGTCACAATGGGACCACGTGTCACAATGGGCAGCCCACAGTCTGTAGCAGCTGCGCAGTAGTAGTCAGCTTCAGTCTGCTGAGGGAGCCTCAGCAGACAGGTGGGCGATGCTCGCCAGGGAGATGGAAAAAGAGCTTGCTCACTTCACTCCACGCATCATTTCAGTATCTGCAGTACCTCTGAGAATGGTGCATACTCTCTTAAGCGGTTTCCAAAGACAGATTGAATTGAAATCGGGATACACAAGTAGTGTTTTCAAAGCATGATTTGAATGCTTTTTTCAAATGTCGTTGCTCTGTAATTAGTTTTTCTTGGTCCAAGTTGCACATTTCCAATTCCTTAGCCTTGATTTAACTTGACCAACTCTTCCACTACTACTACTACTACTACTACTACTACTACTACTACTACTCTTATTCACCTCTATATGGGAGGCATTGCACTGTATTCAATCTGTCAGTAAAATAATGATCTATCTTGGCCTTTGCTGCTTGGTAGGTACAGGTGTGACAAGCTGCAGTAATGTGTTTGGCTTTGGATAGCTACATTTCTGCACACCCACCTGCTACAAGGCCTGCAGCCCCTTCCCCTCAGTACTTCCCCAGTCTTAATTCAAGCATTCAATTCCTACCACATCCATCATGCAATGATATGTCGTTTCATTTTTGAAACATTGTCCCCCTCTTGTGGCCTTCCAACTTTGAAATTTACTGTTCAATTTTGAATTAATTCATATATGAATTAAATGGAAAAGCAACGATTTATCTGGCGAGTTATTTGAATGTTCGGCCTACGTCCACCTGTCTGACAGACGGTATTCTAGTGGCTTGTAGCAGCAGCAGCAGCAGCTAGGTGCGCTGCTTGCCTGCAGTAAATAAGATGTGTTCCATCCATGGAACACTGTGATAGGAATCATGCCATTCATAGAACACAATGCTTGGATGTGTTCTATTCCTGTAACAATGGGACCACGTGTCACAATGGGCAGCCCACAGTCTGTAGCAGCTGCGCAGTACTAGTCAGCTTCAGTCTGCTGAGGGAGCCTCAGCAGACAGGTGGGCGATGCTCGCCAGGGAGATGGAAAAAGAGCTTGCTCAATTCACACCACGCATCATTTCAGTATCTGCAGTTCCTCTGAGAATGGTGCACTCACTCTCTTATGCGGTTTCCAAAAACAGATTGAATTGAAATCGGGATACACAAGTAGTGTTTTCAAAGCATGATTTGAATGCTTTTTTCAAATGTCGTTGCTCTGTAATTAGTTTTTCTTGGTCCAAGTTGCACATTTCCAATTCCTTTGCCTTGATTTAACTTGACCAACCCTTCTACTACTACTACTACTACTACTAATCTTATTCACCTCTATATGGGAGGCGTTGCACTGTATTCAATGTCAGTAAAATAACGATCTATCTTGGCCTTTGCTGCTTGGTAGGTATAGGTGTGACAAGCTGCAGTAATGTGTTTGGCTTTGGATAGCTACATTTCTGCACACCCACCTGCTACAAGGCCTGCAGCCCCTTCCCCTCAGTACTTCCCCAGTCTTAATTCAAGCATTCAATTCCTACCACATCCCTCATGCAATGATATGTCGTTTCATTTTTGAAACATTGTCCCCCTCTTGTGGCATTCCAACTTTGAAATTTACTGTTCAATTTTGAATTAATTCATATATGAATTAAATGGAAAAGCAACGATTTATCTGGCGAGTTATTTGAATGTTCGGCCTACGTCCACCTGTCTGACAGACAGTATTCTAGTGGCTTGTAGTTGCAGCAGCAGCAGCAGCTAGGTGCGCTGCTTGCCTGCAGTAAATAGGATGTGTTCCATCTATGGAACACTGTGATAGGAATCATGCCATTCATAGAACACAATGCTTGGAAGTGTTCTATTCCTGGAACAATGGGACCACGTGTCACAATGGGACCACGTGTCACAATGGGCAGCCCACATTCTGTAGCAGCTGCGCAGTAGTAGTCAGCTTCAGTCTGCTGAGGGAGCCTCAGCAGACAGGTGGGCGATGCTCGCCAGGGAGATGGAAAAAGAGCTTGCTCACTTCACTCCACGCATCATTTCAGTATCTGCAGTTCCTCTGAGAATGGTGCACTCACTCTTTTAAGCGGTTTTCAAAGACAGATTGAATTGAAATCGGGATACACAAGTAGTGTTTTCAAAGCATGATTTGAATGCTTTTTTCAAATGTCGTTGCTCTGTAATTAGTTTTTCTTGGTCCAAGTTGCACATTTCCAATTCCTTAGCCTTGATTTAACTTGACCAACTCTTCTACTACTACTACTACTACTACTCTTATTCACCTCTATATGGGAGGCATTGCACTGTATTCAATCTGTCAGTAAAATAACAATCTATCTTGGCCTTTGCTGCTTGGTAGGTACAGGTGTGACAAGCTGCAGTAATGTGTTTGCCTTTGGATAGCTACATTTCTGCACACCCACCTGCTACAAGGCCTGCAGCCCCTTCCCCTCAGTACTTCCCCAGTCTTAATTCAAGCATTCAATTCCTACCACATCCCTCATGCAATGATATGTCTTTTCATTTTTGAAACATTGTCCCCCTCTTGTGGTCTTCCAACTTTGAAATTTACTGTTCAATTTTGAATTAATTCATATATGAATTAAATGGAAAAGCAACGATTTATCTGGCGAGTTATTTGAATGTTCGGCCTACGTCCACCTGTCTGACAGACGGTATTCTAGTGGCTTGTAGCAGTAGCAGCAGCAGCAGCAGCTAGGTGCGCTGCTTGCCTGCAGTAAATAGGATGTGTTCCATCCATGGAACACTGTGATAGGAATCATGCCATTCAAAGAACACAATGCTTGGATGTGTTCTATTCCTGGAAGACTGGGACCACGTGTCACAATGGGACCACGTGTCACAATGGGCAGCCCACAGTATGTAGCAGCTGCGCAGTAGTAGTCAGCTTCAGTCTGCTGAGGGAGCCTCAGCAGACAGGTGGGCGATTCTCGCCAGGGAGATGGAAAAAGAGCTTTCTCACTTCACTCCACGCATCATTTCAGTATCTGCAGTTCCTCTGAGAATGGTGCACTCAATCTCTTAAAGGGAAGGTGCCGCAATTTTATATAATTTGCAAAAAAATAGTAAGTTACAAAACATGTTGTTTCAGCAAATGTTGTACTAACCAGGATTTATGGTTTGTTTGTAATAATGTTTTCATGTAGCCACTGGGCGCTGACATCTTGATTTGCAGATCTGTGGAGGACTCATACAGTCTGCAAATATGGCCGTCCCTGCACATAGGAAACTGCGGTCGGCTTCCGACCGCACATTGCAGCCTCAGTAGCAGAGAACTGGGCACGCCCCTGTGGGCTGCACCATTCACTGCTGTAGGTGTGGCTGGGCGCCATTTTACTGTAGCCCAGTGCTATCTGCTGAGCTCCACTTACCCTCTATCACAGGACCACTTGTGGCATAACGGGTCCTGTGTTGTGAGGAGAGGCTGAAGAAAAGGAGAAGGTGGTCAGCAGAGGAGAGAAGCGCTCACTGGAGCCGGAGGATGGAGAGTGGTGAGTGCGGGTGACTTTCATCTATGCTCCTCTGTACTGCTTACTCCAGGCTCAGCCCTGTGCTTCCTGCTCCAGCGTCCTCCTGCTCTGTCTCCGCCTCCTCACTCACAGCCCCAGTGATCTCCGGTAATCTGACACCTTTGCTTTTATGGCTGTCTGAGGAGGACAGTGACTTATACAGCCCATAGTCTTGTGTATAATTGGGGGGGGGCTGGAAGTTTCACCAGTGTGGGCATATCTGTAATACTGTCTGCTGAGCCATGTATCTAATCCTCTCCTGTGTGATACTGCCTGCTGAGCCGTGCAGAAAATTCAAAACATTCATTATTCAATAGGGCCCAAACTATCAAAAACCAGTGGTTTGAATGAACACTCACATTTCTTGGTAGAATCGTGCAGGACTGAAGTTTTTGATGTTTTTCTACTCCTCTCATGAGCACAAACAAGTCTCTAAAAGGATGAGTTTGCAACTACTTTACTTTTGGAGAAAATTCAAAACATTCATTATTCAATAGAGCCCAATAGCAAAAACCAGCGTTTTGAATGAAGAATCACATTTCTTGGTAGAATCATGCAGGATTGAAATTTTTGATGTTTTTTTACTCCTCTCAACAGCCCAAACAAGTTTCTAAAAGGATGAGTTTGCAACTACTTTACTTTTGGAGAAAATTCAAAACATTCATTATTCAATAGGGCCCAAACTATCAAAAACCAGCGGTTTGAATGAACACTCACATTTCTTGGTAGAATCGTGCAGGACTGAAATTTTTGATGTTTTTCTACTCCTCTCATGAGCCCAAACAAGTCTCTAAAAGGATGAGTTTGCAACTACTTTACTTTTGGAGAAAATTCAAAACATTCATTATTCAATAGAGCCCAATAGCAAAAATCAGGTTTTGAATGAAGAATCACATTTCTTGGTAGAATCATGCAGGATTTAAATTTTTGATTCTATTTTACTCCTCTCAACAGCCCAAACAAGTTTCTAAAAGGATGAGTTTGCAACTACTTTACTTTTGGAGAAAATTCAAAACATTCATTATTCAATAGGGCCCAAACTATCAAAAACCAGCGGTTTGAATGAACACACATTTCTTGGTAGAATCGTGCAGGACTGAAATTTTTGATGTTTTTCTACTCCTCTCATGAGCACAAACAAGTCTCTAAAAGGATGAGTTTGCAACTACTTTACTTTTGGAGAAAATTCAAAACATTCATTATTCAATAGAGCCCAATAGCAAAAATCAGGTTTTGAATGAAGAATCACATTTCTTGGTAGAATCATGCAGGATTTAAATTTTTGATGGTTTTTTACTCCTCTCAACAGCCCAAACAAGTTTCTAAAAGGATGAGTTTGCAACTACTTTACTTTTCGAGAAAATTCAAAACATTCATTATTCAATAGAGCCCAAAATATCAAAAACCAGCGGTTTGAATGAACACTCACATTTCTTGGTAGAATCGTGCAGGACTGAAATTTTACATGTTTTTCTACTCCTCTCATGAGCCCAAACCAAGACTCTAAAAGGATGAGTTTGCAACTACTTTACTTTTGGAGAAAATTCAAAACATTCATTATTCAATAGAGCCCAATAGCAAAAACCAGCGTTTTGAATGAAGAATCACATTTCTTGGTAGAATCATGCAGGCTTGAAATTTTTGATGGTTTTTTACTCCTCTCAACAGCCCAAACAAGTTTCTAAAAGGATGAGTTTGCAACTACTTTACTTTTGGAGAAAATTCAAAACATTCATTATTCAATAGGGCCCAAAATATCAAAAACCAGCGGTTTGAATGAACACACATTTCTTGGTAGAATCATGCAGGACTGAAATTTTTGATGTTTTTCTACTCCTCTCATGAGCCCAAGCAAGTCTCTAAAAGCATGAGCTTGCAACTACTTTACTTTTGGAGAAAATTCAAAACATTCATTATTCAATAGGGCCCAAACTATCAAAAACCAGCGGTTTGAATGAACACTCACATTTCTTGGTAGAATCGTGCAGGACTGAAATTTTTGATGTTTTTCTACTCCTCTCATGAGCCCAAACAAGTCTCTAAAAGGATGAGTTTGCAACTACTTTACTTTTGGAGAAAATTCAAAACATTCATTATTCAATAGAGCCCAATAGCAAAAAACCAGCGTTTTGAATGAAGAATCACATTTCTTGGTAGAATCATGCAGGATTTAAATTTTTGATGGTTTTTTACTCCTCTCAACAGCCCAAACAAGTTTCAAAAAGGATGAGTTTGCAACTACTTTACTTTTGGAGAAAATTCAAAACATTCATTATTCAATAGGGCCCAAAATATCAAAAACCAGCGGTTTGAATGAACACACATTTCTTGGTAGAATCATGCAGGACTGAAATTTTTGATGTTTTTCTACTCCTCTCATGAGCCCAAACAAGTCTCTAAAAGCATGAGTTTGCAACTACTTTACTTTTGGAGAAAATTCAAAACATTCATTATTCAATAGAACCCAATATCAAAAATCAGCGTTTTGAATGAAGAATCACATTTCTTGGTAGAATCATGCAGGATTGAAATTTTTGATGGTTTTTTACTCCTCTCAACAGCCCAAACAAGTTTCTAAAAGGATGAGTTTGCAACTACTTTACTTTTGGAGAAAATTCAAAACATTCATTATTCAATAGGGCCCAAAATATCAAAAACCAGCGGTTTGAATGAACACTCACATTTCTTGGTAGAATCGTGCAGGACTGAAATTTTTGATGTTTTTCTACTCCTCTCATGAGCACAAACAAGTCTCTAAAAGGATGAGTTTGCAACTACTTTACTTTTGGAGAAAATTCAAAACATTCATTATTCAATAGAGCCCAATAGCAAAAACCAGCGTTTTGAATGAAGAATCACATTTCTTGGTAGAATCATGCAGGATTGACATTTTTGATGGTTTTTTACTCCTCTCAACAGCCCAAACAAGTGTCTAAAAGGATGAGTTTGCAACTACTTTACTTTTGGAGAAAATTCAAAACATTCATTATTCAATAGAGCCCAATAGCAAAAACCAGCGTTTTGAATGAAGAATCACATTTCTTGGTAGAATCATGCAGGATTTAAATTTTTGATGGTTTTTTACTCCTCTCAACAGCCCAAACAAGTTTCAAAAAGGATGAGTTTGCAACTACTTTACTTTTGGAGAAAATTCAAAACATTCATTATTCAATAGGGCCCAAAATATCAAAAACCAGCGGTTTGAATGAACACACATTTCTTGGTAGAATCATGCAGGACTGAAATTTTTGATGTTTTTCTACTCCTCTCATGAGCCCAAACAAGTCTCTAAAAGCATGAGTTTGCAACTACTTTACTTTTGGAGAAAATTCAAAACATTCATTATTCAATAGAACCCAATATCAAAAATCAGCGTTTTGAATGAAGAATCACATTTCTTGGTAGAATCATGCAGGATGGAAATTTTTGATGGTTTTTTACTCCTCTCAACAGCCCAAACAAGTTTCTTAAAGGATGAGTTTGCAACTACTTTACTTTTGGAGAAAATTCAAAACATTCATTATTCAATAGGGCCCAAACTATCAAAAACCAGCGGTTTGAATGAACACTCACATTTCTTGGTAGAATCGTGCAGGACTGAAATTTTTGATGTTTTTCTACTCCTCTCATGAGCACAAACAAGTCTCTAAAAGGATGAGTTTGCAACTACTTTACTTTTGGAGAAAATTCAAAACATTCATTATTCAATAGAGCCCAAAAGCAAAAATCAGGTTTTGAATGAAGAATCACATTTCTTGGTAGAATCATGCAGGATTGACATTTTTGATGGTTTTTTACTCCTCTCAACAGCCCAAACAAGTTTCTAAAAGGATGAGTTTGCAACTACTTTACTTTTCGAGAAAATTCAAAACATTCATTATTCAATAGGGCCCAAATATGAATTAATTCAAAATTGAACTGTAAATTTCAAAGTTGGAAGGCCACAAGAGGGGGACAATGTTTCAAAAATGAAACGACATATCATTGCATGAGGGATGTTGTAGGAATTGAATGCTTGAATTAAGACTGGGGAAGTACTGAGGGGAAGGGGCTGCTGGCCTTGTAGCAGGTGGGTGTGCAGAAATGTAGCTATCCAAAGCCAAACACATTACTGCAGCTTGTCACACCTGTACCTACCAAGCAGCAAAGGCCAAGATAAATCGTTATTTTACTGACAGATTGAATACAGTGCAATGCCTTCCATATAGAGGTGAATAAGAGTAGTAGTAGTAGTAGTAGTAGAAGAGTTGGTCAAGTTAAATCAAGGCTAAGGAATTGGAAATGTGCAACTTGCACCAAGAAAAACTAACTACAGAGCAACGACATTTGAAAAAAGCATTCAAATCATGCTTTGAAAACACTACTTGTGTATCCCAATTTCAATTCAATATGTCTTTGGAAACCGCTTAAGAGGGTGAGTGCACCGTTCTCAGAGGAACTGCAGATACTGAAATGATGCGTGGAGTGAAGTGAGCAAGCTATTTTTCCATCTCCCTGGCGAGCATCGCCCACCTGTCTGCTGAGGCTCCCTCAGCAGACTGAAGCTGACTACTACTGCGCAGCTGCTACAGACTGTGGGCTGCCCATTGTGACACGTGGTCCCATTGTGACACGTGGTCCCATTGTTCCAGGAATAGAACACATCCAAGCATTGTGTTCTATGAATGACATGATTCCTATCACAGTGTTCCATGGATGGAACACATCCTATTTACTGCAGGCAAGCAGCGCACCTAGCTGCTGCTGCTGCTGCTACAAGCCACTAGAATACCGTCTGTCAGACAGGTGGACGTAGGCCGAACATTCAAATAACCCGCCAGATAAATCGTTGCTTTTCCATTTAATTCATATATAAATTAATTCAAAATTGAACAGTAAATTTCAAAGTTGGAAGGCCACAAGAGGGGGACAATGTTTCAAAAATGAAACGACATATCAATGCATGAGGGATGTGGTAGGAATTGAATGCTTGAATTAAGACTGGGGAAGTACTGAGGGGAAGGGTCTGCAGGCCTTGTAGCAGGTGGGTGTGCAGAAATGTAGCTATCCAAAGCCAAACACATTACTGAAGCTTGTCACACCTGTACCTACCAAGCAGCAAAGGCCAAGATAGATCGTTATTTTACTGACAGATTGAATACAGTGCAATGCCTCCCATATAGAGGTGACTTATTCAGTAGTAGTAGTAGTAGTAGTAGAAGAGTTGGTCAAGTTAAATCAAGGCTATGGAATTGGAAATGTGCAACTTGGAACAAGAAAAACTAATTACAGAGCAACGACATTTGAAAAAAGCATTCAAATCATGCTTTGAAAACACTACTTGTGTATCCCGATTTCAATTCAATCTGTCTTTGGAAACCGCTTAAGAGAGTGAGTGCACCATTCTCAGAGGAACTGCAGATACTGAAATGATGCGTGGAGTGAAGTGAGCAAGCTATTTTTCCATCTCCCTGGCGAGCATCGCCCACCTGTCTGCTGAGGCTCCCTCAGCAGACTGAAGCTGACTACTACTGCGCAGCTGCTACAGACTGTGGGCTGCCCATTGTGACACGTTGTCCCATTGTGACACGTGGTCCCATTGTTCCAGGAATAGAACACATCCAAGAATTGTGTTCTATGAATGGCATGATTCCTATCACAGTGTTCCATGGATGGAACACATCCTATTTATTGCAGGCAAGCAGCGCACCTAGCTGCTGCTGCTGCTACAAGCCATTAGAATACCGTCTGTCAGACAGGTGGACGTAGGCCGAACATTCAAATAACTCGCCAGATAAATCGTTGCTTTTCCATTTAATTCATATATGAATTAATTCAAAATTGAACAGTAAATTTCAAAGTTGGAAGGCCACAAGAGGGGGACAATGTTTCAAAAACGAAACGACATATCATTGCATGAGGGATGTGGCAGAAATTGAATGCTTGAATTAAGACTGGGGAAGTACTGAGGGGAAGGGGCTGCAGGCCTTGTAGCAGGTGGGTGTGCAGAAATGTAGCTATCCAAAGCCAAACACATTACTGCAGCTTGTCACACCTGTACCTACCAAGCAGCAAAGGCCAAGATAGATCGTTATTTTACTGACAGATTGAGTACAGTGCAATGCCTCCCATATAGAGGTGAATAAGAGTAGTAGTAGTAGTAGTAGTAGTAGTAGTAGTAGAAGAGTTGGTCAAGTTAAATCAAGGCTAAGGAATTGGAAATGTGCAACTTTGACCAAAAAAAACTAATTACAGAGCAACGACATTTGAAAAAAGCATTCAAATCATACTTTGAAAACACTACTTGTGTATCCCGATTTCAATTCAATCTGTCTTTGGAAACCGCTTAAGAGATTGAGTGCACCATTCTCAGAGGAACTGCAGATACTGAAATGATGCGTGGAGTGAAGTGAGCAAGCTATTTTTCCATCTCCCTGGCGAGCATCGCCCACCTGTCTGCTGAGGCTCCCTCAGCAGACTGAAGCTGACTACTACTGCGCAGCTGCTACAGACTGTGGGCTGCCCATTGTGACACGTGGTCCCATTGTGACACGTGGTCTCATTGTTCCAGGAATAGAACACATCCAAGCATTGTGTTCTATGAATGGCATGATTCCTATCACAGTGTTCCATGGATGGAACACATCCTATTTACTGCAGGCAAGCAGCGCACCTAGCTGCTGCTGCTGCTGCTACAAGCCACTAGAATACCGTCTTGTCAGACAGGTGGACGTAGGCCGAACATTCAAATAACTCGCCAGATAAATCGTTGCTTTTCCATTTAATTCATATATGAATTAATTCAAAATTGAACAGTAAATTTCAAAGTTGGAAGGCCACAAGAGGGGGACAATGTTTCAAAAATGAAACGACATATCATTGCATGAGGGATGTGGTAGGAATTGAATGCTTGAATTAAGACCTGGGAAGTACTGAGGGGAAGGGGCTGCAGGCCTTGTAGCAGGTGGGTGTGCAGAAATGTAGCTATCCAAAGCCAAACACATTACTGCAGCTTGTCACACCTGTACCTACCAAGCAGCAAAGGCCAAGATAGATCGTTATTTTACTGACAGATTGAATACAGTGCAATGCCTCCCATATAGAGGTGAATAAGAGTAGTAGTAGTAGTAGTAGTAGTAGTAGAAAAGTTGGTCAAGTTAAATCAAGGCTAAGGAATTGGAAATGTGCAACTTGGACCAAGAAAAACTAATTACAGAGCAACGACATTTGAAAAAAGCATTCAAATCATGCTTTGAAAACACTACTTGTCTATCCCAATTTCAATTCAATCTGTCTTTGGAAACCGCTTAAGAGAGTGAGTGCACCATTCTCAGAGGAACTGCAGATACTGAAATGATGCGTGGAGTGAAGTGAGCAAGCTATTCTTCCATCTCCCTGGCGAGCATCGCCCACCTGTCTGCTGAGGCTCCCTCAGCAGACTGAAGCTGACTACTACTGCGCAGCTGCTACAGACTGTGGGCTGCCCATTGTGACACGTGGTCCCATTGTGACACGTGGTCCCATTGTTCCAGGAATAGAACACATCCAAGCATTGTTTTCTATGAATGGCATGATTCCTATCACAGTGTTCCATGGATGGAACACATCCTATTTACTGCAGGCAAGCAGCGCACCTAGCTGCTGCTGCTGCTGCTGCTGCTACAAGCCACTAGAATACCGTCTGTCAGACAGGTGGACGTAGGCCGAACATTCAAATAACTCGCCAGATAAATCGTTGCTTTTCCATTTAATTCATATATGAATTAATTCAAAATTGAACAGTAAATTTCAAAGTTGGAAGGCCACAAGAGGGGGACAATGTTTCAAAAATGAAACGACATATCATTGCATGAGGGATGTGGTAGAAATTGAATGCTTGAATTAAGACTGGGGAAGTACTGAGGGGAAGGGGCTGCAGGCCTTGTAGCAGGTGGGTGTGCAGAAATGTAGCTATCCAAAGCCAAACACATTACCGCAGCTTGTCATACCTGTACATACCAAGCAGCAAAGGCCAAGATAGATCGTTATTTTACTGACAGATTGAATACAGTGCAATGCCTCCCATATAGAGGTGAATAAGAGTAGTAGTAGTAGTAGTAGTAGTAGTAGTAGAAGAGTTGGTCAAGTTAAATCAAGGCTAAGGAATTGGAAATGTGCAACTTGGACCAAGAAAAACTAATTACAGAGCAACGACATTTGAAAAAAGCATTCAAATCATGCTTTGAAAACACTACTTGTGTATCCCAATTTCAATTCAATATGTCTTTGCAAACCGCTTAATAGAGTAAGTGCACCATTCTCAGAGGAACTTCAGATACTGAAATTATGCGTGGAGTGAAGTGAGCAAGCTATTTTTCCATCTCCCTGGCGAGCATCGCCCACCTGTCTGCTGAGGCTCCCTCAGCAGACTGAAGCTGACTACTACTGCGCAGCTGCTACAGACTGTGGGCTGCCCATTGTGACACGTGGTCCCATTGTTCCAGGAATAGAACACATCCAAGCATTGTGTTCTTTGAATGGCATGATTCCTATCACAGTGTTCCATGGATGGAACACATCCTATTTACTGCAGGCAAGCAGCGCACCTAGCTGCTGCTGCTGCTGCTGCTACAAGCCACTAGAATACCGTCTGTCAGACAGGTGGACGTAGGCCGAACATTCAAATAACTCACCAGATAAATCGTTGCTTTTCCTTTTAATTCATATATAAATTAATTCAAAATTGAACAGTAAATTTCAAAGTTGGAAGGCCACAAGAGGGGGACAATGTTTCAAAAATGAAACGACATATCTTTGCATGAGGGATGTGGTAGGAATTGAATGCTTGAATTAAGACTGGGGAAGTACTGAGGGGAAGTGGCTGCAGGCCTTGTAGCAGGTGGGTGTGCAGAAATGTAGCTATCCAAAGCCAAACACATTACTGCAGCTTGTCACACCTGTACCTACCAAGCAGCAAAGGCCAAGATAGATCGTTATTTTACTGACAGATTGAATACAGTGCAATGCCTCCCATATAGAGGTGAATAAGAGTAGTAGTAGTAGTAGTAGTAGAACAGTTGATCAAGTTAAATCAAGGCTAAGTAATTGGAAATGTCCAACTTGGACCAAGAAAAACTAATTACAGAGCAACGACATTTGAAAAAAGCATTCAAATCATGCTTTGAAAACACTACTTGTGTATCCCGATTTCAATTCAATCTGTCTTTGGAAACCGCTTAAGAGAGTGAGTGCACCATTCTCAGAGGAACTGCAGATACTGAAATGATGCGTGGAGTGAAGTGAGCAAGCTATGTTTCCATCTCCCTGGCGAGCATCGCCCACCTGTCTGCTGAGGCTCCCTCAGCAGACTGAAGCTGACTACTACTGCGCAGCTGCTACAGACTGTGGGCTGCCCATTGTGACACGTGGTCCCATTGTTCCAGGAATAGAACACATCCAAGCATTGTGTTCTATGAATGGCATGATTCCTATCACATTGTTCCATTGATGGAACACATCCTATTTACTGCAGGCAAGCAACGCACCTAGCAGCTGCTGCTGCTGCTGCTGCTACAAGCCACTAGAATACCGTCTGTCAGACAGGTGGACGTAGGCCGAACATTCAAATAACTCGCCAGATAAATCGTTGCTTTTCCATTTAATTCATATATGAATTAATTCAAAATTGAACAGTAAATTTCAAAGTTGGAAGGCCACAAGAGGGGGACAATGTTTCAAAAATGAAACGACATATCATTGCATGAGGGATATGGTAGGAATTGAATGCTTGAATTAAGACTGGGGAAGTACTGAGGGGAAGGGGCTGCAGGCCTTGTAGCAGGTGGGTGTGCAGAAGTGTAGCTATCCAAAGCCAAACACATTACTGCAGCTTGTCACACCTGTACCTACCAAGCAGCAAAGGCCAAGATAGATCGTTATTTTACTGACAGATTGAATACAGTGCAATGCCTCCCATGTAGAGGTGAATAAGAGTAGTAGTAGAAGTAGTAGAAGTAGTAGTAGTAGTAGTAGTAGAAGAGTTGGTCAAGTTAAATCAAGGCTAAGGAATTGGAAATGTGCATCTTGGACCAAGAAAAACTAATTACAGAGCAACGACATTTGAAAAAAGCATTCAAATCATGCTTTGAAAACACTACTTGTGTATCCCGACTTTAATTCAATCTGTCTTTGGAAACCGCTTAAGAGAGTGAGTGCACCATTCTCAGCGGAACTGCAGATACTGAAATGATGCGTGGAGTGAAGTGAGCAAGCTCTTTTTCCATCTCCCTGGCGAGCATCGCCCACCTGTCTGCTGAGGCTCCCTCAGCAGACTGAAGCTGACTACTACTGTGCAGCTGCTAAAGACTGTGGGCTGCCCATTGTGACACGTGGTCCCATTGTGACACGTGGTCCCATTGTTCCAGGAATAGAACACATCCAAGCATTGTGTTCTATGAATGGCATGATTCCTATCACAGTGTTCCATGGATGGAACACATCCTATTTACTGCAGGCAAGCAGCGCACTTAGCTGCTGCTGCTACTACTGCTGTTAGAAGCCACTAGAATACCGTCTGTCAGACAGGTGGACGTAGGCCGAACATTCAAATAACTCGCCAGATAAATCGTTGCTTTTCCATTTAATTCATATATGAATTAATTCAAAATTGAACTGTAAATTTCAAAGTTGGAAGGCCACAAGAGGGGGACAATGTTTCAAAAATGAAACGACATATCATTGCATGAGGGATGTGGTAGGAATTGAATGCTTGAATTAAGACTGGGGAAGTACTGAGGGGAAGGGGCTGCAGGCCTTGTAGCAGGTGGGTGTGCAGAAATGTAGCTATCCAAAGCCAAACACATTACTGTAGCTTGTCACACCTGTACCTACCAAGCAGCAAAGGCCAAGATAGATCGTTATTTTACTGACAGATTGAATACAGTGCAATGCCTCCCATATAGAGGTGAATAAGAGTAGTAGTAGTAGTAGTAGTAGTATAAGAGTTGGTCAAGTTAAATCAAGGCTAAGGAATTGGAAATGTGCAACTTGGGCCAAGAAAAACTAATTACAGAGCAACGACATTTGAAAAAAGCATTCAAATCATGCTTTGAAAACACTACTTGTGTATCCCGATTTCAATTCAATCTGTCTTTGGAAACCGCTTAAGACAGTGAGTGCACCATTCTCAGAGGAACTGCAGATACTGAAATGATGCGTGGAGTGAAGTGAGCAAGCTCTTTTTCCATCTCCCTAGCGAGCATCGCCCACCTGTCTGCTGAGGCTCCCTCAGCAGACTGAAACTGACTACTACTGTGCAGATGCTACAGATTGTGGGCTGCCCATTGTGACACGTGGTCCCATTGTGACACGTGGTCCCATTGTTCCAGGAATAGCACACATCCATGCATTGTGTTCTATGAATGGCATGATTCCTATCACAGTGTTCCATGGATGGAACACATCCTATTTACTGCAGGCAGGCAGCGCACCTAGCTGCTGCTGCTGCTGCTGCTGCTGCTGCTGCTGCTACAAGCTACTAGAATACCGTCTGTCAGACAGGTGGACGTAGGCCGATCATTCAAATAACTCGCCAGATAAATCGTTGCTTTTCCATTTAATTCATATATGAATTAATTCAAAAATGAACAGTAAATTTCAGAGTTGGAAGGCCACAAGAGGGGGACAATGTTTCAAAAATGAAACGACATATCATTGCATGAGGGATGTGGTAGGAATTGAATGCTTGAATTAAGACTGGGGAAGTACTGAGGGGAAGGGGCTGCAGGCCTTGTAGCAGGTGGGTGTGCAGAAATGTAGCTATCCAAAGCCAAACACATTACCGCAGCTTGTCATACCTGTACCTACCAAGCAGCAAAGGCCAAGATAGATCGTTATTTTACTGACAGATTGAATACAGTGCAATGCCTCCCATATAGAGGTGAATAAGAGTAGTAGTAGTAGTAGTAGTAGTAGTAGCAGAAGTAGAAGAGTTGGTCAAGTTAAATCAAGGCTAAGGAATTGGAAATGTGCAACTTGGACCAAGAAAAACTAATTACAGAGCAACGACATTTGAAAAAAGCATTCAAATCATGCTTTGAAAACACTACTTGTGTATCCCGATTTCAATTCAATCTGTCTTTGGAAACCGCTTAAGAGAGTGAGTGCACCATTCTCAGAGGAACTGCAGATACTGAAATGATGCGTGGAGTGAAGTGAGCAAGCTATTTTTCCATCTCCCTGGCGAGCATCGCCCACCTGTCTGCTGAGGCTCCCTCAGCAGACTGAAGCTGACTACTACTGCGCAGCTGCTACAGACTGTGGGCTGCCCATTGTGACACGTGGTCCCATTGTGACACGTGGTCCCATTGTTCCAGGAATAGAACACATCCAAGCATTGTGTTCTATGACTGGCATGATTCCTATCACAGTGTTCCATTGATGGAACACATCCTATTTACTGCAGGCAAGCAGCGCACCTAGCTGCTGCTGCTGCTACAAGCCACTAGAATACCGTCTGTGAGACAGGTGGACGTAGGCCGATCATTCAAATAACTCGCCAGATAAATCGTTGCTTTTCCATTTAATTCATATATGAATTAATTCAAAATTGAACAGTAAATTTCAAAGTTGGAAGGCCACAAGAGGGGGACAATGTTTCAAAAATGAAACGACATATCATTGCATGAGGGATGTGGTAGGAATTGAATGCTTGAATTAAGACTGGGGAAGTACTGAGGGGAAGGGGCTGCAGGCCTTGTAGCAGGTGGATGTGCGGAAATGTAGCTATCCAAAGCCAAACACATTACTGCAGCTTGTCACACCTGTACCTACCAAGCAGCAAAGGCCAAGATAGATCGTTATTTTACTGACAGAGTGAATACAGTGCAATGCCTCCCATATAGAGGTGAATAAGAGTAGTAGTAGTAGTAGTAGTAGTAGAAGAGTTGGTCAAGTTAAATCAAGGCTAAGGAATTGGAAATGTGCAACTTGGACCAAGAAAAACTAATTACAGAGCAACGACATTTGAAAAAAGCATTCAAACCATGCTTTGAAAACACTACTTGTGTATCCCAATTTCAATTCAATCTGTCTTTGGAAACCGCTTAAGAGACTGAGTGCACCATTCTCAGAGGAACTGCAGATACTGAAATGATGCGTGGAGTGAAGTGAGCAAGCTATTTTTCCATCTCCCTGGTGAGCATCGCCCACCTGTCTGCTGAGGCTCCCTCAGCAGACTGAAGCTGACTACTACTGCGCAGCTGCTACAGACTGTGGGCTGCCCATTGTGACATGTGGTCCCATTGTGACACGTGGCCCCATTGTGACACGTGGCCCCATTGTTCCAGGAATAGAACACATCCAAGCATTGTGTTCTATGAATGGCATGATTCCTATCACAGTGTTCCATGGATGGAACACATCCTATTTACTGCAGGCAAGCAGCGCACCTAGCTGCTGCTGCTGCTGCTACAAGCCACTAGAATACCGTCTGTCAGACAGGTGGACGTAGGCCGAACATTCAAATAACTCGCCAGATAAATCGTTGCTTTTCCATTTAATTCATATATGAATTAATTCAAAATTGAACAGTAAATTTCAAAGTTGGAAGGCCACAAGAGGGGGACAATGTTTCAAAAATGAAACGACATATCATTGCATGAGGGATGTGGTAGGAATTGAATGCTTGAATTAAGACTGGGGAAGTACTGAGGGGAAGGGGCTGCAGGCCTTGTAGCAGGTGGGTGTGCAGAAATGTAGCTATCCAAAGCCAAACACATTACTGCAGCTTGTCACACCTGAACCTACCAAGCAGCAAAGGCCAAGATAGATCGTTATTTTACTGACAGATTGAATACAGTGCAATGCCTCCCATATAGAGGTGAATAAGAGTAGTAGTAGTAGTAGTAGTAGTAGTAGAAGAATTGGTCAAGTTAAATCAAGGCTAAGGAATTGGAAATGTGCAACTTGCACCAAGAAAAACTAACTACAGAGCAACGACATTTGAAAAAAGCATTCAAATCATGCTTTGAAAACACTACTTGTGTATCCCAATTTCAATTCAATCTGTCTTTGGAAACCGCTTAAGAGAGTGAGTGCACCATTCTCAGAGGAACTGCAGATACTGAAATGATGCGTGGAGTGAAGTGAGCAAGCTATTTTTCCATCTCCCTGGCGAGCATCGCCCACCTGTCTGCTGAGGCTCCCTCAGCATACTGAAGCTGACTACTACTGCGCAGCTGCTACAGACTGTGGGCTGCCCATTGTGACACGTGGTCCCATAGTGACACGTGGTCCCATTGTTCCAGGAATAGAACACATCCAAGCATTGTGTTCTATGAATGGCATGATTCCTATCACAGTGTTCCATGGATGGAACACATCCTATTTACTGCAGGCAAGCAGCGCACCTAGCTGCTGCTGCTGCTACAAGCCACTAGAATACCGTCTGTCAGACAGGTGGACGTAGGCCGAACATTCAAATAACTCGCCAGATAAATCGTTGCTTTTCCATTTAATTCATATATGAATTAATTCAAAATTGAACAGTAAATTTCAAAGTTGGAAGGCCACAAGAGGGGGACAATGTTTCAAAAATGAAACGACATATCATTGCATGAGGGATGTGGTAGGAATTGAATGCTTGAATTAAGACTGGGTAAGTACTGAGGGGAAGGGGCTGCAGGCCTTGTAGCAGGTGGGTGTGCAGAAATGTAGCTATCCAAAGCCAAACACATTACTGCAGCTTGTCACACCTGTACCTACCAAGCAGCAAAGGCCAAGATAGATCGTTATTTTACTGACAGATTGAATACAGTGCAATGCCTCCCATATAGAGGTGAATAAGAGTAGTAGTAGTAGTAGTAGTAGTAGTAGAAGAGTTGGTCAAGTTAAATCAAGGCTAAGGAATTGGAAATGTGCAACTTGGACCAAGAAAAACTAATTACAGAGCAACGACATTTGAAAAAAGCATTCATATCATGCTTTGAAAACACTACTTGTGTATCCCAATTTCAATTCAATCTGTCTTTGGAAACCGCTTAAGAGAGTGAGTGCACCATTCTCAGAGGAACTGCAGATACTGAAATGATGCGTTGGGTGAAGTGAGCAAGCTATTTTTCCATCTCCCTGGTGAGCATCGCCCACCTGTCTGCTGAGGCTCCCTCAGCAGACTGAAGCTGACTACTACTGCGCAGCTGCTACAGACTGTGGGCTGCCCATTGTGACACGTGGTCCCATTGTGACACGTGGCCCCATTGTTCCAGGAATAGAACACATCCAAGCATTGTGTTCTATGAATGGCATGATTCCTATCACAGTGTTCCATGGATGGAACACATCCTATTTACTGCAGGCAAGCAGCGCACCTAGCTGCTGCTGCTGCTGCTACAAGCCACTAGAATACCGTCTGTCAGACAGGTGGACGTAGGCCGAACATTCAAATAACTCGCCAGATAAATCGTTGCTTTTCCATTTAATTCATATATGAATTAATTCAAAATTGAACAGTAAATTTCAAAGTTGGAAGGCCACAAGAGGGGGACAATGTTTCAAAAATGAAACGACATTTAATTGCATGAGGGATGTGGTAGGAATTGAATGCTTGAATTAAGACTGGGGAAGTACTGAGGGGAAGGGGCTGCAGGCCTTGTAGCAGGTGGGTGTGCAGAAATGTAGCTATCCAAAGCCAAACACATTACTGCAGCTTGTCACACCTGTACCTACCAAGCAGCAAAGGCCAAGATAGATCGTTATTTTACTGACAGATTGAATACAGTGCAATGCCTCCCATATAGAGGTGAATAAGAGTAGTAGTAGGAGTAGTAGTAGTAGTAGTAGTACTAGTAGAAGTAGTAGAAGAGTTGGTCAAGTTAAATCAAGGCTAAGGAATTGGAAATGTGCAACTTGGACCAAGAAAAACTAATTACAGAGCAACGACATTTGAAAAAAGTATTCAAATCATGCTTTGAAAACACTACTTGTGTATCCCGATTTCAATTCAATCTGTCTTTGGAAACTGCTTAAGAGAGTGAGTGCACCATTCTCAGAGGAACTGCAGATACTGAAATGATGCGTGGAGTGAAGTGAGCAAGCTATTTTTCCATCTCCCTGGCGAGCATCGCCCACCTGTCTGCTGAGGCTCCCTCAGCAGACTGAAGCTGACTACTACTGCGCAGCTGCTACAGACTGTGGGCTGCCCATTGTGACACGTGGTCCCATTGTTCCAGGAATAGAACACATCCAAGAATTGTGTTCTATGAATGGCATGATTCCTATCACAGTGTTCCATGGATGGAACACATCCTATTTACTGCAGGCAAGCAGCGCACCTAGCTGCTGCTGCTGCTACAAGCCACTAGAATACCGTCTGTCAGACAGGTGGACGTAGGCCGAACATTCAATAACTCGCCAGATAAATCGTTGCTTTTCCATTTAATTCATATATGAATTAATTCAAAATTGAACAGTAAATTTCAAAGTTGGAAGGCCACAAGAGGGGGACAATGTTTCAAAAATGAAACGACATATCATTGCATGAGGGATGTGGTAGGAATTGAATGCTTGAATTAAGACTGGGGAAGTACTGAGGGGAAGGGGCTGCAGGACTTGTAGCAGGTGGGTGTGCAGAAATGTAGCTATCCAAAGCCAAACACATTACTGCAGCTTGTCACACCTGTACCTACCAAGCAGCAAAGGCCAAGATAGATCGTTATTTTACTGACAGATTGAATACAGTGCAATGCCTCCCATATAGAGGTGAATAAGAGTAGTAGTAGTAATAGTAATAGTAGTAGTAGTAGAAGAGTTGGTCAAGTTAAATCAAGGCTAAGGAATTGGAAATGTGCAACTTGGACCAAGAAAAACTAATTACAGAGCAACGACATTTGAAAAAAGCATTCAAATCATGCTTTGAAAACACTACTTGTGTATCCCGATTTCAATTCAATCTGTCTTTGGAAACCGCTTAAGAGAGTGAGTGCACCATTCTCAGAGGAACTGCAGATACTGAAATGATGCGTGGAGTGAAGTGAGCAAGCTATTTTTCCATCTCCCTGGCAAGCATCGCCCACCTGTCTGCTGAGGCTCCCTCAGCAGATTGAAGCTGACTACTACTGCGCAGCTGCTACAGACTGTGGGCTGCCCATTGTGACACGTGGTCCCATTGTGACACGTGGTCCCATTGTTCCAGGAATAGAACACATCCAAGCATTGTGTTCTATGAATGGCATGATTCCTATCACAGTGTTCCATGGATGGAACACATCCTATTTACTGCAGGCAAGCAGCGCACCTAGCTACTGCTGCTGCTGCTGCTACAAGCCACTAGAATACCGTCTGTCAGAAAGGTGGACCTAGGCCGAACATTCAAATAACTCGCCAGATAAATCGTTGCTTTTCCATTTAATTCATATATGAATTAATTCAAAATTGAACAGTAAATTTCAAAGTTGGAAGGCCACAAGAGGGGGACAATGTTTCAAAAATGAAACGACATATCATTGCATGAGGGATGTGGTAGGAATTGAATGCTTGAATTAAGACTGGGGAAGTACTGAGGGGAAGGGGCTGCAGGCCTTGTAGCAGGTGGGTGTGCAGAAATGTAGCTATCCAAAGCCAAACACATTACTGCAGCTTGTCACACCTGTACCTACCAAGCAGCAAAGGCCAAGATAGATCGTTATTTTACTGGCAGATTGAATACAGTGCAATGCCTCCCATATAGAGGTGAATAAGAGTAGTAGTAGTAGTAGTAGTAGTAGTAGAAGAGTTGGTCAAGTTAAATCAAGGCTAAGGAATTGGAAATGTGCAACTTGGACGAAGAAAAACTAATTACAGAGCAACGACATTTGAAAAAAGCATTCAAATCATGCTTTGAAAACAGTACATGTGTATCCCAATTTAAATTCAATCTGTCTTTGGAAACCGCTTAAGAGAGTGAGTGCACCATTCTCAGAGGAACTGCAGATACTGAAATGATGCGTGGAGTGAAGTGAGCAAGCTATTTTTCCATCTCCCTGGCGAGCATCGCCCACCTGTCTGCTGAGGCTCCCTCAGCAGACTGAAGCTGACTACTACTGAGCAGCTGCTACAGACTGTGGGCTGCCCATTGTGACACGTGGTCCCATTGTGACACGTGGCCCCATTGTTCCAGGAATAGAACACATCCAAGCATTGTGTTCTATGAATGGCATGATTCCTATCACAGTGTTCCATGGATGGAACACATCCTATTTACTGCAGGCAAGCAGCGCACCTAGCAGCTGCTGCTGCTGCTGCTGCTGCTGTTTTTCTACTCCTCTCATGAGCCCAAACAAGACTCTAAAAGGATGAGTTTGCAACTACTTTACTTTTGGAGAAAATTCAAAACATTCATTATTCAATAGAGCCCAATAGCAAAAACTAGCGTTTTGAATGAAGAATCACATTTCTTGGTAGAATCATGCAGGATTGAAATTTTTGATGGTTTTTTACTCCTCTCAAAAGCCCAAACAAGTTTCTAAAAGGATGAGTTTGCAACTACTTTACTTTTGGAGAAAATTCAAAACATTCATTATTCAATAGGGCCCAAAATATCAAAAGCCAGCGGTTTAAATGAACACACATTTCTTGGTAGAATCGTGCAGGACTGAAATTTTTTTTGTTTTTCTACTCCTCTCATGAGCCCAAACAAGTCTCTAAAAGGATGAGTTTGCAACTACTTTACTTTTGGAGAAAATTCAATGAATGTCAATTGAATATTTTGAATTTTCTCCAAAAGTAAAGTAGTTGCAAACTCATCCTTTTAGAGACTTGTTTGGGCTCATGAGAGGAGTAGAAAAACATCAAAAATTTCAGTCCTGCATGATTCTACCAAGAAATGTGAGTGTTCATTCAAACCGCTGGTTTTTGATAGTTTGGGCCCTATTGAATAATGAATGTTTTGAATTTTCTCCAAAAGTAAAGTAGTTGCAAGCTCATGCTTTTAGAGACTTGTTTGGGCTCATGAGAGGAGTAGAAAAACATCAAAAATTTCAGTCCTGCACGATTCTACCAAGAAATGTGTGTTCATTCAAACCGCTGGTTTTTGATATTTTGGGCCCTATTGAATAATGAATGTTTTGAATTTTCTCCAAAAGTAAAGTAGTTGCAAACTCATCCTTTTAGAA
Organism: Dendrobates tinctorius; assembly: GCF_039654945.1. Taxonomy (NCBI): domain Eukaryota; kingdom Metazoa; phylum Chordata; class Amphibia; order Anura; family Dendrobatidae; genus Dendrobates; species Dendrobates tinctorius. Next base: position 383,895 of record NW_027361820.1, read on the forward strand.
ACTTGTTTGGGCTGTTGAGAGGAGTAAAAAAACCATCAAAAATTTCAATCCTGCATGATTCTACCAAGAAATGTGATTCTTCATTCAAAACGCTGATTTTTGCTATTGGGTTCTATTGAATAATGAATGTTTTGAATTTTCTCCAAAAGTAAAGTAGTTGCAAACTCATGCTTTTAGAGACTTGTTTAGGCTCATGAGAGGAGTAGAAAAACATCAAAAATTTCAGTCCTGCATGATTCTACCAAGAAATGTGTGTTCATTCAAACCGCTGGTTTTTGATATTTTGGGCCCTATTGAATAATGAATGTTTTGAATTTTCTCCAAAAGTAAAGTAGTTGCAAACTCATCCTTTTAGAGACTTGTTTGTGCTCATGAGAGGAGTAGAAAAACATCAAAAATTTCAGTCCTGCATGATTCTACCAAGAAATGTGAGTGTTCATTCAAACCGCTGGTTTTTGATAGTTTGGGCCCTATTGAATAATGAATGTTTTGAATTTTCTCCAAAAGTAAAGTAGATGCAAACTCATCCTTTTAGAGTCTTGGTTTGGGCTCATGAGAGGAGTAGAAAAACATCAAAAATTTCAGTCCTGCACGATTCTACCAAGAAATGTGCGTGTTCATTCAAACCGCTGGTTTTTGATTTTTTTTTACCCTATTGAATAATGAATGTTTTGAATTTTCTCCAAAAGTAAAGTAGTTGCAAACTCATCCTTTTAGAGACTTGTTTGTGCTCATGAGAGGAGTAGAAAAACATCAAAAATTTCAGTCCTGCATGATTCTACCAAGAAATGTGAGTGTTCATTCAAACCGCTGGTTTTTGATAGTTTGGGCCCTATTGAATAATGAATGTTTTGAATTTTCTCCAAAAGTAAAGTAGTTGCAAACTCATCCTTTTAGAAACTTGTTTGGGCTGTTGACAGGAGTAAAAACCATCAAAAATTTCAATCCTGCATGATTCTACCAAGAAATGTGATTCTTCATTCAAAACGCTGATTTTTGCTATTGGGTTCTATTGAATAATGAATGTTTTGAATTTTCTCCAAAAGTAAAGTAGTTGCAAACTCATGCTTTTTTGTTTAAATATTTTTATTAAAGTTTCAAGTATAGAGGGAAAGGGTAAATGGACAAAGTAAAAAGTAGAGAACTCTACTCTACGTGTTACATCACACATTAAATAAAATTGTTTAATACAAGTAGTGTACATAAGAAACAAATATAATACATCGCTTGAATGCAATCCTCTCAAAAAAGGAACCAACATTGTCATATTGAGTTTACAGTAGAGTGTTAGATAACATAAATTAAGAAAATTTCAAATTCCAAACATCCCATTTAGTGTGATATTTATGGAGAGTACCATTAATAAAGGCAAATCTTTTCTCCATAGAATTATGAGTCCGTAATTTACCTAAAATATCAGCAAAAGAAGGTAAATCAGTTTTAAGCCACCAGAAAGCTATAGCGTTTTTGGTCACCAAAAAAGTATGTATCATTACAAATCGAATAACAGGATTTATTTCTTCAGTGCCCAAAGAAAGTAATGCCATTTGTGGGGTGACCTTCACTGCGTTGTCAGAGAGAGTATTTATATGATTCGTAACTTCTTTCCACAATCTCTTCAATTTAGGACAGCTCCAGAAAATGTGGTACAGGTTACCTGGTAAACCACAATTCCTCCAGCATAGAGGGGAGTATTTATTATCTATATGAGCTAACCTAATCGGAGTGTAATGCCATCTAATTAAAGTTTTAAAGAAAGACTCCTGTAAAGTCGCAGAAATAGTAGATGCATTTGAAAACTTTATGGCCTTCCCCCATTGGTCTTCATCAAATTTTATGTTAAAATCCCTTTCCCATCTTTGAATGTATACATTTTTAAAGAGTTCGGTGTCGTCATTAGGGTGGGAATATATGTTTTTAAGACTCAAAGTCGACTTAAGAGCAACATTTGCAAACATGGAGGCCACAATATCCGAATTCAAAGCTCTACTAGTCAAAAATTTCCGCAGAAGATCTTTCAGAAGTAGATAAGAGGTGAAATGTGTAGACGGGACATGAAATTTATTTTTAATTTCATTAAAGGGTAAAAAATTTTGTCCGTCCCATAAATCCCCTACCGTATTAATTTTAAAGCTGCACCACTCCTCTGGAACTGGACATTTATATATTTTTGATAATAATTTTAATGGGAATTTTTTCAAAATGCTTTTCCTGTCGTCGCCTTTCTTTAATTTTGTGAAACTCCTCCACATAGTCAGTATAGAATTTACAACAGGATGTTGATAAGTAATGATCGAAGGAGATAGCAGATCTTTAAAGAAAAAATCTGATATTGAACTAGTCCCATAATGTTCTAGCTCAAGGTCCAACCAAGCGGGAAGTGTTTTCGTAGAAAACCACTGTTGACTCTGAAGAATAAGAGAAGCTTGAAAATAGATTTGAATATTGGGGAGTGCAAGGCCTCCATTACTCTTTTTCTTATATAAAATTTCAGTAGCAACTCTAGGTTTCTTCCCTTTCCAGATAAAAAGGTTAATTGCTTTTTGGATTTTAAATAAAAGGGAAGTGGGAATCGTAAGAGGTAAATCCTAAGTACAAAAAGAATTTTAGGTAAAATATATGTTTTTATTACCAAGGTTCTTCCCATCAGGGATAGATCGCAATTATTATAACCAGAAAGGTCTTTTAAGATTTTCTTACTGAGATGTTCCATATTCTTAGAAACAATGAGTTTCAAATCTTTAGGGAAAATTATCCCCAAGTATTCTAGTTCAAAATCTTCCCAGTAAAATTCAGATAATTCTTTAAAGGCTTCAATTTCAGAGGGACGTAAATTAAAATGTATTATTTTAGATTTTTGGGGATTTATTTTAAAATATGAGACCTTAGAGAACTCATCTAAAATGGTGATTAAAGCGTTAAGTGAATTAGCCGGATCAGTGACTGATAACATAAGGTCGTCAGCAAATAAGGTTAACTTGTGATGATAATTTTTTGTTTTAAAACCCGAAATATCAGTACATTTTCTGATCATTTCCGCCAAGGGCTCGACTGCCAAGGCAAATAAAAGGGGCGAAAGGGGGCAGCCCTGTCTTGTTCCATTAGTGATGTTGAAATTCCTAGAAAGGTGATTATTAGTATAGGTTTTAGCATTAGTATTAGAGTACAATGCAAATATAGATGTTATAAAGCGATTGTCAAAACCAAACTTTAGTAAAGTAGCTTTAAGATAATCCCAATTCACCCTATCAAAAGCTTTTTGGGCATCCAACGAGATAAATAGTGAAGGGAGATTATTAGAGCTAGCTATGTTAAACAAGTTCAAGATTCTTCTGGTACCGTCTGTTACTTGTCTTCCGGAGACAAACCCTACTTGATCATTTTTAACAAGATCAGGTAAAAGATTCTTTAATCGATCCGCTAAAATTTTTGAATATACTTTAATATCAGTGTTAATTAAAGAGATCGGACGATAATTTTTAACTTCTTCTGGGTTTCTAATGTCTTTGGGGATCAAAATGATAGTTGCCTCCGTCATTTCTTTGGGGAACGATCCAATACTAGAAGCGTGGTCAAAAAGAGATTTTAGGTGCGGGGATAAAATGTTGGAGAAAAACTTGAGATATTCGTTTGTGAACCCATCTGGGCCAGGGGATTTGTTAAGTTTAAGTTTGTCAATCGTTTTGGCAATTTCTTCTACAGTAAACGGTTGATTTAAAAGAGTTAGGTCCAAATTATCTAGTTGGGGAAGGGTCAATTTAGAAAGAAAAAGGTCAATCTCTTTTTGATTAGGAGTATGAACTAAGGGATCTTTTTTAAGATTATAGAGGGTTTCGAAATAATCCGCAAATATTTCGGCAATATCAGAGGGGTGTTGTTTCATTTCTCCTGAAGGGGATTTGATTTTAACAATCCTTCTACTTACGCGAGCTTGTTTAAGTTTACTTGTCATATATTTGGTGGGTTTGTTAATTGAAGCATACAGATTATATTTTGATGCTCTAACAATGGACTCGTACTTGGAAATAATTTTGGATCTCAACGCCTGTCTCAATTTCAGGATATCAAGATGGATAATATGGGATGGAGCAGACAGGGAATTTTGTTGTTTTTCTTTTGAAGCAATTTGGTTCTGGAGGTCAGCAATTTTTTGTCTTTTTTTTCTTTTTTGTATCTCGTGGAGAGTTGGATGAGACATCCTCTCAAGACCGCCTTGTGGGCGTTCCATAATGTAAATACGAAAACACTTCCCGCTTGGTTGGACCTTGAGCTAGAACATTATGGGACTAGTTCAATATCAGATTTTTTCTTTAAAGATCTGCTATCTCCTTCGATCATTACTTATCAACATCCTGTTGTAAATTCTATACTGACTATGTGGAGGAGTTTCACAAAATTAAAGAAAGGCGACGACAGGAAAAGCATTTTGAAAAAATTCCCATTAAAATTATTATCAAAAATATATAAATGTCCAGTTCCAGAGGAGTGGTGCAGCTCTAAAATTAATACGGTAGGGGATTTATGGGACGGACAAAATTTTTTACCCTTTAATGAAATTAAAAATAAATTTCATGTCCCGTCTACACATTTCACCTCTTATCTACTTCTGAAAGATCTTCTGCGGAAATTTTTGACTAGTAGAGCTTTGAATTCGGATATTGTGGCCTCCATGTTTGCAAATGTTGCTCTTAAGTCGACTTGGAGTCTTAAAAACATATATTCCCACCCTAATGACAACACCGAACTCTTTAAAAATGTATACATTCAAAGATGGGAAAGGGATTTTAACATAAAATTTGATGAAGACCAATGGGGGAAGGCCATAAAGTTTTCAAATGCATCTACTATTTCGGCGACTTTACAGGAGTCTTTCTTTAAAACTTTAATTAGATGGCATTACACTCCGATTAGGTTAGCTCATATAGATAATAAATACTCCCCTCTATGCTGGAGGAATTGTGGTTTACCAGGTAACCTGTACCACATTTTCTGGAGCTGTCCTAAATTGAAGAGATTGTGGAAAGAAGTTACGAATCATATAAATACTCTCTCTGACAACGCAGTGAAGGTCACCCCACAAATGGCATTACTTTCTTTGGGCACTGAAGAAATAAATCCTGTTATTCGATTTGTAATGATACATACTTTTTTGGTGACCAAAAACGCTATAGCTTTCTGGTGGCTTAAAACTGATTTACCTTCTTTTGCTGATATTTTAGGTAAATTACGGACTCATAATTCTATGGAGAAAAGATTTGCCTTTATTAATGGTACTCTCCATAAATATCACACTAAATGGGATGTTTGGAATTTGAAATTTTCTTAATTTATGTTATCTAACACTCTACTGTAAACTCAATATGACAATGTTGGTTCCTTTTTTGAGAGGATTGCATTCAAGCGATGTATTATATTTGTTTCTTATGTACACTACTTGTATTAAACAATTTTATTTAATGTGTGATGTAACACGTAGAGTAGAGTTCTCTACTTTTTACTTTGTCCATTTACCCTTTCCCTCTATACTTGAAACTTTAATAAAAATATTTAAACAAAAAAGCATGAGTTTGCAACTACTTTACTTTTGGAGAAAATTCAAAACATTCATTATTCAATAGGGCCCAAAATATCAAAAACCAGCGGTTTGAATGAACACACATTTCTTGGTAGAATCATGCAGGACTGAAATTTTTGATGTTTTTCTACTCCTCTCATGAGCCCAAACAAGTCTCTAAAAGCAATAGCTTGCAACTACTTTACTTTTGGAGAAAATTCAAAACATTCATTATTCAATAGAACCCAATAGCAAAAATCAGCGTTTTGAATGAAGAATCACATTTCTTGGTAGAATCATGCAGGATTGAAATTATTGATGGTTTTTTACTCCTCTCAACAGCCCAAACAAGTTTCTAAAAGGATGAGTTTGCAACTACTTTACTTTTGGAGAAAATTCAAAACATTCATTATTCAATAGGGCCCAAAATATCAAAAACCAGCGGTTTGAATGAACACACATTTCTTGGTAGAATCGTGCAGGACTGAAATTTTTGATGTTTTTCTACTCCTCTCATGAGCCCAAACAAGTCTATAAAAGGATGAGTTTGCAACTACTTTACTTTTGGAGAAAATTCAAAACATTCATTATTCAATAGAACCCAATAGCAAAAATCAGCGTTTTGAATGAAGAATCACATTTCTTGGTAGAATCATGCAGGATTGAAATTTTTGATGGTTTTTTACTCCTCTCAACAGCCCAAACAAGTTTCCAAAAGGATGAGTTTGCAACTACTTTACTTTTGGAGAAAATTCAAAACATTCATTATACAATAGGGCCCAAACTATCAAAAACCAGCGGTTTGAATGAACACTCACATTTCTTGGTAGAATCGTGCAGGACTGAAATTTTTGATGTTTTTCTACTCCGCTCATGAGCACAAACAAGTCTCTAAAAGGATGAGTTTGCAACTACTTTACTTTTGGAGAAAATTCAAAACATTCAATTGACATTCATTGAATTTTCTCCAAAAGTAAAGTTGTTGCAAACTCATCCTTTTAGAGACGTGTTTGGGCTCATGAGAGGAGTAGAAAAACATCAAAAATTTCAGTCCTGCACGATTCTACCAAGAAATATGTGTTCATTCAAACCGCTGGTTTTTGATATTTTGGGCCCTATTGAATAATGAATGTTTTGAATTTTCTCCAAAAGTAAAGTAGTTGCAAACTCATCCTTTTAGAAACTTGTTTGGGCTGTTGAGAGGAGTAAAAAACCATCAAAAATTTCAATCCTGCATGATTCTACCAAGAAATGTGATTCTTCATTCAAAACGCTGGTTTTTGCTAGTGGGCTCTATTGAATAATGAATGTTTTGAATTTTCTCCAAAAGTAAAGTAGTTGCAAACTCATCCTTTTAGAGTCTTGTTTGGGCTCATGAGAGGAGTAGAAAAACAGCAGCAGCAGCAGCAGCTAGGTGCGCTGCTTGCCTGCAGTAAATAGGATGTGTTCCATCCATGGAACACTGTGATAGGAATCATGCCATTCATAGAACACAATGCTTGGATGTGTTCTATTCCTGGAACAATGGGGCCACGTGTCACAATGGGACGACGTGTCACAATGGGCAGCCCACAGTCTGTAGCAGATGCTCAGTAGTAGTCAGCTTCAGTCTGCTGAAGGAGCCTAAGCAGACAGGTGGGCGATGCTCGCCAGGGAGATGGAAAAATAGCTTGCTCACTTCACTCCACGCATCATTTCAGTATCTGCAGTTCCTCTGAGAATGGTGCACTCACTCTCTTAAGCGGTTTCCAAAGACAGATTGAATTTAAATTGGGATACACAAGTAATGTTTTCAAAGCATGATTTGAATGCTTTTTTCAAATGTCGTTGCTCTGTAATTAGTTTTTCTTGGTCCAAGTTGCACATTTCCAATTCCTTAGCCTTGATTTAACTTGACCAACTCTTCTACTACTACTACTACTACTCTTATTCACCTCTATATGGGAGGCATTGCACTGTATTCAATCTGCCAGTAAAATAACGATCTATCTTGGCCTTTGCTGCTTGGTAGGTACAGGTGTGACAAGCTGCAGTAATGTGTTTGGCTTTGGATAGCTACATTTCTGCACACCCACCTGCTACAAGGCCTGCAGCCCCTTCCCCTCAGTACTTCCCCAGTCTTAATTCAAGCATTCAATTCCTACCACATCCCTCATGCAATATGTCGTTTCATTTTTGAAACATTGTCCCCCTCTTGTGGCCTTCCAACTTTGAAATTTACTGTTCAATTGTGAATTAATTCATATATGAATTAAATGGAAAAGCAACGATTTATCTGGCGAGTTATTTGAATGTTCGGCCTACGTCCACCTGTCTGACAGACGGTATTCTAGTGGCTTGTAGCAGCAGCAGCAGCAGCAGCTAGGTGCGCTGCTTGCCTGCAGTAAATAGGATGTGTTCCATCAATGGAACACTGTGATAGGAATCATGCCATTCATAGAACACAATGCTTGGATGTGTTCTATTCCTGGAACAATGGGACCACGTGTCACAATGGGACCACGTGTCACAATGGGCAGCCCACAGTCTGTAGCAGCTGCGCAGTAGTAGCCAGCTTCAGTCTGCTGAGGGAGCCTCAGCAGACAGGTGGGCGATGCTCGCCAGGGAGATGGAAAAATAGCTTGCTCACTTCACTCCACGCATCATTTCAGTATCTGCAGTTCCTCTGAGAATGGTGCACTCACTCTCTTAAGCGGTTTCCAAAGACAGATTGAATTGAAATCGGGATACACAAGTAGTGTTTTCAAAGCATGATTTTAATGCTTTTTTCAAATGTCGTTGCTCTGTAATTAGTTTTTCTTGGTCCAAGTTGCACATTTCCAATTCCTTAGCCTTGATTTAACTTGACCAACTCTTCTACTACTTCTACTACTACTCTTATTCACCTCTATATGGGAGGCATTGCACTGTATTCAATCTGTCAGTAAAATAACGATCTATCTTGGCCTTTGCTGCTTGGTAGGTACAGGTGTGACAAGCTGCAGTAATGTGTTTGGCTTTGGATAGCTACATTTCTGCACACCCACCTGCTACAAGGCCTGCAGCCCCTTCCCCTCAGTACTTCCCCAGTCTTAATTCAAGCATTCAATTCCTACCACATCCCTCATGCAATGATATGTCGTTTCATTTTTGAAACATTGTCCCCCTCTTGTGGCCTTCCAACTTTGAAATTTACTGTTCAATTTTGAATTAATTCATATATGAATTAAATGGAAAAGCAACGATTTATCTGGCGAGTTATTTGAATGTTCGGCCTACGTCCACCTGTCTGACAGACGGTATTCTAGTGGCTTGTAGCAGCAGCAGCAGCAGCAGCAGCAGCTAGGTGCGCTGCTTGCCTGCAGTAAATAGGATGTGTTCCATCAATGGAACACTGTGATAGGAATCATGCCATTCATAGAACACAATGCTTGGATGTGTTCTATTCCTGGAACAATGGGACCACGTGTCACAATGGGACCACGTGTCACAATGGGCAGCCCACAGTCTGTAGCAGCTGCGCAGTAGTAGTCAGCTTCAGTCTGCTGAGGGAGCCTCAGCAGACAGGTGGGCGATGCTCGCCAGGGAGATGGAAAAATAGCTTGCTCACTTCACTCCACGCATCATTTCAGTATCTGCAGTTCCTCTGAGAATGGTGCACTCACTCTCTAAAGCGGTTTCCGAAGACAGATTGAATTGAAATCGGGATACACAAGTAGTGTTTTCAAAGCATGATTTGAATGCTTTTTTCAAATGTCGTTGCTCTGTAATTAGTTTTTCTTGGTCCAAGTTGCACATTTCCAATTCCTTAGCCTTGATTTAACTTGACCAACTCTTCTACTACTACTACTACTCTTATTCACCTCTATATGGGAGGCATTGCACTGTATTCAATCTGTCAGTAAAATAACGATCTATCTTGGCCTTTGCTGCTTGGTAGGTACAGGTATGACAAGCTGCAGTAATGTGTTTGGCTTTGGATAGCTACATTTCTGCACACCCACCTGCTACAAGGCCTGCAGCCCCTTACCCTCAGTACTTCCCCAGTCTTAATTCAAGCATTCAATTTCTACCACATCCCTCATGCAATGATATGTCGTTTCATTTTTGAAACATTGTCCCCCTCTTGTGGCCTTCCAACTTTGACATTTACTGTTCAATTTTGAATTAATTCATATATGAATTAAATGGAAAAGCAACGATTTATCTGGCGAGTTATTTGAATGTTCGGCCTACGTCCACCTGTCTGACAGACGGTATTCTAGTGGCTTTGGAGCAGCAGCAGCAGCAGCAGCAGCAGCTAGGTGCGCTGCTTGCCTGCAGTAAATAGGATGTGTTCCATCCATGGAACACTGTGATAGGAATCATGCCATTCATAGAACACAATGCTTGGATGTGTTCTATTCCTGGAACAATTTGACCACGTGTCACAATGGGACCACGTGTCACAATGGGCCGCCCACAGTCTGTAGCAGCTGCTCAGTAGTAGTCAGCTTCAGTCTGCTGAGGGAGCCTCAGCAGACAGGTGGGCGATGCTCGCCAGGGAGATGGAAAAATAGCTTGCTCACTTCACTCCACACATCATTTCAGTATCTGCAGTTCCTTTGAGAATGGTGCACTCACTCTCTTAAGTGGTTTCCAAAGACAGATTGAATTGAAATCGGGATACACAAGTAGTGTTTTCAAAGCATGATTTGAATGCTTTTTTCAAATGTCGTTGCTCTGTAATTAGTTTTTCTTGGTGCAAGTTGCACATTTCCAATTCCTTAGACTTGATTTAACTTGACCAACTCTTCTACTACTACTACTACTACTACTACTACTACTACTACTACTACTCTTATTCACCTCTATATGGGAGGCATTGCACTGTATTCAATCTGTCAGTAAAATAACGATCTATCTTGGCCTTTGCTGCTTGGTAGGTACAGGTGTGACAAGCTGCAGTAATGTGTTTGGCTTTGGATAGCTACATTTCTGCACACCCACCTGCTACAAGGCCTGCAGCCCCTTCCACTCAGTACTTCCCCAGTCTTAATTCAAGCATTCAATTCCTACCACATCCCTCATGCAATGATATGTCGTTTCGTTTTTGAAACATTGTCCCCCTCTTGTGGCCTTCCAACTTTGAAATTTACTGTTCAATTTTGAATTAATTCATATATGAATTAAATGGAAAAGCAACGATTTATCTGGTGAGTTATTTGAATGTTCGGCCTACGTCCACCTGTTTGACAGACGGTATTCTAGTGGCTTGTAGCAGCAGCAGCAGCTAGGTGCGCTGCTTGCCTGCAGTAAATAGGATGTGTTCCATCCATGGAACCCTGTGATAGGAATCATGCCATTCATAGAACACAATTCTTGGATGTGTTCTATTCCTGGAACAATGGTACCACGTGTCACAATGGTACCACGTGTCGCAATGGGCAGCCCACAGTCTGTAGCAGCTGCGCAGTAGTAGTCAGCTTCAGTCTGCTGAGGGAGCCTCAGCAGACAGGTGGGCGATGCTCGCCAGGGAGATGGAAAAATAGCTTGCTCACTTCACTCCACGCATCATTTCAGTATCTGCAGTTCCTCTGAGAATGGTGCACTCACTCTCTTAAGCGGTTTCCAAAGACAGATTGAATTGAAATCGGGATACACAAGTAGTGTTTTCAAAGCATGATTTGAATGCTTTTTTCAAATGTCGTTGCTCTGTAATTAGTTTTTCTTGGTCCAAGTTGCACATTTCCAATTCCTTAGCCTTGATTTAACTTGACCAACTCTTCTACTACTACTACTACTACTACTACTCTTATTCACCTCTATATGGGAGGCATTGCACTGTATTCAATCTGTCAGTAAAATAACGATCTATCTTGGCCTTTGCTGCTTGGTAGGTACAGGTGTGACAAGCTGCAGTAATGTGTTTGGCTTTGGATAGCTACATTTTTGCACTCCCACCTGCTACAAGGCCTGCAGCCCCTTCCCCTCAGTACTTCCCCAGTCTTAATTCAAGCATTCAATTCCTACCACATCCCTCATGCAATGATATGTCGTTTCATTTTTGAAACATTGTCCCCCTCTTGTGGCCATCCAACTTTGAAATTTACTGTTCAATTTTGAATTATTTCATATATGAATTAAATGGAAAAGCAACGATTTATCTGGCGAGTTATTTGAATGTTCGGCCTACGTCCACCTGTCTGACAGATGGTATTCTAGTGGCTTGTAGCAGCAGCAGCAGCAGCTAGGTGCGCTGCTTGCCTGCAGTAAATAGGATGTGTTCCATCCATGGAACACTGTGATAGGAATCATGCCATTCATAGAACACAATGCTTGGATGTGTTCTATTCCTGGAACAATGGGGCCACGTGTCACAATGGGACCACGTGTCACAATGGGCAGCCCACAGTCTGTAGCAGCTGCGCAGTAGTAGTCAGCTTCAGTCTGCTGACGGAGCCTCAGCAGACAGGTGGGCGATGCTCGCCAGGGAGATGGAAAAATAGCTTGCTCACTTCACTCCACGCATCATTTCAGTATCTGCAGTTCCTCTGAGAATGGTGCACTCACTCTCTTAAGCGGTTTCCAAAGACAGATTGAATTGAAATTGGGATACACAAGTAGTGTTTTCAAAGCATGATTTGAATGCTTTTTTCAAATGTCGTTGCTCTGTAATTAGTTTTTCTTGGTCCAAGTTGCACATTTCCAATTCCTTAGCCTTGATTTAACTTGACCAACTCTTCTACTACTACTACTAATCTTATTCACCTCTATATGGGAGGCATTGCACTGTATTCAATCTGTCAGTAAAATAACGATCTATCTTGGCCTTTGGTGCTTGGTAGGTACAGGTGTGACAAGCTGCAGTAATGTGTTTGGCTTTGGATAGCTACATTTCTGCACACCCACCTGCTACAAGGCCTGCAGCCCCTTCCCCTCAGTACTTCCCCAGTCTTAATTCAAGCATTCAATTCCTACCACATCCCTCATGCAATGATATGTCGTTTCATTTTTGAAACATTGTCCCCCTCTTGTGGCCTTCCAACTTTGAAATTTACTGTTCAATTTTGAATTAATTCATATATGAATTAAATGGAAAAGCAACGATTTATCTGGCGAGTTATTTGAATGTTCGGCCTACGTCCACCTGTCTAACAGACGGTATTCTAGTGGCTTGTAGCAGCAGCAGCAGCAGCAGCTAGGTACGCTGCTTGCCTGCAGTAAATAGGATGTGTTCCATCCATGGAACACTGTGATAGGAATCATGCCATTCATAGAACACAATGCTTGGATGTGTTCTATTCCTGGAACAATGGGACCACGTGTCACAATGGGACCACGTGTCACAATGGGCAGCCCACAGTCTGTAGCAGCTGCGCAGTAGTAGTCAGCTTCAGTCTGCTGAGGGAGCCTCAGCAGACAGGTGGGCGATGCTCGCCAGGGAGATGGAAAAATAGCTTGCTCACTTCACTCCACGCATCATTTCAGTATCTGCAGTTCTTCTGAGAATGGTGCACTCACTCTCTTAAGCGGTTTCCAAAGACAGACTGAATTGAAATCGGGATACACAAGTAGTGTTTTCAAAGCATGATTTGAATGCTTTTTTCAAATGTCGTTGCTCTGTAATTAGTTTTTCTTGGTCCAAGTTGCACATTTCCAATTCCTTAGCCTTGATTTAACTTGACCAACTCTTCTACTACTACTACTACTACTACTACTACTACTCTTATTCACCTCTATATGGGAGGCATTGCACTGTATTCAATCTGTCAGTAAAATAACGATCTATCTTGGCCTTTGCTGCTTGGTAGGTACAGGTGTGACAAGCTGCAGTAATGTGTTTGGCTTTGGATAGCTACATTTCTGCACACCCACCTGCTACAAGGCCTGCAGCCCCTTCCCCTCAGTACTTCCCCAGTCTTAATTCAAGCATTCAATTCCTACCACATCCCTCATGCAATGATATGTCGTTTCATTTTTGAAACATTGTCCCCCTCTTGTGGCCTTCCAACTTTGAAATTTACTGTTCAATTTTGAATTAATTCATATATGAATTAAATGGAAAAGCAACGATTTATCTGGCGAGTTATTTGAATGTTCGGCCTACGTCCACCTGTCTAACAGACGGTATTCTAGTGGCTTGTAGCAGCAGCAGCAGCAGCAGCAGCTAGGTGCGCTGCTTGCCTGCAGTAAATAGGATGTGTTCCATCCATGGAACACTGTGATAGGAATCATGCCATTCATAGAACACAATGCTTGTATGTGTTCTATTCCTGGAACAATGGGACCACGTGTCACAATGGGCAGCCCACAGTCTGTAGCAGCTGCGCAGTAGTAGTCAGCTTCAGTCTGCTGAGGGAGCCTCAGCAGACAGGTGGGCGATGCTCGCCAGGGAGATGGAAAAATAGCTTGCTCACTTCACTCCACGCATCATTTCAGTATCTGCAGTTCCTCTGAGAATGGTGCACTCACTCTCTTAAGCGGTTTCCAAAGACAGATTGAATTGAAATCGGGATACACAAGTAGTGTTTTCAAAGCATGATTTGAATGCTTTTTTCAAATGTCGTTGCTCTGTAATTAGTTTTTCTTGGTCCAAGTTGCACATTTCAAATTCCTTAGCCTTGATTTAACTTGACCAACTCTTCTACTACTACTACTCTTATTCACCTCTATATGGGAGGCATTGCACTGTATTCAATCTGTCAGTAAAATAACGATCTATCTTGGCCTTTGCTGCTTGGTAGGTACAGGTATGACAAGCTGCAGTAATGTGATTGGCTTTGGATAGCTACATTTCTGCACACCCACCTGCTACAAGGCCTGCAGCCCCTTCCCCTCAGTACTTCCCCAGTCTTAATTCAAGCATTCAATTCCTACCACATCCCTCATGCAATGATATGTCGTTTCATTTTTGAAACATTGTCCCCCTCTTGTGGCCTTCCAACTTTGAAATTTACTGTTCAATTTTGAATTAATTCATATATGAATTAAATGGAAAAGCAACGATTTATCTGGCGAGTTATTTGAATGTTCGGCCTACGTCCACCTGTCTGACAGACGGTATTCTAGTGGCTTGTAGCAGCTGCAGCAGCAGCAGCTAGGTGCGCTGCTTGCCTGCAGTAAATAGGATGTGTTCCATCCATGGAACACTGTGATAGGAATCATGCCATTCATAGAACACAATGCTTGGATGTATTCTATTCCTGGAACAATGGGACCACGTGTCACAATGGGACCACGTGTCACAATGGGCAGCCCACAGTCTGTAGCAGCTGCGCAGTAGTAGTCAGCTTCAGTCTGCTGAGGGAGCCTCAGCAGACAGGTGGGCGATGCTCGCCAGGGAGATGGAAAAATAGCTTGCTCACTTCACTCCACGCATCATTTCAGTATCTGCAGTTCCTCTGAGAATGGTGCACTCACTCTCTTAAGCGGTTTCCAAAGACAGATTGAATTGAAATTGGGATAAACAAGTAGTGTTTTCAAAGCATGATTAGAATGCTTTTTTCAAATGTCGTTGCTCTGTAATTAGTTTTTCTTGGTCCAAGTTGCACATTTCCAATTCCTTAGCCTTGATTTAACTTGACCAACTCTTCGGCCGGTTTCACATTAGCGCATTTTCAGCGCGCGCACGGCCGGGGGTAGCTCCGCCCCAGAGCCGGCTCTCTGCCCGGCGTGCCCGCCCCTTCCTTGTAGCGCCGCCTCCTAGCGCACAGCGGCGCCTGCGATCGGCGCACCCTATCTTTAGCATAGGGTGCGCAGATCGTGCGCAGGCCGTGCGCTAGTTGCGCTTTGACCTGCGCTGCGCACTTTTGACGGTGCGCCGTGCGCGCCAAAATCCGAAAAGTTTGATTTTGGCGCGCACGGCGCACCGTCAAAAGTGCGCAGCGCAGGTCAAAGCGCAACTAGCGCACGATCTTCGCACCCTATGCTAAAGATAGGGTGCGCCGATCGCAGGCGCCGCTGTCCGCTAGTAGGCGGCGCTACAAGCAAGGGGCGGGCACGCCGGGCAGAGAGCCGGCTCGGGGGCGGAGCTACCCCCGGCCGTGCACGCGCTGAAAAAGCGCTAATGTGAAACCAGCCTTCTACTATTACTACTACTACTACTACTACTACTACTACTACTACTACTACTACTACTACTACTACTACTACTCTTATTCACCTCTATATGGGAGGCATTGCACTGTATTCAATCTGTCAGTAAAATAACGATCTATCTTGGCCTTTGCTGCTTGGTAGGTACAGGTGTGACAAGCTGCAGTAATGTGTTTGGCTTTGGATAGCTACATTTCTGCATACCCACCTGCTACAAGGCCTGCAGCCCCTTCCCCTCAGTACTTCCCCAGTCTTAATTCAAGCATTCAATTCCTACCACATCCCTCATGCAATGATATGTCGTTTCATTTTTGAAACATTGTCCCCCTCTTGTGGCCTTCCAACTTTGAAATTTACTGTTCAATTTTGAATTAATTCATATATGAATTAAATGGAAAAGCAACGATTTATCTGGCGAGTTATTTGAATGTTCGGCCTACGTCCACCTGTCTGACAGACGGTATTCTAGTGGCTTGTAGCAGCAGCAGCAGCAGCTAGGTGCGCTGCTTGCCTGCAGTAAATAGGATGTGTTCCATCCATGGAACACTGTGATAGGAATCATGCCTTTCATAGAACACAATGCTTGGATGTGTTCTATTCCTGGAACAATGGGACCACATGTCACAATGGGACCACGAGTCACAATGGGCAGCCCACAGTCTGTAGCAGCTGCGCAGTAGTAGTCAGCTTCAGTCTGCTGAGGGAGCCTCAGCATACAGGTGGGCGATGCTCGCCAGGGAGATGGAAAAAGAGCTTGCTCACTTCACTCCACGCATCATTTCAGTATCTGCAGTTCCTCTGAGAATGGTGCACTCACTCTCTTAAGCGCTTTCCAAAGACAGATTGAATTGAAATCGGGATACACAAGTAGTGTTTTCAAAGCATGATTTGAATGCTTTTTTCAAATGTCGTTGCTCTGTAATTAGTTTTTCTTGGTCCAAGTTGCACATTTCCAATTCCTTAGCCTTAATCAAAACTTCTACTACTACTACTACTACTACTACTACTACTACTCTTATTCACCTCTGTATGGGAGGCATTGCACTGTATTCAATCTGTCAGTAAAATAACGATCTATCTTGGCCTTTGCTGCTTGGTAGGTACAGGTGTGACAAGCTGCAGTAATGTGTTTGGCTTTGGATAGCTACATTTCTGCACAGCCACCTGCTACAAGGCCTGCAGCCCCTTCCCCTCAGTACTTCCCCAGTCTTAATTCAAGCATTCAATTCCTACCACATCCCTCATGCAATGATATGTCGCTTCATTTTTGAAACATTGTCCCCCTCTTGTGGCCTTCCAACTTTGAAATTTACTGTTCAATTTTGAATTAATTCATATATGAATTAAATGGAAAAGCAACGATTTATCTGGTGAGTTATTTGAATGTTCGGCCTACGTCCACCTGTCTGACAGACGGTATTCTAGTGACTTGTAGCAGCAGCAGCAGCTAGGTGTGCTGCTTGCCTGCAGTAAATAGGATGTGTTTCATCCATGGAACACTGTTATAGGAATCATGCCATTCATAGAACACAATGCTTGGATGTGTTCTATTCCTGGAACAATGGGACCACGTGTCACAATGGGACCACGTGTCACAATGGGCAGCCCACAGTCTGTAGCATCTGCGCAGTAGTAGTCAGCTTCAGTCTGCTGAGGGAGCCTCAGCAGACAGGTGGGCGATGCTCGCCAGGGAGATGGAAAAAGAGCTTGCTCACTTCACTCCACGCATCATTTCAGTATCTGCAGTTCCTCTGAGAATGGTGCACTCACTCTCTTAAGCGGTTTCCAAAGACAGATTGAATTGAAATCGGGATACACAAGTAGTGTTTTCAAAGCATGATTTGAATGCTTTTTTCAAATGTCGTTGCTCTGTAATTAGTGTCATGATCCAGGACGGGATTTCGCTTTGACCCGTCCTGGTTAGACTAGGGGTTAATTGTGCTGCCTCTCTCTGGCAGCAGGAGGCTATTTAGTGCTCACTGGACCTGGGTCCGGTGTCAGTTATACTCCTGCCCTCGGCTGAGTTAAGTGACCTCTTGTATACGTGTGCCTTGTGCCTGATATCTTGCTTGTTTGTTCGGTTGTGATCTGGTTCTGTCCCTGTTACGAGTTCTGCCTGACCCTCTTGTACTGCGCTACCTCTCGTGTATGACTCTCTGCTTGTGACCCGACTCCTCTCTGCTCGTCCCCTTGGTACCACGTCGCCCTCTTGTGTATGACCTTTGGCTCTGTCTGACTACCCGTCTGTTCGTCCCTCCTGTACCTCGTTCGCCCGTACTGTGTGTGACCTCTGTTTTGCCTGACTCTGAGTTGTTGTATGGTGTCCTGTCCTATCTGAATACAGGACGCTAAGCCCCGCCCCCTTGCAGTCACATGACCATAGGTCCCGTGCAGACTATTCAGTTTCAGTGTCCGCAGGTCCTATGCATCTTTACTTTCCAGCACTGACTGGACCCTGACACTATTAGCCTGAAGCACGCATGGTCACCTCTGCTGCCCTGCTCCACAGGTATCTTTTAGCACTGCTTCTGTACTCAGGACACACGCACTGGCTCTATGAGCAAGTGCAGTGCGGTGTCTCTGACATTATAACTGACCCATACCATTTTTTTTTTCTCTGCTCCCATTCACCTGTGTGTGTGATGGATCCTGTGCACGCTCTTTCTGAGCAGGTTAAGCATCTGACGCAGATGTCTCAGAAACTCTTTGGAGAACAAAGAGTCCTGGCTCAGTCTCAGCAGCTGATCGCCGACACTGTGCAGGGGGTTCTTTCATGGGGGGCTCGGGATGTTACATTAATTTCCCCTGAGTCTCCAGTGAAGTTACCAGATACCTTTTCTGGAGATAAAAATGACTTCAGAGTTTTCAAGGAGGGCTGTAAGCTTTTTTTTCCTTAAGACCACACTCTTCTGGGGATGAAAGTCAGAGAGTGGGGGTCATTATGTCTCTGTTAAGGGGAGCCCCCCAAGCTTGGGCTTTCTCCCTTCCTACCACGGCCCCTGAGTGTATGACTGTGGATGCATTTTTTGAGGCCCTGGGGCATATTTATGATGAGCCTGATCGGGTGCGTATGGCTGAGGACAGGCTGATGAATGTTTGCCAGGGGAAACACTCAGCCGAGTGGTTTTGCTCAGAGTTCAGACGCTGGGCTGCTGAGGTCTGCTGGAACGACGCCGCTCTCCGGGGGTTGTTTTGCAGAGGCCTGTCTGAGCATCTGAAAGACGCCTTGGCTCTCCACCCCCCACCTGATGCCCTGGAGGAAGCTATGACACAGGCCGTCCGAATGGATAGCAGGTTACGGGCAAGGGGAGTGATACAAACCGAGACATCATTGTTCTCCCAAGGAAGGGGAGCCAGTTCTTCACTGAAAATCACGGCGATGGGAACCATCAACCGTAAGGAGGAAGAAAGGAGGCAACGGCACGTGAGAAAATGCTGTGTTCACAGTGGCGAGTCTGGACATGGGAAAAAGGATTGCCCCTCCCGGCCACTAACCAACAAACGACTGAGCCCGGGTGATTATCGTGGAGGTCGCCCAGGCTCTCAGGTACCCTTTTCTGCATTTTCTAAAATGTCATTCCAAGTGGAACTTTGTTGTGGGGGTGTCTCCACATCCACAACTGCCTTCGTGGATTGCGGTTCATGATTGAACTTTATTGACTCTGACTTGGTGGCCAGGTGTAAGTTAGGGACAGTTAGGTTGGAGACTCCGATTCACCTTGTTGCTATTGACAAAACACCACTGGGTAAGAATGACATTGTGTTTTGTAATGAAGAGTTTCTCCTTAAAGTGAGTTCCTTACATCAGGAACGTATTTCATGTTTTGTAATGAACAACCTGCCTGCGGGACTGGTGTTGGGGTTCCCCTGGTTACAGCTGCATAATCCTGTGATTAATTGGGAATCTCGGGATATTGTTAAATGGGGTCCCTATTGCTCTGAGAAATGTCTTGTTTCTGTGTCTGTGTCGTCCGTGGGTCTAGAAGGCATTCCGGAGTGCCTGATAGATTATACTGACGTTTTCTCCGAAAAAGAGGCTGAGGTTTTACCACCACACCGCCCATTTGATTGTGCCATTGACCTGGTTCCAGGTGCTAAATTGCCCAAAGCCCGCCTGTATAACCTCTCGGGTCCGGAATGGGCTGCGATGAAGGAATATATTTCTGAGAGCCTCCGTAAGGGACATATTCGTCCTTCTGTTTCTCCTGTGGCGGCAGGGTTCTTTTTTGTAAAAAAAAAAAAAAGACGGTGGTTTGCGCCCATGCCTCGATTGTCATGAGTTAAATAAAATAACTGTGAGGAATACTTATCCCCTTCCACTTATTCCTGATTTATACAATCAGTTGTCCGGACCTAAGTGGTTTTCAAAATTAGACCTACGGGGAGCGTATAACCTTATCCGAGTCCGGGATGGAGATGAATGGAAGACCGCCTTTCTCACTACTGAAGGGTTGTTTGAAAATTTGGTCATGCCCTTCGGCCTGACCAACGCTCCAGCGGTCTTCCAAAATTTCATAAATCATGTGTTCTCCGATTTGATTGGACGTTTTATGGTGGTGTATTTGGATGACATTTTAATCTACTCGCCTGATAAACAGACTCACATTGGTCATGTTCGGGCAGTTCTCCAAAGGCTCAGGGAGAACTGTCTGTTTTCTAAACTTGAAAAATGTTTATTTTTTGTTCAGGAACTGTCCTTTCTGGGGTTCATCGTGTCTGCTGAAGGGTATCGCATGGATCCTAATAAGGTGCAGGCCATTCTCGAGTGGGTTCAACCGTGTGATTTGAAGGGTCTGCAACGTTTCCTAGGGTTCGCTAATTATTATCGGAAATTTATAAGGGGGTTCTCACAGGTGGTTAAACCCCTCACAGACATGACTCAAAAGGGGGCCGATATCAAGAATTGGTCAACCGCAGCGGTAGCGGCATTTCAGTTTTTGAAAAAATGTTTCATGTCGGCCCCGGTTCTTATCCAACCGGACCCCTCTGAACCATTTATTGTTGAGGTAGACGCCTCAGAGGTGGGGGTGGGGGCGGTATTGTCCCAGGGACCCGCCACTTTGACCAATTTAAGACCTTGCGCCTTTTTCTCAAAGAAGTTCTCTCCGGCAGAGAGAAACTATGATGTGGGGAATCGGGAACTTCTGGCCGTAAAATTGGCTTTTGCAGAATGGAGGCATTTTTTGGAGGGGGCTGTCCATCCTATAACGGTAATCACGGACCAAAAAAACCTAGCTTACATCGAGTCTGCTAAAAGGTTAACTCCCAGACAGGCTAGATGGTCACTTTTTTTTTCTCGATTCAACTTCTCGATCACTTTCCGACCAGGATCCAAGAATATCAGAGCGGATGCGTTGTCACGCAGTCTAGATCCGGTGTCCCCCCCGGAACCTCCATCCTCCATTCTTCAGCCTGGGGTGGTGGTGGCAGAGATTTCTAATGTGTTGGAACGAGAGATTCGAGAAGCCCAGGCTCTTGCACCTCCAGCTAAGCCGGTGGATAAACTTTATGTGCCAGCTCAGTTTCGTCTCAAGGTCCTCCAGGAGTTCCATGACTCAGTTCTGAGTGGACATCCAGGGATCTCAGCGACCCGGAAGGCCATTGCTAGAATGTTCTGGTGGTCTTCTTTAGCCTCTGATGTTGGGGATTATGTGTCTGCATGTGAGGTTTGTGCCCGTGCGAAAACTCCCCATAACCAGCCGGCCGGGGAATTGGTACCACTGCCAATTCCTGAGAGACCATGGACTCATCTGTCCATGGATTTCATCACCAACCTTCCCCCTTCCAAGGGTAATACCGTGGTCTGGGTCGTAGTGGACAGGTTTAGTAAGCAGGCACATTTTGTACCTTTGGCAGCTCTACCTAATGCGGAAACATTGTCCAGATTGTTTGTGGAGCATGTGGTGTCTGATAGGGGAGTGCAATTTGTGTCCAGAATTTGGAGAGATTTTTGTAGGAGGTTGGGTATTAGTCTGTCCTTTTCATCCGCCTACCATCCAGAGACTAATGGGCAGACTGAGCGGACCAATCAGTCTCTGGAGCAAATTCTGCGTTGTTTGACCTCAGCCCGACAGGATGATTGGTGTTCTGTGTTACCATTGGCTGAGTTTGCTTTTAACAACCGCACTAACCAGTCTACGGGTACATCTCCTTTTTTTTGCAATTATGGGTTTCATCCTCATTTTGGAGAATTTTCCCGTTTGAATTCTGGGTGTCCTGGGGTGGACGAGTCGATCCAGCGGTTGGGGGAGGTATGGCGGGAGGTCCAGAATAACATTACGAAGGCCCAGGACAAATTTAAATTTTTTGCGGACAAAAAACGATCCGTGGGTCCAGTGTTTCAGGTCGGGGATAAGGTATGGTTATCCACCAAAAATATAAGGCTCAAGGTCCCCTCTGCGACGCTTAGACCCAAGTTTATAGGTCCCTATGTAATTACCGAAGCAGTTAACCCGGTGGCTTTTTGGTTGCAGCTCCCGCCATCTCTGCGGATCCCAAATGTTTTCCATAAGGCCCTTTTGAAACCTGTGAGGTCCAGTGAGGAGGGATCATCATCTTCCCCGACACCGGTTTTGGTAGATGGGCAGGCTGAGTACGAGGTGGAACGAATTGTCGACTCCAGGTTGGTCCGTCGCGCCCTTCAGTATTTGATACATTGGAAGGGCTACGGTCCTGAGGAACGCTCGTGGGTTCCTGCTCGATCAGTTCATGCGGATCGATTGATCCGAGCCTTTCACGCCAAGTACCCTGAGAGACCTGGGGGTCCGGTGGCCCCCCATTGAGAGGAGGGTACTGTCATGATCCAGGACGGGATTTCGCTTTGACCCGTCCTGGTTAGACTAGGGGTTAATTGTGCTGCCTCTCTCTGGCAGCAGGAGGCTATTTAGTGCTCACTGGACCTGGGTCCGGTGTCAGTTATACTCCTGCCCTCGGCTGAGTTAAGTGACCTCTTGTATACGTGTGCCTTGTGCCTGATATCTTGCTTGTTTGTTCGGTTGTGATCTGGTTCTGTCCCTGTTACGAGTTCTGCATGACCCTCTTGTAATGCGCTACCTCTCGTGTATGACTCTCTGCTTGTGACCTGACTCCTCTCTGCTCGTCCCCTTGGTACCACGTCGCCCTCTTGTGTATGACCTTTGGCTCTGTCTGACTACCCGTCTGTTCGTCCCTCCTGTACCTCGTTCGCCCGTACTGTGTGTGACCTCTGCTTTGCCTGACTGAGTTGTTGTATGGTGTCCTGTCCTATCTGAATACAGGACGCTAAGCCCCGCCCCCTTGCAGTCACATGACCATAGGTCCCATGCAGACTATTCAGTTTCAGTGTCCGCAGGTCCTATGCATCTTTACTTTCCAGCACTGACTGGACCCTGACACTATTAGCCTGAAGCACGCATGGTCACCTCTGCTGCCCTGCTCCACAGGTATCTTTTAGCACTGCTTCTGTACTCAGGACACACGCACTGGCTCTATGAGCAAGTGCAGTGCGGTGTCTCTGACATTTAGTTTTTCTTGGCCCAAGTTGCACATTTCCAATTCCTTAGCCTTGATTTAACTTGACTAACACTTCTACTACTACTACTACTACTACTACTACTACTACTACTACTACTACTACTACTACTACTACTACTACTACTACTACTACTACTACTACTACTCTTATTCACCTCTATATGGGAGGCATTGCACTGTATTCAATCTGTCAGTAAAATAACGATCTATCTTGGCCTTTGCTGCTTGGTAGGTACAGGTGTGACAATCTGCAGTAATGTGTTTGGCTTTGGATAGATACATTTCTGCACACCCACCTGCTACAAGGCCTGCAGCCCCTTCCCCTCAGTACTTCCCCAGTCTTAATTCAAGCATTCAATTCCTACCACATCCCTCATGCAATGATATGTCGTTTCATTTTTGAAACATTGTCTCCCTCTTGTGGCCTTCCAACTTTGAAATTTACTGTTCAATTTTGAATTAATTCATATATGAATTAAATGGAAAAGCAACGATTTATCTGGCGAGTTATTTGAATGTTTGGCCTACGTCCACCTGTCTGACAGACGGTATACTAGTGTCTTGTAGCAGCAGCAGCAGCAGCTAGGTGCCCTGCTTGCCTGCAGTAAATAGGATGTGTTCCATCCATGGAACACTGTGATAGGAATCATGCCATTCATAGAACACAATGCTTGGATGTGTTCTATTCCTGGAACAATGGGACCACGTGTCACAATGGGACCACGTGTCACAATGGGCAGCCCACAGTCTGTAGCAGCTGCGCAGTAGTAGTCAGCTTCAGTCTGCTGAGGGAGCCTCAGCAGATAGGTGGGCGATGCTCGCCAGGGAGATGGAAAAAGAGCTTGCTCACTTCACTCCATGCATCATTTCAGTATCTGCAGTTCCTCTGAGAATGGTGCACTCACTCTCTTAAGCGGTTTCCAAAGACAGATTGAATTGAAATCGGGATACACAAATAGTGTTTTCAAAGCATGATTTGAATGCTTTTTTCAAATGTCGTTGCTCTGTAATTAGTTTTTCTTGGTCCAAGTTGCACATTTCCAATTCCTTAGCCTTGATTTAACTTGACCAACTCTTCTACTACTACTACTACTACTACTACTACTACTACTACTACTACTAGTACTACTACTACTCTTATTCACCTCTATATGGGAGGCATTGCACTGTATTCAATCTGTCAGTAAAATAACGATCCATCTTGGCCTTTGCTGCTTGGTAGGTACAGGTGTGACAAGCTGCATTAATGTGTTTGGCTTTGGATAGCTACATTTCTGCACACCCACCTGCTACAAGGCCTGCAGCCCCTTCCCCTCAGTACTTCCCCAGTCTTAATTCAAGCATTCAATTCCTACCACATCCCTCATGCAATGATATGTCGTTTCATTTTTGAAACATTGTCCCCCTCTTGTGGCCTTCCAACTTTGAAATTTACTGTTCAATTTTGAATTAATTCATATATGAATTAAATGGAAAAGCAACGATTTATCTGGCGAGTTATTTGAATGTTCGGCCTATGTCCACCTGTCTGACAGACGGTATTCTAGTGGCTTGTAGCAGCAGCAGCAGCAGCTAGGTGCGCTGCTTGCCTGCAGTAAATAGGATGTGTTCCATCCATGGAACACTGTGATAGGAATCATGCCTTTCATAGAACACAATGCTTGGATGTGTTCTATTCCTGGAAAAATGGGACCATGTGTCACAATGGGACCACGTGTCACAATGGGCAGCCCACAGTCTGTAGCAGCTGCGCAGTAGTAGTCAGCTTCAGTCTGCTGAGGGAGCCTCAGCATACAGGTGGGCGATGCTCGCCAGGGAGATGGAAAAAGAGCTTGCTCACTTCACTCCACGCATCATTTCAGTATCTGCAGTTCCTCTGAGAATGGTGCACTCAATCTCTTAAAGGGAAGGTGCCGCAATTTTATATAATTTGCAAAAAAATAGTAAGTTACAAAACATGTTGTTTCAGCAAATGTACTAACCAGGATTTATGGTTTGTTTGTAATAATGTTTTCATGTAGCCACTGGGCGCTGACATCTTGATTTGCAGATCTGTGGAGGACTCATACAGTCTGCAAATATGGCCGTCCCTGCACATAGGAAACTGCGATCGGCTTCCGACCGCACATTGCAGCCTCAGTAGCAGAGAACTGGGCACGCCCCTGTGGGCTGCACCATTCACTGCTGTAGGTGTGGCTGGGCGCCATTTTACTGTAGCCCAGTGCTATCTGCTGAGCTCCACTTACCCTCTATCACAGGACCACTTGTGGCATAACGGGTCCTGTGTTGTGAGGAGAGGCTGAAGAAAAGGAGAAGGTGGTCAGCAGAGAAGAGAAGCGCTCACTGGAGCCGGAGGATGGAGAGTGGTGAGTGCGGGTGACTTTCATCTATGCTCCTCTGTACTGCTTACTCCAGGCTCAGCCCTGTGCTTCCTGCTCCAGCGTCCTCCTGCTCTGTCTCCGCCTCCTCACTCACAGCCCCAGTGATCTCCGGTAATCTGACACCTTTGCTTTTATGGCTGTCTGAGGAGGACAGTGACTTATACAGCCCATAGTCTTGTGTATAATTGGGGGGGGGCTGGAAGTTTCACCAGTGTGGGCATATCTGTAATACTGTCTGCTGAGCCGTGTATCTAATCCTCTCCTGTGTGATACTGCCTGCTGAGCCGTGCATCTAATCCTATTCTGTGTGATACTGCCTGCTGAGCCGTGCATCTAATCCTCTTCTGTGTGATACTGCCTGCTGAGCCGTGTATCTAACCCTATCCTGTGTGATATTGCCTGCTGAGCCGTGTATCTAATCCTCTCCTGTGTGATACTGACTGCTGAGCCGTGTATCTAATCCTCTCCTGTGTGATACTGACTGCTGAGCCGTGTATGTAATCCTATCCTGTGTGATACTGTATTCTGAGCCGGGTATCTAATCCTCTCCTGTGTGATACTGTCTGCTGAGCTGTGTATCTAATCCTATCCTGTGTGATACTGTATTCTGAGCCGGGTATCTAATCCTCTCCTGTGTGATACTTTCTGCTGAGCCGTGTATCTAATCCTCTCCTGTGTGATACTGTCTGCTGAGCCGTGTATCTAATCCTATCCTGTGTGATACTGTATTCTGAGCCGGGTATCTAATCCTCTCCTGTGTGATACTTTCTGCTGAGCCGTGTATCTAATCCTCTCCTGTGTGATACTGACTGCTGAGCCGTGTATCTAATCCTCTCCTG
Source organism: Dendrobates tinctorius (assembly GCF_039654945.1). NCBI lineage: Eukaryota > Metazoa > Chordata > Amphibia > Anura > Dendrobatidae > Dendrobates > Dendrobates tinctorius. The sequence goes on from NW_027361820.1 coordinate 410,237, forward strand.
TGTGATACTGCCTGCTGAGCCGTGCATCTAATCCTCTTCTGTGTGATACTGCCTGCTGAGCCGTGCATCTAATCCTCTTCTGTGTGATACTGTATTCTGAGCCGGGTATCTAATCCTCTTCTGTGTGATACTGCCTGCTGAGCCGTGCATCTAATCCTCTTCTGTGTGATACTGCCTGCTGAGCCGTGTATCTAATCCTCTCCTGTGTGATACTGACTGCTGAGCCATGTATGTAATCCTATCCTGTGTGATACTGACTGCTGAGCCGTGTATCTAATCCTATCCTGTGTGATACTGTATTCTGAGCCGTGTATCTAATCCTCTCCTGTGTGATGCTGCCTACTGAGCCGTGTATCTAATCCTTTCCCGTGTGATACTGCCTGCTGAGCCGTGTATCTAATCCTCTCCTTTGTGATGCTGCCTGCTGAGCCATGTATCTAATCCTATCCCGTGTGATACTGCTCTCCTGAAATACTCTGTGCTGCTGTCACTCTGCTCCCAGAATCCTTGCTGCCTGCCATCCTCGGTGACCGAAGACCCCATTCCTCTCCTCAGATCCCGTCCTGGCAATGTGTGAAACCGAGGGGACAGGGGCCTGATGTATGGTGGAAGGAGCAGGGCGACAGCAGCACAGAGTATTTCAGGAGAGCAGTGTGCTGGTCTGTGGGGGGCGCCCCGTTCGGTGCCAGGGATTGTACAAAGAGCGCTGTGTTTTATTCACATGGATGAACCGTCTGCTTGTCTGCTCCACAGAAATCCAGGAAACATGTCTGCTGATTGATGGCCTGTTGTGATCCAGACTTTACATGCAAAGACAGTCAGTAACTTTGCAAGCCCCATCAAAATGGCTGCTCACTGTGTCTATAGATGTCATAGGTTTTTGTGCCAGATTTCAGTAGCTGCTCCCCCTAGTGTTAACAAGTGGAAATGCCAAACTTTTTAAAATTATTTTTCATATTTTGCAAAATTAAAAACAAACGATAATATTTTTTAAGAAAATGTAAACATTAATTCTTTACATTTTTTCAATTGCTGAAAAAAAATTTTTTGGATGGCACCTTCCCTTTAAGCGGTTTCCAAAGACAGATTGAATTGAAGTCGGGATACACAAGTAGTGTTTTCAAAGCATGATTTGAATGCTTTTTTCAAATGTCGTTGCTCTGTAATAAGTTTTTCTTGGTCCAAGTTGCACATTTCCAATTCCTTAGCCTTGATTTAGCTTGACCAACTCTTCTACTACTACTACTACTACTACTACTACTACTACTACTACTACTACTACTACTACTACTACTACTACTACTACTACTACTACTACTAGAAACTACTACTCTTATTCACCTCTATATGGGAGGTATTGCACTGTATTCAATCTGTCAGTAAAATAACGATCTATCTTGGCCTTTGCTGCTTGGTAGGTACAGGTGTGACAAGCTGCAGTATTGTCTTTGCCTTTGGATAGCTACATTTCTGCACACCCACCTTCTACAAGGCCTGCAGCCCCTTCCCCTCAGTACTTCCCCAGTCTTAATTCAAGCATTCAATTCCTACCACATCCCTCATGCAATGATATGTCGTTTCATTTTTGAAACATTGTCCCCCTCTTGTGGCCTTCCAACTTTGAAATTTACTGTTCAATTTTGAATTAATTCATATATGAATTAAATGGAAAAGCAACGATTTATCTGGCGAGTTATTTGAATGTTCGGCCTACGTCCACCTGTCTGACAGACGGTATTCTAGTGGCTTGTAGCAGTAGCAGCAGCAGCAGCAGCTAGGTGCGCTGCTTGCCTGCAGTAAATAGGATGTGTCCCATCCATGGAACACTGTGATAGGAATCATGCCATTCATAGAACACAATGCTTGGATGTGTTCTATTCCTGGAACAATGGGACCACGTGTCACAATGGGACAACGTGTCACAATGGGCAGCCCACAGTCTGTAGCAGCTGCGCAGTAGTAGTCAGCTTCAGTCTGCTGAGGGAGCCTCAGCAGACAGGTGGGCGATGCTCGCCAGGGAGATGGAAAAAGAGCTTGCTCACTTCACTGCACGCATCATTTCAGTATCTGCAGTTCCTATGAGAATGGTGCACTCACTCTCTTAAGCGGTTTCCAAACACAGATTGAATTTGGGCCCTATTGAATAATGAATGTTTTGAATTTTCTCCAAAAGTAAAGTAGTTGCAAACTCATGCTTTTAGAGACTTGTTTGGGCTCATGAGAGTAGAAAAACATCAAAAATTTCAGTCCTGCATGATTCTACCAAGAAATGTGAGTGTTCATTCAAACCGCTGGTTTTTGATATTTTGGGCCCTATTGAATAATGAATGTTTTGAATTTTCTCCAAAAGTAAAGTAGTTGCAAACTCATCCTTTTAGAAACTTGTTTGGGCTGTTGAGAGGAGTAGAAAAACATCAAAAATTTCAGTCCTGCACGATTCTACCTAGAAATGTGAGTGTTCATTCAAACCGCTGGTTTTTGATAGTTTGGGCCCTATTGAATAATGAATGTTTTGAATTTTCTCCAAAAGTAAGGCCGGTTTCACATTAGCGCTTTTTCAGCGCGCGCACGGCCGGGGGTAGCTCCGCCCCCGAGCCGGCTCTCTGCCCGGCGTGCCCGCCCCTTGCTTGTAGCGCCGCCTACTAGCGGACAGCGGCGCCTGCGATCGGCGCACCCTATCTTTAGCATAGGGTGCGCAGATCGTGCGCAGGCCGTGCGCTAGTTGCGCTTTGACCTGCGCTGCGCATTTTTGACGGTGCGCCGTGCGCGCCAAAATCAAACTTTTCGGATTTTGGCGCGCACGGCGCACCGTCAAAAGTGCGCAGCACAGGTCAAAGCGCAACTAGCACACGGCCTGCGCACGATATGCGCACCCTATGCTAAAGATAGGGTGCGCCGATCGCAGGCGCCGCTGTCCGCTAGTAGGCGGCGCTACAAGCAAGGGGCGGGCACGCCGAGCAGAGAGCCGGATCGGGGGCGGAGCTACCCCCGGCTGTGCGCGCGCTGAAAAAGCGCTAATGTGAAACCGGCCTTAAGTAGTTGCAAACTCATCCTTTTAGCAAAAATCAGCGTTTTGAATGAAGAATTACATTTCTTGGTAGAATCATGCAGGATTGAAATTTTTGATGGTTTTTTACTCCTCTCAACAGCCCAAACAAGTTTCTAAAAGGATGAGTTTGCAACTACTTTACTTTTGGAGAAAACTCAAAACATTCATTATTCAATAGGGCCCAAAATATCAAAAACCAGCGGTTTGAATGAACACACATTTCTTGGTAGAATCGTGCAGGACTGAAATTTTTGATGTTTTTCTACTCCTCTCATGAGCCCAAACATGTCTCTAAAAGCATGAGCTTGCAACTACTTTACTTTTGGAGAAAATTCAAAACATTCATTATTCAATAGAACCCAATAGCAAAAATCAGCATTTTGAATGAAGAATCACATTTCTTGGTAGAATCATGCAGGATTGAAATTTTTGATGGTTTTTTACTCCTCTCAACAGCCCAAACAAGTTTCTAAAAGGATGAGTTTGCATCTTCTTTACTTTTGGAGAAAATTTAAAACATTCATTATTCAATAGGGCCCAAAATATCAAAAACCAGCGGTTTGAATGAACACACATTTCTTGGTAGAATCATGCAGTACTGAAATTTTTGATGTTTTTCTACTCCTCTCATGAGCCCAAACAAGTCTCTAAAAGGATGAGTTTGCAACTACTTTACTTTTGGAGAAAATTCAAAACATTCATTATTCAATAGAGCCCAATAGCAAAAATCAGGTTTTGAATGAAGAATCACATTTCTTGGTAGAATCATGCAGGATTGAAATTTTTGATGGTTTTTTACTCCTGTCAACAGCCCAAACAAGTTTCTAAAAGGATGAGTTTGCAACTACTTTACTTTTGGAGAAAATTCAAAACATTCATTATTCAATATGGCCCAAACTATCAAAAACCAGCGGTTTGAATGAACACTCACATTTCTTGGTAGAATCGTGCAGGACTGAAATTTTGGATGTTTTTCTACTCCTCTCATGAGCACAAACAAGTCTCTAAAAGCATGAGTTTGCAACTACTTTACTTTTGGAGAAAATTCAAAACATTCATTATTCAATAGAGCCCAATAGCAAAAATCAGGTTTTGAATGAAGAATCACATTTCTTGGTAGAATCATGCAGGATTGAAATTTTTGATGGTTTTTTACTCCTCTCAACAGCCCAAACAAGTTTCTAAAAGGATGAGTTTGCAACTACTTTACTTTTGGAGAAAATTCAAAACATTCATTATTCAATAGGGCCCAAAATATCAAAAACCAGCGGTTTGAATGAACACACATTTCTTGGTAGAATCGTGCAGGACTGAAATTTTTGATGTTTTTCTACTCCTCTCATGAGCCCAAACAAGTCTCTAAAAGGATTAGTTTACAACTACTTTACTTTTGGAGAAAATTCAAAACATTCATTATTCAATAGAGCCCAATAGCAAAAACCAGCGTTTTGAATGAAGAATCACATTTCATGGTAGAATCATGCAGGATTGAAATTTTTGATGGTTTTTTACTCCTCTCAACAGCCCAAACAAGTTTCTAAAAGGATGAGTTTGCAACTACTTTACTTTTGGAGAAAATTCAAAACATTCATTATACAATAGGGCCCAAACTATCAAAAATCAGCGGTTTCAATGAACACACATTTCTTGGTAGAATCATGCAGGACTGAAATTTTTGATGTTTTTCTACTCCTCTCATGAGCCCAAACAAGTCTCTAAAAGCATGAGTTTGCAACTACTTTACTTTTGGAGAAAATTCAAAACATTCATTATTCAATAGAGCCCAATAGCAAAAATCAGGTTTTGAATGAAGAATCACATTTCTTGGTAGAATCATGCAGGATTGAAATTTTTGATGGTTTTTTACTCCTCTCAACAGCCCAAACAAGTTTCTAAAAAGATGAGTTTGCAACTACTTTACTTTTGGAGAAAATTCAAAACATTCATTATTCAATAGGGCCCAAAATATCAAAAACCAGCGGTTTGAATGAACACACATTTCTTGGTAGAATCGTGCAGGACTGAAATTTTTGATGTTTTTCTACTCCTCTCATTAGCCCAAACAAGTCTCTAAAAGGATGAGTTTGCAACTACTTTACTTTTGGAGAAAATTCTAAACATTCATTATTCAATAGAGCACAATAGCAAAAACCAGCGTTTTGAATGAAGAATCACATTTCTTGGTAGAATCATGCAGGATTGAAATTTTTGATGGTTTTTTACTGCTCTCAACAGCCCAAACAAGTTTCTAAAAGGATGAGTTTGCAACTACTTTACTTTTGGAGAAAATTCAAAACATTCATTATTCAATAGGGCCCAAACTATCAAAAACCAGCGGTTTGAATGAACACACATTTCTTGGTAGAATCATGCAGGACTGAAATTTTTGATGTTTTTCTACTCCTCTCATGAGCCCAAACAAGTCTCTAAAAGCATGAGTTTGCAACTACTTTACTTTTGGAGAAAATTCAAAACATTCATTATTCAATAGAGCCCAATAGCATTCTCAGAGGAACTGCAGATACTGAAATGATGCATGGAGTGAAGTGAGCAAGCTATTTTTCCATCTCCCTGGCGAGCATCGCCCACCTGTCTGCTGAGGCTCCCTCTGCAGACTGAAGCTGACTACTACTGCGCAGCTGCTACAGACTGTGGGCTGCCCATTGTGACACGTGGTCCCATTGTGACACGTGGTCCCATTGTTCCAGGAATAGAACACATCCAAGCATTGTGTTCTATGAATGGCATGATTCCTATCACAGTGTTCCATTGATGGAACACATGCTATTTACTGCAGGCAAGCAGCGCACCTAGCTGCTGCTGCTGCTGCTACAAGCCACTACAATACCGTCTGTCAGACAGGTGGACCTAGGCAGAACATTCAAATAACTCGCCAGATAAATCGTTGCTTTTCCATTTAATTCATATATGAATTAATTCAAAATTGAACAGTAAATTTCAAAGTTGGAAGGCCACAAGAGGGGGACAATGTTCCAAAAATGAAACGACATATCATTGCATGAGGGATGTGGTAGGAATTGAATGCTTGAATTAAGACTGGGGAAGTACTGAGGGTAAGGGGCTGCAGGCCTTGTAGCAGGTGGGTGTGCAGAAATGTAGCTATCCAAAGCCAAACACATTACTGCAGCTTGTGTACCTACCAAGCAGCAAAGGCCAAGATAGATCGTTATTTTACTGGCAGATTGAATACAGTGCAATGCCTCCCATATAGAGGTGAATAAGAGTAGTAGTAGTAGTAGTAGTAGAAGAGTTGGTCAAGTTAAATCAAGGCTAAGGAATTGGAAATGTGCAACTTGGACCAAGAAAAACTAATTATAGAGCAACGACATTTGAAAAAAGCATTCAAATCATGCTTTGAAAACAGTACTTGTGTATCCCAATTTAAATTCAATCTGTCTTTGGAAACCGCTTAAGAGAGTGAGTGCACCATTCTCAGAGGAACTGCAGATACTGAAATGATGCGTGGAGTGAAGTGAGCAAGCTATTTTTCCATCTCCCTGGCGAGCATCGCCCACCTGTCTGCTGAGGCTCCCTCAGCAGACTGAAGCTGACTACTACTGAGCAGCTGCTACAGACTGTGGGCTGCCCATTGTGACACGTGGTCCCTTTGTGACACGTGGCCCCATTGTTCCAGGAATAGAACACATCCAAGCATTGTGTTCTATGAATGGCATGATTCCTATCACAGTGTTCCATGGATGGAACACATCCTATTTACTGCAGGCAAGCAGCGCACCTAGCTGCTGCTGCTGCTGCTGCTGTTTTTCTGCTCCTCTCATGAGCCCAAACAAGACTCTAAAAGGATGAGTTTGCAACTACTTTACTTTTGGAGAAAATTCAAAACATTCATTATTCAATAGAGCCCACTAGCAAAAACCAGCGTTTTGAATGAAGAATCACATTTCTTGGTAGAATCATGCAGGATTGAAATTTTTGATGGTTTTTTACTCCTCTCAACAGCCCAAACAAGTTTCTAAAAGGATGAGTTTGCAACTACTTTACTTTTGGAGAAAATTCAAAACATTCATTATTCAATAGGGCCCAAACTATCAAAAACCAGCGGTTTGAATGAACACTCACATTTCTTGGTAGAATCGTGCAGGACTGAAATTTTTGATTTTTTTCTACTCCTCTCATGAGCCCAAACAAGACTCTAAAAGGATGAGTTTGCAACTACTTTACTTTTGGAGAAAATTCAAAACATTCATTATTCATTAGAGCCCAATAGCAAAAACTAGCGTTTTGAATGAAGAATCACATTTCTTGGAAGAATCATGCAGGATTGAAATTTTTGATGGTTTTTTACTCCTCTCAAAAGCCCAAACAAGTTTCTAAAAGGATGAGTTTGCAACTACTTTACTTTTGGAGAAAATTCAAAACATTCATTATTCAATAGGGCCCAAAATATCAAAAACCAGCGGTTTAAATGAACACACATTTCTTGGTAGAATCGTGCAGGACTGAAATTTTTGATGTTTTTCTACTCCTCTCATGAGCCCAAACAAGTCTCTAAAAGGATGAGTTTGCAACTACTTTACTTTTGGAGAAAATTCAATGAATGTCAATTGAATGTTTTGAATTTTCTCCAAAAGTAAAGTAGTTGCAAACTCATGCTTTTAGAGACTTGTTTGGGCTCATGAGAGGAGTAGAAAAACATCAAAAATTTCAGTCCTGCATGATTCTACCAAGAAATGTGAGTGTTCATTCAAACCGCTGGTTTTTGATACTTTGGGCCCTATTGAATAATGAATGTTTTGAATTTTCTCCAAAAGTAAAGTAGTTGCAAACTCATCCTTTTAGAAACTTGTTTGGGCTGTTGAGAGGAGTAAAAAAACATCAAAAATTTCAATCCTGCATGATTCTACCAAGAAATGTGATTCTTCATTCAAACCGCTGGTTTTTGATATTTTGGGCCCTATTGAATAATGAATGTTTTGAATTTTCTCCAAAAGTAAAGTAGTTGCAAACTCATCATTTTAGAGACTTGTTTGGGCTGTTGAGAGAAGTAAAAAACCATCAAAAATTTCAATCCTGCATGATTCTACCAAGAAATGTGATTCTTCATTCAAAACGCTGGTTTTTGCTATTGGGCTCTATTGAATAATGAATGTTTTGAATTTTCTCCAAAAATAAAGTAGTTGCAAACTCATCCTTTTAGAGACTTGTTTGGGCTCATACGAGGAGTAGAAAAACATCAAAAATTTCAGTCCTGCATGATTCTACCAAGAAATGTGTGTTCATTCAAACCGCTGGTTTTTGATATTTTGGGCCCTATTGAATAATGAATGTTTTGAATTTTCTCCAAAAGTAAAGTAGTTGCAAACTCATCCTTTTTGAAACTTGTTTGGGCTGTTGACAGGAGTAAAAAACCATCAAAAATTTCAATCCTGCATGATTCTACCAAGAAATGTGATTCTTCATTCAAAACGCTGATTTTTGCTATTGGGTTCTATTGAATAATGAATGTTTTGAATTTTCTCCAAAAGTAAAGTAGTTGCAAACTCATGCTTTTTTGTTTAAATATTTTTATTAAAGTTTCAAGTATAGAGGGAAAGGGTAAATGGACAAAGTAAAAAGTAGAGAACTCTACTCTACGTGTTACATCACACATTAAATAAAATTGTTTAATACAAGTAGTGTACATAAGAAACAAATATAATACATCGCTTGAATGCAATCCTCTCAAAAAAGGAACCAACATTGTCATATTGAGTTTACAGTAGAGTGTTAGATAACATAAATTAAGAAAATTTCAAATTCCAAATATCCCATTTAGTGTGATATTTATGGAGAGTACCATTAATAAAGGCAAATCTTTTCTCCATAGAATTATGAGTCCGTAATTTACCTAAAATATCAGCAAAAGAAGGTAAATCAGTTTTAAGCCACCAGAAAGCTATAGCGTTTTTGGTCACCAAAATAGTATGTATCATTACAAATCGAATAACAGGATTTATTTCTTCAGTGCCCAAAGAAAGTAATGCCATTTGTGGGGTGACCTTCACTGCGTTGTCAGAGAGAGTATTTATATGATTCGTAACTTCTTTCCACAATCTCTTCAATTTAGGACAGCTCCAGAAAATGTGGTACAGGTTACCTGGTAAACCACAATTCCTCCAGCATAGAGGGGAGTATTTACTATCTATATGAGCTAACCTAATCGGAGTGTAATGCCATCTAATTTAAGTTTTAAAGAAAGACTCCTGTAAAGTCGCAGAAATAGTAGATGCATTTGAAAACTTTATGGCCTTCCCCCATTGGTCTTCATCAAATTTTATGTTAAAATCCCTTTCCCATCTTTGAATGTATACATTTTTAAAGAGTTCGGTGTCGTCATTAGGGTGGGAATATATGTTTTTAAGACTCCAAGTCGACTTAAGAGCAACATTTGCAAACATGGAGGCCACAATATCCGAATTCAAAGCTCTACTAGTCAAAAATTTCCGCAGAAGATCTTTCAGAAGTAGATAAGAGGTGAAATGTGTAGACGGGACATGAAATTTATTTTTAATTTCATTAAAGGGTAAAAAATTTTGTCCGTCCCATAAATCCCCTACCGTATTAATTTTAAAGCTGCACCACTCCTCTGGAACTGGACATTTATATATTTTTGATAATAATTTTAATGGGAATTTTTTCAAAATGCTTTTCCTGTCGTCGCCTTTCTTTAATTTTGTGAAACTCCTCCACATAGTCAGTATAGAATTTACAACAGGATGTTGATAAGTAATGATCGAAGGAGATAGCAGATCTTTAAAGAAAAAATCTGATATTGAACTAGTCCCATAATGTTCTAGCTCAAGGTCCAACCAAGCGGGAAGTGTTTTCGTATTTACATTATGGAACGCCCACAAGGCGGTCTTGAGAGGATGTCTCATCCAACTCTCCACGAGATACAAAAAAGAAAAAAGACAAAAAATTGCTGACCTCCAGAACCAAATTGCTTCAAAAGAAAAACAACAAAATTCCCTGTCTGCTCCATCCCATATTATCCATCTTGATATCCTGAAATTGAGACAGGCGTTAAGATCCGAAATTATTTCCGACTACGAGTCCATTGTTAGAGCATCAAAATATAATCTGTATGCTTCAATTAACAAACCCACCAAATATATGACAAGTAAACTTAAACAAGCTCGCGTAAGTAGAAGGATTGTTAAAATCAAATCCCCTTCAGGAGAAATGAAACAACACCCCTCTGATATTACCGAAATATTTGCGGATTATTTCGAAACCCTCTATAATCTTAAAAAAGATCCCTTAGTTCATACTCCTAATCAAAAAGAGATTGACCTTTTTCTTTCTAAATTGACCCTTCCCCAACTAGATAATTTGGACCTAACTCTTTTAAATCAACCGTTTACTGTAGAAGAAATTGCCAAAACGATTGACAAACTTAAACTTAACAAATCCCCTGGCCCAGATGGGTTCACAAACGAATATCTCAAGTTTTTCTCCAACATTTTATCCCCGCACCTAAAATCTCTTTTTGACCACGCTTCTAGTATTGGATCGTTCCCCAAAGAAATGACGGAGGCAACTATCATTTTGATCCCCAAAGACATTAGAAACCCAGAAGAAGTTAAAAATTATCGTCCGATCTCTTTAATTAACACTGATATTAAAGTATATTCAAAAATTTTAGCGGATCGATTAAAGAATCTTTTACCTGATCTTGTTAAAAATGATCAAGTAGGGTTTGTCTCCGGAAGACAAGTAACAGACGGTACCAGAAGAATCTTGAACTTGTTTAACATAGCTAGCTCTAATAATCTCCCTTCACTATTTATCTCGTTGGATGCCCAAAAAGCTTTTGATAGGGTGAATTGGGATTATCTTAAAGCTACTTTACTAAAGTTTGGTTTTGACAATCGCTTTATAACATCTATATTTGCATTGTACTCTAATACTAATGCTAAAACCTATACTAATAATCACCTTTCTAGGAATTTCAACATCACTAATGGAACAAGACAGGGCTGCCCCCTTTCGCCCCTTTTATTTGCCTTGGCAGTCGAGCCCTTGGCGGAAATGATCAGAAAATGTACTGATATTTCGGGTTTTAAAACAAAAAATTATCATCACAAGTTAACCTTATTTGCTGACGACCTTATGTTATCAGTCACTGATCCGGCTAATTCACTTAACGCTTTAATCACCATTTTAGATGAGTTCTCTAAGGTCTCATATTTTAAAATAAATCCCCAAAAATCTAAAATAATACATTTTAATTTACGTCCCTCTGAAATTGAAGCCTTTAAAGAATTATCTGAATTTTACTGGGAAGATTTTGAACTAGAATACTTGGGGATAATTTTCCCTAAAGATTTGAAACTCATTGTTTCTAAGAATATGGAACATCTCAGTAAGAAAATCTTAAAAGACCTTTCTGGTTATAATAATTGCGATCTATCCCTGATGGGAAGAACCTTGGTAATAAAAACATATATTTTACCTAAAATTCTTTTTGTACTTAGGAATTTACCTCTTACGATTCCCACTTCCCTTTTATTTAAAATCCAAAAAGCAATTAACCTTTTTATCTGGAAAGGGAAGAAACCTAGAGTTGCTACTGAAAATTTTATATAAGAAAAAGAGTAATGGAGGCCTTGCACTCCCCAATATTCAAATCTATTTTCAAGCTTCTCTTATTCTTCAGAGTCAACAGTGGTTTTCTACGAAAACACTTCCCGCTTGGTTGGACCTTGAGCTAGAACATTATGGGACTAGTTCAATATCAGATTTTTTCTTTAAAGATCTGCTATCTCCTTCGATCATTACTTATCAACATCCTGTTGTAAATTCTATACTGACTATGTGGAGGAGTTTCACAAGATTAAAGAAAGGCGACGACAGGAAAAGCATTTTGAAAAAATTCCCATTAAAATTATTATCAAAAATATATAAATGTCCAGTTCCAGAGGAGTGGTGCAGCTTTAAAATTAATACGGTAGGGGATTTATGGGACGGACAAAATTTTTTACCCTTTAATGAAATTAAAAATAAATTTCATGTCCCGTCTACACATTTCACCTCTTATCTACTTCTGAAAGATCTTCTGCGGAAATTTTTGACTAGTAGAGCTTTGAATTCGGATATTGTGGCCTCCATGTTTGCAAATGTTGCTCTTAAGTCGACTTGGAGTCTTAAAAACATATATTCCCACCCTAATGACAACACCGAACTCTTTAAAAATGTATACATTCAAAGATGGGAAAGGGATTTTAACATAAAATTTGATGAAGACCAATGGGGGAAGGCCATAAAGTTTTCAAATGCATCTACTATTTCTGCGACTTTACAGGAGTCTTTCTTTAAAACTTTAATTAGATGGCATTACACTCCGATTAGGTTAGCTCATATAGATAATAAATACTCCCCTCTATGCTGGAGGAATTGTGGTTTACCAGGTAACCTGTACCACATTTTCTGGAGCTGTCCTAAATTGAAGAGATTGTGGAAACAAGTTACGAATCATATAAATACTCTCTCTGACAACGCAGTGAAGGTCACCCCACAAATGGCATTACTTTCTTTGGGCACTGAAGAAATAAATCCTGTTATTCGATTTGTAATGATACATACTTTTTTGGTGACCAAAAACGCTATAGCTTTCTGGTGGCTTAAAACTGATTTACGTTCTTTTGCTGATATTTTAGGTAAATTACGGACTCATAATTCTATGGAGAAAAGATTTGCCTTTATTAATGGTACTCTCCATAAATATCACACTAAATGGGATGTTTGGAATTTGAAATTTTCTTAATTTATGTTATCTAACACTCTACTGTAAACTCAATATGACAATGTTGGTTCCTTTTTTGAGAGGATTGCATTCAAGCGATGTATTATATTTGTTTCTTATGTACACTACTTGTATTAAATAATTTTATTTAATGTGTGATGTAACACGTAGAGTAGAGTTCTCTACTTTTTACTTTGTCCATTTACCCTTTCCCTCTATACTTGAAACTTTAATACAAATATTTAAACAAAAAAGCATTAGTTTGCAACTACTTTACTTTTGGAGAAAATTCAAAACATTCATTATTCAATAGAACCCAATAGCAAAAATCAGCGTTTTGAATGAAGAATCACATTTCTTGGTAGAATCATGCAGGATTGAAATTTTTGATGGTTTTTTACTCCTCTCAACAGCCCAAACAAGTTTCTAAAAGGATGAGTTTGCAACTACTTTACTTTTGGAGAAAATTCAAAACATTCATTATTCAATAGGGCCCAAACTATCAAAAACCAGCGGTTTGAATGAACACTCACATTTCTTGGTAGAATCGTGCAGGACTGAAATTTTTGATGTTTTTCTACTCCTCTCATGAGCACAAACAAGTCTCTAAAAGGATGAGTTTGCAACTACTTTACTTTTGGAGAAAATTCAAAACATTCATTATTCAATAGGGCCCAATAGCAAAAACCAGTGTTTTGAATGAAGAATCACATTTCTTGGTAGAATCATGCAGGACTGAAATTTTTGATGTTTTTCTACTCCTCTCATGAGCCCAAACAAGTCTCTAAAAGCATGAGCTTGCAACTACTTTACTTTTGGAGAAAATTCAAAACATTCATTATTCAATAGAACCCAATAGCAAAAATCAGCGTTTTGAATGAAGAATCACATTTCTTGGTAGAATCATGCAGGATTGAAATTTTTGATGGTTTTTTACTCCTCTCAACAGCCCAAATAAGTTTCTAAAAGGATGAGTTTGCAACTACTTTACTTTTGGAGAAAATTCAAAACATTCATTATTCAATAGGGCCCAAACTATCAAAAACCAGCGGTTTGAATGAACACTCACATTTCTTGGTAGAATCGTGCAGGACTGAAATTTTTGATGTTTTTCTACTCCTCTCATGAGCCCAAACCAAGACTCTAAAAGGATGAGTTTGCATCTACTTTACTTTTGGAGAAAATTCAAAGCATTCATTATTCAATAGAGCCCAATAGCAAAAACCAGCGTTTTGAATGAAGAATCACATTTCTTGGTATAAAATGCAGGATTGAAATTTTTGATGGTTTTTTACTCCTCTCAACAGCCCAAACAAGTTTCTAAAAGGATGAGTTTGCATCTACTTTACTTTTGGAGAAAATTCAAAACATTCATTATTCAATAGGGCCCAAAATATCAAAAACCAGCGGTTTGAATGAACACACATTTCTTGGTAGAATCGTGCAGGACTGAAATTTTTGATGTTTTTCTACTTCTCTCATGAGCCCAAACAAGTCTATAAAAGGATGAGTTTGCAACTACTTTACTTTTGGAGAAAATTCAAAACATTAATTATTCAATAGAACCCAATAGCAAAAATCAGCGTTTTGAATGAAGAATCACATTTCTTGGTAGAATCATGCAGGATTTAAATTTTTGATGGTTTTTTACTCCTCTCAACAGCCCAAACAAGTTTCCAAAAGGATGAGTTTGCAACTACTTTACTTTTGGAGAAAATTCAAAACATTCATTATTCAATAGGGCCCAAACTATCAAAAACCAGCGGTTTGAATGAACACTCACATTTCTTGGTAGAATCGTGCAGGACTGAAATTTTTGATGTTTTTCTACTCCTCTCATGAGCCCAAACAAGTCTCTAAAAGGATGAGTTTGCAACTACTTTACTTTTGGAGAAAATTCAAAACATTCATTATTCAATAGAACCCAATAGCAAAAATCAGCGTTTTGAATGAAGAATCACATTTCTTGGTAGAATCATGCAGGATTGAAATTTTTGATGGTTTTTTACTCCTCTCAACAGCCCAAACAAGTTTCTAAAAGGATGAGTTTGCAACTACTTTACTTTTGGAGAAAATTCAAAACATTCTTTATTCAATAGGGCCCAAAATATCAAAAACCAGCGGTTTGAATGAACACACATTTCTTGGTAGAATCATGCAGGACTGAAATTTTTGATGTTTTTCTACTCCTCTCATGAGCCCAAACAAGTCTCTAAAAGCATGAGCTTGCAACTACTTTACTTTTGGAGAAAATTCAAAACATTCATTATTCAATAGGGCCCAAACTATCAAAAACCAGCGGTTTGAATGAACACTCACATTTCTTGGTAGAATCATGCAGGACTGAAATTTTTGATGTTTTTCTACTCCTCTCATGAGCCCAAACAAGTCTCTAAAAGCATGAGTTTGCAACTACTTTACTTTTGGAGAAAATTCAAAACATTCATTATTCAATAGAACCCAATAGCAAAAATCAGCGTTTTGAATGAAGAATCACATTTCTTGGTAGAATCATGCAGGATTGAAATTTTTGATGGTTTTTTACTCCTCTCAACAGCCCAAACAAGTTTCTAAAAGGATGAGTTTGCAACTACTTTACTTTTGGAGAAAATTCAAAACATTCATTATTCAATATGGCCCAAAATATCAAAAACCAGCGGTTTGAATGAACACACATTTCTTGGTAGAATCATGCAGGACTGAAATTTTTTATGTTTTTCTACTCCTCTCATGAGCCCAAACAAGTCTCTAAAAGCATGAGCTTGCAACTACTTTACTTTTGGAGAAAATTCAAAACATTCATTATTCAATAGGGCCCAAACTATCAAAAACCAGCGGTTTGAATGAACACTCACATTTCTTGGTAGAATCATGCAGGACTGAAATTTTTGATGTTTTTCTACTCCTCTCATGAGCCTAAACAAGTCTCTAAAAGCATGAGTTTGCAACTACTTTACTTTTGGAGAAAATTCAAAACATTCATTATTCAATAGAGCCCAATAGCAAAAATCAGGTTTTGAATGAAGAATCACATTTCTTGGTAGAATCATGCAGGATTGAAATTTTTGATGGTTTTTTACTCCTCTCAACAGCCCAAACAAGTTTCCAAAAGGATGAGTTTGCAACTACTTTACTTTTGGAGAAAATTCAAAACATTCAATTGACATTCATTGAATTTTCTCCAAAAGTAAAGTAGTTGCAAACTCATCCTTTTAGAGACTTGTTTGGGCTCATGAGAGGAGTAGAAAAACATCAAAAATTTCAGTCCTGCACGATTCTACCAAGAAATGTGTGTTCATTTAAACCGCTGGTTTTTGATATTTTGGGCCCTATTGAATAATGAATGTTTTGAATTTTCTCCAAAAGTAAAGTAGTTGCAAACTCATCCTTTTGGAAACTTGTTTGGGCTGTTGAGAGGAGTAAAAAACCATCAAAAATTTCAATCCTGCATGATTCTACCAAGAAATGTGATTCTTCATTCAAAACCTGATTTTTGCTATTGGGCTCTATTGAATAATGAATGTTTTGAATTTTCTCCAAAAGTAAAGTAGTTGCAAACTCATGCTTTTAGAGACTTGTTTGGGCTCATGAGAGGAGTAGAAAAACATCAAAAATTTCAGTCCTGCATGATTCTACCAAGAAATGTGAGTGTTCATTCAAACCGCTGGTTTTTGATAGTTTGGGCCCTATTGAATAATGAATGTTTTGAATTTTCTCCAAAAGTAAAGTAGATGCAAACTCATGCTTTTTTGTTTAAATATTTTTATTAAAGTTTCAAGTATAGAGGGAAAGGGTAAATGGACAAAGTAAAAAGTAGAGAACTCTACTCTACGTGTTACATCACACATTAAATAAAATTGTTTAATACAAGTAGTGTACATAAGAAACAAATATAATACATCGCTTGAATGCAATCCTCTCAAAAAAGGAACCAACATTGTCATATTGAGTTTACAGTAGAGTGGTAGATAACATAAATTAAGAAAATTTCAAATTCCAAACATCCCATTTAGTGTGATATTTATGGAGAGTACCATTAATAAAGGCAAATCTTTTCTCCATAGAATTATGAGTCCGTAATTTACCTAAAATATCAGCAAAAGAAGGTAAATCAGTTTTAAGCCACCAGAAAGCTATAGCGTTTTTGGTCACCAAAAAAGTATGTATCATTACAAATCGAATAACAGGATTTATTTCTTCAGTGCCCAAAGAAAGTAATGCCATTTGTGGGGTGACCTTCACTGCGTTGTCAGAGAGAGTATTTATATGATTCGTAACTTCTTTCCACAATCTCTTCAATTTAGGACAGCTCCAGAAAATGTGGTACAGGTTACCTGGTAAACCACAATTCCTCCAGCATAGAGGGGAGTATTTATTATCTGTATGAGCTAACCTAATCGGAGTGTAATGCCATCTAATTAAAGTTTTAAAGAAAGACTCCTGTAAAGTCGCAGAAATAGTAGATGCATTTGAAAACTTTATGGCCTTCCCCCATTGGTCTTCATCAAATTTTATGTTAAAATCCCTTTCCCATCTTTGAATGTATACATTTTTAAAGAGTTCGGTGTTGTCATTAGGGTGGGAATATATGTTTTTAAGACTCCAAGTCGACTTAAGAGCAACATTTGCAAACATGGAGGCCACAATATCCGAATTCAAAGCTCTACTAGTCAAAAATTTCCGCAGAAGATCTTTCAGAAGTAGATAAGAGGTGAAATGTGTAGACGGGACATGAAATTTATTTTTAATTTCATTAAAGGGTAAAAAATTTTGTCCGTCCCATAAATCCCCTACCGTATTAATTTTAGAGCTGCACCACTCCTCTGGAACTGGACATTTATATATTTTTGATAATAATTTTAATGGGAATTTTTTCAAAATGCTTTTCCTGTCGTCGCCTTTCTTTAATTTTGTGAAACTCCTCCACATAGTCAGTATAGAATTTACAACAGGATGTTGATAAGTAATGATCGAAGGAGATAGCAGATCTTTAAAGAAAAAATCTGATATTGAACTAGTCCCATGATGTTCTAGCTCAAGGTCCAACCAAGCGGGAAGTGTTTTCGTATTTACATTATGGAACGCCCACAAGGCGGTCTTGAGAGGATGTCTCATCCAACTCTCCACGAGATACAAAAAAGAAAAAAGACAAAAAATTGCTGACCTCCAGAACCAAATTGCTTCAAAAGAAAAACAACAAAATTCCCTGTCTGCTCCATCCCATATTATCCATCTTGATATCCTGAAATTGAGACAGGCGTTAAGATCCAAAATTATTTCCAAGTACGAGTCCATTGTTAGAGCATCAAAATATAATCTGTATGCTTCAATTAACAAACCCACCAAATATATGACAAGTAAACTTAAACAAGCTCGCGTAAGTAGAAGGATTGTTAAAATCAAATCCCCTTCAGGAGAAATGAAACAACACCCCTCTGATATTACCGAAATATTTGCGGATTATTTCGAAACCCTCTATAATCTTAAAAAAGATCCCTTAGTTCATACTCCTAATCAAAAAGAGATTGACCTTTTTCTTTCTAAATTGACCCTTCCCCAACTAGATAATTTGGACCTAACTCTTTTAAATCAACCGTTTACTGTAGAAGAAATTGCCAAAACGATTGACAAACTTAAACTTAACAAATCCCCTGGCCCAGATGGGTTCACAAACGAATATCTCAAGTTTTTCTCCAACATTTTATCCCCGCACCTAAAATCTCTTTTTGACCACGCTTCTAGTATTGGATCGTTCCCCAAAGAAATGACGGAGGCAACTATCATTTTGATCCCCAAAGACATTAGAAACCCAGAAGAAGTTAAAAATTATCGTCCGATCTCTTTAATTAACACTGATATTAAAGTATATTCAAAAATTTTAGCGGATCGATTAAAGAATCTTTTACCTGATCTTGTTAAAAATGATCAAGTAGGGTTTGTCTCCGGAAGACAAGTAACAGACGGTACCAGAAGAATCTTGAACTTGTTTAACATAGCTAGCTCTAATAATCTCCCTTCACTATTTATCTCGTTGGATGCCCAAAAAGCTTTTGATAGGGTGAATTGGGATTATCTTAAAGCTACTTTACTAAAGTTTGGTTTTGACAATCGCTTTATAACATCTATATTTGCATTGTACTCTAATACTAATGCTAAAACCTATACTAATAATCACCTTTCTAGGAATTTCAACATCACTAATGGAACAAGACAGGGCTGCCCCCTTTTGCCCCTTTTATTTGCCTTGGCAGTCGAGCCCTTGGCGGAAATGATCAGAAAATGTACTGATATTTCGGGTTTTAAAACAAAAAATTATCATCACAAGTTAACCTTATTTGCTGACGACCTTATGTTATCAGTCACTGATCCGGCTAATTCACTTAACGCTTTAATCACCATTTTAGATGAGTTCTCTAAGGTCTCATATTTTAAAATAAATCCCCAAAAATCTAAAATAATACATTTTAATTTACGTCCCTCTGAAATTGAAGCCTTTAAAGAATTATCTGAATTTTACTGGGAAGATTTTGAACTAGAATACTTGGGGATAATTTTCCCTAAAGATTTGAAACTCATTGTTTCTAAGAAATATGGAACATCTCAGTAAGAAAATCTTAAAAGACCTTTCTGGTTATAATAATTGCGATCTATCCCTGATGGGAAGAACCTTGGTAATAAAAACATATATTTTACCTAAAATTCTTTTTGTACTTAGGAATTTACCTCTTACGATTCCCACTTCCCTTTTATTTAAAATCCAAAAAGCAATTAACCTTTTTATCTGGAAAGGGAAGAAACCTAGAGTTGCTACTGAAATTTTATATAAGAAAAAGAGTAATGGAGGCCTTGCACTCCCCAATATTCAAATCTATTTTCAAGCTTCTCTTATTCTTCAGAGTCAACAGTGGTTTTCTACGAAAACACTTCCCGCTTGGTTGGACCTTGAGCTAGAACATTATGGGACTAGTTCAATATCAGATTTTTTCTTTAAAGATCTGCTATCTCCTTCGATCATTACTTATCAACATCCTGTTGTAAATTCTATACTGACTATGTGGAGGAGTTTCACAAAATTAAAGAAAGGCGACGACAGGAAAAGCATTTTGAAAAAATTCCCATTAAAATTATTATCAAAAATATATAAATGTCCAGTTCCAGAGGAGTGGTGCAGCTTTAAAATTAATACGGTAGGGGATTTATGGGACGGACAAAATTTTTTACCCTTTAATGAAATTAAAAATAAATTTCATGTCCCGTCTACACATTTCACCTCTTATCTACTTCTGAAAGATCTTCTGCGGAAATTTTTGACTAGTAGAGCTTTGAATTCGGATATTGTGGCCTCCATGTTTGCAAATGTTGCTCTTAAGTCGACTTGGAGTCTTAAAAACATATATTCCCACCCTAATGACAACACCGAACTCTTTAAAAATGTATACATTCAAAGATGGGAAAGGGATTTTAACATAATAATAATAATCTTTATTTATAATAATAATCTTTATTTATATAGCGCCAACATATTCCGCAGCGCTTTACAGTTGAACAGTTTCAAACACAACAGTCATAAGTAACAACGTTAACAATACAATAATTAAAGCGAAATAAGACGACCCTGCTCGTGGAGCTTACAATCTACAATGAGGTGGGGGGATACAAAGCACAGGTTTGTATTTACAATGATGTATTTACAATGACGGTCCAGCCATCTTCAGGGGGTGGGGGTTAGATGGAGATAGTGAATGGGCTACACACACACAAACATGACTTTGATTACTGAATGTGATAGGCCGCTCTGAACAAATGTGTTTTGAGCGAGCGCCTAAAACTATGCAAATTGTGGATGGTCCTAATATTTTGGGGTAGAGCATTCCAGAGGATTGGCGCAGCACGGGAGAAGTCTTGGAGTCGGGAGTGGGAGGTACGGATTAGGGCAGAGATTAGTCGAAAGTCATTTGCAGAGCGCAGCGGTCGGTTAGGCCGATAGACAGAAATGAGGGAGGAGATGTAAGGGGGTGCCGCACTGTGGAGAGCTTTGTGGGTGAGAACAAGTACTTTGAATTGTACCCTGTAATGAATTGGCAGCCAGTGTAATGACTGGCGAAGAGCGGACGCGTCTGAGAAACGATTAGCCAGATGGACAACCCTGGCTGCTGCATTAAGGATAGACTGGAGAGGGGAGAGTCGAGTGAGAGGGAGGCCAATTAATAGAGCATTACAGTAGTCTAGGCGGGAGTGGATCAGGGCGACAGTGAGAGTTTTTGTTGTTTCCATGGTGAGAAAAGGGCGGATTCTAGAGATGTTCTTTAGGTGTAAGCGGCATGAGCGGGCAAGAGATTGTATATGGGAGGTGAAGGAGAGATCGGAGTCGAACATAACACCCAGACAGCGCACCTGCTGTCGGGGTGTTATTATGGTGCCACCCACAGAGAGGGAAATGTCAGATTTAGGGAGGTTAGTAGATGGTGGGAGCAGAAGAAGTTCAGTTTTGGAGAGGTTGAGTTTCAGATAGAGAGCAGACATGATGTTGGAGACTGCAGACAGACAGTCAGTGGCGTTCTGTAGTACAGCGGAGGTAAGGTCAGGGGATGATGTGTACAGTTGTGTGTCATCAGCATAAAGATGGTACTGAAAGCCAAATCTGCTGATGGTCTGTCCAATTGGGGCTGTATAGAAGCCCCAAAATTAACATAAAATTTGATGAAGACCAATGGGGGAAGGCCATAAAGTTTTCAAATGCATCTACTATTTCTGCGACTTTACAGGAGTCTTTCTTTAAAACTTTAATTAGATGGCATTACACTCCAATTAGGTTAGCTCATATAGATAATAAATACTCCCCTCTATGCTGGAGGAATTGTGGTTTACCAGGTAACCTGTACCACATTTTCTGGAGCTGTCCTAAATTGAAGAGATTGTGGAAAGAAGTTACGAATCATATAAATACTCTCTCTGACAACGCAGTGAAGGTCACCCCACAAATGGCATTACTTTCTTTGGGCACTGAAGAAATAAATCCTGTTATTCGATTTGTAATGATACATACTTTTTTGGTGACCAAAAACGCTATAGCTTTCTGGTGGCTTAAAACTGATTTACCTTCTTTTGCTGATATTTTAGGTAAATTACGGACTCATAATTCTATGGAGAAAAGATTTGCCTTTATTAATGGTACTCTCCATAAATATCACACTAAATGGGATGTTTGGAATTTGAAATTTTCTTAATTTATGTTATCTAACACTCTACTGTAAACTCAATATGACAATGTTGGTTCCTTTTTTGAGAGGATTGCATTCAAGCGATGTATTATATTTGTTTCTTATGTACACTACTTGTATTAAATAATTTTATTTAATGTGTGATGTAACACGTAGAGTAGAGTTCTCTACTTTTTACTTTGTCCATTTACCCTTTCCCTCTATACTTGAAACTTTAATACAAATATTTAAACAAAAAAGCATTAGTTTGCAACTACTTTACTTTTGGAGAAAATTCAAAACATTCATTATTCAATAGAACCCAATAGCAAAAATCAGCGTTTTGAATGAAGAATCACATTTCTTGGTAGAATCATGCAGGATTGAAATTTTTGATGTTTTTTAACTCCTCTCAACAGCCCAAACAAGTTTCTAAAAGGATGAGTTTGCAACTACTTTACTTTTGGAGAAAATTCAAAACATTCATTATTCAATAGGGCCCAAAATATCAAAAACCAGCGGTTTGAATGAACACACATTTCTTGGTAGAATCATGCAGGACTGAAATTTTTGATGTTTTTCTACTCCTCTCATGAGCACAAACAAGTCTCTAAAAAGATGAGTTTGCAACTACTTTACTTTTGGAGAAAATTCAAAACATTCATTATTCAATAGAGCCCAATAGCAAAAACCAGCGTTTTGAATGAAGAATCACATTTCTTGGTAGAATCATGCAGGATTGAAATTTTTGATGGTTTTTTACTCCTCTCAACAGCCCAAATAAGTTTCTAAAAGGATGAGTTTGCAACTACTTTACTTTTGGAGAAAATTCAAAACATTCATTATTCAATAGGGTAAAAAAAAATCAAAAACCAGCGGTTTGAATGAACACTCACATTTCTTGGTAGAATCGTGCAGGACTGAAATTTTTGATGTTTTTCTACTCCTCTCATGAGCCCAAACCAAGACTCTAAAAGGATGAGTTTGCATCTACTTTACTTTTGGAGAAAATTCAAAACATTCATTATTCAATAGAGCACAATAGCAAAAACCAGCGTTTTGAATGAAGAATCACATTTCTTGGTAGAATCATGCAGGATTGAAATTTTTGATGGTTTTTTACTCCTCTCAACAGCCCAAACAAGTTTCTAAAAGGATGAGTTTGCAACTACTTTACTTTTGGAGAAAATTCAAAACATTCATTATTCAATAGGGCCCAAAATATCAAAAACCAGCGGTTTGAATGAACACACATTTCTTGGTAGAATCATGCAGGACTGAAATTTTTGATGTTTTTCTACTCCTCTCATGAGCCTAAACAAGTCTCTAAAAGCATGAGTTTGCAACTACTTTACTTTTGGAGAAGATTCAAAACATTCATTATTCAATAGAACCCAATAGCAAAAATCAGCGTTTTGAATGAAGAATCACATTTCTTGGTAGAATCATGCAGGATTGAAATTTTTGATGGTTTTTTACTCCTCTCAACAGCCCAAACAAGTTTCTAAAAGGATGAGTTTGCAACTACTTTACTTTTGGAGAAAATTCAAAACATTCATTATTCAATATGGCCCAAACTATCAAAAACCAGCGGTTTGAATGAACACTCACATTTCTTGGTAGAATCATGCAGGACTGAAATTTTTGATGTTTTTCTACTCCTCTCATGAGCCCAAACAAGACTCTAAAAGGATGAGTTTGCAACTACTTTACTTTTGGAGAAAATTCAAAACATTCATTATTCAATAGAGCCCAATAGCAAAAACCAGCGTTTTGAATGAAGAATCACATTTCTTGGTAGAAAATGCAGGATTGAAATTTTTGATGGTTTTTTTACTCCTCTCAACAGCCCAAACAAGTTTCCAAAAGGATGAGTTTGCAACTACTTTACTTTTGGAGAAAATTCAAAACATTCATTATTCAATAGGGCCCAAACTATCAAAAACCAGCGGTTTGAATGAACACTCACATTTCTTGGTAGAATCGTGCAGGACTGAAATTTTTGATGTTTTTCTACTCCTCAAATGAGCACAAACAAGTCTCTAAAAGGATGAGTTTGCAACTACTTTATTTTTGGAGAAAATTCAAAACATTCATTATTCAATAGAGCCCAATAGCAAAAACCAGCGTTTTGAATGAAGAATCACATTTCTTGGTAGAATCATGCAGGATTGAAATTTTTGATGGTTTTTTACTCCTCTCAACAGCCCAAACAAGTTTCTAAAAGGATGAGTTTGCAACTACTTTACTTTTGGAGAAAATTCAAAACATTCATTATTCAATAGGGCCCAAAATATCAAAAACCAGCGGTTTGAATGAACACACATTTCTTGGTAGAATCATGCAGGACTGAAATTTTTGATGTTTTTCTACTCCTCTCATGAGCCTAAACAAGTCTCTAAAAGCATGAGTTTGCAACTACTTTACTTTTGGAGAAGATTCAAAACATTCATTATTCAATAGAACCCAATAGCAAAAATCAGCGTTTTGAATGAAGAATCACATTTCTTGGTAGAATCATGCAGGATTGAAATTTTTGATGGTTTTTTACTCCTATCAACAGCCCAAACAAGTTTCTAAAAGGATGAGTTTGCAACTACTTTACTTTTGGAGAAAATTCAAAACATTCATTATTCAATATGGCCCAAACTATCAAAAACCAGCGGTTTGAATGAACACTCACATTTCTTGGTAGAATCATGCAGGACTGAAATTTTTGATGTTTTTCTACTCCTCTCATGAGCCCAAACAAGACTCTAAAAGGATGAGTTTGCAACTACTTTACTTTTGGAGAAAATTCAAAACATTCATTATTCAATAGAGCCCAATAGCAAAAACCAGCGTTTTGAATGAAGAATCACATTTCTTGGTAGAAAATGCAGGATTGAAATTTTTGATGGTTTTTTTACTCCTCTCAACAGCCCAAACAAGTTTCCAAAAGGATGAGTTTGCAACTACTTTACTTTTGGAGAAAATTCAAAACATTCATTATTCAATAGGGCCCAAACTATCAAAAACCAGCGGTTTGAATGAACACTCACATTTCTTGGTAGAATCGTGCAGGACTGAAATTTTTGATGTTTTTCTACTCCTCAAATGAGCACAAACAAGTCTCTAAAAGGATGAGTTTGCAACTACTTTATTTTTGGAGAAAATTCAAAACATTCATTATTCAATAGAGCCCAATAGCAAAAACCAGCGTTTTGAATGAAGAATCACATTTCTTGGTAGAATCATGCAGGATTGAAATTTTTGACGGTTTTTTACTCCTCTCAACAGCCCAAACAAGTTTCAAAAAGGATGAGTTTGCAACTACTTTACTTTTGGAGAAAATTCAAAACATTCATTATTCAATAGGGCCCAAAATATCAAAAACCAGCGGTTTGAATGAACACACATTTCTTGGTAGAATCATGCAGGACTGAAATTTTTGATGTTTTTCTACTTCTCTCATGAGCCCAAACAAGTCTCTAAAAGCATGAGCTTGCAACTACTTTACTTTTGGAGAAAATTCAAAACATTCATTATTCAATAGAACCCAATAGCAAAAATCAGCGTTTTGAATGAAGAATCACATTTCTTGGTAGAATCATGCAGGATTAAAATTTTTGATGGTTTTTTACTCCTCTCAACAGCCCAAACAAGTTTCTAAAAGGATGAGTTTGCAACTACTTTACTTTTGGAGAAAATTCAAAACATTCATTATTCAATAGGGCCCAAACTATCAAAAACCAGCGGTTTGAATGAACACTCACATTTCTTGGTAGAATCGTGCAGGACTGAAATTTTTGATGTTTTTCTACTCCTCTCATGAGCACAAACAAGTCTCTAAAAGGATGAGTTTGCAACTACTTTACTTTTGGAGAAAATTCAAAACATTCATTATTCAATAGGGCCCAAACTATCAAAAACCAGCGGTTTGAATGAACACTCACATTTCTTGGTAGAATCGTGCAGGACTGAAATTTTTGATGTTTTTCTACTCCTCTCATGAGCCCAAACCAAGTCTCCAAAAGGATGAGTTTGCAACTACTTTACTTTTGGAGAAAATTCAAAACATTCAATTGACATTCATTGAATTTTCTCCAAAAGTAAAGTAGTTGCAAACTCATCCTTTTAGAGACTTGTTTGGGCTCATGAGAGGAGTAGAAAAACATCAAAAATTTCAGTCCTGCACGATTCTACCAAGAAATGTGTGTTCATTCAAACCGCTGGTTTTTGATATTTTGAGCCCTATTGAATAATGAATGTTTTGAATTTTCTCCAAAAGTAAAGTAGTTGCAAACTCATCCTTTTAGAAACTTGTTTGTGCTGTTGAGAGGAGTAAAAAACCATCAAAAATTTAAATCCTGCATGATTCTACCAAGAAATGTGATTCTTCATTCAAAACGCTGGTTTTTGCTAGTGGGCTCTATTGAATAATGAATGTTTTGAATTTTCTCCAAAAGTAAAGTAGCTGCAAACTCATCCTTTTAGAGTCTTGTTTGGGCTCATGAGAGGAGTAGAAAAACAGCAGCAGCAGCAGCAGCAGCAGCAGCAGCAGCTAGGTGCGCTGCTTGCCTGCAGTAAATAGGATGTGTTCCATCCATGGAACACTGTGATAGGAATCATGCCATTCATAGAACACAATGCTTGGATGTGTTCTATTCCTGGAACAATGGTACCACGTGTCACAATGGGACCACGTGTCACAATGGGCAGCCCACAGTCTGTATCAGCTGCTCAGTAGTAGTCAGCTTCAGTCTGCTGAGGGAGCCTGAGCAGACAGGTGGGCGATGCTCGCCAGGGAGATGGAAAAATAGCTTGCTCACTTCACTCCACGCATCATTTCAGTATCTGCAGTTCCTCTGAGAATGGTGCACTCACTCTCTTAAGCGGTTTCCAAAGACAGATTGCATTTAAATTGGGATACACAAGTACTGTTTTCAAAGCATGATTTGAATGCTTTTTTCAAATGTCGTTGCTCTGTAATTAGTTTTTCTTGGCCCAAGTTGCACATTTCCAATTCCTTAGCCTTGATTTAACTTGACCAACTCTTCTACTACTACTACTACTACTACTACTACTCTTATTCACCTCTATATGGGAGGCATTGCACTGTATTCAATCTGTCAGTAAAATAACGATCTATCTTGGCCTTTGCTGCTTGTTAGGTACAGGTGTGACAAGCTGCAGTAATGTGTTTGGCTTTGGATAGCTACATTTCTGCACACCCACCTGCTACAAGGCCTGCAGCCCCTTCCCCTCAGTACTTCCCCAGTCTTAATTCAAGCATTCAATTCCTACCACATCCCTCATGCAATGATATGTCGTTTCATTTTTGAAACATTGTCTTCCTCTTGTGGCCTTCCAACTATGAAATTTACTGTTCAATTTTGAATTAATTCATATATGAATTAAATGGAAAAGCAACAATTTATCTGGCGAGTTATTTGAATGTTCGGCCTACGTCCACCTGTCTGACAGACGGTATTCTAGTGTCTTGTAGCAGCAGCAGCAGCAGCTAGGTGCCCTGCTTGCCTACAGTAAATAGGATGTGTTCCATCCATGGAACACTGTGATAGTCATCATGCCATTCATAGAACACAATGCATGGATGTGTTCTATTCCTGGAACAATGGGACCACGTGTCACAATGGGACCACGTGTCACAATGGGCAGCCCACAGTCTGTAGCAGCTGCGCAGTAGTAGTCAGCTTCAGTCTGCTGAGGGAGCCTCAGCAGAAAGGTGGGCGATGCTCGCCAGGGAGATGGAAAAATAGCTTGCTCACTTCACTCCACACATCATTTCAGTATCTGCAGTTCCTCTGAGAATGGTGCACTCACTCTCTTAAGCGGTTTCCAAAGACAGATTGAATTGAAATCGGGATACACAAGTAGTGTTTTCAAAGCATGATTTGAATGCTTTTTTCAAATGTCGTTGCTCTGTAATTAGTTTTTCTTGGTCCAAGTTGCACATTTCCAATTCCTTAGCCTTGATTTAACTTGACCAACTCTTCTACTACTACTACTACTACTCTTATTCACCTCTATATGGGAGGCATTGCACTGTATTCAATCTGTCAGTAAAATAACGATTTATCTTGGCCTTTGCTGCTTGGTAGGTACAGGTGTGACAAGCTGCAGTAATGTGTTTGGCTTTGGATAGCTACATTTCTGCACACCCACCTGCTACAAGGCCAGCAGCCCCTTCCCCTCAGTACTTCCCCAGTCTTAATTCAAGCATTCAATTCCTACAACATCCCTCATGCAATGATATGTCGTTTCATTTTTGAAACATTGTCCCCCTCTTGTGGCCTTCCAACTTTGAAATTTACAGTTCAATTTTGAATTAATTCATATTTGGGCCCTATTGAATAATGAATGTTTTGAATTTTCTCGAAAAGTAAAGTAGTTGCAAACTCATCCTTTTAGACACTTGTTTGGGCTGTTGAGAGGAGTAAAAAACCATCAAAAATGTCAATCCTGCATGATTCTACCAAGAAATGTGATTCTTCATTCAAAACGCTGGTTTTTGCTATTGGGCTCTATTGAATAATGAATGTTTTGAATTTTCTCGAAAAGTAAAGTAGTTGCAAACTCATCCTTTTAGAAACTTGTTTGGGCTGTTGAGAGGAGTAAAAAACCATCAAAAATTTCAATCCTGCATGATTCTACCAAGAAATGTGATTCTTCATTCAAAACCTGATTTTTGCTATTGGGCTCTATTGAATAATGAATGTTTTGAATTTTCTCCAAAAGTAAAGTAGTTGCAAACTCATCCTTTTAGAGACTTGTTTGTGCTCATGAGAGGAGTAGAAAAACATCAAAAATTTCAGTCCTGCACGATTCTACCAAGAAATGTGAGTGTTCATTCAAACCGCTGGTTTTTGATATTTTGGGCCCTATTGAATAATGAATGTTTTGAATTTTCTCCAAAAGTAAAGTAGTTGCAAACTCATCCTTTAAGAAACTTGTTTGGGCTGTTGAGAGGAGTAAAAAACCATCAAAAATTTCAATCCTGCATGATTCTACCAAGAAATGTGATTCTTCATTCAAAACGCTGATTTTTGATATTGGGTTCTATTGAATAATGAATGTTTTGAATTTTCTCCAAAAGTAAAGTAGTTGCAAACTCATGCTTTTAGAGACTTGTTTGGGCTCATGAGAGGAGTAGAAAAACATCAAAAATTTCAGTCCTGCATGATTCTACCAAGAAATGTGTGTTCATTCAAACCGCTGGTTTTTGATAGTTTGGGCCCTATTGAATAATGAATGTTTTGAATTTTCTCCAAAAGTAAAGTAGTTGCAAACTCATCCTTTTTGAAACTTGTTTGGGCTGTTGAGAGGAGTAAAAAACCATCAAAAATTTAAATCCTGCATGATTCTACCAAGAAATGTGATTCTTCATTCAAAACGCTGGTTTTTGCTATTGGGCTCTATTGAATAATGAATGTTTTGAATTTTCTCCAAAAGTAAAGTAGTTGCAAACTCATCCTTTTAGAGACTTGTTTGGGCTCATGAGAGGAGTAGAAAAACATCAAAAATTTCAGTCCTGCACGATTCTACCAAGAAATGTGAGTGTTCATTCAAACCGCTGGTTTTTGATAGTTTGGGCCCTATTGAATAATGAATGTTTTGAATTTTCTCCAAAAGTAAAGTAGTTGCAAGCTCATGCTTTTAGAGACTTGTTTGGGCTCATGAGAGGAGTAGAAAAACATCAAAAATTTCAGTCCTGCATGATTCTACCAAGAAATGTGATTCTTCATTCAAACCGCTGGTTTTTGATATTTTGGGCCCTATTGAATAATGAATGTTTTGAATTTTCTCCAAAAGTAAAGTAGTTGCAAACTCATCCTTTTAGAAACTTGTTTGGGCTGTTGAGAGGAGTAAAAAACCATCAAAAATTTCAATCCTGCATGATTCTACCAAGAAATGTGATTCTTCATTCAAAACGCTGGTTTTTGCTATTGGGCTCTATTGAATAATGAATGTTTTGAATTTTCTCCAAAAGTAAAGTAGTTGCAAACTCATCCTTTTAGAGTCTTGGTTTGGGCTCATGAGAGGAGTAGAAAAACATGTAAAATTTCAGTCCTGCACGATTCTACCAAGAAATGTGAGTGTTCATTCAAACCGCTGGTTTTTGATATTTTGGGCTCTATTGAATAATGAATGTTTTGAATTTTCTCGAAAAGTAAAGTAGTTGCAAACTCATCCTTTTAGAAACTTGTTTGGGCTGTTGAGAGGAGTAAAAAACCATCAAAAATTTCAATCCTGCATGATTCTACCAAGAAATGTGATTCTTCATTCAAAACCTGATTTTTGCTATTGGGCTCTATTGAATAATGAATGTTTTGAATTTTCTCCAAAAGTAAAGTAGTTGCAAACTCATCCTTTTAGAGACTTGTTTGTGCTCATGAGAGGAGTAGAAAAACATCAAAAATTTCAGTCCTGCACGATTCTACCAAGAAATGTGAGTGTTCATTCAAACCGCTGGTTTTTGATAGTTTGGGCCCTATTGAATAATGAATGTTTTGAATTTTCTCCAAAAGTAAAGTAGTTGCAAACTCATCCTTTTAGAAACTTGTTTGGGCTGTTGAGAGGAGTAAAAAGCCATCAAAAATTTCAATCCTGCATGATTCTACCAAGAAATGTGATTCTTCATTCAAAACGCTGATTTTTGATATTGGGTTCTATTGAATAATGAATGTTTTGAATTTTCTCCAAAAGTAAAGTAGTTGCAAACTCATGCTTTTAGAGACTTGTTTGGGCTCATGAGAGGAGTAGAAAAACATCAAAAATTTCAGTCCTGCACGATTCTACCAAGAAATGTGTGTTCATTCAAACCGCTGGTTTTTGATATTTTGGGCCCTATTGAATAATGAATGTTTTGAATTTTCTCCAAAAGTAAAGTAGTTGCAAACTCATCCTTTTAGAAACTTGTTTGGGCTGTTGAGAGGAGTAAAATAGAATCAAAAATTTAAATCCTGCATGATTCTACTAAGAAATGTGATTCTTCATTCAAAACCTGATTTTTGCTATTGGGCTCTATTGAATAATGAATGTTTTGAATTTTCTCCAAAAGTAAAGTAGTTGCAAACTCATCCTTTTAGAGACTTGTTTGGGCTCATGAAAGGAGTAGAAAAACATCAAAAATTTCAGTCCTGCACGATTCTACCAAGAAATGTGAGTGTTCATTCAAACCGCTGGTTTTTGATAGTTTGGGCCCTATTGAATAATGAATGTTTTAAATTTTCTGCACGGCTCAGCAGGCAGTATCACACAGGAGAGGATTAGATACACGGCTCAGCAGACAGTATTACAGATATGCCCACACTGGTGAAACTTCCAGCCCCCCCAATTATACTCAAGACTATGGGCTGTATAAGTCACTGTCCTCCTCAGACAGCCATAAAAGCAAAGGTGTCAGATTACCGGAGATCACTGGGGCTGTGAGTGAGGAGGCGGAGACAGAGCAGGAGGACGCTGGAGCAGGAAGCACAGGGCTGAGCCTGGAGTAAGCAGTACAGAGGAGCATAGATGAAAGTCACCCGCACTCACCACTCTCCATCCTCCGGCTCCAGTGAGCGCTTCTCTCCTCTGCTGACCACCTTCTCCTTTTCTTCAGCCTCTCCTCACAACACAGGACCCGTTATGCCACAAGTGGTCCTGTGATAGAGGGTAAGTGGAGCTCAGCAGATAGCACTGGGCTACAGTAAAATGGCGCCCAGCCACACCTACAGCAGTGAATGGTGCAGCCCACAGGGGCGTGCCCAGTTCTCTGCTACTGAGGCTGCAATGTGCGGTCGGAAGCCGACCGCAGTTTCCTATGTGCAGGGACGGCCATATTTGCAGACTGTATGAGTCCTCCACAGATCTGCAAATCAAGATGTCAGCGCCCAGTGGCTACATGAAAACATTATTACAAACAAACCATAAATCCTGGTTAGTACAACATTTGCTGAAACAACATGTTTTGTAACTTACTATTTTTTTGCAAATTATATAAAATTGCGGCACCTTCCCTTTAAGAGATTGAGTGCACCATTCTCAGAGGAACTGCAGATACTGAAATGATGCGTGGAGTGAAGTGAGAAAGCTCTTTTTCCATCTCCCTGGCGAGAATCGCCCACCTGTCTGCTGAGGCTCCCTCAGCAGACTGAAGCTGACTACTACTGCGCAGCTGCTACATACTGTGGGCTGCCCATTGTGACACGTGGTCCCATTGTGACACGTGGTCCCAGTCTTCCAGGAATAGAACACATCCAAGCATTGTGTTCTTTGAATGGCATGATTCCTATCACAGTGTTCCATGGATGGAACACATCCTATTTACTGCAGGCAAGCAGCGCACCTAGCTGCTGCTGCTGCTGCTACTGCTACAAGCCACTAGAATACCGTCTGTCAGACAGGTGGACGTAGGCCGAACATTCAAATAACTCGCCAGATAAATCGTTGCTTTTCCATTTAATTCATATATGAATTAATTCAAAATTGAACAGTAAATTTCAAAGTTGGAAGACCACAAGAGGGGGACAATGTTTCAAAAATGAAAAGACATATCATTGCATGAGGGATGTGGTAGGAATTGAATGCTTGAATTAAGACTGGGGAAGTACTGAGGGGAAGGGGCTGCAGGCCTTGTAGAAGGTGGGTGTGCAGAAATGTAGCTATCCAAAGACAAACACATTACTGCAGCTTGTCACACCTGTACCTACCAAGCAGCAAAGGCCAAGATAGATCGTTATTTTACTGACAGATTGAATACAGTGCAATGCCTCCCATATAGAGGTAAATAAGACTAGTAGTAGTAGTAGTAGTAGAAGAGTTGGTCAAGTTAAATCAAGGCTAAGGAATTGGAAATGTGCAACTTGGACCAAGAAAAACTTATTACAGAGCAACG
This sequence comes from Dendrobates tinctorius, assembly GCF_039654945.1. Lineage (NCBI taxonomy): Eukaryota > Metazoa > Chordata > Amphibia > Anura > Dendrobatidae > Dendrobates > Dendrobates tinctorius. The sequence continues at coordinate 443,134 of NW_027361820.1, forward strand.
ACATTTGAAAAAAGCATTCAAATCATGCTTTGAAAACACTACTTGTGTATCCCGATTTCAATTCAATCTGTCTTTGGAAACCGCTTAAGAGAGTATGCACCATTCTCAGAGGTACTGCAGATACTGAAATGATGCGTGGAGTGAAGTGAGCAAGCTCTTTTTCCATCTCCCTGGCGAGCATCGCCCACCTGTCTGCTGAGGCTCCCTCAGCAGACTGAAGCTGACTACTACTGCGCAGCTGCTACAGACTGTGGGCTGCCCATTGTGACACGTGGTCCCATTGTGACACGTGGTCCCATTGTTCCAGGAATAGAACACATCCAAGCATTGTGTTCTATGAATGGCATGATTCCTATCACAGTGTTCCATGGATGGAACACATCCTATTTACTGCAGGCAAGCATCGCACCTAGCTGCTGCTGCTGCTGCTGCTGCTGCTGCTACAAGCCACTAGAATACCGTCTGTCAGACAGGCGGATGTAGGCCGAACATTCAAATAACTCGCCAGATAAATCGTTGCTTTTCCATTTAATTCATATATGAATTAATTCAAAATTGAACAGTAAATTTCAAAGTTGGAAGGCCACAAGAGGGGGACACCACGAACACCTCTGCCAAGCTGCCCCCGGCCCGTACGGCTCGTGTGAGAACCATCACCGCTGCTGTGTGCTGGGAATGCCTCAAGCAACCGATTTACCAGAGTTGCTTGTTTATTAGCCAATATTAGGTCAAGGTTCTCCTGTGGCATGATGTTTTGTAATTTGCCTTTATAGCGTGGATCCAGGATGCTGGCCAACCAGTAGTCGTCATCGTTCATCATTTTGGCAATGCAGGGGTCCCTTTTTAGGATCCGCAAGGCATAATCTGACATGTGGGCCAATGTTCCCGGTGTCAATGATGCACTGCGAATGCTGGGTGGAGGAGCACTTTCTGGCAAATCCACATCCCTCCAGTCACGCACAAACCCTGTACCAGACCTTGCCACGCCAACATTTTCACTTGCCCCACGAGATGCATCCTCCTCCCCTAAGTAATCATCCCCATCATCCTCCTCCTCCTCCTCCTCTTCTTCCTCCACCTCGTCCAGGAGAGGTCCCTGAGCAGACAATGGCTGAATGTCATCAAGGATTCCCTCCTCCTCTTCCTCCTCATCAACATTGGCTGCAGACGCCTGCTCCTTAAGGTGCGTCAAAGTTTGCATGAGCAGACGCATAAGTGGGATGCTCATGCTTAGGATGGCGTCGTCTGCGCTTACCAGCCGTGTGCATTCCTCAAAACACTGAAGGACTTTACAAAGGTCTTTCAGTTTCAACCACTGCACGCCTGTCAACTCCATGTCTGCTCTCAAAGTGCCTGGCCGTGTATCCTCCCACAAATGCATTATGGCCTGCCTCTGCTCGCACAGCCGCTCCACCATGTGCAGGGTGGAGTTCCACCTTGTTGCAATGTCGATAATGAGGTGGTGGTTGGGAAGGTGGAGCAATCGCTGCAGCTTCTGCATACGAACCGAGTGTACAGGCGACCGGCGGATGTGCGCGCACAGTCTTCGCACCTTCTGGAGCAGGGCTGTTAACTCCGGATAATTTTTGAGGAAGCACTGCACCACCAGGTTCAAGGTGTGAGCCAAGCAAGGTATGTGGCTGAGTTTTGAAAGGGCTATGGCTGCCACAAAATTACGGCCGTTATCACTAACTACCTTGCCTGCCTCAAGATGTACACTGCCCAGCCATGACTCAGTTTGTCGCTTCAAGTACTCGGCCAGCACCTCGGCGGTGTGTCTGTCGCCCAAACACATCATCTGCAACACAGCCTGCTGACGCTTTCCACTAGCTGCTCGATAGGGGGACACATCGTTTGCAACAGTGGCAGCTGCAGATGGAGTGCTCGTACAACTGCGCTCTGTGGACGAGCTTTCGCTTCTGGAGGAGGAGGAGGAGGAGGAGGAGGGTCGAACGCCTACAGCCAACTGTTTCCTATACCGTGGGCTAGGCAGCACTGTCCCACCACCGCTGTCCCCTGTGGACCCTGCATCCACCACATTAACCCAGTGCGCAGTGATGGACACGTAACGGCCCTGGCCATGCCGACTGGACCATGCATCAGTTGTGAGGTGCACCTTTCCGCTCACTGACTGCTTGAGTGCATGGACAATGCGGTCTTTCACATGATGGTGGAGGGCTGGGATGGCTTTGCGAGAGAAGAAGTGGCGACTGGGTAGGTCATAGCGTGGTACTGCATAGGCCATGAGTTCGCGGAAAGCTGTGCTTTCCACCAACCGAAAGGGCATCATCTCAAACGAGATTAGTTTGGCAATGTGGGCGTTCAAACCCAGTGTACGCGGATGAGAGACTGAGTACTTTCTTGACCTACTCATAGTGTCTGGGAGGGTGAGCTGGACTTGAGAGCTGCATATGGTGGAAGTAGCGGTGGACAGGGCGGACTGAGGGAGGGTTGATGATGGTGATGGAGTTGGTGTTCTTTCTGATGCCCTAGAATCAGTCTTTCGTTGATATAACTGTTACGGTTCTAAGTAGGAACCAGAGAGTGGACCCTCTGGGTCGTGGCTCCAGAGCCCCCGAGGGCGAGCGGCCCAGGTGATGACCACCCCCTATACAGGGAGTGTTAGGGGCAGGCCCAAGGGTGGTGAGACCACGACAGCCGGAACCAAAGGGACGACCCAGGGAGTGTACAGAGGGAAAGGCCAAAGGATACTGACTAGAGTAGACCCGGAGCAGGAGGAAACAGAACGTAGGGAACCAGGACCGATCAGGATGGAGCCAGGGCAGGAACGCTGGAAGAAAGAAGGAAGGAAGGTTAGGGGCAACTGACCTAGGGGTACAGACGGAACCCTAGCTAAGGGGCTACCGATGACAGCAGCAGGGAAGGACCCGGCGAGGGTCAGGCACAGAGACAGCAGAGGGAGCTGAGAGGGGGTCCAGATGGGGCTATGGAGCGGAGAGCAGAGCGCAGACTAGGAGAGAGGGGGGACCTGAGAGTCGGGGCGACGCTGCGCAGGAACGCTAAGCGCCACAGAGAAAGACAAACAGGCGTCTTACCATTCAAGACGCGAGACAGAAATACCCGGTGGGCGCCGCCATGTTGGGGAGGAGCCACCGGGTCACGTGCTCCCAGGATGCCCCGCGGTCAGAAACGAGCGAGTGCGCATGTGCGTGCCTCTGACGCGCCGTGACCCTGCAAAGCCAGACAGGGCACGGCGCGAGGATGAAGGAGGGATGCACCGGGAGGAGGGGGACCCCAGGTGAGCATCGGGGCATGTAATAGTACCCCCTCTCTTACTCCCCTCCTTCTTCAGGCGGGATAGAAACCTTCTCATGATATGAGGAGCATTGATGTTCTCCCGGGGCTCCCATGACCTTTCCTCAGGACCGAATCCTTCCCAATCTACCAGAAAGAAGGTTCTACCTCGGACGGTCCTCTTTGCCAGGATGTCCCTGACATCAAAGACGTCCCCAGTGGAGCTAGGTTGCGGAGCGTGGGACGAGGCTGGCTGAAAGCGATTAAACACTGTGGGTTTGAGAAGCGAGACATGGAAAGTGTTGGGGATCCGCAGAGAGGCAGGCAATTTTAGTTTATAGGTTACATCATTGATGCGAGCCAAAACCTCAAAGGGGCCAACGTAACGTGGACCTAACTTATAAGAGGGGATTTTAAGTCGGAGGAAGCGCGAGGACAGCCAGACCTTATCGCCTGGATGATAAGGAGGGGTGTCCAGGCGCCTCTTGTCGGCGTATCTTTTCATCCGATCGCTAGCTCTCTCAAGGGACCTTTTAGTTTCCTCCCAAATTTTAGAGAATTCTGAGGACAAGGAGTCCGCCGCCGGCACGCCCGAGGTGGGGGACACGGGAAGGGGAATGCCCGGATGCTGCCCAAAACCTACGAAAAAGGGAGATTTGGAAGAGGACTCGTTGGGGTGATTGTTGTGAGCAAATTCCGCCCAGGGAAGCAGTGAGACCCAGTTACTTTGGTGTGCATTAGAAAAATGTCGAAGATAAGTGGTTAACACCTGATTGATCCGCTCCACTTGGCCATTGGATTGTGGATGATAGGCGGAGGAGAAATCCAGGACTACCCCCATTGAGCTAGAGAGAGCTCTCCAGAAACGAGAGGTGAATTGAACACCACGGTCAGACACGATGTGCTGGGGAAAACCATGAAGTCGGAAATCATGATGCACGAAGATCTTCGCCAACTCGGGCGCAGAAGGCAGACCAGGTAGCGGGATGAAATGAGCCATTTTGGAAAAACGGTCTACCACCACCAAAATGACAGAGCAGGCGGAAGATGGAGGTAGATCCGTGACGAAATCCATGGCGATGTGACTCCAGGGAACTGATGGAACCGGCAAAGGATGTAAGAGACCAGAGGGTAGCTGTCGTGGAATCTTATTCCAGGCGCAGGATGAGCAAGAAGCGGTAAATTCCAGGACGTCCTGGCGGAGTGAAGGCCACCAATAATGGCGGGAGATGAGGGATAGAGTCCTCTTGGCTCCGACATGCCCGGCGAACTTAGAAGAGTGTCCCCAGTGCAGAACCCTTACTCTGTCATGGTCCAATACCAAGGTCTTGCCTGGTGGTGGGTTGACCAAACTTAGAGGGGCTAGGGTGACGATTTTTGCTGGATCGATGATGTGAGCGGGGCTCTCCTCTTTATCGGTCGGGAGAAATGATCTTGATAGGGCATCAGCTATGATGTTCTTATTACCCGGACGAAAGCGGAGCTCGAAATCAAAGCGTCCAAAAAATAGGGACCATCGGGCTTGCCGGGGATTGAGCCTTTGGGCAGACTGAACATAGGCCAAATTCTTGTGGTCGGTAAATATCGTAAAGGGATGGACAGCTCCTTCGAGAAGGTAACGCCATTCCTCTAAAGCCAGTTTGATTGCCAGTAGTTCCTTGTCCCCAATGGAGTAATTGCGTTCGGGGGGAGAAAAGGCTTTAGAAAAGAACCCACAGGTGACAGTCCGGCCAGAGGAGGTTCTTTGCAGGAGAACCGCCCCCGCTCCCACGGAGGATGCGTCGACCTCGAGAATGAAGGGTCTCTCGGCATCAGGACGGTGGAGAACGGGGGCTGTAGCGAATTCTCTCTTCAGAGTTTGAAAGGCGTCTTCTGCCTCGGGAGGCCAGAGGCGGGGATTGGCTCCTTTGCGCACGAGAGCAGAGATGGGCTTGGTTATGGTGGAAAAATGAGGAACGAATTGCCTATAATAGTTAGCAAAGCCGAGAAAGCGTTGAATGGCTTTGAGACCAAGGGGACTGGGGCCAGGCCAGGATCGTGGACACTTTCTCGGGATCCATCCTCAACCCAGACTTCGAAACGATATACCCAAGGAACGGCAGAGACGGTTGTTCGAAGGCGCATTTCTCCAACTTGGCAAATAGGTGGTTCTCTCTTAGACGCTGCAACACTTGCCGTACATCTCGTCGATGGGTGGAGAGATCTGGAGAGAAGACAAGAATGTCGTCAAGATAAACCATGACACAGGAGTAAAGGAGATCCCGAAAAATATCGTTAACGAGCTCCTGGAATACCGCTGGTGCGTTACAGAGGCCAAACGGCATCACCAGGTATTCATAGTGACCGTCACGGGTGTTGAATGCGGTCTTCCACTCATCCCCAGCGCAAATTCGGACCAAGTTATAGGCTCCTCGAAGATCAAGTTTGGTAAATATGTGCGCCCCTCTCAGGCGATCAAAGAGTTCGGGGATGAGGGGTAACGGGTACTTGTTCTTAATCGTGATGCTGTTCAGACCTCTGTAATCAATGCACGGGCGGAGCGACCCGTCCTTCTTCTTGACAAAAAAGAAGCCTGCGCCCGCAGGGGAGGAAGACTTCCGTATGAAACCCTTGGCTAAGTTCTCTTGAACGTATTCCGACATGGCTTGCGTCTCTGCCGGCGAGAGCGGATAAATCCTACCCCGCGGAGGGGTGGCTCCAGGGACGAGCTCGATGGGGCAATCATAGGGTCGGTGAGGCGGAAGGTTCTCGGACTCCCTCTTGTCAAAAACATCCGAAAAAGAGCTGTAAGCAACGGGCAACCCGGAGGTTAAGGAGGGGGAAGGAGAACCACCCACGGGACGCACCGGCAGCAGACACCCAGACCTACAGGACTCCCCCCAGCGCAGGATATTACCCTTATGCCAGTCTAAGGTAGGGCCGTGGGCTCGTAGCCAGGGAAGGCCTAAAAGGATAGGGTGAGAGATGCTCGCTAGGACATAAAAAGCAATCCTCTCCTTGTGTAGGGCCCCTACCTGGAGTTCTACCTCATGGGTGACCAAGGTAATGGTCTCTTGGAGAGGTTTACCGTCCACGGAAGCAAGGATCCGTGGAGTTTCTAAGGTCTTGACCGGGACCGAAAATTTAAGAACCTCTTTGAGCCTAATAAAATTTCCCGCTGCGCCGGAATCCACATAGGCTGCCAGAGAAAAATGTTTTCCACCAACGTGCAACAAGACAGACAGAGTGAGGGGTAGAGAGGTATCATACACACCTAGGGAGGCCTCTCTTACCTGACCTAGGCGGAGGAGTTTTCTGGACGTTCCGGGCAGGTACGGACCAGATGGGAGTCACTACCACAGTAGAAGCAGAGACCGTGAGTGCGTCTTTCCTCCCGGCGTTGTCCAGATACCTTAAGCCGGTCTACTTGCATGGGTTCAGGCATGGAAGCAGAAGCGGATATTCCGGGCCGGAGACAGGGTAGACCGCGGATGGTTGGGGAAGCACGGGGAAGTCTCCTCTCGCGAGCACGTTCCTGGAACCTAAGGTCGATACGTGTGGCTAGCGAAATGAGATCTTCTAAAGCAGTGGGAGTATCCCGCCCAGCTAACTCATCCTTAATTCGACCCGCGAGGCCTCGCCAAAAGGCCCCTACCAAGGCCTCGTTATTCCATCCCAAATCAGAAGACAAGGTTCGGAATCGGATGGCATACTGACCCACGGTTTGGGACCCTTGGTGGAGGTTAAATAAAGATTCCGTAGTAGAGGCCAGGCGACCCGGCTCGTCGAACACTCGACGAAACGTCTCGAAGAAAGTACTTAGCTGGGAGACTACCGGATCATCACGTTCCCAGAGGGGGTTAACCCACGCTAAAGCGTCTCCCTCAAGATGGGAGACAACAAAAGCCACCTTAGCCCGCTCAGTGGGATATTGCAGGGGCAGGAGCTCGAAATGGAGGCGGCATTGATTCAGGAAACCTCGGCACAGCTTGGGATCCCCGTTATAGCGGGGCGGCTTAGCTAAACGGGGTGGCGGGTGAGGCGCCTGGGCTGGAACGGGGCTGCAGCAGCCGACTGTAAGGAGAGTAGGCGGTCATCTATGGAGGCCATATAACTGAGTATATGGGTCTGGGTATCTCTTTGCTGGGCCAGTTCCTGCTGCAGTCCAGCCAGTTGGGAGGCATTCCCAGGGTCAGAGGACTGGAGCCCGGAAAGACGAGAATCCATGGATTTCATGAAAGCCATGATACGAGTTTGATTCTCCCGCAAAAACAGCAACTCCTTTTGAGCCGCAGCGGCTCCAGCGGGGTCCATGGCCTGTTTGTTCTGTTACGGTTCTAAGTAGGAACCAGAGAGTGGACCCTCTGGGTCGTGGCTCCAGAGCCGCCGAGGGCGAGCGGCCCAGGTGATGACCACCCCCTATACAGGGAGTGTTAGGGGCAGGCCCAAGGGGGGTGAGACCACGAAATCCGGAACCAAAGGGACGACCCAGGGAGTGTACAGAGGGAAAGGCCAAAGGATACTGACTAGAGTAGACCCGGAGCAGGAGGAAACAGAACGTAGGGAACCAGGACCGATCAGGATGGAGCCAGGGCAGGAACGCTGGAAGAAAGAAGGAAGGAAGGTTAGGGGGAACTGACCTAGGGGTACAGACGGAACCCTAGCTAAGGGGCTACCGATGACAGCAGCAGGGAAGGACCCGGCGAGGGTCAGGCACAGAGGCAGCAGAGGGAGCTGAGCGGGGGTCCAGATGGGGCTATGGAGCGGAGAGCAGAGCGCAGACTAGGAGAGAGGGGGGACCTGAGAGTCGGGGCGACGCTGCGCAGGAACGCTAAGCGCCACAGAGAAAGACAAACAGGCGTCTTACCATTCAAGACGCCAGACAGAAATACCCGGTGGGCGCCGCCATGTTGGGGAGGAGCCACCGGGTCACGTGCTCCCAGGATGCCCCGCGGTCAGAAACGAGCGAGTGCGCATGTGCGTGCCTCTGACGCGCCGTGACCCTGAAAAGCCAGACAGGGCACGGCGCGAGGATGAAGGAGGGATGCACCGGGAGGAGGGGGACCCCAGGTGAGCATCGGGGCACGTAATAATAACAGTGGGATTCCCTGACTGCTGTGGCCTTGCAACGACACCTCAACATTTGCTGCTGTGCTAACCGGTGGGCTTACAGTGGGGGAAACAATGTAGCGTTGCTGACTACCTTCGTTGTGATCAGTTGCACATGTGGCACTTGAGGTTTGGTGTTGTGTCCACGCTTGCAAGTGCATGCTGGTTAAATGTCTAAGCATGCAACTGGTATTCAAATTTTTCAGATTTTTCCCTCGGCTAAAGGTCTTTGCGCACTTCTTACAGATAACCTTGGCCTGATCATGAGGATTTTGTTCAAAAAAGTGCCACACTGCACTCTTCCTACTTTGGCAGACATTTTGCGGCCTAGCACGCTGTGATCTTTTGACCCTCTGGACAAGCTGTCCAGCAACTCTTTTGATGTTTGGAACCTGTCTTTGGAGTGCTCCGGGCCTGCCAGATAACAGCTGTTGCGATGTCGATGTCTGCTGTGGATGGTCCTCATCTGAGCTATTGGAAGCAGCACGCTCTTCCCCCAATGGATGCCAATCTGGGTCAACAACTGGGTCATCCATCACCTCCTCTTCTATGTCATGTGCACCTTTCTCTGTGTCACCGTGTATGGTGGTATAGTGTGCGGGAAGGGGCACCTGAGTCTCATCAGGGTCAAAATCTGGCTCTGTACACTGCGAGGACAATGTAGTGCTCTGAGTGAATGTACCAGCAGAATCATCCATCAGCGGCTGTGCATCAGTGCACTCCATGTCAGATTCATCTTGGCCTGGGTAATTCACCATTTGACCTGATAATCCAGGCATGGTATGTGAAAACAGCTCCATGGAGTAATCAGTAGTATGGCCTGCGTCATCCTTCAATCTTGGTTGGGGTGAAGGACACAAGGAAAGGTGTGGTTCATGAACATGAGCCTCCAATGACGACTCAGTGCTTTTACTTTTTACAACTGAAGAAGAGGAGGCGATAGAGCTGGAGGCTGAGTCAGCAATGTAAGACAAAACTTTTTCCTGATGCTCTGCCTTTAAAAGCGGTTTGCCAACTCCTAGAAAACTAAGCGTTCGAGGCCTTATGTAGCCAGACGATGACGCAGGGTCAGCACCTCCTGCATTCGGTCCTATTTTGCTCTTGCCACTACCATCAGATCCACCACCAACACCATCATTACCAGCTGCCAACCCCCACCCAATTCCACGGCCTCTTCCACCAGCCTTCCTCATTTTTGGTAGAAATGTAGACAAAATCCAACAAACTATATAGTAATGTAAAACAAGGTACAAGGTGTCTCTAGGACAGGGGAGATTTAGAATTTCTGCACACACTTGTGGACAGTGGACACTTTTGGATTGTGTGAGGCCCACTGATATCTGAGCGCTATGTGACACGCTCGATGGCACAGCTGCCTGTGACCAAAGTGACGAGAGGATAATGGAGATTTTGAATCTCTGCGTACACTTTTGGACACTGGACACTTGTGGATTGTGTGAGGCCCACTGATATCTGAGCGCTATGTGACATGCTCGATGGCACAGCTGCCTGTGACCAAAGTGACGAGAGGATAATGGAGATTTTGAATCTCTGCGTACACTTTTGGACACTGGACACTTGTGGATTGTGTGAGGCCCACTGATATCTGAGCGCTATATGACACGCTCGATGGCACAGCTGCCTGTGACCAAAGTGACGAGAGGATAATGGAGATTTTGAATCTCTGCGTACACTTTTGGACACTGGACACTTGTAGATTGTGTGAGGCCCACTGATATCTGAGCGCTATGTGACACGCTCGATGGCACAGCTGCCTGTGACCAAGGTGACGAGAGGATAATGGAGATTTTGAATCTCTGCGTACACTTTTGGACACTGGACACTTGTGGATTGTGTGAGGCCCACTGATATCTGAGCGCTATGTGACACGCTCGATGGCACAGCTGCCTGTGACCAAAGTGACGAGAGGATAATGGAGATTTTGAATCTCTGCGTACACTTTTGGACACTGGACACTTGTGGATTGTGTGAGGCCCACTGATATCTGAGCGCTATGTGACACGCTCGATGGCACAGCTGCCTGTGACCAAAGTGACGAGAGGATAATGGAGATTTTGAATCTCTGCGTACACTTTTGGACACTGGACACTTGTAGATTGTGTGAGGCCCACTGATATCTGAGCGCTATGTGACACGCTCGATGGCACAGCTGCCTGTGACCAAAGTGACGAGAGGATAATGGAGATTTTGAATCTCTGCGTACACTTTTGGACACTGGACACTTGTGGATTGTGTGAGGCCCACTGATATCTGAGCGCTATGTGACACGCTCGATGGCACAGCTGCCTGTGACCAAAGTGACGAGAGGATAATGGAGATTTTGAATCTCTGCGTACACTTTTGGACACTGGACACTTGTAGATTGTGTGAGGCCCACTGATATCTGAGCGCTATGTGACACGCTCGATGGCACAGCTGCCTGTGACCAAAGTGACGAGAGGATAATGGAGATTTTGAATCTCTGCGTACACTTTTGGACACTGGACACTTGTGGATTGTGTGAGGCCCACTGATATCTGAGCGCTATGTGACACGCTCGATGGCACAGCTGCCTGTGACCAAAGTGACGAGAGGATAATGGAGATTTTGAATCTCTGCGTACACTTTTGGACACTGGACACTTGTGGATTGTGTGAGGCCCACTGATATCTGAGCGCTATGTGACACGCTCGATGGCACAGCTGTGACAAAAGTGACTAGAGGATAAGGGAGATTGGATTGCTTTTAAAAAAGCAGTTTGCAGAGCAGTGGGTAAACAGCAATGCCAGCGTGTCAGGAAGCCTTAAAAGGCAGCCCAACAACCAATACCACTGATACACCACAATATAGCCTCCCCTTGCACTGCACACACAGTGACTTGTGTGTTGTGCAGGCCAAATCGCTAGCAGCAGAAGCATTTTTTTTGTCTTCTTCCCTGCCTAACGCTCTCCCTACAGAATCAGCAGCAACCTCTCCCTATACTAAGATCGGCAGAAGTAAGATGGCGGTCGGCGTGCACGCCCTTTTATACCCCCTGTGACGCCCACCAAAGCAAGCCAATCACTTGCATGCCCTTCTGAAAGATGGTGGTGACCCGTGCCTAGGTCATCACGTTGCCCACAGTGTCCGTGGATCCTGATTGGCTGAAAAAGAGCGCAAAACAAACTTTTGAAACGCGACTTTGGCGCGTAAGTCGCCGACCTCGTGGCCGACCTCATCCTAGGGTCGGGTTTCGTTTCATGAAACCCGACTTTGCCAAAAGTCGGCGACTTTTGAATTTTTTCGACCCGTTTCGCTCAACTCTAGTTACAAGGTCACTAAACTTCAGGATAGCAAATTTCCAACGGATGAGAGATGATCTTGGTGGAATTAACTGGGACGATATCCTGAGACATAAAAATACACAAAGAAAATGGGAGACGTTTATTAGCATCCTGAATAGGACCTGTGCACAATATATACCGTATGGGAATAAACATGCGAGAAATAGGAAGAAACCACTATGGCTAAATAGAGCTGTAAGGGGCGCAATAAGGGACAAAAATAAAGCATTTAGCGAATTAAAGCAAATAGGTAGTGATGAAGTATTAACTAAATACAGAAGATTAAATAAATTCTGTAAAAAGCAAATCAAGACAGCAAAGATTGAGACAGAGAGACTCATTGCCAGAGAAAGTAAAAATAATCCCAAAATATTCTTTAACTACATAAATAGTAAGAAACTTAAAAATGATAGTGTTGGCCCCCTTAAAAATAGTCTGGGTGAAATGGTGGATGAGGATGAGGAAAAAGCCAATATGCTAAATGACTTTTTTTCAACAGTGTTTACACAAGAAAATCCCATGACGGATAACATGATCAGGGATAAAAATTCTCTGTTAAATGTCACCTGCTTAACCCAGCAGGAAGTACGGCGGCGTCTAAAAATCACTAAAATTGACAAATCCCCGGGCCCGGATGGGATACACCTCCGAGTACTGCAGGAATTAAGCACAGTCATAGACCATTATTTTTAATCTTTAAAGATTCCATAATAACAGGGTCTGTACCACAGGACTGGCGTATAGCAAATGTGGTGCCAATATTCAAAAAGGGGACAAAAACTGAACTTGGAAATTATAGGCCAGTAAGTTTAACCTCAACTGTGGGTAAAATCATGGAGGGTTTTCTAAAAGATACTATACTGGAGTATCTGGAGAAGAATAACCTCATGACCCAATATCAACATGGGTTTACAAGGGACAGTTCCTGTCAGACTAATCTGATAAGCTTTTATGAAGAGGTAAGTTCCGGACTGGACCAAGGGAATGCAGTGGATGTGGTGTACATGGACTTTTCAAAAGCTTTTGATACGGTGCCACACAAAAGGTTGATACATAAAATGAGAACAATGGGGATAGGGGAAAATATGTGTAGGTGGTTTAAGAGCTGGCTCAGGGATAGGAAACAAAGGGTGGTTATTAATGGAGCACACTCAGACTGGGTTAGCAGTGGGGTACCACAGGGGTCAGTTTTGGGCCCGCTTCTTTTTAACATATTTATTAATGACCTTGTAGGGGGCATAGAGAGTAGAATTTCAATATTTGCAGATGACACTAAACTCTGCAGGGTAATCAATACAGAGGAGGACAATTTTATATTACAGGAGGATTTATGTAAACTAGAAGCTTGGGCTGATAAATGGCAAATGAGCTTTAATGGGGATAAATGTAAGGTCATGCACTTGGGTAGAACGAGCAAGATGTATAATTATGTGCTTAATTGTAAAACTCTGGGCAAAACAATCACTGAAAAAGACCTGGGTGTATGGGTGGACGACAAACTCACATTTAGCGGCCAGTGTCAGGCAGCTGCTGCAAAGGTAAATAAAATAATGGGATGCATTAAAAGAGGCATAGATGCTCATGAGGAGAACATAATTTTACCTCTATATAAGTCACTAGTGCGACCACACTTAGAATACTGTGTACAGTTCTGGTCTCCGGTATATAAGAAAGACATAGCTGAACTGGAGCGGGTGCAGAGAAGAGCGACCAAGGTTATTAGGGAACTAGGGGGTCTGCAATACCAAGACAGGTTATTACATTTGGGGTTATTTAGTTTGGAGAATCGAAGGCTTAGGGGTGATCTTATTACAATGTATAAATATATGCGGGGACAAACCAAGAGCTTTCTAATGATCTTTTTACTCTTAGACCTGTGACGGGGACAAGGGGGCATCCTCTACGTCTGGAGGAAAGAAGGTTTAAGCATACTCACAGACACGGATTCTTTACTGTAAGAGCAGTGAGACTATGGAACTCTCTGCCATATGATGTAATGAGTGATTCCCTACTAAAATTTAAGAATGGACTGGATGCCTTTCTTGAAAAGTATAATATTACAGGGTATATACACTAGTTTCCTTAATATTGCGTTGATCCAGGGAGCAAGTCTGATTGCCGTATGTGGAGTCAGGAAGGAATTTTTTTCCCCAATGTGAAGCTTACTTGTTGCCACATGGGTTTTTTTTTGCCTTCCTCTGGATCAACATGTTAGGGCAAGTTAGGATAGGATATGGGTTGAACTAGATGGACTTAAAGTCTCCCTTCAACCTTAATAACTATGTTACTATGTTACTATGTTACATGCATGCAACATGCATACTACATATATACTATATACACTACATGTAACATACATACTACATACATGCTACATTCATGCTACATACATACAACATATATACTACATGCATGCAACATGCATACTACATACCGTATATACTCGAATATAAACCGAGATTTTCAGCCCGTTTTTTTGGGCTCAAAGTCCCCCTCTCGGCTTATATTCGAGTCATATACACCGGGGGGTCAGAGGGGGAGGGGGGCGGGGGTGTCAGGTCATACTTACCCGTCCTGACGCTGTGTCTTGAGCCCCCAGCTTCTCCCCGTGCTCTCTCTTCCTGCCTTCAGCGGTCACGTGGTGCCGCTCATTAAAACTCATGAATATGCGCATATTAATGAGCGGCACCACTTGACCGCTGAAGGCAGGAAGAGAGAGCGCGGAGAAGCTGGGGGCTCAAGACACAGCGTCAGGACGGGTAAGTATAGCGATACTCACCTGTCCTGTGTCCATCGCTGCTTGCTGCTGTCTGTCATCGGTCAGTGACTTGAGACAGCAGAGGGCGCGGTGACGTGATTAGTGCGCACCGCGCCCCCTGCAGTCTGGACGTCACTGACTGATGACGTGGCAGATAGCGGTGAGCAGCCATGGACGCAGGACAGGTGAGAATCTGACACCCAGCGACGGAGAGGTGAGTATGTCATTTTTTTTATTTTTACATGCTGCAGCAGTGGCAGCATATGGGGGAATAATCTTAAGGAGCTTCTAATGGGGGCAGTATATGGGGGAACAGTATGGAGCTTCTAATGGGGGCAGTATATGGGGGTACAATATGGAGCTTCTAATGGGGGCAGCATATGGGGGAACAATATGGAGCTTCTAATGGGGGCAGTATATGGGGGAACAATATGGAGCTTCTAATGGGGGCAGCATATGGGGGAACAATATGGAGCTTCTAATGGGGGCAGCATATGGGGGAACAATATGGAGCTTCTAATGGGGGCAGTATATGGGGGAACAATATGTAGCTTCTAATGGGGGCAGTATATGGGGGAACAATATGGAGCTTCTAATGGGGGCAGTATATAGGGGAACAATATGGAGCTTCTAATGGGGGCAGCATATGGGGGAACAATCTATGGAGCTTCTTATGGGGGCAGTATATGGGGGAATAATCTATGGAGCTTCTTATGGGGGAATAATCTATGGAGCATTTCCCACCCTAGGCTTATACTCGAGTCAATAAGTTTTCCCAGTTTTTTGTGGCAAAATTAGGGGGGTCGGCTTATACTCGGGTCGGCTTATACTCGAGTATATACGGTATATACTATATATACTACATGTAACATACATACTACATACATGCACTACATGCATGCAACATACATACTACATACCACATGCATGCAACATGCATACTACATATATACTGCATATATACTACATGCATGCAACATACATACAGTGGGGAAAAAAAGTATTTAGTCAGTCAGCAATAGTGCAAGTTCCACCACTTAAAAAGATGAGAGGCGTCTGTAATTTACATCATAGGTAGACCTCAACTATGGGAGACAAACTGAGAAAAAAAAATCCAGAAAATCACATTGTCTGTTTTTTTTTCATTTTATTTGCATATTATGGTGGAAAATAAGTATTTGGTCAGAAACAAAATTTCATCTCAATACTTTGTGATATATCCTTTGTTGGCAATGACAGAGGTCAAACGTTTTCTGTAAGTCTTCACAAGGTTGCCACACACTGTTGTTGGTATGTTGGCTCATTCCTCCATGCAGATCTCCTCTAGAGCAGTGATGTTTTTGGCTTTTCGCTTGGCAACACGGACTTTCAACTCCCTCCAAAGGTTTTCTATAGGGTTGAGATCTGGAGACTGGCTAGGCCACTCCAGGACCTTGAAATGCTTCTTACGAAGCCACTCCTTCGTTGCCCTGGTGGTGTGCTTTGGATCATTGTCATGTTGAAAGACCCAGCCACGTTTCATCTTCAATGCCCTTGCTGATGGAAGGAGGTTTGCACGCAAAATCTCACGATACATGGCCCCATTCATTCTTTCATGTACCCGGATCAGTCGTCCTGGCCCCTTTGTAGAGAAACAGCCCCAAAGCATGATGTTTCCACCACCATGCTTTACAGTAGGTATGGTGTTTGATGGATGCAACTCAGTATTCTTTTTCCTCCAAACACGACAA
Organism: Dendrobates tinctorius; assembly: GCF_039654945.1. Taxonomy (NCBI): domain Eukaryota; kingdom Metazoa; phylum Chordata; class Amphibia; order Anura; family Dendrobatidae; genus Dendrobates; species Dendrobates tinctorius. The sequence continues at coordinate 459,288 of NW_027361820.1, forward strand.
GTTGTGTTTCTACCAAACAGTTCCAGTTTGGTTTCATCAGACCATAGGACATTCTCCCAAAACTCCTCTGGATCATCCAAATGCTCTCTAGCAAACTTCAGACGGGCCCGGACATGTACAGGCTTAAGCAGTGGGACACGTCTGGCACTGCAGGATCTGAGTCCATGGTGGCGTAGTGTGTTACTTATGGTAGGCCTTGTTACATTGGTCCCAGCTCTCTGCAGTTCATTCACTAGGTCCCCCCGCGTGGTTCTGGGATTTTTGCTCACCGTTCTTGTGATCATTCTGACCCCACGGGGTGGGATTTTGCGTGGAGCACCAGATCGAGGGAGATTATCAGTGGTCTTGTATGTCTTCCATTTTCTAATTATTGCTCCCACAGTTGATTTCTTCACTCCAAGCTGGTTGTCTATTGCAGATTCAGTCTTCCCAGCCTGGTGCAGGGCTACAATTTTGTTTCTGGTGTCCTTTGACAGCTCTTTGGTCTTCACCATAGTGGAGTTTGGAGTCAGACTGTTTGAGGGTGTGCACAGGTGTCTTTTTATACTGATAACAAGTTTAAACAGGTGCCATTACTACAGGTAATGAGTGGAGGAAAGAGGAGACTCTTAAAGAAGAAGTTACAGGTCTGTGAGAGCCAGAAATCTTGATTGCTTGTTTCTGACCAAATACTTATTTTCCACCATAATATGCAAATAAAATGAAAAAAAAAACAGAAAATGTGATTTTCTGGATTTTTTTTTTCTCAGTTTGTCTCCCATAGTTGAGGTCTACCTATGATGTTGAGGTCTACCTATGATGCACTATTGCTGACTGACTAAATACTTTTTTTCCCCACTGTATATACTACATACAATACATACATATAGACATACAGTACATATAACATAGAGTACATACTTACCGTCACTTGTCACTTTGATCCCCGAAGCCATTGTCGTCTAAGGAATAAATATCAAAATAAAAATACACCAATATACTTACCCCGATCCGCAGAAGTCCACGAGGGTCCCACGTCCATCTTGCGTGGAGAACAGCAGCATCAGCTGATGCTACCGTTCTCTACCAGCTCCAGGAATACAATGACGGAAGGTAGGTATCCTTCCGCACTGTATTCCTCCACCACTGTAAAAAAAAGTCCCTAGTCTCACTTTATGCCATTGCTGCGTGGGACCCTCGTGGACTTCTGCGGATCGGGGTAAGTATATTGGTGTATTTAAAAAAAAAAATTACATGCTACATACATGCTACATACATACAACATGCATACTACATATATACTACATGTAACATACATACTACATACATGCTACATACTACATGCCTGCTACATACATGCTACATACTACATACATGCTACATACATATTACATATATACTACATGCATGCAACATACATACTACATATATACTACATGTAACATACATACTACATATATACTGCATGTAACATACATACTACATACATGCTACATACTACATGCATGCTACATACTACATACATGCTACATACATACTACATATATAATACATATATACTACATGCATGCAACATACATACAACATATATACTACATAAATGCAACATGCATACTACATATATACTATATATACTACATGTAACATACATACTACATATATACTACATGCAACATGCATACTACATACATGCTACATACATACTACATACATAATACATATATACTACATGCATGCAACATACATACTACATACCACATGCATGCAACATGCATACTACATATATACTGCATATATACTACATGCATGCAACATACATACAGTGGGGCAAAAAAGTATTTAGTCAGTCAGCAATAGTGCAAGTTCCACCACTTAAAAAGATGAGAGGCGTCTGTAATTTACATCATAGGTAGACCTCAACTATGGGAGACAAACTGAGAAAAAAAAATCCAGAAAATCACATTGTCTGTTTTTTTTTCATTTTATTTGCATATTATGGTGGAAAATAAGTATTTGGTCAGAAACAAGCAATCAAGATTTCTGGCTCTCACAGACCTGTAACTTCTTCTTTAAGAGTCTCCTCTTTCCTCCACTCATTACCTGTAGTAATGGCACCTGTTTAAACTTGTTATCAGTATAAAAAGACACCTGTGCACACCCTCAAACAGTCTGACTCCAAACTCCACTATGGTGAAGACCAAAGAGCTGTCAAAGGACACCAGAAACAAAATTGTAGCCCTGCACCAGGCTGGGAAGACTGAATCTGCAATAGACAACCAGCTTGGTTGAATGTTTTGAATTTTCTCCAAAAGTAAAGTAGTTGCAAACTCATCCTTTTAGAAACTTGTTTGGGCTGTTGAGAGGAGTAAAAAACCATCAAAAATTTCAATCCTGCATGATTCTACCAAGAAATGTGATTCTTCATTCAAAACGCTGGTTTTTGCTATTGAGCTCTATTGAATAAAGAATGTTTTGAATTTTCTCCAAAAGTAAAGTAGTTGCAAACTCATCCTTTTAGAGACTTGTTTGGGCTCATGAGAGGAGTAGAAAAACATCAAAAATTTCAGTCCTGCACGATTCTACCAAGAAATGTGTGTTCATTCAAACTGCTGGTTTTTGATAGTTTGGGCCCTATTGAATAATGAATGTTTTGAATTTTCTCCAAAAGTAAAGTAGTTGCAAACTCATCCTTTTAGAAACTTGTTTGGGCTGTTGAGAGGAGTAAAAAACCATCAAAAATTTCAATCCTGCATGATTCTACCAAGAAATGTGATTCTTCATTCAAAACCTGATTTTTGCTATTGGGCTCTATTGAATAATGAATGTTTTGAATTTTCTCCAAAAGTAAAGTAGTTGCAAACTCATGCTTTTAGAGACTTGTTTGGGCTCATGAGAGGAGTAGAAAAACATCAAAAATTTCAGTCCTGCACGATTCTACCAAGAAATGTGTGTTCATTCAAACCGCTGGTTTTTGATAGTTTGGGCCCTATTGAATAATGAATGTTTTGAATTTTCTCCAAAAGTAAAGTAGTTGCAAACTCATCCTTTTAGAAACTTTTTTGGGCTGTTGAGAGGAGTAAAAAACCATCAAAAATTTCAATCCTGCATGATTCTACCAAGAAATGTGATTCTTCATTCAAAACCTGATTTTTGCTATTGGGCTCTATTGAATATTGAATGTTTTGAATTTTCTCCAAAAGTAAAGTAATTGCAAACTCATGCTTTTAGAGACTTGTTTGGGCTCATGAGAGGAGTAGAAAAACATCAAAAATTTCAGTCCTGCATGATTCTACCAAGAAATGTGTGTTCATTCAAACCGCTGGTTTTTGATAGTTTGGGCCCTATTGAATAATGAATGTTTTGAATTTTCTCCAAAAGTAAAGTAGTTGCAAACTCATCCTTTTAGAAACTTGTTTGGGCTGTTGAGATGAGTAAAAAACCATCAAAAATTTCAATCCTGCATGATTCTACCAAGAAATGTGATTCTTCATTTAAAACGCTGGTTTTTGCTATTGGGCTCTATTGAATAATGAATGTTTTGAATTTTCTCCAAAAGTAAAGTAGTTGCAAACTCATGCTTTTAGAGACTTGTTTGGGCTCATGAGAGGAGTAGAAAAACATCAAAAATTTCAGTCCTGCATGATTCTACCAAGAAATGTGTGTTCATTCAAACCGCTGGTTTTTGATAGTTTGGGCCCTATTGAATAATGAATGTTTTGAATTTTCTCCAAAAGTAAAGTAGTTGCAAACTCATCCTTTTAGAAACTTGTTTGGGCTGTTGAGTGGAGTAAAAAACCATCAAAAATTTCAATCCTGCATGATTCTACCAAGAAATGTGATTCTTCATTCAAAACCTGATTTTTGCTTTTGGGATCTATTGAATAATGAATGTTTTGAGTTTTCTCCAAAAGTAAAGTAGTTGCAAACTCATGCTTTTAGAGACTTGTTTGGGCTCATGAGAGGAGTAGAAAAACATCAAAAATTTCAGTCCTGCATGATTCTACCAAGAAATGTGTGTTCATTGAAACCGCTAGTTTTTGATAGTTTGGGCCCTATTGAATAATGAATGTTTTGAATTTTCTCCAAAAGTAAAGTAGTTGCAAACTCATCCTTTTAGAAACTTGTTTGGGCTGTTGAGAGGAGTAAAAAACCATCAAAAATTTCAATCCTGCATGATTCTACCAAGAAATGTAATTCTTCATTCAAAACGCTGATTTTTGCTAAAAGGATGAGTTTGCAACTACTTAAGGCCGGTTTCACATTAGCGCTTTTTCAGCGCGCGCACGGCCGGGGGTAGCTCCGCCCCCGATCCGGCTCTCTGCTCGGCGTGCCCGCCCCTTGCTTGTAGCGCCGCCTACTAGCGGACAGCGGCGCCTGCGATCGGCGCACCCTATCTTTAGCATAGGGTGCGCATATCGTGCGCAGGCCGTGTGCTAGTTGCGCTTTGACCTGTGCTGCGCACTTTTGACGGTGCGCCGTGCGCGCCAAAATCCGAAAAGTTTGATTTTGGCGCGCACGGCGCACCGTCAAAAATGCGCAGCGCAGGTCAAAGCGCAACTAGCGCACGGCCTGCGCACGATCTGCGCACCCTATGCTAAAGATAGGGTGCGCCGATCGCAGGCGCCGCTGTCCGCTAGTAGGCGGCGCTACAAGCAAGGGGCGGGCACGCCGGGCAGAGAGCCGGCTCGGGGGCGGAGCTACCCCCGGCCGTGCGCGCGCTGAAAAAGCGCTAATGTGAAACCGGCCTTACTTTTGGAGAAAATTCAAAACATTCATTATTCAATAGGGCCCAAACTATCAAAAACCAGCGGTTTGAATGAACACTCACATTTCTAGGTAGAATCGTGCAGGACTGAAATTTTTGATGTTTTTCTACTCCTCTCAACAGCCCAAACAAGTTTCTAAAAGGATGAGTTTGCAACTACTTTACTTTTGGAGAAAATTCAAAACATTCATTATTCAATAGGGCCCAAAATATCAAAAACCAGCGGTTTGAATGAACACTCACATTTCTTGGTAGAATCATGCAGGACTGAAATTTTTGATGTTTTTCTACTCTCATGAGCCCAAACAAGTCTCTAAAAGCATGAGTTTGCAACTACTTTACTTTTGGAGAAAATTCAAAACATTCATTATTCAATAGGGCCCAAATTCAATCTGTGTTTGGAAACCGCTTTCTTAAGTGAGTTAAGTGAGTGCACCATTCTCATAGGAACTGCAGATACTGAAATGATGCGTGGAGTGAAGTGAGCAAGCTCTTTTTCCATCTCCCTGGCGAGCATCGCCCACCTGTCTGCTGAGGCTCCCTCAGCAGACTGAAGCTGACTACTACTGCGCAGCTGCTACAGACTGTGGGCTGCCCATTGTGACACGTTGTCCCATTGTGACACGTGGTCCCATTGTTCCAGGAATAGAACACATCCAAGCATTGTGTTCTATGAATGGCATGATTCCTATCACAGTGTTCCATGGATGGGACACATCCTATTTACTGCAGGCAAGCAGCGCACCTAGCTGCTGCTGCTGCTGCTACTGCTACAAGCCACTAGAATACCGTCTGTCAGACAGGTGGACGTAGGCCGAACATTCAAATAACTCGCCAGATAAATCGTTGCTTTTCCATTTAATTCATATATGAATTAATTCAAAATTGAACAGTAAATTTCAAAGTTGGAAGGCCACAAGAGGGGGACAATGTTTCAAAAATGAAACGACATATCATTGCATGAGGGATGTGGTAGGAATTGAATGCTTGAATTAAGACTGGGGAAGTACTGAGGGGAAGGGGCTGCAGGCCTTGTAGAAGGTGGGTGTGCAGAAATGTAGCTATCCAAAGGCAAAGACATTACTGCAGCTTGTCACACCTGTACCTACCAAGCAGCAAAGGCCAAGATAGATCGTTATTTTACTGACAGATTGAATACAGTGCAATACCTCCCATATAGAGGTGAATAAGAGTAGTAGTAGTAGTAGTAGTAGTAGAAGAGTTGGTCAAGTTAAATCAAGGCTAAGGAATTGGAAATGTGCAACTTGGACCAAGAAAAACTAATTACAGAGCAACGACATTTGAAAAAAGCATTCAAATCATGCTTTGAAAACACTACTTGTGTATCCCGACTTCAATTCAATCTGTCTTTGGAAACCGCTTAAAGGGAAGGTGCCATCCAAAAAATTTTTTTTCAGCAATTGAAAAAATGTAAAGAATTAATGTTTACATTTTCTTAAAAAATATTATCGTTTGTTTTTAATTTTGCAAAATATGAAAAATAATTTTAAAAAGTTTGGCATTTCCACTTGTTAACACTAGGGGGAGCAGCTACTGAAATCTGGCACAAAAACCTATGACATCTATAGACACAGTGAGCAGCCATTTTGATGGGGCTTGCAAAGTTACTGACTGTCTTTGCATGTAAAGTCTGGATCACAACAGGCCATCAATCAGCAGACATGTTTCCTGGATTTCTGTGGAGCAGACAAGCAGACGGTTCATCCATGTGAATAAAACACAGCGCTCTTTGTACAATCCCTGGCACCGAACGGGGCGCCCCCCACAGACCAGCACACTGCTCTCCTGAAATACTCTGTGCTGCTGTCGCCCTGCTCCTTCCACCATACATCAGGCCCCTGTCCCCTCGGTTTCACACATTGCCAGGACGGGATCTGAGGAGAGGAATGGGGTCTTCGGTCACCGAGGATGGCAGGCAGCAAGGATTCTGGGAGCAGAGTGACAGCAGCACAGAGTATTTCAGGAGAGCAGTATCACACGGGATAGGATTAGATACATGGCTCAGCAGGCAGCATCACACGGGATAGGATTAGATACACGGCTCAGCAGGCAGTATCACACGGGATAGGATTAGATACACGGCTCAGCAGGCAGTATCACACGGGATAGGATTAGATACACGGCTCAGTAGGCAGCATCACACAGGAGAGGATTAGATACACAGCTCAGAATACAGTATCACACAGGATAGGATTAGATACACGGCTCAGCAGTCAGTATCACACAGGATAGGATTACATACATGGCTCAGCAGTCAGTATCACACAGGAGAGGATTAGATACATGGCTCAGCAGGCAGTATCACACAGGAGAGGATTAGATACACGGCTCAGCAGGCAGTATCACACAGAAGAGGATTAGATGCACGGCTCAGCAGGCAGTATCACAAAGAAGAGGATTAGATGCACGGCTCAGCAGGCAGTATCACACAGGAGAGGATTAGATACACGGCTCAGCAGTCAGTATCACACAGGAGAGGATTAGATACACGGCTCAGCAGAAAGTATCACACAGGAGAGGATTAGATACCCGGCTCAGAATACAGTATCACACAGAAGAGGATTAGATGCACGGCTCAGCAGGCAGTATCACACAGAAGAGGATTAGATGCACGGCTCAGCAGGCAGTATCACACAGGAGAGGATTAGATACACGGCTCAGCAGTCAGTATCACACAGGAGAGGATTAGATACACGGCTCAGCAGAAAGTATCACACAGGAGAGGATTAGATACCCGGCTCAGAATACAGTATCACACAGGATAGGATTAGATACACGGCTCAGCAGACAGTATCACACAGGAGAGGATTAGATACACAGCTCAGCAGAAAGTATCACACAGGAGAGGATTAGATACCCGGCTCAGAATACAGTATCACACAGGATAGGATTAGATACACAGCTCAGCAGACAGTATCACACAGGAGAGGATTAGATACCCAGCTCAGAATACAGTATCACACAGGATAGGATTACATACACGGCTCAGCAGTCAGTATCACACAGGAGAGGATTAGATACACGGCTCAGCAGTCAGTATCACACAGGAGAGGATTAGATACACGGCTCAGCAGGCAATATCACACAGGATAGGGTTAGATACACGGCTCAGCAGGCAGTATCACACAGGAGAGGATTAGATACACGGCTCAGCAGGCAGTATCACACAGAAGAGGATTAGATGCACGGCTCAGCAGGCAGTATCACACAGAAGAGGATTAGATGCACGGCTCAGCAGGCAGTATCACACAGGAGAGGATTAGATACACGGCTCAGCAGACAGTATTACAGATATGCCCACACTGGTGAAACTTCCAGCCCCCCCCAATTATACACAAGACTATGGGCTGTATAAGTCACTGTCCTCCTCAGACAGCCATAAAAGCAAAGGTGTCAGATTACCGGAGATCACTGGGGCTGTGAGTGAGGAGGCGGAGACAGAGCAGGAGGACGCTGGAGCAGGAAGCACAGGGCTGAGCCTGGAGTAAGCAGTACAGAGGAGCATAGATGAAAGTCACCCGCACTCACCACTCTCCATCCTCCGGCTCCAGTGAGCGCTTCTCTTCTCTGCTGACCACCTTCTCCTTTTCTTCAGCCTCTCCTCACAACACAGGACCCGTTATGCCACAAGTGGTCCTGTGATAGAGGGTAAGTGGAGCTCAGCAGATAGCACTGGGCTACAGTAAAATGGCGCCCAGCCACACCTACAGCAGTGAATGGTGCAGCCCACAGGGGCGTGCCCAGTTCTCTGCTACTGAGGCTGCAATGTGCGGTCGGAAGCCGATCGCAGTTTCCTATGTGCAGGGACGGCCATATTTGCAGACTGTATGAGTCCTCCACAGATCTGCAAATCAAGATGTCAGCGCCAAGTGGCTACATGAAAACATTATTACAAACAAACCATAAATCCTGGTTAGTACATTTGCTGAAACAACATGTTTTGTAACTTACTATTTTTTTGCAAATTATATAAAATTGCGGCACCTTCCCTTTAAGAGATTGAGTGCACCATTCTCAGAGGAACTGCAGATACTGAAATGATGCGTGGAGTGAAGTGAGCAAGCTCTTTTTCCATCTCCCTGGCGAGCATCGCCCACCTGTCTGCTGAGGCTCCCTCAGCAGACTGAAGCTGACTACTACTGCGCAGCTGCTACAGACTGTGGGCTGCCCATTGTGACACGTGGTCCCATTGTGACACATGGTCCCATTTTTCCAGGAATAGAACACATCCAAGCATTGTGTTCTATGAAAGGCATGATTCCTATCACAGTGTTCCATGGATGGAACACATCCTATTTAGTGCAGGCAAGCAGCGCACCTAGCTGCTGCTGCTGCTGCTACAAGCCACTAGAATACCGTCTGTCAGACAGGTGGACGTAGGCCGAACATTCAAATAACTCGCCAGATAAATCGTTGCTTTTCCATTTAATTCATACTGTATATGAATTAATTCAAAATTGAACAGTAAATTTCAAAGTTGGAAGGCCACAAGAGGGGGACAATGTTTCAAAAATGAAACGACATATCATTGCATGAGGGATGTGGTAGGAATTGAATGCTTGAATTAAGACTGGGGAAGTACTGAGGGGAAGGGGCTGCAGGCCTTGTAGCAGGTGGGTGTGCAGAAATGTAGCTATCCAAAGCCAAACACATTAATGCAGCTTGTCACACCTGTACCTACCAAGCAGCAAAGGCCAAGATGGATCGTTATTTTACTGACAGATTGAATACAGTGCAATGCCTCCCATATAGAGGTGAATAAGAGTAGTAGTAGTACTAGTAGTAGTAGTAGTAGTAGTAGTAGAAGTAGTAGTAGTAGTAGAAGAGTTGGTCAAGTTAAATCAAGGCTAAGGAATTGGAAATGTGCAACTTGGACCAAGAAAAACTAATTACAGAGCAACGACATTTGAAAAAAGCATTCAAATCATGCTTTGAAAACACTATTTGTGTATCCCGATTTCAATTCAATCTGTCTTTGGAAACCGCTTAAGAGAGTGAGTGCACCATTCTCAGAGGAACTGCAGATACTGAAATGATGCGTGGAGTGAAGTGAGCAAGCTCTTTTTCCATCTCCCTGGCGAGCATCGCCCACCTATCTGCTGAGGCTCCCTCAGCAGACTGAAGCTGACTACTACTGCGCAGCTGCTACAGACTGTGGGCTGCCCATTGTGACACGTGGTCCCATTGTGACACGTGGTCCCATTGTTCCAGGAATAGAACACATCCAAGCATTGTTTTCTATGAATGGCATGATTCCTATCACAGTGTTCCATGGATGGAACACATCCTATTTACTGCAGGCAAGCAGGGCACCTAGCTGCTGCTGCTGCTGCTACAAGACACTAGAATACCGTCTGTCAGACAGGTGGACGTAGGCCAAACATTCAAATAACTCGCCAGATAAATCGTTGCTTTTCCATTTAATTCATATATGAATTAATTCAAAATTGAACAGTAAATTTCAAAGTTGGAAGGCCACAAGAGGGGGACAATGTTTCAAAAATGAAACGACATATCATTGCATGAGGGATGTGGTAGGAATTGAATGCTTGAATTAAGACTGGGGAAGTACTGAGGGGAAGGGGCTGCAGGCCTTGTAGCAGGTGGGTGTGCAGAAATGTAGCTATCCAAAGCCAAACACATTAATGCAGCTTGTCACACCTGTACCTACCAAGCAGCAAAGGCCAAGATGGATCGTTATTTTACTGACAGATTGAATACAGTGCAATGCCTCCCATATAGAGGTGAATAAGAGTAGTAGTAGTACTAGTAGTAGTAGTAGTAGTAGTAGTAGAAGTAGTAGTAGTAGTAGAAGAGTTGGTCAAGTTAAATCAAGGCTAAGGAATTGGAAATGTGCAACTTGGACCAAGAAAAACTAATTACAGAGCAACGACATTTGAAAAAAGCATTCAAATCATGCTTTGAAAACACTATTTGTGTATCCCGATTTCAATTCAATCTGTCTTTGGAAACCGCTTAAGAGAGTGAGTGCACCATTCTCAGAGGAACTGCAGATACTGAAATGATGCGTGGAGTGAAGTGAGCAAGCTCTTTTTCCATCTCCCTGGCGAGCATCGCCCACCTATCTGCTGAGGCTCCCTCAGCAGACTGAAGCTGACTACTACTGCGCAGCTGCTACAGACTGTGGGCTGCCCATTGTGACACGTGGTCCCATTGTGACACGTGGTCCCATTGTTCCAGGAATAGAACACATCCAAGCATTGTTTTCTATGAATGGCATGATTCCTATCACAGTGTTCCATGGATGGAACACATCCTATTTACTGCAGGCAAGCAGGGCACCTAGCTGCTGCTGCTGCTGCTACAAGACACTAGAATACCGTCTGTCAGACAGGTGGACGTAGGCCAAACATTCAAATAACTCGCCAGATAAATCGTTGCTTTTCCATTTAATTCATATATGAATTAATTCAAAATTGAACAGTAAATTTCAAAGTTGGAAGGCCACAAGAGGGAGACAATGTTTCAAAAATGAAACGACATATCATTGCATGAGGGATGTGGTAGGAATTGAATGCTTGAATTAAGACTGGGGAAGTACTGAGGGGAAGGGGCTGCAGGCCTTGTAGCAGGTGGGTGTGCAGAAATGTATCTATCCAAAGCCAAACACATTACTGCAGATTGTCACACCTGTACCTACCAAGCAGCAAAGGCCAAGATAGATCGTTATTTTACTGACAGATTGAATACAGTGCAATGCCTCCCATACAGAGGTGAATAAGAGTAGTAGTAGTAGTAGTAGTAGTAGTAGTAGTATAAGAGTTAGTCAAGTTAAATCAAGGCTAAGGAATTGGAAATGTGCAACTTGGGCCAAGAAAAACTAAATGTCAGAGTCACCGCACTGCACTTGCTCATAGAGCCAGTGCGTGTGTCCTGAGTACAGAAGCAGTGCTAAAAGATACCTGTGGAGCAGGGCAGCAGAGGTGACCATGCGTGCTTCAGGCTAATAGTGTCAGGGTCCAGTCAGTGCTGGAAAGTAAAGATGCATAGGACCTGCGGACACTGAAACTGAATAGTCTGCACGGGACCTATGGTCATGTGACTGCAAGGGGGCGGGGCTTAGCGTCCTGTATTCAGATAGGACAGGACACCATACAACAACTCAGTCAGGCAAAAAAGAGGTCACACACAGTACGGGCGAACGAGGTACAGGAGGGACGAACAGACGGGTAGTCAGACAGAGCCAAAGGTCATACACAAGAGGGCGACGTGGTACCAAGGGGACGAGCAGAGAGGAGTCGGGTCACAAGCAGAGAGTCATACACGAGAGGTAGCGCAGTACAAGAGGGTCAGGCAGAACTCGTAACAGGGACAGAACCAGATCACAACCGAACAAACAAGCAAGATATCAGGCACAAGGCACACGTATACAAGAGGTCACTTAACTCAGCCGAGGGCAGGAGTATAACTGACACCGGACCCAGGTCCAGTGAGCACTAAATAGCCTCCTGCTGCCAGAGAGAGGCAGCACAATTAACCCCTAGTCTAACCAGGACGGGTCAAAGCGAAATCCCGTCCTGGATCATGACACTAATTACAGAGCAACGACATTTGAAAAAAGCATTCAAATCATGCTTTGAAAACACTACTTGTGTATCCCGATTTCAATTCAATCTGTCTTTGGAAACCGCTTAAGAGAGTGAGTGCACCATTCTCAGAGGAACTGCAGATACTGAAATGATGCGTGGAGTGAAGTGAGCAAGCTCTTTTTCCATCTCCCTGGCGAGCATCGCCCACCTGTATGCTGAGGCTCCCTCAGCAGACTGAAGCTGACTACTACTGCGCAGCTGCTACAGACTGTGGGCTGCCCATTGTGACACGTGGTCCCATTGTGACATGTGGTCCCATTGTTCCAGGAATAGAACACATCCAAGCATTGTGTTCTATGAAAGGCATGATTCCTATCACAGTGTTCCATGGATGGAACACATCCTATTTACTGCAGGTAAGCAGCGCACCTAGCTGCTGCTGCTGCTACAAGCCACTAGAATACCGTCTGTCAGACAGGTGGACGTAGGCCGAACATTCAAATAACTCGCCAGATAAATCGTTGCTTTTCCATTTAATTCATATATGAATTATTTCAAAATTGAACAGTAAATTTCAAAGTTGGAAGGCCACAAGAGGGGGACAATGTTTCAAAAATGAAACGACATATCATTGCATGAGGGATGTGGTAGGAATTGAATGCTTGAATTAACCCCTTCACCCCCAAGGGTGGTTTGCACGTTCATGACCGGGCCAATTTTTACAATTCTGACCACTGTACCTTTATAAGGTCATAACTCTGGAACGCTTCAATGGATCCCGGTGATTCTGACATTGTTTTCTCGTGACACATTGTACTTCATGTTAGTGGTAAAATTTCATTCAAATAACTTGCGTTTATTTGTGAGAAAAACGGAAATTTGGCGAAAATTTTGAAAATTTCGCAATTTTCCAACTTTGAATTTTTATGCCCTTAAATCACAGAGATACGGCACACAAAAAACTTGATAACTAACATTTCCCACATGTTTACTTTACATCAGCACAATTTTGGAACCAAAATTTTTTTTTGTTAGGAAGTTATAAGGGTTAAAAGTTGACCAGCTTTTTCTCATTTTTACAACACCATTTTATTTTTACGGACCACATCACATTTGAAGCCACTTTGAGGGGTCTATATGATAGAAAATACCCAAAAGTGACACCATTCTAAAAACTGCACCCCTTAAGGTGCTCAAAACCACATTCAAGAAGTTTATTAACCCTTTAGGTGCGTCACAGGAATTTTTTTGAATATTTAAAAAAAAATGAACATCTAACTTTTTTTCATAAAAAAAATAATTCAGGTTCAACTTTTTTTATTTTACCAAGGGTAACAGGAGAAATTGAACTGCAAAAGTTATTGTGCAATTTGTCCTGAGTACGCAGATACCTGATATGTGGGGGGGGACGACTGTTTCGGCGCATGGCAGAGCTCAGAACGGAAGGAGCGCCGTTTGACTTTTTCAATGCAAAATTGGCTGGAATTCAGATTGGACGCCATGTCACGTTTGGAGAGTCCCTGATGTACCTAAACAGTGGAAACCCCCTACAAGTGACCCCATTTTGGAAACTAGACCCCCCAAGGAACTTATCTAGATATGTGGTGAGAACTTTGAACCCACAAGGGCTTTACAGAAGTTTATAACGTACAGCGGTACAATTAAAAAATCATATTTTTTCCACAAAAATGATCTTTTCACCCCAATTTTTATTTTCCCAAGGGTAACAGGACCCTAAAAGTTATTGTGCAATTTGTCCTGAGTACGCTGATACCCCACATGTGGGGGTAAACCACTATTTGGGCGCATGGCAGAGCTCGGAAGGGAAGCAGCGCCATTTGACGTTTTTGGCTGGAATTGAGATCGGACACCATGTCGCGTTTGGAAAACTCCTGATGTACCAAAACAGTGTAACCCCCCCACAAATGACACCATTTTGGAAACTAGACCCCCTAAGGAACTTATCTAGATGTGTGGTGAGAACTTTGAACCCCCATGGGCTTCACAGAAGTTTATAACATAAAGCCATACAATTAAAAAATCATATTTTTTCCACAAAAATGATCTTTTCACCCTCAATTCTTATTTTTCCAAGGGTAACAGGACCCTAAAAGTTATTGTGCAATTTGTCCTGAGTACGCTGATACCCCACATGTGGGGGTAAACCACTATTTGGGCGCATGGCAGAGCTCGGAAGGGAAGCAGCGCCATTTGACGTTTTTGGCTGGAATTGAGATCGGACACGATGTCGCGTTTGGAAAACCCCTGATGTACCAAAACAGTGGAACCCCCCCACAAGTGACACCATTTTGGAAACTAGACCCCATAAGGAACTTATCTAGATGTGTTGTGAGCACTTTGACCCCCCAGTGCTTCACAGAAGTTTATAACACCCGGGCGTGAAAATAAAAAATTCGTATTTTTTCCACAAACATGATCTTTTAGTCACCATTTTTTTTATTTTCCCAAGGGTACCAGGAGAAATTGGACCCCAAAAGTTGTTGTCCAATTTGTCCTGAGTATGCTGATACCCCATATGTGGGAGAAAACTACTGTATGGGCACACGTCGGGGCTCGGAAGGGAAGTAGTGACGTTTTGGAATGCAGACTTTGATGGAATGGTCTGCGGGTGTCATGTTGCCTTTGGAGAGCCCCTAATGTACCTAAACAGTGGAAACCCCCACAAATGACACCATTTTGTATACTAGACCCCCCAAGGAACTTATCTAGATGTGTGGTGAGCACTTTGAACCCCCAAGGGCTTCACAGAAGTTTATAATGCCAGGGCATGAAAATAAAAAAATTGTATTTTTTCCACAAACATGATCAATTAGTCCCCAATTTTTTCATTTTCCCAAGGGTAACAGGAGAAATTGAACCCCAAAAGTTGTTGTCCAATTTGTCCTGAGTATGCTGACACCCCATATGTGGGATAAAACTACTGTATGGACACATGTCAGGGCTCGGAAGGGAAGTAGTGACGTTTTGGAATGCAGACTTTGATGGAATGGTCTGCGGGTGTCATGTTGCCTTTGGAGAGCCCCTAATGTACCTAAACAGTGGAAACACCCACAAGTGACCCCATTTTGGAAACGAGACCCCCTAAGGGACTTATCTAGATGTGTGGTGAGCGCTTTGAACCCCCAAGGGCTTCACAGAAGTTTATAATGCCCGGGCATGAAAATAAAAAAATCGTATTTTTTCCAGAAACATGATCAATTAGTCCCCAATTTTTTCATTTTCCCAAGGGTAACAGGAGAAATTGGACCCCAAAAGTTGTTGTCCAATTTGTCCTGAGTACGCTGACACACCATATGTGGGAGAAAACTACTGTATGGACACACGTCGGGGCTCGGAAGGGAAGCAGTGACGTTTTGGAATGCAGACTTTGATGGAATGGTCTGCGGGTGTCATGTGCGTTTGGAGAGCCCCTGATGTACCTAAACTATTGAAACTCCCCACAAGTGACCCCATTTTGGACACTAGACCCCCCACGGGACTTATCTAGATGTGTGGTGAGCACTTTGAACCCCCAAGTGCTTCACAGAAGTTTATAACACTCGGACGTGAAAATAAAAAAATCATTTTTTTCCACAAAAATGATATTTTTGCCCCCAATTTTTTATTTTCCTAAGGGTAACAGGAGAAATTGGACCCCAAAAATTGTTTTGCAATTTGTCCTGAGTAGGCTGATACCCTACATGTGGGGGTAAAACACTGTTTGGGCGCATAGCAGAGCTTGGAAGGGAAGGAGCACCATTTGACTTTTTCAACTCAGAATTGGCTGGAATTGAGATCAGACGCCATGTTGCATTTGGAGAGCCCCTGATGTGCCCAAACAGTGGAAACCCCCAATTCTAACTCCAACCCGAACCCCAACACGCCCCTAACCCTAGCCCTAACCCTAGCCCTAACCCTAACCCTACCCTAACCCTAGCCCTAACCCTACTCCAACACACCCCTAGCCCTAACCCTACCCTAACCCTAACCCTAGCCCTAACCCTAGCCCTAGCCCTAACCCTAATGGAAAAATGGAAATAAATACATTTTTTTTATTTTATTATTTTTCCCTAACTAAGGGGGTGAAAACGGGGGGGTTTGATTTACTATTTATGGCGGTTTTTATGTTTGGCGGCTGTCGCACGCTAAAAGACGCTTTTTATTGTAAAAATAGTTTTTGCATCACCACATATTGAGAGCTATAATTTTTCCGTATTTTGACCCACCGAGTCATGTGAGGTCTTATTTTTTGCGGGACGAGTTGACGTTTTTATTGGTACCATTTTCGGGCACGTGAAATTTTTTGATCGCTTTTTATTCCGATTTTTGGGACGCAGAATGAACAAGAACCAGCGTTTCATGAATTTCTTTTGGGGGGGTGCGTTTACACCGTTCCGCGTGCGGTAAAATTGATAAAGCGGTTTTATTCTTCGGGTCAGTACGGTTACAGCGATACCTCATTTAGGTCGTTTTTTATGTTTTTGTCGGTTTTATGCAATGAAAACTATTTTATATAAAAAATAATTATTTTTGCATTGCTTTATTCAGCGAGCTATAACTTTTTTATTTTTTTGCTGATGATGCTGTGTGGTGGCTCATTTTTTGCGGGACAAGATGACGTTTTCAGCGGTACCATGGATATTTATATGCGTCTTTTTGATCGCGCGTTATTACACTTTTTGTTTGGCAGTATGATAATAAATCTTTATTTTTTTCTTCGTTTTTTATTTTTATTTTTTAAGGGGTTCGCTAAAGGGTTTAACTAATGGGACAGTTTTATAGGGCGGGTCGTTACGGACGCGGCAATACCTAATATGTGTACTTTTATTGTTTTTTTTTTTTTTTTATTATTTCCAAAAAATGGATTTATTGGGGGAATATTTTTTTTTTTTTCTAATTTATTTGGCGATTTTTTTTTTTTTATTATTTTTACACTTTTTTTTATTTTTTTTTTTACTTTATTAAATAGCCCCAGGTGGGACATCACTGTCCTGTGACAGATTGCTGATCTGTCACATCACAGATCACTGTGACAGATCAGCGATCTGACACAGGCACTGCAGAAGGCTTCCTCATGCCTGCGCTTTGCAGGCACTGAGGAAGCCAGCTTCCGCAGGCCCCCGAAGGCCCCCGTCGCCATCTTGGATTCGGGGGCCTGGAGGGAGGGAGTCCCCCGCAGCAGCGCTGCACATTGCGCTGCCGTGGGGGGCTCAGGGAAGCACGGAGGGAGCCCCCTCCATGTCGATGCTTCCCTTTAACCCCCGGTACACCGCGATCGTGTTTGATCGTGGTGTGCAAGGGGTTAACATGTCGGGGGCGGTCCGTGACCGCCCCTGACACATTGTGCCGGGTGTCAGCTATGATAATTAGCTGACACTCGGCCGCGATCAGCGGCGCTCACCACGTGGGCGCCGCTGATCGCGCCGACGTACTATCCCGTCCCCGGTCATACGGGCCCGGGTACCGTGGACGGGATAGTACGTCGGATGGCAGAAAGGGGTTAAGACTGGGGAAGTACTGAGGGGAAGGGGCTGCAGGCCTTGTATCAGGTGGGTGTGCAGAAATGTAGCTATCCAAAGCCAAACACATTAATGCAGCTTGTCACACCTGTACCTACCAAGCAGCAAAGGCCAAGATGGATCGTTATTTTACTGACAGATTGAATACAGTGCAATACCTCCTATATAGAGGTGAATAGTAGTAGTAGTAGTAGTAGTAGTAGTAGTAGAAGAGTTGGTCAAGTTAAATCAAGGCTAAGGAATTGGAAATGTGCAACTTGGACTAAGAAAAACTAATTACAGAGCAACGACATTTGAAAAAAGCATTCAAATCATGCTTTGAAAACACTACTTGTGTATCCCGATTTCAATTCAATCTGTCTTTGGAAACCGCTTAAGAGAGTGAGTGCACCATTCTCAGAGGAACTGCAGATACTGAAATGATGCGTGGAGTGAAGTGAGCAAGCTCTTTTTCCATCTCCCTGGCGAGCATCGCCCACCTGTATGCTGAGGCTCCCTCAGCAGACTGAAGCTGACTACTACTGCGCAGCTGCTACAGACTGTGGGCTGCCCATTGTGACACGTGGTCCCATTGTGACACGTGGTCCCATTGTTCCAGTAATAGAACACATCCATGCATTGTGTTCTATGAATGGCATGATTCCTATCACAGTGTTCCATGGATGGAACACATCCTATTTACTGCAGGCAAGCAGGGCACCTAGCTGCTGCTGCTGCTGCTACAAGACACTAGAATACCGTCTGTCAGACAGGTGGACGTAGGCCGAACATTCAAATAACTCGCCAGATAAATTGTTGCTTTTCCATTTAATTCATATATGAATTAATTCAAAATTGAACAGTAAATTTCAAAGTTGGAAGGCCACAAGAGGGAGACAATGTTTCAAAAATGAAACGACATATAATTGCATGAGGTATGTGGTAGGAATTGAATGCTTGAATTAAGACTGGGGAAGTACTGAGGGGAAGGGGCTGCAGGCCTTGTAGCAGGTGGGTGTGAAGAAATGTAGCTATCCAAAGCCAAACACTTTACTGCAGCTTGTCACACCTGTACCTACCAAGCAGCAAAGGCCAAGATAGATCGTTATTTTACTGACAGATTGAATACAGTGCAATGCCTCCCATATAGAGGTGAATAAGAGTAGTAGTAGTAGAAGATTTGATCAAGTGAAATCAAGGCTAAGGAATTGGAAATGTGCAACTTGGACCAAGAAAAACTAATTACAGAGCAACGACATTTGAAAAAAGCATTCAAATCATGCTTTGAAAACACTACTTGTGTATCCCGATTTCAATTCAATCTGTCTTTTTGAAACCGCTTAAGAGAGTGAGTGCACCATTCTCAGAGGAACTGCAGATACTGAAATGATGCGTGGAGTGAAGTGAGCAAGCTCTTTTTCCATCTCCCTGGCGAGCATTGCCCACCTGTCTGCTGAGGCTCCCTCAGCAGACTGAAGCTGACTACTACTGCGCAGCTGCTACAGACTGTGGGCTGCCCATTGTGACACGTGGTCCCATTGTTCCAGGAATAGAACACATACAAGCATTGTGTTCTATGAATGGCATGATTCCTATCACAGTGTTCCATGGATGGAACACATCCTATTTACTGCAGGCAAGCAGCGCACCTAGCTGCTGCTGCTGCTGCTACAAGCCACTAGAATACCGTCTGTTAGACAGGTGGACGTAGGCCGAACATTCAAATAACTCGCCAGATAAATCGTTGCTTTTCCATTTAATTCATATATGAATTAATTCAAAATTGAACAGTAAATTTCAAAGTTGGAAGGCCACAAGAGGTGGACAATGTTTCAAAAATGAAACGACATATCATTGCATGAGGGATGTGGTAGGAATTGAATGCTTGAATTAAGACTGGGGAAGTACTGAGGGGAAGGGGCTGCAGGCCTTGTAGCAGGTGGGTGTGCAGAAATGTAGCTATCCAAAGCCAAACACATTACTGCAGCTTGTCACACCTGTACCTACCAAGCAGCAAAGGCCAAGATAGATCGTTATTTTACTGACAGATTGAATACAGTGCAATGCCTCCCATATAGAGGTGAATAAGAGTAGTAGTAGTAGTAGTAGAAGAGTTGGTCAAGTTAAATCAAGGCTAAGGAATTGGAAATGCGCAACTTGGACCAAGGAAAACTAATTACAGAGCAACGACATTTGAAAAAAGCATTCAAATCATGCTTTGAAAACACTACTTGTGTATCCCGATTTCAATTCAATCTGTCTTTGGAAACCGCTTAAGAGAGTGAGTGCACCATTCTCAGAGGAACTGCAGATACTGAAATGATGCGTGGAGTGAAGTGAGCAAGCTATTTTTCCATCTCCCTGGCGAGCATCACCCACCTGTCTGCTGAGGCTCCCTCAGCAGACTGAAGCTGACTACTACTGCGCAGCTGCTACAGACTGTGGGCTGCCCATTGTGACACGTGGTCCCATTGTGACAAGTGGTCCCATTGTTCCAGGAATAGAACACATCCAAGCATTGTGTTCTATGAATGGCATGATTCCTATCACAGTGTTCCATGGATGGAACACATCCTATTTACTGCAGGCAAGCAGCGCACCTAGCTGCTGCTGCTCCTGCTGCTACAAGCCACTAGAATACCATCTGTCAGACAGTTGGACGTAGGCCGAACATTCAAATAACTCGCCAGATAAATCGTTGCTTTTCCATTTAATTCATATATGAATTAATTCAAAATTGAGCAGTAAATTTCAAAGTTGGAAGGCCACAAGAGGGGGACAATGTTTCAAAAATGAAACGACATATCATTGCATGAGGGATGTGGTAGGAATTGAATGCTTGAATTAAGACTGGGGAAGTACTGAGGGGAAGGGGCTGCAGGCCTTGTAGCAGGTGGGTGTGCAGAAATGTAGCTATCCAAAGCCAAACACATTACTGCAGCTTGTCACACCTGTACCTACCAAGCAGCAAAGGCCAAGATAGATCGTTATTTTACTGACAGATTGAATACAGTGCAATGCCTCCCATATAGAGGTGAATAAGAGTAGTAGTAGTAGTAGTAGTAGTAGTAGTAGTAGAAGAGTTGGTCAAGTTAAATCAAGTCTAAGGAATTGGAAATGTGCAACTTGCACCAAGAAAAACTAATTACAGAGCAACGACATTTGAAAAAAGCATTCAAATCATGCTTTGAAAACACTACTTGTGTATCCCGATTTCAATTCAATCTGTCTTTGGAAACCACTTAAGAGAGTGAGTGCACCATTCTCAAAGGAACTGCAGATACTGAAATGATGTGTGGAGTGAAGTGAGCAAGCTATTTTTCCATCTCCCTGGCGAGCATCGCCCACCTGTCTGCTGAGGCTCCCTCAGCAGACTGAAGCTGACTACTACTGAGCAGCTGCTACAGACTGTGGGCGGCCCATTGTGACACGTGGTCCCATTGTGACACGTGGTCAAATTGTTCCAGGAATAGAACACATCCAAGCATTGTGTTCTATGAATGGCATGATTCCTATCACAGTGTTCCATGGATGGAACACATCCTATTTACTGCAGGCAAGCAGCGCACCTAGCTGCTGCTGCTGCTGCTGCTGCTGCTGCTCCAAAGCCACTAGAATACCGTCTGTCAGACAGGTGGACGTAGGCCGAACATTCAAATAACTCGCCAGATAAATCGTTGCTTTTCCATTTAATTCATATATGAATTAATTCAAAATTGAACAGTAAATTTCAAAGTTGGAAGGCCACAAGAGGGGGACAATGTTTCAAAAATGAAACGACATATCATTGCATGAGGGATGTGGTAGAAATTGAATGCTTGAATTAAGACTGGGGAAGTACTGAGGGGAAGGGGCTGCAGGCCTTGTAGCAGGTGGGTGTGCAGAAATGTAGCTATCCAAAGCCAAACACATTACTGCAGCTTGTCATACCTGTACCTACCAAGCAGCAAAGGCCAAGATAGATCGTTATTTTACTGACAGATTGAATACAGTGCAATGCCTCCCATATAGAGGTGAATAAGAGTAGTAGTAGTAGTAGTAGTAGAAGAGTTGGTCAAGTTAAATCAAGGCTAAGGAATTGGAAATGTGCAACTTGGACCAAGAAAAACTAATTACAGAGCAACGACATTTGAAAAAAGCATTCAAATCATGCTTTGAAAACACTACTTGTGTATCCCGATTTCAATTCAATCTGTCTTCGGAAACCGCTTTAGAGAGTGAGTGCACCATTCTCAGAGGAACTGCAGATACTGAAATGATGCGTGGAGTGAAGTGAGCAAGCTATTTTTCCATCTCCCTGGCGAGCATCGCCCACCTGTCTGCTGAGGCTCCCTCAGCAGACTGAAGCTGACTACTACTGCGCAGCTGCTACAGACTGTGGGCTGCCCATTGTGACACGTGGTCCCATTGTGACACGTGGTCCCATTGTTCCAGGAATAGAACACATCCAAGCATTGTGTTCTATGAATGGCATGATTCCTATCACAGTGTTCCATTGATGGAACACATCCTATTTACTGCAGGCAAGCAGCGCACCTAGCTGCTGCTGCTGCTGCTGCTGCTACAAGCCACTAGAATACCGTCTGTCAGACAGGTGGACGTAGGCCGAACATTCAAATAACTCGCCAGATAAATCGTTGCTTTTCCATTTAATTCATATATGAATTAATTCAAAATTGAACAGTAAATTTCAAAGTTGGAAGGCCACAAGAGGGGGACAATGTTTCAAAAATGAAACGACATATCATTGCATGAGGGATGTGGTAGGAATTGAATGCTTGAATTAAGACTGGGGAAGTACTGAGGGGAAGGGGCTGCAGGCCTTGTAGCAGGTGGGTGTGCAGAAATGTAGCTATCCAAAGCCAAACACATTACTGCAGCTTGTCACACCTGTACCTACCAAGCAGCAAAGGCCAAGATAGATCGTTATTTTACTGACAGATTGAATACAGTGCAATGCCTCCCATATAGAGGTGAATAAGAGTAGTAGTAGAAGTAGTAGAAGAGTTGGTCAAGTTAAATCAAGGCTAAGGAATTGGAAATGTGCAACTTGGACCAAGAAAAACTAATTACAGAGCAACGACATTTGAAAAAAGCATTCAAATCATGCTTTGAAAACACTACTTGTGTATCCCGATTTCAATTCAATCTGTCTTTGGAAACCGCTTAAGAGAGTGAGTGCACCATTCTCAGAGGAACTGCAGATACTGAAATGATGCGTGGAGTGAAGTGAGCAAGCTATTTTTCCATCTCCCTGGCGAGCATCGCCCACCTGTCTGCTGAGGCTCCCTCAGCAGACTGAAGCTGGCTACTACTGCGCAGCTGCTACAGACTGTGGGCTGCCCATTGTGACACGTGGTCCCATTGTTCCAGGAATAGAACACATCCAAGCATTGTGTTCTATGAATGGCATGATTCCTATCACAGTGTTCCATTGATGGAACACATCCTATTTACTGCAGGCAAGCAGCGCACCTAGCTGCTGCTGCTGCTGCTACAAGCCACTAGAATACCGTCTGTCAGACAGGTGGACGTAGGCCGAACATTCAAATAACTCGCCAGATAAATCGTTGCTTTTCCATTTAATTCATATATGAATTAATTCACAATTGAACAGTAAATTTCAAAGTTGGAAGGCCACAAGAGGGGGACAATGTTTCAAAAATGAAACGACATATTGCATGAGTGATGTGGTAGGAATTGAATGCTTGAATTAAGACTGGGGAAGTACTGAGGGGAAGGGGCTGCAGGCCTTGTAGCAGGTGGGTGTGCAGAAATGTAGCTATCCAAAGCCAAACACATTACTGCAGCTTGTCACACCTGTACCTACCAAGCAGCAAAGGCCAAGATAGATCGTTATTTTACTGGCAGATTGAATACAGTGCAATGCCTCCCATATAGAGGTGAATAAGAGTAGTAGTAGTAGTAGTAGAAGAGTTGGTCAAGTTAAATCAAGGCTAAGGAATTGGAAATGTGCAACTTGGACCAAGAAAAACTAATTACAGAGCAACGACATTTGAAAAAAGCATTCAAATCATGCTTTGAAAACAGTACTTGTGTATCCCAATTTAAATTCAATCTGTCTTTGGAAACCGCTTAAGAGAGTGAGTGCACCATTCTCAGAGGAACTGCAGATACTGAAATGATGCGTGGAGTGAAGTGAGCAAGCTATTTTTCCATCTCCCTGGCGAGCATCGCCCACCTGTCTGCTTAGGCTCCTTCAGCAGACTGAAGCTGACTACTACTGAGCATCTGCTACAGACTGTGGGCTGCCCATTGTGACACGTCGTCCCATTGTGACACGTGGCCCCATTGTTCCAGGAATAGAACACATCCAAGCATTGTGTTCTATGAATGGCATGATTCCTATCACAGTGTTCCATGGATGGAACACATCCTATTTACTGCAGGCAAGCAGCGCACCTAGCTGCTGCTGCTGCTGCTGTTTTTCTACTCCTCTCATGAGCCCAAACAAGACTCTAAAAGGATGAGTTTGCAACTACTTTACTTTTGGAGAAAATTCAAAACATTCATTATTCAATAGGGCCCAAAATATCAAAAACCAGCGGTTTGAATGAACACACATTTCTTGGTAGAATCGTGCAGGACTGAAATTTTTGATGTTTTTCTACTCCTCTCATGAGCCCAAACACGTCTCTAAAAGGATGAGTTTGCAACAACTTTACTTTTGGAGAAAATTCAATGAATGTCAATTGAATGTTTTGAATTTTCTCCAAAAGTAAAGTAGTTGCAAACTCATCCTTTTAGAGACTTGTTTGTGCTCATGAGAGGAGTAGAAAAACATCAAAAATTTCAGTCCTGCACGATTCTACCAAGAAATGTGAGTGTTCATTCAAACCGCTGGTTTTTGATAGTTTGGGCCCTATTGAATAATGAATGTTTTTAATATTCTCCAAAAGTAAAGTAGTTGCAAACTCATCCTTTTTGAAACTTGTTTGGGCTGTTGAGAGGAGTAAAAAAACATCAAAAATTTCAATCCTGCATGATTCTACCAAGAAATGTGATTCTTCATTCAAAACGCTGGTTTTTGCTATTGGGCTCTATTGAATAATGAATGTTTTGAATTTTCTCCAAAAATAAAGTAGTTGCAAACTCATCCTTTTAGAGACTTGTTTGTGCTCATGAGAGGAGTAGAAAAACATCAAAAATTTCAGTCCTGCACGATTCTACCAAGAAATGTGAGTGTTCATTCAAACCGCTGGTTTTTGATAGTTTGGGCCCTATTGTATAATGAATGTTTTGAATTTTCTCCAAAAGTAAAGTAGTTGCAAACTCATCCTTTTGGAAACTTGTTTGGGCTGTTGAGAGGAGTAAAAAACCATCAAAAATTTCAATCCTGCATGATTCTACCAAGAAATGTGATTCTTCATTCAAAACGCTGATTTTTGCTATTGGGTTCTATTGAATAATGAATGTTTTGAATTTTCTCCAAAAGTAAAGTAGTTGCAAACTCATCCTTTTATAGACTTGTTTGGGCTCATGAGAGGAGTAGAAAAACATCAAAAATTTCAGTCCTGCACGATTCTACCAAGAAATGTGTGTTCATTCAAACCGCTGGTTTTTGATATTTTGGGCCCTATTGAATAATGAATGTTTTGAATTTTCTCCAAAAGTAAAGTAGTTGCAAACTCATGCTTTTTTGTTTAAATATTTCTATTAAAGTTTCAAGTATAGAGGGAAAGGGTAAATGGACAAAGTAAAAAGTAGAGAACTCTACTCTACGTGTTACATCACACATTAAATAAAATTGTTTAATACAAGTAGTGTACATAAGAAACAAATATAATACATCGCTTGAATGCAATCCTCTCAAAAAAGGAACCAACATTGTCATATTGAGTTTACAGTAGAGTGTTAGATAACATAAATTAAGAAAATTTCAAATTCCAAACATCCCATTTAGTGTGATATTTATGGAGAGTACCATTAATAAAGGCAAATCTTTTCTCCATAGAATTATGAGTCCGTAATTTACCTAAAATATCAGCAAAAGAAGGTAAATCAGTTTTAAGCCACCAGAAAGCTATAGCGTTTTTGGTCACCAAAAAAGTATGTATCATTACAAATCGAATAACAGGATTTATTTCTTCAGTGCCCAAAGAAAGTAATGCCATTTGTGGGGTGACCTTCACTGCGTTGTCAGAGAGAGTATTTATATGATTCGTAACTTCTTTCCACAATCTCTTCAATTTAGGACAGCTCCAGAAAATGTGGTACAGGTTACCTGGTAAACCACAATTCCTCCAGCATAGAGGGGAGTATTTATTATCTGTATGAGCTAACCTAATCGGAGTGTAATGCCATCTAATTAAAGTTTTAAAGAAAGACTCCTGTAAAGTCGCAGAAATAGTAGATGCATTTGAAAACTTTATGGCCTTCCCCCATTGGTCTTCATCAAATTTTATGTTAAAATCCCTTTCCCATCTTTGAATGTATACATTTTTAAAGAGTTCGGTGTTGTCATTAGGGTGGGAATATATGTTTTTAAGACTCCAAGTCGACTTAAGAGCAACATTTGCAAACATGGAGGCCACAATATCCGAATTCAAAGCTCTACTAGTCAAAAATTTCCGCAGAAGATCTTTCAGAAGTAGATAAGAGGTGAAATGTGTAGACGGGACATGAAATTTATTTTTAATTTCATTAAAGGGTAAAAAATTTTGTCCGTCCCATAAATCCCCTACCGTATTAATTTTAGAGCTGCACCACTCCTCTGGAACTGGACATTTATATATTTTTGATAATAATTTTAATGGGAATTTTTTCAAAATGCTTTTCCTGTCGTCGCCTTTCTTTAATTTTGTGAAACTCCTCCACATAGTCAGTATAGAATTTACAACAGGATGTTGATAAGTAATGATCGAAGGAGATAGCAGATCTTTAAAGAAAAAATCTGATATTGAACTAGTCCCATAATGTTCTAGCTCAAGGTCCAACCAAGCGGGAAGTGTTTTCGTATTTACATTATGGAACGCCCACAAGGCGGTCTTGAGAGGATGTCTCATCCAACTCTCCACGAGATACAAAAAAGAAAAAAGACAAAAAATTGCTGACCTCCAGAACCAAATTGCTTCAAAAGAAAAACAACAAAATTCCCTGTCTGCTCCATCCCATATTATCCATCTTGATATCCTGAAATTGAGACAGGCGTTAAGATCCAAAATTATTTCCAAGTACGAGTCCATTGTTAGAGCATCAAAATATAATCTGTATGCTTCAATTAACAAACCCACCAAATATATGACAAGTAAACTTAAACAAGCTCGCGTAAGTAGAAGGATTGTTAAAATCAAATCCCCTTCAGGAGAAATGAAACAACACCCCTCTGATATTACCGAAATATTTGCGGATTATTTCGAAACCCTCTATAATCTTAAAAAAGATCCCTTAGTTCATACTCCTAATCAAAAAGAGATTGACCTTTTTCTTTCTAAATTGACCCTTCCCCAACTAGATAATTTGGACCTAACTCTTTTAAATCAACCGTTTACTGTAGAAGAAATTGCCAAAACGATTGACAAACTTAAACTTAACAAATCCCCTGGCCCAGATGGGTTCACAAACGAATATCTAAAGTTTTTCTCCAACATTTTATCCCCGCACCTAAAATCTCTTTTTGACCACGCTTCTAGTATTGGATCGTTCCCCAAAGAAATGACGGAGGCAACTATCATTTTGATCCCCAAAGACATTAGAAACCCAGAAGAAGTTAAAAATTATCGTCCGATCTCTTTAATTAACACTGATATTAAAGTATATTCAAAAATTTTAGCGGATCGATTAAAGAATCTTTTACCTGATCTTGTTAAAAATGATCAAGTAGGGTTTGTCTCCGGAAGACAAGTAACAGACGGTACCAGAAGAATCTTGAACTTGTTTAACATAGCTAGCTCTAATAATCTCCCTTCACTATTTATCTCGTTGGATGCCCAAAAAGCTTTTGATAGGGTGAATTGGGATTATCTTAAAGCTACTTTACTAAAGTTTGGTTTTGACAATCGCTTTATAACATCTATATTTGCATTGTACTCTAATACTAATGCTAAAACCTATACTAATAATCACCTTTCTAGGAATTTCAACATCACTAATGGAACAAGACAGGGCTGCCCCCTTTCGCCCCTTTTATTTGCCTTGGCAGTCGAGCCCTTGGCGGAAATGATCAGAAAATGTACTGATATTTCGGGTTTTAAAACAAAAAATTATCATCACAAGTTAACCTTATTTGCTGACGACCTTATGTTATCAGTCACTGATCCGGCTAATTCACTTAACGCTTTAATCACCATTTTAGATGAGTTCTCTAAGGTCTCATATTTTAAAATAAATCCCCAAAAATCTAAAATAATACATTTTAATTTACGTCCCTCTGAAATTGAAGCCTTTAAAGAATTATCTGAATTTTACTGGGAAGATTTTGAACTAGAATACTTGGGGATAATTTTCCCTAAAGATTTGAAACTCATTGTTTCTAAGAAATATGGAACATCTCAGTAAGAAAATCTTAAAAGACCTTTCTGGTTATAATAATTGCGATCTATCCCTGATGGGAAGAACCTTGGTAATAAAAACATATATTTTACCTAAAATTCTTTTTGTACTTAGGAATTTACCTCTTACGATTCCCACTTCCCTTTTATTTAAAATCCAAAAAGCAATTAACCTTTTTATCTGGAAAGGGAAGAAACCTAGAGTTGCTACTGAAATTTTATATAAGAAAAAGAGTAATGGAGGCCTTGCACTCCCCAATATTCAAATCTATTTTCAAGCTTCTCTTATTCTTCAGAGTCAACAGTGGTTTTCTACGAAAACACTTCCCGCTTGGTTGGACCTTGAGCTAGAACATTATGGGACTAGTTCAATATCAGATTTTTTCTTTAAAGATCTGCTATCTCCTTCGATCATTACTTATCAACATCCTGTTGTAAATTCTATACTGACTATGTGGAGGAGTTTCACAAAATTAAAGAAAGGCGACGACAGGAAAAGCATTTTGAAAAAATTCCCATTAAAATTATTATCAAAAATATATAAATGTCCAGTTCCAGAGGAGTGGTGCAGCTTTAAAATTAATACGGTAGGGGATTTATGGGACGGACAAAATTTTTTACCCTTTAATGAAATTAAAAATAAATTTCATGTCCCGTCTACACATTTCACCTCTTATCTACTTCTGAAAGATCTTCTGCGGAAATTTTTGACTAGTAGAGCTTTGAATTCGGATATTGTGGCCTCCATGTTTGCAAATGTTGCTCTTAAGTCGACTTGGAGTCTTAAAAACATATATTCCCACCCTAATGACAACACCGAACTCTTTAAAAATGTATACATTCAAAGATGGGAAAGGGATTTTAACATAAAATTTGATGAAGACCAATGGGGGAAGGCCATAAAGTTTTCAAATGCATCTACTATTTCTGCGACTTTACAGGAGTCTTTCTTTAAAACTTTAATTAGATGGCATTACACTCCGATTAGGTTAGCTCATACAGATAATAAATACTCCCCTCTATGCTGGAGGAATTGTGGTTTACCAGGTAACCTGTACCACATTTTCTGGAGCTGTCCTAAATTGAAGAGATTGTGGAAAGAAGTTACGAATCATATAAATACTCTCTCTGACAACGCAGTGAAGGTCACCCCACAAATGGCATTACTTTCTTTGGGCACTGAAGAAATAAATCCTGTTATTCGATTTGTAATGATACATACTTTTTTGGTGACCAAAAACGCTATAGCTTTCTGGTGGCTTAAAACTGATTTACCTTCTTTTGCTGATATTTTAGGTAAATTACGGACTCATAATTCTATGGAGAAAAGATTTGCCTTTATTAATGGTACTCTCCATAAATATCACACTAAATGGGATGTTTGGAATTTGAAATTTTCTTAATTTATGTTATCTAACACTCTACTGTAAACTCAATATGACAATGTTGGTTCCTTTTTTGAGAGGATTGCATTCAAGCGATGTATTATATTTGTTTCTTATGTACACTACTTGTATTAAACAATTTTATTTAATGTGTGATGTAACACGTAGAGTAGAGTTCTCTACTTTTTACTTTGTCCATTTACCCTTTCCCTCTATACTTGAAACTTTAATAAAAATATTTAAACAAAAAAGCATGAGTTTGCAACTACTTTACTTTTGGAGAAAATTCAAAACATTCATTATTCAATAGAACCCAATAGCAAAAATCAGCGTTTTGAATGAAGAATCACATTTCTTGGTAGAATCATGCAGGATTGAAATTTTTGATGGTTTTTTACTCCTCTCAACAGCCCAAACAAGTTTCTAAAAGGATGAGTTTGCAACTACTTTACTTTTGGAGAAAATTCAAAACATTCATTATTCAATAGGGCCCAAACTATCAAAAACCAGCGGTTTGAATGAACACTCACATTTCTTGGTAGAATCGTGCAGGACTGAAATTTTTGATGTTTTTCTACTCCTCTCATGAGCACAAACAAGTCTCTAAAAGGATGAGTTTGCAACTACTTTACTTTTGGAGAAAATTCAAAACATTCATTATTCAATAGGGTAAAAAAAAAATCAAAAACCAGCGGTTTGAATGAACACTCACATTTCTTGGTAGAATCGTGCAGGACTGAAATTTTTGATGTTTTTCTACTCCTCTCATGAGCCCAAACCAAGACTCTAAAAGGATGAGTTTGCATCTACTTTACTTTTGGAGAAAATTCAAAACATTCATTATTCAATAGAGCCCAATAGCAAAAACCAGCGGTTTGAATGAAGAATCACATTTCTTGGTAGAATCATGCAGGATTGAAATTTTTGATGGTTTTTTACTCCTCTCAACAGCCCAAACAAGTTTCTAAAAGGATGAGTTTGCAACTACTTTACTTTTGGAGAAAATTCAAAACATTCATTATTCAATAGGGCCCAAAATATCAAAAACCAGCGGTTTGAATGAACACACATTTCTTGGTAGAATCATGCAGGACTGAAATTTTTGATGTTTTTCTACTCCTCTCATGAGCCCAAACAAGTCTCTAAAAGCATGAGTTTGCAACTACTTTACTTTTGGAGAAAATTCAAAACATTCATTATTCAATAGAACCCAATAGCAAAAATCAGCGTTTTGAATGAAGAATCACATTTCTTGGTAGAATCATGCAGGATTGAAATTTTTGATGGTTTTTTTACTCCTCTCAACAGCCCAAACAAGTTTCTAAAAGGATGAGTTTGCAACTACTTTACTTTTGGAGAAAATTCAAAACATTCATTATTCAATAGGGCCCAAAATATAAAAAACCAGCGGTTTGAATGAACACACATTTCTTGGTAGAATCGTGCAGGACTGAAATTTTTGATGTTTTTCTACTCCTCTCATGAGCCCAAACAAGTCTATAAAAGGATGAGTTTGCAACTACTTTACTTTTGGAGAAAATTCAAAACATTCATTATTCAATAGGGCCCAAAATATCAAAAACCAGCGGTTTGAATGAACACACATTTCTTGGTAGAATCATGCAGGACTGAAATTTTTGATGTTTTTCTACTCCTCTCATGAGCCCAAACAAGTCTCTAAAAGGATGAGTTTGCAACTACTTTACTTTTGGAGAAAATTCAAAACATTCAATTGACATTCATTGAATTTTCTCCAAAAGTAAAGTAGTTGCAAACTCATCCTTTTAGAGACTTGTTTGGGCTCATGAGAGGAGTAGAAAAACAAAAAAAATTTCAGTCCTGCACGATTCTACCAAGAAATGTGTGTTCATTTAAACCGCTGGCTTTTGATATTTTGGGCCCTATTGAATAATGAATGTTTTGAATTTTCTCCAAAAGTAAAGTAGTTGCAAACTCATCCTTTTAGAGTCTTGTTTGGGCTCATGAGAGGAGTAGAAAAACAGCAGCAGCAGCAGCAGCAGCAGCTAGGTGCGCTGCTTGCCTGCAGTAAATAGGATGTGTTCCATCCATGGAACACTGTGATAGGAATCATGCCATTCATAGAACACAATGCTTGGATGTGTTCTATTCCTGGAACAATGGGGCCACGTGTCACAATGGGACCACGTGTCACAATGGGCAGCCCACAGTCTGTAGCAGCTGCGCAGTAGTAGTCAGCTTCAGTCTGCTGAG
This sequence comes from Dendrobates tinctorius, assembly GCF_039654945.1. Classification (NCBI taxonomy): domain Eukaryota; kingdom Metazoa; phylum Chordata; class Amphibia; order Anura; family Dendrobatidae; genus Dendrobates; species Dendrobates tinctorius. Next base: position 491,229 of record NW_027361820.1, read on the forward strand.
GGAGCCTCAGCAGACAGGTGGGCGATGCTCGCCAGGGAGATGGAAAAATAGCTTGCTCACTTCACTCCACGCATCATTTCAGTATCTGCAGTTCCTCTGAGAATGGTGCACTCACTCTCTTAAGCGGTTTACAAAGACAGATTGAATTGAAATCGGGATACACAAGTAGTGTTTTCAAAGCATGATTTGAATGCTTTTTTCAAATGTCGTTGCTCTGTAATTAGTTTTTCTTGGTCCAAGTTGCACATTTCCAATTCCTTAGCCTTGATTTAACTTGACCAACTCTTCTACTACTACTACTACTACTACTACTCTTATTCACCTCTATATGGGAGGCATTGCACTGTATTCAATCTGTCAGTAAAATAACGATCTATCTTGGCCTTTGCTGCTTGGTAGGTACAGGTGTGACAAGCTGCAGTAATGTGTTTGGCTTTGGATAGCTACATTTCTGCACACCCACCTGCTACAAGGCCTGCAGCCCCTTCCCCTCAGTACTTCCCCAGTCTTAATTCAAGCATTCAATTCCTACCACATCCCTCATGCAATGATATGTCGTTTCATTTTTGAAACATTGTCCCCCTCTTGTGGCCTTCCAACTTTGAAATTTACTGTTCAATTTTGAATTAATTCATATATGAATTAAATGGAAAAGCAACGATTTATCTGGCGAGTTATTTGAATGTTCGGCCTACGTCCACCTGTCTGACAGACGGTATTCTAGTGGCTTGTAGCAGCAGCAGCAGCAGCAGCAGCTAGGTGCGCTGCTTGCCTGCAGTAAATAGGATGTGTTCCATCCATGGAACACTGTGATAGGAATCATGCCATTCATAGAACACAATGCTTGGATGTGTTCTATTCCTGGAACAATGGGACCACGTGTCACAATGGGACCACGTGTCACAATGGGCCGCCCACAGTCTGTAGCAGCTGCTCAGTAGTAGTCAGCTTCAGTCTGCTGAGGGAGCCTCAGCAGACAGGTGGGCGATGCTCACCAGGGAGATGGAAAAATAGCTTGCTCACTTCACTCCACGCATCATTTCAGTATCTGCAGTTCCTCTGAGAATGGTGCACTCAGTCTCTTAAGCGGTTTCCAAAGACAGATTGAATTGAAATTGGGATACACAAGTAGTGTTTTCAAAGCATGATTTGAATGCTTTTTTCAAATGTCGTTGCTCTGTAATTTGTTTTTCTTGGTCCAAGTTGCACATTTCCAATTCCTTAGCCTTGATTTAACTTGACCAACTCTTCTACTACTACTACTACTACTCTTATTCACCTCTATATGGGAGGCATTGCACTGTATTCAATCTGTCAGTAAAATAACGATCTATCTTGGCCTTTGCTGCTTGGTAGGTACAGGTGTGACAAGCTGCAGTAATGTGTTTGGCTTTGGATAGCTACATTTCCGCACATCCACCTGCTACAAGGCCTGCAGCCCCTTCCCCTCAGTACTTCCCCAGTCTTAATTCAAGCATTCAATTCCTACCACATCCCTCATGCAATGATATGTCGTTTCATTTTTGAAACATTGTCCCCCTCTTGTGGCCTTCCAACTTTGAAATTTACTGTTCAATTTTGAATTAATTCATATATGAATTAAATGGAAAAGCAACGATTTATCTGGCGAGTTATTTGAATGATCGGCCTACGTCCACCTGTCTCACAGACGGTATTCTAGTGGCTTGTAGCAGCAGCAGCAGCTAGGTGCGCTGCTTGCCTGCAGTAAATAGGATGTGTTCCATCAATGGAACACTGTGATAGGAATCATGCCAGTCATAGAACACAATGCTTGGATGTGTTCTATTCCTGGAACAATGGGACCACGTGTCACAATGGGACCACATGTCACAATGGGCAGCCCACAGTCTGTAGCAGCTGCGAAGTAGTAGTCAGCTTCAGTCTGCTGAGGGAGCCTCAGCAGACAGGTGGGTGATGCTCGCCAGGGAGATGGAAAAATAGCTTGCTCACTTCACTCCACACATCATTTCAGTATCTGCAGTTCCTCTGAGAATGGTGCACTCACTCTCTTAAGCGGTTTCCAAAGACAGATTGAATTGAAATCGGGATACACAAGTAGTGTTTTCAAAGCATGATTTGAATGCTTTTTTCAAATGTCGTTGCTCTGTAATTAGTTTTTCTTGGTCCAAGTTGCACATTTCCAATTCCTTAGCCTTGATTTAACTTGACCAACTCTTCTACTACTACTACTACTACTACTACTACTACTACTACTACTACTACTACTCTTATTCACCTCTATATGGGAGGCATTGCACTGTATTCAATCTGTCAGTAAAATAACGATCTATCTTGGCCTTTGCTGCTTGGTAGGTACAGGTGTGACAAGCTGCAGTAATGTGTTTGGCTTTGGAAAGCTACATTTCTGCACACCCACCTGCTACAAGGCCTGCAGCCCCTTCCCCTCAGTACTTCCCCAGTCTTAATTCAAGCATTCAATTCCTACCACATCCCTCATGCAATGATATGTCGTTTCATTTTTGAAATTTCTGGGTAGGGACAAGGCTAGGGTCTTACGCTGGGGTCACTCATCTAAATTTTCCGGACACGCTGGAATAAAGAAGACTCTCTATCTCGTCTCTCGACATTATTGGTTGCCATCGCTTCGCCAAGACGTCCTGGACTTCATCGCCTCCTGTCCTTCGTGTGCCAGAAACAAGGTTCCTCGATCCCGACCTTATGGGCTCCTACACCCATTACCCATACCCACGACTCCTTGGACCCACATAGCTATGGACTTCATCACTGATCTGCCAGAGTCCTCGAGGTGTTCGGCTATCTTAGTGGTCGTGGATCGGTTTTCAAAAATGGCTCACTTTGTTCCCTTGTCTGGTCTGCCTTCTGCCCCCGAGTTGGCGAAGATTTTCTTGCTCCACGTCTTCCGTCTCCATGGCTTTCCCCAGCACATTGTCTCGGACAGAGGTGTCCAATTCACCTCTCGATTCTGGCAAGCTCTCTGCGGATTGATGGGGATTACTCTGGATTTTTCTTCGGCCTATCATCCCCAGTCCAACGGACAAGTGGAACGGGTCAATCAAGTCCTAACTTCGTACCTCCGGCATTTTTCTAACGCGCACCAAGATGACTGGGTTTCTCTTCTTCCTTGGGCCGAATTCTCGTACAATAACCACCCCAGTGAAGCCTCTACCAAGTCCCCTTTTTTTGTGGTTTTTGGTCAACATCCTGGCATTCTCCTTCCCGTTTCCCCCACCTCGGGTGTACCGGCAGCGGATGCTGTGTCGCTAGATTTCTCCCAGTTTTGGAGGGACACCAGGGAGGCCAAAAGTGTCCAAAAGTGTACGCAGAGATTCAAAATCTCCATTATCCTCTCGTCACTTTGGTCACAGGCAGCTGTGCCATCGAGCGTGTCACATAGCGCTCAGATATCAGTGGGCCTCACACAATCCACAAGTGTCCAGTGTCCAAAAGTGTACGCAGAGATTCAAAATCTCCATTATCCTCTCGTCACTTTGGTCACAGGCAGCTGTGCCATCGAGCGTGTCACATAGCGCTCAGATATCAGTGGGCCTCACACAATCCAAAAGTGTCCACTGTCCACAAGTGTGTGCAGAAATTCTAAATCTCCCCTGTCCTATAGACACCTTGTACCTTGTTTTACATTACTATATAGTTTGTTGGATTTTGTCTACATTTCTACCAAAAATGAGGAAGGCTGGTGGAAGAGGCCGTGGAATTGGGCGGGGGTTGGCAGCTGGTAATGATGGTGTTGGTGGTGGATCTGATGGTAGTGGCAAGAGCAAAATAGGACCGAATGCAGGAGGTGCTGACCCTGCGTCATCGTCTGGCTACATAAGGCCTCGAACGCTTAGTTTTCTAGGAGTTGGCAAACCGCTTTTAAAGGCAGAGCATCAGGAAAAAGTTTTGTCTTACATTGCTGACTCAGCCTCCAGCTCTATCGCCTCCTCTTCTTCAGTTGTAAAAAGTAAAAGCACTGAGTCGTCATTGGAGGCTCATGTTCATGAACCACACCTTTCCTTGTGTCCTTCACCCCAACCAAGATTGAAGGATGACGCAGGCCATACTACTGATTACTCCATGGAGCTGTTTTCACATACCATGCCTGGATTATCAAGTCAAATGGTGAATTACCCAGGCCAAGATGAATGTGACATGGAGTGCACTGATGCACAGCCGCTGATGGATGATTCTGCTGGTACATTCACTCAGAGCACTACATTGTCCTCGCAGTGTACAGAGCCAGATTTTGACCCTGATGAGACTCAGGTGCCCCTTCCCGCACACTATACCACCATACATGGTGACACAGAGAAAGGTGCACATGACATAGAAGAGGAGGTGATGGATGACCCAGTTGTTGACCCAGATTGGCATCCATTGGGGGAAGAGGGTGCTGCTTCCAATAGCTCAGATGAGGAGCATCCACAGCAGACATCGCAACAGCTGTTATCTGGCAGGCCCGGAGCACTCCAAAGACAGGTTCCAAACATCAAAAGAGTTGCTGGACAGCTTGTCCAGAGGGTCAAAAGATCACAGCGTGCTAGGCCGCAAAATGTCTGCCAAAGTAGGAAGAGTGCAGTGTGGCACTTTTTTGAACAAAATCCTCATGATCAGGCCAAGGTTATCTGTAAGAAGTGCGCAAAGACCTTTAGCCGAGGGAAAAATCTGAAAAATTTGAATACCAGTTGCATGCTTAGACATTTAACCAGCATGCACTTGCAAGCGTGGACACAACACCAAACCTCAAGTGCCACATGTGCAACTGATCACAACGAAGGTAGTCAGCAACGCTACATTGTTTCCCCCACTGTAAGCCCACCGGTTAGCACAGCAGCAAATGTTGAGGTGTCGTTGCAAGGCCACAGCAGTCAGGGAATCCCACTGTTATTATTACGTGCCCCGATGCTCACCTGGGGTCCCCCTCCTCCCGGTGCATCCCTCCTTCATCCTCGCGCCATGCCCTGTCTGGCTTTGCAGGGTCACGGCGTGTCAGAGGCACGCACATGCGCACTCGCTCGTTTCTGACCGCGGGGCATCCTGGGAGCACGTGACCCGGTGGCTCCTCCCCAACATGGCGGCGCCCACCGGGTATTTCTGTCTGGCGTCTTGAATGGTAAGACGCGTGTTTGTCTTTCTCTGTGGCGCTTAGCCTTCCTGCGCAGCGTCGCCCCGACTCTCAGGTCCCCCCTGTCTCCTAGTCTGCGCTCTGCTCTCCGCTCCATAGCCCCATCTGTACCCCCGCTCAGCTCCCTCTGCTGTCTCTGTGCCTGACCCTCGCCGGGTCCTTCCCTGCTGCTGTCATCGGTAGCCCCTTAGCTAGGGTTCCGTCTGTACCCCTAGGTCAGTTGCCCCTAACCTTCCTTCCTTCTTTCTTCCAGCGTTCCTGCCCTGGCTCCATCCTGATCGGTCCTGGTTCCCTACGTTCTGTTTCCTCCTGCTCCGGGTCTACTCTAGTCAGTATCCTTTGGCCTTTCCCTCTGTACACTCCCTGGGTCGTCCCTTTGGTTCCGGCTGTCGTGGTCTCCCCCCCTTGGGCCTGCCCCTAACACTCCCTGTATAGGGGGTGGTCATCACCTGGGCCGCTCGCCCTCGGGGGCTCTGGAGCCACGACCCAGAGGGTCCACTCTCTGGTTCCTACTTAGAACCGTAACAGTTATATCAACGAAAGACTGATTCTAGGCCATCAGAAAGAACACCAACTCCATCACCATCATCAACCCTCTCTCAGTCCGCCCTGTCCACCGCTACTTCCACCATATGCAGCTCTCAAGTCCAGCTCACCCTCCCAGACACTATGAGTAGGTCAAGAAAGTACTCAGTCTCTCATCCGCGTACACTGGGTTTGAACGCCCACATTGCCAAACTAATCTCGTTTGAGATGATGCCCTTTCGGTTGGTGGAAAGCACAGCTTTCCGCAAACTCATGGCCTATGCAGTACCACGCTATGACCTACCCAGTCGCCACTTCTTCTCTCGCAAAGCCATCCCAGCCCTCCACCATCATGTGAAAGACCGCATTGTCCATGCACTCAAGCAGTCAGTGAGCGGAAAGGTGCACCTCACAACTGATGCATGGTCCAGTCGGCATGGCCAGGGCCGTTACGTGTCCATCACTGCGCACTGGGTTAATGTGGTGGATGCAGGGTCCACAGGGGACAGCGGTGGTGGGACAGTGCTGCCTAGCCCACGGTATAGGAAACAGTTGGCTGTAGGCGTTCGACCCTCCTCCTCCTCCTCCTCCTCCTCCAGAAGCGAAAGCTCGTCCACAGAGCGCAGTTGTACGAGCACTCCATCTGCAGCTGCCACTGTTGCAAACGATGTGTCCCCCTATCGAGCAGCTAGTGGAAAGCGTCAGCAGGCTGTGTTGCAGATGATGTGTTTGGGCGACAGACACACCGCCGAGGTGCTGGCCGAGTACTTGAAGCGACAAACTGAGTCACGGCTGGGCAGTGTACATCTTGAGGCAGGCAAGGTAGTTAGTGATAACGGGCGTAATTTTGTGGCAGCCATAGCCCTTTCAAAACTCAGCCACATACCTTGCTTGGCTCACACCTTGAACCTGGTGGTGCAGTGCTTCCTCAAAAATTATCCGGAGTTAACAGCCCTGCTCCAGAAGGTGCGAAGACTGTGCGCGCACATCCGCCGGTCGCCTGTACACTCCGTTCGTATGCAGAAGCTGCAGCGATTGCTCCACCTTCCCAACCACCGCCTCATTATCGACATTGCAACAAGGTGGAACTCCACCCTGCACATGGTGGAGCGGCTGTGCGAGCAGAGGCAGGCCATAATGCATTTGTGGGAGGATACACGGCCAGGCACTTTGAGAGCAGACATGGAGTTGACAGGCGTGCAGTGGTCGAAACTGAAAGACCTTTGTAAAGTCCTTCAGTGTTTTGAGGAATGCACACGGCTGGTAAGCGCAGACGACGCCATCCTAAGCATGAGCATCCCACTTATGCGTCTGCTCATGCAAACTTTGACGCACCTTAAGGAGCAGGCGTCTGCAGCCAATGTTGATGAGGAGGAAGAGGAGGAGGGAATCCTTGATGACATTCAGCCATTGTCTGCTCAGGGACCTCTCCTGGACGAGGTGGAGGAAGAAGAGGAGGAGGAGGAGGAGGAGGATGATGGGGATGATTACTTAGGGGAGGAGGATGCATCTCGTGGGTCAAGTGAAAATGTTGGCGTGGCAAGGTCTGGTACAGGGTTTGTGCGTGACTGGAGGGATGTGGATTTGCCAGAAAGTGCTCCTCCACCCAGCACTCGCAGTGCATCATTGACACCGGGAACATTGGCCCACATGTCAGATTATGCCTTGCGGATCCTAAAAAGGGACCCCCGCATTGCCAAAATGATGAACGATGACGACTACTGGTTGGCCAGCATCCTGGATCCATGCTATAAAGGCAAATTACAAAACATCATGCCACAGGAGAACCTTGACCTAATATTGGCTAATAAACAAGCAACTCTGGTAAATCGGTTGCTTGAGGCATTCCCAGCACACAGCAGCGGTGATGGTTCTCACACGAGCCGTACGGGCCGGGGGCAGCTTGGCAGAGGTGTTCGTGGTGCACACAGCAGAAGTGGCGTTGGAGACAGGGGTTTCATGACAATGTTGTGGACTGATTTTTCAAATACCGCTCACACAACTGGTAATACTGCATCGATGGAAAGTGACAGGAGACAGCAGTTGTCAACTATGGTTACAAACTACTTTTCCTCCCATATCGATGTTCTCCCACACAGGTCATTCCCCTTTGACTATTGGGCCGCTAAACTGGACACCTGGCCTGAATTGGCCCAATATGCCTTACAGGAGCTTGCTTGCCCAGCTGCAAGTGTGCTATCGGAAAGAGTCTTCAGTGCAGCTGGATCAATCCTGACAGAAAAAAGGACCCGTCTGTCAACCCAAAATGTGGATGATCTAACCTTCATTAAAATGAACCACGCATGACGCTGAAGGAGCCTCGGTGTTCCTGAGTCGATAGAGGTCCGCTGTCGACGCTGTTGGATACCGGGCTCTGCGCAGCTTGCCGCCGCTCAGCTGCAGAGGAGTAAAGGAGCTGGCGGTGCTGGAGAGTGACGCGGCGGGAGTTGGCAGGCACGAAGCCGCAAGGAAGAGGCTGTCATCAAAGAAAGTAGAGGTGGCTCTGGTCATAGAATCATAGAATCATAGAATCATAGAATCGTAGAGTTGGAAGGGACCTCCTGGGCCATCTGGTCCAACCCCCTGCTCAAAGCAGGATTCGCTAAATCATCCCAGTCAGATGTCTGTCCAGCCTCTGTTTGAAGACTTCCATTGAAGGAGAACTCACCACTTCTCGTGGCAGCCTGTTCCACTCATTGATCACTCTAACTGTCAAAAAGTTTTTTCTAATATCTAATCTGTGTCTCTTCCCATTCAGTTTCATCCCATTGCTTCTAGTCTTTCCTTGTGCAAATGAGAATAAAGTTGATCCTTCTACAATGTGACAGCCCTTTAGATATTTGTAGACAGCTATTAAGTCTCCTCTCAGTCTTCTCTTTTGCAAACTAAACATTCCCAAATCCTGCAACCTTTCCTCATAAGACAGGGTTTGCAGACCGGTCACCATTCTGGTCGCTCTTTTCTGAACTTGCTCCAGTTTGTTGATGTCTTTTTTAAAATGTGGTGCCCAAAACTGGACACAATATTCCAGATGAGGTCTGACCAAAGAGGAGTAGAGAGAAATAATGACTTCACGTGATCTAGACTGTATGCTTCTGTTAATACATCCTAGAAATGCATTTGCCTTTTTTGCTGCTGCATCACACTGTTGACTCATATTCAGTCTGTGATCTATTAGTATACCCAAGTCTTTTTCACATGTGCTGTCACTTAGCCCTATTCCTCCCATTCTATATATGCTTTTTTCATTTTTATTGCCCAGATGTAGTACTTTGCATTTCTCCCTGTTAAAAACCATTCTGTTAGTTGCTGCCCACTTCTCCAGTTTATTTAAATCTTTTTGAATCCTCTCTCTCTCTTCTCTAGTATTAGCTATCCCTCCTAGCTTTGTGTCATCAGCAAATTTAATCAGTTTACCCTCAATTCCTTCATCTAAATCGTTGATAAAGATGTTGAACAATACAGGGCCCAGGACAGAGCCCTGTGGTACCCCACTTGAGACATTCTTCCAACTGGATGTACAGCCATTTACGACCACTCTTTGGGTCCGATCACTAAGCCAGTTATGAATCCACCTAACAGTTGCCTTGTCCATTCCATACTTAGTCATTTTTTCAATAAGGATTGTATGAGAGACTTTGTCAAATGCTTTGCTGAAGTCAAGATATACTATATCTACAGCATTTCCTTGATCCACCCAATCAGTGATACCGTCATAGAAGGAAATTAAGTTAGTCTGACATGACTTATTAGTTAGAAACCCATGCTGACTCTGTTTAATCACTTCATTCTTATCCAGGTATTGACATACATGTTGTTTAATAATTTGTTCAAAGATCTTTCCTGGTATAGAAGTCAGACTCACCGGCCTATAGTTGCCTGGGTCCACCTTCTTCCCCTTTTTGAAGATAGGAACAACATTTGCTCTTCTCCAGTCTTCTGGCACTTCTCCTGTTCTCCAAGAATTTTCAAAGATTATGGAGAGGGGTTCAAAAATTTCTTCTGCTATCTCCTTCAGTACTCTGGGGTGTAATTCATCTGGACCTGGAGACTTGAATTCATTTAGGTTAGCTAAGTGTTTCCTCACTATCTTTCTGTTTATAGATATCCTGGATTCTTCTATTCCCTTAATAGGACAGTGAATAACAGTTGATGTTGCATTTCCTTTCTGAGAGAAAACAGATGCAAAATAGGAATTTAAAAGTTCAGCCTTCTCAACATCCTGTCTTACCATTTCATCATTTTCATCCTGTAAAAATCCTATAGCATCTTTGACTTTTCTTTTACTTTTGACATATCCCCAAAATCCTTTATTATTGCTTTTGACATCTCTTGCAAGCCTCAGTTCATTTTCAGCTTTAGATAATCTGATTTGTGCCCTGCAGGTTCTGCAGACAGCATTATATTCTTCTTTAGATATGCCTCCCTCTTTCCATTTTATAAACATTTTTTTCTTCCTTTTTAGCATGTGCTTAAGTTCTGTGTTCATCCATCCTGGTTTCCTTAAATGCTTCCTATTCTTCCCTCTTTTCGGAATTGTTAACAACTGTGCTTCGAGAATTTCATTTTTCAAGATTTCCCATCCTTCCTGGACATTTTTGTCTTTAAGGATATCCAGCCATTGGATCCCTCCAATTCTCTTTCTGAATCCCTTAAAATCTGCCTTTCTGAAATCTAACCTTGACGTCTGAGTCTTCACAGGTCTTCCACCTCTAGTAATCCAAAATTCTAAAATAGCATGGTCGCTACCTCCTAGGGTCCCAGCCACTTTTACCTCCTCAACCATTTCCTCCCTGTTTATAAGGATTAGATCCAAGGTAGCAGTTCCCCTTGTTTTCTCCCTTACCTTTTGGAAGATAAAGTTGTCAGCAAGAGAGGATAAGAATTTCCTTGACCTGTTAGTTTTGCCTGAGAGAGATTCCCAACAAATGTCTGGATAGTTGAAATCTCCCATGACAACTATGTCATATTTTTTGGAGAACTTGGCCATCTGATGCATAAAGAGTTCATCTATATCTTCGGCTTGCACAGGTGGCCTGTAGTAAATGCCTACAATGGTGTCCTTTCCATTGTTCTGTCCTTGTATTCTTACCCAAACAATTTCCACAGAACTCCCAGTCTCTGAAGCTTCAATCTCTGTGCAGATATACGCGTTTCGAACATACAATGCGACACCCCCTCCTCGTTTATCAAGTCTGTTTCTTGCAAATAAGTTGTATCCTTCTAGTCTTGTATTCCAATCATGTGTATTGTCCCACCAAGTTTCAGTGATTCCAATTACATCATATTTCTGTTCCTGTGTTAGTAGTTCCAATTCTCCTTGTTTGTTGCCCATGCTTTGTGCATTAGTATAGAAACATTTTAGTTTGTGATTGGTTTCTCTTTCTCCAATATTTTTATTAATTAGATTCTTTCGTCTTTGTTCTTCCTTTCCACTTCTAATAGCAGAGTTCTCAATAGCATTTGTCAGGTGTATGGCTTTTTCTGGTCTTTTGCTTCCCTTCCCATGTTGTTCTAGTTTAAAGCTCTCCTTACAAGTGTAGCAAGGCGACTTCCAAATACATGCTTTCCAGTCTTCGTAAGGTGCACCCCATCTCTAGCAAGTAGTCCATCGTATAAGTAGTTCACTCCGTGATCCAGAAATCCAAATCGTTGCTGACGGCACCATCGACGTAGCCAGTTGTTCACCTGGTCCTTCTTGGGTGCCTCGGCTGAAGCTGTCACTGACTGAGTGTTGCATTGGTGAGTGCGGAGAAGAAGGGGAGCGCCGCGTCTAATTTTAAAACTGTTTGGCGGGAGAGCTGCTGGAGCTTAGCGGCGGTCTAGGAGGAGAAGCCCACTGCTGGGGATATCTTTAACAGAAAGAATTTGGAATTGCCCACGCTTTTTCTGTGCTGATCGGAGGTCATTGCCTGGAGACCGGGCACTGCGCAGCTTGCCGCCGCTCAGCTGCAGAGGAGTAGAGGAGCTGGCGGTGCTGGAGATTGTCGCTGCGGGAGCTGGCGGGCACGAAGCTACAAGATAGAAGCTGTCATCAAAGAGGGTGGAGGTGGATCTGGTCCTTATTGGGTGCCTCGGCTGAGGCTGTCATTGACTGATTGTCACATCGAGTTCGACCCTTTAACACACTAAGGGGCTTAGAGACGGCTACATTTATACAAGAAGAAGCAGAGGAGATTTGGTGAAATTTGACTTTGGTTTTGGTGGTCACTTGATTACTATCCAACGGTGACCTGAAGGAAGGAGCATCGTTGACCCCTACTACTTGGAGAATATTACACTCGTTGGGTGAGATGGAATCTGTTGCTCTCTGAACTTATTGTTAGTCTCTTGGGGATGGCGAAATCTTAATTATTTGTAAATTGGAATAGGGATAGTAATATAGGGGAGAGTATCTGAATATTGTTATATCAATAAGACTGTTTGTGTATTGCTGAAGTGCATCCTTGAGTTTGATGAGACTTACATGGAGATTGTCTCTTGTGCCTTGTTTTGATGACATATTAAAGCATTAGAAGAAGATATTTAAGGGAATAACTAATCTATACATTCCTAGACGGGAAGATATAGAGCTTATACTGTCTTATTCTGAATCCTACTGATTGTATGCTCTTCTCTTCTCTGTCTATAACATTTAAGGCACCTGAGGTTATATAGGTAGTGTTTGGACAGGAGTGTATGAGGTGCTGTTGTTTTATATAAGCCTACGTTACGGAGGACAAGACGTCTCTATTGCTTTGTTGAATTATCAAAATTGAAGGGGTTACATTACTACTCTATTTAAGTCTTTATTCTTATCTTAGTTTGCGATTTACAAACCCTGCTGAAACTGTAATAAAGTTCAACTTAATTACAATAATAATAAAACAGGGGTGGCATATACAGGAACATTTAAGGGTATAGCGCATTTCCTTTACTCTTGTTTCGGTATACTCTAATTATGGCATCTAATTTGAAATCTAAATTGCCTACTAGTAAAAACCAGAAATCCACAGGCTCTTCCAATCAAAGAACATACACTGAATCTGTTAATCTATTAAGTCCAATTAAATCTAGATCCCCCCTAAAGAGGGAAGAAATTACCTCAACTAAGAATATGCCTAACAGTTCTTCTATTAAGGCTACTCAAAGATTCAGGTCACAAAGATACTTCTACCGATCCTTGTCCCTTATCTTTTACATCTTCCCAGGTACTTGATAATAAAGGGACTTCAAAACTCTTTTTACAGGATGAAGAAAGTAAAATGGATTTATCTAAATTCAATAAGAGAAGAGCCCCAGATAGTCAATCTGTTAGACCAGACCCAGCATATTTGGATTCTGACACTTCATTTGAGGATCACTCTCCAAATGACACCCCAGTGAAACAACCCTCTAAAAGAGGTTGTCCAGAGATTTCCTCTGTTGAATCTTCGAATCCCCATAATTTTGACTTTAAAACTTTGTTGAAATCTGATAGACAAGTTACTGAGGGTTCGCTCGCTGGTTTCCTTATATCCTTCCAGGAATCTTTCAGTGCAATTAATACGTCTATTAAAGCGGGTTTTGATTCTCATAGGAGGGATATTCAGGAGATCAGTGATAAATTCTCCCAAAGATTTGAATTGAATGAGAAAAGACTCTCAAAGGTTGAAAATAGGACAGATGATTTAGTACAGCAAAATTCAAACTTGAAAGCTGAACTCTTATCCGTTAGGTCCAAATTAACGGACTTGGAGGATCGGAGTAGACGAAATAATGTCAAGATCAGGGGGATACCTGAAAGTGTAATACAGAAAGACCTTTCAGATTATACTAAAGCTACACTTAAAAAGGCTTTGCCGTCCTTAACTGATCTACAATTGATAATTGATAGAATTCACCGCCTGCCCCGTCCAAAGAATGTATCTATGGATAAACCGAGAGACACGATACTTCACTTTCACTTTTTTGAAACTAAAGAATTGATATTAAGATATATTAGAGAGAAAGGCTCTCTCCCTCCCCCTAATGATCATTTAAAATTCTTCTCTGATTTTTCAAAGTCAACTATGGAAGCTAGGAAATCGTTTAATCAAGCTACTAATGCTCTTAGGGAAATGGGGATTCCTTATAGGTGGGGCTTCCCAACAAAGTTACTTGTGTCACATAGGGGTAAAATTGTCCCTTTCTTCACTCCAAAGGAGGCTTTAGATTTTATACGCTTTCTAGATGAAGATCCTTCTAGAAAAGATACCGGTTGATTATGGATATATCTCTCATTGGTCTTTGTATTATTTACATTTGACATTTGACAAAGTACTTAATGGCTTCATGGGTTCTCGCCACTTTGGCTTTTTTTTACAAAAGTCCCCAACAAAGGAGATTATCACGTTCGGTGATTGACCTCCAGGAGGACTCTTTAAGTTTGTTTATTTGTTTGGTATAGTTTATCTATAGTTTTTTTTTTTTTTTGTTGCTGTTTCATTTGCTTTTCTAGATATATACATTTTATTGAATTCAGTTTAAAAAGAGTAAGCAATCCTAAATAATACAAGATAATTTTCTCTAATTAATAGGAAAGAGATCATCATGAGAATTAAAATCCTTTCACACAATGTCAAAGGACTGAATAGTCCCCATAAGCGCTATATAACTTGGAAAGAAATAAAGCGGCTTCAAGCAGATGTCTCTTGTTTACAAGAGGTCAAACTAATAAAAGATATACATCCAACCTTTCAGCATAAAGATTTTCCATACATTTTCAAATCTCTCAATAATAATAAAAAAAGTGCGGGAGTTATAACTATTATAAATAAGAATATTCCCTTCCAATTAATTGAAGAACATCCCGATACCCAGGGAAGATTTCACATCCTCATATGTAAGTTAAATTTTAACCTTTGTACGATCGTGAACATATATGCCCCGAATAATGGTCAAATCACTTTTTTTAATAAACTAATGCAGAAGATTGACGAAGTTAAAAAAGGTGACCTCATGTTAATAGGGGACTTCAATCTAGTTCCTGATAGAGAAATTGACTCATCATCTTCTGCTACTTCTAAATCAGGCCGATCTCTGAAAAATTGGATACAACAAAATGATATGTATGACATTTTCAGATGTCTTAATACCACCTCTAGAGAATTCACATATTACTCAGATATATATAAAACTTCTTCCAGAATAGACTTATTTCTAACTAATGTCTTTTCTATCACAAAATTCAAGAAAATTGAAATTCTTGAGAAGTCTTTTTCCGACCATGCTCCCGTGATGGCAATATTTGAATCAGGCCCTCCAGTAGCAAACACTTTTCTTTGGAAGGTTAATCCTACTCTGTTACGCTCCCCAAAGTATAGAAATATAATTACTGAAACTATTGATAATTATTTTAAAGAAAACTCTTCAGATAATATTGATCCCTTCACATTATGGAATGCCCACAAGGCGGTCTTGAGAGGATGTCTCATCCAACTCTCCACGAGATACAAAAAAGAAAAAAGACAAAAAATTGCTGACCTCCAGAACCAAATTGCTTTAAAAGAAAAACAACAAAATTCCCTCTCTGCTCCATCTCATAATATCCATCTTGATATCCTGAAATTGAGACAGGAGTTAAGATTCGAAATTATTTCCGAGTATGATTCCATTGTTAGAGCATCAAAATATAATCTTTATGCTTCACTTAACAAACCCACCAAATATATGACAAATAAACTTAAACAAGCTCGCGTAAGTAGAAGGATTGTTAAGATCAAATCCCTCTCAGGAGAAATGAAACAACACCCCTCTGATATTACCAAAATATTTGCGGACTATTTTGAAACCCTCTATAATCTCAAAAAAGACCCCTTAGTTCATACTCCTAATCAAAAAGAGATTGACCTTTTTCTTTCTAAATTGACCCTTCCCCAACTAGATAATTTGGACCTTACTCTTTTAAATCAACCGTTTACTGTAGAAGAAATTGCCAAAATGATTGACAAACTTAAACTTAACAAATCCCCTGGCCCAGATGGGTTCACAAACGAATATTTCAAGTTTTTCTCCAACACTCTATCCCCGCACCTAAAATCTCTTTTTGATCACGCTTCCAGTATTGGATCGTTCCCCAAAGAAATGACGGAAGCAACTATCATTTTGATCCCCAAAGACACTAGAAACCCAGAAGAAGTTAAAAACTATCGTCCGATCTCTTTAATCAATACTGACATTAAAGTATATTCGAAAATTTTAGCGGATCGATTAAAGAATCTTTTACCTGGTCTTGTTAAAAATGATCAAGTAGGGTTTGTTTCTGGAAGACAAGTAACAGACGGTACCAGAAGAATTTTGAATTTGTTTAACATAGCTAGTTTTAACAATCTCCCTTCATTATTTATCTCGTTGGATGCCCAAAAAGCCTTTGATAGGGTGAATTGGGATTATCTTAAAGCTACTTTACTAAAGTTTGGTTTTGACAATCGCTTTATAACATCTATATTTGCACTATACTCTAATACTAATGCTAAAACCTATACTAATAATCACCTTTCTAGGAACTTCAACATCACTAATGGAACAAGACAGGGCTGCCCCCTTTCGCCCCTTTTATTTGCCTTGGCAGTTGAGCCCTTGGCGGAAACAATCAGACAATGTACTGCCATTTCGGGTTTTAAAACAAAAAACTATCACCACAAATTAACTTTATTTGCTGATGATCTTATGTTATCAATCGCTGATCCGGCTAATTCATTTAACGCTTTAATCACCATTCTAGATGAATTCTCTAGGGTCTCATATTTTAAAATAAATCCCCAAAAATCTAAACTAATACATTTTAATTTAAGTCCCTCTGATATTGAAGCCTTTAAAAAATTATCCGAATTTTACTGGGAAGACATCGAAATAGATTACTTGGGGATAATTTTTCCCAAAGATTTGAAACTCATTGTTTCTAGGAATATGGAACATCTTAGCAAGAAAATCTTAAAAGACCTTTCTGGTTATAATAATTGTGACCTATCCCTGATGGGAAGAACCTTGGTAATAAAAACATATATTTTACCTAAAATTCTTTTCGTACTCAGGAATTTACCTCTTACGATTCCCACTTCCCTTTTATTTAAAATCCAAAAAGCAATTAACCTTTTTATCTGGAAAGGGAAGAAACCCAGAGTAGCTGCTAAAATTTTATATAAGAAAAAGAGTAACGGAGGCCTTGCACTCCCCAACATTCAAATCTATTATCAAGCTTCTCTTATTCTTCAGAGTCAACTGTGGTTTTCTACGAAAACACCTCCCGCTTGGTTGGACCTTGAGCTAGAACAATACGGGACTAGTTCAATATCAGATTTTTTCTTTAAAGATCTGCTATCTCCTTCGATCATTACTTATCAACATCCTGTTGTAAATTCTATACTGACTATGTGGAGGAGTTTCACAAAATTAAAGAAAGGTGATGACAGGAAAGGCATTTTGAAAAAATTTCCATTAATATTATTATCAAAAATATATAATTGTCCAGTTCCGGAGGAGTGGTACAGCTTTAAAATTAATACGGTAGGGGATTTATGGGACGGACAAGATTTTTTACCTTTTAATGAAATTTCAAATAAATTTCATGTCCCATTTACATACTTTACCTCTTATCTAATTTTTAAAGATCTTCTGCGGAAATTTTTGACTAGAAGAGCTTTGAATTCGAAAATTGTGGCCTCCATGTTTTCAAATGTTGCTCTTAAGTCGACTTGGAGTCTTAAAAACATTTATTCTCACCTTAATGATGACAACGAACTTATTAAAAATGTATACATTCAAAGATGGGAAAGGGACTTTAACATAAAATTTGATGAAGACCAATGGGAGAGGGCCATAAAGTTTTCAAATGCATCTACTGTTTCTGCGACCTTACAGGAGTCTTTCTTTAAAATTTTAATTAGATGGCATTACACTCCGATTAGGTTAGCTCATATAGATAATAAATATTCTCCTCTATGTTGGAGGAATTGTGGTTTACCGGGTAACCTGTATCACATTTTCTGGAGCTGCCCTAAATTGAAGAGCTTGTGGAAAGAAATTACGAATCATATAAATACTCTCTCTGACAACGCAGTGAAGGTTACCCCACAAATGGCACTACTCTCTTTGGGCACTGAAGAAATAAATCCTGTTATTCGATTTGTAATGATACACACTTTCTTAGTGACCAAAAACACTATAGCTTTCTGGTGGCTTAAAACTGATTTACCTTCTTTTGCTGAAATTTTAGCCAAACTACGGATTCATAATTCTATGGAGAGAAGATTTGCCTTTATTAATGGTACCCTCCATAAATATCACACTAAATGGGATGTTTGGAATTTGAAGTTTTCTTAATTTAATTTATGTTATCTAACACTCTACTGTAAACTCAATATGACAATGTTGGTTCCTTTTCGAGAGGATTGCATTCAAGTGATGTATTATATTTGTTTCTTATGTACATTACTTGTATTAAACAATTTTATTTAATGTGTGATGTAACATGTAGAGTAGAGTTCTCTACTTTTTACTTTGTCCATTTACCCTTTCCCTTTATACTTGAAACTTTAATAAAAATATTTAAACAAAAGGATGAGTTTGCAACTACTTTACTTTTGGAGAAAATTCAAAACATTCATTATTCAATAGAGCCCAATAGCAAAAACCAGCGTTTTGAATGAAGAATCACATTTCTTGGTAGAATCATGCAGGATTGAAATTTTTGATGGTTCTTTACTCCTCTCAACAGCCCAAACAAGTTTCTAAAAGGATGAGTTTGCAACTACTTTAACTTTTGGAGAAAATTCAAAACATTCATTATTCAATAGGGCCCAAACTATCAAAAACCAGCGGTTTGAATGAACACACATTTCTTGGTAGAATCATGCAGGACTGAAATTTTTGATGTTTTTCTACTCCTCTCATGAGCCCAAACAAGTCTCTAAAAGGATGGGTTTGCAACTACTTTACTTTTGGAGAAAATTCAAAACATTCATTAATCAATAGAGCCCAATAGCAAAAACCAGCGTTTTGAATGAAGAATCACATTTCTTGGTAGAATCATGCAGGATTGAAATTTTTGATGGTTTTTTACTCCTCTCAACAGCCCAAACAAGTTTCTAAAAGGATGAGTTTGCAACTACTTTACTTTTGGAGAAAATTCAAAACATTCATTATTCAATAGGTCCCAAACTATCAAAAACCAGCGGTTTGAATGAACACACATTTCTTGGTAGAATCATGCAGGACTGAAATTTTTGATGTTTTTCTACTCCTCTCATGAGCCCAAACAAGTCTCTAAAAGCATGAGTTTGCAACTACTTTACTTTTGGAGAAAATTCAAAACATTCACTGTTCAATAGAGCCCAATAGCAAAAATCAGGTTTTGAATGAAGAATCACATTTCTTGGTAAAATCATGCAGGATTGAAATTTTTGATGGTTTTTTACTCCTCTCAACAGCCCAAACAAGTTTCTAAAAGGATGAGTTTGCAACTACTTTACTTTTGGAGAAAATTCAAAACATTCATTATTCAATAGGGCCCAAACTATCAAAAACCAGCGGTTTGAATGAACACACATTTCTTGTTAGAATCATGCAGGACTGAAATTTTTGATGTTTTTCTACTCCTCTCATGAGCCAAAACAAGTCTCTAAAAGCATGAGTTTGCAACTACTTTACTTTTGGAGAAAATTCAAAACATTCATTATTCAATAGGGTCCAAACTATCAAAAACCAGCGGTTTGAATGAACACACATTTCTTGGTAGAATCGTGCAGGACTGAAATTTTTGATGTTTTTCTACTCCTCTCATGAGCCCAAACAAGTCTCTAAAAGGATGAGTTTGCAACTACTTTACTTTTGGAGAAAATTCAAAACATTCATTATTCAATAGAGCCCAATAGCAAAAACCAGCGTTTTGAATGAAGAATCACATTTCTTGGTAGAATCATGCAGGATTGAAATTTTTGATGGTTTTTTACTCCTCTCAACAGCCCAAACAAGTTTCTAAAAGGATGAGTTTGCAACTACTTTACTTTTGGAGAAAATTCAAAACATTCATTATTCAATAGAGCCCAATAGCAAAAACCAGCGTTTTGAATGAAGAATCACATTTCTTGGTAAAATCATGCAGGATTGAAATTTTTGATGGTTTTTTACTCCTCTCAACAGCCCAAACAAGTTTCTAAAAGGATGAGTTTGCAACTACTTTACTTTTGGAGAAAATTCAAAACATTCATTATTCAATAGGGCCCAAACTATCAAAAACCAGCGGTTTCAATGAACACACATTTCTTGGTAGAATCATGCAGGACTGAAATTTTTGATGTTTTTCTACTCCTCTCATGAGCCCAAACAAGTCTCTAAAAGCATGAGTTTGCAACTACTTTACTTTTGGAGAAAATTCAAAACATTCATTATTCAATAGAGCCCAATAGCAAAAATCAGGTATTGAATGAAGAATCACATTTCTTGGTAGAATCATGCAGCATTGAAATTTTTGATGGTTTTTTACTCCTCTCAACAGCCCAAACAAGTTTCTAAAAGGATGAGTTTGCAACTACTTTACTTTTGGAGAAAATTCAAAACATTCATTATTCAATAGGGCCCAAACTATCAAAAACCAGCGGTTTGAATGAACACACATTTCTTGGTAGAATCGTGCAGGACTGAAATTTTTGATGTTTTTCTACTCCTCTCATGAGCCCAAACAAGTCTCTAAAAGCATGAGTTTGCAACTACTTTACTTTTGGAGAAAATTCAAAACATTCATTATTCAATAGAGCCCAATAGCAAAAATCAGGTTTTGAATGAAGAATCACATTTCTTGGTAGAATCATGCAGGATTGAAATTTTTGATGGTTTTTTACTCCTCTCAACAGCCCAAACAAGTTTCTAAAAGGATGAGTTTGCAACTACTTTAATTTTGGAGAAAATTCAAAACATTCATTATTCAATAGGGCCCAAAATATCAAAAACCAGCGGTTTGAATGAACACACATTTCTTGGTAGAATCGTGCAGGACTGAAATTTTTGATGTTTTTCTACTCCTCTCATGAGCCCAAACAAGTCTCTAAAAGGATGAGTTTGCAACTACTTTACTTTTGGAGAAAATTCAAAACATTCATTATTCAATAGAGCCCAATAGCAAAAACCAGCGTTTTGAATGAAGAATCACATTTCTTGGTAGAATCATGCAGGATTGAAATTTTTGATGGTTTTTTACTCCTCTCAACAGCCCAAACAAGTTTCTAAAAGGATGAGTTTGCAACTACTTTACTTTTGGAGAAAATTCAAAACATTCATTATTCAATAGGTCCCAAACTATCAAAAACCAGCGGTTTGAATGAACACACATTTCTTGGTAGAATCATGCAGGACTGAAATTTTTGATGTTTTTCTACTCCTCTCATGAGCCCAAACAAGTCTCTAAAAGCATGAGTTTGCAACTACTTTACTTTTGGAGAAAATTCAAAACATTCACTATTCAATAGAGCCCAATAGCAAAAATCAGGTTTTGAATGAAGAATCACATTTCTTGGTAAAATCATGCAGGATTGAAATTTTTGATGGTTTTTTACTCCTCTCAACAGCCCAAACAAGTTTCTAAAAGGATGAGTTTGCAACTACTTTACTTTTGGAGAAAATTCAAAACATTCATTATTCAATAGGGCCCAAACTATCAAAAACCAGCGGTTTGAATGAACACACATTTCTTGTTAGAATCATGCAGGACTGAAATTTTTGATGTTTTTCTACTCCTCTCATGAGCCAAAACAAGTCTCTAAAAGCATGAGTTTGCAACTACTTTACTTTTGGAGAAAATTCAAAACATTCATTATTCAATAGGGTCCAAACTATCAAAAACCAGCGGTTTGAATGAACACACATTTCTTGGTAGAATCGTGCAGGACTGAAATTTTTGATGTTTTTCTACTCCTCTCATGAGCCCAAACAAGTCTCTAAAAGGATGAGTTTGCAACTACTTTACTTTTGGAGAAAATTCAAAACATTCATTATTCAATAGAGCCCAATAGCAAAAACCAGCGTTTTGAATGAAGAATCACATTTCTTGGTAGAATCATGCAGGATTGAAATTTTTGATGGTTTTTTACTCCTCTCAACAGCCCAAACAAGTTTCTAAAAGGATGAGTTTGCAACTACTTTACTTTTGGAGAAAATTCAAAACATTCATTATTCAATAGAGCCCAATAGCAAAAACCAGCGTTTTGAATGAAGAATCACATTTCTTGGTAAAATCATGCAGGATTGAAATTTTTGATGGTTTTTTACTCCTCTCAACAGCCCAAACAAGTTTCTAAAAGGATGAGTTTGCAACTACTTTACTTTTGGAGAAAATTCAAAACATTCATTATTCAATAGGGCCCAAACTATCAAAAACCAGCGGTTTCAATGAACACACATTTCTTGGTAGAATCATGCAGGACTGAAATTTTTGATGTTTTTCTACTCCTCTCATGAGCCCAAACAAGTCTCTAAAAGCATGAGTTTGCAACTACTTTACTTTTGGAGAAAATTCAAAACATTCATTATTCAATAGAGCCCAATAGCAAAAATCAGGTATTGAATGAAGAATCACATTTCTTGGTAGAATCATGCAGCATTGAAATTTTTGATGGTTTTTTACTCCTCTCAACAGCCCAAACAAGTTTCTAAAAGGATGAGTTTGCAACTACTTTACTTTTGGAGAAAATTCAAAACATTCATTATTCAATAGGGCCCAAACTATCAAAAACCAGCGGTTTGAATGAACACACATTTCTTGGTAGAATCGTGCAGGACTGAAATTTTTGATGTTTTTCTACTCCTCTCATGAGCCCAAACAAGTCTCTAAAAGGATGAGTTTGACCAACTCTTCTACTACTACTACTACTACTCTTATTCACCTCTATATGGGAGGCATTGCACTGTATTCAATCTGTCAGTAAAATAACGATCTATCTTGGCCTTTGCTGCTTGGTAGGTACAGGTGTGACAAGCTGCAGTAATGTGTTTGGCTTTGGATAGCTACATTTCTGCACACCCACCTGCTACAAGGCCTGCAGCCCCTTCCCCTCAGTACTTCCCCAGTCTTAATTCAAGCATTCAATTCCTACCACATCCCTCATGCAATGATATGTCGTTTCATTTTTGAAACATTATCCCCCTCTTGTGGCCTTCCAACTTTGAAATTTACTGTTCAATTTTGAATTAATTCATATAGGAATTAAATGGAAAAGCAACGATTTATCTGGCGAGTTATTTGAATGTTCGGCCTACGTACACCTCTCTGACAGACGGTATTCTAGTGGCTTGTAGCAGCAGCAGCAGCAGCTAGGTGCGCTGCTTGCCTGCAGTAAATAGAATGTGTTCCATCCATGGAACACTGTGATAGGAATCATGCCATTCATAGAACACAATGCTTGGATGTGTTCTATTCCTGGAACAATGGGACCACGTGTCACAATGGGACCACGTGTCACAATGGGCAGCCCACAGTCTGTAGCAGCTGCGCAGTAGTAGTCAGCTTCAGTCTGCTGAGGGAGCCTCAGCAGACAGGTGGGCGATGCTCACCAGGGAGATGGAAAAATAGCTTGCTCACTTCACTCCACGCATCATTTCAGTATCTGCTGTTCCTCTGAGAATGGTGCACTCACTCTCTTAAGCGGTTTCCAAAGACAGATTGAATTGAAATTGGGATACACAAGTAGTGTTTTCAAAGCATGATTTGAATGCTTTTTTCAAATGTCGTTGCTCTGTAATTAGTTTTTCTTGGTCCAAGTTGCACATTTCCAATTCCTTAGCCTTGATTTAACTTGACCAACTCTTCTACTACTACTACTCTTATTCACCTCTATATGGGAGGCATTGCACTGTATTCAATCTGTCAGTAAAATAACGATCTATCTTGGCCTTTGCTGCTTGGTAGGTACAGGTATGACAGGCTGCGGTAATGTGTTTGGCTTTGGATAGCTACATTTCTGCACACCCACCTGCTACATGGCCTGCAGCCCCTTCCCCTCAGTACTTCCCCAGTCTTAATTCAAGCATTCAATTCCTACCACATCCCTCATGCAATGATATGTCGTTTCATTTTTGAAACATTGTCCCCCTCTTGTGGCCTTCCAACTTTGAAATTTACTGTTCAATTTTGAATTAATTCATATATGAATTAAATGGAAAAGCAACGATTTATCTGGCGAGTTATTTGAATGTTCGGCCTACATCCTCCTGTCTGACAGACGGTATTCTAGTGGCTTGTAGCAGCAGCAGCAGCAGCTAGGTGCGCTGCTTGCCTGCAGTAAATAGGATGTGTTCCATCCATGGAACACTGTGATAGGAATCATGCCATTCATAGAACACAATGCTTGGATGTGTTCTATTCCTGGAACAATGGGACCACGTGTCACAATGGGACCACGTGTCACAATGGGCAGCCCACAGTCTGTAGCAGCTGCGCAGTAGTAGTCAGCTTCAGTCTGCTGAGGGAGCCTCAGCAGACAGGTGGGCGATGCTCGCCAGGGAGATGGAAAAATAGCTTGCTCACTTCACTCCACGCATCATTTCAGTATCTGCAGTTCCTCTGAGAATGGTGCACTCACTCTCTTAAGCGGTTTCCAAAGACAGATTGAATTGAAATCGGGATACACAAGTAGTGTTTTCAAAGCATGATTTGAATGCTTTTTTCAAATGTCGTTGCTCTGTAATTAGTTTTTCTTGGTCCAAGTTGCACATTTCCAATTCCTTAGCCTTGATTTAACTTGACCAAATCTTCTACTACTACTACTACTACTTCTACTACTACTCTTATTCACCTCTATATGGGAGGCATTGCACTGTATTCAATCTGTCAGTAAAATAACGATCTATCTTGGCCTTTGCTGCTTGGTAGGTACAGGTGTGACAAGCTTCAGTAATGTGTTTGGCTTTGGATAGCTACATTTCAGCACACCCACCTGCTACAAGGCCTGCAGCCCCTTCCCCTCAGTACTTCCCCAGTCTTAATTCAAGCACTCAATTCCTACCACATCCCTCATGCAATGATATGTCGTTTCATTTTTGAAACATTGTCCCCCTCTTGTGGCCTTCCAACTTTGAAATTTACTGTTCAATTTTGAATTAATTCATATATGAAATAAATGGAAAAGCAACGATTTATCTGGTGAGTTATTTGAATGTTTGGCCTACGTCCACCTGTCTGACAGACGGTATTCTAGTGGCTTGTAGCAGCAGCAGCAGCAGCAGCTAGGTGCGCTGCTTGCCTGCAGTAAATAGGATGTGTTCCATCCATGGAACACTGTGATAGGAATCATGCCATTCATAGAACACAATGCTTGGATGTGTTCTATTCCTGGAACAATGGGGCCACGTGTCACAATGGGACCACGTGTCACAATGGGCAGCCCACAGTCTGTAGCAGCTGCGCAGTAGTAGTCAGCTTCAGTCTGCTGAGGGAGCCTCAGCAGACAGGTGGGCGATGCTCGCCAGGGAGATGGAAAAATAGCTTGCTCACTTCACTCCACGCATCATTTCAGTATCTGCAGTTCCTCTGAGAATGGTGCACTCACTCTCTTAAGCGGTTTCCAAAGACAGATTGAATTGAAATCGGGATACACAAGTAGTGTTTTCAAAGCATGATTTGAATGCTTTTTTCAAATGTCGTTGCTCTGTAATTAGTTTTTCTTGGTCCAAGTTGCACATTTCCAATTCCTTAGCCTTGATTTAACTTGACCAACTCTTGTACTACTACTACTACTAATACTACTACTACTACTACTACTCTTATTCACCTCTATATGGGAGGCATTGCACTGTATTCAATCTGTCAGTAAAATAACGATCTATCTTGGCCTTTGCTGCTTGGTAGGTACAGGTGTGATAAGCTGCAGTAATGTGTTTGGCTTTGGATAGCTACATTTCTGCACACCCACCTGATACAAGGCCTGCAGCCCCTTTCCCCTCAGTACTTCCCCAGTCTTAACCCCTTTCTGCCATCCGACGTACTATCCCGTCCACGGTACCCGGGCCCGTGTGACCGGGGACGGGATAGTACGTCGGCGTGGTGAGCGCCGCTGATCGCGGCCGAGTGTCAGCTAATTATCATAGCTGACACCCGGCACAATGTGTCAGGGGCGGTCACGGACCGCCCCCGACATGTTAACCCCTTGCACACCGCGATCAAACACGATCGCGGTGTACCGGGGGTTAAAGGGAAGCATCGGCAGGGAGGGGGCTCCCTCCGTGCTTCCCTGAGCCCCCCACGGCAGCGCAATGTGCAGCGCTGCTGCGGGGGACTCCCTCCCTCCAGGCCCCCGAATCCAAGATGGCGACGGGGGCCTTCGGGGGCCTGCGGAAGCTGGCTTCCTCAGTGCCTGCAAAGCGCAGGCATGAGGAAGCCTTCTGCAGTGCCTGTGTCAGATCGCTGATCTGTCACAGTGATCTGTGATGTGACAGATCAGCAATCTGTCACAGGACAGTGATGTCCCACCTGGGGCTATTTAATAAAGTAAAAAAAAAAATAAAAAAAAGTGTAAAAATAATTTAAAAAAAAAAAAATCGCCAAATAAATTAGAAAAAAAAAAAAAATATTCCCCCAATAAATCCATTTTTTGGAAATAATAAAAAAAAAAAAAAACAATAAAAGTACACATATTAGGTATTGCCGCGTCCGTAACGACCCGCCCTATAAAACTGTCCCATTAGTTAACCCCTTTAGCGAACCCCTTAAAAAATAAAAATAAAAAACGAAGAAAATATAATGATTTATCATACCGCCAAACAAAAAGTGTAATAACGCGCGATCAAAAAGACGCATATAAATATCCATGGTACCGCTGAAAATGTCATCTTGTCCCGCAAAAAACGAGCCACCACACAGCATCATCAGCAAAAAAATAAAAAAAAGTTATAGCTCGCCGAATAAAGCAATGCAAAAATAATTATTTTTTATATAAAATAGTTTTCATTGCATAAAACCGACAAAAACATTAAAAACGACCTAAATGAGGTATCGCTGTAACCGTACTGACCCGAAGAATAAAACCGCTTTATCAATTTTACCGCACGCGGAACGGTGTAAACGCACCCCCCCAAAAGAAATTCATGAAACGCTGGTTCTTGTTCATTCTGCGTCCCAAAAATCGGAATAAAAAGCGATCAAAAAATTTCACGTGCCCGAAAATGGTACCAATAAAAACGTCAACTCGTCCCGCAAAAAATAAGACCTCACATGACTCGGTGGGTCAAAATACGGAAAAATTATAGCTCTCAATATGTGGTGATGCAAAAACTATTTTTACAATAAAAAGCGTCTTTTAGCGTGCGACAGCCGCCAAACATAAAAACCGCCATAAATAGTAAATCAAACCCCCCGTTATCACCCCCTTAGTTAGGGAAAAATAATAAAATAAAAAAATGTATTTATTTCCATTTTTCCATTAG
The DNA here is from genome assembly GCF_039654945.1 of Dendrobates tinctorius. Classification (NCBI taxonomy): domain Eukaryota; kingdom Metazoa; phylum Chordata; class Amphibia; order Anura; family Dendrobatidae; genus Dendrobates; species Dendrobates tinctorius. The sequence goes on from NW_027361820.1 coordinate 518,287, forward strand.
GGTTAGGGCTAGGGTTAGGGCTAGGGTTAGGGGTAGGGTTAGGGTAGGGTTAGGGCTAGGGGTGTGTTGGAGTAGGGTTAGGGCTAGGGTTAGGGTAGGGTTAGGGTTAGGGCTAGGGTTAGGGGCGTGTTGGGGTTCGGGTTGTAGTTAGAATTGGGGGTTTCCACTGTTTGGGCACATCAGGGGCTCTCCAAATGCAACATGGCGTCTGATCTCAATTCCAGCCAATTCTGAGTTGAAAAAGTCAAATGGTGCTCCTTCCCTTCCAAGCTCTGCTATGCGCCCAAACAGTGTTTTACCCCCACATGTAGGGTATCAGCCTACTCAGGACAAATTGCAAAACAATTTTTGGGGTCCAATTTCTCCTGTTACCCTTAGGAAAATAAAAAATTGGGGGCAAAAATATCATTTTTGTGGAAAAAAATGATTTTTTTATTTTCACGTCCGAGTGTTATAAACTTCTGTGAAGCACTTGGGGGTTCAAAGTGCTCACCACACATCTAGATAAGTTCCGTGGGGGGTCTAGTGTCCAAAATGGGGTCACTTGTGGGGAGTTTCAATAGTTTAGGTACATCAGGGGCTCTCCAAACGCACATGACACCCGCAGACCATTCCATCAAAGTCTGCATTCCAAAACGTCACTGCTTCCCTTCCAAGCCCCGACGTGTGTCCATACAGTAGTTTTCTCCCACATATGGGGTGTCAGCGTACTCAGCACAAATTGGACAACAACTTTTGGGGTCCAATTTCTCCTGTTACCCTTGGGAAAATGAAAAAATTGGGGACTAATTGATCATGTTTCTGGAAAAAATACGATTTTTTTATTTTCATGCCCGGGCATTATAAACTTCTGTGAAGCCCTTGGGGGTTCAAAGCGCTCACCACACATCTAGATAAGTCCCTTAGGGGGGTCTCGTTTCCAAAATGGGGTCACTTGTGGGGGTTTCCACTGTTTAGGTACATTAGGGGCTCTCCAAAGGCAACATGACACCCGCAGACCATTCCATCAAAGTCTGCATTCCAAAACATCACTACTTCCCTTCCGAGCCCTGACATGTGTCCATACAGTAGTTTTATCCCACATATGGGGTGTCAGCATACTCAGGACAAATTGGACAACAACTTTTGGGGTTCAATTTCTCCTGTTACCCTTGGGAAAATGAAAAAATTGGGGACTAATTGATCATGTTTGTGGAAAAAATACGATTTTTTTATTTTCATGCCCTGGCATTATAAACTTCTGTGAAGCCCTTGGGGGTTCAAAGTGCTCACCTCACATCTAGATACGTTCCTTAGTGGGTCTAGTTTTCAAAATGAGGTCATTTGTGGGGGGTTTCCACTGTTTAGGTACATTAGGGGCTCTCCAAAGGCAACATGACACCCGCAGACCATTCCATCAAAGTCTGCATTCCAAAACGTCACTACTTCCCTTCCGAGCCCCGACGTGTGCAAATACAGTAGTTTTCTCCCACATATGGGGTATCAGCATACTCAGGACAAATTGGACAACAACTTTTGGGGTCCAATTTCTCCTGGTACCCTTGGGAAAATAAAACAAAGGTGACTAAAAGATCATGTTTGTGGAAAAAATACGAATTTTTTATTTTCACGCCCGGGCGTTGTAAACTTCTGTGAAGCACTGGGGGGTTCAAAGTGCTCACCACACATCTAGATAAGTTCCTTGGGGGGTCTAGTATACAAAATGGTGTCATTTGTGGGGGGTTTCCACTGTTTAGGTACATTAGGGGCTCTCCAAAGGCAACATGACACCCGCAGACCATTCCATCAAAGTCTGCATTCCAAAACGTCACTACTTCCCTTCCGAGCCCCGACGTGTGCCCATACAGTAGTTTTCTCCCACATATGGGGTATCAGCATACTCAGGACAAATTGGACAACAACTTTTGGGGTCCAATTTCTCCTGGTACCCTTGGGAAAATAAAAAAAATGGTGACTAAAAGATCATGTTTGTGGAAAAAATACGATTTTTTTATTTTCACGCCCGGGTGTTATAAACTTCTGTGAAGCACTGGGGGGGTCAAAGTGCTCACCACACATCTAGATAAGTTCCTTATGGGGTCTAGTTTCCAAAATGGTGTCATTTGTGGGGGGTTCCACTGTTTTGGTACATCAGGGGTTTTCCAAACGCGACATCGTGTCCGATCTCAATTCCAGCCAAAAACGTCAAATGGCGCTGCTTCCCTTCCGAGCTCTGCCATGCGCCCAAATAGTGGTTTACCCCCAAATGTGGGGTATCAGCGTACTCAGGACAAATTGCACAATAACTTTTAGGGTCCTATTACCCTTGGAAAAATAAGAATTGAGGGTGAAAAGATCATTTTTGTGGAAAAAATATGATTTTTTAATTGTATGGCTTTATGTTATAAACTTCTGTGAAGCCCATGGGGGTTCAAAGTTCTCACCACATATCTAGATAAGTTCCTTGGGGGGTCTAGTTTCCAAAATGGGGTCACTTGTAGGGGGTTTCCACTGTTTAGGTACATCAGGGACTCTCCAAAACGTGACATGGCGTCCAATCTGAATTCCAGCCAATTTTGCATTGAAAAAGTCAAACGGCGCTCCTTCCATTCTGAGCTCTGCCATGCGCCGAAACAGTCGTCCCCCCCCACATATCAGGTATCTGCGTACTCAGGACAAATTGCACAATAACTTTTGCAGTTCAATTTCTCCTGTTACCCTTGGTAAAATAAAAAAAATTGAACCTGAAGTATTTTTTTTATGAAAAAAAGTTAGATGTTCATTTTTTTTTAAATATTCAAAAAAATTCCTGTGACGCACCTAAAGGGTTAATAAACTTCTTGAATGTGGTTTTGAGCACCTTAAGGGGTGCAGTTTTTAGAATGGTGTCACTTTTGGGTATTTTCTATCATATAGACCCCTCAAAGTGGCTTCAAATGTGATGTGGTCCGTAAAAATAAAATGGTGTTGTAAAAATGAGAAATCGCTGGTCAACTTTTAACCCTTATAACTTCCTAACAAAAAAAAATTTTGGTTCCAAAATTGTGCTGATGTAAAGTAAACATGTGGGAAATGTTAGTTATCAAGTTTTTTGTGTGCCGTATCTCTGTGATTTAAGGGCATAAAAATTCAAAGTTGGAAAATTGCGAAATTTTCAACATTTTCGCCAAATTTCCGTTTTTCTCACAAATAAACGCAAGTTATTTGAATGAAATTTTACCACTAACATGAAGTACAATGTGTCACGAGAAAACAATGTCAGAATCACCGGGATCCATGGAAGCGTTCCAGAGTTATGACCTCATAAAGGTACAGTGGTCAGAATTGTAAAAATTGGCCCGGTCATGAACGTGCAAACCACCCTTGGGGGTGAAGGGGTTAATTCAAGCATTCAATTCCTACCACATCCCTCATGCAATGATATGTCGTTTCATTTTTGAAACATTGTCCCCCTCTTGTGGCCTTCCAACTTTGAAATTTACTGTTCAATTTTGAAATAATTCATATATGAATTAAATGGAAAAGCAACGATTTATCTGGCGAGTTATTTGAATGTTCGGCCTACGTCCACCTGTCTGACAGACGGTATTCTAGTGGCTTGTAGCAGCAGCAGCAGCTAGGTGCGCTGCTTGCCTGCAGTAAATAGGATGTGTTCCATCCATGGAACACTGTGATAGGAATCATGCCTTTCATAGAACACAATGCTTGGATGTGTTCTATTCCTGGAACAATGGGACCACGTGTCACAATGGGACCACGTGTCACAATGGGCAGCCCACAGTCTGTAGCAGCTGCGCAGTAGTAGTCAGCTTCAGTCTGCTGAGGGAGCCTCAGCATACAGGTGGGCGATGCTCGCCAGGGAGATGGAAAAAGAGCTTGCTCACTTCACTCCACGCATCATTTCAGTATCTGCAGTTCCTCTGAGAATGGTGCACTCACTCTGTTAAGCGGTTTCCAAAGACAGATTGAATTAAAATCGGGATACACAAGTAGTGTTTTCAAAGCATGATTTGAATGCTTTTTTCAAATGTCGTTGCTCTGTAATTAGTTTTTCTTGGTCCAAGTTGCACATTTCCAATTCCTTAGCCTTAATCAAAACTTCTACTACTACTACTACTCTTATTCACCTCTGTATGGGAGGCATTGCACTGTATTCAATCTGTCAGTAAAATAACGATCTATCTTGGCCTTTGCTGCTTGGTAGGTACAGGTGTGACAAGCTGCAGTAATGTGTTTGGCTTTGGATAGCTACATTTCTGCACAGCCACCTGCTACAAGGCCTGCAGCCCCTTCCCCTCAGTACTTCCCCAGTCTTAATTCAAGCATTCAATTCCTACCACATCCCTCATGCAATGATATGTCGCTTCATTTTTGAAACATTGTACCCCTCTTGTGGCCTTCCAACTTTGAAATTTACTGTTCAATTTTGAATTAATTCATATATGAATTAAATGGAAAAGCAACGATTTATCTGGTGAGTTATTTGAATGTTCGGCCTACGTCCACCTGTCTGACAGACGGTATTCTAGTGACTTGTAGCAGCAGCAGCAGCAGCAGCTAGGTGTGCTGCTTGCCTGCAGTAAATAGGATGTGTTCCATCCATGGAACACTGTGATAGGAATCATGCCATTCATAGAACACAATGCTTGGATGTGTTCTATTCCTGGAACAATGGGACCACGTGTCACAATGGGACCACGTGTCACAATGGGCAGCCCACAGTCTGTAGCATCTGCGCAGTAGTAGTCAGCTTCAGTCTGCTGAGGGAGCCTCAGCAGACAGGTGGGCGATGCTCGCCAGGGAGATGGAAAAAGAGCTTGCTCACTTCACTCCACGCATCATTTCAGTATCTGCAGTTCCTCTGAGAATGGTGCACTCACTCTGTTAAGCGGTTTCCAAAGACAGATTGAATTGAAATCGGGATACACAAGTAGTGTTTTCAAAGCATGATTTGAATGCTTTTTTCAAATGTCGTTGCTCTGTAATTAGTGTCATGATCCAGGACGGGATTTCGCTTTGACCCGTCCTGGTTAGACTAGGGGTTAATTGTGCTGCCTCTCTCTGGCAGCAGAAGGCTATTTAGTGCTCACTGGACCTGGGTCCGGTGTCAGTTATACTCCTGCCCTCGGCTGAGTTAAGTGACCTCTTGTATACGTGTGCCTTGTGCCTGATATCTTGCTTGTTTGTTCGGTTGTGATCTGGTTCTGTCCCTGTTACGAGTTCTGCCTGACCCTCTTGTACTGCGCTACCTCTCGTGTATGACTCTCTGCTTGTGACCCGACTCCTCTCTGCTCGTCCCCTTGGTACCACGTCGCCCTCTTGTGTATGACCTTTGGCTCTGTCTGACTACCCGTCTGTTCGTCCCTCCTGTACCTCGTTCGCCCGTACTGTGTGTGACCTCTGCTTTGCCTGACTGAGTTGTTGTATGGTGTCCTGTCCTATCTGAATACAGGACGCTAAGCCCCGCCCCCTTGCAGTCACATGACCATAGGTCCCGTGCAGACTATTCAGTTTCAGTGTCCGCAGGTCCTATGCATCTTTACTTTCCAGCACTGACTGGACCCTGACACTATTAGCCTGAAGCACGCATGGTCACCTCTGCTGCCCTGCTCCACAGGTATCTTTTAGCACTGCTTCTGTACTCAGGACACACGCACTGGCTCTATGAGCAAGTGCAGTGCGGTGTCTCTGACATTATAACTGACCCATACCATTTTTTTTTTCTCTGCTCCCATTCACCTGTGTGTGTGATGGATCCTGTGCACGCTCTTTCTGAGCAGGTTAAGCATCTGACGCAGATGTCTCAGAAACTCTTTGGAGAACAAAGAGTCCTGGCTCAGTCTCAGCAGCTGATCGCCGACACTGTGCAGGGGGTTCTTTCATGGGGGGCTCGGGATGTTACATTAATTTCCCCTGAGTCTCCAGTGAAGTTACCAGATACCTTTTCTGGAGATAAAAATGACTTCAGAGTTTTCAAGGAGGGCTGTAAGCTTTTTTTTTTCCTTAAGACCACACTCTTCTGGGGATGAAAGTCAGAGAGTGGGGGTCATTATGTCTCTGTTAAGGGGAGCCCCCCAAGCTTGGGCTTTCTCCCTTCCTACCACGGCCCCTGAGCGTATGACTGTGGATGCATTTTTTGAGGCCCTGGGGCATATTTATGATGAGCCTGATCGGGTGCGTATGGCTGAGGACAGGCTGATGAATGTTTGCCAGGGGAAACACTCAGCCGAGTGGTTTTGCTCAGAGTTCAGACGCTGGGCTGCTGAGGTCTGCTGGAACGACGCCGCTCTCCGGGGGTTGTTCCGCAGAGGCCTGTCTGGGCATCTGAAAGACGCCTTGGCTCTCCACCCCCCACCTGATGCCCTGGAGGAAGCTATGACACAGGCCGTCCGAATGGATCGCAGGTTACGGGCAAGGGGAGTGATACAAACCGAGACATCATTGTTCTCCCAAGGAAGGGGAGCCAGTTCTTCACTGAAAATCACGGCGATGGGAACCATCAACCGTAAGGAGGAAGAAAGGAGGCAACGGCACGTGAGAAAATGCTGTGTTCACAGTGGCGAGTCTGGACATGGGAAAAAGGATTGCCCCTCCCGGCCACTAACCAACAAACGACTGAGCCCAGGTGATTATCGTGGAGGTCGCCCAGGCTCTCAGGTACCCTTTTCTGCATTTTCTAAAATGTCATTCCAAGTGGAACTTTGTTGTGGGGGTGTCTCCACATCCACAACTGCCTTCGTGGATTGCGGTTCATCATTGAACTTTATTGACTCTGACTTGGTGGCCAGGTGTAAGTTAGGGACAGTTAGGTTGGAGACTCCGATTCACCTTGTTGCTATTGACAAAACACCACTGGGTAAGAATGACATTGTGTTTTGTACTGAAGAGTTTCTCCTTAAAAGTGAGTTCCTTACATCAGGAACGTATTTCATGTTTTGTAATGAACAACCTGCCTGCGGGACTGGTGTTGGGGTTCCCCTGGTTACAGCTGCATAATCCTGTGATTAATTGGGAATCTCGGGATATTGTTAAATGGGGTCCCTATTGCTCTGAGAAATGTCTTGTTTCTGTGTCTGTGTCGTCCGTGGGTCTAGAAGGCATTCCGGAGTGCCTGATAGATTATACTGACGTTTTCTCCGAAAAAGAGGCTGAGGTTTTACCACCACACCGCCCATTTGATTGTGCCATTGACCTGGTTCCAGGTGCTAAATTGCCCAAAGCCCGCCTGTATAACCTCTCGGGTCCGGAACGGGCTGCGATGAAGGAATATATTTCTGAGAGCCTCCGTAAGGGACATATTCGTCCTTCTGTTTCTCCTGTGGCGGCAGGGTTCTTTTTTGTAAAAAAAAAAAAAAGACGGTGGTTTGCGCCCATGCCTCGATTGTCGTGAGTTAAATAAAATAACTGTGAGGAATACTTATCCCCTTCCACTTATTCCTGATTTATACAATCAGTTGTCCGGAGCTAAGTGGTTTTCGAAATTAGACCTACGGGGAGCGTATAACCTTATCCGAGTCCGGGATGGAGATGAATGGAAGACCGCCTTTCTCACTACTGAAGGGTTGTTTGAAAATTTGGTCATGCCCTTCGGCCTGACCAACGCTCCAGCGGTCTTCCAAAATTTCATAAATCATGTGTTCTCCGATTTGATTGGACGTTTTATGGTGGTGTATTTGGATGACATTTTAATCTACTCGCCTGATAAACAGACTCACATTGGTCATGTTCGGGCAGTTCTCCAAAGGCTCAGGGAGAACTGTCTGTTTGCTAAACTTGAAAAATGTTTATTTTTTGTTCAGGAACTGTCCTTTCTGGGGTTCATCGTGTCTGCTGAAGGGTATCGCATGGATCCTAATAAGGTGCAGGCCATTCTCGAGTGGGTTCAACAGTGTGATTTGAAGGGTCTGCAACGTTTCCTAGGGTTCGCTAATTATTATAAATTTCCGATAAGGGGGTTCTCACAGGTGGTTAAACCCCTCACAGACATGACTCAAAAGGGGGCCGATATCAAGAATTGGTCAACCGCAGCGGTAGCGGCATTTCAGTTTTTGAAAAAATGTTTCATGTCGGCCCCGATTCTTATCCAACCGGACCCCTCTGAACCATTTATTGTTGAGGTAGACGCCTCAGAGGTGGGGGTGGGGGCGGTATTGTCCCAGGGACCCGCCACTTTGACCAATTTAAGACCTTGCGCCTTTTTCTCAAAGAAGTTCTCTCCGGCAGAGAGAAACTATGATGTGGGGAATCGGGAACTTCTGGCCGTAAAATTGGCTTTTGCAGAATGGAGGCATTTTTTGGAGGGGGCTGTCCATCCTATAACGGTAATCATGGACCACAAAAACCTAGCTTACATCGAGTCTGCTAAAAGGTTGACTCCCAGACAGGCTAGATGGTCACTTTTTTTTTTCTCGATTCAACTTCTCGATCACTTTCCGACCAGGATCCAAGAATATCAGAGCAGATGCGTTGTCACGCAGTCTAGATCCGGTGTCCCCCCGGAACCTCCATCCTCCATTCTTCAGCCTGGGGTGGTGGTGGCAGAGATTTCTAATGTGTTGGAACGAGAGATTCGAGAAGCCCAGGCTCTTGCACCTCCAGCTAAGCCGGTGGATAAACTTTATGTGCCAGCTCAGTTTCGTCTCAAGGTCCTCCAGGAGTTCCATGACTCAGTTCTGGGTGGACATCCAGGGATCTCAGCGACCCGGAAGGCCATTGCTAGAATGTTCTGGTGGTCTTTTTAGCCTCTGATGTTGGGGAGTATGTGTCTGCGTGTGAGGTTTATGCCCGTGCGAAAACTCCCCATAACCAGCCGGCTGGGGAATTGGTACCACTGCCAATTCCTGAGAGACCATGGACTCATCTGTCCATGGATTTCATCACCAACCTTCCCCCTTCCAAGGGTAATACCGTGGTCTGGGTCGTAGTGGACAGGTTTAGTAAGCAGGCACATTTTGTACCTTTGGCAGCTCTACCTAATGCGGAAACATTGTCCAGATTGTTTGTGGAGCATGTGGTGTCTGATAGGGGAGTGCAATTTGTGTCCAGATTTTGGAGAGCTTTTTGTAGGAGGTTGGGTATTAGTCTGTCCTTTTCATCCGCCTACCATCCAGAGACTAATGGGCAGACTGAGCGGACCAATCAGTCTCTGGAGCAAATTCTGCGTTGTTTGACCTCAGCCCGACAGGATGATTGGTGTTCTGTGTTACCATTGGCTGAGTTTGCTTTTAACAACCGCACTAACCAGTCTACGGGTACATCTCCTTTTTTTTGCAATTATGGGTTTCATCCTCATTTTGGAGAATTTTCCCGCTTGAATTCTGGGTGTCCTGGGGTGGACGAGTCGATCCAGCGGTTGGGGGAGGTATGGCGGGAGGTCCAGAATAACATTACGAAGGCCCAGGACAAATTTAAATTTTTTGCGGACAAAAAATGATCCGTGGGTCCAGTGTTTCAGGTCGGGGATAAGGTATGGTTATCCACCCAAAATATAAGGCTCAAGGTCCCCTCTGCGAAGCTTAGACCCAAGTTTATAGGTCCCTATGTAATTACCGAAGCAGTTAACCCGGTGGCTTTTCGGTTGCAGCTCCCGCCATCTCTGCGGATCCCAAATGTTTTCCATAAGGCCCTTTTGAAACCTGTGAGGTCCAGTGGGGAGGGATCATCATCTTCCCCGACACCGGTTCTGGTAGATGGGCAGGCTGAGTACGAGGTGGAACGAATTGTCGACTCCAGGTTGGTCCGTCGCGTCCTTCAGTATTTGATACATTGGAAGGGCTACGGTCCTGAGGAACGCTCGTGGGTTCCTGCTCGATCAGTTCATGCGGATCGGTTGATCCGAGCCTTTCACGCCAAGTACCCTGAGAGACCTGGGGGTCCGGTGGCCCCCCATTGAGAGGAGGGTACTGTCATGATCCAGGACGGGATTTCGCTTTGACCCGTCCTGGTTAGACTAGGGGTTAATTGTGCTGCCTCTCTCTGGCAGCAGGAGGCTATTTAGTGGTCAATGGACCTGGGTCCGGTGTCAGTTATACTCCTGCCCTCGGCTGAGTTAAGTGACCTCTTGTATACGTGTGCCTTGTGTCTGATATCTTGCTTGTTTGTTCGGTTGTGATCTGGTTCTGTCCCTGCTACGAGTTCTGCCTGACCATTTTGTACTGTGCTACCTCTCGTGTATGACTCTCTGCTTGTGACCTGACGCCTCTCTGCTCGTCCCCTTGGTACCACGTCGCCCTCTTGTGTATGACCTTTGGCTCTGTCTGACTACCCGTCTGTTCGTCCCTCCTGTACCTCGTTCGCCCGTACTGTGTGTGACCTCTGTTGTGCCTGACTCTGAGTTGTTGTATGGTGTCCTGTCCTATCTGAATACAGGACGCTAAGCCCCGCCCCCTTGCAGTCACATGACCATAGGTCCCGTGCAGACTATTCAGTTTCAGTGTCCGCAGGTCCTATGCATCTTTACTTTCCAGCACTGACTGGACCCTGACACTATTAGCCTGAAGCACGCATGGTCACCTCTGCTGCCCTGCTCCACAGGTATCTTTTAGCACTGCTTCTGTACTCAGGACACACGCACTGGCTCTATGAGCAAATGCAGTGCGGTGTCTCTGACATTTAGTTTTTCTTGGCCCAAGTTGCACATTTCCAATTCCTTAGCCTTGATTTAACTTGACTACTACTACTACTACTACTACTACTACTACTACTACTACTACTACTATTCACCTCTATATGGGAGGCATTGCACTGTATTCAATCTGTCAGTAAAATAACGATCCATCTTAGCCTTTGCTGCTTGGTAGGTACAGGTGTGACAAGATGCATTAATGTGTTTGGCTTTGGATAGCTACATTTCTGCACACCCACCTGCTACAAGGCCTGCAGCCCCTTCCCCTCAGTACTTCCCCAGTCTTAATTCAAGCATTCAATTCCTACCGCATCCCTCATGCAATGATATGTCGTTTCATTTTTGAAACATTGTCCCCCTCTTGTGGCCTTTCAACTTTGAAATTTACTGTTCAATTTTGAATTAATTCATATATGAATTAAATGGAAAAGCAACGATTTATCTGGCGAGTTATTTGAATGTTCGGCCTACGTCCACCTGTCTGACAGACGGTATTCTAGTGGCTTGTAGCAGCAGCAGCAGCAGCTAGGTGCGCTGCTTGCCTGCAGTAAATAGGATGTGTTCCATCCATGGAACACTGTGATAGGAATCATGCCATTCATAGAACACAATGCTTGGATGTGTTCTATTCCTGGAAAAATGGGACCATGTGTCACAATGGGACCACGTGTCACAATGGGCAGCCCACAGTCTGTAGCAGCTGCGCAGTAGTAGTCAGCTTCAGTCTGCTGAGGGAGCCTCAGCATACAGGTGGGCGATGCTCGCCAGGGAGATGGAAAAAGAGCTTGCTCATTTCACTCCACGCATCATTTCAGTATCTGCAGTTCCTCTGAGAATGGTGCACTCACTCTCTTAAGCGGTTTCCAAAGACAGATTGAATTGAAATCGGGATACACAAGTAGTGTTTTCAAAGCATGATTTGAATGCTTTTTTCAAATGTCGTTGCTCTGTAATTAGTTTTTCTTGGTCCAAGTTGCACATTTCCAATTCCTTAGCCTTGATTTAACTTGATCAAAACTTCTACTACTACTACTACTCTTATTCACCTCTATATGGGAGGCATTGCACAGTATTCAATCTGTCAGTAAAATAACGATCTATCTTGGCCTTTGCTGCTTGGTAGGTACAGGTGTGACAAGCTGCAGTAATGTGTTTGGCTTTGGATAGCTATATTTCTGCACACCCACCTGCTACAAGGCCTGCAGCCCCTTCCCCTCAGTACTTCCCCAGTCTTAATTCAAGCATTCAATTCCTACCACATCCCTCATGCAATGATATGTCGTTTCATTTTTGAAACAATGTCCCCCTCTTGTGGCCTTCCAACTTTGAAATTTACTGTTCAATTTTGAATTAATTCATATATGAATTAAATGGAAAAGCAACGATTTATCTGGCGAGTTATTTGAATGTTCGGCCTACGTCCACCTGTCTGACAGACGGTATTCTAGTGGCTTGTAGCAGCAGCAGCAGCAGTAGCAGCTAGGTGCGCTGCTTGCCTGCAGTAAATAGGATGTGTTACATCCATGGAACACTGTGATAGGAATCATGCCATTCATAGAACACAATGCTTGGATGTTTTCTATTCCTGGAACAATGGGACCATGTGTCACAATGGGACCACGTGTCACAATGGGCAGCCCACAGTCTGTAGCAGCTGCGCAGTAGTAGTCAGCTTCAGTCTGCTGAGGGAGCCTCAGCAGACAGGTGGGCGATTCTCGCCAGGGAGATGGAAAAAGAGCTTGCTCACTTCACTCCAAGCATCATTTCAGTATCTGCAGTTCCTCTGAGAATGGTGCACTCAATCTCTTAAAGGGAAGGTGCCGCAATTTTATATAATTTGCAAAAAAATAGTAAGTTACAAAACATGTTGTTTCAGCAAATGTACTAACCAGGATTTATGGTTTGTTTGTAATAATGTTTTCATGTAGCCACTGGGCGCTGACATCTTGATTTGCAGATCTGTGGAGGACTCATACAGTCTGCAAATATGGCCATCCCTGCACATAGGAAACTGCGATCGGCTTCCGACCGCACATTGCAGCCTCAGTAGCAGAGAACTGGGCACGCCCCTGTGGGCTGCACCATTCACTGCTGTAGGTGTGGCTGGGCGCCATTTTACTGTAGCCCAGTGCTATCTGCTGAGCTCCACTTACCCTCTATCACAGGACCACTTGTGACATAACGGGTCCTGTGTTGTGAGGAGAGGCTGAAGAAAAGGAGAAGGTGGTCAGCAGAGAAGAGAAGCGCTCACTGGAGCCGGAGGATGGAGAGTGGTGAGTGCGGGTGACTTTCATCTATGCTCCTCTGTACTGCTTACTCCAGGCTCAGCCCTGTGCTTCCTGCTCCAGCGTCCTCCTGCTCTGTCTCCGCCTCCTCACTCACAGCCCCAGTGATCTCCGGTAATCTGACACCTTTGCTTTTATGGCTGTCTGAGGAGGACAGTGACTTATACAGCCCATAGTCTTGTGTATAATTGGGGGGGGCTGGAAGTTTCACCAGTGTGGGCATATCTGTAATACTGTCTGCTGAGCCGTGTATCTAATCCTCTTCTATGTGATACTGCCTGCTGAGCCGTGCATCTAATCCTCTTCTATGTGATACTGCCTGCTGAGCCGTGCATCTAATCCTCTTCTGTGTGATACTGCCTGCTGAGCCGTGTATCTAATCCTCTCCTGTGTGATACTGCCTGCTGAGCCGTGTATCTAACCCTATCCTGTGTGATACTGCCTGCTGAGCCGTGTATCTAATCCTCTCCTGTGTGATACTGACTGCTGAGCCGTGTATCTAATCCTCTCCTGTGTGATACTGACTGCTGAGCCGTGTATGTAATCCTATCCTGTGTGATAGTGTCTGCTGAGCCGTGTATCTAATCCTCTCATGTGTGATACTGTCTGCTGAGCTGTGTATCTAATCCTATCCTGTGTGATACTGTATTCTGAGCCGGGTATCTAATCCTCTCCTGTGTGATACTTTCTGCTGAGCCGTGTATCTAATCCTCTCCTGTGTGATACTGACTGCTGAGCCGTGTATCTAATCCTCTCCTGTGTGATACTGCCTGCTGAGCCGTGCATCTAATCCTCTTCTGTGTGATACTGCCTGCTGAGCCGTGCATCTAATCCTCTTCTGTGTGATACTGTATTCTGAGCCGTGTATCTAATCCTCTCCTGTGTGATACTGACTGCTGAGCCGTGTATCTAATCCTCTCCTGTGTGATACTGCCTGCTGAGCCGTGCATCTAATCCTCTTCTGTGTGATACTGCCTGCTGAGCCGTGCATCTAATCCTCTTCTGTGTGATACTGCCTGCTGAGCCGTGTATCTAATCCTCTCCTGTGTGATACTGCCTGCTGAGCCGTGTATCTAATCCTCTCCTGTGTGATACTGACTGCTGAGCCGTGTATGTAATCCTATCCTGTGTGATACTGACTGCTGAGCCGTGTATCTAATCCTATCCTGTGTGATACTGTATTCTGAGCCGTGTATCTAATCCTCTCCTGTGTGATGCTGCCTGCTGAGCCGTGTATCTAATCCTATCCCGTGTGATACTGCCTGCTGAGCTGTGTATCTAATCCTCTCCTGTGTGATGCTGCCTGCTGAGCCGTGTATCTAATCCTATCCCGTGTGATACTGCTCTCCTGAAATACTCTGTGCTGCTGTCACTCTGCTCCCAGAATCCTTGCTGCCTGCCATCCTCGGTGACCGAAGACCCCATTCCTCTCCTCAGATCCCGTCCTGGCGATGTGTGAAACCGAGGGGACAGGGGCCTGATGTATGGTGGAAGGAGCAGGGCGACAGCAGCACAGAGTATTTCAGGAGAGCAGTGTGCTGGTCTGTGGGGGGCGCCCCGTTCGGTGCCAGGGATTGTACAAAGAGCGCTGTGTTTTATTCACATGGATGAACCGTCTGCTTGTCTGCTCCACAGAAATCCAGGAAACATGTCTGCTGATTGATGGCCTGTTGTGATCCAGACTTTACATGCAAAGACAGTCAGTAACTTTGCAAGCCCCATCAAAATGGCTGCTCACTTTGTCTATAGATGTCATAGGTTTTTGTGCCAGATTTCAGTAGCTGCTCCCCCTAGTGTTAACAAGTGGAAATGCCAAACTTTTTAAAATTATTTTTCATATTTTGCAAAATTAAAAACAAACGAAAATATTTTTTAAGAAAATGTAAACATTAATTCTTTACATTTTTTCAATTGCTGAAAAAAAATTTTTTGGATGGCACCTTCCCTTTAAGCGGTTTCCAAAGACAGATTGAATTGAAGTCGGGATACACAAGTAGTGTTTTCAAAGCATGATTTGAATGCTTTTTTCAAATGTCGTTGCTCTGTAATAAGTTTTTCTTGGTCCAAGTTGCACATTTCCAATTCCTTAGCCTTGATTTAACTTGACCAACTCTTCTACTACTACTACTACTACTACTACTAGAAACTACTACTCTTATTCACCTCTATATGGGAGGTATTGCACTGTATTCAATCTGTCAGTAAAATAACGATCTATCTTGGCCTTTGCTGCTTGGTAGGTACAGGTGTGACAAGCTGCAGTAATGTGTTTGGCTTTGGATAGCTACATTTCTGCACACCCACCTTCTACAAGGCCTGCAGCCCCTTCCCCTCAGTACTTCCCCAGTCTTAATTCAAGCATTCAATTAATACCACATCCCTCATGCAATGATATGTCGTTTCATTTTTGAAACATTGTCCCCCTCTTGTGGCCTTCCAACTTTGAAATTTACTGTTCAATTTTGAATTAATTCATATGTGAATTAAATGGAAAAGCAACGATTTATCTGGCGAGTTATTTGAATGTTCGGCCTACGTCCACCTGTCTGACAGACGGTATTCTAGTGGCTTGTAGCAGTAGCAGCAGCAGCTAGGTGCGCTGCTTGCCTGCAGTAAATAGGATGTGTTCCATCCATGGAACACTGTGATAGGAATCATGCCATTCATAGAACACAATGCTTGGATGTGTTCTATTCCTGGAACAATGGGACCACGTGTCACAATGGGACAACGTGTCACAATGGGCAGCCCACAGTCTGTAGCAGCTGCGCAGTAGTAGTCAGCTTCAGTCTGCTGAGGGAGCCTCAGCAGACAGGTGGGCGATGCTCGCCAGGGAGATGGAAAAAGAGCTTGCTCACTTCACTACACGCATCATTTCAGTATCTGCAGTTCCTATGAGAATGGTGCACTCACTCTCTTAAGCGGTTTCCAAACACAGATTGAATTTGGGCCCTATTGAATAATGAATGTTTTGAATTTTCTCCAAAAGTAAAGTAGTTGCAAACTCATCCTTTTAAACTCTTGTTTGGGCTCATGAGAGGAGTAGAAAAACATCAAAAATTTCAGTCCTGCACGATTCTACCAAGAAATGTGAGTGTTCATTCAAACCGCTGGTTTTTGATATTTTGGGCCCTATTGAATAATGAATGTTTTGAATTTTCTCCAAAAGTAAAGTAGTTGCAAACTCATCCTTTTAAACTCTTGTTTGGGCTCATGAGAGGAGTAGAAAAACATCAAAAATGTCAGTCCTGCACGATTCTACCAAGAAATGTGAGTGTTCATTCAAACCGCTGGTTTTTGATATTTTGGGCCCTATTGAATAATGAATGTTTTGAACTTTCTCCAAAAGTAAAGTAGTTGCAAACTCATCCTTTTAAACTCTTGTTTGGGCTCATGAGAGGAGTAGAAAAACATCAAAAATTTCAGTCCTGCACGATTCTACCTAGAAATGTGAGTGTTCATTCAAACCGCTGTTTTTTGATATTTTGGGCCCTATTGAATAATGAATGTTTTGAATTTTCTCCAAAAGTAAAGTAGTTGCAAACTCATCCTTTTAGAAACTTGTTTGGGCTTTTGAGAGGAGTAGAAAAAGATCAAAAATTTCAGTCCTGCACGATTCTACCTAGAAATGTGAGTGTTCATTCAAACCGCTGTTTTTTGATATTTTGGGCCCTATTGAATAATGAATGTTTTGAATTTTCTCCAAAAGTAAAGTATTTGCAAACTCATCCTTTTAGAGTCTTGTTTGGGCTCATGAGAGGAGTAGAAAAACATCAAAAATTTCAGTCCTGCACGATTCTACCTAGAAATGTGATTGTTCATTCAAACCGCTGGTTTTTGATAGTTTGGGCCCTATTGAATAATGAATGTTTTGAATTTTCTCCAAAAGTAAGGCCGGTTTCACATTAGCGCTTTTTCAGCGCGCGCACGGCCGGGGGTAGCTCCGCCCACGAGCCGGCTCTCTGCCCGGCGTGCCCGCCCCTTGCTTGTAGCGCCGCCTACTAGCGGACAGCGGCGCCTGCGATCGGCGCACCCTATCTTTAGCATAGGGTGCGCAGATCGTACGCAGGCCGTGCGCTAGTTGCGCTTTGACCTGCGCTGCGCATTTTTGACGGTGCGCCGTGCGCGCCAAAATCAAACTTTTCGGATTTTGGCGCGCACGGCGCACCGTCAAAAGTGCGCAGCACAGGTCAAAGCGCAACTAGCGCACGGCCTGCGCACGATATGCGCACCCTATGCTAAAGATAGGGTGCGCCGATCGCAGGCGCCGCTGTCCGCTAGTAGGCGGCGCTACAAGCAAGGGGCGGGCACGCCGGGCAGAGAGCCGGATCGGGGGCGGAGCTACCCCCGGCCGTGCGCGCGCTGAAAAAGCGCTAATGTGAAACCGGCCTAAAGTAGTTGCAAACTCATCCTTTTAGCAAAAATCAGCGTTTTGAATGAAGAATTACATTTCTTGGTAGAATCATGCAGGATTGAAATTTTTGATGGTTTTTTACTCCTCTCAACAGCCCAAACAAGTTTCTAAAAGGATGAGTTTGCAACTACTTTACTTTTGGAGAAAACTCAAAACATTCATTATTCAATAGGGCCCAAAATATCAAAAACCAGCGGTTTGAATGAACACACATTTCTTGGTAGAATCGTGCAGGACTGAAATTTTTGATGTTTTTCTACTCCTCTCATGAGCCCAAACATGTCTCTAAAAGCATGAGCTTGCAACTACTTTACTTTTGGAGAAAATTCAAAACATTCATTATTCAATAGAACCCAATAGCAAAAATCAGCGTTTTGAATGAAGAATCACATTTCTTGGTAGAATCATGCAGGATTGAAATTTTTGATGGTTTTTTTACTCCTCTCAACAGCCCAAACAAGTTTCTAAAAGGATGAGTTTGCAACTACTTTACTTTTGGAGAAAATTCAAAACATTCATTATTCAATAGGGCCCAAAATATCAAAAACCAGCGGTTTGAATGACCACACATTTCTTGGTAGAATCATGCAGGACTGAAATTTTTGATGTTTTTCTACTCCTCTCATGAGCCCAAACAAGTCTCTAAAAGCATGAGTTTGCGGAGGGGGTGTGGCCTGGAGCTCGATGTAGGAGGACGCTTGAGCTCAGAGCTCCCATGAAGCCTATCTACAAAGCGACATAATTGCTTAAGAAGACTCTTATTCATCAGAAGACCTTTGGAATTGGATTCTTATCTTTATTGTGAACATTTTGACACCTCCCTGGAAGAAATCCGCTGTTTACTTAAGGAATTACAGCCTTTAGAAGTGAGTGGTGAGGAGAGAGCCGCTGTTGACTCAACAGGTTTCCCCTGTACTTAGCCGCGGGAACCGCCATTGTTTACATCAGAGGTGTGAACTGGAGGAGATCCTGTGTGAAGGCTGCTGAGCCCCTGATCTGACGCTGAAGGAGCCTCGGTGTTCCTGAGTCGATAGAGGTCCGCTGTCGACGCTGTTGGATACCGGGCTCTGCGCAGCTTGCCGCCGCTCAGCTGCAGAGGAGTAAAGGAGCTGGCGGTGCTGGAGAGCGACGCGGCGGGAGTTGGCAGGCACGAAGCCGCAAGGAAGAGGCTGTCATCAAAGAAAGTAGAGGTGGCTCTGGTCCTTCTTGGGTGCCTCGGCTGAAGCTGTCACTGACTGAGTGTTGCATTGGTGAGTGCGGAGAAGAAGGGGAGCGCCGCGTCTGATTTTAAAACTGTTTGGCGGGAGAGCTGCTGGAGCTTAGCGGCGGTCTAGGAGGAGAAGCCCACTGCTGGGAATATCTTTAACAGAAAGAATTTGGAATTGCCCACGCTTTTTCTGTGCTGATCGGAGGTCATTGCCTGGAGACCGAGCTCTGCGCAGCTTGCCGCCGCTCAGCTGCAGAGGAGTAAAGGAGCTGGCGGTGCTGGAGAGTGTCGCGGCGGGAGCTGGCGGGCACGAAGCTGCAAGGAAGAAGCTGTCATCAAAGAGGGTGGAGGTGGATCTGGTCCTTATTGGGTGCCTCGGCTGAGGCTGTCATTGACTGATTGTCACATCGAGTTCGACCCTTTAACACGCTAAGGGGCTTAGAGACGGCTACATTTATACAAGAAGAAGCAGAGGAGATTTAGTGAAATTTGACTTTGGTTTTGGCGGTCACTTGATTACTATCCAACGGTGACCTGAAGGAAGGAGCATCGTTGACCCCTACTACTTGGAGAATATTACACTCGTTGGGTGAGATGGAATCTGTTGCTCTCTGAACTTATTGTTAGTCTCTTGGGGATGGTGAAATCTTAATTATTTGTAAATTGGAATAGGGATAGTAATATAGGGGAGAGTATCTGAATATTGTTATATCAATAAGACTGTTTGTGTATTGCTGAAGTGCATCCTTGAGTTAGATGAGACTTACATGGAGATTGTCTCTTGTGCCTTGTTTTGATGACATATTAAAGCATTAGAAGAAGATATTTAAGGGAATAACTAATCTATACATTCCTAGACGGGAAGATATAGAGCTTATACTGTCTTATTCTGAATCCTACTGATTGTATGCTCTTCTCTTCTCTGTCTATAACATTTAAGGCACCTGAGGTTATATAGGTAGTGTTTGGACAGGAGTGTATGAGGTGCTGTTGTTTTATATAAGCCTACGTTACGGAGGACAAGACGTCTCTATTGCTTTGTTGAATTATCAAAATTGAAGGGGTTACATTACTACTCTATTTAAGTCTTTATTCTTATCTTAGTTTGCGATTTACAAACCCTGCTGAAACTGTAATAAAGTTCAACTTAATTACAATAATAATAAAACAGGGGTGGCATATACAGGAACATTTAAGGGTATAGCGCATTTCCTTTACTCTTGTTTCGGTATACTCCAATTATGGCATCTAATTTGAAATCTAAATTGCCTACTAGTAAAAACCAGAAATCTACGAGCGCTTCAAATCAGAAAATTTACACTGAATCTGTTAATCTATTAAGTCCAATTAAATCTAGATCCCCTCTAAAAAGGGAGGAAGCTATCTCATCTAGACACATGCCTCACGGTTTATCTAATAAGGCTACTCAGCAGGACTCGGATCAAAAAATTATATCTTCTGACCCCCGTACACTATCTTTCACATCTTCTCAAGTTTTTGATAATAAAGGTGCCTCAAAACTTTCTTTTCAGGATGAGGAAAGTAAAATGGATTTATCCAAATCTCATAAGAGAAGAATTCCAGAAGGTGAAACTGTGAGAACAGAGGCAGCAGATTTAGATTCTAATACTTCATCTGATGACTATTCTCCAAATAGTACCCCAGTTAAACAACTCTCTAAAAAAAGGCTGTCCGGAGTCGTCTTCTACTGATTTTCTGACTCCATGACTTTGACTTTAAAACACTGTTGAACTCTGATAGGCGAGTCACTGAGGGTTTGCTTGCTGGCTTCCTCATATCCTTCCAGGAATCCACCAATCAAGCTAATCAATTCATGCATAAATCTATCAATGCAATCAATGCGTCGATTAAAACGGGATTTGATTCTCACAGGAAGGATATGCAGGAGATTAGTGAAAAATTCTCTCAAAGATTTGAACTGAATGAGAAAAGATTGTCAAAGGTTGAAAATAGAACAGATGAGTTAGTAAAGCAAAACTCAGATTTAAAAGCCGAACTTTTATCCGTGAGGTCCAAGTTAACGGACTTAGAGGACCGGAGTAGACGGAACAACGTCAAGATTAGGGGGATACCTGAAAGCGTGATACAGAAAGACCTTTCAGATTACACTAAAGCTACGCTTAAAAAGGCTTTGCCGTCCTTAACTGATTTACAATTGATAATTGATAGGATTCACCGTCTGCCCTGCCCAAAGAATGTACCAATGGATAAGCCGAGGGATACGATACTTCACTTTCACTTTTTTGAAACTAAAGAAATGATACTAAGATATATTAGAGAGAAGGGCTCTCTACCTCCCCCTAATAATCATTTAAAATTCTTCTCTGATTTCTCAAAGTCAACTATGGAAGCTAGAAAATCGTTTAATCAAGCTACTAATGCTCTCAGGGAAATGGGGATTCCATATAAATGGGGCTTTCCAACAAAGTTACTTGTGTCACATAGGGGTAAAATTGTCCCCTTCTTTACTCCAAAGGAAGCTTTAGACTTTATACGCTTTCTAGATGAGGATCCTTCTAACAAAGATACTGGTTGAATAGGGATATATCTCTCATTGGTCTTTGTATTATTTACATTTGACATTTGACAAAATATCAATGGCTTCATGGGTTCTCGCCACTTTGGCTTTTTTTTTTTTTTAAAGTCCCCAAAAAAAGGAGATTATCACGTTCCGTGATTAACTCCAGGAGGACTCTTTAAGTTTGTTTATTTGTTTGTTATAGTTTTTTTTTTTCTTTCGCCTTTTCTAGACATATACATTTTATTGAATTCAGCTAATAAGAGTAAGCAATCCTAAATATATATAAGATAATTTACTCTAATAAAAAAGGAAAGAGATTATCATGAGAATTAAAATCCTTTCACACAATGTTAAAGGACTGAACAGTCCCCATAAGCGCTATATAACTTGGAGAGAAATAAGACGGCTTCAAGCGGATGTCTCTTGTTTACAAGAGGTCAAATTAATAAAAGATATACATCCAACCTTTCAGCATAAAGATTTTCCATATATTTTTAAATCCCTCAATAATAATAAAAAAAGTGCGGGAGTTATAACCATTATAAATACGAATATTCCCTTCCAATTAATTGAAGAACATCCCGACACCCAGGGAAGATTTCACATCCTCATATGTAAGTTAAATTTTAACCTTTGTACAATCGTGAATATACAGTGGGGCAAAAAAGTATTTAGTCAGTCAGCAATAGTGCAAGTTCCACCACTTAAAAAGATGAGAGGCGTCTGTAATTTACATCATAGGTAGACCTCAACTATGGGAGACAAACTGAGAAAAAAAAATCCAGAAAATCACATTGTCTGTTTTTTTTCCATTTTATTTGCATATTATGGTGGAAAATAAGTATTTGGTCAGAAACAAAATTTCATCTCAATACTTTGTGATATATCCTTTGTTGGCAATGACAGAGGTCAAACGTTTTCTGTAAGTCTTCACAAGGTTGCCACACACTGTTGTTGGTATGTTGGCCCATTCCTCCATGCAGATCTCCTCAGGAGCAGTGATGTTTATGGCTTTTCGCTTGGCATCACGGACTTTCAACTCCCTCCAAAGGTTTTCTATAGGGTTGAGAT
Organism: Dendrobates tinctorius; assembly: GCF_039654945.1. Taxonomy (NCBI): domain Eukaryota; kingdom Metazoa; phylum Chordata; class Amphibia; order Anura; family Dendrobatidae; genus Dendrobates; species Dendrobates tinctorius. The sequence continues at coordinate 540,409 of NW_027361820.1, forward strand.
CTGGAGACTGGCTAGGCCACTCCAGGACCTTGAAATGCTTCTTACGAAGCCACTCCTTCGTTGCCCTGGCGGTGTGCTTTGGATCATTGTCATGTTGAAAGACCCAGCCACGTTTCATCTTCAATGCCCTTGCTGATGGAAGGAGGTTTGCACTCAAAATCTCACGATACATGGCCCCATTCATTCTTTCATGTACCCGGATCAGTCGTCCTGGCCCCTTTGCAGAGAAACAGCCCCAAAGCATGATGTTTCCACCACCATGCTTTACAGTAGGTATGGTGTTTGATGGATGCAACTCAGTATTCTTTTTCCTCCAAACACGGCAAGTTGTGTTTCTACCAAACAGTTCCAGTTTGGTTTCATCAGACCATAGGATATTCTCCCAAAAGTCCTCTGGATCATCCAAATGCTCTCTAGCAAACTTCAGACGGGCCCGGACATGTACAGGCTTAAGCAGTGGGACACGTCTGGCACTGCAGGATCTGAGTCCATGGTGGCGTAGTGTGTTACTTATGGTAGGCCTTGTTACATTGGTCCCAGCTCTCTGCAGTTCATTCACTAGGACCCCCCGCGTGGTTCTGGGATTTTTGCTCACCGTTCTTGTGATCATTCTGACCCCACGGGGTGGGATTTTGCGTGGAGCACCAGATCGAGGGAGATTATCAGTGGTCTTGTATGTCTTCCATTTTCTAATTATTGCTCCCACAGTTGATTTCTTCACTCCAAGCTGGTTGGCTATTGCAGATTCAGTCTTCCTAGCCTGGTGCAGGGCTACAATTTTGTTTCTGGTGTCCTTTGACAGCTCTTTGGTCTTCACCATAGTGGAGTTTGGAGTCAGACTGTTTGAGGGTGTGCACAGGTGTCTTTTTATACTGATAACAAGTTTAAACAGGTGCCATTACTACAGGTAATGAGTGGAGGAAAGAGGAGACTCTTAAAGAAGAAGTTACAGGTCTGTGAGAGCCAGAAATCTTGATTGCTTGTTTCTGACCAAATACTTATTTTCCACCATAATATGCAAATAAAATGAAAAAAAACCAGACAATGTGATTTTCTGGATTTTTTTTTCTCAGTTTGTCTCCCATAGTTGAGGTCTACCTATGATGTAAATTACAGACGCCTCTCATCTTTTTAAGTGGTGGAACTTGCACTATTGCTGACTGACTAAATACTTTTTTGCCCCACTGTATATGCCCCAAATAATGGTCAGATCTCTTTTTTTAATAAATTAATGCAGAAGATTGACGAAGTTAAAAAAGGTGACCTCATGCTAATAGGGGACTTCAATCTAGTTCCCAATAGAGAAATTGACTCATCATCTTCTGCTACTTCTAAATCAGGCCGATCTCTGAAAAATTGGATAAAACAAAATGAGATGTATGACATTTTCAGATGTCTAAATACCACCTCTAGAGAATTTACATATTACTCAGATATATATAAGACATCTTCCAGAATAGACTTATTTCTAACCAATGTCTTTTCTATCACAAAATTTAAGAAAATTGAAATTCTTGAGAAGTCTTTTTCCGACCACGCCCCTGTGCTGGCAGTATTTGAATCAGGCCCTCCAGTAGCAAACACTTTTTTTTGGAAGGTTAATCCTACCCTACTACGTACCCCAAAGTATAGAAATATAATTACCGAAACTATTGATAATTATTTTAAAGAAAACTCTTCAGATAGTATTGATCCCTTTACATTATGGAACGCCCACAAGGCGGTCTTGAGAGGATGTCTCATCCAACTCTCCACGAGATACAAAAAAGAAAAAAGACAAAAAATTGCTGACCTCCAGAACCAAATTGCTTCAAAAGAAAAACAACAAAATTCCCTGTCTGCTCCATCCCATATTATCCATCTTGATATCCTGAAATTGAGATAGGCGTTAAGATCCGAAATTATTTCCGAGTACGATTCCATTGTTAGAGCATCAAAATATAATCTGTATGCTTCAATTAACAAACCCACCAAATATATGACAAGTAAACTTAAACAAGCTCGCGTAAGTAGAAGGATTGTTAAAATCAAATCCCCTTCAGGAGAAATGAAACAACACCCCTCTGATATTACCGAAATATTTGCGGATTATTTCGAAACCCTCTATAATCTTAAAAAAGATCCCTTAGTTCATACTCCTAATCAAAAAGAGATTGACCTTTTTCTTTCTAAATTGACCCTTCCCCAACTAGATAATTTGGACCTAACTCTTTTAAATCAACCGTTTACTGTAGAAGAAATTGCCAAAACGATTGACAAACTTAAACTTAACAAATCCCCTGGCCCAGATGGGTTCACAAACGAATATCTAAAGTTTTTCTCCAACATTTTATCCCCGCACCTAAAATCTCTTTTTGACCACGCTTCTAGTATTGGATCGTTCCCCAAAGAAAAGACGGAGGCAACTATCATTTTGATCCCCAAAGACATTAGAAACCCAGAAGAAGTTAAAAATTATCGTCCGATCTCTTTAATTAACACTGATATTAAAGTATATTCAAAAATTTTAGCGGATCGATTAAAGAATCTTTTACCTGATCTTGTTAAAAATGATCAAGTAGGGTTTGTCTCCGGAAGACAAGTAACAGACGGTACCAGAAGAATCTTGAACTTGTTTAACATAGCTAGCTCTAATAATCTCCCTTCACTATTTATCTCGTTGGATGCCCAAAAAGCTTTTGATAGGGTGAATTGGGATTATCTTAAAGCTACTTTACTAAAGTTTGGTTTTGACAATCGCTTTATAACATCTATATTTGCATTGTACTCTAATACTAATGCTAAAACCTATACTAATAATCACCTTTCTAGGAATTTCAACATCACTAATGGAACAAGACAGGGCTGCCCCCTTTCGCCCCTTTTATTTGCCTTGGCAGTCGAGCCCTTGGCGGAAATGATCAGACAATGTACTGATATTTCGGGTTTTAAAACAAAAAATTATCACCACAAGTTAACATAAGGTCGTCAGCAAATAAGGTTATCAGTCACTGATCCGGCTAATTCACTTAATGCTTTAATCACCATTTTAGATGAGTTCTCTAAGGTCTCATATTTTAAAATAAATCCCCAAAAATCTAAAATAATACATTTTAATTTACGTCCCTCTGAAATTGAAGCCTTTAAAGAATTATCTGAATTTTACTGGGAAGATTTTGAACTAGAATACTTGGGGATAATTTTCCCTAAAGATTTGAAACTCATTGTTTCTAAGAATATGGAACATCTCAGTAAGAAAATCTTAAAAGACCTTTCTGGTTATAATAATTGCGATCTATCCCTGATGGGAAGAACCTTGGTAATAAAAACATATATTTTACATAAAATTCTTTTTGTACTTAGGAATTTACCTCTTATGATTCCCACTTCCCTTTTATTTAAAATCCAAAAAGCAATTAACCTTTTTATCTGGAAAGGGAAGAAACCTAGAGTTGCTACTGAAATTTTATATAAGAAAAAGAGTAATGGAGGCCTTGCACTCCCCAATATTCAAATCTATTTTCAAGCTTCTCTTATTCTTCAGAGTCAACAGTGGTTTTCTACGAAAACACTTCCCGCTTGGTTGGACCTTGAGCTAGAACATTATGGGACTAGTTCAATATCAGATTTTTTCTTTAAAGATCTGCTATCTCCTTCGATCATTACTTATCAACATCCTGTTGTAAATTCTATACTGACTATGTGGAGGAGTTTCACAAAATTAAAGAAAGGCGACGACAGGAAAAGCATTTTGAAAAAATTCCCATTAAAATTATCAAAAATATATAAATGTCCAGTTCCAGAGGAGTGGTGCAGCTTTAAAATTAATACGGTAGGGGATTTATGGGACGGACAAAATTTTTTACCCTTTAATGAAATTAAAAATAAATTTCATGTCCCGTCTACACATTTCACCTCTTATCTACTTCTGAAAGATCTTCTGCGGAAATTTTTGACTAGTAGAGCTTTGAATTCGGATATTGTGGCCTCCATGTTTGCAAATGTTGCTCTTAAGTCGACTTGGAGTCTTAAAAACATATATTCCCACCTTAATGACGACACCGAACTCTTTAAAAATGTATACATTCAAAGATGGGAAAGGGATTTTAACATAAAATTTGATGAAGACCAATGGGGGAAGGCCATAAAGTTTTCAAATGCATCTACTATTTCTGCGACTTTACAGGAGTCTTTCTTTAAAACTTTAATTAGATGGCATTACACTCCGATTAGGTTAGCTCATATAGATAATAAATACTCCCCTCTATGCTGGAGGAATTGTGGTTTACCAGGTAACCTGTACCACATTTTCTGGAGCTGTCCTAAATTGAAGAGATTGTGGAAAGAAGTTACGAATCATATAAATACTCTCTCTGACAACGCAGTGAAGGTCACCCCACAAATGGCATTACTTTCTTTGGGCACTGAAGAAATAAATCCTGTTATTCGATTTGTAATGATACATACTTTTTTGGTGACCAAAAACGCTATAGCTTTCTGGTGGCTTAAAACTGATTTACCTTCTTTTGCTGATATTTTAGGTAAATTACGGACTCAAAATTCTATGGAGAAAAGATTTGCCTTTATTAATGGTACTCTCCATAAATATCACACTAAATGGGATGTTTGGAATTTGAAATTTTCTTAATTTATGTTATCTAACACTCTACTGTAAACTCAATATGACAATGTTGGTTCCTTTTTTGAGAGGATTGCATTCAAGCGATGTATTATATTTGTTTCTTATGTACACTACTTGTATTAAACAATTTTATTTAATGTGTGATGTAACACGTAGAGTAGAGTTCTCTACTTTTTACTTTGTCCATTTACCCTTTCCCTCTATACTTGAAACTTTAATAAAAATATTTAAACAAAAAAGCATGAGTTTGCAACTACTTTACTTTTGGAGAAAATTCAAAACATTCATTATTCAATAGGGCCCAAAATATAAAAAACCAGCAGTTTGAATGAACACACATTTCTTGGTAGAATCATGCAGGACTGAAATTTTTGATGTTTTTCTACTCCTCTCATGAGCCCAAACAAGACTCTAAAAGGATGAGTTTGCAACTACTTTACTTTTGGAGAAAATTCAAAACATTCATTATTCAATAGAACCCAATAGCAAAAATCAGCGTTTTGAATGAAGAATCACATTTCTTGGTAGAATCATGCAGGATTGAAATTTTTGATGGTTTTTTACTCCTCTCAACAGCCCAAACAAGTTTCTAAAAGGATGAGTTTGCAACTACTTTACTTTTGGAGAAAATTCAAAACATTCATTATTCAATAGGGCCCAAAATATCAAAAACCAGCGGTTTGAATGAACACTCACATTTCTTGGTAGAATCATGCAGGACTGAAATTTTTGATGTTTTTCTACTCCTCTCATGAGCCCAAACAAGACTCTAAAAGGATGAGTTTGCAACTACTTTACTTTTGGAGAAAATTCAAAACATTCATTATTCAATAGGGCCCAAAATATCAAAAACCAGCGGTTTGAATGAACACTCACATTTCTTGGTAGAATCGTGCAGGACTGAAATTTTTGATGTTTTTCTACTCCTCTCATGAGCCCAAACCAAGTCTCTAAAAGGATGAGTTTGCATCTACTTTACTTTTGGAGAAAATTCAAAACATTCATTATTCAATAGAGCCCAATAGTAAAAATCAGGTTTTGAATGAAGAATCACACTTCTTGGTAGAATCGTGCAGGACTGAAATTTTTGATGTTTTTCTACTCCTCTCATGAGCCCAAACCAAGTCTCTAAAAGGATGAGTTTGCAACTACTTTACTTTTGGAGAAAATTCAAAACATTCAATTGACATTCATTGAATTTTCTCCAAAAGTAAAGTAGTTGCAAACTCATCCTTTTAGAGACTTGTTTGGGCTCATGAGAGGAGTAGAAAAACATCAAAAATTTCAGTCCTGCACGATTCTACCAAGAAATGTGTGTTCATTCAAACCGCTGGTTTTTGATATTTTGGGCCCTATTGAATAATGAATGTTTTGAATTTTCTCCAAAAGTAAAGTAGTTGCAAACTCATCCTTTTAGAAACTTGTTTGGGCTCATGAGAGGAGTAGAAAAAAAGCAGCAGCAGCAGCTAGGTGCGCTGCTTGCCTGCAGTAAATAGGATGTGTTCCATCAATGGAACACTGTGATAGGAATCATGCCATTCATAGAACACAATGCTTGGATGTGTTCTATTCCTGGAACAATGGGACCACGTGTCACAATGGGACCACGTGTCACAATGGGCAGCCCACAGTCTGTAGCAGCTGCGCAATAGTAGTCAGCTTCAGTCTGCTGAGGGAGCCTCAGCAGACAGGTGGGCGATGCTTGCCAGGGAGATGGAAAAATAGCTTGCTCACTTCACTCCACGCATCATTTCAGTATCTGCAGTTCCTCTGAGAATGGTGCACTCACTCTCTTAAGCGGTTTCCAAAGACAGATTGAATTGAAATTGGGATACACAAGTAGTGTTTTCAAAGCATGATTTGAATGCTTTTTTCAAATGTCGTTGCTCTGTAATTAGTTTTTCTTGGTCCAAGTTGCACATTTCCAATTCCTTAGCCTTGATTTAACTTGACCAACTCTTCTACTACTACTACTACTACTACTTCTACTACTACTCTTATTCACCTCTATATGGGAGGCATTGCACTGTATTCAATCTGTCAGTAAAATAACGATCTATCTTGGCCTTTGCTGCTTGGTAGGTACAGGTGTGACAAGCTGCAGTAATGTGTTTGGCTTTGGATAGCTACATTTCTGCACACCCACCTGCTACAAGGCCTGCAGCCCCTTCCCCTCAGTACTTCCCCAGTCTTAATTCAAGCATTCAATTTCTACCACATCCCTCATGCAATGATATGTCGTTTCATTTTTGAAACATTGTCCCCCTCTTGTGGCCTTCCAACTTTGAAATTTACTGTTCAATTTTGAATTAATTCATATATGAATTAAATGGAAAAGCAACGATTTATCTGGCGAGTTATTTGAATGTTCGGCCTACGTCCACCTGTCTGACAGACGGTATTCTAGTGGCTTGAAGCAGCAGCAGCTAGGTGCGCTGCTTGCCTGCAGTAAATAGGATGTGTTCCATCCATGGAACACTGATAGGAATCATGCCATTCATAGAACACAATGCTTGGATGTGTTTTATTCCTGGAACAATGGGACCACGTGTCACAATGGGACCACGTGTCACAATGGGCAGCCCAGAGTCTGTAGCAGCTGCGCAGTAGTACTACGTCCACCTGTCTGACAGACGGTATTCTAGTGGCTTGTAGCAGCAGCTAGGTGCGCTGCTTGCCTGCAGTAAATAGGATGTGTTCCATCCATGGAACACTGTGATAGGAATCATGCCATTCATAGAACACAATGCTTGGATGTGTTCTATTCCTGGAACAATGGGGCCACGTGTCACAATGGGACCACGTGTCACAATGGGCAGCCCACAGTCTGTAGCAGCTGCTACATACTTACTACATACATAATACATATATACTACATGCATGCAACATACATACCACATATATGCTACAGGGCTATAGTCTGTTCAGAAATGACCGAACAAATAAGCGAGGGGGAGGCGTGTGTTTATATGTTAAATCATCCTTAAAACCCATCCTTCGTGATAATATATATGAATCTAATGAATGCTGTAGAGTCCCTGTGGGTAGAGATAAGGGGAGGGGTGAAAAATAATAAATTACTGATAGGGGTTTGTTATAAGTCTCCAAAAATAATGGAAGCAACAGAGAATATCCTCATAAAGCAAATAGATGAAGCTGCGACTCAAGGAGAAGTCATTATTATGGGGGACTTCAACTACCCTGAAATACATTGGGGAACAGAAACCTGCAGCTCCAGCAAAGGTAATAGGTTTTTGACTACTATGAGAGACAATTACCTTTCACAACTGGTTCAGGACCCAACAAGATGGGGGGCACTGCTAGACCTAATATTAACCAACAGGCCAGACCGCATATCAAATGTAAGGGTTGGGGGTCACTTGGGTAACAGTGATCACAAATTAATAAGTTTTCATGTATCCTTTAATAAGAAGTGTAGTAGAGGGGTTACAAGGTCACTAAACTTCAGGAAAGCAAATTTCCAACGGATGAGAGATGATCTTGGTGGAATTAACTGGAACGATATCCTGAGACATAAAAATACACAAAGAAAATGGGAGACGTTTATTAGCATCCTGAATAGGACCTGTGCACAATATATACCGTATGGGAATAAACATGCGAGAAATAGAAAGAAACCACTATGGCTAAATAGAGCTGTAAGGGGCGCAATAAGGGACAAAAATAAAGCATTTAGCGAATTAAAGCAAATAGGTAGTGATGAAGCATTAAGTAAATACAGAAGATTAAATAAATTCTGTAAAAAGCAAATCAAGACAGCAAAGATTGAGACAGAGAGACTCATTGCCAGAGAAAGTAAAAATAATCCCAAAATATTCTTTAACTACATAAATAGTAAGAAACTAAAAAAATGATAGTGTTGGCCCCCTTAAAAATAGTCTGGGTGAAATGGTTGATGAGGAAAAAGCCAATATGCTAAATGACTTTTTTCAACAGTGTTTACACAAGAAAATCCCATGACGGATAACATGATCAGGGATAAAAATTCTCTGTTAAATGTCACCTGCTTAACCCAGCAGGAAGTACGGTGGCGTCTAAAAATCACTAAAATTGACAAATCCCCGGGCCCGGATGGGATACACCCCCGGGTACTGCAGGAATTAAGCACAGTCATAGATAGACCATTATTTTTAATCTTTAAAGATTCCATAATAACAGGGTCTGTACCACAGGACTGGCGTATAGCAAATGTGGTGCCAATATTCAAAAAGGGGACAAAAACTGAACTTGGAAATTATAGGCCAGTAAGTTTAACCTCATCTGTGGGTAAAATCCTGGAGGGTTTTCTAAAACAGGGCTCCCCAACTCCAGTCCTCAAGGCCCACCAACAAATCATGTTTTCAGGATTTCCTTAGTATTGCTCAGGAGATAATTGCTTCACCTGTGCAATATAAAGGAATTCCTGAAAACATGATCTGTCGGTGGGCCTTGAGGACTAGAGTTGGGGAACCCTGTTCTAAAAGATACTATACTGGAGTATCTGGAGAAGAATAACCTCATGACCCAATATCAACATGGGTTTACAAGGGACAGTTCCTGTCAGACTAATCTGATAAGCTTTTATGAAGAGGTAAGTTCCGGACTGGACCAAGGGAATGCAGTGGATGTGGTGTACATGGACTTTTCAAAAGCTTTTGATACGGTGCCACACAAAAGGTTGATACATAAAATGAGAACAATGGGGATAGGGGAAAATATGTGTAGGTGGGTTAAGAGCTGGCTCAGGGATAGGAAACAAAGGGTGGTTATTAATGGAGCACACTCAGACTGGGTCACGGTTAGCAGTGGGGTACCACAGGGGTCAGTTTTGGGCCCGCTTCTTTTTAACATATTTATTAATGACCTTGTAGGGGGCATAGAGAGTAGAATTTCAATATTTGCAAATGACACTAAACTCTGCAGGGTAATCAATACAGAGGAGGACAATTTTATATTACAGGAGGATTTATGTAAACTAGAAGCTTGGGCTGATAAATATTTGGAAGTCGCCTTGCTACACTTGTAAGGAGAGCTTTAAACTAGAACAACATGGGAAGGGAAGCAAAAGACCAGAAAAAGCCATACACCTGACAAATGCTATTGAGAACTCTGCTATTAGAAGTGGAAAGGAAGAACAAAGACGAAAGAATCTAATTAATAAAAACATTGGAGAAAGAGAAACCAATCACAAACTAAAATGTTTCTATACTAATGCACAAAGCATGGGCAACAAACAAGGAGAATTGGAACTACTAACACAGGAAAAGAAATATGATGTCATTGGAATCACTGAAACTTGGTGGGACAATACACATGATTGGAATACAAGACTAGAAGGATACAACTTATTTGCAAGAAACAGACTTGATAAACGAGGAGGGGGTGTCGCATTGTATGTTAGAAACGCGTATATCTGCACAGAGATTGAAGCTTCAGAGACTGGGAGTTCTGTGGAAACTGTTTGGGTAAGAATACAAGGACAGAACAATGGAAAGGACACCATTGTAGGCATTTACTACAGGCCGCCTGTGCAAGCTGAAGATATGGATGAACTCTTTATGCATCAAATGGCCAAGTTCTCCAAAAAATATGACATAGTTGTCATGGGAGATTTCAACTATCCAGACATTTGTTGGGAATCTCTCTCAGGCAAAACTAACAGGTCAAGGAAATTCTTATCCTCTCTTGCTGACAACTTTATCTTCCAAAAGGTAAGGGAGAAAACAAGAGGAACTGCTACCTTGGATCTAATCCTTATAAACAGGGAGGAAATGGTTGAGGAGGTAAAAGTGGCTGGGACCCTAGGAGGTAGCGACCATGCTATTTTAGAATTTTGGATAACTAGAGGCGGAAGACCTGTGAAGACTCAGACATCAAGGTTGGATTTCAGAAAGGCAGATTTTAAAGGATTCCGAAAGAGAATTGGAGGGATCCAATGGCTGGATATCCTTAAAGACAAAAATGTCCAGGAAGGATGGGAAATCTTGAAAAATGAAATTCTCAAAGCACAGTTGTTAACAATTCCGAAAAGAGGGAAGAATAGGAAGCATTTAAGGAAACCAGAATGGATGAACACAGAACTTAAGCACATGCTAAAAAGGAAGAAAAAAATGTTTATAAAATGGAAAGAGGGAGGCATATCTAAAGAAGAATATAATGCTGTCTGCAGAACCTGCAGGGCACAAATCAGATTATCTAAAGCTGAAAATGAATTGAGGCTTGCAAGAGATGTCAAAAGCAATAATAAAGGATTTTGGGGATATGTCAAAAGTAAAAGAAAAGTCAAAGATGCTATAGGATTTTTACAGGATGAAAATGATGAAATGGTAAGACAGGATGTTGAGAAGGCTGAACTTTTAAATTCCTATTTTGCATCTGTTTTCTCTCAGAAAGGAAATGTAACATCAACTGTTATTCACTGTCCTATTAAGGGAATAGAAGAATCCAGGATATCTATAAACAGAAAGATAGTGAGGAAACACTTAGCTAACCTAAATGAATTCAAGTCTCCAGGTCCAGATGAATTACACCCCAGAGTACTGAAGGAGATAGCAGAAGAAATTTTCGAACCCCTCTCCATAATCTTTGAAAATTCTTGGAGAACAGGAGAAGTGCCAGAAGACTGGAGAAGAGCAAATGTTGTTCCTATCTTCAAAAAGGGGAAGAAGGTGGACCCAGGCAACTATAGGCCGGTGAGTCTGACTTCTATACCAGGAAAGATCTTTGAACAAATTATTAAACAACATGTATGTCAGTACCTGGATAAGAATGAAGTGATTAAACAGAGTCAGCATGGGTTTGTAACTAATAAGTCATGTCAGACTAACTTAATTTCCTTCTATGATGGTATCACTGATTGGGTGGATCAAGGAAATGCTGTAGATATAGTATATCTTGACTTCAGCAAAGCATTTGACAAAGTCTCTCATACAATCCTTATTGAAAAAATGACTAAGTATGGAATGGACAAGGCAACTGTTAGGTGGATTCATAACTGGCTTAGTGATCGGACACAAAGAGTGGTTGTAAATGGCTGCACATCCAGTTGGAAGAATGTCTCAAGTGGGGTACCACAGGGCTCTGTCCTGGGCCCTGTATTGTTCAACATCTTTATCAACGATTTAGATGAAGGAATTGAGGGTAAACTGATTAAATTTGCTGATGACACAAAGCTAGGAGGGATAGCTAATACTAGAGAAGAGAGAGAGAGGATTCAAAAAGATTTAAATAAACTGGAGCAGTGGGCAGCAACTAACAGAATGGTTTTTAACAGGGAGAAATGCAAAGTACTACATCTGGGCAATAAAAATGAAAAAAAGCATATATAGAATGGGAGGAATAGGGCTAAGTGACAGCACATGTGAAAAAGACTTGGGTATACTAATAGATAACAGACTGAATATGAGTCAACAGTGTGATGCAGCAGCAAAAAAGGCAAATGCAATTCTAGGATGTATTAACAGAAGCATACAGTCTAGATCACGTGAAGTCATTATTTCCCTCTACTCCTCTTTGGTCAGACCTCATCTGGAATATTGTGTCCAGTTTTGGGCACCACATTTTAAAAAAGACATCAACAAACTGGAGCAAGTTCAGAAAAGAGCGACCAGAATGGTGACCGGTCTGCAAACCCTGTCTTATGAGGAAAGGTTGCAGGATTTGGGAATGTTTAGTTTGCAAAAGAGAAGACTGAGAGGAGACTTAATAGCTGTCTACAAATATCTAAAGGGCTGTCACATTGTAGAAGGATCATCTTTATTCTCATTTGCACAAGGAAAGACTAGAAGCAATGGGATGAAACTGAATGGGAGGAGACACAGATTAGATATTAGAAAAAACTTTTTGACAGTTAGCCTGTTCCACTCATTGATCACTCTGCCACGAGAAGTGGCGAGTTCTCCTTCAATGGAAGTCTTCAAACAGAGGCTGGACAGACATCTGACTGGGATGATTTAGCGAATCCTGCTTTGAGCAGGGGGTTGGACCAGATGGCCCAGGAGGTCCCTTCCAACTCTAAGATTCTATGATTAAATGGCAAATGAGCTTTAATGGGGATAAATGTAAGGTCATGCACTTGGGTAGAACGAGCAAGATGTATAATTATGTGCTTAATTGCAAAACTCTGGGCAAAACAATCACTGAAAAAGACCTGGGTGTATGGGTGGACGACAAACTCACATTTAGCGGCCAGTGTCAGGCAGCTGCTGCAAAGGCAAATAAAATAATGGGATGCATTAAAAGAGGCATAGATGCTCATGAGGAGAACATAATTTTACCTCTATAAAAGTCACTAGTGCGACCACACTTAGAATACTGTGTACAGTTCTGGTCTCCGGTATATAAGAAAGACATAGCTGAACTGGAGCGGGTGCAGAGAAGAGCGACCAAGGTTATTAGGGAACTAGCGGGTCTGCAATACCAAGACAGGTTATTACATTTGGGGTTATTTAGTTTGGAGAATCGAAGGCTTAGGGGTGATCTTATTACAATGTATAAATATATGCGGGGACAATACCAAGAGCTTTCTAATGATCTTTTTACTCTTAGACCTGTGACGGGGACAAGGGGGCATCCTCTACGTCTGGAGGAAAGAAGGTTTAAGCATACTCACAGACGCGGATTCTTTACTGTAAGAGCAGTGAGACTATGGAACTCTCTGCCATATGATGTTGTAATGAGTGATTCCCTACTAAAATTTAAGAATGGACTGGATGCCTTTCTTGAAAAGTATAATATTACAGGGTATATACACTAGTTTCCTTAATATTGCGTTGATCCAGGGAGCAAGTCTGATTGCCGTATGTGGAGTCAGGAAGGAATTTTTTTCCCCAATGTGAAGCTTACTTGTTGCCACATGGGGTTTTTTTTGCCTTCCTCTGGATCAACATGTTAGGGCAAGATAGGATAGGATATGGGTTGAACTAGATGGACTTAAAGTGTCCCTTCACCCTTAATAACTATGTTACTATGTTACATGCATGCAACATGCATACTACATATATACTATATATACTACATGTAACATACATACTACATACATGCTACATTCATGCTACATACATACTACATGCATGCAACATGCATACTACATATATACTATATACACTACATGTAACATACATACTACATACATGCACTACATGCATGCAACATACATATATACTACATACAATACATACATATAGACATATAGTACATATAACATAGAGTACATACTTACCGTCACTTGTCACTTTGATCCCCGAAGCCATTGTCGTCTAAGGAATAAATATCAAAATAAAAATACACCAATATACTTACCCCGATCCGCAGAAGTCCACGAGGGTCCCACGTCCATCTTGCGTGGAGAACAGCAGCATCAGCTGATGCTACCGTTCTCTACCAGCTCCAGGAATACAATGAACTTGTGTAAAAAAAAAAAAAAGTCCCTAGTCTCACTTTATGCCATTGCTGCGTGGGAATTTCCCACGCAGCAATGGCATAAAGTGAGACTAGGAGACTAGGGACTTTTTTTTTTTAAAGTGGTGGAGGAATACAGTGCGGAAGGATACCTACCTTCCGTCATTGTATTCCTGGAGCTGGTAGAGAACGGTAGCATCAGCTGATGCTGCTGTTCTCCATGCAAGATGGACGTGGGACCCTCGTGGACTTCTGCGGATCGGGGTAAGTATATTGGTGTTTTTTAATTTTGATATTTATCCCTCAGGTGACAATGGCTTCGGGGATCAAAGTGACAAGTGACGGTGAGTATGTACTCTGTTATATGTACTGTATGTCTATATGTATGTATTGTATGTAGTATATATGTATGTTGCATGCATGTAGTATATATGTAGTATGTATGTTACATGTAGTATATATAGTATATATGTAGCATGCATGTTGCATGCATGTTGTATATATGTTGTATGTATGTTGCATGCATGTAGTATATATGTATTATGTATGTAGTATGTATGTAGCATGTATGTAGTATGTAGCATGCATGTAGCATGCATGTAGTATGTAGAATCATAGAATCATAGAATCGTAGAGTTGGAAGGGACCTCCTGGGCCATCTGGTCCAACCCCCTGCTCAAAGCAGGATTCGCTAAATCATCCCAGTCAGATGTCTGTCCAGCCTCTGTTTGAAGACTTCCATTGAAGGAGAACTCACCACTTCTCGTGGCAGCGAGTGTAGCATGTATGTAGTATGTATGTTACATGTAGTATATATGTAGTATGTATGTTACATGTAGTATATATGTAGTATGCATGTAGCATGTATGTAGCATGTAATTTTTTTTTTTTTTTTTACATTCAACACATTAGCCGGTTGATGGGACTACTACTGTCCCATCATTGGCTAATGTGTCAATCACTGTCATGGTAGCAGGCATCGCCCGATGGGACTTGTAGTCCCATCGGACGATGCCTGCACAGACCACTGGAGCCTGCACAGACCCCCCAGCAGGCCGGCACAGACCACCGGAGCCTGCACAGACCCCCCGGCAGGCCGGCACAGCCCCCCGGCAGGCTGGCACAGACCACCGGAGCCTGCACAGACCCCCCGACAGGCCGGCACAGCCCCCCCGAAAGGCCCGTACAGACCCCAGAGAGGCTGTACAAGGCAAAAATAGGGTTTTTCTTATTCCGATACCGGAAGTCCCATAGACTTGAATGGGACTTCCTGTATCGGAATCGGCGATACCCGATATTTTTTTTAGATCGGCCGATACCATTCGATCCGATATTTTTAAGTATCTGACGGTATCGCTCAACACTAGTCGTTTCATTTTTGAAACATTGTCCCCCTCTTGTGGCCTTCCAACTTTGAAATTTACTGTTCAATTTTGAATTAATTCATATATGAATTAAATGGAAAAGCAACGATTTATCTGGCGAGTTATTTGAATGTTCGCCCTACGTCCACCTGTCTGACAGACTGTATTCTAGTGGCTTGTAGCAGCAGCAGCAGCTAGGTGCGCTGCTTGCCTGCAGTAAATAGGATGTGTTCCATCCATGGAACACTGATAGGAATCATGCCATTCATAGAACTTGTGTCATTGGATGACATGCTTGGATGTGTTCTATTCCTGGAACAATGGGACCACGTGTCACAATGTGACCACGTGTCACAATGGGCAGCCCACAGTCTGTAGCAGCTGCGCAGTAGTAGCCAGCTTCAGTATGCTGAGGGAGCCTCAGCAGACAGGTGGGCGATGCTCGCCAGGGAGATGGAAAAAGAGCTTGCTCACTTCACTCCACGCATCATTTCAGTATCTGCAGTTCCTCTGAGAATGGTGCACTCACTCTCTTAAGCGGTTTCCAAAGACAGATTGAATTGAAATCGGGATACACAAGTAGTGTTTTCAAAGCATGATTTGAATGCTTTTTTTCAAATGTCGTTGCTCTGTAATTAGTTTTTCTTTGTCCAAGTTGTGACACGTGGTCCCATTGTTCCAGGAATAGAACACATCCAAGCATTGTGTTCTATGAATGGCATGATTCCTATCACAGAGTTGCATGGATGGAACACGTCCTATTTACTGCAGGCAAGCAGCGCACCTAGCTGCTGCTGCTTCAAGCCACTAGAATACCGTCTGTCAGACAGGTGGACGTAGGCCGAACATTCAAATGACTCGCTAGATAAATCGTTGCTTTTCCATTTAATTCATATATGAATTAATTCAAAATTGAACAGTAAATTTCAAAGTTGGAAGGCCACAAGAGGGGGACAATGTTTCAAAAATGAAACGACATATCATTGCATGAGGGATGTGGTAGGAATTGAATGCTTGAATTAAGACTGGGGAAGTACTGAGGGGAAGGGGCTGCAGGCCTTGTAGCAGGTGGGTGTGCAGAAATGTAGCTATTCAAAGCCAAACACATTACTGCAGCTTGTCACACCTGTACCTACCAAGCAGCAAAGGCCAAGATAGATCGTTATCATAGAATCGTAGAGTTGGAAGGGACCTCCTGGGCCATCTGGTCCAACCCCCTGCTCAAAGCAGGATTCGCTAAATCATCCCAGTCAGATGTCTGTCCAGCCTCTGTTTGAAGACTTCCATTGAAGGAGAACTCACCACTTCTCGTGGCAGCTTGTTCCACTCATTGATCACACTGTCAAAAAGTTTTTTTCTAATATCTAATCTGTGTCTCCTCCCATTCAGTTTCATCCCATTGCTTCTAGTCTTTCCTTGTGCAAATGAGAATAAAGTTGATCCTTCTACAATGTGACAGCCCTTTAGATATTTGTAGACAGCTATTAAGTCTCCTCTCAGTCTTCTCTTTTGCAAACTAAACATTCCCAAATCCTGCAACCTTTCCTCAAAAGACAGGGTTTGCAGACCGGTCACCATTCTGGTCGCTCTTTTCTGAACTTGCTCCAGTTTGTTGATGTCTTTTTTAAAATGTGGTGCCCAAAACTGGACACAATATTCCAGATGAGGTCTGACCAAAGAGGAGTAGAGGGAAATAATGACTTCACGTGATCTAGACTGTATGCTTCTGTTAATACATCCTAGAATTGCATTTGCCTTTTTTGCTGCTGCATCACACTGTTGACTCATATTCAGTCTGTGATCTATTAGTATACCCAAGTCTTTTTCACATGTGCTGTCACTTAGCCCTATTCCTCCCATTCTATATATGCTTTTTTCATTTTTATTGCCCAGATGTAGTACTTTGCATTTCTCCCTGTTAAAAACCATTCTGTTAGTTGCTGCCCACTTCTCCAGTTTATTTAAATCTTTTTGAATCCTCTCTCTCTTCTCTAGTATTAGCTATCCCTCCTAGCTTTGTGTCATCCGCAAATTTAATCAGTTTACCCTCAATTCCTTCATCTAAATCGTTGATAAAGATGTTGAACAATACAGGGCCCAGGACAGAGCCCTGTGGTACCCCACTTGAGACATTCTTCCAACTGGATGTGCAGCCATTTACGACCACTCTTTGTGTCCGATCACTAAGCCAGTTATGAATCCACCTAACAGTTGCCTTGTCCATTCCATACTTAGTCATTTTTTCAATAAGGATTGTATGAGAGACTTTGTCAAATGCTTTGCTGAAGTCAAGATATACTATATCTACAGCATTTCCTTGTTCCACCCAATCAGTGATACCGTCATAGAAGGAAATTAAGTTAGTCTGACATGACTTATTAGTTACAAACCCATGCTGACTCTGTTTAATCACTTCATTCTTATCCAGGTACTGACATACATGTTGTTTAATAATTTGTTCAAAGATCTTTCCTGGTATAGAAGTCAGACTCACCGGCCTATAGTTGCCTGGGTCCACTTTCTTCCCCTTTTTGAAGATAGGAACAACATTTGCTCTTCTCCAGTCTTCTGGCACTTCTCCTGTTCTCCAAGAATTTTCAAAGATTATGGAGAGGGGCTCAAAAATTTCTTCTGCTATCTCCTTCAGTACTCTGGGGTGTAATTCATCTGGACCTGGAGACTTGAATTCATTTAGGTTAGCTAAGTGTTTCCTCACTATCTTTCTGTTTATAAATATCCTGGATTCTTCTATTCCCTTAATAGGACAGTGAATAACAGTTGAAGTTACATTTCCTTTCTGAGAGAAAACAGATGCAAAATAGGAATTTAAAAGTTCAGCCTTCTCAACATCCTGTCTTACCATTTCATCATTTTCATCCTGTAAAAATCCTATAGCATCTTTGACTTTTCTTTTACTTTTGACATATCCCCAAAATCCTTTATTATTGCTTTTGACATCTCTTGCAAGCCTCAATTCATTTTCAGCTTTAGCTAATCTGATTTTAGCTAATCTTATTTTACTGACAGATTGAATACAGTGCAATGCCTCCCATATAGAGATGAATAAGAGTAGTAGTAGTAGTAGTAGTAGTAGTAGTAGTAGTAGTAGTAGTAGTAGAGTTGGTCAAGTTAAATCAAGGCTAAGGAATTGGAAATGTGCAACTTGGACAAGAAAAACTAATTACAGAGCAACGACATTTGAAAAAAGCATTCAAATCATGCTTTGAAAACACTACTTGTGTATCCCAATTTCAATTCAATCTGTCTTTGGAAACCGCTTAAGAGAGTGAGTGCACCATTCTCAGAGGAACTGCAGATACTGAAATGATGCGTGGAGTGAAGTGAGCAAGCTCTTTTTCCATCTCCCTGGCGAGCATCGCCCACCTGTCTGCTGAGGCTCCCTCAGCAGACTGAAGCTGATTACTACTGCGCAGCTGCTACAGACTGTGGGCTGCGCATTGTGACACGTGGTCCCATTGTGACACGTGGTCTCATTGTTCCAGACAAAAAAAAGACCTAACATTTTTTGTTTTCTTCTCTAGTCTTCCCAATCTGGTGCTCGGCCAAGAGGTCCTCGCAGTGCCTCCCAGGGTCGTCGGCGACAGCAACTCGGCGGTCACCAGCGTGTAAGTATAAATATTTTTGCTTTGTTTTTTTTGCACTTTTTATTTCATTTCTTTTGTGGAGGCTAATTATGTTATTTTTGTCTTTTTCTTTAACAGCCTTCACAGCGTGCTCCCGACTCTGACGGTGAGGATGGAGGACTCTATGTGGACCACCTCATCGATCTCGTCAGAGAAAGGGAGCCGCTCTGGAATATGGCTGACCGCCGCCACGCTGACCTTATCGTTACCC
Source organism: Dendrobates tinctorius (assembly GCF_039654945.1). Taxonomy (NCBI): domain Eukaryota; kingdom Metazoa; phylum Chordata; class Amphibia; order Anura; family Dendrobatidae; genus Dendrobates; species Dendrobates tinctorius. The sequence continues at coordinate 559,648 of NW_027361820.1, forward strand.
GACGACTCTGGGAGGAAATCTGTTCGCTCCTTGTGGGCCGCTGGGAGGACCTCGATGTTCGGGCCCAGATTAAAGAGCGTAAGTATATACAGTACCGGTTGCTTGATGTAAACCAGTGTTTCCCGAACTCCAGTCCTCGTGGTCCCCACGGATCATGTGTTCAGGATTTCTATTTACTATGGAAATCCTGAAAACATGACCCCTGGGGACCATGAGGACTGGAGTTTGTGAAACACTGATGTTGTATACTAACCACTCCTTTCTCGTTTCAGGGAACAGAATTGTGAATCGGTGGCGGTCTGTGAGGGATCGTTTCAAGAAGGAGTTCAGTAAAGAGATGCGAGCCCCGAGTGGATCTGGAGGACGCAGGAGCAAGTACAAGTACGCACAAGCCCTGTCGTTCCTCCGGGAAACAATGGTCGCTAGAAGGTAAATATTACACACCACATGTGAAAAAAAATGTTAGATGTAACTTTTTTTTTTCAGCCAGGGCCATACCATGTCAGTATTTTAATTGTTTTTTTTTCTCTTTATTCCACAGCACGGTGAGCAGCACTAGGGAGCCTGCACGATTGGACCCTTCTGAGGCGATCCCTGAGGAGACCGGCACCGAGGGACACTTCGACCGCCCCGGTACATCTGCACCTTCCCAGCCTTCCCACACATTCGACCCATCTGTCCCATCCACCAGCACAGGAGCATCGTGGCCGCCTACATTACATGAAGCTGCTGGTGAGGAGATCGCTTTCCCTTTACCCCACCCTTCTGCCCCTGCCACCTCTAGTACACCTGCGGGTACTGGGCGACAGCGGCAGAGGGGTCAGGAAAAGAGTTATGCGCAAGAGTTCTTGCATCTGAATGCATCTTTCCAGAACTGTCTAAAAGTCTTGTCAGAGCAAATCTCCGCAGGCTTTCAGCAGATCAACTCCAGCATTCTGGAGGTGAAGACACTTCTGCAAACCATGCATTCAGAAGCAAGATCTTCGCCAAACCACACCTTTTTCAGGTCTGTTGTGGAGCGCATGGCAACACTATCTCCTACCCAGCAGATGCATGTAATGCATTTGTGCCACGGTGCTCTACAGCAGGTTACCTCCCAACCTCCACCTCCCACCACTGTAGTTCCTCCACCTGCACCCCCTCCAGCCACTTTACATCCTCCCCCTCCTATTACATACCTGCAACCTCACCAGTACCAGCAACCTCCCCAGTACCAAACTCCTTCCCCGTACCAAACTCCTTCCCCGTACCAAACTCCTTCCCCATACAACTTTCCATCAACATCATCTGCTCCTACATTTCCTGCCCAACCCTCCACTCCACCGCCCACCACCTCTTCTGCCTCCCACATGTCCACCCATTCTGTAGCTTTTTCCACACCTTCACCTCTAACTGTTCCTTCCCCACCACGATCCCAGTCCTCTCTCCACACACCCAGTGTCGAAGTGTCCCGCAGCCCCTCCAGCAGTATTTCCACCCCACACTACACAGATTTGTAATGTGTGTTTAATAAAAATGCCCATTGGGTTTAAAACCTTTAAAGTGCAAAAAACTTTTTTAATAAAAACATTTTACAAAAAAAATAAATTTTAAATAAAAGTTAAATTATCGTTTCACAATGGTTGTCTGTCATTTCTTTCTGCGGCGAACTATGTTTAAAAAAAAGGTTAAATACAGGGTATTTCAAAGGTAAAAAGGTATTCAAAACCAGGTATATAAATGTGGGTAAATTTTAGCTTTTTGCCACAGTTGTGTTCCTGGTTGTGTTTGAAGCAAAGTATTTCACCTAAAAAGTTGTGTTTATTGTTGGTGATTTCCTAACAATGTACACAACTTTTGTTAAAAGGTGAAATACTTTGCATAAAACACAACCAGGTACACACCTGTGGCCTAAAGCTAAAAATAGTAAGACCATGACAAGATAGCCAACTTTGGTTGGCAAAGGTATATACTGTTGGTCCAGAAGGTACACAAGTTTGGTTAGGGCACAAATCTTTCACACTCTGTCATCCTGCCAGTGTACTCTGCCTTGAGGTGACATAAAGTATAGTGCAAAATTGTCCCTCATTACTGAAACCGTCACAGAACTTCTAGTGGTAATATTTCCAATGACAACATCCATCTTCGCCAGTAACTTGCTCTTCTCTCCAACCTGCACTTTCTTCTCTACAACCTGTCAAAGAAGGGCTGTAGGAACATGCTATATATAGTTTTCCAGTAGCCAATCCCGTTTTGTCTGTCAAGAACAAGACGGATCCGGCAGAAAACCGGATCCGGCACATCAGGTTTTACAAAACATTTGCCGGATCCGGCAAATCCGGCACAACGCCGGCACAACGCCGGATCGCGCCTGACGCCGAAAACCTGATGTGTGAAAGTAGCCTAAGCGGTTTCCAAAGACAGATTGAATTGAAATCGGGATACACAAGTAGTGTTTTCAAAGCATGATTTGAATGCTTTTTTCAAATGTCGTTGCTCTGTAATTAGTTTTTCTTGGTCCAAGTTGCACATTTCCAATTCCTTAGCCTTGATTTAACTTGACCAACTCTTCTACTACTACTACTCTTATTCACCTCTATATGGGAGGCATTGCACTGTATTCAATCTGTCAGTAAAATAACGATCTATCTTGACCTTTGCTGCTTGGTAGGTACAGGTGTGACAAGCTGCAGTAATGTGTTTGGCTTTGGATAGCTACATTTCTGCACACCCACCTGCTACAAGGCCTGCAGCCCCTTCCCCTCAGTACTTCCCCAGTCTTAATTCAAGCATTCAATTCCTACCACATCCCTCATGCAATGATATGTCGTTTCATTTTTGAAACCTTTTAGAAACTTGTTTGGGCTGTTGAGAGGAGTATAAAACCATCAAAAATTTCAATCCTGCATGATTCTACCAAGAAATGTGATTCTTCATTCAAAACGCTGGTTTTTGCTATTGGGATCTATTGAATAATGAATGTTTTGAATTTTCTCCAAAAGTAAAGTAGTTGCAAACTCATCCTTTTAGAAACTTGTTTGGGCTGGTGAGTGGAGTAAAAAAAGATCAAAAATTTCAATCCTGCATGATTCTACCAAGAAATGTGAGTGTTCATTCAAACCGCTGGTTTTTGATATTTTGGGCCCTATTGAATAATGAATGTTTTGAATTTTCTCCAAAAGTAAAGTAGTTGCAAACTCATCCTTTTAGAAACTTGTTTGGGCTGTTGAGAGGAGTAAAAAACCATCAAAAATTTCAATCCTGCATGATTCTACCAAGAAATGTGATTCTTCATTCAAAACGCTGATTTTTGCTATTGGGTTCTATTGAATAATGAATGTTTTGAATTTTCTCCAAAAGTAAAGTAGTTGCAAACTCATCCTTTTAGAGTCTTGTTTGGGCTCATGAGAGGAGTAGAAAAACATCAAAAATTTCAGTCCTGCATGATTCTACCAAGAAATGTGAGTGTTCATTCAAACCGCTGGTTTTTGATATTTTGGGCCCTATTGAATAATGAATGTTTTGAATTTTCTCCAAAAGTAAAGTAGTTGCAAACTCATGCTTTTTTGTTTAAATATTTTTATTAAAGTTTCAAGTATAGAGGGAAAGGGTAAATGGACAAAGTAAAAAGTAGAGAACTCTACTCTACGTGTTACATCACACATTAAATAAAATTGTTTAATACAAGTAGTGTACATAAGAAACAAATATAATACATCGCTTGAATGCAATCCTCTCAAAAAAGGAACCAACATTGTCATATTGAGTTTACAGTAGAGTGTTAGATAACATAAATTAAGAAAATTTCAAATTCCAAACATCCCATTTAGTGTGATATTTATGGAGAGTACCATTAATAAAGGCAAATCTTTTCTACATAGAATTATGAGTCCATAATTTACCTAAAATATCAGCAAAAGAAGGTAAATCAGTTTTAAGCCACCAGAAAGCTATAGCGTTTTTGGTCACCAAAAAAGTATGTATCATTACAAATCGAATAACAGGATTTATTTCTTCAGTGCCCAAAGAAAGTAATGCCATTTGTGGGGTGACCTTCACTGCGTTGTCAGAGAGAGTATTTATATGATTCGTAACTTCTTTCCACAATCTCTTCAATTTAGGACAGCTCCAGAAAATGTGGTACAGGTTACCTGGTAAACCACAATTCCTCCAGCATAGAGGGGAGTATTTATTATCTATATGAGCTAACCTAATCGGAGTGTAATGCCATCTAATTAAAGTTTTAAAGAAAGACTCCTGTAAAGTCGCAGAAATAGTAGATGCATTTGAAAACTTTATGGCCTTCCCCCATTGGTCTTCATCAAATTTTATGTTAAAATCCCTTTCCCATCTTTGAATGTATACATTTTTAAAGAGTTCGGTGTTGTCATTAGGGTGGGAATATATGTTTTTAAGACTCCAAGTCGACTTAAGAGCAACATTTGCAAACATGGAGGCCACAATATCCGAATTCAAAGCTCTACTAGTCAAAAATTTCCGCAGAAGATCTTTCAGAAGTAGATAAGAGGTGCAATGTGTAGACGGGACATGAAATTTATTTTTAATTTCATTAAAGGGTAAAAAATTTTGTCCGTCCCATAAATCCCCTACCGTATTAATTTTAAAGCTGCACCACTCCTCTGGAACTGGACATTTATATATTTTTGATAATAATTTTAATGGGAATTTTTTCAAAATGCTTTTCCTGTCGTCGCCTTTCTTTAATTTTGTGAAACTCCTCCACATAGTCAGTATAGAATTTACAACAGGATGTTGATAAGTAATGATCGAAGGAGATAGCAGATCTTTAAAGAAAAAATCTGATATTGAACTAGTCCCATAATGTTCTAGCTCAAGGTCCAACCAAGCGGGAAGTGTTTTCGTAGAAAACCACTGTTGACTCTGAAGAATAAGAGAAGCTTGAAAATAGATTTGAATATTGGGGAGTGCAAGGCCTCCATTACTCTTTTTCTTATATAAAATTTCAGTAGCAACTCTAGGTTTCTTCCCTTTCCAGATAAAAAGGTTAATTGCTTTTTGGATTTTAAATAAAAGGGAAGTGGGAATCGTAAGAGGTAAATTCCTAAGTACAAAAAGAATTTTAGGTAAAATATATGTTTTTATCACCAAGGTTCTTCCCATCAGGGATAGATCGCAATTATTATAACCAGAAAGGTCTTTTAAGATTTTCTTACTGAGATGTTCCATATTCTTAGAAACAATGAGTTTCAAATCTTTAGGGAAAATTATCCCCAAGTATTCTAGTTCAAAATCTTCCCAGTAAAATTCAGATAATTCTTTAAAGGTTTCAATTTCAGAGGGACGTAAATTAAAATGTATTATTTTAGATTTTTGGGGATTTATTTTAAAATATGAGACCTTAGAGAACTCATCTAAAATGGTGATTAAAGCGTTAAGTGAATTAGCCGGATCAGTGACTGATAACATAAGGTCGTCAGCAAATAAGGTTAACTTGTGATGATAATTTTTTGTTTTAAAACCCGAAATATCAGTACATTGTCTGATCATTTCCGCCAAGGGCTCGACTGCCAAGGCAAATAAAAGGGGCGAAAGGGGGCAGCCCTGTCTTGTTCCATTAGTGATGTTGAAGTTCCTAGAAAGGTGATTATTAGTATAGGTTTTAGCATTAGTATTAGAGTATAGTGCAAATATAGATGTTATAAAGCGATTGTCAAAACCAAACTTTAGTAAAGTAGCTTTAAGATAATCCCAATTCACCCTATCAAAAGCTTTTTGGGCATCCAACGAGATAAATAGTGAAGGGAGATTATTAGAGCTAGCTATGTTAAACAAGTTCAAGATTCTTCTGGTACCGTCTGTTACTTGTCTTCCGGAGACAAACCCTACTTGATCATTTTTATCAAGATCAGGTAAAAGATTCTTTAATCGATCCGCTAAAATTTTCGAATATACTTTAATATCAGTGTTAATTAAAGAGATTGGACGATAATTTTTAACTTCTTCTGGGTTTCTAATGTCTTTGGGGATCAAAATGATAGTTGCCTCCGTCATTTCTTTGGGGAACGATCCAATACTAGAAGCGTGGTCAAAAAGAGATTTTAGGTGCGGGGATAAAATGTTGGAGAAAAACTTGAGATATTCGTTTGTGAACCCATCTGGGCCAGGGGATTTGTTAAGTTTAAGTTTGTCAATCGTTTTGGCAATTTCTTCTACAGTAAACGGTTGATTTAAAAGCGTTAGGTCCAAATTATCTAGTTGGGGAAGGGTCAATTTAGAAAGAAAAAGGTCAATCTCTTTTTGATTAGGAGTATGAACTAAGGGATCTTTTTTAAGATTATAGAGGGTTTCGAAATAATCCGCAAATATTTCGGTAATATCAGAGGGGTGTTGTTTCATTTCTCCTGAAGGGGATTTGATTTTAACAATCCTTCTACTTACGCGAGCTTGTTTAAGTTTACTTGTCATATATTTGGTGGGTTTGTTAATTGAAGCATACAGATTATATTTTGATGCTCTAACAATGGAATCGTACTCGGAAATAATTTCGGATCTTAACTCGTGTCTCAATTTCAGGATATCAAGATGGATAATATGGGATGGAGCAGACAGGGAATTTTGTTGCTTTTCTTTTGAAGCAATTTGGTTCTGGAGGTCAGCAATTTTTTGTCTTTTTTCTTTTTTGTATCTCGTGGAGAGTTGGATGAGACATCCTCTCAAGACCGCCTTGTGGGCGTTCCATAATGTAAAGGGATCAATACTATCTGAAGAGTTTTCTTTAAAATAATTATCAATAGTTTCGGTAATTATATTTCTATACTTTGGGGTACGTAGTAGGGTAGGATTAACCTTCCAAAGAAAAGTGTTTGCTACTGGAGGGCCTGATTCAAATAGTGCCAGCACAGGGGCGTGGTCGGAAAAAGACTTCTCAAGAATTTCAATTTTCTTAAATGTTGTGATAGAAAAGACATTGGTTAGAAATAAGTCTATTCTGGAAGATGTCTTATATATATCTGAGTAATATGTAAATTCTCTAGAGGTGGTATTTAGACATCTGAAAATGTCATACATCTCATTTTGTTTTATCCAATTTTTCAGAGATCGGCCTGATTTAGAAGTAGCAGAAGATGATGAGTCAATTTCTCTATCGGGAACTAGATTGAAGTCCCCTATTAGCATGAGGTCACCTTTTTTAACTTCGTCAATCTTCTGCATTAATTTATTAAAAAAAGAGATCTGACCATTATTTGGGGCATATATATTCACGATTGTACAAAGGTTAAAATTTAACTTGCATATGAGGATGTGAAATCTTCCCTGGGTGTCGGGATGTTCTTCAATTAATTGGAAGGGAATATTCGTATTTATAATGGTTATAACTACCGCACTTTTTTTTATTATTATTGAGGGATTTAAAAATATATGGAAAATCTTTATGCTGAAAGGTTGGATGTATATCTTTTATTAATTTGACCTCTTGTAAACAAGAGACATCCGCTTGAAGCCGTCTTATTTCTCTCCAAGTTATATAGCGCTTATGGGGACTGTTCAGTCCTTTAACATTGTGTTATTAAAATTTTGAGGATTTTAATTCTCATGATAATCTCTTTCCTTTTTTATTAGAGTAAATTATCTTATATATATTTAGGATTGCTTACTCTTATTAGCTGAATTCAATAAAATGTATATGTCTAGAAAAGGCGAATGAAACAACAAAAAGAAAAAAAAAGAGAAAAAAAAAAACTATGTAAACTATAACAAATAAACAAACTTAAAGAGTCCTCCTGGAGTTAATCACCGAACGTGATAATCTCCTTTTTTTGGGGACTTTAAAAAAAAAAGCCAAAGTGGCGAGAACCCATGAAGCCATTGATATTTTGTCAAATGTAAATAATACAAAGACCAATGAGAGATATATCCCTATTCAACCAGTATCTTTGTTAGAAGGATCCTCATCTAGAAAGCGTATAAAGTCTAAAGCTTCCTTTGGAGTAAAGAAAGGGACAATTTTACCCCTATGTGACACAAGTAACTTTGTTGGAAAGCCCCATTTATATGGAATCCCCATTTCCCTGAGAGCATTAGTAGCTTGATTAAACGATTTTCTAGCTTCCATAGTTGACTTTGAGAAATCAGAGAAGAATTTTAAATGATCATTAGGGGGAGGTAGAGAGCCCTTCTCTCTAATATATCTTAGTATCATTTCTTTAGTTTCAAAAAAGTGAAAGTGAAGTATCGTATCCCTCGGCTTATCCATTGGTACATTCTTTGGGCGGGGCAGGCGGTGAATCCTATCAATTATCAATTGTAAATCAGTTAAGGACGGCAAAGCCTTTTTAAGCGTAGCTTTAGTGTAATCTGAAAGGTCTTTCTGTATCACGCTTTCAGGTATCCCCCTAATCTTGACGTTGTTCCGTCTACTCCGGTCCTCTAAGTCCGTTAACTTGGACCTCACGGATAAAAGTTCGGCTTTTAAATCTGAGTTTTGCTTTACTAACTCATCTGTTCTATTTTCAACCTTTGACAATCTTTTCTCATTCAGTTCAAATCTTTGAGAGAATTTTTCACTAATCTCCTGCATATCCTTCCTGTGAGAATCAAATCCCGTTTTAATCGACGCATTGATTGCATTGATAGATTTATGCATGAATTGATTAGCTTGATTGGTGGATTCCTGGAAGGATATGAGGAAGCCAGCAAGCAAACCCTCAGTGACTCGCCTATCAGAGTTCAACAGGGTTTTAAAGTCAAAGTCATGGGGAGTCAGAAAATCAGTAGAAGACGACTCCGGACAGCCTTTTTTTAGAGAGTTGTTTAACTGGGGTACTATTTGGAGAATAGTCATCAGATGAAGTATTAGAATCTAAATCTGCTGCCTCTGTTCTCACAGTTTCACCTTCTGGAATTCTTCTCTTATGAGATTTGGATAAATCCATTTTACTTTCCTCATCCTGAAAAGAAAGTTTTGAGGCACCTTTATTATCAAAAACTTGAGAAGATGTGAAAGATAGAGTACGGGGGTCAGAAGATATAATTTTTTGATCCGAGTCCTGCTGAGTAGCCTTATTAGATAAACCGTGAGGCATGTGTCTAGATGAGATAGCTTCCTCCCTTTTTAGAGGGGATCTAGATTTAATTGGACTTAATAGATTAACAGATTCAGTGTAAATTTTCTGATTTGAAGCGCTCGTAGATTTCTGGTTTTTACTAGTAGGCAATTTAGATTTCAAATTAGATGCCATAATTAGAGTATACCGAAACAAGAGTAAAGGAAATGCGCTATACCCTTAAATGTTCCTGTATATGCCACCCCTGTTTTATTATTGTAATTAAGTTGAACTTTATTACAGTTTCAGCAGGGTTTGTAAATCGCAAACTAAGATAAGAATAAAGACTTAAATAGAGTAGTAATGTAACCCCTTCAATTTTGATAATTCAACAAAGCAATAGAGACGTCTTGTCCTCCGTAACGTAGGCTTATATAAAACAACAGCACCTCATACACTCCTGTCCAAACACTACCTATATAACCTCAGGTGCCTTAAATGTTATAGACAGAGAAGAGAAGAGCATACAATCAGTAGGATTCAGAATAAGACAGTATAAGCTCTATATCTTCCCGTCTAGGAATGTATAGATTAGTTATTCCCTTAAATATCTTCTTCTAATGCTTTAATATGTCATCAAAACAAGGCACAAGAGACAATCTCCATGTAAGTCTCATCTAACTCAAGGATGCACTTCAGCAATACACAAACAGTCTTATTGATATAACAATATTCAGATACTCTCCCCTATATTACTATCCCTATTCCAATTTACAAATAATTAAGATTTCACCATCCCCAAGAGACTAACAATAAGTTCAGAGAGCAACAGATTCCATCTCACCCAACGAGTGTAATATTCTCCAAGTAGTAGGGGTCAACGATGCTCCTTCCTTCAGGTCACCGTTGGATAGTAATCAAGTGACCACCAAAACCAAAGTCAAATTTCACTAAATCTCCTCTGCTTCTTCTTGTATAAATGTAGCCGTCTCTAAGCCCCTTAGCGTGTTAAAGGGTCGAACTCGATGTGACAGTCAATGACAGCCTCAGCCGAGGCACCCAATAAGGACCAGATCCACCTCCACCCTCTTTGATGACAGCTTCTTCCTTGCAGCTTCGTGCCCGCCAGCTCCCGCCGCGACACTCTCCAGCACCGCCAGCTCCTTTACTCCTCTGCAGCTGAGCGGCGGCAAGCTGCGCAGAGCCCGGTCTCCAGGCAATGACCTCCGATCAGCACAGAAAAAGCGTGGGCAATTCCAAATTCTTTCTGTTAAAGATATCCCCAGCAGTGGGCTTCTCCTCCTAGATCGCCGCTAAGCTCCAGCAGCTCTCCCGCCAAACAGTTTTAAAATCAGATGCGGCGCTCCCCTTCTTCTCCGCACTCACCAATGCAACACTCAGTCAGTGACAGCTTCAGCCAAGGCACCCAAGAAGGACCAGAGCCACCTCTACTTTCTTTGATGACAGCCTCTTCCTTGCGGCTTCGTGCCTGCCAACTCCCGCCGCATCGCTCTCCAGCACCGCCAACTCCTTTACTCCTCTGCAGCTGAGCGGCGGCAAGCTGCGCAAAGCAAGGTATCCAACAGCGTCGACAGCGGACCTCTATCGACTCAGGAACACTGAGGCTCCTTCAGCATCAGATCAGGGGCTCAGCAGCTGTCACACAGGATCTCCTCCAGTTCACACCTCTGATGTAAACAATGGCGGCTCCCATGGCTAAGAACAGGGGAAACCTGATGAGTCACCAGCGGCTCTCTCCTCACCACTCACTTCTAAAGGCTGTAATTCCTTAAGTAAACAGCGGATTTCTTCCAGGGAGGTGTCAAAATGTTCACAATAAAGATAAGAATCCAATTCCAAAGGTCTTCTGATGAATAAGAGTCTTCTTAAGCAATTATGTCGCTTTGTAGATAGGCTTCATGGGAGCTCTGAGCTCAAGCGTCCTCCTCCATTGAGCTCCAGGCCACAACCCCCCGCAAACTCAACCTTTTAGAGACTTGTTTGGGCTCATGAGAGGAGTAGAAAAACATCAAAAATTTCAATCCTGCATGATTCTACCAAGAAATGTGAGTGTTCATTCAAACCGCTTGTTTTTGATATTTTGGGCCATATTGAATAATGAATGTTTTGAATTTTCTCCAAAAGTAAAGTAGTTGCAAACTCATCCTTTTAGAATCTTGCTTGGGCTGTTGAGAGGAGTAAAAAACCATCAAAAATTTCAATCCTGCATGACTCTACCAAGAAATGTGATTCTTCATTCAAAACGCTGATTTTTGTTATTTTGGGCCCTATTGAATAATGAATGTTTTGAATTTTCTCCAAAAGTAAAGTAGTTGCAAACTCATCCTTTTATAAACTTGTTTGGGCTGTTGAGAGGAGTAAAAAACCATCAAAAATTTAAATCCTGCATGATTCTATCATGAAATGTGATTCTTCATTCAAATGGCTGATTTTTGCTATTGGGCTCTATTGAATAATGAATGTTTTGAATTTTCTCCAAAAGTAAAGTGGTTGCAAACTCATCCTTTTAGAAACTTGTTTGGGCTCATGAGAGGAGTACCTGCACGATTCTACCAAAAAATGTGAGTGTTCATTCAAACCGCTGTTTTTTGATATTTTGGGCCCTATTGAATAATGAATGTTTTGAATTTTCTCCAAAAGTAAAGTAGTTGCAAGCTCATCCTTTTAGAGTCTTGTTTGGGCTCATGAGAGGAGTAGAAAAACATCAAAAATTTCAATCCTGCATGATTCTACCAAGAAATGTGAGTGTTCATTCAAACCGCTGGTTTTTGATATTTTGGGCCCTATTGAATAATGAATGTTTTGAATTTTCTCCAAAAGCAAAGTAGTTGCAAACTCATCCTTTTAGAAACTTGTTTGGGCTGTTGAGAGGAGTAAAAAACCATCAAAAATTTAAATCCTGCATGTTTCTACCAAGAAATGTGATTCTTCATTCAAAACCTGATTTTTGCTATTGGGCTCTATTGAATAATGAATGTTTTGAATTTTCTTTAACATTCATTATTTAATAGGGCCCAAAATATCAAAAACCAGCGGTTTGAATGAACACATTTCTTGGTTGAATCGTGCAGGACTGAAATTTTTGATGTTTTTCTACTCCTCTCATGAGTCCAAACAAGACTCTAAAAGGATGAGTTTGCAACTACTTTACTTTTGGAGAAAATTCAAAAGATTCATTATTCAATAGAGCCCAATAGCAAAAATCAGGTTTTGAATGAAGAATCACATTTCTTGGTAGAATCATGCAGGATTGAAATTTTTGATGGTTTTTTACTCCGCTCAACAGCCCAAACATGTTTCTAAAAGGATGAGTTTGCAACTAGTTTACTTTTGGAGAAAATTCAAAACATTCATTATTCAATAGGGCCCAAAATATCAAAAACCAGCGGTTTGAATGAACACTCACATTTCTTGGTAGAATCATGCAGGATTGAAATTTTTGATGTTTTTTTACTCCTCTCAACAGCCCAAACATGTTTCTAAAAGGATGGGTTTGCAACTACTTTACTTTTGGATGTGTTCTATTCCTGGAACAATGGGACCACGTGTCACAATGGGACCACGTGTCACAATGGGCAGCCCACAGTCTGTAGCAGCTGCGCAGTAGTAGTCAGCTTCAATGTGCTGAGGGAGCCTCAGCAGACAGGTGGGCGATGCTCGCCAGGGAGATGGAAAAAGAGCTTGCTCACTTCACTCCACGCATCATTTCAGTATCTGCAGTTCCTCTGAGAATGGTGCACTCACTCTTAAGCGGTTTCCAAAGACAGATTGAATTGAAATCGGGATACACAAGTAGTGTTTTCAAAGCATGATTTGAATGCTTTTTTCAAATGTCGTTGCTCTGTAATTAGTTTTTCTTGGTCCAAGTTGCACATTTCCAATTCCTTAGCCTTGATTTAACTTGACCAACTCTTCTACTACTACTACTACTACTCTTATTCACCTCTATATGGGAGGCATTGCACTGTATTCAATCTGTCAGTAAAATAACGATCTATCTTGGCCTTTGCTGCTTGGTAGGTACAGGTGTGACAAGCTGCAGTAATGTGTTTGGCTTTGGATAGCTACATTTCTGCACACCCACCTGCTACAAGGCCTGCAGCCCCTTCCCCTCAGTACTTCCCCAGTCTTAATTCAAGCATTCAATTCCTACCACATCTCTCATGCAATGATATGTCGTTTCATTTTTGAAACATTGTCCCCCTCTTGTGGCCTTCCAACTTTGAAATTTACTGTTCAATTTTGAATTAATTCATATATGAATTAAATGGAAAAGCAACGATTTATCTGACGAGTTATTTGAATGTTCAGCCTACGTCCACCTGTGTGACAGATGGTATTCTAGTGGCTTGTAGCAGCAGCAGCTAGGTGCGCTGCTTGCCTGCAGTAAATAGGATGTGTTCATCCATGGAACACTGTGATAGGAATCATGCCAATCATAGAACACAATGCTTGGATGTGTTCTATTCGTGAAACAATGGGACCACGTGTCACAATGGGACCACGTGTCACAATGGGCAGCCCACAGTCTGTAGCAGCTGCGCAGTAGTAGTCAGCTTCAGTTTGCTGAGGGAGCCTCAGCAGACAGGTGGGCGATGCTCGCCAGGGAGATGGAAAAAGAGCTTGCTCACTTCACTCCACGCATCATTTCAGTATCTGCAGTTCCTCTGAGAATGGTGCACTCACTCTCTTAAGCGGTTTCCAAAGACAGATTGAATTGAAATCGGGATACACAAGCAGTGTTTTCAAAGCATGATTTCAATGCTTTTTTCAAATGTCGTTGCGCTGTAATTAGTTTTTTTTGGTCCAAGTTGCACATTTCCAATTCCTTAGCCTTGATTTAACTTGACCAACTCTTCTACTACTACTACTACTACTACTCTTATTCACCTCTATATGGGAGGCATTGCACTGTATTCAATCTGTCAGTAAAATAAAGATCTATCTTGGCCTTTGCTGCTTGGTAGGTACAGGTGTGACAAGCTGCAGTAATGTGTTTGGCTTTGGATAGCTACATTTCTGCACACCCACCTGCTACAAGGCCTGCAGCCCCTTCCCCCAGTCTTAATTCAAGCATTCAATTCCTACCACATCCCTCATGCAATGATATGTCGTTTCATTTTTGAAATATTGTCCCCCTCTTGTGGCCTTCCAACTTTGAAATTTACTGTTCAATTTTGAATTAATTCATATATGAATTAAATGGAAAAGCAACGATTTATCTTGGGAGTTATTTGAATGTTCGGCCTACGTCCAACTGTCTGACAGACGGTATTCTAGTGGCTTGTAGCAGCAGCAGCAGCAGCAGCTAGGTGCGATGCTTGCCTGCAGTAAATAGGATGTGTTCCATCCATGGAACACTGTGATCGCAATCATGCCATTCATAGAACACAATGCTTGGATGTGTTCTATTCCTGCAACAATTTGACCACGTGTCACAATGGGACCAAGTGTCACAATGGGCAGCCCACAGTCTGTAGCAGCTGCGCAGTAGTAGTCAGCTTCAGTCTGCTGAGGGAGCCTCAGCAGACAGGTGGGTGATGCTCGCCAGGGAGATGGAAAAAGAGCTTGCTCACTTCACTCCACGCATCATTTCAGTATCTGCAGTTCCTCTGAGAATGGTGCACTCACTCTCTTAAGCGGTTTCCAAAGACAGATTGAATTGAAATCGGCATACACAAGTAGTGTTTACAAAGCATGATTTGAATGCTTTTATCAAATGTCGTTGCGCTGTAATTAGTTTTTTTTGGCCCAAGTTGCACATTTCCAATTCCTTAGCCTTGATTTAACTTGACCAACTCTTCTACTACTACTACTAATACTACTACTACTACTCTTATTCACCTCTATATGGGAGGCATTGCACTGTATTCAATCTGTCAGTAAAATAACGATCTATCTTGGCCTTTGCTGCTTGGTAGGTACAGGTGTGACAAGCTGCAGTAATGTGTTTGGCTTTGGATAGCTACATTTCTGCACACCCACCTGCTACAAGGCCTGCAGCCCCTTCCCCTCAGTACTTCCCCAGTCTGAATTCAAGCATTCAATTCCTACCACATCCCTCATGGAATGATATGTCGTTTCATTTTTGAAACATTGTCCCCCTCTTGTGGCCTTCCAACTTTGAAATTTACTGTTCAATTTTGAATTAATTCATATGTGAATTTAATGGAAAAGCAACGATTTATCTGGCGAGTTATTTGAATGTTCGACCTACGTCCACCTGTCTGACAGACGGTATTCTAGTGGCTTGTAGCAGTAGCAGCAGCAGCAACTAGGTGCGCTGCTTGCCTGCAGTAACTAGGATGTGTTCCATCCATGGAACACTGTGATAAGAATCATGCCATTCATAGAACACAATGCTTGGATGTGTCCTATTCCTGGAACAATGGGACCACGTGTCACAATGGGACCACGTGTCACAATGGGCAGCCCACAGTCTGTAGCAGCTGCGCAGTAGTAGTCAGCTACAGTCTGCTGAGGGAGCCTCAGCAGACAGATGGGCGATGCTTGCCAGGGAGATGGGAAAAGAGCTTGCTCTCTTCACTCCACACATCATTTCAGTATCTGCAGTTCCTCTGAGAATGGTGCACTCACTCTCTTAAGCGGTTTCCAAAGACAGATTGAATTGAAATCGGGATACACAAGTAGTGTTTTCAAAGCATGATTTGAATGCTTTTTTCAAATGTCGTTGCTCTGTAATTAGTTTTTCTTGGTCCAAGTTGCACATTTCCAATTCCTTAGCCTTGATTTAACTTGACCAACTCTTCTACTACTACTATTACTACTACTTTTATTCACCTCTATATGGGAGGCATTGCACTGTATTCAATCTGTCAGTAAAATAACGATCTATCTTGGCCTTTGCTGCTTGGTAGGTACAGGTGTGACAAGCTGCAGTAATGTGTTTTGCTTTGGATAGCTACATTTCTGCACAGCCACCTGCTACAAGGCCTGCAGCCCCTTCCCCTCAGTACTTCCCCAGTCTTAATTCAAGCATTCAATTCCTACCACATCCCTCATGCAATAATATGTCGTTTCATTTTTGAAACATTGTCCCCCTCTTGTGGCCTTCCAACTTTGAAATTTACTGTTCAATTTTGAATTAATTCATATATGAATTAAATGGAAAAGCAACGATTTATCTGGCGAGTTATTTGAATGTTCGGCCTACGTCCACCTGTCTGACAGACGGTATTCTAGTGGCTTGTAGCAACAGCAGCAGCAGCAGCAGCTAGGTGCGCTGCTTGCCTGCAGTAAATAAGATGTGTTCCATCCATGGAACACTGTGATAGGAATCATGCCATTCATAGAACACAATGCTTGGATGTGTTCTATTCCTGGAACAATGGGACCACGTGTCACAATGGGACCACATGTCACAATTGGCAGCCCACAGTCTGTAGCAGCTGTGCAGTAGTAGTCAGCTACAGTCTGCTGAGGGAGCCTCAGCAGACAGGTGGGCGATGCTTGCCAGGGAGATGGGAAAAGAGCTTGCTCATTTCACTCCACACATCATTTCAGCATCTGCAGTTCCTCTGAGAATGGTGCACTCACTCTCTTAAGCGGTTTCCAAAGACAGATTGAATTGAAATCGGGATACAAAAGTAGTGTTTACAAAGCATGATTTGAATGCTTTTATCAAATGTCGTTGCGCTGTAATTAGTTTTTTTTGGCCCAAGTTGCACATTTCCAATTCCTTAGCCTTGATTTAACTTGACCAACTCTTCTACTACTACTACTAATACTACTACTACTACTACTCTTATTCACCTCTATATGGGAGGCATTGCACTGTATTCAATCTGTCAGTAAAATAACGATCTATCTTGGACTTTGCTGCTTGGTAGGTACAGGTGTGACAAGCTGCAGTAATGTGTTTGGCTTTGGATAGCTACATTTCTGCACACCCACCTGCTACAAGGCCTGCAGCACCTTCCCCTCAGTACTTCGCCAGTCTTAATTCAAGCATTCAATTCCTACCATATCCCTCATGCAATGATATGTCGTTTCATTTTTGAAACATTGTCCCCCTCTTGTGGCCTTCCAACTTTGAAATTTACTGTTCAATTTTGAATTAATTCATATATGAATTAAATGGAAAAGCAGCGATTTATCTGGTGAGTTATTTGAATGTTCGGCCTACGTCCACCTGTCTGACAGACGGTATTCTAGTGGCTTGTAGCAGCAGCAGCAGCAGCTAGGTGCGCTGCTTGCCTGCAGTAAATAAGATGTGTTCCATCCATGGAACACTGTGATAGGAATAATGCCATTAATAGAACACATGCTTGGATGTGTTCTATTCCTGGAACAATGGGACCACGTGTCACAATGGGCAGCCCACAGTCTGTAGCAGCTGCGCAGTAGTAGTCATCGTCAGTCTGCTGAGGGAGCCTCAGCAGACAGGTGGGCGATGCTCGCCAGGGAGATGGAAAAAGAGCTTGCTCACTTCACTCCACGCATCATTTCAGTATCTGCAGTTCCTCTGAGAATGGTGCACTTACTCTCTTAAGCGGTTTCCAAAGACAGATTGAATTGAAATCGGCATACACAAGTAGTGTTTTCAAAGCATGATTTGAATGCTTTTATCAAATGTCGTTGCGCTGTAATTAGTTTTTTTTGGTCCAAGTTGCACATTTCCAATTCCTTAGCCTTGATTTAACTTGACCAACTCTTCTACTACTACTACTACTACTACTACTACTACTCTTATTCACCTCTATATGGGAGGCATTGCACTGTATTCAATCTGTCAGTAAAATAAAGATCTATCTTGGCCTTTGCTGCTTGGTAGGTACAGGTGTGACAAGCTGCAGTAATGTGTTTGGCTTTGGATAGCTACATTTCTGCACACCCACCTGCTACAAGGCCTGCAGCCCCTTCCCCCAGTCTTAATTCAAGCATTCAATTCCTACCACATCCCTCATGCAATGATATGTCGTTTCATTTTTGAAACATTGTCCCCCTCTTGTGGCCTTCCAACTTTGAAATTTACTGTTCAATTTTGAATTAATTCATATATGAATTAAATGGAAAAGCAACGATTTATCTGGCGAGTTATTTGAATGTTCGGCCTACGTCCAACTGTCTGACAGACGGTATTCTAGTGGCTTGTAGCAGCAGCAGCAGCAGCAGCAGCTAGGTGCGCTGCTTGCCTGCAGTAAATAGGATGTGTTCCATCCATGGAACACTGTGATAGCAATCATGCCATTCATAGAACACAATGCTTGGATGTGTTCTATTCCTGGAACAATGGGACCACGTGTCACAATGGGCAGCCCACAGTCTGTAGCAGCTGCGCAGTAGTAGTCAGCTTCAGTCTGCTGAGGGAGCCTCAGCAGACAGGTGGGAGATGCTTGCCAGGGAGATGGAAAAATAGCTTGCTCACTTCACTCCACGCATCATTTCAGTATCTGCAGTTCCTCTGAGAATGGTGCACTTACTCTCTTAAGCGGTTTCCAAAGACAGATTGAATTGAAATCGGGATACACAAGTAGTGTTTTCAAAGCATGATTTGAATGCTTTTTTCAAATGTCGTTGCTCTGTAATTAGTTTTTTTTGGTCCAAGTTGCACATTTCCAATTCCTTAGCCTTGATTTAACTTGACCAACTCTTCTACTACTACTACTACTACTACTACTCTTATTCACCTCTATATGGGAGGCATTGCACTGTATTCAATCTGTCAGTAAAATAACGATCTATCTTGGCCTTTGCTGCTTGGTAGGTACAGGTGTGACAAGCTACAGTAATGTGTTTAGCTTTGGATAGCTACAATTCTCCACACCCACCTTCTACAAGGCCTGCAGCCCCTTCCCCTTGGTACTTCCCCAGTCTTAATTCAAGAATTCAATTCCTACCACATCCCTCATGCAATGATATGTCGTTTCATTTTTGAAATATTGTCCCCCTCTTGTGGCCTTCCAACTTTGAAATTTACTGTTCAATTTTGAATTAATTCATATATGAATTAAATGGAAAAGCAACGATTTATCTGGCGAGTTATTTGAATGTTCGGCCTACGTCCACCTGTCTGACAGACGGTATTCTAGTGGCTTGTAGCAGCAGCAGCAGCAGCAGCTAGGTGCGATGCTTGCCTGCAGTAACTAGGATGTGTTCCATCCATGGAACACTGTGATAAGAATCATGCCATTCATAGAACACAATGCTTGGATGTGTCCTATTCCTGGAACAATGGGACCACGTGTCACAATGGGACCACGTGTCACAATGGGCAGCCCACAGTCTGTAGCAGCTGCGCAGTAGTAGTCAGCTACAGTCTGCTGAGGGAGCCTCAGCAGACAGATGGGCGATGCTTGCCAGGGAGATGGGAAAAGAGCTTGCTCTCTTCACTCCACACATCATTTCAGTATCTGCAGTTCCTCTGAGAATGGTGCACTCACTCTCTTAAGCGGTTTCCAAAGACAGATTGAATTGAAATCGGGATACACAAGTAGTGTTTTCAAAGCATGATTTGAATACTTTTTTCAAATGTCGTTGCTCTGTAATTAGTTTTTCTTGGTCCAAGTTGCACATTTCCAATTCCTTAGCCTTGATTTAACTTGACCAACTCTTCTACTACTACTATTACTACTACTTTTATTCACCTCTATATGGGAGGCATTGCACTGTATTCAATCTGTCAGTAAAATAACGATCTATCTTGGCCTTTGCTGCTTGGTAGGTACAGGTGTGACAAGCTGCAGTAATGTGTTTGGCTTTGGATAGCTACATTTCTCCACACCCACCTGCTACAAGGCCTGCAGCCCCTTCCCCTTGGTACTTCCCCAGTCTTAATTCAAGCATTCATTTCCTACCACATCCCTCATGCAATGATATGTCGTTTCATTTTTGAAACATTGTCCCCCTCTTGTGGCCTTCCAACTTTGAAATTTACTGTTCAATTTTGAATTAATTCATATATGAATTAAATGGAAAAGCAACGATTTATCTGGCGAGTTATTTGAATGTTCGGCCTACGTCCACCTGTCTGACAGATGGTTTTCTAGTGGCTTGTAGCAGCAGCAGCAGCAGCAGCAGCAGCTAGGTGCGCTGCTTGCCTGCAGTAAATAGGATGTGTTCCATCCATGGAACACTGTGATAGGAATAATGCCATTCATAGAACACAATGCTTGGATGTGTTCTATTCCTGGAACAATGGGACCACGTGTCAAAATGGGACCACGTGTCACAATGGGCAGCCCACAGTCTGTAGCAGCTGCACAGTAGTAGTCAGCTACAGTCTGCTGAGGGAGCCTCAGCAGACAGATGGGCGATGCTTGCCAGGGAGATGGGAAAAGAGCTTGCTCTCTTCACTCCACACATCATTTCAGTATCTGCAGTTCCTCTGAGAATGGTGCACTCACTCTCTTAAGCGGTTTCCAAAGACAGATTGAATTGAAATCGGGATACACAAGTAGTGTTTTCAAAGCATGATTTGAATACTTTTTTCAAATGTCGTTGCTCTGTAATTAGTTTTTCTTGGTCCAAGTTGCACATTTCCAATTCCTTAGCCTTGATTTAACTTGACCAACTCTTCTACTACTGCTATTACTACTACTTTTATTCACCTCTATATGGGAGGCATTGCACTGTATTCAATCTGTCAGTAAAATAACGATCTATCTTGGCCTTTGCTGCTTGGTAGGTACAGGTGTGACAAGCTGCAGTAATGTGTTTGGCTTTGGATAGCTACATTTGTCCACACCCACCTGCTACAAGGCCTGCAGCCCCTTCCCCTTGGTACTTCCCCAGTCTTAATTCAAGCATTCAATTCCTACCACATCCCTCATGCAATGATATGTCGTTTCATTTTTGAAACATTGTCCCCCTCTTGTGGCCTTCCAACTTTGAAATTTACTGTTCAATTTTGAATTAATTCATATATGAATTAAATGGAAAAGCAACGATTTATCTGGCGAGTTATTTGAATGTTCGGCCTACGTCCACCTGTCTGACAGATGGTTTTCTAGTGGCTTGTAGCAGCAGCAGCAGCAGCAGCTAGGTGCGCTGCTTGCCTGCAGTAAATAGGATGTGTTCCATCCATGGAACACTGTGATAGGAATAATGCCATTCATGGAACACAATGCTTGGATGTGTTCTATTCCTGGAACAATGGGACCACGTGTCACAATGGGACCACGTGTCACAATGGGCAGCCCACAGTCTGTAGCAGCTGCACAGTAGTAGTCAGCTTCAGTCTGCTGAGGGCGCCTCAGCAGACAGGTGGGCGATGCTCGCCAGGGAGATGGAAAAAGAGCTTGCTCACTTCACTCCACGCATCATTTCAGTATCTGCAGTTCCGCTGAGAATGGTGCACTCACTCTCTTAAGCGGTTTCCAAAGACAGATTGAATTGAAATCGGGATATACAAGTAGTGTTTTCAAAGCATGATTTGAATGCTTTTTTCAAATGTCGTTGCTCTGTAATTAGTTTTTCTTGGTCCAAGTTGCACATTTCCAATTCCTTAGCCTTGATTTAACTTGACCAACTCTTCTACTACTACTACTACTACTACTACTCTTATTCACCTCTATATGGGAGGCATTGCACTGTATTCAATCTGTCAGTAAAATAACGATCTATCTTGGCCTTTGCTGCTTGGTAGGTACAGGTGTGACAAGCTGCAGTAATGTGTTTGGCTTTGGATAGCTACATTTCTGCACAGCCACCTGCTACAAGGCCTGCAGCCCCTTCCCCTCAGTACTTCCCCAGTCTTAATTCAAGCATTCAATTCCTACCACATCCCTCATGCAATGATATGTCGATTCATTTTTGAAACATTGTCCCCCTCTTGTGGCCTTCCAACTTTGAAATTTACTGTTCAATTTTGAATTCATATATGAATTAAATGGAAAAGCAACGATTTATCTGGCGAGTTATTTGAATGTTCGGCCTACGTCCACCTGTCTGACAGACGGTATTCTAGTGGCTTGAAGCAGCAGCTAGGTGCGCTGCTTGTCTGCAGTAAATAGGATGTGTTCCATCTATGGAACACTGTGATAGGAATCATGCCATTCATAGAACACAATGCTTGGATGTGTTCTATTCCTGGAACAATGGGACCACGTGTCACAATGGGACCACGTGTCACAATGGGCAGCCCACAGTCTGTAGCAGCTGCGCAGTAGTAGTCAGCTTCAGTCTGCTGAGGGAGCCTCAGCAGACAGGTGGGCGATGCTCGCCAGGGAGATGGAAAAAGAGCTTGCTCACTGCACTCCATGCATCATTTCAGTATCTGCAGTTCCTCTGAGAATGGTGCACTCACTCTCTTAAGCGGTTTCCAAAGACAGATTGAATTGAAATCGGGATACACAAGTAGTGTTTTCAAAGCATGATTTGAATGCTTTTTTCAAATGTCGTTGCTCTGTAATTAGTTTTTCTTGGCCCAAGTTGCACATTTCCAATTCCTTAGCCTTGATTTAACTTGACCAACTCTTCTACTACTACTCTCATTCACCTCTATATGGGAGGCATTGCACTGTATTCAATCTGTCAGTAAAATAACGATCTATCTTGGCCTTTGCTGCTTGGTAGGTACAGGTGTGACAAGCTGCAGTAATGTGTTTGGCTTTGGATAGCTACATTTCTGCACACCCACCTGCTACAAGGCCTGCAGCCCCTTCCCCTCAGTACTTCCCCAGTCTTAATTCAAGCATTCACTTCCTACCACATCCCTCATGCAATGATATGTCGTTTCATTTTTGAAACATTGTCCCCCTCTTGTGGCCTTCCAACTTTGAAATTTACTGTTCAATTTTGAATTAATTCATATATGAATTAAATGGAAAAGCAACGATTTATCTGGCGAGTTATTTGAATGTTCGGCCTACGTCCACCTGTCTGACAGACGGTATTCTAGTGGCTTGTAGCAGCAGCAGCAGCAGCAGCAGCTAGGTGCGCTGCTTGCCTGCAGTAAATAGGAAGTGTTCCATCCATGGAACACTGTGATAGGAATCATGCCATTTATAGAACACAATGCTTGGATGTGTTCTATTCCTGGAACAATAGGACCACGTGTCACAATGTGCAGCCCACAGTCTGTAGCAGCTGCGCAGAAGTAGTTAGATTCAGTCTGCTGAGGGAGCCTCAGCAGACAGGTGGGCGATGCTCGCCAGGGAGATGGAAAAAGAGCTTGCTCACTTCACTCCACGCATTATTTCAGTATCTGCAGTTCCTCTGAGAATGGTGCACTCACTCTCTTAAGCGGTTTCCAAAGACAGATTGAATTGAAATCGGGATATACAAGTAGTGTTTTCAAAGCATGATTTGAATGCTTTTTTCAAATGTCGTTGCTCTGTAATTAGTTTTTCTTGGTCCAAGTTGCACATTTCCAATTCCTTAGCCTTGATTTAACTTGACCAACTCTTCTACTACTACTACTACTACTACTACTCTTATTCACCTCTATATGGGAGGCATTGCACTGTATTCAATCTGTCAGTAAAATAACGATCTATCTTGGCCTTTGCTGCTTGGTAGGTACAGGTGTGACAAGCTGCAGTAATGTGTTTTGCTTTGGATAGCTACATTTCTGCACAGCCACCTGCTACAAGGCCTGCAGCCCCTTCCCCTCAGTACTTCCCCAGTCTTAATTCAAGCATTCAATTCCTACCACATCCCTCATGCAATAATATGTCGTTTCATTTTTGAAACATTGTCCCCCTCTTGTGGCCTTCCAACTTTGAAATTTACTGTTCAATTTTGAATTAATTCATATATGAATTAAATGGAAAAGCAACGATTTATCTGGCGAGTTATTTGAATGTTCGGCCTACGTCCACCTGTCTGACAGACGGTATTCTAGTGGCTTGTAGCAGCAGCTAGGTGCGCTGCTTGCCTGCAGTAAATAGGATGTGTTCCATCCATGGATCACTGTGATAGGAATCATGCCTTTCATAGAACACAATGCTTGGATGTGTTCTATTCCTGGAACAATGGGACCACGTGTCACAATGGGACCACGTGTCACAATGGGCAGCCCACAGTCTGTTGCAGCTGCGCAGTAGTAGTCAGCTTCAGTCTGCTGACGGAGCCTCAGCATACAGGTGGGCGATGCTCGCCAGGGAGATGGAAAAAGAGCTTGCTCTCTTCACTCCACGCATCATTTCAGTATCTGCAGTTCCTCTGAGAATGGTGCACTCACTCTCTTAAGCGGTTTCCAAAGACAGATTGAATTAAAATCGGGATACACAAGTAGTGTTTTCAAAGCATGATTTGAATGCTTTTTTCAAATGTCGTTGCTCTGTAATTAGTTTTTCTTGGTCCAAGTTGCTTCCAATTCCTTAGCCTTGATTTAACTTGATCAAAACTTCTACTACTACTACTACTACTATTCTTATTCACCTCTATATGGGAGGCATTGCACTGTATTCAATCTGTCAGTAAAATAACGATCTATCTTCTCCTTTGCTGCTTAGTGTCATGATCCAGTGTTGGATCTGGCGGTATTAAAAGCACAAAGTGAACTTTTTTTTACTTTGGTTGAGTTCAAAGGTGTTTTGACTGTCCCCGGTGGTGGTTAGCGGTATCGCACTTTAGGTTTAGGTTAATGTTCACTTAATTAGGGATCAGGTGTGACTCCCTATAAAGGTGTGCTTAGGGGGTTCACTCACGTCTGGTGATATTTCTTTCTGAGTTGTTGGAGAGCTTGGTGGAAGGTTGGAGCGGGATAGGAGTCCTGCGCAGTGAGCCATAGAGGATGAGTGCCAGCTAATGGTGTCTGCAGGAAGGACTGGCATGGCTTGGTGGAGTCGCAGTTTATGGTGTCGGCGGAAAGTGTGGGCATGGCTTAGAGGAGTGGCGACTAGGAAGAGAGTTGCACTCAGCATGTTCGACTTGGTTGCTGAGAACTGGACTCGAGCATGCTTGGATTCTTGGCAGAGGCTGGACTCATCTTGGGACTCTGTACTGGACTGCTGCAAGTGGTGATGGACTCTGCTCCCAGGCTGCACGATGGTGACGGATCCAGTTATGTGATGGATCAGGGTGGAGGAGAAGATGCACATAGGTGGTGGGCTCTGTTGCTAGGAGCGCACGCAACAGAGCAAAGATAAGTGGTGTTTCCCCTGTATTGTCTCTTTCCTCATGTGTGTTATTAGTGCAGTGGTGGGATTAGTTTCCGCACCGACCTATCCCCTAGTGAGGGTTTAGGTTCAGGGCGAGCTAGGGCGTTGAGGTACGCGTGCGGCGCCCGGTGCGAAACCGGCATAAGGAACATTAGGAGTGCAGGGACACTGGCTCAGGGGAGCTCAGGAGGTCTCCAATTCCCTTTTCCCTATTGCAGGGCCCCCCATTGTTAAAGTTACCCAGGTTCCCCCCTTTATTATTTAAATGCACCTTACTGGAGGCGGTGTTTCCAGATATTGTATGTATAACGTGTAATACCTAAATTCGCCAGGTGGAGGCGGCGTATCCACCTGCACGTTTTTATTATTTAAATGCGCCCCACTGGAGGCGGTGTATCCAGGGTCACGTGTGTTATGGGTTCGCCTTGCGGTAACATCTGCATCCCGACACACGTGATCATGACATTATCACAGGCCATACAGTTTTTTTTTTTTCTGGTGAGCTTTGGCCATGTGGAGACCGCTTGGTATTTGCTGCCGGGCCTCACTGAGGTGTGGGGAGCGGCAAGGTGTGTTAGTGCCGCTGCAGCAGCAGTTATCAGGGTCTGGGGCTTCTGCTCAGCTAACCAGAAAATTAAAAAAAAAAAAAAAAATGGCGGCTGCGGTCTGGCTAAAAGCCCCTAGAGTCGCTGCTGGGGAGCGGGACTGGTTCATGCATGCGGGCGCACCCAGGCAGGTGGGAGGAATGGTGCCCCACGGAGCTGCCTGGTATTCCCCGAGGTGAAGGGGTATGCCCCTGTGGTGAGCTGACTGGTGTGATAGTCCGTGGGGTTTACGCCAAATCTTCTATACCATCGAAGAAGCCGCCCCTCCTGGTCGTATGGAGGCAACCAGCGAGTGTATATTTCCTCCATTTCCCGTCCCCCTTCTCCTCCTGGTGTGTGCAGCAGGTGTGCTGCGGGGGAGTAGGGACAAATCTCTACCCTCGCCATTAACCAACCCTGGGAGGCGCAGACCTCATGGTGAAGAGGGTTGGAGGGTGGTAATCCCTTGGTGAATAGCAGGGGTGTGTGTGTGGTGACACAGGGGGATGCCTCTGTGATCAGGTCCTGAATGAGTTCACCAATTTTTTGACAAACGTATGTGTGTAATAAACGTTCAGGTCCGGACCTGTGTGTGAACGAGCGTGTATGTGTGCCACCAAATAACATCTTGTGGAAATGTGTTGTGGAGTCTGATCAGCTCTGAGCAAACCTACACATACATTAACTCATTCCCCAGGTCTGCGCTGTGGAGATGAGTGGTGCCTCCAAAAGGAACATATATTGCCAATATCAGCGGTGTTTGTCATAAACCTGAAGTGTCAGGGAATGGTGGGGTGAACTCAGGGTCTGGGCATCCCCGCTGTAGGTGTTTCCCTAATGAGGGGTGGTCTTGAGGGTCCAGAGGCCCCTCATTAAGGAGGGGGTACTGTCATAATCCAGTGTTGGATCTGGCGGTATTAAAAGCACAAAGTGAACTTTTTTTTACTTTGGTTGAGTTCAAAGGTGTTTTGACTGTCCCCGGTGGTGGTTAGCGGTATCGCACCTTAGGTTTAGGCTAATGTTCACTTAATTAGGGATCAGGTGTGACTCCCTATAAAGGTGTGCTTAGGGGGTTCACTCACGTCTGGTGATATTTCTTTCTGAGTTGTTGGAGAGCCTGGTGGAAGGATGGAGCGGGATAGGAGTCCTGCGCAGTCAGCCATAGAGGATGAGTGCCAGCTAATGGTGTCTGCAGGAAGGACTGGCATGGCTTGGTGGAGTCGCAGTTTATGGTGTCGGCGGGAAGTGTGGGCATGGCTTAGAGGAGTGGCGACTAGGAAGAGAGTTGCACTCAGCATGTTCGACTTGGTTGCTGAGAACTGGACTCGAGCATGCTTGGATTCTTGGCAGAGGCTGGACTCATCTTGGGACTCTGTGTACTGGACTGCTGCAAGTGGTGATGGACTCTGCTCCCAGGCTGCACGATGGTGACGGATCCAGTTATGTGATGGATCAGGGTGGAGGAGATGATGCACATAGGTGGTGGGCTCTGTTGCTAGGAGCGCACGCAACAGAGCAAAGATAAGTGGTGTTTCCCCTGTATTGTCTCTTTCCTCATGTGTGTTATTAGTGCAGTGGTGGGATTAGTTTCCGCACCGACCTATTACCTAGTGAGGGTTTAGGTTCAGGGCGAGCTAGGGCGTTGAGGTACGCGTGCGGCGCCCGGTGCGAAACCGGCATAGGGAACGTTAGGAGTGCAGGGACACTGGCTCAGGGGAGCTCAGGAGGTCTCCAATTCCCTTTTCCCTATTGCAAGGCCCCCCATTGTTAAAGTTACCCAGGTTCCCCCCTTTATTATTTAAATGCGCCTTACAATATCTGGAAACACCGCCTCCAGTATGTATAACGTGTAATACCTAAATTCGCCAGGTGGAGGCGGCGTATCCACCTGCACGTTTTTATTTAAATGCGCCCCACTGGAGGCGGTGTATCCAGGGTCACGTGTGTTATGGGTTCGCCTTGCGGTAACATCTGCGTCCCGACACACGTGATCATGACACTTAGTAGGTACAGGTGTGACAAGCTGCAGTAAAATGTTTGGCTTTGGATAGCTACATTTCTGCACACCCACCTGCTACAAGGCCTGCAGCCCCTTCCCCTCAGTACTTCCCCAGTCTTAATTCAAGCATTCAATTCCTACCACATCCCTCATGCAATGATATGTCGTTTCATTTTTGAAATATTGTCCCCCTCTTGTGGCCTTCCAACTTTGAAATTTACTGTTCAATTTTGAATTAATTAATATATGAATTAAATGGAAAAGCAACAATTTATCTGGCGAGTTATTTGAATGTTCGGCCTACGTCCACCTGTCTGACAGACGGTATTCTAGTGGCTTGAAGCAGCAGCAGCAGCAGCTAGGTGCGCTGCTTGTCTGCAGTAAATAGGATGTGTTCCATCTATGGAACACTGTGATAGGAATCATGCCATTCATAGAACACAATGCTTGGATGTGTTCTATTCCTGGAACAATGGGACCACGTGTCACAATGGGACCACGTGTCACAATGGGCAGCCCACAGTCTGTAGCAGCTGCGCAGTAGTAGTCAGCTTCAGTCTGCTGAGGGAGCCTCAGCAGACAGGTGGGCGATGCTCGCCAGGGAGATGGAAAAAGAGCTTGCTCACTGCACTCCATGCATCATTTCAGTATCTGCAGTTCCTCTGAGAATGGTGCACTCACTCTCTTAAGCGGTTTCCAAAGACAGATTGAATTGAAATCGGGATACACAAGTAGTGTTTTCAAAGCATGATTTGAATGCTTTTTTCAAATGTCGTTTCTCTGTAATTAGTTTTTCTTGGCCCAAGTTGCACATTTCCAATTCCTTAGCCTTGATTTAACTTAACCAACTCTTCTACTACTACTACTACTACTCTTATTCACCTCTATATGGGAGGCATTGCACTGTATTCAATCTGTCAGTAAAATAACGATCTATCTTGGCCTTTGCTGCTTGGTAGGTACAGGTGTGACAAGCTGCAGTAAAATGTTTGGCTTTGGATAGCTACATTTCTGCACACCCACCTGCTACAAGGCCTGCAGCCCCTTCCCCTCAGTACTTCCCCAGTCTTAATTCAAGCATTCAATTCCTACCACATCCCTCATGCAATGATATGTCGTTTCATTTTTGAAATATTGTCCCCCTCTTGTGGCCTTCCAACTTTGAAATTTACTGTTCAATTTTGAATTAATTAATATATGAATTAAATGGAAAAGCAGCGATTTATCTGGAGAGTTATTTGAATGTTCGGCCTACGTCCACCTGTCTGACAGACGGTATTCTAGTGGCTTGTAGCAGCAGCAGCAGCAGCTAGGTGCGCTGCTTGCCTGCAGTAAATAGGATGTGTTCCATCCATGGAACACTGTGATAGGAATCATGCCATTCATAGAACACAATGCTTGGATGTGTTCTATTCCTGGAACAATGGGACCACGTGTCACAACTTGGACAAAGAAAAACTAATTACAGAGCAACGACATTTGAAAAAAGCATTCAAATCATGCTTTGAAAACACTACTTGTGTATCCCAATTTCAATTCAATCTGTCTTTGGAAACCGCTTAAGAGAGTAAGTGCACCATTCTCAGAGGAACTGCAGATACTGAAACGATGCGTGGAGTGAAGTGAGCAAGCTATTTTTCCATCTCCCTGGCGAGCATCGCCCACCTGTCTGCTGAGGCTCCCTCAGCAGACTGAAGCTGACTTCTACTGCGCAGCTGCTACAGGCTGTGGGCTGCCTATTGTGACACGTGGTCCCATTGTGACACGTGGTCCCATTGTTCCAGGAATAGAACACATCCAAGCATTGTGTTCTATGAATGGCATGATTCCTATCACAGGGTTCAATGGATGGAACATATCCTATTTACTGCAGGCAATCAGCGCACCTAGCAGCTGCTGCTGCTGCTGCTACAAGCCACTAGAATACCGTCTGTCAGACAGGTGGACATAGGCCGAACATTCAAATAACTCGCCAGATAAATCGTTGCTTTTCCATTTAATTCATATATGAATTAATTCAAAATTGAACAGTAAATTTCAAAGTTGGAAGGCCACAAGAGGGGGACAATGTTTCAAAAATGAAACGACTAGTGTTGAGCGATACCGTCCGATACTTAAAAATATCGGATCGGATGGTATCGGCCGATCTAAAAAAAATATCGGGTATCGCCGATTCCGATACAGGAAGTCCCATTCAAGTCTATGGGACTTCCGGTATCGGAATAAGAAAAACCCTATTTTTGCCTTGTACAGCCTCTCTGGGGTCTGTGCCGGCCTGCCGGTGGGTCTGTGCCGGCCTGCCGGTGGGTCTGTGCCGGCCTGCCGGTGGGTCTGTGCCGGCCTGCCGGTGGGTCTGTGCCGGCCTGCCGGTGGTCTGTGCAGGCATCGTCCGATGGGACTACAAGTCCCATCGGGCGATGCCTGCTACAATGACAGTGATTGACACATTAGCCAATGATGGGACAGTAGTAGTCCCATCAACCGGCTAATGTGTTGAATGTAAAAAAAAAAAAAAAAATTACATGCATGCTACATGCATGCTACATGCATGCTACATGCATGCTACATGCATGCTACATGCATGCTACATATATACTACATGCATGCAACATACATACAACATATATACTACATGCATACTACATATACACTATATATACTACATGTAACATACATACTACATGCATGCAACATACATATATACTACATACAATACATACATATAGACATACAGTACATATAACATAGAGTACATACTCACCGTCACTTGTCACTTTGATCCCCGAAGCCATTGTCACCTGAGGGATAAATATCAAAATAAAAAAAACCAATATACTTACCCCGATCCGCAGAAGTCCACGAGGGTCCCACGTCCATCTTGCATGGAGAACAGCAGCATCAGCTGATGCTACCGTTCTCTACCAGCTCCAGGAATACAATGACGGAAGGTAGGTATCCTTCCGCACTGTATTCCTCCACCACTTTAAAAAAAAAAGTCCCTAGTCTCCTAGTCTCACTTTATGCCATTGTTGCGTGGGAAATTCCCACGCAGCAATGGCATAAAGTGAGACTAGGGACTTTTTTTTTTACAGTGGTGGAGGAATACAGTGCGGAAGGATACCTACCTTCCGTCATTGTATTCCTGGAGCTGGTAGAGAATGGTAGCATCAGCTGATGCTGCTGTTCTCCACGCAAGATGGACGTGGGAACGTGGGACCCTCGTGGACTTCTGCGGATCGGGGTAAGTATATTGGTGTATTTTTATTTTGATATTTATTCCTTAGATGACAATGGCTTCGGGGATCAAAGTGACAAGTGACGGTAAGTATGTACTCTATGTTATATGTACTATATGTCTATATGTACACTCACTGGCCACTTTATTAGGTACACCTGTCCAACTGTGTGTTAAGACTTAATTTCTAATCAGCCAATCACATGGCGGCAACTCAGTGCATTTAGGCATGTAGACATGGTCAAGACAATCTCCTGCAGTTCAAACCGAGCATCAGTATGGGGAAGAAAGGTGATTTGAGTGCCTTTGAACGTGGCATGATTGTTGGTGCCAGAAGGGCTGGTCTGAGTATTTCAGAAACTGCTGATCTACTGGGATTTTCACGCACAACTATCTCTAGGGTTTACAGAGAATGGTCCGAAAAAGAAAAAAAATCCAGTGAGCGGCAGTTCTGTGGCCGGAAATGCCTTGTTGATGTCAGAGGAGAATGGGCAGACTGGTTCGAGCTGATAGAAAGGCAACAGTGACTCAAATTGCCACCCGTTACAACCAAGGTAGGCAGAAGAGCATCTCTGAACGCACAGTGCGTCGAACTTTGAGGCAGATGGGCTACAGCAGCAGAAGACCACACCGGGTACCACTCCTCTCAGCTAAGAACAGGAAACTGAGGCTACAATTTGCACAAGCTCATCGAAATTGGACAGTAGAAGATTGGAAAAACGTTGCCTGGTCTGATGAGTCTCGATTTCTGCTGCGACATTCGGATGGTAGGGTCAGAATTTGGCGTAAACAACATGAAAGCATGGATCCATCCTGCCTTGTATCAACGGTTCAGGCTGGTGGTGGTGGTGTCATGGTGTGGGGAATTTTTTCTTGGCACTCTTTGGGCCCCTTGGTACCAATTGAGCATCGTTGCAACGCCACAGCCTACCTGAGTATTGTTGCTGACCATGTCCATCCCTTTATGACCACAATGTACCCAACATCTGATGGCTACTTTCAGCAGGATAATGCGCCATGTCATAAAGCTCGAATCATCTCAGATTGGTTTCTTGAACATGACAATGAGTTCACTGTACTCAAATGGCCTCCTCAGTCACCAGATCTCAATCCAATAGAGCATCTTTGGGATGTGGTGGAACGGGAGATTCGCATCAGGGATGTGCAGCCGACAAATCTGCGCCAACTGTGTGATGCCATCATGTCAATATGGTCCAAAATCTCTGAGGAATGCTTCCAGCACCTTGTTGAATCTCTGCCACGAAGAATTGAGGCAGTTCTGAAGGCAAAAGGGGGTCCAACCCGTTACTAGCATGGTGTACCTAATAAAGTGGCCAGTGAGTGTATGTATTGTATGTAGTATATATGTATGTTGCATGCATGTAGTATGCATGTTGCATGCATGTGGTATATGTATGTTGCATGCATGTATGTAGTATGTATGTTACATGTAGTATATATGTTGTATGTATGTATGTTACATGTAGTATATATAGTATATGTAGTATGCATGTTGCATGCATGTGGTATATATATGTAGTATGTATGTTGCATGCATGTAGTATGTATGTTACATGTAGTATATATGTTGTATGTATGTATGTAGTATGTATGTTACATGTAGTATATATAGTATATGTAGTATGCATGTAACATAGTAACATAGTTATTAAGGATGAAGGGAGACTTTAAGTCCATCTAGTTCAACCCATATCCTATCCTAACTTGCCCTAACATGTTGATCCAGAGGAAGGCAAAAAAAAACCCATGTGGCAACAAGTAAGCTTCACATTGGGGAAAAAAATTCCTTCCTGACTCCACATACGGCAATCAGACTTGCTCCCTGGATCAACGCAATATTAAGGAAACTAGTGTATATACCCTGTAATATTATACTTTTCAAGAAAGGCATCCGGTCCATTCTTAAATTTTAGTAGGGAATCACTCATTACAACATCATATGGCAGAGAGTTCCATAGTCTCACTGCTCTTACAGTAAAGAATCCGCGTCTGTGAGTATGCTTAAACCTTCTTTCCTCCAGACGTAGAGGATGCCCCCTTGTCCCCGTCACAGGTCTAAGAGTAAAAAGATCATTAGAAAGCTCTTGGTATTGTCCCCGCATATATTTATACATTGTAATAAGATCACCCCTAAGCCTTCGATTCTCCAAACTAAATAACCCCAAATGTAATAACCTGTCTTGGTATTGCAGACCCCATAGTTCCCTAATAACCTTGGTCGCTCTTCTCTGCACCCGCTCCAGTTCAGCTATGTCTTTCTTATATACCGGAGACCAGAACTGTACACAGTATTCTAAGTGTGGTCGCACTAGTGACTTATATAGAGGTAAAATTATGTTCTCCTCATGAGCATCTATGCCTCTTTTAATGCATCCCATTATTTTATTTGCCTTTGCAGCAGCTGCCTGACACTGGCCGCTAAATGTGAGTTTGTCGTCCACCCATACACCCAGGTCTTTTTCAGTGATTGTTTTGCCCAGAGTTTTACAATTAAGCACATAATTATACATCTTGCTCGTTCTACCCAAGTGCATGACCTTACATTTATCCCCATTAAAGCTCATTTGCCATTTATCAGCCCAAGCTTCTAGTTTACATAAATCCTCCTGTAATATAAAATTGTCCTCCTCTGTATTGATTACCCTGCAGAGTTTAGTGTCATCTGCAAATATTGAAATTCTACTCTCTATGCCCCCTACAAGGTCATTAATAAATATGTTAAAAAGAAGCGGGCCCAAAACTGACCCCTGTGGTACCCCACTGCTAACCGTGACCCAGTCTGAGTGTGCTCCATTAATAACCACCCTTTGTTTCCTATCCCTGAGCCAGCTCTTAACCCACCTACACATATTTTCCCCTATCCCCATTGTTCTCATTTTATGTATCAACCTTTTGTGTGGCACCGTATCAAAAGCTTTTGAAAAGTCCATGTACACCACATCCACTGCATTCCCTTGGTCCAGTCCGGAACTTACCTCTTCATAAAAGCTTATCAGATTAGTCTGACAGGAACTGTCCCTTGTAAACCCATGTTGATATTGGGTCATGAGGTTATTCTTCTCCAGATACTCCAGTATAGTATCTTTTAGAAAACCCTTCAGGATTTTACCCACAGTTGAGGTTAAACTTACTGGCCTATAATTTCCAAGTTCAGTTTTTGTCCCCTTTTTGAATATTGGCACCACATTTGCTATACGCCAGTCCTGTGGTACAGACCCTGTTATTATGGAATCTTTAAAGATTAAAAATAATGGTCTATCTATGACTGTGCTTAATTCCTGCAGTACTCGGGGGGGGTGTATCCCATCCGGGCCCGGGGATTTGTCAATTTTAGTGATTTTTAGACGCCACCGTACTTCCTGCTGGGTTAAGCAGGTGACATTTAACAGAGAATTTTTATCCCTGATCATGTTATCCGTCATGGGATTTTCTTGTGTAAACACTGTTGAAAAAAAGTCATTTAGCATATTGGCTTTTTCCTCATCAACCATTTCACCCAGACTATTTTTAAGGGGGCCAACACTATCATTTTTTTAGTTTCTTACTATTTATGTAGTTAAAGAATATTTTGGGATTATTTTTACTTTCTCTGGCAATGAGTCTCTGTCTCAATCTTTGCTGTCTTGATTTGCTTTTTACAGAATTTATTTAATCTTCTGTATTTAGTTAATGCTTCATCACTACCTATTTGCTTTAATTCGCTAAATGCTTTATTTTTGTCCCTTATTGCGCCCCTTACAGCTCTATTTAGCCATAGTGGTTTCTTTCTATTTCTCGCATGTTTATTCCCATACGGTATATATTGTGTACAGGTCCTATTCAGGATGCTAATAAACGTCTCCCATTTTCTTTGTGTATTTTTATGTCTCAGGATATCGTCCCAGTTAATTCCACCAAGATCATCTCTCATCCGTTGGAAATTTGCTTTCCTGAAGTTTAGTGACCTTGTAACCCCTCTACTACACTTCTTATTAAAGGATACATGAAAACATTAATTTGTGATCACTGTTACCCAAGTGACCCCCAACCCTTACATTTGATATGCGGTCTGGCCTGTTGGTTAATATTAGATCTAGCAGTGCCCCCCCTCTTGTTGGGTCCTGAACCAGTTGTGAAAGGTAATTGTCTCTCATAGTAGTCAAAAACCTATTACCTTTGCTGGAGCTGCAGGTTTCTGTTCCCCAATGTATTTCAGGGTAGTTGAAGTCCCCCATAATAATGACTTCTCCTTGAGTCGCAGCTTCATCTATTTGCTTTATGAGGATATTCTCTGTTGCTTCCATTATTTTTGGAGACTTATAACAAACCCCTATCAGTAATTTATTATTTTTCACCCCTCCCCTTATCTCTACCCACAGGGACTCTACATTTTCATTAGATTCATATATATTATCACGAAGGATGGGTTTTAAGGATGATTTAACATATAAACACACGCCTCCCCCTCGCTTATTTGTTCGGTCATTTCTGAACAGACTATAGCCCTGTAGCATATATGTTGTATGTATGTTGCATGCATGTAGTATATATGTATTATGTATGTAGCATGTAGTATGCATGTTACATGTAGTATATATAGTATATATGTAGTATGCGTGTTGCTTGCATGTAGTATATATGTTGTATGTATGTTGCATGCATGTAGTATATATGTATTATGTATGTTGCATGCATGTAGTATATATGTATTATGTATGTAGCATGTAGCATGTATGTTGTATGTATGTTACATGTAGCATATATGTAGTATGTATGTTACAAGTAGTATATATGTAGTATGTATGTTGCATGCATGTAGTATGTATGTAGTATGTATGTTACATGTAGTATGTATGTAGCATGTAATTTTTTTTTTTTTTTTACATTCGACACATTAGCCGGATGATGGGACTACTACTGTCCCATCATTGGCTAATGTGTCAATCACTGTCATGGTAGCAGGCATCGCCCGATGGGACTTGTAGACCCATCGGACGATGCCTGCACAGACCCCCGGAGCCTGCACAGCCCCCCGGCAGGCCGGCACAGACCACCGGAGCCTGCACAGGACCCCGGCATGAGGGTTGCATGAGGGATGTGGTAGGAATTGAATGCTTGAATTAAGACTGGGGAAATACTGAGGGGAAGGGGCTCCAGGCCTTGTATCAGGTGGGTGTGCAGAAATGTAGCTATCCAAAGCCAAACACATTGCTGCAGCTTGTCACACCTGTACCTACCAAGCAGCAAAGGCCAAGATAGATCGTTATTTTACTGACAGATTGAATACAGTGCAATGCCTCCCATATAGAGGTGAATAAGAGTAGTAGTAGAAGAGTTGGTCAAGTTAAATCAAGGCTAAGGAATTGGAAATGTGCAACTTGGACCAAGAAAAACTAATTACAGAGCAACGACATTTGAAAAAAGCATTCAAATCATGCTTTGAAAACACTACTTGTGTATCCCGATTTCAATTCAATCTGTCTTTGGAAACCGCTTAAGAGAGTGAGTGCACCATTCTCAGAGGAACTGCAGATACTGAAATGATGC
Organism: Dendrobates tinctorius; assembly: GCF_039654945.1. Lineage (NCBI taxonomy): Eukaryota > Metazoa > Chordata > Amphibia > Anura > Dendrobatidae > Dendrobates > Dendrobates tinctorius. The sequence goes on from NW_027361820.1 coordinate 596,106, forward strand.
GTGAAGTGAGCAAGCTCTTTTTCCATAGACAGATTGAATTGAAATCGGGATACACAAGTAGTGTGTTCAAAGCATGATTTGAATGCTTTTTTCAAATGTCGTTGCTCTGTAATTAGTTTTTCTTGGTCCAAGTTGCACATTTCCAATTCCTTAGCCTTGATTTAACTTGACCAACTCTTCTACTACTACTACTACTCTTATTCACCTCTATATGGGAGGCATTGCACTGTATTCAATCTGTCAGTAAAATAACGATCTATCTTGGCCTTTGCTGCTTGGTAGGTACAGGTGTGACAAGCTGCAGTAATGTGTTTGGCTTTGGATAGCTACATTTCTGCACACCCACAAGCTACAAGGCCTGCAGCCCCTTCCCCTCAGTACTTCCCCAGTCTTAATTCAAGCATTCAATTCCTACCACATCCCTCATGCAATGATATGTCGCTTCATTTTTGAAACATTGTCCCCCTCTTGTGGCCTTCCAACTTTGAAATTTACTGTTCAATTTTGAATTAATTCATATATGAATTAAATGGAAAAGCAACGATTTATCTGGCGAGTTATTTGAATGTTTGGCCTACGTCCACCTGTCTGACAGACGGTATTCTAGTGGCTTGAAGCAGCAGCAGCTAGGTGCGCTGCTTGCCTGCAGTAAATAGGAAGTGTTCCATCCATGGAACACTGTGATAGGAATCATGCCATTCATAGAACACAATGCATGGATGTGTTCTATTCCTGGAACAATGGGACCACGTGTCACAATGGGCAGCCCACAGTCTGTAGCAGCTGTGCAGTAGTAGTCAGCTTCAGTCTGCTGAGGGAGCCTCAGCAGACAGGTGGGCGATGCTCGCCAGGGAGATGGAAAAATAGCTTGCTCACTTCACTCCACGCATCATTTCAGTATCTGCAGTTCCTCTGAGAATGGTGCACTCACTCTCTTAAGCGGTTTCCAAAGACAGATTGAATTGAAATCGGGATACACAAGTAGTGTTTTCAAAGCATGATTTGAATGCTTTTTTCAAATGTCGTTGCTCTGTATTTAGTTTTTCTTGGTCCAAGTTGCACATTTCCAACTCCTTAGCCTTGATTTAACTTGACCAACTCTTCTACTACTACTACTACTACTACTCTTATTCACCTCTATATGGGAGGCATTGCGCTGTATTCAATCTGTCAGTAAAATAACGATCTATCTTGGCCTTTGCTGCTTGGTAGGTACAGGTGTGACAAGCTGCAGTAATGTGCTTGGCTTTGGATAGCTACATTTCTGCACACCCACCTGCTACAAGGCCTGCAGCCCCTTCCCCTCAGTACTTCCCCAATCTTAATTCAAGCATTCAATTCCTACCACATCCTTCATGCAATGATATGTCGTTTCTAGTGTTGAGCTTTCCGATACCGCAAGTATCGGGTATCGGCCGATATTTGCCGTATCGGAATTCCGATACCGAGTACCGATACTTTTTTCGTATCGGATACCGGAATCGGAAGTCCAAAATGCAATGAGCCACTTTTGTGGCTCTGATTGGCTGCCGAAATGACGTCATCATGTTGCGCTGTCTGTGCGCATCATGATGCGCCGTCAGTTCGGGCCTTCGGGGGGCCTGTGCCGACTGTCCGGGGGTCTGTACCGGCCTGCCGGTGGTCTGTGCAGGCTCCAGGGGTCTGTGCCGGCCTGCCGGGGGTCTGTGCCGGCCTGCCGGTGGTCTGTGCAGGCTCCGGTGGTCTGTGCCGGCCTGCCGGGGGGGCTGTGCCGGCCTGCCGGTGGTCTATGCAGGCTCCGGTGGCCTGTGCCGGCCTGCCGGGGGGCTGTGCCGGCCTGCCGGTGGTCTGTGCAGGCTCCGGTGGTCTGTGCCGGCCTGCCGGGGTCTTGTGCAGGCTCCGGGGGGCTGTGCCGGCCTGCCGGGGGGGGCTGTGCCGGCCTGCCGGTGGTCTGTGCAGGCAACGTCCGATGGGTCTACAAGTCCCATCGGGCGATGCCTGCTACCATGACAGTGATTGACACATTAGCCAATGATGGGACAGTAGTAGTCCCATCATCCGGCTAATGTGTTGAATGTAAAAAAAAAAAAAATTACATGCTACATACATACAACATGCATACTACATATATACTACATGTAACATACATACTACATACATGCTACATACTACATGCATGCTACATACATGCTACATACATACTACATATATACTACATGCATGCAACATACATACTACATATATACTACTTGTAACATACATACTACATATATGCTACATGTAACATACATACAACATACATGCTACATACTACATGCATGCAACATACTACATACATGCTACATATATACTACATGCATGCAACATACATACAACATATATACTACATGCATGCAACACGAATACTACATATATACTATATATACTACATGTAACATACATACTACATGCAACATGCATACTACATACATGCTACATACTTACTACATACATAATACATATATACTACATGCATGCAACATACATACAACATATATGCTACAGGGCTATAGTCTGTTCAGAAATGACCGAACAAATAAGCGAGGGGGAGGCGTGTGTTTATATGTTAAATCATCCTTAAAACCCATCCTTCGTGATAATATATATGAATCTAATGAATGCTGTAGAGTCCCTGTGGGTAGAGATAAGGGGAGGGGTGAAAAATAATAAATTACTGATAGGGGTTTGTTATAAGTCTCCAAAAACAATGGAAGCAACAGAGAATATCCTCATAAAGCAAATAGATGAAGCTGCGACTCAAGGAGAAGTTATTATTATGGGGGACTTCAACTACCCTGAAATACATTGGGGAACAGAAACCTGCAGCTCCAGCAAAGGTAATAGGTTTTTGACTACTATGAGAGACAATTACCTTTCACAACTGGTTCAGGACCCAACAAGAGGGGGGGCACTGCTAGACCTAATATTAACCAACAGGCCAGACCGCATATCAAATGTAAGGGTTGGGGGTCACTTGGGTAACAGTGATCACAAATTAATAAGTTTTCATGTATCCTTTAATAAGAAGTGTAGTAGAGGGGTTACAAGGTCACTAAACTTCAGGAAAGCAAATTTCCAACGGATGAGAGATGATCTTGGTGGAATTAACTGGGACGATATCCTGAGACATAAAAATACACAAAGAAAATGGGAGACGTTTATTAGCATCCTGAATAGGACCTGTGCACAATATATACCGTATGGGAATAAACATGCGAGAAATAGAAAGAAACCACTATGGCTAAATAGAGCTGTAAGGGGCACAATAAGGGACAAAAATAAAGCATTTAGCGAATTAAAGCAAATAAGTAGTGATGAAGCATTAACTAAATACAGAAGATTAAATAAATTCTGTAAAAAGCAAATCAAGACAGCAAAGATTGAGACAGAGAGACTCATTGCCAGAGAAAGTAAAAATAATCCCAAAATATTCTTTAACTACATAAATAGTAAGAAACTAAAAAATGATAGTGTTGGCCCCCTTAAAAATAGTCTGGGTGAAATGGTGGATGAGGATGAGGAAAAAGCCAATATGCTAAATGACTTTTTTTCAACAGTGTTTACACAAGAAAATCCCATGACGGATAACATGATCAGGGATAAAAATTCTCTGTTAAATGTCACCTGCTTAACCCAGCAGGAAGTACGGTGGCGTCTAAAAATCACTAAAATTGACAAATCCCCGGGCCCGGATGGGATACACCCCCGAGTACTGCAGGAATTAAGCACAGTCATAGATAGACCATTATTTTTAATCTTTAAAGATTCCATAATAACAGGGTCTGTACCACAGGACTGGCGTATAGCAAATGTGGTGCCAATATTCAAAAAGGGGACAAAAACTGAACTTGGAAATTATAGGCCAGTAAGTTTAACCTCAACTGTGGGTAAAATCCTGGAGGGTTTTCTAAAAGATACTATACTGGAGTATCTGGAGAAGAATAACCTCATGACCCAATATCAACATGGGTTTACAAGGGACAGTTCCTGTCAGACTAATCTGATAAGCTTTTATGAAGAGGTAAGTTCCGGACTGGACCAAGGGAATGCAGTGGATGTGGTGTACATGGACTTTTCAAAAGCTTTTGATACGGTGCCACACAAAAGGTTGATACATAAAATGAGAACAATGGGGATAGGGGAAAATATGTGTAGGTGGGTTAAGAGCTGGCTCAGGGATAGGAAACAAAGGGTGGTTATTAATGGAGCACACTCAGACTGGGTCACGGTTAGCAGTGGGGTACCACAGGGGTCAGTTTTGGGCCCGCTTCTTTTTAACATATTTATTAATGACCTTGTAGGGGGCATAGAGAGTAGAATTTCAATATTTGCAGATGACACTAAACTCTGCAGGGTAATCAATACAGAGGAGGACAATTTTATATTACAGGAGGATTTATGTAAACTAGAAGCTTGGGCTGATAAATATTTGGAAGTCGCCTTGCTACACTTGTAAGGAGAGCTTTAAACTAGAACAACATGGGAAGGGAAGCAAAAGACCAGAAAAAGCCATACACCTGACAAATGCTATTGAGAACTCTGCTATTAGAAGTGGAAAGGAAGAACAAAGACGAAAGAATCTAATTAATAAAAACATTGGAGAAAGAGAAACCAATCACAAACTAAAATGTTTCTATACTAATGCACAAAGCATGGGCAACAAACAAGGAGAATTGGAACTACTAACACAGGAAAAGAAATATGATGTCATTGGAATCACTGAAACTTGGTGGGACAATACACATGACTGGAATACAAGACTAGAAGGATACAACTTATTTGCAAGAAACAGACTTGATAAACGAGGAGGGGGTGTCGCATTGTATGTTAGAAACGCGTATATCTGCACAGAGATTGAAGCTTCAGAGACTGGGAGTTCTGTGGAAACTGTTTGGGTAAGAATACAAGGACAGAACAATGGAAAGGACACCATTGTAGGCATTTACTACAGGCCGCCTGTGCAAGCTGAAGATATGGATGAACTCTTTATGCATCAAATGGCCAAGTTCTCCAAAAAATATGACATAGTTGTCATGGGAGATTTCAACTATCCAGACATTTGTTGGGAATCTCTCTCAGGCAAAACTAACAGGTCAAGGAAATTCTTATCCTCTTTTGCTGACAACTTTATCTTCCAAAAGGTAAGGGAGAAAACAAGAGGAACTGCTACCTTGGATCTAATCCTTATAAACAGGGAGGAAATGGTTGAGGAGGTAAAAGTGGCTGGGACCCTAGGAGGTAGCGACCATGCTATTTTAGAATTTTGGATAACTAGAGGCGGAAGACCTGTGAAGACTCAGACATCAAGGTTGGATTTCAGAAAGGCAGATTTTAAAGGATTCAGAAAGAGAATTGGAGGGATCCAATGGCTGGATATCCTTAAAGACAAAAATGTCCAGGAAGGATGGGAAATCTTGAAAAATGAAATTCTCAAAGCACAGTTGTTAACAATTCCGAAAAGAGGGAAGAATAGGAAGCATTTAAGTAAACCAGAATGGATGAACACAGAACTTAAGCACATGCTAAAAAGGAAGAAAAAAATGTTTATAAAATGGAAAGAGGGAGGCATATCTAAAGAAGAATATAATGCTGTCTGCAGAACCTGCAGGGCACAAATCAGATTAGCTAAAGCTGAAAATGAATTGAGGCTTGCAAGAGGTGTCAAAAGCAATAATAAAGGATTTTGGGGATATGTCAAAAGTAAAAGAAAAGTCAAAAATGCTATAGGATTTTTACAGGATGAAAATGATGAAATGGTAAGACAGGATGTTGAGAAGGCTGAACTTTTAAATTCCTATTTTGCATCTGTTTTCTCTCAGAAAGGAAATGTAACATCAACTGTTATTCACTGTCCTATTAAGGGAATAGAAGAATCCAGGATATCTATAAACAGAAAGATAGTGAGGAAACACTTAGCTAACCAAAATGAATTCAAGTCTCCAGGTCCAGATGAATTACACCCCAGAGTACTGAAGGAGATAGCAGAAGAAATTTTCGAACCCCTCTCCATAATCTTTGAAAATTCTTGGAGAACAGGAGAAGTGCCAGAAGACTGGAGAAGAGCAAATGTTGTTCCTATCTTCAAAAAGGGGAAGAAGGTGGACCCAGGCAACTATAGGCCGGTGAGTCTGACTTCTATACCAGGAAAGATCTTTGAACAAATTATTAAACAACATGTATGTCAGTACCTGGATAAGAATGAAGTGATTAAACAGAGTCAGCATGGGTTTGTAACTAATAAGTCATGTCAGACTAACTTAATTTCCTTCTATGATGGTATCACTGATTGGGTGGATCAAGGAAATGCTGTAGATATAGTATATCTTGACTTCAGCAAAGCATTTGACAAAGTCTCTCATACAATCCTTATTGAAAAAATGACTAAGTATGGAATGGACAAGGCAACTGTTAGGTGGATTCATAACTGGCTTAGTGATCGGACACAAAGAGTGGTTGTAAATGGCTGCACATCCAGTTGGAAGAATGTCTCAAGTGGGGTACCACAGGGCTCTGTCCTGGGCCCTGTATTGTTCAACATCTTTATCAACGATTTAGATGAAGGAATTGAGGGTAAACTGATTAAATTTGCTGATGACACAAAGCTAGGAGGGATAGCTAATACTAGAGAAGAGAGAGAGAGAGGATTCAAAAAGATTTAAATAAACTGGAGCAGTGGGCAGCAACTAACAGAATGGTTTTTAACAGGGAGAAATGCAAAGTACTACATCTGGGCAATAAAAATGAAAAAAGCATATATAGAATGGGAGGAATAGGGCTAAGTGACAGCACATGTGAAAAAGACTTGGGTATACTAATAGATAACAGACTGAATATGAGTCAACAGTGTGATGCAGCAGCAAAAAAGGCAAATGCAATTCTAGGATGTATTAACAGAAGCATACAGTCTAGATCACGTGAAGTCATTATTTCCCTCTACTCCTCTTTGGTCAGACCTCATCTGGAATATTGTGTCCAGTTTTGGGCACCACATTTTAAAAAAGACATCAACAAACTGGAGCAAGTTCAGAAAAGAGCGACCAGAATGGTGACCGGTCTGCAAACCCTGTCTTATGAGGAAAGGTTGCAGGATTTGGGAATGTTTAGTTTGCAAAAGAGAAGACTGAGAGGAGACTTAATAGCTGTCTACAAATATCTAAAGGGCTGTCACATTGTAGAAGGATCATCTTTATTCTCATTTGCACAAGGAAAGACTAGAAGCAATGGGATGAAACTGAATGGGAGGAGACACAGATTAGATATTAGAAAAAACTTTTTGACAGTTAGCCTGTTCCACTCATTGATCACTCTGCCACGAGAAGTGGCGAGTTCTCCTTCAATGGAAGTCTTCAAACAGAGGCTGGACAGACATCTGACTGGGATGATTTAGCGAATCCTGCTTTGAGCAGGGGGTTGGACCAGATGGCCCAGGAGGTCCCTTCCAACTCTAAGATTCTATGATTAAATGGCAAATGAGCTTTAATGGGGATAAATGTAAGGTCATGCACTTGGGTAGAACGAGCAAGATGTATAATTATGTGCTTAATTGCAAAACTCTGGGCAAAACAATCACTGAAAAAGACCTGGGTGTATGGGTGGACGACAAACTCACATTTAGCGGCCAGTGTCAGGCAGCTGCTGCAAAGGCAAATAAAATAATGGGATGCATTAAAAGAGGCATAGATGCTCATGAGGAGAACATAATTTTACCTCTATATAAGTCACTAGTGCGACCACACTTAGAATACTGTGTACAGTTCTGGTCTCCGGTATATAAGAAAGACATAGCTGAACTGGAGCGGGTGCAGAGAAGAGCGACCAAGGTTATTAGGAAACTAGCGGGTCTGCAATACCAAGACAGGTTATTACATTTGGGGTTATTTAGTTTGGAGAATCGAAGGCTTAGGGGTGATCTTATTACAATGTATAAATATATGCGGGGACAATACCAAGAGCTTTCTAATGATCTTTTTACTCTTAGACCTGTGACGGGGACAAGGGGGCATCCTCTACGTCTGGAGGAAAGAAGGTTTAAGCATACTCACAGACGCGGATTCTTTACTGTAAGAGCAGTGAGACTATGGAACTCTCTGCCATATGATGTTGTAATGAGTGATTCCCTACTAAAATTTAAGAATGGACTGGATGCCTTTCTTGAAAAGTATAATATTACAGGGTATATACACTAGTTTCCTTAATATTGCGTTGATCCAGGGAGCAAGTCTGATTGCCGTATGTGGAGTCAGGAAGGAATTTTTTTCCCCAATGTGAAGCTTACTTGTTGCCACATGGGTTTTTTTTCGCCTTCCTCTGGATCAACATGTTAGGGCAAGATAGGATAGGATATGGGTTGAACTAGATGGACTTAAAGTCTCCCTTCAACCTTAATAACTATGTTACTATGTTACATGCATGCAACATGCATACTACATATATACTATATATACTACAGGTAACATACATACTACATAAATGCTACATTCATGCAACATGCATACTACATATATACTATATACACTACATGTAACATACATACTACATACATGCACTACATGCATGCAACATACATACTACATATATATACCACATGCATGCAACATGCATACTGCATATATACTACATGCATGCAACATACATATATACTACATACAATACATACATATAGACATATAGTACATATAACATAGAGTACATACTTACCGTCACTTGTCACTTTGATCCCCGAAGCCATTGTCGTCTAAGGAATAAATATCAAAATAAAAATACACCAATATACTTACCCCGATCCGCAGAAGTCCACGAGGGTCCCACGTTCCCACGTCCATCTTGCGTGGAGAACAGCAGCATCAGCTGATGCTACCGTTCTCTACCAGCTCCAGGAATACAATGACGGAAGGTAGGTATCCTTCCGCACTGTATTCCTCCACCACTGTAAAAAAAAAGTCCCTAGTCTCACTTTATGCCATTGCTGCGTGGGAATTTCCCACGCAGCAATGGCATAAAGTGAGACTAGTAGACTAGGGACTTTTTTTTTTAAAGTGGTGGAGGAATACAGTGCGGAAGGATACCTACCTTCAGTCATTGTATTCCTGGAGCTGGTAGAGAACGGTAGCATCAGCTGATGCTGCTGTTCTCCATGCAAGATGGACGTGGGACCCTCGTGGACTTCTGCGGATCGGGGTAAGTATATTGGTGTTTTTTTATTTTGATATTTATCCCTCAGGTGACAATGGCTTCGGGGATCAAAGTGACAAGTGACGGTGAGTATGTACTCTGTTATATGTACTGTATGTCTATATGTATGTATTGTATGTAGTATATATGTATGTTGCATGCATGTAGTATGTATGTTACATGTAGTATATATAGTATATATGTAGTATGCATGTTGCATGCATGTTGTATATATGTTGTATGTATGTTGCATGCATGTAGTATATATGTATTATGTATGTAGCATGTATGTAGTATGTAGTATGTATGTTACATGTAGTATGTATGTTACATGTAGTATATATGTAGTATGTATATTACATGTAGTATATATGTAGCATGCATGTAGTATATATGTAATATGTATGTAGCATGCATGTATCTATGTTACATGTAGTATATATGTAGTATGCATGTTGTATGTATGTAGCATGTAATTTTTTTTTTTTTTTTACATTCAACACATTAGCCGGTTGATGGGACTACTACTGTCCCATCATTGGCTAATGTGTCAATCACTGTCATGGTAGCAGGCATCGCCCGATGGGACTTGTAGTCCCATCGGACGATGCCTGCACAGACCACCGGCAGGCCGGCACAGACCACCGGAGCCTGCACAGACCACTGGCAGGCCGGCACAGACCCCCCGGCAGGCCGGCACAGACCACCGGAGCCTGCACAGACCCCCCGACAGGCCGGCACAGCCCCGCGAAAGGCCCGTACAGACCCCAGAGAGGCTGTACAAGGCAAAAATAGGGTTTTTCTTATTCCGATACCGGAAGTCCCATAGACTTGAATGGGACTTCCTGTATCGGAATCGGCGATACCCGATATTTTTTTTTTAGATCGGCCGATACCATCCGATCCGATAATTTTAAGTATCGGACGGTATCGCTCAACACTAGTCGTTTCATTTTTGAAACATTGTCCCCCTCTTGTGGCCTTCCAACTTTGAAATTTACTGTTCAATTTTGAATTAATTCATATATGAATTAAATGGAAAAGCAACGATTTATCTGGCGAGTTATTTGAATGTTCGGCCTACGTCCACCTGTCTGACAGACGGTATTTTAGTGGCTTGTAGCAGCAGCAGCTAGGTGCGCTGCTTGCCTGCAGTAAATAGGATGTGTTCCATCCATGGAACACTGTGATAGAAATCATGCCATTCATAGAACACAATGCTTGGATGTGTTCTATTCCTGGAACAATGGGACCACGTGTCACAATGGGACCACGTGTCACAATGGGCAGCCCACAGTCTGTAGCAGCTGCGCAGTAGTAGTCAGCTTCAGTATGCTGAGGGAGCCTCAGCAGACAGGTGGGCGATGCTCGCCAGGGAGATGGAAAAAGAGCTTGCTCACTTCACTCCACGCATCATTTCAGTATCTGCAGTTCCTCTGAGAATGGTGCACTCACTCTCTTAAGCGGTTTCCAAAGACAGATTGAATTGAAATCAGGATACACAAGTAGTGTTTTCAAAGCATGATTTGAATGCTTTTTTTCAAATGTCGTTGCTCTGTAATTAGTTTTTCTTTGTCCAAGTTGTGACACGTGGTCCCATTGTTCCAGGAATAGAACACATCCAAGCAATGTGTTCTATGAATGGCATGATTCCTATCACAGAGTTGCATGGATGGAACACGTCCTATTTACTGCAGGCAAGCAGCGCACCTAGCTGCTGCTGCTTCAAGCCACTAGAATACCGTCTGTCAGACAGGTGGACGTAGGCCGAACGTTCAAATGACTCGCCAGATAAATCGTTGCTTTTCCATTTAATTCATATATGAATTAATTCAAAATTGAACAGTAAATTTCAAAGTTGGAAGGCCACAAGAGGGGGACAATGTTTCAAAAATGAAATGACATATCATTACATGAGGGATGTGGTAGGAATTGAATGCTTGAATTAAGACTGGGGAAGTACTGAGGGGAAGGGGCTGCAGGCCTTGTAGCAGTTGGGTGTGCAGAAATGTAGCTATCCAAAGCCAAACATATTACTGCAGCTTGTCACACCTGTACCTACCAAGCAGCAAAGGCCAAGATAGATCGTTATTTTACTGACAGATTGAATACAGTGCAAAGCCTCCCACATAGAGGTGAAAAAGAGTAGTAGTAGTAGTAGTAGTAGTAGTAGTAGTAGTAGAAGAGTTGGTCAAGTTAAATCAAGGCTAAGGAATTGGAAATGTGCAACTTGGACCAAGAAAAACTAATTACAGAGCAATGACATTTGAAAAAAGCATTGAAATCATGCTTTGAAAACACTGCTTGTGTATCCCGATTTCAATTCAATCTGTCTTTGGAAACCGCTTAAGAGAGTGAGTGCACCATTCTCAGAGGAACTGCAGATACTGAAATGATGCGTGGAGTGAAGTGAGCAAGCTCTTTTTCCATCTCCCTGGTGAGCATCGCCCACCTGTCTGCTGAGGCTCCCTCAGCAAACTGAAGCTGACTACTACTGCGCAGCTGCTACAGACTGTGGGCTGCCCATTGTGACACGTGGTCCCATTGTGACACGTGGTCCCATTGTTTCAGGAATAGAACACATCCAAGCATTGTGTTCTATGATTGGCATGATTCCTATCACAGTGTTCCATGGATGAACACATCCTATTTACTGCAGGCAAGCAGCGCACCTAGCTGCTGCTGCTACAAGCCACTAGAATACCATCTGTCACACAGGTGGACGTAGGCTGAACATTCAAATAACTCGTCAGATAAATCGTTGCTTTTCCATTTAATTCATATATGAATTAATTCAAAATTGAACAGTAAATTTCAAAGTTGGAAGGCCACAAGAGGGGGACAATGTTTCAAAAATGAAACGACATATCATTGCATGAGAGATGTGGTAGGAATTGAATGCTTGAATTAAGACTGGGGAAGTACTGAGGGGAAGGGGCTGCAGGCCTTGTAGCAGGTGGGTGTGCAGAAATGTAGCTATCCAAAGCCAAACACATTACTGCAGCTTGTCACACCTGTACCTACCAAGCAGCAAAGGCCAAGATAGATCGTTATTTTACTGACAGATTGAATACAGTGCAATGCCTCCCATATAGAGGTGAATAAGAGTAGTAGTAGCAGTAGTAGTAGTAGTAGAAGAGTTGGTCAAGTTAAATCAAGGCTAAGAAATTGGAAATGTGCAACTTGGACCAAGAAAAACTAATTACAGAGCAACGACATTTGAAAAAAGCATTCAAATCATGCTTTGAAAACACTACTTGTGTATCCCGATTTCAATTCAATCTGTCTTTGGAAACCGCTTAAGAGTGAGTGCACCATTCTCAGAGGAACTGCAGATACTGAAATGATGCGTGGAGTGAAGTGAGCAAGCTCTTTTTCCATCTCCCTGGCGAGCATCGCCCACCTGTCTGCTGAGGCTCCCTCAGCACATTGAAGCTGACTACTACTGCGCAGCTGCTACAGACTGTGGGCTGCCCATTGTGACACGTGGTCCCATTGTGACACGTGGTCCCATTGTTCCAGGAATAGAACACATCCAAAAGTAAAGTAGTTGCAAACCCATCCTTTTAGAAACATGTTTGGGCTGTTGAGAGGAGTAAAAAAACATCAAAAATTTCAATCCTGCATGATTCTACCAAGAAATGTGAGTGTTCATTCAAACCGCTGGTTTTTGATATTTTGGGCCCTATTGAATAATGAATGTTTTGAATTTTCTCCAAAAGTAAACTAGTTGCAAACTCATCCTTTTAGAAACATGTTTGGGCTGTTGAGCGGAGTAAAAAACCATCAAAAATTTCAATCCTGCATGATTCTACCAAGAAATGTGATTCTTCATTCAAAACCTGATTTTTGCTATTGGGCTCTATTGAATAATGAATCTTTTGAATTTTCTCCAAAAGTAAAGTAGTTGCAACTCATCCTTTTAGAGTCTTGTTTGGACTCATGAGAGGAGTAGAAAAACATCAAAAATTTCAGTCCTGCACGATTCAACCAAGAAATGTGTTCATTCAAACCGCTGGTTTTTGATATTTTGGGCCCTATTAAATAATGAATGTTAAAGAAAATTCAAAACATTCATTATTCAATAGAGCCCAATAGCAAAAATCAGGTTTTGAATGAAGAATCACATTTCTTGGTAGAAACATGCAGGATTTAAATTTTTGATGGTTTTTTACTCCTCTCAACAGCCCAAACAAGTTTCTAAAAGGATGAGTTTGCAACTACTTTGCTTTTGGAGAAAATTCAAAACATTCATTATTCAATAGGGCCCAAAATATCAAAAACCAGCGGTTTGAATGAACACTCACATTTCTTGGTAGAATCGTGCAGGTACTCCTCTCATGAGCCCAAACAAGTTTCTAAAAGGATGAGTTTGCAACCACTTTACTTTTGGAGAAAATTCAAAACATTCATTATTCAATAGAGCCCAATAGCAAAAATCAGCCATTTGAATGAAGAATCACATTTCATGGTAGAATCATGCAGGATTTAAATTTTTGATGGTTTTTTACTCCTCTCAACAGCCCAAACAAGTTTATAAAAGGATGAGTTTGCAACTACTTTACTTTTGGAGAAAATTCAAAACATTCATTATTCAATAGGGCCCAAAATAACAAAAATCAGCGTTTTGAATGAAGAATCACATTTCTTGGTAGAGTCATGCAGGATTGAAATTTTTGATGGTTTTTTACTCCTCTCAACAGCCCAAGCAAGATTCTAAAAGGATGAGTTTGCAACTACTTTACTTTTGGAGAAAATTCAAAACATTCATTATTCAATATGGCCCAAAATATCAAAAACAAGCGGTTTGAATGAACACTCACATTTCTTGGTAGAATCATGCAGGATTGAAATTTTTGATGTTTTTCTACTCCTCTCATGAGCCCAAACAAGTCTCTAAAAGGTTGAGTTTGCGGGGGGTTGTGGCCTGGAGCTCAATGGAGGAGGACGCTTGAGCTCAGAGCTCCCATGAAGCCTATCTACAAAGCGACATAATTGCTTAAGAAGACTCTTATTCATCAGAAGACCTTTGGAATTGGATTCTTATCTTTATTGTGAACATTTTGACACCTCCCTGGAAGAAATCCGCTGTTTACTTAAGGAATTACAGCCTTTAGAAGTGAGTGGTGAGGAGAGAGCCGCTGGTGACTCATCAGGTTTCCCCTGTTCTTAGCCATGGGAGCCGCCATTGTTTACATCAGAGGTGTGAACTGGAGGAGATCCTGTGTGACAGCTGCTGAGCCCCTGATCTGATGCTGAAGGAGCCTCAGTGTTCCTGAGTCGATAGAGGTCCGCTGTCGACGCTGTTGGATACCTTGCTTTGCGCAGCTTGCCGCCGCTCAGCTGCAGAGGAGTAAAGGAGCTGGCGGTGCTGGAGAGCGATGCGGCGGGAGTTGGCAGGCACGAAGCCGCAAGGAAGAGGCTGTCATCAAAGAAAGTAGAGGTGGCTCTGGTCCTTCTTGGGTGCCTCGGCTGAAGCTGTCACTGACTGAGTGTTGCATTGGTGAGTGCGGAGAAGAAGGGGAGCGCCGCGTCTGATTTTAAAACTGTTTGGCGGGAGAGCTGCTGGAGCTTAGCGGCGATCTAGGAGGAGAAGCCCACTGCTGGGGATATCTTTAACAGAAAGAATTTGGAATTGCCCACGCTTTTTCTGTGCTGATCGGAGGTCATTGCCTGGAGACCGGGCTCTGCGCAGCTTGCCGCCGCTCAGCTGCAGAGGAGTAAAGGAGCTGGCGGTGCTGGAGAGTGTCGCGGCGGGAGCTGGCAGGCACGAAGCTGCAAGGAAGAAGCTGTCATCAAAGAGGGTGGAGGTGGATCTGGTCCTTATTGGGTGCCTCGGCTGAGGCTGTCATTGACTGTCACATCGAGTTCGACCCTTTAACACGCTAAGGGGCTTAGAGACGGCTACATTTATACAAGAAGAAGCAGAGGAGATTTAGTGAAATTTGACTTTGGTTTTGGTGGTCACTTGATTACTATCCAACGGTGACCTGAAGGAAGGAGCATCGTTGACCCCTACTACTTGGAGAATATTACACTCGTTGGGTGAGATGGAATCTGTTGCTCTCTGAACTTATTGTTAGTCTCTTGGGGATGGTGAAATCTTAATTATTTGTAAATTGGAATAGGGATAGTAATATAGGGGAGAGTATCTGAATATTGTTATATCAATAAGACTGTTTGTGTATTGCTGAAGTGCATCCTTGAGTTAGATGAGACTTACATGGAGATTGTCTCTTGTGCCTTGTTTTGATGACATATTAAAGCATTAGAAGAAGATATTTAAGGGAATAACTAATCTATACATTCCTAGACGGGAAGATATAGAGCTTATACTGTCTTATTCTGAATCCTACTGATTGTATGCTCTTCTCTTCTCTGTCTATAACATTTAAGGCACCTGAGGTTATATAGGTAGTGTTTGGACAGGAGTGTATGAGGTGCTGTTGTTTTATATAAGCCTACGTTACGGAGGAGAAGACGTCTCTATTGCTTTGTTGAATTATCAAAATTGAAGGGGTTACATTACTACTCTATTTAAGTCTTTATTCTTATCTTAGTTTGCGATTTACAAACCCTGCTGAAACTGTAATAAAGTTCAACTTAATTACAATAATAAAACAGGGGTGGCATATACAGGAACATTTAAGGGTATAGCGCATTTCCTTTACTCTTGTTTCGGTATACTCTAATTATGGCATCTAATTTGAAATCTAAATTGCCTACTAGTAAAAACCAGAAATCTACGAGCGCTTCAAATCAGAAAATTTACACTGAATCTGTTAATCTATTAAGTCCAATTAAATCTAGATCCCCTCTAAAAAGGGAGGAAGCTATCTCATCTAGACACATGCCTCACGGTTTATCTAATAAGGCTACTCAGCAGGACTCGGATCAAAAAATTATATCTTCTGACCCCCGTACTCTATCTTTCACATCTTCTCAAGTTTTTGATAATAAAGGTGCCTCAAAACTTTCTTTTCAGGATGAGGAAAGTAAAATGGATTTATCCAAATCTCATAAGAGAAGAATTCCAGAAGGTGAAACTGTGAGAACAGAGGCAGCAGATTTAGATTCTAATACTTCATCTGATGACTATTCTCCAAATAGTACCCCAGTTAAACAACTCTCTAAAAAAAGGCTGTCCGGAGTCGTCTTCTACTGATTTTCTGACTCCCCATGACTTTGACTTTAAAACCCTGTTGAACTCTGATAGGCGAGTCACTGAGGGTTTGCTTGCTGGCTTCCTCATATCCTTCCAGGAATCCACCAATCAAGCTAATCAATTCATGCATAAATCTATCAATGCAATCAATGCGTCGATTAAAACGGGATTTGATTCTCACAGGAAGGATATGCAGGAGATTAGTGAAAAATTCTCTCAAAGATTTGAACTGAATGAGAAAAGATTGTCAAAGGTTGAAAATAGAACAGATGAGTTAGTAAAGCAAAACTCAGATTTAAAAGCCGAACTTTTATCCGTGAGGTCCAAGTTAACGGACTTAGAGGACCGGAGTAGACGGAACAACGTCAAGATTAGGGGGATACCTGAAAGCGTGATACAGAAAGACCTTTCAGATTACACTAAAGCTACGCTTAAAAAGGCTTTGCCGTCCTTAACTGATTTACAATTGATAATTGATAGGATTCACCGCCTGCCCCGCCCAAAGAATGTACCAATGGATAAGCCGAGGGATACGATACTTCACTTTCACTTTTTTGAAACTAAAGAAATGATACTAAGATATATTAGAGAGAAGGGCTCTCTACCTCCCCCTAATGATCATTTAAAATTCTTCTCTGATTTCTCAAAGTCAACTATGGAAGCTAGAAAATCGTTTAATCAAGCTACTAATGCTCTCAGGGAAATGGGGATTCCATATAAATGGGGCTTTCCAACAAAGTTACTTGTGTCACATAGGGGTAAAATTGTCCCTTTCTTTACTCCAAAGGAAGCTTTAGACTTTATACGCTTTCTAGATGAGGATCCTTCTAACAAAGATACTGGTTGAATAGGGATATATCTCTCATTGGTCTTTGTATTATTTACATTTGACAAAATATCAATGGCTTCATGGGTTCTCGCCACTTTGGCTTTTTTTTTTAAAGTCCCCAAAAAAAGGAGATTATCACGTTCGGTGATTAACTCCAGGAGGACTCTTTAAGTTTGTTTATTTGTTATAGTTTACATAGTTTTTTTTTTTCTCTTTTTTTTTCTTTTTGTTGTTTCATTCGCCTTTTCTAGACATATACATTTTATTGAATTCAGCTAATAAGAGTAAGCAATCCTAAATATATATAAGATAATTTACTCTAATAAAGGAAAGAGATTATCATGAGAATTAAAATCCTCAAAATTTTAATAACACAATGTTAAAGGACTGAACAGTCCCCATAAGCGCTATATAACTTGGAGAGAAATAAGACGGCTTCAAGCGGATGTCTCTTGTTTACAAGAGGTCAAATTAATAAAAGATATACATCCAACCTTTCAGCATAAAGATTTTCCATATATTTTTAAATCCCTCAATAATAATAAAAAAAAGTGCGGTAGTTATAACCATTATAAATACGAATATTCCCTTCCAATTAATTGAAGAACATCCCGACACCCAGGGAAGATTTCACATCCTCATATGCAAGTTAAATTTTAACCTTTGTACAATCGTGAATATATATGCCCCAAATAATGGTCAGATCTCTTTTTTTAATAAATTAATGCAGAAGATTGACGAAGTTAAAAAAGGTGACCTCATGCTAATAGGGGACTTCAATCTAGTTCCCGATAGAGAAATTGACTCATCATCTTCTGCTACTTCTAAATCAGGCCGATCTCTGAAAAATTGGATAAAACAAAATGAGATGTATGACATTTTCAGATGTCTAAATACCACCTCTAGAGAATTTACATATTACTCAGATATATATAAGACATCTTCCAGAATAGACTTATTTCTAACCAATGTCTTTTCTATCACAACATTTAAGAAAATTGAAATTCTTGAGAAGTCTTTTTCCGACCACGCCCCTGTGCTGGCAGTATTTGAATCAGGCCCTCCAGTAGCAAACACTTTTCTTTGGAAGGTTAATCCTACCCTACTACGTACCCCAAAGTATAGAAATATAATTACCGAAACTATTGATAATTATTTTAAAGAAAACTCTTCAGATAGTATTGATCCCTTTACATTATGGAACGCCCACAAGGCGGTCTTGAGAGGATGTCTCATCCAACTCTCCACGAGATACAAAAAAGAAAAAAGACAAAAAATTGCTGACCTCCAGAACCAAATTGCTTCAAAAGAAAAGCAACAAAATTCCCTGTCTGCTCCATCCCATATTATCCATCTTGATATCCTGAAATTGAGACACGAGTTAAGATCCGAAATTATTTCCGAGTACGATTCCATTGTTAGAGCATCAAAATATAATCTGTATGCTTCAATTAACAAACCCACCAAATATATGACAAGTAAACTTAAACAAGCTCGCGTAAGTAGAAGGATTGTTAAAATCAAATCCCCTTCAGGAGAAATGAAACAACACCCCTCTGATATTACCGAAATATTTGCGGATTATTTCGAAACCCTCTATAATCTTAAAAAAGATGCCTTAGTTCATACTCCTAATCAAAAAGAGATTGACCTTTTTCTTTCTAAATTGACCCTTCCCCAACTAGATAATTTGGACCTAACGCTTTTAAATCAACCGTTTACTGTAGAAGAAATTGCCAAAACGATTGACAAACTTAAACTTAACAAATCCCCTGGCCCAGATGGGTTCACAAACGAATATCTAAAGTTTTTCTCCAACATTTTATCCCCGCACCTAAAATCTCTTTTTGACCACGCTTCTAGTATTGGATCGTTCCCCAAAGAAATGACGGAGGCAACTATCATTTTGATCCCCAAAGACATTAGAAACCCAGAAGAAGTTAAAAATTATCGTCCAATCTCTTTAATTAACACTGATATTAAAGTATATTCGAAAATTTTAGCGGATCGATTAAAGAATCTTTTACCTGATCTTGATAAAAATGATCAAGTAGGGTTTGTCTCCGGAAGACAAGTAACAGACGGTACCAGAAGAATCTTGAACTTGTTTAACATAGCTAGCTCTAATAATCTCCCTTCACTATTTATCTCGTTGGATGCCCAAAAAGCTTTTGATAGGGTGAATTGGGATTATCTTAAAGCTACTTTACTAAAGTTTGGTTTTGACAATCGCTTTATAACATCTATATTTGCACTATACTCTAATACTAATGCTAAAACCTATACTAATAATCACCTTTCTAGGAACTTCAACATCACTAATGGAACAAGACAGGGCTGCCCCCTTTCGCCCCTTTTATTTGCCTTGGCAGTCGAGCCCTTGGCGGAAATGATCAGACAATGTACTGATATTTCGGGTTTTAAAACAAAAAATTATCATCACAAGTTAACCTTATTTGCTGACGACCTTATGTTATCAGTCACTGATCCGGCTAATTCACTTAACGCTTTAATCACCATTTTAGATGAGTTCTCTAAGGTCTCATATTTTAAAATAAATCCCCAAAAATCTAAAATAATACATTTTAATTTACGTCCCTCTGAAATTGAAACCTTTAAAGAATTATCTGAATTTTACTGGGAAGATTTTGAACTAGAATACTTGGGGATAATTTTCCCTAAAGATTTGAAACTCATTGTTTCTAAGAATATGGAACATCTCAGTAAGAAAATCTTAAAAGACCTTTCTGGTTATAATAATTGCGATCTATCCCTGATGGGAAGAACCTTGGTGATAAAAACATATATTTTACCTAAAATTCTTTTTGTACTTAGGAATTTACCTCTTACGATTCCCACTTCCCTTTTATTTAAAATCCAAAAAGCAATTAACCTTTTTATCTGGAAAGGGAAGAAACCTAGAGTTGCTACTGAAATTTTATATAAGAAAAAGAGTAATGGAGGCCTTGCACTCCCCAATATTCAAATCTATTTTCAAGCTTCTCTTATTCTTCAGAGTCAACAGTGGTTTTCTACGAAAACACTTCCCGCTTGGTTGGACCTTGAGCTAGAACATTATGGGACTAGTTCAATATCAGATTTTTTCTTTAAAGATCT
The DNA here is from genome assembly GCF_039654945.1 of Dendrobates tinctorius. Lineage (NCBI taxonomy): Eukaryota > Metazoa > Chordata > Amphibia > Anura > Dendrobatidae > Dendrobates > Dendrobates tinctorius. The sequence goes on from NW_027361820.1 coordinate 616,406, forward strand.
GCTATCTCCTTCGATCATTACTTATCAACATCCTGTTGTAAATTCTATACTGACTATGTGGAGGAGTTTCACAAAATTAAAGAAAGGCGACGACAGGAAAAGCATTTTGAAAAAATTCCCATTAAAATTATTATCAAAAATATATAAATGTCCAGTTCCAGAGGAGTGGTGCAGCTTTAAAATTAATACGGTAGGGGATTTATGGGACGGACAAAATTTTTTACCCTTTAATGAAATTAAAAATAAATTTCATGTCCCGTCTACACATTGCACCTCTTATCTACTTCTGAAAGATCTTCTGCGGAAATTTTTGACTAGTAGAGCTTTGAATTCGGATATTGTGGCCTCCATGTTTGCAAATGTTGCTCTTAAGTCGACTTGGAGTCTTAAAAACATATATTCCCACCCTAATGACAACACCGAACTCTTTAAAAATGTATACATTCAAAGATGGGAAAGGGATTTTAACATAAAATTTGATGAAGACCAATGGGGGAAGGCCATAAAGTTTTCAAATGCATCTACTATTTCTGCGACTTTACAGGAGTCTTTCTTTAAAACTTTAATTAGATGGCATTACACTCCGATTAGGTTAGCTCATATAGATAATAAATACTCCCCTCTATGCTGGAGGAATTGTGGTTTACCAGGTAACCTGTACCACATTTTCTGGAGCTGTCCTAAATTGAAGAGATTGTGGAAAGAAGTTACGAATCATATAAATACTCTCTCTGACAACGCAGTGAAGGTCACCCCACAAATGGCATTACTTTCTTTGGGCACTGAAGAAATAAATCCTGTTATTCGATTTGTAATGATACATACTTTTTTGGTGACCAAAAACGCTATAGCTTTCTGGTGGCTTAAAACTGATTTACCTTCTTTTGCTGATATTTTAGGTAAATTATGGACTCATAATTCTATGTAGAAAAGATTTGCCTTTATTAATGGTACTCTCCATAAATATCACACTAAATGGGATGTTTGGAATTTGAAATTTTCTTAATTTATGTTATCTAACACTCTACTGTAAACTCAATATGACAATGTTGGTTCCTTTTTTGAGAGGATTGCATTCAAGCGATGTATTATATTTGTTTCTTATGTACACTACTTGTATTAAACAATTTTATTTAATGTGTGATGTAACACGTAGAGTAGAGTTCTCTACTTTTTACTTTGTCCATTTACCCTTTCCCTCTATACTTGAAACTTTAATAAAAATATTTAAACAAAAAAGCATGAGTTTGCAACTACTTTACTTTTGGAGAAAATTCAAAACATTCATTATTCAATAGGGCCCAAAATATCAAAAACCAGCGGTTTGAATGAACACTCACATTTCTTGGTAGAATCATGCAGGATTGAAATTTTTGATCTTTTTTTACTCCTCTCAACAGCCCAAACAAGTTTCTAAAAGGATGAGTTTGCAACTACTTTACTTTTGGAGAAAATTCAAAACATTCATTATTCAATAGGGCCCAAAATATCAAAAACCAGCGGTTTGAATGAACACTCACATTTCTTGGTAGAATCATGCAGGATTGAAATTTTTGATCTTTTTTTACTCCACTCACCAGCCCAAACAAGTTTCTAAAAGGATGAGTTTGCAACTACTTTACTTTTGGAGAAAATTCAAAACATTCATTATTCAATAGATCCCAATAGCAAAAACCAGCGTTTTGAATGAAGAATCACATTTCTTGGTAGAATCATGCAGGATTGAAATTTTTGATGGTTTTATACTCCTCTCAACAGCCCAAACAAGTTTCTAAAAGGTTTCAAAAATGAAACGACATATCATTGCATGAGGGATGTGGTAGGAATTGAATGCTTGAATTAAGACTGGGGAAGTACTGAGGGGAAGGGGCTGCAGGCCTTGTAGCAGGTGGGTGTGCAGAAATGTAGCTATCCAAAGCCAAACACATTACTGCAGCTTGTCACACCTGTACCTACCAAGCAGCAAAGGTCAAGATAGATCGTTATTTTACTGACAGATTGAATACAGTGCAATGCCTCCCATATAGAGGTGAATAAGAGTAGTAGTAGTAGAAGAGTTGGTCAAGTTAAATCAAGGCTAAGGAATTGGAAATGTGCAACTTGGACCAAGAAAAACTAATTACAGAGCAACGACATTTGAAAAAAGCATTCAAATCATGCTTTGAAAACACTACTTGTGTATCCCGATTTCAATTCAATCTGTCTTTGGAAACCGCTTAGGCTACTTTCACACATCAGGTTTTCGGCGTCAGGCGCGATCCGGCGTTGTGCCGGCGTTGTGCCGGATTTGCCGGATCCGGCAAATGTTTTGTAAAACCTGATGTGCCGGATCCGGTTTTCTGCCGGATCCGTCTTGTTCTTGACAGACAAAACGGGATTGGCTACTGGAAAACTATATATAGCATGTTCCTACAGCCCTTCTTTGACAGGTTGTAGAGAAGAAAGTGCAGGTTGGAGAGAAGAGCAAGTTACTGGCGAAGATGGATGTTGTCATTGGAAATATTACCACTAGAAGTTCTGTGACGGTTTCAGTAATGAGGGACAATTTTGCACTATACTTTGTCACCTCAAGGCAGAGTACACTGGCAGGATGACAGAGTGTGAAAGATTTGTGCCCTAACCAAACTTGTGTACCTTCTGGACCAACAGTATATACCTTTGCCAACCAAAGTTGGCTATCTTGTCATGGTCTTACTATTTTTAGCTTTAGGCCACAGGTGTGTACCTGGTTGTGTTTTATGCAAAGTATTTCACCTTTTAACAAAAGTTGTGTACATTGTTAGGAAATCACCAACAATAAACACAACTTTTTAGGTGAAATACTTTGCTTCAAACACAACCAGGAACACAACTGTGGCAAAAAGCTAAAATTTACCCACATTTATATACCTGGTTTTGAATACCTTTTTACCTTTGAAATACCCTGTATTTAACCTTTTTTTTAAACATAGTTCGCCGCAGAAAGAAATGACAGACAACCATTGTGAAACGATAATTTAACTTTTATTTAAAATTTATTTTTTTTGTAAAATGTTTTTATTAAAAAAGTTTTTTGCACTTTAAAGGTTTTAAACCCAATGGGCATTTTTATTAAACACACATTACAAATCTGTGTAGTGTGGGGTGGAAATACTGCTGGAGGGGCTGCGGGACACTTCGACACTGGGTGTGTGGAGAGAGGACTGGGATCGTGGTGGGGAAGGAACAGTTAGAGGTGAAGGTGTGGAAAAAGCTACAGAATGGGTGGACATGTGGGAGGCAGAAGAGGTGGTGGGCGGTGGAGTGGAGGGTTGGGCAGGAAATGTAGGAGCAGATGATGTTGATGGAAAGTTGTATGGGGAAGGAGTTTGGTACGGGGAAGGAGTTTGGTACGGGGAAGGAGTTTGGTACTGGGGAGGTTGCTGGTACTGGTGAGGTTGCAGGTATGTAATAGGAGGGGGAGGATGGAAAGTGGCTGGAGGGGGTGCAGGTGGAGGAACTACAGTGGTGGGAGGTGGAGGTTGGGAGGTAACCTGCTGTAGAGCACCGTGGCACGAATGCATTACATGCATCTGCTGGGTAGGAGATAGTGTTGCCATGCGCTCCACAACAGACCTGAAAAAGGTGTGGTTTGGCGAAGATCTTGCTTCTGAATGCATGGTTTGCAGAAGTGTCTTCACCTCCAGAATGCTGGAGTTGATCTGCTGAAAGCCTGCGGAGATTTGCTCTGACAAGACTTTTAGACAGTTCTGGAAAGATGCATTCAGATGCAAGAACTCTTGCGCATAACTCTTTTCCTGACCCCTCTGCCGCTGTCGCCCAGTACCCGCAGGTGTACTAGAGGTGGCAGGGGCAGAAGGGTGGGGTAAAGGGAAAGCGATCTCCTCACCAGCAGCTTCATGTAATGTAGGCGGCCACGATGCTCCTGTGCTGGTGGATGGGACAGATGGGTCGAATGTGTGGGAAGGTGCAGATGTACCGGGGCGGTCGAAGTGTCCCTCGGTGCCGGTCTCCTCAGGGATCGCCTCAGAAGGGTCCAATCGTGCAGGCTCCCTAGTGCTGCTCACCGTGCTGTGGAATAAAGAGAAAAAAAAACAATTAAAATACTGACATGGTATGGCCCTGGCTGAAAAAAAAAAGTTACATCTAACATTTTTTTTCACATGTGGTGTGTAATATTTACCTTCTAGCGACCATTGTTTCCCGGAGGAACGACAGGGCTTGTGCGTACTTGTACTTGCTCCTGCGTCCTCCAGATCCACTCGGGGCTCGCATCTCTTTACTGAACTCCTTCTTGAAACGATCCCTCACAGACCGCCACCGATTCACAATTCTGTTCCCTGAAACGAGAAAGGAGTGGTTAGTATACAACATCAGTGTTTCACAAACTCCAGTCCTCATGGTCCCCAGGGGTCATGTTTTCAGGATTTCCATAGTAAATAGAAATCCTGAACACATGATCCGTGGGGACCACGAGGACTGGAGTTCGGGAAACACTGGTTTACATCAAGCAACCGGTACTGTATATACTTACGCTCTTTAATCTGGGCCCGAACATCGAGGTCCTCCCAGCGGCCCACAAGGAGCGAACAGATTTCCTCCCAGAGTCGTCGGGTAACGATAAGGTCAGCGTGGCGGCGGTCAGCCATATTCCAGAGCGGCTCCCTTTCTCTGACGAGATCGATGAGGTGGTCCACATAGAGTCCTCCATCCTCACCGTCAGAGTCGGGAGCACGCTGTGAAGGCTGTTAAAGAAAAAGACAAAAATAACATAATTAGCCTCCACAAAAGAAATGAAATAAAAAGTGCAAAAAAAACAAAGCAAAAATATTTATACTTACACGCTGGTGACCGCCGCGTTGCTGTCGCCGACGACCCTGGGAGGCACTGCGAGGACCTCTTGGCCGAGCACCAGATTGGGAAGACTAGAGAAGAAAACAAAAAATGTTAGGTCTTTTTTTTGTCTGGAACAATGAGACCACGTGTCACAATGGGACCACGTGTCACAATGCGCAGCCCACAGTCTGTAGCAGCTGCGCAGTAGTAATCAGCTTCAGTCTGCTGAGGGAGCCTCAGCAGACAGGTGGGCGATGCTCGCCAGGGAGATGGAAAAAGAGCTTGCTCACTTCACTCCACGCATCATTTCAGTATCTGCAGTTCCTCTGAGAATGGTGCACTCACTCTCTTAAGCGGTTTCCAAAGACAGATTGAATTGAAATTGGGATACACAAGTAGTGTTTTCAAAGCATGATTTGAATGCTTTTTTCAAATGTCGTTGCTCTGTAATTAGTTTTTCTTGTCCAAGTTGCACATTTCCAATTCCTTAGCCTTGATTTAACTTGACCAACTCTACTACTACTACTACTACTACTACTACTACTACTACTACTACTACTACTACTACTCTTATTCATCTCTATATGGGAGGCATTGCACTGTATTCAATCTGTCAGTAAAATAAGATTAGCTAAAATCAGATTAGCTAAAGCTGAAAATGAATTGAGGCTTGCAAGAGATGTCAAAAGCAATAATAAAGGATTTTGGGGATATGTCAAAAGTAAAAGAAAAGTCAAAGATGCTATAGGATTTTTACAGGATGAAAATGATGAAATGGTAAGACAGGATGTTGAGAAGGCTGAACTTTTAAATTCCTATTTTGCATCTGTTTTCTCTCAGAAAGGAAATGTAACTTCAACTGTTATTCACTGTCCTATTAAGGGAATAGAAGAATCCAGGATATTTATAAACAGAAAGATAGTGAGGAAACACTTAGCTAACCTAAATGAATTCAAGTCTCCAGGTCCAGATGAATTACACCCCAGAGTACTGAAGGAGATAGCAGAAGAAATTTTTGAGCCCCTCTCCATAATCTTTGAAAATTCTTGGAGAACAGGAGAAGTGCCAGAAGACTGGAGAAGAGCAAATGTTGTTCCTATCTTCAAAAAGGGGAAGAAAGTGGACCCAGGCAACTATAGGCCGGTGAGTCTGACTTCTATACCAGGAAAGATCTTTGAACAAATTATTAAACAACATGTATGTCAGTACCTGGATAAGAATGAAGTGATTAAACAGAGTCAGCATGGGTTTGTAACTAATAAGTCATGTCAGACTAACTTAATTTCCTTCTATGACGGTATCACTGATTGGGTGGAACAAGGAAATGCTGTAGATATAGTATATCTTGACTTCAGCAAAGCATTTGACAAAGTCTCTCATACAATCCTTATTGAAAAAATGACTAAGTATGGAATGGACAAGGCAACTGTTAGGTGGATTCATAACTGGCTTAGTGATCGGACACAAAGAGTGGTCGTAAATGGCTGCACATCCAGTTGGAAGAATGTCTCAAGTGGGGTACCACAGGGCTCTGTCCTGGGCCCTGTATTGTTCAACATCTTTATCAACGATTTAGATGAAGGAATTGAGGGTAAACTGATTAAATTTGCGGATGACACAAAGCTAGGAGGGATAGCTAATACTAGAGAAGAGAGAGAGGATTCAAAAAGATTTAAATAAACTGGAGAAGTGGGCAGCAACTAACAGAATGGTTTTTAACAGGGAGAAATGCAAAGTACTACATCTGGGCAATAAAAATGAAAAAAGCATATATAGAATGGGAGGAATAGGGCTAAGTGACAGCACATGTGAAAAAGACTTGGGTATACTAATAGATCACAGACTGAATATGAGTCAACAGTGTGATGCAGCAGCAAAAAAGGCAAATGCAATTCTAGGATGTATTAACAGAAGCATACAGTCTAGATCACGTGAAGTCATTATTTCCCTCTACTCCTCTTTGGTCAGACCTCATCTGGAATATTGTGTCCAGTTTTGGGCACCACATTTTAAAAAAGACATCAACAAACTGGAGCAAGTTCAGAAAAGAGCGACCAGAATGGTGACCGGTCTGCAAACCCTGTCTTTTGAGGAAAGGTTGCAGGATTTGGGAATGTTTAGTTTGCAAAAGAGAAGACTGAGAGGAGACTTAATAGCTGTCTACAAATATCTAAAGGGCTGTCACATTGTAGAAGGATCAACTTTATTCTCATTTGCACAAGGAAAGACTAGAAGCAATGGGATGAAACTGAATGGGAGGAGACACAGATTAGATATTAGAAAAAAACTTTTTGACAGTGTGATCAATGAGTGGAACAAGCTGCCACGAGAAGTGGTGAGTTCTCCTTCAATGGAAGTCTTCAAACAGAGGCTGGACAGACATCTGACTGGGATGATTTAGCGAATCCTGCTTTGAGCAGGGGGTTGGACCAGATGGCCCAGGAGGTCCCTTCCAACTCTACGATTCTATGATAACGATCTATCTTGGCCTTTGCTGCTTGGTAGGTACAGGTGTGACAAGCTGCAGTAATGTGTTTGGCTTTGAATAGCTACATTTCTGCACACCCACCTGCTACAAGGCCTGCAGCCCCTTCCCCTCAGTACTTCCCCAGTCTTAATTCAAGCATTCAATTCCTACCACATCCCTCATGCAATGATATGTCGTTTCATTTTTGAAACATTGTCCCCCTCTTGTGGCCTTCCAACTTTGAAATTTACTGTTCAATTTTGAATTAATTCATATATGAATTAAATGGAAAAGCAACGATTTATCTAGCGAGTCATTTGAATGTTCGGCCTACGTCCACCTGTCTGACAGACGGTATTCTAGTGGCTTGAAGCAGCAGCAGCTAGGTGCGCTGCTTGCCTGCAGTAAATAGGACGTGTTCCATCCATGCAACTCTGTGATAGGAATCATGCCATTCATAGAACACAATGCTTGGATGTGTTCTATTCCTGGAACAATGGGACCACGTGTCACAACTTGGACAAAGAAAAACTAATTACAGAGCAACGACATTTGAAAAAAAGCATTCAAATCATGCTTTGAAAACACTACTTGTGTATCCCGATTTCAATTCAATCTGTCTTTGGAAACCGCTTAAGAGAGTGAGTGCACCATTCTCAGAGGAACTGCAGATACTGAAATGATGCGTGGAGTGAAGTGAGCAAGCTCTTTTTCCATCTCCCTGGCGAGCATCGCCCACCTGTCTGCTGAGGCTCCCTCAGCATACTGAAGCTGGCTACTACTGCGCAGCTGCTACAGACTGTGGGCTGCCCATTGTGACACGTGGTCACATTGTGACACGTGGTCCCATTGTTCCAGGAATAGAACACATCCAAGCATGTCATCCAATGACACAAGTTCTATGAATGGCATGATTCCTATCACAGTGTTCCATGGATGGAACACATCCTATTTACTGCAGGCAAGCAGGGCACCTAGCTGCTGCTGCTGCTGCTGCTACAAGCCACTAGAATACCATCTGTCAGACAGGTGGACGTAGGCCGAACATTCAAATAACTCGCCAGATAAATCGTTGCTTTTCCATTTAATTCATACATGAATTAATTCAAAATTGAACAGTAAATTTCAAAGTTGGAAGGCCACAAGATGGGGACAATGTTTCAAAAATGAAATGACATATCATTGCATGAGGGATGTGGTAGGAATTGAATGCTTGAATTAAGACTGGGGAAGTACTGAGGGGAAGGGGCTGCAGGCCTTGTAGCAGGTGGGTGTGCAGAAATGTAGCTATCCAAAGCCAAACACATTACTGCAGCTTGTCACACCTGAGCCTACCAAGCAGCAAAGGCCAAGATAGATTGTTATTTTACTGACAGATTGAATACAGTGCAATGCCTCCCATATAGAGGTGAATAAGAGTAGTAGTAGTAGTAGAAGAGTTGGTCAAGTTAAACCAAGGCTAAGGAATTGGAAATGTGCAACTTGGACCAAGAAAAACTAATTACAGAGCAACGACATTTGAAAAAAGCATTCAAATCATGCTTTGAAAACACTACTTGTGTATCCCGATTTCAATTCAATCTGTCTTTGGAAACTGCTTAAGAGAGTGAGTGCACCATTCTCAGAGGAACTGCAGATACTGAAATGATGCGTGGAGTGAAGTGAGCAAGCTCTTTTTCCATCTCCTTGGCGAGCATCGCCCACCTGTCTGCTGAGGTTCCCTCAGCAGACTGAAGCTGACTACTACTGCGCAGCAGCTACAGACTGTGGGCTGCCCATTGTGACATGTGGTCCCATTGTGACACGTGGTCCCATTGTTCCAGGAATAGAACACATCCAAGCATTGTGTTGTATGAATGGCATGATTCCTATCAGTGTTCCATGGATGGAACACATCCTATTTACTGCAGGCAAGCAGCGCACCTAGCAGCTGCTGCTGCTGCTACAAGCCACTAGAATACAGTCTGTCAGACAGGTGGACGTAGGGCGAACATTCAAATAACTCGCCAGATAAATCGTTGCTTTTCCATTTAATTCATATATGAATTAATTCAAAATTGAACAGTAAATTTCAAAGTTGGAAGGCCACAAGAGGGGGACAATGTTTCAAAAATGAAACGACTAGTGTTGAGCGATACCGTCAGATACTTAAAAATATCGGATCGGATGGTATCGGCCGATCTAAAAAAAATATCGGGTATCGCCGATTCCGATACAGGAAGTCCCATTCAAGTCTATGGGACTTCCGGTATCGGAATAAGAAAAACCCTATTTTTGCCTTGTACAGCCTCTCTGGGGTCTGTACGGGCCTTTCGGGGGGGCTGTGCCGGCCTGTCGGGGGGTCTGTGCAGGCTCCGGTGGTCTGTGCCGGCCTGCTGGGGGGTCTGTGCAGGCTCCAGTGGTCTGTGCAGGCATCGTCCGATGGGACAGTGATTGACACATTAGCCAATGATGGGACAGTAGTAGTCCCATCAACCGGCTAATGTGTTGAATGTAAAAAAAAAAAAAAAAAAAAAAAAAATTACATGCTACATACATGCTACATACATACAACATGCATACTACATATATACTACATGTAACATACATACTACATATATACTACATGTAACATACATACTACATACATGCTACACTCGCTGCCACGAGAAGTGGTGAGTTCTCCTTCAATGGAAGTCTTCAAACAGAGGCTGGACAGACATCTGACTGGGATGATTTAGCGAATCCTGCTTTGAGCAGGGGGTTGGACCAGATGGCCCAGGAGGTCCCTTCCAACTCTACGATTCTATGATTCTATGATTCTACATACTACATGCATGCTACATGCATGCTACATACTACATACATGCTACATACATACTACATACATAATACATATATACTACATGCATGCAACATACATACAACATATATACAACATGCATGCAACATGCATGCTACATATATACTATATATACTACATGTAACATACATACTACATATATACTACATGCATGCAACATACATATATACTACATACAATACATACATATAGACATACAGTACATATAACAGAGTACATACTCACCGTCACTTGTCACTTTGATCCCCGAAGCCATTGTCACCTGAGGGATAAATATCAAAATTAAAAAACACCAATATACTTACCCCGATCCGCAGAAGTCCACGAGGGTCCCACGTCCATCTTGCATGGAGAACAGCAGCATCAGCTGATGCTACCGTTCTCTACCAGCTCCAGGAATACAATGACGGAAGGTAGGTATCCTTCCGCACTGTATTCCTCCACCACTTTAAAAAAAAAAGGTCCCTAGTCTCCTAGTCTCACTTTATGCCATTGCTGCGTGGGAAATTCCCACGCAGCAATGGCATAAAGTGAGACTAGGGACTTTTTTTTTTTTTTACACAAGTTCATTGTATTCCTGGAGCTGGTAGAGAACGGTAGCATCAGCTGATGCTGCTGTTCTCCACGCAAGATGGACGTGGGACCCTCGTGGACTTCTGCGGATCGGGGTAAGTATATTGGTGTATTTTTATTTTGATATTTATTCCTTAGACGACAATGGCTTCGGGGATCAAAGTGACAAGTGACGGTAAGTATGTACTCTATGTTATATGTACTATATGTCTATATGTATGTATTGTATGTAGTATATATGTATGTTGCATGCATGTAGTGCATGTATGTAGTATGTATGTTACATGTAGTGTATATAGTATATATGTAGTATGCATGTTGCATGCATGTAGCATGAATGTAGCATGAATGTAGCATGTATGTAGTATGTATGTTACATGTAGTATATATAGTATATATGTAGTATGCATGTTGCATGCATGTAACATAGTAACATAGTTATTAAGGGTGAAGGGACACTTTAAGTCCATCTAGTTCAACCCATATCCTATCCTATCTTGCCCTAACATGTTGATCCAGAGGAAGGCAAAAAAAAACCCATGTGGCAACAAGTAAGCTTCACATTGGGGAAAAAAATTCCTTCCTGACTCCACATACGGCAATCAGACTTGCTCCCTGGATCAACGCAATATTAAGGAAACTAGTGTATATACCCTGTAATATTATACTTTTCAATCAAGGCATCCAGTCCATTCTTAAATTTTAGTAGGGAATCACTCATTACAACATCATATGGCAGAGAGTTCCATAGTCTCACTGCTCTTACAGTAAAGAATCCGCATCTGTGAGTATGCTTAAACCTTCTTTCCTCCAGACGTAGAAGATGCCCCCTTGTCCCCGTCACAGGTCTAAGAGTAAAAAGATCATTAGAAAGCTCTTGGTATTGTCCCCGCATATATTTATACATTGTAATAAGATCACCCCTAAGCCTTCGATTCTCCAAACTAAATAACCCCAAATGTAATAACCTGTCTTGGTATTGCAGACCCGCTAGTTCCCTAATAACCTTGGTCGCTCTTCTCTGCACCCGCTCCAGTTCAGCTATGTCTTTCTTATATACCGGAGACCAGAACTGTACACAGTATTCTAAGTGTGGTCGCACTAGTGACTTATATAGAGGTAAAATTATGTTCTCCTCATGAGCATCTATGCCTCTTTTAATGCATCCCATTATTTTATTTGCCTTTGCAGCAGCTGCCTGACACTGGCCGCTAAATGTGAGTTTGTCGTCCACCCATACACCCAGGTCTTTTTCAGTGATTGTTTTGCCCAGAGTTTTGCAATTAAGCACATAATTATACATCTTGCTCGTTCTACCCAAGTGCATGACCTTACATTTATCCCCATTAAAGCTCATTTGCCATTTAATCATAGAATCTTAGAGTTGGAAGGGACCTCCTGGGCCATCTGGTCCAACCCCCTGCTCAAAGCAGGATTCGCTAAATCATCCCAGTCAGATGTCTGTCCAGCCTCTGTTTGAAGACTTCCATTGAAGGAGAACTCGCCACTTCTCGTGGCAGAGTGATCAATGAGTGGAACAGGCTAACTGTCAAAAAGTTTTTTCTAATATCTAATCTGTGTCTCCTCCCATTCAGTTTCATCCCATTGCTTCTAGTCTTTCCTTGTGCAAATGAGAATAAAGATGATCCTTCTACAATGTGACAGCCCTTTAGATATTTGTAGACAGCTATTAAGTCTCCTCTCAGTCTTCTCTTTTGCAAACTAAACATTCCCAAATCCTGCAACCTTTCCTCATAAGACAGGGTTTGCAGACCGGTCACCATTCTGGTCGCTCTTTTCTGAACTTGCTCCAGTTTGTTGATGTCTTTTTTAAAATGTGGTGCCCAAAACTGGACACAATATTCCAGATGAGGTCTGACCAAAGAGGAGTAAAGGGAAATAATGACTTCACGTGATCTAGACTGTATGCTTCTGTTAATACATCCTAGAATTGCATTTGCCTTTTTTGCTGCTGCATCACACTGTTGACTCATATTCAGTCTGTTATCTATTAGTATACCCAAGTCTTTTTCACATGTGCTGTCACTTAGCCCTATTCCTCCCATTCTATATATGCTTTTTTTCATTTTTATTGCCCAGATGTAGTACTTTGCATTTCTCCCTGTTAAAAACCATTCTGTTAGTTGCTGCCCACTGCTCCAGTTTATTTAAATCTTTTTGAATCCTCTCTCTCTCTTCTCTAGTATTAGCTATCCCTCCTAGCTTTGTGTCATCAGCAAATTTAATCAGTTTACCCTCAATTCCTTCATCTAAATCGTTGATAAAGATGTTGAACAATACAGGGCCCAGGACAGAGCCCTGTGGTACCCCACTTGAGACATTCTTCCAACTGGATGTGCAGCCATTTACAACCACTCTTTGTGTCCGATCACTAAGCCAGTTATGAATCCACCTAACAGTTGCCTTGTCCATTCCATACTTAGTCATTTTTTCAATAAGGATTGTATGAGAGACTTTGTCAAATGCTTTGCTGAAGTCAAGATATACTATATCTACAGCATTTCCTTGATCCACCCAATCAGTGATACCATCATAGAAGGAAATTAAGTTAGTCTGACATGACTTATTAGTTACAAACCCATGCTGACTCTGTTTAATCACTTCATTCTTATCCAGGTACTGACATACATGTTGTTTAATAATTTGTTCAAAGATCTTTCCTGGTATAGAAGTCAGACTCACCGGCCTATAGTTGCCTGGGTCCACCTTCTTCCCCTTTTTGAAGATAGGAACAACATTTGCTCTTCTCCAGTCTTCTGGCACTTCTCCTGTTCTCCAAGAATTTTCAAAGATTATGGAGAGGGGTTCGAAAATTTCTTCTGCTATCTCCTTCAGTACTCTGGGGTGTAATTCATCTGGACCTGGAGACTTGAATTCATTTAGGTTAGCTAAGTGTTTCCTCACTATCTTTCTGTTTATAGATATCCTGGATTCTTCTATTCCCTTAATAGGACAGTGAATAACAGTTGATGTTACATTTCCTTTCTGAGAGAAAACAGATGCAAAATAGGAATTTAAAAGTTCAGCCTTCTCAACATCCTGTCTTACCATTTCATCATTTTCATCCTGTAAAAATCCTATAGCATCTTTGACTTTTCTTTTACTTTTGACATATCCACAAAATCCTTTATTATTGCTTTTGACATCTCTTGCAAGCCTCAATTCATTTTCAGCTTTAGATAATCTGATTTGTGCCCTGCAGGTTCTGCAGACAGCATTATATTCTTCTTTAGATATGCCTCCCTCTTTCCATTTTATAAACATTTTTTTCTTCCTTTTTAGCATGTGCTTAAGTTCTGTGTTCATCCATTCTGGTTTCCTTAAATGCTTCCTATTCTTCCCTCTTTTCGGAATTGTTAACAACTGTGCTTTGAGAATTTCATTTTTCAAGATTTCCCATCCTTCCTGGACATTTTTGTCTTTAAGGATATCCAGCCATTGGATCCCTCCAATTCTCTCTCTGAATCCTTTAAAATCTGCCTTTCTGAAATCCAACCTTGATGTCTGAGTCTTCACAGGTCTTCCGCCTCTAGTTATCCAAAATTCTAAAATAGCATGGTCGCTACCTCCTAGGGTCCCAGCCACTTTTACCTCCTCAACCATTTCCTCCCTGTTTATAAGGATTAGATCCAAGGTAGCAGTTCCTCTTGTTTTCTCCCTTACCTTTTGGAAGATAAAGTTGTCAGCAAGAGAGGATAAGAATTTCCTTGACCTGTTAGTTTTGCCTGAGAGAGATTCCCAACAAATGTCTGGATAGTTGAAATCTCCCATGACAACTATGTCATATTTTTTGGAGAACTTGGCCATTTGATGCATAAAGAGTTCATCCATATCTTCAGCTTGCACAGGCGGCCTGTAGTAAATGCCTACAATGGTGTCCTTTCCATTGTTCTGTCCTTGTATTCTTACCCAAACAGTTTCCACAGAACTCCCAGTCTCTGAAGCTTCAATCTCTGTGCAGATATACGCGTTTCTAACATACAATGCGACACCCCCTCCTCGTTTATCAAGTCTGCTTCTTGCAAATAAGTTGTATCCTTCTAGTCTTGTATTCCAATCATGTGTATTGTCCCACCAAGTTTCAGTGATTCCAATGACATCATATTTCTTTTCCTGTGTTAGTAGTTCCAATTCTCCTTGTTTGTTGCCCATGCTTTGTGCATTAGTATAGAAACATTTTAGTTTGTGATTGGTTTCTCTTTCTCCAATGTTTTTATTAATTAGATTCTTTCGTCTTTGTTCTTCCTTTCCACTTCTAATAGCAGAGTTCTCAATAGCATTTGTCAGGTGTATGGCTTTTTCTGGTCTTTTGCTTCCCTTCCCATGTTGTTCTAGTTTAAAGCTCTCCTTACAAGTGTAGCAAGGCGACTTCCAAATATTTATCAGCCCAAGCTTCTAGTTTACATAAATCCTCCTGTAATATAAAATTGTCCTCCTCTGTATTGATTACCCTGCAGAGTTTAGTGTCATCTGCAAATATTGAAATTCTACTCTCTATGCCCCCTACAAGGTCATTAATAAATATGTTAAAAAGAAGCGGGCCCAAAACTGACCCCTGTGGTACCCCACTGCTAACCGTGACCCAGTCTGAGTGTGCTCCATTAATAACCACCCTTTGTTTCCTATCCCTGAGCCAGCTCTTAACCCACCTACACATATTTTCCCCTATCCCCATTGTTCTCATTTTATGTATCAACCTTTTGTGTGGCACCGTATCAAAAGCTTTTGAAAAGTCCATGTACACCACATCCACTGCATTCCCTTGGTCCAGTCCGGAACTTACCTCTTCATAAAAGCTTATCAGATTAGTCTGACAGGAACTGTCCCTTGTAAACCCATGTTGATATTGGGTCATGAGGTTATTCTTCTCCAGATACTCCAGTATAGTATCTTTTAGAACAGGGTTCCCCAACTCTAGTCCTCAAGGCCCACCGACAGATCATGTTTTCAGGAATTCCTTTATATTGCACAGGTGAAGCAATTATCTCCTGAGCAATACTAAGGAAATCCTGAAAACATGATTTGTTGGTGGGCCTTGAGGACTGGAGTTGGGGAGCCCTGTTTTAGAAAACCCTCCAGGATTTTACCCACAGTTGAGGTTAAACTTACTGGCCTATAATTTCCAAGTTCAGTTTTTGTCCCCTTTTTGAATATTGGCACCACATTTGCTATACGCCAGTCCTGTGGTACAGACCCTGTTATTATGGAATCTTTAAAGATTAAAAATAATGGTCTATCTATGACTGTGCTTAATTCCTGCAGTACCCGGGGGTGTATCCCATCCGGGCCCGGGGATTTGTCAATTTTAGTGATTTTTAGACGCCACCGTACTTCCTGCTGGGTTAAGCAGGTGACATTTAACAGAGAATTTTTATCCCTGATCATGTTATCCGTCATGGGATTTTCTTGTGTAAACACTGTTGAAAAAAAGTCATTTAGCATATTGGCTTTTTCCTCATCAACCATTTCACCCAGACTATTTTTAAGGGGGCCAACACTATCATTTTTTTAGTTTCTTACTATTTATGTAGTTAAAGAATATTTTGGGATTATTTTTACTTTCTCTGGCAATGAGTCTCTCTGTCTCAATCTTTGCTGTCTTGATTTGCTTTTTACAGAATTTATTTAATCTTCTGTATTTACTTAATGCTTCATCACTACCTATTTGCTTTAATTCGCTAAATGCTTTATTTTTGTCCCTTATTGCGCCCCTTACAGCTCTATTTAGCCATAGTGGTTTCTTTCTATTTCTCGCATGTTTATTCCCATACGGTATATATTGTGCACAGGTCCTATTCAGGATGCTAATAAACGTCTCCCATTTTCTTTGTGTATTTTTATGTCTCAGGATATCGTCCCAGTTAATTCCACCAAGATCATCTCTCATCCGTTGGAAATTTGCTTTCCTGAAGTTTAGTGACCTTGTAACCCCTCTACTACACTTCTTATTAAAGGATACATGAAAACTTATTAATTTGTGATCACTGTTACCCAAGTGACCCCCAACCCTTACATTTGATATGCGGTCTGGCCTGTTGGTTAATATTAGGTCTAGCAGTGCCCCCCATCTTGTTGGGTCCTGAACCAGTTGTGAAAGGTAATTGTCTCTCATAGTAGTCAAAAACCTATTACCTTTGCTGGAGCTGCAGGTTTCTG
Organism: Dendrobates tinctorius; assembly: GCF_039654945.1. Taxonomy (NCBI): domain Eukaryota; kingdom Metazoa; phylum Chordata; class Amphibia; order Anura; family Dendrobatidae; genus Dendrobates; species Dendrobates tinctorius. The sequence continues at coordinate 633,280 of NW_027361820.1, forward strand.
TTCCCCAATGTATTTCAGGGTAGTTGAAGTCCCCCATAATAATGACTTCTCCTTGAGTCGCAGCTTCATCTATTTGCTTTATGAGGATATTCTCTGTTGCTTCCATTATTTTTGGAGACTTATAACAAACCCCTATCAGTAATTTATTATTTTTCACCCCTCCCCTTATCTCTACCCACAGGGACTCTACAGCATTCATTAGATTCATATATATTATCACGAAGGATGGGTTTTAAGGATGATTTAACATATAAACACACGCCTCCCCCTCGCTTATTTGTTCGGTCATTTCTGAACAGACTATAGCCCTGTAGCATATATGTGGTATGTATGTTGCATGCATGTAGTATATATGTATTATGTATGTAGTAAGTATGTAGCAGCTGCTACAGACTGTGGGCTGCCCATTGTGACACGTGGTCCCATTGTGACACGTGGCCCCATTGTTCCAGGAATAGAACACATCCAAGCATTGTGTTCTATGAATGGCATGATTCCTATCACAGAGTTCCATGGATGGAACACATCCTATTTACTGCAGGCAAGCAGCGCACCTAGCTGCTGCTGCTGCTACAAGCCACTAGAATACCGTCTGTCAGACAGGTGGACGTAGTACTACTGCGCAGCTGCTACAGACTGTGGGCTGCCCATTGTGACACGTGGTCCCATTGTGACACGTGGTCCCATTGTTCCAGGAATAAAACACATCCAAGCATTGTGTTCTATGAATGGCATGATTCCTATCAGTGTTCCATGGATGGAACACATCCTATTTACTGCAGGCAAGCAGCGCACCTAGCTGCTGCTGCTTCAAGCCACTAGAATACCGTCTGTCAGACAGGTGGACGTAGGCCGAACATTCAAATAACTCGCCAGATAAATCGTTGCTTTTCCATTTAATTCATATATGAATTAATTCAAAATTGAACAGTAAATTTCAAAGTTGGAAGGCCACAAGAGGGGGACAATGTTTCAAAAATGAAACGACATATCATTGCATGAGGGATGTGGTAGAAATTGAATGCTTGAATTAAGACTGGGGAAGTACTGAGGGGAAGGGGCTGCAGGCCTTGTAGCAGGTGGGTGTGCAGAAATGTAGCTATCCAAAGCCAAACACATTACTGCAGCTTGTCACACCTGTACCTACCAAGCAGCAAAGGCCAAGATAGATCGTTATTTTACTGACAGATTGAATACAGTGCAATGCCTCCCATATAGAGGTGAATAAGAGTAGTAGTAGAAGTAGTAGTAGTAGTAGTAGTAGAAGAGTTGGTCAAGTTAAATCAAGGCTAAGGAATTGGAAATGTGCAACTTGGACCAAGAAAAACTAATTACAGAGCAACGACATTTGAAAAAAGCATTCAAATCATGCTTTGAAAACACTACTTGTGTATCCCAATTTCAATTCAATCTGTCTTTGGAAACCGCTTAAGAGAGTGAGTGCACCATTCTCAGAGGAACTGCAGATACTGAAATGATGCGTGGAGTGAAGTGAGCAAGCTATTTTTCCATCTCCCTGGCAAGCATCGCCCACCTGTCTGCTGAGGCTCCCTCAGCAGACTGAAGCTGACTACTACTGCGCAGCTGCTACAGACTGTGGGCTGCCCATTGTGACACGTGGTCCCATTGTGACACGTGGTCCCATTGTTCCAGGAATAGAACACATCCAAGCATTGTGTTCTATGAATGGCATGATTCCTATCACAGTGTTCCATTGATGGAACACATCCTATTTACTGCAGGCAAGCAGCGCACCTAGCTGCTGCTGCTGCTTTTTTTCTACTCCTCTCATGAGCCCAAACAAGTTTCTAAAAGGATGAGTTTGCAACTACTTTACTTTTGGAGAAAATTCAAAACATTCATTATTCAATAGGGCCCAAAATATCAAAAACCAGCGGTTTGAATGAACACACATTTCTTGGTAGAATCGTGCAGGACTGAAATTTTTGATGTTTTTCTACTCCTCTCATGAGCCCAAACAAGTCTCTAAAAGGATGAGTTTGCAACTACTTTACTTTTGGAGAAAATTCAATGAATGTCAATTGAATGTTTTGAATTTTCTCCAAAAGTAAAGTAGTTGCAAACTCATCCTTTTAGAAACTTGTTTGGGCTGTTGAGAGGAGTAAAAAACCATCAAAAATTTCAATCCTGCATGATTCTACCAAGAAATGTGATTCTTCATTCAAAACGCTGATTTTTGCTATTGGGTTCTATTGAATAATGAATGTTTTGAATTTTCTCCAAAAGTAAAGTAGTTGCAAACTCATCCTTTTAGAGTCTTGTTTGGGCTCATGAGAGGAGTAGAAAAACATCAAAAATTTCAGTCCTGCATGATTCTACCAAGAAATGTGTGTTCATTCAAACTGCTGGTTTTTTATATTTTGGGCCCTATTGAATAATTAATGTTTTGAATTTTCTCCAAAAGTAAAGTAGTTGCAAACTCATGCTTTTTTGTTTAAATATTTTTATTAAAGTTTCAAGTATAGAGGGAAAGGGTAAATGGACAAAGTAAAAAGTAGAGAACTCTACTCTACGTGTTACATCACACATTAAATAAAATTGTTTAATACAAGTAGTGTACATAAGAAACAAATATAATACATCGCTTGAATGCAATCCTCTCAAAAAAGGAACCAACATTGTCATATTGAGTTTACAGTAGAGTGTTAGATAACATAAATTAAGAAAATTTCAAATTCCAAACATCCCATTTAGTGTGATATTTATGGAGAGTACCATTAATAAAGGCAAATCTTTTCTCCATAGAATTTTGAGTCCGTAATTTACCTAAAATATCAGCAAAAGAAGGTAAATCAGTTTTAAGCCACCAGAAAGCTATAGCGTTTTTGGTCACCAAAAAAGTATGTATCATTACAAATCGAATAACAGGATTTATTTCTTCAGTGCCCAAAGAAAGTAATGCCATTTGTGGGGTGACCTTCACTGCGTTGTCAGAGAGAGTATTTATATGATTCGTAACTTCTTTCCACAATCTCTTCAATTTAGGACAGCTCCAGAAAATGTGGTACAGGTTACCTGGTAAACCACAATTCCTCCAGCATAGAGGGGAGTATTTATTATCTATATGAGCTAACCTAATCGGAGTGTAATGCCATCTAATTAAAGTTTTAAAGAAAGACTCCTGTAAAGTCGCAGAAATAGTAGATGCATTTGAAAACTTTATGGCCTTCCCCCATTGGTCTTCATCAAATTTTATGTTAAAATCCCTTTCCCATCTTTGAATGTATACATTTTTAAAGAGTTCGGTGTCGTCATTAAGGTGGGAATATATGTTTTTAAGACTCCAAGTCGACTTAAGAGCAACATTTGCAAACATGGAGGCCACAATATCCGAATTCAAAGCTCTACTAGTCAAAAATTTCCGCAGAAGATCTTTCAGAAGTAGATAAGAGGTGAAATGTGTAGACGGGACATGAAATTTATTTTTAATTTCATTAAAGGGTAAAAAATTTTGTCCGTCCCATAAATCCCCTACCGTATTAATTTTAAAGCTGCACCACTCCTCTGGAACTGGACATTTATATATTTTTGATAATAATTTTAATGGGAATTTTTTCAAAATGCTTTTCCTGTCGTCGCCTTTCTTTAATTTTGTGAAACTCCTCCACATAGTCAGTATAGAATTTACAACAGGATGTTGATAAGTAATGATCGAAGGAGATAGCAGATCTTTAAAGAAAAAATCTGATATTGAACTAGTCCCATAATGTTCTAGCTCAAGGTCCAACCAAGCGGGAAGTGTTTTCGTAGAAAACCACTGTTGACTCTGAAGAATAAGAGAAGCTTGAAAATAGATTTGAATATTGGGGAGTGCAAGGCCTCCATTACTCTTTTTCTTATATAAAATTTCAGTAGCAACTCTAGGTTTCTTCCCTTTCCAGATAAAAAGGTTAATTGCTTTTTGGATTTTAAATAAAAGGGAAGTGGGAATCATAAGAGGTAAATTCCTAAGTACAAAAAGAATTTTATGTAAAATATATGTTTTTATTACCAAGGTTCTTCCCATCAGGGATAGATCGCAATTATTATAACCAGAAAGGTCTTTTAAGATTTTCTTACTGAGATGTTCCATATTCTTAGAAACAATGAGTTTCAAATCTTTAGGGAAAATTATCCCCAAGTATTCTAGTTCAAAATCTTCCCAGTAAAATTCAGATAATTCTTTAAAGGCTTCAATTTCAGAGGGACGTAAATTAAAATGTATTATTTTAGATTTTTGGGGATTTATTTTAAAATATGAGACCTTAGAGAACTCATCTAAAATGGTGATTAAAGCATTAAGTGAATTAGCCGGATCAGTGACTGATAACATAAGGTCGTCAGCAAATAAGGTTAACTTGTGATGATAATTTTTTGTTTTAAAACCCGAAATATCAGTACATTGTCTGATCATTTCCGCCAAGGGCTCGACTGCCAAGGCAAATAAAAGGGGCGAAAGGGGGCAGCCCTGTCTTGTTCCATTAGTGATGTTGAAATTCCTAGAAAGGTGATTATTAGTATAGGTTTTAGCATTAGTATTAGAGTACAATGCAAATATAGATGTTATAAAGCGATTGTCAAAACCAAACTTTAGTAAAGTAGCTTTAAGATAATCCCAATTCACCCTATCAAAAGCTTTTTGGGCATCCAACGAGATAAATAGTGAAGGGAGATTATTAGAGCTAGCTATGTTAAACAAGTTCAAGATTCTTCTGGTACCGTCTGTTACTTGTCTTCCGGAGACAAACCCTACTTGATCATTTTTAACAAGATCAGGTAAAAGATTCTTTAATCGATCCGCTAAAATTTTTGAATATACTTTAATATCAGTGTTAATTAAAGAGATCGGACGATAATTTTTAACTTCTTCTGGGTTTCTAATGTCTTTGGGGATCAAAATGATAGTTGCCTCCGTCTTTTCTTTGGGGAACGATCCAATACTAGAAGCGTGGTCAAAAAGAGATTTTAGGTGCGGGGATAAAATGTTGGAGAAAAACTTTAGATATTCGTTTGTGAACCCATCTGGGCCAGGGGATTTGTTAAGTTTAAGTTTGTCAATCGTTTTGGCAATTTCTTCTACAGTAAACGGTTGATTTAAAAGAGTTATGTCCAAATTATCTAGTTGGGGAAGGGTCAATTTAGAAAGAAAAAGGTCAATCTCTTTTTGATTAGGAGTATGAACTAAGGGATCTTTTTTAAGATTATAGAGGGTTTCGAAATAATCCGCAAATATTTCGGTAATATCAGAGGGGTGTTGTTTCATTTCTCCTGAAGGGGATTTGATTTTAACAATCCTTCTACTTACGCGAGCTTGTTTAAGTTTACTTGTCATATATTTGGTGGGTTTGTTAATTGAAGCATACAGATTATATTTTGATGCTCTAACAATGGAATCGTACTCGGAAATAATTTCGGATCTTAACGCCTATCTCAATTTCAGGATATCAAGATGGATAATATGGGATGGAGCAGACAGGGAATTTTGTTGTTTTTCTTTTGAAGCAATTTGGTTCTGGAGGTCAGCAATTTTTTGTCTTTTTTCTTTTTTGTATCTCGTGGAGAGTTGGATGAGACATCCTCTCAAGACCGCCTTGTGGGCGTTCCATAATGTAAAGGGATCAATACTATCTGAAGAGTTTTCTTTAAAATAATTATCAATAGTTTCGGTAATTATATTTCTATACTTTGGGGTACGTAGTAGGGTAGGATTAACCTTCCAAAAAAAAGTGTTTGCTACTGGAGGGCCTGATTCAAATACTGCCAGCACAGGGGCGTGGTCGGAAAAAGACTTCTCAAGAATTTCAATTTTCTTAAATTTTGTGATAGAAAAGACATTGGTTAGAAATAAGTCTATTCTGGAAGATGTCTTATATATATCTGAGTAATATGTAAATTCTCTAGAGGTGGTATTTAGACATCTGAAAATGTCATACATCTCATTTTGTTTTATCCAATTTTTCAGAGATCGGCCTGATTTAGAAGTAGCAGAAGATGATGAGTCAATTTCTCTATTGGGAACTAGATTGAAGTCCCCTATTAGCATGAGGTCACCTTTTTTAACTTCGTCAATCTTCTGCATTAATTTATTAAAAAAAGAGATCTGACCATTATTTGGGGCATATACAGTGGGGCAAAAAAGTATTTAGTCAGTCAGCAATAGTGCAAGTTCCACCACTTAAAAAGATGAGAGGCGTCTGTAATTTACATCATAGGTAGACCTCAACTATGGGAGACAAACTGAGAAAAAAAAATCCAGAAAATCACATTGTCTGGTTTTTTTTCATTTTATTTGCATATTATGGTGGAAAATAAGTATTTGGTCAGAAACAAGCAATCAAGATTTCTGGCTCTCACAGACCTGTAACTTCTTCTTTAAGAGTCTCCTCTTTCCTCCACTCATTACCTGTAGTAATGGCACCTGTTTAAACTTGTTATCAGTATAAAAAGACACCTGTGCACACCCTCAAACAGTCTGACTCCAAACTCCACTATGGTGAAGACCAAAGAGCTGTCAAAGGACACCAGAAACAAAATTGTAGCCCTGCACCAGGCTAGGAAGACTGAATCTGCAATAGCCAACCAGCTTGGAGTGAAGAAATCAACTGTGGGAGCAATAATTAGAAAATGGAAGACATACAAGACCACTGATAATCTCCCTCGATCTGGTGCTCCACGCAAAATCCCACCCCGTGGGGTCAGAATGATCACAAGAACGGTGAGCAAAAATCCCAGAACCACGCGGGGGGTCCTAGTGAATGAACTGCAGAGAGCTGGGACCAATGTAACAAGGCCTACCATAAGTAACACACTACGCCACCATGGACTCAGATCCTGCAGTGCCAGACGTGTCCCACTGCTTAAGCCTGTACATGTCCGGGCCCGTCTGAAGTTTGCTAGAGAGCATTTGGATGATCCAGAGGACTTTTGGGAGAATATCCTATGGTCTGATGAAACCAAACTGGAACTGTTTGGTAGAAACACAACTTGCCGTGTTTGGAGGAAAAAGAATACTGAGTTGCATCCATCAAACACCATACCTACTGTAAAGCATGGTGGTGGAAACATCATGCTTTGGGGCTGTTTCTCTGCAAAGGGGCCAGGACGACTGATCCGGGTACATGAAAGAATGAATGGGGCCATGTATCGTGAGATTTTGAGTGCAAACCTCCTTCCATCAGCAAGGGCATTGAAGATGAAACGTGGCTGGGTCTTTCAACATGACAATGATCCAAAGCACACCGCCAGGGCAACGAAGGAGTGGCTTCGTAAGAAGCATTTCAAGGTCCTGGAGTGGCCTAGCCAGTCTCCAGATCTCAACCCTATAGAAAACCTTTGGAGGGAGTTGAAAGTCCGTGATGCCAAGCGAAAAGCCATAAACATCACTGCTCCTGAGGAGATCTGCATGGAGGAATGGGCCAACATACCAACAACAGTGTGTGGCAACCTTGTGAAGACTTACAGAAAACGTTTGACCTCTGTCATTGCCAACAAAGGATATATCACAAAGTATTGAGATGAAATTTTGCTTCTGACCAAATACTTATTTTCCACCATAATATGCAAATAAAATGAAAAAAAAAACAGACAATGTGATTTTCTGGATTTTTTTTTCTCAGTTTGTCTCCCATAGTTGAGGTCTACCTATGATGTAAATTACAGACGCCTCTCATCTTTTTAAGTGGTGGAACTTGCACTATTGCTGACTGACTAAATACTTTTTTGCCCCACTGTATATTCACGATTGTACAAAGGTTAAAATTTAACTTACATATGAGGATGTGAAATCTTCCCTGGGTGTCGGGATGTTCTTCAATTAATTGGAAGGGAATATTCGTATTTATAATGGTTATAACTCCCGCACTTTTTTTATTATTATTGAGGGATTTAAAAATATATGGAAAATCTTTATGCTGAAAGGTTGGATGTATATCTTTTATTAATTTGACCTCTTGTAAACAAAAGACATCCGCTTGAAGCCGTCTTATTTCTCTCCAAGTTATATAGCGCTTATGGGGACTGTTCAGTCCTTTAACATTGTGTGAAAGGATTTTAATTCTCATGATAATCTCTTTCCTTTTTTATTAGAGTAAATTATCTTATATATATTTAGGATTGCTTACTCTTATTAGCTGAATTCAATAAAATGTATATGTCTAGAAAAGGCGAAAGAAAAAAAAAAACTATAACAAACAAATAAACAAACTTAAAGAGTCCTCCTGGAGTTAATCACGGAACGTGATAATCTCCTTTTTTTGGGGACTTTAAAAAAAAAAAAAAAGCCAAAGTGGCGAGAACCCATGAAGCCATTGATATTTTGTCAAATGTCAAATGTAAATAATACAAAGACCAATGAGAGATATATCCCTATTCAACCAGTATCTTTGTTAGAAGGATCCTCATCTAGAAAGCGTATAAAGTCTAAAGCTTCCTTTGGAGTAAAGAAGGGGACAATTTTACCCCTATGTGACACAAGTAACTTTGTTGGAAAGCCCCATTTATATGGAATCCCCATTTCCCTGAGAGCATTAGTAGCTTGATTAAACGATTTTCTAGCTTCCATAGTTGACTTTGAGAAATCAGAGAAGAATTTTAAATGATTATTAGGGGGAGGTAGAGAGCCCTTCTCTCTAATATATCTTAGTATCATTTCTTTAGTTTCAAAAAAGTGAAAGTGAAGTATCGTATCCCTCGGCTTATCCATTGGTACATTCTTTGGGCAGGGCAGACGGTGAATCCTATCAATTATCAATTGTAAATCAGTTAAGGACGGCAAAGCCTTTTTAAGCGTAGCTTTAGTGTAATCTGAAAGGTCTTTCTGTATCACGCTTTCAGGTATCCCCCTAATCTTGACGTTGTTCCGTCTACTCCGGTCCTCTAAGTCCGTTAACTTGGACCTCACGGATAAAAGTTCGGCTTTTAAATCTGAGTTTTGCTTTACTAACTCATCTGTTCTATTTTCAACCTTTGACAATCTTTTCTCATTCAGTTCAAATCTTTGAGAGAATTTTTCACTAATCTCCTGCATATCCTTCCTGTGAGAATCAAATCCCGTTTTAATCGACGCATTGATTGCATTGATAGATTTATGCATGAATTGATTAGCTTGATTGGTGGATTCCTGGAAGGATATGAGGAAGCCAGCAAGCAAACCCTCAGTGACTCGCCTATCAGAGTTCAACAGTGTTTTAAAGTCAAAGTCATGGAGTCAGAAAATCAGTAGAAGACGACTCCGGACAGCCTTTTTTTAGAGAGTTGTTTAACTGGGGTACTATTTGGAGAATAGTCATCAGATGAAGTATTAGAATCTAAATCTGCTGCCTCTGTTCTCACAGTTTCACCTTCTGGAATTCTTCTCTTATGAGATTTGGATAAATCCATTTTACTTTCCTCATCCTGAAAAGAAAGTTTTGAGGCACCTTTATTATCAAAAACTTGAGAAGATGTGAAAGATAGTGTACGGGGGTCAGAAGATATAATTTTTTGATCCGAGTCCTGCTGAGTAGCCTTATTAGATAAACCGTGAGGCATGTGTCTAGATGAGATAGCTTCCTCCCTTTTTAGAGGGGATCTAGATTTAATTGGACTTAATAGATTAACAGATTCAGTGTAAATTTTCTGATTTGAAGCGCTCGTAGATTTCTGGTTTTTACTAGTAGGCAATTTAGATTTCAAATTAGATGCCATAATTGGAGTATACCGAAACAAGAGTAAAGGAAATGCGCTATACCCTTAAATGTTCCTGTATATGCCACCCCTGTTTTATTATTATTGTAATTAAGTTGAACTTTATTACAGTTTCAGCAGGGTTTGTAAATCGCAAACTAAGATAAGAATAAAGACTTAAATAGAGTAGTAATGTAACCCCTTCAATTTTGATAATTCAACAAAGCAATAGAGACGTCTTGTCCTCCGTAACGTAGGCTTATATAAAACAACAGCACCTCATACACTCCTGTCCAAACACTACCTATATAACCTCAGGTGCCTTAAATGTTATAGACAGAGAAGAGAAGAGCATACAATCAGTAGGATTCAGAATAAGACAGTATAAGCTCTATATCTTCCCGTCTAGGAATGTATAGATTAGTTATTCCCTTAAATATCTTCTTCTAATGCTTTAATATGTCATCAAAACAAGGCACAAGAGACAATCTCCATGTAAGTCTCATCTAACTCAAGGATGCACTTCAGCAATACACAAACAGTCTTATTGATATAACAATATTCAGATACTCTCCCCTATATTACTATCCCTATTCCAATTTACAAATAATTAAGATTTCACCATCCCCAAGAGACTAACAATAAGTTCAGAGAGCAACAGATTCCATCTCACCCAACGAGTGTAATATTCTCCAAGTAGTAGGGGTCAACGATGCTCCTTCCTTCAGGTCACCGTTGGATAGTAATCAAGTGACCGCCAAAACCAAAGTCAAATTTCACTAAATCTCCTCTGCTTCTTCTTGTATAAATGTAGCCGTCTCTAAGCCCCTTAGCGTGTTAAAGGGTCGAACTCGATGTGACAATCAGTCAATGACAGCCTCAGCCGAGGCACCCAATAAGGACCAGATCCACCTCCACCCTCTTTGATGACAGCTTCTTCCTTGCAGCTTCGTGCCCGCCAGCTCCCGCCGCGACACTCTCCAGCACCGCCAGCTCCTTTACTCCTCTGCAGCTGAGCGGCGGCAAGCTGCGCAGAGCTCGGTCTCCAGGCAATGACCTCCGATCAGCACAGAAAAAGCGTGGGCAATTCCAAATTCTTTCTGTTAAAGATATTCCCAGCAGTGGGCTTCTCCTCCTAGACCGCCGCTAAGCTCCAGCAGCTCTCCCGCCAAACAGTTTTAAAATCAGACGCGGCGCTCCCCTTCTTCTCCGCACTCACCAATGCAACACTCAGTCAGTGACAGCTTCAGCCGAGGCACCCAAGAAGGACCAGAGCCACCTCTACTTTCTTTGATGACAGCCTCTTCCTTGCGGCTTCGTGCCTGCCAACTCCCGCCGCGTCGCTCTCCAGCACCGCCAGCTCCTTTACTCCTCTGCAGCTGAGCGGCGGCAAGCTGCGCAGAGCCCGGTATCCAACAGCGTCGACAGCGGACCTCTATCGACTCAGGAACACCGAGGCTCCTTCAGCGTCAGATCAGGGGCTCAGCAGCCTTCACACAGGATCTCCTCCAGTTCACACCTCTGATGTAAACAATGGCGGTTCCCGTGGCTAAGTACAGGGGAAACCTGTTGAGTCAACAGCGGCTCTCTCCTCACCACTCACTTCTAAAGGCTGTAATTCCTTAAGTAAACAGCGGATTTCTTCCAGGGAGGTGTCAAAATGTTCACAATAAAGATAAGAATCCAATTCCAAAGGTCTTCTGATGAATAAGAGTCTTCTTAAGCAATTATGTCGCTTTGTAGATAGGCTTCATGGGAGCTCTGAGCTCAAGCGTCCTCCTACATCGAGCTCCAGGCCACACCCCCTCCGCAAACTCATGCTTTTAGAGACTTGTTTGGGCTCATGAGAGGAGTAGAAAAACATCAAAAATTTCAGTCCTGCATGATTCTACCAAGAAATGTGTGGTCATTCAAACCGCTGGTTTTTGATATTTTGGGCCCTATTGAATAATGAATGTTTTGAATTTTCTCCAAAAGTAAAGTAGTTGCAAACTCATCCTTTTAGAAACTTGTTTGGGCTGTTGAGAGGAGTAAAAAAACCATCAAAAATTTCAATCCTGCATGATTCTACCAAGAAATGTGATTCTTCATTCAAAACGCTGATTTTTGCTATTGGGTTCTATTGAATAATGAATGTTTTGAATTTTCTCCAAAAGTAAAGTAGTTGCAAGCTCATGCTTTTAGAGACATGTTTGGGCTCATGAGAGGAGTAGAAAAACATCAAAAATTTCAGTCCTGCACGATTCTACCAAGAAATGTGTGTTCATTCAAACCGCTGGTTTTTGATATTTTGGGCCCTATTGAATAATGAATGTTTTGAGTTTTCTCCAAAAGTAAAGTAGTTGCAAACTCATCCTTTTAGAAACTTGTTTGGGCTGTTGAGAGGAGTAAAAAACCATCAAAAATTTCAATCCTGCATGATTCTACCAAGAAATGTAATTCTTCATTCAAAACGCTGATTTTTGCTAAAAGGATGAGTTTGCAACTACTTTAGGCCGGTTTCACATTAGCGCTTTTTCAGCGCGCGCACGGCCGGGGGTAGCTCCGCCCCCGATCCGGCTCTCTGCCCGGCGTGCCCGCCCCTTGCTTGTAGCGCCGCCTACTAGCGGACAGCGGCGCCTGCGATCGGCGCACCCTATCTTTAGCATAGGGTGCGCATATCGTGCGCAGGCCGTGCGCTAGTTGCGCTTTGACCTGTGCTGCGCACTTTTGACGGTGCGCCGTGCGCGCCAAAATCCGAAAAGTTTGATTTTGGCGCGCACGGCGCACCGTCAAAAATGCGCAGCGCAGGTCAAAGCGCAACTAGCGCACGGCCTGCGTACGATCTGCGCACCCTATGCTAAAGATAGGGTGCGCCGATCGCAGGCGCCGCTGTCCGCTAGTAGGCGGCGCTACAAGCAAGGGGCGGGCACGCCGGGCAGAGAGCCGGCTCGTGGGCGGAGCTACCCCCGGCCGTGCGCGCGCTGAAAAAGCGCTAATGTGAAACCGGCCTTACTTTTGGAGAAAATTCAAAACATTCATTATTCAATAGGGCCCAAACTATCAAAAACCAGCGGTTTGAATGAACAATCACATTTCTAGGTAGAATCGTGCAGGACTGAAATTTTTGATGTTTTTCTACTCCTCTCATGAGCCCAAACAAGACTCTAAAAGGATGAGTTTGCAAATACTTTACTTTTGGAGAAAATTCAAAACATTCATTATTCAATAGGGCCCAAAATATCAAAAAACAGCGGTTTGAATGAACACTCACATTTCTAGGTAGAATCGTGCAGGACTGAAATTTTTGATCTTTTTCTACTCCTCTCAACAGCCCAAACAAGTTTCTAAAAGGATGAGTTTGCAACTACTTTACTTTTGGAGAAAATTCAAAACATTCATTATTCAATAGGGCCCAAAATATCAAAAAACAGCGGTTTGAATGAACACTCACATTTCTAGGTAGAATCGTGCAGGACTGAAATTTTTGATGTTTTTCTACTCCTCTCATGAGCCCAAACAAGAGTTTAAAAGGATGAGTTTGCAACTACTTTACTTTTGGAGAAAGTTCAAAACATTCATTATTCAATAGGGCCCAAAATATCAAAAACCAGCGGTTTGAATGAACACTCACATTTCTTGGTAGAATCGTGCAGGACTGACATTTTTGATGTTTTTCTACTCCTCTCATGAGCCCAAACAAGAGTTTAAAAGGATGAGTTTGCAACTACTTTACTTTTGGAGAAAATTCAAAACATTCATTATTCAATAGGGCCCAAAATATCAAAAACCAGCGGTTTGAATGAACACTCACATTTCTTGGTAGAATCGTGCAGGACTGAAATTTTTGATGTTTTTCTACTCCTCTCATGAGCCCAAACAAGAGTTTAAAAGGATGAGTTTGCAACTACTTTACTTTTGGAGAAAATTCAAAACATTCATTATTCAATAGGGCCCAAATTCAATCTGTGTTTGGAAACCGCTTAAGAGAGTGAGTGCACCATTCTCATAGGAACTGCAGATACTGAAATGATGCGTGTAGTGAAGTGAGCAAGCTCTTTTTCCATCTCCCTGGCGAGCATCGCCCACCTGTCTGCTGAGGCTCCCTCAGCAGACTGAAGCTGACTACTACTGCGCAGCTGCTACAGACTGTGGGCTGCCCATTGTGACACGTTGTCCCATTGTGACACGTGGTCCCATTGTTCCAGGAATAGAACACATCCAAGCATTGTGTTCTATGAATGGCATGATTCCTATCACAGTGTTCCATGGATGGAACACATCCTATTTACTGCAGGCAAGCAGCGCACCTAGCTGCTGCTGCTACTGCTACAAGCCACTAGAATACCGTCTGTCAGACAGGTGGACGTAGGCCGAACATTCAAATAACTCGCCAGATAAATCGTTGCTTTTCCATTTAATTCACATATGAATTAATTCAAAATTGAACAGTAAATTTCAAAGTTGGAAGGCCACAAGAGGGGGACAATGTTTCAAAAATGAAACGACATATCATTGCATGAGGGATGTGGTATTAATTGAATGCTTGAATTAAGACTGGGGAAGTACTGAGGGGAAGGGGCTGCAGGCCTTGTAGAAGGTGGGTGTGCAGAAATGTAGCTATCCAAAGCCAAACACATTACTGCAGCTTGTCACACCTGTACCTACCAAGCAGCAAAGGCCAAGATAGATCGTTATTTTACTGACAGATTGAATACAGTGCAATACCTCCCATATAGAGGTGAATAAGAGTAGTAGTTTCTAGTAGTAGTAGTAGTAGTAGTAGTAGAAGAGTTGGTCAAGTTAAATCAAGGCTAAGGAATTGGAAATGTGCAACTTGGACCAAGAAAAACTTATTACAGAGCAACGACATTTGAAAAAAGCATTCAAATCATGCTTTGAAAACACTACTTGTGTATCCCGACTTCAATTCAATCTGTCTTTGGAAACCGCTTAAAGGGAAGGTGCCATCCAAAAAATTTTTTTTCAGCAATTGAAAAAATGTAAAGAATTAATGTTTACATTTTCTTAAAAAATATTTTCGTTTGTTTTTAATTTTGCAAAATATGAAAAATAATTTTAAAAAGTTTGGCATTTCCACTTGTTAACACTAGGGGGAGCAGCTACTGAAATCTGGCACAAAAACCTATGACATCTATAGACAAAGTGAGCAGCCATTTTGATGGGGCTTGCAAAGTTACTGACTGTCTTTGCATGTAAAGTCTGGATCACAACAGGCCATCAATCAGCAGACATGTTTCCTGGATTTCTGTGGAGCAGACAAGCAGACGGTTCATCCATGTGAATAAAACACAGCGCTCTTTGTACAATCCCTGGCACCGAACGGGGCGCCCCCCACAGACCAGCACACTGCTCTCCTGAAATACTCTGTGCTGCTGTCGCCCTGCTCCTTCCACCATACATCAGGCCCCTGTCCCCTCGGTTTCACACATCGCCAGGACGGGATCTGAGGAGAGGAATGGGGTCTTCGGTCACCGAGGATGGCAGGCAGCAAGGATTCTGGGAGCAGAGTGACAGCAGCACAGAGTATTTCAGGAGAGCAGTATCACACGGGATAGGATTAGATACACGGCTCAGCAGGCAGCATCACACAGGAGAGGATTAGATACACAGCTCAGCAGGCAGTATCACACGGGATAGGATTAGATACACGGCTCAGCAGGCAGCATCACACAGGAGAGGATTAGATACACGGCTCAGAATACAGTATCACACAGGATAGGATTAGATACACGGCTCAGCAGTCAGTATCACACAGGATAGGATTACATACACGGCTCAGCAGTCAGTATCACACAGGAGAGGATTAGATACACGGCTCAGCAGGCAGTATCACACAGGAGAGGATTAGATACACGGCTCAGCAGGCAGTATCACACAGAAGAGGATTAGATGCACGGCTCAGCAGGCAGTATCACACAGAAGAGGATTAGATGCACGGCTCAGCAGGCAGTATCACACAGGAGAGGATTAGATACACGGCTCAGCAGTCAGTATCACACAGGAGAGGATTAGATACACGGCTCAGAATACAGTATCACACAGAAGAGGATTAGATGCACGGCTCAGCAGGCAGTATCACACAGAAGAGGATTAGATGCACGGCTCAGCAGGCAGTATCACACAGGAGAGGATTAGATACACGGCTCAGCAGTCAGTATCACACAGGAGAGGATTAGATACACGGCTCAGCAGAAAGTATCACACAGGAGAGGATTAGATACCCGGCTCAGAATACAGTATCACACAGGATAGGATTAGATACACAGCTCAGCAGACAGTATCACACATGAGAGGATTAGATACACGGCTCAGCAGACACTATCACACAGGATAGGATTACATACACGGCTCAGCAGTCAGTATCACACAGGAGAGGATTAGATACACGGCTCAGCAGTCAGTATCACACAGGAGAGGATTAGATACACGGCTCAGCAGGCAGTATCACACAGGATAGGGTTAGATACACGGCTCAGCAGGCAGTATCACACAGGAGAGGATTAGATACACGGCTCAGCAGGCAGTATCACACAGAAGAGGATTAGATGCACGGCTCAGCAGGCAGTATCACATAGAAGAGGATTAGATGCACGGCTCAGCAGGCAGTATCACATAGAAGAGGATTAGATACACGGCTCAGCAGACAGTATTACAGATATGCCCACACTGGTGAAACTTCCAGCCCCCCCCAATTATACACAAGACTATGGGCTGTATAAGTCACTGTCCTCCTCAGACAGCCATAAAAGCAAAGGTGTCAGATTACCGGAGATCACTGGGGCTGTGAGTGAGGAGGCGGAGACAGAGCAGGAGGACGCTGGAGCAGGAAGCACAGGGCTGAGCCTGGAGTAAGCAGTACAGAGGAGCATAGATGAAAGTCACCCGCACTCACCACTCTCCATCCTCCGGCTCCAGTGAGCGCTTCTCTTCTCTGCTGACCACCTTCTCCTTTTCTTCAGCCTCTCCTCACAACACAGGACCCGTTATGTCACAAGTGGTCCTGTGATAGAGGGTAAGTGGAGCTCAGCAGATAGCACTGGGCTACAGTAAAATGGCGCCCAGCCACACCTACAGCAGTGAATGGTGCAGCCCACAGGGGCGTGCCCAGTTCTCTGCTACTGAGGCTGCAATGTGCGGTCGGAAGCCGATCGCAGTTTCCTATGTGCAGGGATGGCCATATTTGCAGACTGTATGAGTCCTCCACAGATCTGCAAATCAAGATGTCAGCGCCCAGTGGCTACATGAAAACATTATTACAAACAAACCATAAATCCTGGTTAGTACATTTGCTGAAACAACATGTTTTGTAACTTACTATTTTTTTGCAAATTATATAAAATTGCGGCACCTTCCCTTTAAGAGATTGAGTGCACCATTCTCAGAGGAACTGCAGATACTGAAATGATGCTTGGAGTGAAGTGAGCAAGCTCTTTTTCCATCTCCCTGGCGAGAATCGCCCACCTGTCTGCTGAGGCTCCCTCAGCAGACTGAAGCTGACTACTACTGCGCAGCTGCTACAGACTGTGGGCTGC
Organism: Dendrobates tinctorius; assembly: GCF_039654945.1. Classification (NCBI taxonomy): domain Eukaryota; kingdom Metazoa; phylum Chordata; class Amphibia; order Anura; family Dendrobatidae; genus Dendrobates; species Dendrobates tinctorius. The sequence continues at coordinate 650,478 of NW_027361820.1, forward strand.
CCATTGTGACACGTGGTCCCATTGTGACACATGGTCCCATTGTTCCAGGAATAGAAAACATCCAAGCATTGTGTTCTATGAATGGCATGATTCCTATCACAGTGTTCCATGGATGTAACACATCCTATTTACTGCAGGCAAGCAGCGCACCTAGCTGCTACTGCTGCTGCTGCTGCTACAAGCCACTAGAATACCGTCTGTCAGACAGGTGGACGTAGGCCGAACATTCAAATAACTCGCCAGATAAATCGTTGCTTTTCCATTTAATTCATATATGAATTAATTCAAAATTGAACAGTAAATTTCAAAGTTGGAAGGCCACAAGAGGGGGACATTGTTTCAAAAATGAAACGACATATCATTGCATGAGGGATGTGGTAGGAATTGAATGCTTGAATTAAGACTGGGGAAGTACTGAGGGGAAGGGGCTGCAGGCCTTGTAGCAGGTGGGTGTGCAGAAATATAGCTATCCAAAGCCAAACACATTACTGCAGCTTGTCACACCTGTACCTACCAAGCAGCAAAGGCCAAGATAGATCGTTATTTTACTGACAGATTGAATACTGTGCAATGCCTCCCATATAGAGGTGAATAAGAGTAGTAGTAGTAGTAGAAGTTTTGATCAAGTTAAATCAAGGCTAAGGAATTGGAAATGTGCAACTTGGACCAAGAAAAACTAATTACAGAGCAACGACATTTGAAAAAAGCATTCAAATCATGCTTTGAAAACACTACTTGTGTATCCCGATTTCAATTCAATCTGTCTTTGGAAACCGCTTAAGAGAGTGAGTGCACCATTCTCAGAGGAACTGCAGATACTGAAATGATGCGTGGAGTGAAATGAGCAAGCTCTTTTTCCATCTCCCTGGCGAGCATCGCCCACCTGTATGCTGAGGCTCCCTCAGCAGACTGAAGCTGACTACTACTGCGCAGCTGCTACAGACTGTGGGCTGCCCATTGTGACACGTGGTCCCATTGTGACACATGGTCCCATTTTTCCAGGAATAGAACACATCCAAGCATTGTGTTCTATGAATGGCATGATTCCTATCACAGTGTTCCATGGATGGAACACATCCTATTTACTGCAGGCAAGCAGCGCACCTAGCTGCTGCTGCTGCTGCTACAAGCCACTAGAATACCGTCTGTCAGACAGGTGGACGTAGGCCGAACATTCAAATAACTCGCCAGATAAATCGTTGCTTTTCCATTTAATTCATATATGAATTAATTCAAAATTGAACAGTAAATTTCAAAGTTGAAAGGCCACAAGAGGGGGACAATGTTTCAAAAATGAAACGACATATCATTGCATGAGGGATGCGGTAGGAATTGAATGCTTGAATTAAGACTGGGGAAGTACTGAGGGGAAGGGGCTGCAGGCCTTGTAGCAGGTGGGTGTGCAGAAATGTAGCTATCCAAAGCCAAACACATTAATGCATCTTGTCACACCTGTACCTACCAAGCAGCAAAGGCTAAGATGGATCGTTATTTTACTGACAGATTGAATACAGTGCAATGCCTCCCATATAGAGGTGAATAGTAGTAGTAGTAGTAGTAGTAGTAGTAGTAGTAGTAGTAGTAGTAGTAGTCAAGTTAAATCAAGGCTAAGGAATTGGAAATGTGCAACTTGGGCCAAGAAAAACTAAATGTCAGAGACACCGCACTGCATTTGCTCATAGAGCCAGTGCGTGTGTCCTGAGTACAGAAGCAGTGCTAAAAGATACCTGTGGAGCAGGGCAGCAGAGGTGACCATGCGTGCTTCAGGCTAATAGTGTCAGGGTCCAGTCAGTGCTGGAAAGTAAAGATGCATAGGACCTGCGGACACTGAAACTGAATAGTCTGCACGGGACCTATGGTCATGTGACTGCAAGGGGGCGGGGCTTAGCGTCCTGTATTCAGATAGGACAGGACACCATACAACAACTCAGAGTCAGGCACAACAGAGGTCACACACAGTACGGGCGAACGAGGTACAGGAGGGACGAACAGACGGGTAGTCAGACAGAGCCAAAGGTCATACACAAGAGGGCGACGTGGTACCAAGGGGACGAGCAGAGAGGCGTCAGGTCACAAGCAGAGAGTCATACACGAGAGGTAGCACAGTACAAAATGGTCAGGCAGAACTCGTAGCAGGGACAGAACCAGATCACAACCGAACAAACAAGCAAGATATCAGACACAAGGCACACGTATACAAGAGGTCACTTAACTCAGCCGAGGGCAGGAGTATAACTGACACCGGACCCAGGTCCATTGACCACTAAATAGCCTCCTGCTGCCAGAGAGAGGCAGCACAATTAACCCCTAGTCTAACCAGGACGGGTCAAAGCGAAATCCCGTCCTGGATCATGACAGTACCCTCCTCTCAATGGGGGGCCACCGGACCCCCAGGTCTCTCAGGGTACTTGGCGTGAAAGGCTCGGATCAACCGATCCGCATGAACTGATCGAGCAGGAACCCACGAGCGTTCCTCAGGACCGTAGCCCTTCCAATGTATCAAATACTGAAGGACGCGACGGACCAACCTGGAGTCGACAATTCGTTCCACCTCGTACTCAGCCTGCCCATCTACCAGAACCGGTGTCGGGGAAGATGATGATCCCTCCCCACTGGACCTCACAGGTTTCAAAAGGGCCTTATGGAAAACATTTGGGATCCGCAGAGATGGCGGGAGCTGCAACCGAAAAGCCACCGGGTTAACTGCTTCGGTAATTACATAGGGACCTATAAACTTGGGTCTAAGCTTCGCAGAGGGGACCTTGAGCCTTATATTTTGGGTGGATAACCATACCTTATCCCCGACCTGAAACACTGGACCCACGGATCATTTTTTGTCCGCAAAAAATTTAAATTTGTCCTGGGCCTTCGTAATGTTATTCTGGACCTCCCGCCATACCTCCCCCAACCGCTGGATCGACTCGTCCACCCCAGGACACCCAGAATTCAAGCGGGAAAATTCTCCAAAATGAGGATGAAACCCATAATTGCAAAAAAAAGGAGATGTACCCGTAGACTGGTTAGTGCGGTTGTTAAAAGCAAACTCAGCCAATGGTAACACAGAACACCAATCATCCTGTCGGGCTGAGGTCAAACAACGCAGAATTTGCTCCAGAGACTGATTGGTCCGCTCAGTCTGCCCATTAGTCTCTGGATGGTAGGCGGATGAAAAGGACAGACTAATACCCAACCTCCTACAAAAAGCTCTCCAAAATCTGGACACAAATTGCACTCCCCTATCAGACACCACATGCTCCACAAACAATCTGGACAATGTTTCCGCATTAGGTAGAGCTGCCAAAGGTACAAAATGTGCCTGCTTACTAAACCTGTCCACTACGACCCAGACCACGGTATTACCCTTGGAAGGGGGAAGGTTGGTGATGAAATCCATGGACAGATGAGTCCATGGTCTCTCAGGAATTGGCAGTGGTACCAATTCCCCAGCCGGCTGGTTATGGGGAGTTTTCGCACGGGCATAAACCTCACACGCAGACACATACTCCCCAACATCAGAGGCTAAAAAGACCACCAGAACATTCTAGCAATGGCCTTCCGGGTCGCTGAGATCCCTGGATGTCCACCCAGAACTGAGTCATGGAACTCCTGGAGGACCTTGAGACGAAACTGAGCTGGCACATAAAGTTTATCCACCGGCTTAGCTGGAGGTGCAAGAGCCTGGGCTTCTCGAATCTCTCGTTCCAACACATTAGAAATCTCTGCCACCACCACCCCAGGCTGAAGAATGGAGGATGGAGGTTCCGGGGGGACACCGGATCTAGACTGCGTGACAACGCATCTGCTCTGATATTCTTGGATCCTGGTCGGAAAGTGATCGAGAAGTTGAATCGAGAAAAAAAAAAGTGACCATCTAGCCTGTCTGGGAGTCAACCTTTTAGCAGACTCGATGTAAGCTAGGTTTTTGTGGTCCGTGATTACCGTTATAGGATGGACAGCCCCCTCCAAAAAATGCCTCCATTCTGCAAAAGCCAATTTTACGGCCAGAAGTTCCCGATTCCCCACATCATAGTTTCTCTCTGCCGGAGAGAACTTCTTTGAGAAAAAGGCGCAAGGTCTTAAATTGGTCAAAGTGGCGGGTCCCTGGGACAATACCGCCCCCACCCCCACCTCTGAGGCGTCTACCTCAACAATAAATGGTTCAGAGGGGTCCGGTTGGATAAGAATCGGGGCCGACATGAAACATTTTTTCAAAAACTGAAATGCCGCTACCGCTGCGGTTGACCAATTCTTGATATCGGCCCCCTTTTGAGTCATGTCTGTGAGGGGTTTAACCACCTGTGAGAACCCCCTTATCGGAAATTTATAATAATTAGCGAACCCTAGGAAACGTTGCAGACCCTTCAAATCACACTGTTGAACCCACTCGAGAATGGCCTGCACCTTATTAGGATCCATGCGATACCCTTCAGCAGACACGATGAACCCCAGAAAGGACAGTTCCTGAACAAAAAATAAACATTTTTCAAGTTTAGCAAACAGACAGTTCTCCCTGAGCCTTTGGAGAACTGCCCGAACATGACCAATGTGAGTCTGTTTATCAGGCGAGTAGATTAAAATGTCATCCAAATACACCACCATAAAACGTCCAATCAAATCGGAGAACACATGATTTATGAAATTTTGGAAGACCGCTGGAGCGTTGGTCAGGCCGAAGGGCATGACCAAATTTTCAAACAACCCTTCAGTAGTGAGAAAGGCGGTCTTCCATTCATCTCCATCCCGGACTCGGATAAGGTTATACGCTCCCCGTAGGTCTAATTTCGAAAACCACTTAGCTCCGGACAACTGATTGTATAAATCAGGAATAAGTGGAAGGGGATAAGTATTCCTCACAGTTATTTTATTTAACTCACGACAATCGAGGCATGGGCGCAAACCACCGTCTTTTTTTTTTTTTTACAAAAAAGAACCCTGCCGCCACAGGAGAAACAGAAGGACGAATATGTCCCTTACGGAGGCTCTCAGAAATATATTCCTTCATCGCAGCCCGTTCCGGACCCGAGAGGTTATACAGGCGGGCTTTGGGCAATTTAGCACCTGGAACCAGGTCAATGGCACAATCAAATGGGCGGTGTGGTGGTAAAACCTCAGCCTCTTTTTCGGAGAAAACGTCAGTATAATCTATCAGGCACTCCGGAATGCCTTCTAGACCCACGGACGACACAGACACAGAAACAAGACATTTCTCAGAGCAATAGGGACCCCATTTAACAATATCCCGAGATTCCCAATTAATCACAGGATTATGCAGCTGTAACCAGGGGAACCCCAACACCAGTCCCGCAGGCAGGTTGTTCATTACAAAACATGAAATACGTTCCTGATGTAAGGAACTCACTTTTAAGGAGAAACTCTTCAGTACAAAACACAATGTCATTCTTACCCAGTGGTGTTTTGTCAATAGCAACAAGGTGAATCGGAGTCTCCAACCTAACTGTCCCTAACTTACACCTGGCCACCAAGTCAGAGTCAATAAAGTTCAATGATGAACCGCAATCCACGAAGGCAGTTGTGGATGTGGAGACACCCCCACAACAAAGTTCCACTTGGAATGACATTTTAGAAAATGCAGAAAAGGGTACCTGAGAGCCTGGGCGACCTCCACGATAATCACCTGGGCTCAGTCGTTTGTTGGTTAGTGGCCGGGAGGGGCAATCCTTTTTCCCATGTCCAGACTCGCCACTGTGAACACAGCATTTTCTCACGTGCCGTTGCCTCCTTTCTTCCTCCTTACGGTTGATGGTTCCCATCGCCGTGATTTTCAGTGAAGAACTGGCTCCCCTTCCTTGGGAGAACAATGATGTCTCGGTTTGTATCACTCCCCTTGCCCGTAACCTGCGATCCATTCGGACGGCCTGTGTCATAGCTTCCTCCAGGGCATCAGGTGGGGGGTGGAGAGCCAAGGCGTCTTTCAGATGCCCAGACAGGCCTCTGCGGAACAACCCCCGGAGAGCGGCGTCGTTCCAGCAGACCTCAGCAGCCCAGCGTCTGAACTCTGAGCAAAACCACTCGGCTGAGTGTTTCCCCTGGCAAACATTCATCAGCCTGTCCTCAGCCATACGCACCCGATCAGGCTCATCATAAATATGCCCCAGGGCCTCAAAAAATGCATCCACAGTCATACGCTCAGGGGCCGTGGTAGGAAGGGAGAAAGCCCAAGCTTGGGGGGCTCCCCTTAACAGAGACATAATGACCCCCACTCTCTGACTTTCATCCCCAGAAGAGTGTGGTCTTAAGGAAAAAAAAAAGCTTACAGCCCTCCTTGAAAACTCTGAAGTCATTTTTATCTCCAGAAAAGGTATCTGGTAACTTCACTGGAGACTCAGGGGAAATTAATGTAACATCCCGAGCCCCCCATGAAAGAACCCCCTGCACAGTGTCGGCGATCAGCTGCTGAGACTGAGCCAGGACTCTTTGTTCTCCAAAGAGTTTCTGAGACATCTGCGTCAGATGCTTAACCTGCTCAGAAAGAGCGTGCACAGGATCCATCACACACACAGGTGAATGGGAGCAGAGAAAAAAAAAATGGTATGGGTCAGTTATAATGTCAGAGACACCGCACTGCACTTGCTCATAGAGCCAGTGCGTGTGTCCTGAGTACAGAAGCAGTGCTAAAAGATACCTGTGGAGCAGGGCAGCAGAGGTGACCATGCGTGCTTCAGGCTAATAGTGTCAGGGTCCAGTCAGTGCTGGAAAGTAAAGATGCATAGGACCTGCGGACACTGAAACTGAATAGTCTGCACGGGACCTATGGTCATGTGACTGCAAGGGGGCGGGGCTTAGCGTCCTGTATTCAGATAGGACAGGACACCATACAACAACTCAGTCAGGCAAAGCAGAGGTCACACACAGTACGGGCGAACGAGGTACAGGAGGGACGAACAGACGGGTAGTCAGACAGAGCCAAAGGTCATACACAAGAGGGCGACGTGGTACCAAGGGGACGAGCAGAGAGGAGTCGGGTCACAAGCAGAGAGTCATACACGAGAGGTAGCGCAGTACAAGAGGGTCAGGCAGAACTCGTAACAGGGACAGAACCAGATCACAACCGAACAAACAAGCAAGATATCAGGCACAAGGCACACGTATACAAGAGGTCACTTAACTCAGCCGAGGGCAGGAGTATAACTGACACCGGACCCAGGTCCAGTGAGCACTAAATAGCCTTCTGCTGCCAGAGAGAGGCAGCACAATTAACCCCTAGTCTAACCAGGACGGGTCAAAGCGAAATCCCGTCCTGGATCATGACACTAATTACAGAGCAACGACATTTGAAAAAAGCATTCAAATCATGCTTTGAAAACACTACTTGTGTATCCCGATTTCAATTCAATCTGTCTTTGGAAACCGCTTAACAGAGTGAGTGCACCATTCTCAGAGGAACTGCAGATACTGAAATGATGCGTGGAGTGAAGTGAGCAAGCTCTTTTTCCATCTCCCTGGCGAGCATCGCCCACCTGTCTGCTGAGGCTCCCTCAGCAGACTGAAGCTGACTACTACTGCGCAGATGCTACAGACTGTGGGCTGCCCATTGTGACACGTGGTCCCATTGTGACACGTGGTCCCATTGTTCCAGGAATAGAACACATCCAAGCATTGTGTTCTATGAATGGCATGATTCCTATCACAGTGTTCCATGGATGGAACACATCCTATTTACTGCAGGCAAGCAGCACACCTAGCTGCTGCTGCTGCTGCTGCTACAAGTCACTAGAATACCGTCTGTCAGACAGGTGGACGTAGGCCGAACATTCAAATAACTCACCAGATAAATCGTTGCTTTTCCATTTAATTCATATATGAATTAATTCAAAATTGAACAGTAAATTTCAAAGTTGGAAGGCCACAAGAGGGGGACAATGTTTCAAAAATGAAGCGACATATCATTGCATGAGGGATGTGGTAGGAATTGAATGCTTGAATTAAGACTGGGGAAGTACTGAGGGGAAGGGGCTGCAGGCCTTGTAGCAGGTGGCTGTGCAGAAATGTAGCTATCCAAAGCCAAACACATTACTGCAGCTTGTCACACCTGTACCTACCAAGCAGCAAAGGCCAAGATAGATCGTTATTTTACTGACAGATTGAATACAGTGCAATGCCTCCCATACAGAGGTGAATAAGAGTAGTAGTAGTAGTAGTAGAAGTTTTGATTAAGGCTAAGGAATTGGAAATGTGCAACTTGGACCAAGAAAAACTAATTACAGAGCAACGACATTTGAAAAAAGCATTCAAATCATGCTTTGAAAACACTACTTGTGTATCCCGATTTCAATTCAATCTGTCTTTGGAAACCGCTTAACAGAGTGAGTGCACCATTCTCAGAGGAACTGCAGATACTGAAATGATGCGTGGAGTGAAGTGAGCAAGCTCTTTTTCCATCTCCCTGGCGAGCATCGCCCACCTGTATGCTGAGGCTCCCTCAGCAGACTGAAGCTGACTACTACTGCGCAGCTGCTACAGACTGTGGGCTGCCCATTGTGACACGTGGTCCCATTGTGACACGTGGTCCCATTGTTCCAGGAATAGAACACATCCAAGCATTGTGTTCTATGAAAGGCATGATTCCTATCACAGTGTTCCATGGATGGAACACATCCTATTTACTGCAGGCAAGCAGCGCACCTAGCTGCTGCTGCTGCTACAAGCCACTAGAATACCGTCTGTCAGACAGGTGGATGTAGGCCGAACATTCAAATAACTCGCCAGATAAATCGTTGCTTTTCCATTTAATTCATATATGAATTATTTCAAAATTGAACAGTAAATTTCAAAGTTGGAAGGCCACAAGAGGGGGACAATGTTTCAAAAATGAAACGACATATCATTGCATGAGGGATGTGGTAGGAATTGAATGCTTGAATTAACCCCTTCACCCCCAAGGGTGGTTTGCACGTTCATGACCGGGCCAATTTTTACAATTCTGACCACTGTACCTTAATGAGGTCATAACTCTGGAACGCTTCCATGGATCCCGGTGATTCTGACATTGTTTTCTCGTGACACATTGTACTTCATGTTAGTGGTAAAATTTCATTCAAATAACTTGCGTTTATTTGTGAGAAAAACGGAAATTTGGCGAAAATTTTGAAAATTTCGCAATTTTCCAACTTTGAATTTTTATGCCCTTAAATCACAGAGATACGGCACACAAAAAACTTGATAACTAACATTTCCCACATGTTTACTTTACATCAGCACAATTTTGGAACCAAAATTTTTTTTTGTTAGGAAGTTATAAGGGTTAAAAGTTGACCAGCGATTTCTCATTTTTACAACACCATTTTATTTTTACGGACCACATCACATTTGAAGCCACTTTGAGGGGTCTATATGATAGAAAATACCCAAAAGTGACACCATTCTAAAAACTGCACCCCTTAAGGTGCTCAAAACCACATTCAAGAAGTTTATTAACCCTTTAGGTGCGTCACAGGAATTTTTTTGAATATTTAAAAAAAAATGAACATCTAACTTTTTTTCATAAAAAAAATAATTCAGGTTCAATTTTTTTTATTTTACCAAGGGTAACAGGAGAAATTGAACTGCAAAAGTTATTGTGCAATTTGTCCTGAGTACGCAGATACCTGATATGTGGGGGGGGACGACTGTTTCGGCGCATGGCAGAGCTCAGAATGGAAGGAGCGCCGTTTGACTTTTTCAATGCAAAATTGGCTGGAATTCAGATTGGACGCCATGTCACGTTTTGGAGAGTCCCTGATGTACCTAAACAGTGGAAACCCCCTACAAGTGACCCCATTTTGGAAACTAGACCCCCCAAGGAACTTATCTAGATATGTGGTGAGAACTTTGAACCCCCATGGGCTTCACAGAAGTTTATAACATAAAGCCATACAATTAAAAAATCATATTTTTTCCACAAAAATGATCTTTTCACCCTCAATTCTTATTTTTCCAAGGGTAATAGGACCCTAAAAGTTATTGTGCAATTTGTCCTGAGTACGCTGATACCCCACATGTGGGGGTAAACCACTATTTGGGCGCATGGCAGAGCTCGGAAGGGAAGCAGCGCCATTTGACGTTTTTGGCTGGAATTGAGATCGGACACGATGTCGCGTTTGGAAAACCCCTGATGTACCAAAACAGTGGAACCCCCCACAAATGACACCATTTTGGAAACTAGACCCCATAAGGAACTTATCTAGATGTGTGGTGAGCACTTTGACCCCCCCAGTGCTTCACAGAAGTTTATAACACCCGGGCGTGAAAATAAAAAAATCGTATTTTTTCCACAAACATGATCTTTTAGTCACCATTTTTTTTATTTTCCCAAGGGTACCAGGAGAAATTGGACCCCAAAAGTTGTTGTCCAATTTGTCCTGAGTATGCTGATACCCCATATGTGGGAGAAAACTACTGTATGGGCACACGTCGGGGCTCGGAAGGGAAGTAGTGACGTTTTGGAATGCAGACTTTGATGGAATGGTCTGCGGGTGTCATGTTGCCTTTGGAGAGCCCCTAATGTACCTAAACAGTGGAAACCCCCCACAAATGACCCCATTTTGAAAACTAGACCCACTAAGGAACGTATCTAGATGTGAGGTGAGCACTTTAAACCCCCAAGGGCTTCACAGAAGTTTATAATGCCAGGGCATGAAAATAAAAAAATCGTATTTTTTCCACAAACATGATCAATTAGTCCCCAATTTTTTCATTTTCCCAAGGGTAACAGGAGAAATTGAACCCCAAAAGTTGTTGTCCAATTTGTCCTGAGTATGCTGACACCCCATATGTGGGATAAAACTACTGTATGGACACATGTCAGGGCTCGGAAGGGAAGTAGTGATGTTTTGGAATGCAGACTTTGATGGAATGGTCTGCGGGTGTCATGTTGCCTTTGGAGAGCCCCTAATGTACCTAAACAGTGGAAACCCCCACAAGTGACCCCATTTTGGAAACGAGACCCCCCTAAGGGACTTATCTAGATGTGTGGTGAGCGCTTTGAACCCCCAAGGGCTTCACAGAAGTTTATAATGCCCGGGCATGAAAATAAAAAAATCGTATTTTTTCCAGAAACATGATCAATTAGTCCCCAATTTTTTCATTTTCCCAAGGGTAACAGGAGAAATTGGACCCCAAAAGTTGTTGTCCAATTTGTCCTGAGTACGCTGACACCCCATATGTGGGAGAAAACTACTGTATGGACACACGTCGGGGCTCGGAAGGGAAGCAGTGACGTTTTGGAATGCAGACTTTGATGGAATGGTCTGCGGGTGTCATGTGCGTTTGGAGAGCCCCTGATGTACCTAAACTATTGAAACTCCCCACAAGTGACCCCATTTTGGACACTAGACCCCCCACGGGACTTATCTAGATGTGTGGTGAGCACTTTGAACCCCCAAGTGCTTCACAGAAGTTTATAACACTCGGACGTGAAAATAAAAAAATCATTTTTTTCCACAAAAATGATATTTTTGCCCCCAATTTTTTATTTTCCTAAGGGTAACAGGAGAAATTGGACCCCAAAAATTGTTTTGCAATTTGTCCTGAGTAGGCTGATACCCTACATGTGGGGGTAAAACACTGTTTGGGCGCATAGCAGAGCTTGGAAGGGAAGGAGCACCATTTGACTTTTTCAACTCAGAATTGGCTGGAATTGAGATCAGACGCCATGTTGCATTTGGAGAGCCCCTGATGTGCCCAAACAGTGGAAACCCCCAATTCTAACTCCAACCCGAACCCCAACACGCCCCTAACCCTAGCCCTAACCCTAACCCTACCCTAACCCTAGCCCTAACCCTACTCCAACACACCCCTAGCCCTAACCCTACCCTAACCCTAACCCTAGCCCTAACCCTAGCCCTAACCCTAATGGAAAAATGGAAATAAATACATTTTTTTATTTTATTATTTTTCCCTAACTAAGGGGGTGATAACGGGGGGTTTGATTTACTATTTATGGCGGTTTTTATGTTTGGCGGCTGTCGCACGCTAAAAGACGCTTTTTATTGTAAAAATAGTTTTTGCATCACCACATATTGAGAGCTATAATTTTTCCGTATTTTGACCCACCGAGTCATGTGAGGTCTTATTTTTTGCGGGACGAGTTGACGTTTTTATTGGTATCATTTTCGGGCACGTGAAATTTTTTGATCGCTTTTTATTCCGATTTTTGGGACGCAGAATGAACAAGAACCAGCGTTTCATGAATTTCTTTTGGGGGGGTGCGTTTACACCGTTCCGCGTGCGGTAAAATTGATAAAGCGGTTTTATTCTTCGGGTCAGTACGGTTACAGCGATACCTCATTTAGGTCGTTTTTAATGTTTTTGTCGGTTTTATGCAATGAAAACTATTTTATATAAAAAATAATTATTTTTGCATTGCTTTATTCGGCGAGCTATAACTTTTTTTTATTTTTTTGCTGATGATGCTGTGTGGTGGCTCGTTTTTTGCGGGACAAGATGACATTTTCAGCGGTACCATGGATATTTATATGCGTCTTTTTGATCGCGCGTTATTACACTTTTTGTTTGGCGGTATGATAAATCATTATATTTTCTTCGTTTTTTATTTTTATTTTTTAAGGGGTTCGCTAAAGGGGTTAACTAATGGGACAGTTTTATAGGGCGGGTCGTTACGGACGCGGCAATACCTAATATGTGTACTTTTATTGTTTTTTTTTTTTTTTATTATTTCCAAAAAATGGATTTATTGGGGGAATATTTTTTTTTTTTTTCTAATTTATTTGGCGATTTTTTTTAAATTATTTTTACACTTTTTTTTATTTTTTTTTTTTTACTTTATTAAATAGCCCCAGGTGGGACATCACTGTCCTGTGACAGATTGCTGATCTGTCACATCACAGATCACTGTGACAGATCAGCGATCTGACACAGGCACTGCAGAAGGCTTCCTCATGCCTGCGCTTTGCAGGCACTGAGGAAGCCAGCTTCCGCAGGCCCCCGAAGGCCCCCGTCGCCATCTTGGATTCGGGGGCCTGGAGGGAGGGAGTCCCCCGCAGCAGCGCTGCACATTGCGCTGCCGTGGGGGGCTCAGGGAAGCACGGAGGGAGCCCCCTCCCTGCCGATGCTTCCCTTTAACCCCCGGTACACCGCGATCGTGTTTGATCGCGGTGTGCAAGGGGTTAACATGTCGGGGGCGGTCCGTGACCGCCCCTGACACATTGTGCCGGGTGTCAGCTATGATAATTAGCTGACACTCGGCCGCGATCAGCGGCGCTCACCACGCCGACGTACTATCCCGTCCCCGGTCACACGGGCCCGGGTACCGTGGACGGGATAGTACGTCGGATGGCAGAAAGGGGTTAAGACTGGGGAAGTACTGAGGGGAAAGGGGCTGCAGGCCTTGTATCAGGTGGGTGTGCAGAAATGTAGCTATCCAAAGCCAAACACATTACTGCAGCTTATCACACCTGTACCTACCAAGCAGCAAAGGCCAAGATAGATCGTTATTTTACTGACAGATTGAATACAGTGCAATGCCTCCCATATAGAGGTGAATAAGAGTAGTAGTAGTAGTAGTATTAGTAGTAGTAGTACAAGAGTTGGTCAAGTTAAATCAAGGCTAAGGAATTGGAAATGTGCAACTTGGGCCAAGAAAAACTAATTATAGAGCAACGACATTTGAAAAAAGCATTCAAATAATGCTTTGAAAACACTACTTGTGTATCCCGATTTCAATTCAATCTGTCTTTGGAAACCGCTTAAGAGAGTGAGTGCACCATTCTCAGAGGAACTGCAGATACTGAAATGATGCGTGGATTGAAGTGAGCAAGCTCTTTTTCCATCTCCCTGGCGAGCATCGCCCACCTGTCTGCTGAGGCTCCCTCAGCAGACTGAAGCTGACTACTACTGCGCAGCTGCTACAGACTGTGGGCTGCCCATTGTGACACGTGGTCCCATTGTGACACGTGGTCCCATTGTTCCAGGAATAGAACACATCCAAGCATTGTGTTCTATGAAAGGCATGATTCCTATCACAGTGTTCCATGGATGGAACACATCCTATTTACTGCAGGCAAGCAGCGCACCTAGCTGCTGCTGCTGCTTCAAGCCACTAGAATACCGTCTGTCAGACAGGTAGACGTAGGCCGAACCTTCAAATAACTCGCCAGATAAATCGTTGCTTTTCCATTTAATTCATATATTAATTAATTCAAAATTGAACAGTAAATTTCAAAGTTGGAAGGCCACAAGAGGGGGACAATATTTCAAAAATGAAACGACATATCATTGCATGAGGGATGTGGTAGGAATTGAATTCTTGAATTAAGACTGGGGAAGTACTGAGGGGAAGGGGCTGCAGGCCTTTTAGCAGGTGGGTGTGCAGAAATGTAGCTATCCAAAGCCAAACATATTACTGCAGCTTGTCACACCTGTACCTACCAAGCAGCAAAGGAGAAGATGATAATAATAATAATAATAATAATAATAATCTTTATTTATATAGCGCCAACATATTCCGCAGCGCTTTACAGTTGAACAGTTTCAAACACAACAGTCATAAGTAACAACGTTAACAATACAATAATTAAAGCGAAATAAGACGACCCTGCTTGTGGAGCTTACAATCTACAATGAGGTGGGGGAGATACAAAGCATAGGTTTGTATTTACAATGATGTATTTACAATGACGGTCCAGCCATCTTCAGGGGGTGGGGGTTAGATGGAGATAGTGAATGGGCTACACACACACAAACATAACATGACTTTGATTACTGAATGTGATAGGCCGCTCTGAACAAATGCGTTTTGAGCGAGCGCCTAAAACTATGCAAATTGTGGATGATCCTAATATCTTGGGGTAGAGCATTCCAGAGGATTGGCGCAGCACGGGAGAAGTCTTGGAGTCGGGAGTGGGAGGTACGGATTAGGGCAGAGGTTAGTCGAAAGTCATTTGCAGAGCGCAGCGGTCGGTTAGGCCGATAGACAGAAATGAGGGAGGAGATGTAAGGGGGTGCCGCACTGTGGAGAGCTTTGTGGGTGAGAACAAGTACTTTGAATTGTACTCTGTAATGAATTGGCAGCCAGTGTAACGACTGGCGAAGAGCGGACGGGTCTGAGTAACGATTAGCCAGATGGACAACCCTGGCTGCTGCATTAAGGATAGACTGGAGAGGGGAGAGTCGAGTGAGAGGGAGGCCAATTAATAGAGCATTACAGTAGTCCAGGTGGGAGTGGATCAGGGCGACAGTGAGAGTTTTTGTTGTTTCCATGGTGAGAAAAGGGCAGATTCTAGAGATGTTCTTTAGGTGTAAGCGGCATGAGCGGGCTAGATCGTTATTTTACTGACAGATTGAATACAGTGCAATGCCTCCCATATAGAGGTGAATAAGAGTAGTAGTATTAGTAGTAGTAGAAGATTTGATCAAGTTAAATCAAGGCTAAGGAATTGGAAATGTGCAACTTGGACCAAGAAAAACTAATTACAGAGCAACGACATTTGAAAAAAGCATTCAAATCATGCTTTGAAAACACTACTTGTGTATCCCGATTTCAATTCAATCTGTCTTTGGAAACCGCTTAAGAGAGTGAGTGCACCATTCTCAGAGGAACTGCAGATACTGAAATGATGCGTGGAGTGAAGTGAGCAAGCTCTTTTTCCATCTCCCTGGCGAGCATCGCCCACCTGTCTGCTGAGGCTCCCTCAGCAGACTGCAGCTGACTACTACTGTGCAGCTGCTACAGACTGTGTGCGGCCCATTGTGACACGTGGTCCCATTGTTCCAGGAATAGAACACATCCAAGCATTGTGTTCTATGAAAGGCATGATTCCTATCACAGTGTTCCATGGATGGAGCACATCCTATTTACTGCAGGCAAGCAGCGCACCTAGCTGCTGCTGCTGCTGCTTCAAGCCACTAGAATACCGTCTGTCTGACAGGTGGACGTAGGCCGAACCTTCAAATAACTCGCCAGATAAATCGTTGCTTTTCCATTTAATTCATATATTAATTAATTCAAAATTGAACAGTAAATTTCAAAGTTGGAAGGCCACAAGAGGGGGACAATATTTCAAAAATGAAACGACATGTCATTGCATGAGGGATGTGGTAGGAATTGAATGCATGAATTAAGACTGGGGAAGTACTGAGGGGAAGGGGCTGCAGGCCTTGTAGCAGGTGGGTGTGCAGAAATGTAGCTATCCAAAGCCAAACACATTACTGCAGCTTGTCACACCTGTACCTACCAAGCAGCAAAGGCCAAGATAGATTGTTCTTTCAATGACAGATTGAATACAGTGCAATGCCTCCCATATAGAGGTGAATAGTAGTAGTAGTAGTAGTAGTAGTAGTAGTAGTAGTAGAGTTGGTCAAGTTAAATCAAGGCTAAGGAATTGGAAATGTGCAACTTGGACCAAGAAAAACTAATTACAGAGCAACGACATTTGAAAAAAGCATTCAAATCATGCTTTGAAAACACTACTTGTGTATCCCGATTTCAATTCAATCTGTCTTTGGAAACCGCTTAAGAGAGTGAGTGCACCATTCTCAGAGGAACTGCAGATACTGAAATGATGCGTGGAGTGAAGTGAGCAAGCTATTTTTCCATCTCCCTGGCGAGCATCGCCCACCTGTCTGCTGAGGCTCCCTCAGCAGACTGAAGCTGACTACTACTGCGCAGCTGCTACAGACTGTGGGCTGCCCATTGTGACACGTGGTCCCATTGTGACACGTGGCCCCATTGTTCCAGGAATAGAACACATCCAAGCATTGTGTTCTATGAATGGCATGATTCCTATCACAGTGTTCCATGGATGGAACACATCCTATTTACTGCAGGCAAGCAGCGCACCTAGCTGCTGCTGCTGCTACAAGCCACTAGAATACCGTCTGTCAGACAGGAGGATGTAGGCCGAACATTCAAATAACTCGCCAGATAAATCGTTGCTTTTCCATTTAATTCATATATGAATTAATTCAAAATTGAACAGTAAATTTCAAAGTTGGAAGGCCACAAGAGGGGGACAATGTTTCAAAAATGAAACGACATATCATTGCATGAGGGATGTGGTAGGAATTGAATGCTTGAATTAAGACTGGGGAAGTACTGAGGGGAAGGGGCTGCAGGCCATGTAGCAGGTGGGTGTGCAGAAATGTAGCTATCCAAAGCCAAACACATTACCGCAGCCTGTCATACCTGTACCTACCAAGCAGCAAAGGCCAAGATAGATCGTTATTTTACTGACAGATTGAATACAGTGCAATGCCTCCCATATAGAGGTGAATAAGAGTAGTAGTAGTAGAAGAGTTGGTCACGTTAAATCAAGGCTAAGGAATTGGAAATGTGCAACTTGGACCAAGAAAAACTAATTACAGAGCAACGACATTTGAAAAAAGCATTCAAATCATGCTTTGAAAACACTACTTGTGTATCCCAATTTCAATTCAATCTGTCTTTGGAAACCGCTTAAGAGAGTGAGTGCACCATTCTCAGAGGAACAGCAGATACTGAAATGATGCGTGGAGTGAAGTGAGCAAGCTATTTTTCCATCTCCCTGGCGAGCATCGCCCACCTGTCTGCTGAGGCTCCCTCAGCAGACTGAAGCTGACTACTACTGCGCAGCTGCTACAGACTGTGGGCTGCCCATTGTGACACGTGGTCCCATTGTGACACGTGGTCCCATTGTTCCAGGAATAGAACACATCCAAGCATTGTGTTCTATGAATGGCATGATTCCTATCACAGTGTTCCATGGATGGAACACATTCTATTTACTGCAGGCAAGCAGCGCACCTAGCTGCTGCTGCTGCTACAAGCCACTAGAATACCGTCTGTCAGAGAGGTGTACGTAGGCCGAACATTCAAATAACTCGCCAGATAAATCGTTGCTTTTCCATTTAATTCATATATGAATTAATTCAAAATTGAACAGTAAATTTCAAAGTTGGAAGGCCACAAGAGGGGGATAATGTTTCAAAAATGAAACGACATATCATTGCATGAGGGATGTGGTAGGAATTGAATGCTTGAATTAAGACTGGGGAAGTACTGAGGGGAAGGGGCTGCAGGCCTTGTAGCAGGTGGGTGTGCAGAAATGTAGCTATCCAAAGCCAAACACATTACTGCAGCTTGTCACACCTGTACCTACCAAGCAGCAAAGGCCAAGATAGATCGTTATTTTACTGACAGATTGAATACAGTGCAATGCCTCCCATATAGAGGTGAATAAGAGTAGTAGTAGTAGTAGTAGTAGAAGAGTTGGTCAAACTCATCCTTTTAGAGACTTGTTTGGGCTCATGAGAGGAGTAGAAAAACATCAAAAATTTCAGTCCTGCACGATTCTACCAAGAAATGTGTGTTCATTCAAACCGCTGGTTTTTGATAGTTTGGGCCCTATTGAATAATGAATGTTTTGAATTTTCTCCAAAAGTAAAGTAGTTGCAAACTCATCCTTTTAGAAACTTGTTTGGGCTGTTGAGAGGAGTAAAAAACCATCAAAAATTTCAATCCTGCATGATTCTGCCAAGAAATGTGATTCTTCATTCAATACCTGATTTTTGCTATTGGGCTCTATTGAATAATGAATGTTTTGAATTTTCTCCAAAAGTAAAGTAGTTGCAAACTCATGCTTTTAGAGACTTGTTTGGGCTCATGAGAGGAGTAGAAAAACATGAAAAATTTCAGTCCTGCATGATTCTACCAAGAAATGTGTGTTCATTGAAACCGCTGGTTTTTGATAGTTTGGGCCCTATTGAATAATGAATGTTTTGAATTTTCTCCAAAAGTAAAGTAGTTGCAAACTCATCCTTTTAGAAACTTGTTTGGGCTGTTGAGAGGAGTAAAAAACCATCAAAAATTTCAATCCTGCATGATTTTACCAAGAAATGTGATTCTTCATTCAAAACGCTGGTTTTTGCTATTGGGCTCTATTGAATAATGAATGTTTTGAATTTTCTCCAAAAGTAAAGTAGTTGCAAACTCATCCTTTTAGAAACTTGTTTGGGCTGTTGAGAGGAGTAAAAAACCATCAAAAATTTCAATCCTGCATGATTCTACCAAGAAATGTGATTCTTCATTCAAAACGCTGGTTTTTGCTATTGGGCTCTATTGAATAATGAATGTTTTGAATTTTCTCAAAAAGTAAAGTAGTTGCAAACTCATCCTTTTAGAGACTTGTTTGGGCTCATGAGAGGAGTAGAAAAACATCAAAAATTTCAGTCCTGCACGATTCTACCAAGAAATGTGTGTTCATTGAAACCGCTGGTTTTTGATAGTTTGGGCCCTATTGAATAATGAATGTTTTGAATTTTCTATACAAGTTAAGTAGTTGCAAACTCATCCTTTTAGAAACTTGTTTGGGCTGTTGAGAGGAGTAAAAAACCATCAAAAATTTCAATCCTGCATGATTCTACCAAGAAATGTGATTCTTCATTCAAAACGCTGGTTTTTGCTATTGGGCTCTATTGATTAATGAATGTTTTGAATTTTCTCCAAAAGTAAAGTAGTTGCAAACCCATCCTTTTAGAGACTTGTTTGGGCTCATGAGAGGAGTAGAAAAACATCAAAAATTTCAGTCCTGCATGATTCTACCAAGAAATGTGTGTTCATTGAAACCGCTGGTTTTTGATAGTTTGGGCCCTATTGAATAATGAATGTTTTGAATTTTCTCCAAAAGTTAAAGTAGTTGCAAACTCATCCTTTTAGAAACTTGTTTGGGCTGTTGAGAGGCGTAAAGAACCATCAAAAATTTCAATCCTGCATGATTCTACCAAGAAATGTGATTCTTCATTCAAAACGCTGGTTTTTGCTATTGGGCTCTATTGAATAATGAATGTTTTGAATTTTCTCCAAAAGTAAAGTAGTTGCAAACTCATCCTTTTGTTTAAATATTTTTATTAAAGTTTCAAGTATAAAGGGAAAGGGTAAATGGACAAAGTAAAAAGTAGAGAACTCTACTCTACATGTTACATCACACATTAAATAAAATTGTTTAATACAAGTAATGTACATAAGAAACAAATATAATACATCACTTGAATGCAATCCTCTCGAAAAGGAACCAACATTGTCATATTGAGTTTACAGTAGAGTGTTAGATAACATAAATTAAATTAAGAAAACTTCAAATTCCAAACATCCCATTTAGTGTGATATTTATGGAGGGTACCATTAATAAAGGCAAATCTTCTCTCCATAGAATTATGAATCCGTAGTTTGGCTAAAATTTCAGCAAAAGAAGGTAAATCAGTTTTAAGCCACCAGAAAGCTATAGTGTTTTTGGTCACTAAGAAAGTGTGTATCATTACAAATCGAATAACAGGATTTATTTCTTCAGTGCCCAAAGAGAGTAGTGCCATTTGTGGGGTAACCTTCACTGCGTTGTCAGAGAGAGTATTTATATGATTCGTAATTTCTTTCCACAAGCTCTTCAATTTAGGGCAGCTCCAGAAAATGTGATACAGGTTACCCGGTAAACCACAATTCCTCCAACATAGAGGAGAATATTTATTATCTATATGAGCTAACCTAATCGGAGTGTAATGCCATCTAATTAAAATTTTAAAGAAAGACTCCTGTAAGGTCGCAGAAACAGTAGATGCATTTGAAAACTTTATGGCCCTCTCCCATTGGTCTTCATCAAATTTTATGTTAAAGTCCCTTTCCCATCTTTGAATGTATACATTTTTAATAAGTTCGTTGTCATCATTAAGGTGAGAATAAATGTTTTTAAGACTCCAAGTCGACTTAAGAGCAACATTTGAAAACATGGAGGCCACAATTTTCGAATTCAAAGCTCTTCTAGTCAAAAATTTCCGCAGAAGATCTTTAAAAATTAGATAAGAGGTAAAGTATGTAAATGGGACATGAAATTTATTTGAAATTTCATTAAAAGGTAAAAAATCTTGTCCGTCCCATAAATCCCCTACCGTATTAATTTTAAAGCTGTACCACTCCTCCGGAACTGGACAATTATATATTTTTGATAATAATATTAATGGAAATTTTTTCAAAATGCCTTTCCTGTCATCACCTTTCTTTAATTTTGTGAAACTCCTCCACATAGTCAGTATAGAATTTACAACAGGATGTTGATAAGTAATGATCGAAGGAGATAGCAGATCTTTAAAGAAAAAATCTGATATTGAACTAGTCCCGTATTGTTCTAGCTCAAGGTCCAACCAAGCGGGAGGTGTTTTCGTAGAAAACCACAGTTGACTCTGAAGAATAAGAGAAGCTTGATAATAGATTTGAATGTTGGGGAGTGCAAGGCCTCCGTTACTCTTTTTCTTATATAAAATTTTAGCAGCTACTCTGGGTTTCTTCCCTTTCCAGATAAAAAGGTTAATTGCTTTTTGGATTTTAAATAAAAGGGAAGTGGGAATCGTAAGAGGTAAATTCCTGAGTACGAAAAGAATTTTAGGTAAAATATATGTTTTTATTACCAAGGTTCTTCCCATCAGGGATAGGTCACAATTATTATAACCAGAAAGGTCTTTTAAGATTTTCTTGCTAAGATGTTCCATATTCCTAGAAACAATGAGTTTCAAATCTTTGGGAAAAATTATCCCCAAGTAATCTATTTCGATGTCTTCCCAGTAAAATTCGGATAATTTTTTAAAGGCTTCAATATCAGAGGGACTTAAATTAAAATGTATTAGTTTAGATTTTTGGGGATTTATTTTAAAATATGAGACCCTAGAGAATTCATCTAGAATGGTGATTAAAGCGTTAAATGAATTAGCCGGATCAGTGATTGATAACATAAGATCATCAGCAAATAAAGTTAATTTGTGGTGATAGTTTTTTGTTTTAAAACCCGAAATGGCAGTACATTGTCTGATTGTTTCCGCCAAGGGCTCAACTGCCAAGGCAAATAAAAGGGGCGAAAGGGGGCAGCCCTGTCTTGTTCCATTAGTGATGTTGAAGTTCCTAGAAAGGTGATTATTAGTATAGGTTTTAGCATTAGTATTAGAGTATAGTGCAAATATAGATGTTATAAAGCGATTGTCAAAACCAAACTTTAGTAAAGTAGCTTTAAGATAATCCCAATTCACCCTATCAAAGGCTTTTTGGGCATCCAACGAGATAAATAATGAAGGGAGATTGTTAAAACTAGCTATGTTAAACAAATTCAAAATTCTTCTGGTACCGTCTGTTACTTGTCTTCCAGAAACAAACCCTACTTGATCATTTTTAACAAGACCAGGTAAAAGATTCTTTAATCGATCCGCTAAAATTTTCGAATATACTTTAATGTCAGTATTGATTAAAGAGATCGGACGATAGTTTTTAACTTCTTCTGGGTTTCTAGTGTCTTTGGGGATCAAAATGATAGTTGCTTCCGTCATTTCTTTGGGGAACGATCCAATACTGGAAGCGTGATCAAAAAGAGATTTTAGGTGCGGGGATAGAGTGTTGGAGAAAAACTTGAAATATTCGTTTGTGAACCCATCTGGGCCAGGGGATTTGTTAAGTTTAAGTTTGTCAATCGTTTTGGCAATTTCTTCTACAGTAAACGGTTGATTTAAAAGAGTAAGGTCCAAATTATCTAGTTGGGGAAGGGTCAATTTAGAAAGAAAAAGGTCAATCTCTTTTTGATTAGGAGTATGAACTAAGGGGTCTTTTTTGAGATTATAGAGGGTTTCAAAATAGTCCGCAAATATTTTGGTAATATCAGAGGGGTGTTGTTTCATTTCTCCTGAGAGGGATTTGATCTTAACAATCCTTCTACTTACGCGAGCTTGTTTAAGTTTATTTGTCATATATTTGGTGGGTTTGTTAAGTGAAGCATAAAGATTATATTTTGATGCTCTAACAATGGAATCATACTCGGAAATAATTTCGAATCTTAACTCCTGTCTCAATTTCAGGATATCAAGATGGATATTATGAGATGGAGCAGAGAGGGAATTTTGTTGTTTTTCTTTTAAAGCAATTTGGTTCTGGAGGTCAGCAATTTTTTGTCTTTTTTCTTTTTTGTATCTCGTGGAGAGTTGGATGAGACATCCTCTCAAGACCGCCTTGTGGGCATTCCATAATGTGAAGGGATCAATATTATCTGAAGAGTTTTCTTTAAAATAATTATCAATAGTTTCAGTAATTATATTTCTATACTTTGGGGAGCGTAACAGAGTAGGATTAACCTTCCAAAGAAAAGTGTTTGCTACTGGAGGGCCTGATTCAAATATTGCCATCACGGGAGCATGGTCGGAAAAAGACTTCTCAAGAATTTCAATTTTCTTGAATTTTGTGATAGAAAAGACATTAGTTAGAAATAAGTCTATTCTGGAAGAAGTTTTATATATATCTGAGTAATATGTGAATTCTCTAGAGGTGGTATTAAGACATCTGAAAATGTCATACATATCATTTTGTTGTATCCAATTTTTCAGAGATCGGCCTGATTTAGAAGTAGCAGAAGATGATGAGTCAATTTCTCTATCAGGAACTAGATTGAAGTCCCCTATTAACATGAGGTCACCTTTTTTAACTTCGTCAATCTTCTGCATTAGTTTATTAAAAAAAGTGATTTGACCATTATTCGGGGCATATATGTTCACGATCGTACAAAGGTTAAAATTTAACTTACATATGAGGATGTGAAATCTTCCCTGGGTATCGGGATGTTCTTCAATTAATTGGAAGGGAATATTCTTATTTATAATAGTTATAACTCCCGCACTTTTTTTATTATTATTGAGAGATTTGAAAATGTATGGAAAATCTTTATGCTGAAAGGTTGGATGTATATCTTTTATTAGTTTGACCTCTTGTAAACAAGAGACATCTGCTTGAAGCCGCTTTATTTCTTTCCAAGTTATATAGCGCTTATGGGGACTATTCAGTCCTTTGACATTGTGTGAAAGGATTTTAATTCTCATGATAATCTCTTTCCTATTAATTAGAGAAAATTATCTTGTATTATTTAGGATTGCTTACTCTTTTTAAACTGAATTCAATAAAATGTATATATCTAGAAAAGCAAATGAAACAGCAACAAAAAAAAAAAAAAAAACTATAGATAAACTATACCAAACAAATAAACAAACTTAAAGAGTCCTCCTGGAGGTCAATCACCGAACGTGATAATCTCCTTTGTTGGGGACTTTTGTAAAAAAAAGCCAAAGTGGCGAGAACCCATGAAGCCATTAAGTACTTTGTCAAATGTCAAATGTAAATAATACAAAGACCAATGAGAGATATATCCATAATCAACCGGTATCTTTTCTAGAAGGATCTTCATCTAGAAAGCGTATAAAATCTAAAGCCTCCTTTGGAGTGAAGAAAGGGACAATTTTACCCCTATGTGACACAAGTAACTTTGTTGGGAAGCCCCACCTATAAGGAATCCCCATTTCCCTAAGAGCATTAGTAGCTTGATTAAACGATTTCCTAGCTTCCATAGTTGACTTTGAAAAATCAGAGAAGAATTTTAAATGATCATTAGGGGGAGGGAGAGAGCCTTTCTCTCTAATATATCTTAATATCAATTCTTTAGTTTCAAAAAAGTGAAAGTGAAGTATCGTGTCTCTCGGTTTATCCATAGATACATTCTTTGGACGGGGCAGGCGGTGAATTCTATCAATTATCAATTGTAGATCAGTTAAGGACGGCAAAGCCTTTTTAAGTGTAGCTTTAGTATAATCTGAAAGGTCTTTCTGTATTACACTTTCAGGTATCCCCCTGATCTTGACATTATTTCGTCTACTCCGATCCTCCAAGTCCGTTAATTTGGACCTAACGGATAAGAGTTCAGCTTTCAAGTTTGAATTTTGCTGTACTAAATCATCTGTCCTATTTTCAACCTTTGAGAGTCTTTTCTCATTCAATTCAAATCTTTGGGAGAATTTATCACTGATCTCCTGAATATCCCTCCTATGAGAATCAAAACCCGCTTTAATAGACGTATTAATTGCACTGAAAGATTCCTGGAAGGATATAAGGAAACCAGCGAGCGAACCCTCAGTAACTTGTCTATCAGATTTCAACAAAGTTTTAAAGTCAAAATTATGGGGATTCGAAGATTCAACAGAGGAAATCTCTGGACAACCTCTTTTAGAGGGTTGTTTCACTGGGGTGTCATTTGGAGAGTAATCCTCAAATGAAGTGTCAGAATCCAAATATGCTGGGTCTGGTCTAACAGATTGACTATCTGGGGCTCTTCTCTTATTGAATTTAGATAAATCCATTTTACTTTCTTCATCCTGTAAAAAGAGTTTTGAAGTCCCTTTATTATCAAGTACCTGGGAAGATGTAAAAGATAAGGGACAAGGATCGGTAGAAGTATCTTTGTGACCTGAATCTTTGAGTAGCCTTAATAGAAGAACTGTTAGGCATATTCTTAGTTGAGGTAATTTCTTCCCTCTTTAGGGGGGATCTAGATTTAATTGGACTTAATAGATTAACAGATTCAGTGTATGTTCTTTGATTGGAAGAGCCTGTGGATTTCTGGTTTTTACTAGTAGGCAATTTAGATTTCAAATTAGATGCCATAATTAGAGTATACCGAAACAAGAGTAAAGGAAATGCGCTATACCCTTAAATGTTCCTGTATATGCCACCCCTGTTTTATTATTATTGTAATTAAGTTGAACTTTATTACAGTTTCAGCAGGGTTTGTAAATCGCAAACTAAGATAAGAATAAAGACTTAAATAGAGTAGTAATGTAACCCCTTCAATTTTGATAATTCAACAAAGCAATAGAGACGTCTTGTCCTCCGTAACGTAGGCTTATATAAAACAACAGCACCTCATACACTCCTGTCCAAACACTACCTATATAACCTCAGGTGCCTTAAATGTTATAGACAGAGAAGAGAAGAGCATACAATCAGTAGGATTCAGAATAAGACAGTATAAGCTCTATATCTTCCCGTCTAGGAATGTATAGATTAGTTATTCCCTTAAATATCTTCTTCTAATGCTTTAATATGTCATCAAAACAAGGCACAAGAGACAATCTCCATGTAAGTCTCATCAAACTCAAGGATGCACTTCAGCAATACACAAACAGTCTTATTGATATAACAATATTCAGATACTCTCCCCTATATTACTATCCCTATTCCAATTTACAAATAATTAAGATTTCGCCATCCCCAAGAGACTAACAATAAGTTCAGAGAGCAACAGATTCCATCTCACCCAACGAGTGTAATATTCTCCAAGTAGTAGGGGTCAACGATGCTCCTTCCTTCAGGTCACCGTTGGATAGTAATCAAGTGACCACCAAAACCAAAGTCAAATTTCACCAAATCTCCTCTGCTTCTTCTTGTATAAATGTAGCCGTCTCTAAGCCCCTTAGTGTGTTAAAGGGTCGAACTCGATGTGACAATCAGTCAATGACAGCCTCAGCCGAGGCACCCAATAAGGACCAGATCCACCTCCACCCTCTTTGATGACAGCTTCTATCTTGTAGCTTCGTGCCCGCCAGCTCCCGCAGCGACAATCTCCAGCACCGCCAGCTCCTCTACTCCTCTGCAGCTGAGCGGCGGCAAGCTGCGCAGTGCCCGGTCTCCAGGCAATGACCTCCGATCAGCACAGAAAAAGCGTGGGCAATTCCAAATTCTTTCTGTTAAAGATATCCCCAGCAGTGGGCTTCTCCTCCTAGACCGCCGCTAAGCTCCAGCAGCTCTCCCGCCAAACAGTTTTAAAATTAGACGCGGCGCTCCCCTTCTTCTCCGCACTCACCAATGCAACACTCAGTCAGTGACAGCTTCAGCCGAGGCACCCAAGAAGGACCAGAGCCACCTCTACTTTCTTTGATGACAGCCTCTTCCTTGCGGCTTCGTGCCTGCCAACTCCCGCCGCGTCACTCTCCAGCACCGCCAGCTCCTTTACTCCTCTGCAGCTGAGCGGCGGCAAGCTGCGCAGAGCCCGGTATCCAACAGCGTCGACAGCGGACCTCTATCGACTCAGGAACACCGAGGCTCCTTCAGCGTCATGCGTGGTTCATTTTAATGAAGGTTAGATCATCCACATTTTGGGTTGACAGACGGGTCCTTTTTTCTGTCAGGATTGATCCAGCTGCACTGAAGACTCTTTCCGATAGCACACTTGCAGCTGGGCAAGCAAGCTCCTGTAAGGCATATTGGGCCAATTCAGGCCAGGTGTCCAGTTTAGCGGCCCAATAGTCAAAGGGGAATGACCTGTGTGGGAGAACATCGATATGGGAGGAAAAGTAGTTTGTAACCATAGTTGACAACTGCTGTCTCCTGTCACTTTCCATCGATGCAGTATTACCAGTTGTGTGAGCGGTATTTGAAAAATCAGTCCACAACATTGTCATGAAACCCCTGTCTCCAACGCCACTTCTGCTGTGTGCACCACGAACACCTCTGCCAAGCTGCCCCCGGCCCGTACGGCTCGTGTGAGAACCATCACCGCTGCTGTGTGCTGGGAATGCCTCAAGCAACCGATTTACCAGAGTTGCTTGTTTATTAGCCAATATTAGGTCAAGGTTCTCCTGTGGCATGATGTTTTGTAATTTGCCTTTATAGCATGGATCCAGGATGCTGGCCAACCAGTAGTCGTCATCGTTCATCATTTTGGCAATGCGGGGGTCCCTTTTTAGGATCCGCAAGGCATAATCTGACATGTGGGCCAATGTTCCCGGTGTCAATGATGCACTGCGAGTGCTGGGTGGAGGAGCACTTTCTGGCAAATCCACATCCCTCCAGTCACGCACAAACCCTGTACCAGACCTTGCCACGCCAACATTTTCACTTGACCCACGAGATGCATCCTCCTCCCCTAAGTAATCATCCCCATCATCCTCCTCCTCCTCCTCCTCCTCTTCTTCCTCCACCTCGTCCAGGAGAGGTCCCTGAGCAGACAATGGCTGAATGTCATCAAGGATTCCCTCCTCCTCTTCCTCCTCATCAACATTGGCTGCAGACGCCTGCTCCTTAAGGTGCGTCAAAGTTTGCATGAGCAGACGCATAAGTGGGATGCTCATGCTTAGGATGGCGTCGTCTGCGCTTACCAGCCGTGTGCATTCCTCAAAACACTGAAGGACTTTACAAAGGTCTTTCAGTTTCGACCACTGCACGCCTGTCAACTCCATGTCTGCTCTCAAAGTGCCTGGCCGTGTATCCTCCCACAAATGCATTATGGCCTGCCTCTGCTCGCACAGCCGCTCCACCATGTGCAGGGTGGAGTTCCACCTTGTTGCAATGTCGATAATGAGGCGGTGGTTGGGAAGGTGGAGCAATCGCTGCAGCTTCTGCATACGAACGGAGTGTACAGGCGACCGGCGGATGTGCGCGCACAGTCTTCGCACCTTCTGGAGCAGGGCTGTTAACTCCGGATAATTTTTGAGGAAGCACTGCACCACCAGGTTCAAGGTGTGAGCCAAGCAAGGTATGTGGCTGAGTTTTGAAAGGGCTATGGCTGCCACAAAATTACGCCCGTTATCACTAACTACCTTGCCTGCCTCAAGATGTACACTGCCCAGCCGTGACTCAGTTTGTCGCTTCAAGTACTCGGCCAGCACCTCGGCGGTGTGTCTGTCGCCCAAACACATCATCTGCAACACAGCCTGCTGACGCTTTCCACTAGCTGCTCGATAGGGGGACACATCGTTTGCAACAGTGGCAGCTGCAGATGGAGTGCTCGTACAACTGCGCTCTGTGGACGAGCTTTCGCTTCTGGAGGAGGAGGAGGAGGAGGAGGAGGGTCGAACGCCTACAGCCAACTGTTTCCTATACCGTGGGCTAGGCAGCACTGTCCCACCACCGCTGTCCCCTGTGGACCCTGCATCCACCACATTAACCCAGTGCGCAGTGATGGACACGTAACGGCCCTGGCCATGCCGACTGGACCATGCATCAGTTGTGAGGTGCACCTTTCCGCTCACTGACTGCTTGAGTGCATGGACAATGCGGTCTTTCACATGATGGTGGAGGGCTGGGATGGCTTTGCGAGAGAAGAAGTGGCGACTGGGTAGGTCATAGCGTGGTACTGCATAGGCCATGAGTTTGCGGAAAGCTGTGCTTTCCACCAACCGAAAGGGCATCATCTCAAACGAGATTAGTTTGGCAATGTGGGCGTTCAAACCCAGTGTACGCGGATGAGAGACTGAGTACTTTCTTGACCTACTCATAGTGTCTGGGAGGGTGAGCTGGACTTGAGAGCTGCATATGGTGGAAGTAGCGGTGGACAGGGCGGACTGAGAGAGGGTTGATGATGGTGATGGAGTTGGTGTTCTTTCTGATGGCCTAGAATCAGTCTTTCGTTGATATAACTGTTACGGTTCTAAGTAGGAACCAGAGAGTGGACCCTCTGGGTCGTGGCTCCAGAGCCCCCGAGGGCGAGCGGCCCAGGTGATGACCACCCCCTATACAGGGAGTGTTAGGGGCAGGCCCAAGGGGGGGAGACCACGACAGCCGGAACCAAAGGGACGACCCAGGGAGTGTACAGAGGGAAAGGCCAAAGGATACTGACTAGAGTAGACCCGGAGCAGGAGGAAACAGAACGTAGGGAACCAGGACCGATCAGGATGGAGCCAGGGCAGGAACGCTGGAAGAAAGAAGGAAGGAAGGTTAGGGGCAACTGACCTAGGGGTACAGACGGAACCCTAGCTAAGGGGCTACCGATGACAGCAGCAGGGAAGGACCCGGCGAGGGTCAGGCACAGAGACAGCAGAGGGAGCTGAGCGGGGGTACAGATGGGGCTATGGAGCGGAGAGCAGAGCGCAGACTAGGAGACAGGGGGGACCTGAGAGTCGGGGCGACGCTGCGCAGGAAGGCTAAGCGCCACAGAGAAAGACAAACACGCGTCTTACCATTCAAGACGCCAGACAGAAATACCCGGTGGGCGCCGCCATGTTGGGGAGGAGCCACCGGGTCACGTGCTCCCAGGATGCCCCGCGGTCAGAAACGAGCGAGTGCGCATGTGCGTGCCTCTGACACGCCGTGACCCTGCAAAGTCAGACAGGGCATGGCGCGAGGATGAAGGAGGGATGCACCGGGAGGAGGGGGACCCCAGGTGAGCATCGGGGCACGTAATAATAACAGTGGGATTCCCTGACTGCTGTGGCCTTGCAACGACACCTCAACATTTGCTGCTGTGCTAACCGGTGGGCTTACAGTGGGGGAAACAATGTAGCGTTGCTGACTACCTTCGTTGTGATCAGTTGCACATGTGGCACTTGAGGTTTGGTGTTGTGTCCACGCTTGCAAGTGCATGCTGGTTAAATGTCTAAGCATGCAACTGGTATTCAAATTTTTCAGATTTTTCCCTCGGCTAAAGGTCTTTGCGCACTTCTTACAGATAACCTTGGCCTGATCATGAGGATTTTGTTCAAAAAAGTGCCACACTGCACTCTTCCTACTTTGGCAGACATTTTGCGGCCTAGCACGCTGTGATCTTTTGACCCTCTGGACAAGCTGTCCAGCAACTCTTTTGATGTTTGGAACCTGTCTTTGGAGTGCTCCGGGCCTGCCAGATAACAGCTGTTGCGATGTCTGCTGTGGATGCTCCTCATCTGAGCTATTGGAAGCAGCACCCTCTTCCCCCAATGGATGCCAATCTGGGTCAACAACTGGGTCATCCATCACCTCCTCTTCTATGTCATGTGCACCTTTCTCTGTGTCACCATGTATGGTGGTATAGTGTGCGGGAAGGGGCACCTGAGTCTCATCAGGGTCAAAATCTGGCTCTGTACACTGCGAGGACAATGTAGTGCTCTGAGTGAATGTACCAGCAGAATCATCCATCAGCGGCTGTGCATCAGTGCACTCCATGTCACATTCATCTTGGCCTGGGTAATTCACCATTTGACTTGATAATCCAGGCATGGTATGTGAAAACAGCTCCATGGAGTAATCAGTAGTATGGCCTGCGTCATCCTTCAATCTTGGTTGGGGTGAAGGACACAAGGAAAGGTGTGGTTCATGAACATGAGCCTCCAATGACGACTCAGTGCTTTTACTTTTTACAACTGAAGAAGAGGAGGCGATAGAGCTGGAGGCTGAGTCAGCAATGTAAGACAAAACTTTTTCCTGATGCTCTGCCTTTAAAAGCGGTTTGCCAACTCCTAGAAAACTAAGCGTTCGAGGCCTTATGTAGCCAGACGATGACGCAGGGTCAGCACCTCCTGCATTCGGTCCTATTTTGCTCTTGCCACTACCATCAGATCCACCACCAACACCATCATTACCAGCTGCCAACCCCCGCCCAATTCCACGGCCTCTTCCACCAGCCTTCCTCATTTTTGGTAGAAATGTAGACAAAATCCAACAAACTATATAGTAATGTAAAACAAGGTACAAGGTGTCTATAGGACAGGGGAGATTTAGAATTTCTGCACACACTTGTGGACAGTGGACACTTTTGGATTGTGTGAGGCCCACTGATATCTGAGCGCTATGTGACACGCTCGATGGCACAGCTGCCTGTGACCAAAGTGACGAGAGGATAATGGAGATTTTGAATCTCTGCGTACACTTTTGGACACTGGACACTTGTGGATTGTGTGAGGCCCACTGATATCTGAGCGCTATGTGACACGCTCGATGGCACAGCTGCCTGTGACCAAAGTGACGAGAGGATAATGGAGATTTTGAATCTCTGCGTACACTTTTGGACACTTTTGGCCTCCCTGGTGTCCCTCCAAAACTGGGAGAAATCTAGCGACACAGCATCCGCTGCCGGTACACCCGAGGTGGGGGAAACGGGAAGGAGAATGCCAGGATGTTGACCAAAAACCACAAAAAAAGGGGACTTGGTAGAGGCTTCACTGGGGTGGTTATTGTACGAGAATTCGGCCCAAGGAAGAAGAGAAACCCAGTCATCTTGGTGCGCGTTAGAAAAATGCCGGAGGTACGAAGTTAGGACTTGATTGACCCGTTCCACTTGTCCGTTGGACTGGGGATGATAGGCCGAAGAAAAATCCAGAGTAATCCCCATCAATCCGCAGAGAGCTTGCCAGAATCGAGAGGTGAATTGGACACCTCTGTCCGAGACAATGTGCTGGGGAAAGCCATGGAGACGGAAGACGTGGAGCAAGAAAATCTTCGCCAACTCGGGGGCAGAAGGCAGACCAGACAAGGGAACAAAGTGAGCCATTTTTGAAAACCGATCCACGACCACTAAGATAGCCGAACACCTCGAGGACTCTGGCAGATCAGTGATGAAGTCCATAGCTATGTGGGTCCAAGGAGTCGTGGGTATGGGTAATGGGTGTAGGAGCCCATAAGGTCGGGATCGAGGAACCTTGTTTCTGGCACACGAAGGACAGGAGGCGATGAAGTCCAGGACGTCTTGGCGAAGCGATGGCAACCAATAATGTCGAGAGACGAGATAGAGAGTCTTCTTTATTCCAGCGTGTCCGGAAAATTTAGATGAGTGACCCCAGCGTAAGACCCTAGCCTTGTCCCTACCCAGAAATTTCAAAAATGAAACGACATATCATTGCATGAGGGATGTGGTAGGAATTGAATGCTTGAATTAAGACTGGGGAAGTACTGAGGGGAAGGGGCTGCAGGCCTTGTAGCAGGTGGGTGTGCAGAAATGTAGCTTTCCAAAGCCAAACACATTACTGCAGCTTGTCACACCTGTACCTACCAAGCAGCAAAGGCCAAGATAGATCGTTATTTTACTGACAGATTGAATACAGTGCAATGCCTCCCATATAGAGGTGAATAAGAGTAGTAGTAGTAGTAGTAGTAGTAGTAGTAGTAGTAGTAGTAGTAGTAGAAGAGTTGGTCAAGTTAAATCAAGGCTAAGGAATTGGAAATGTGCAACTTGGACCAAGAAAAACTAATTACAGAGCAACGACATTTGAAAAAAGCATTCAAATCATGCTTTGAAAACACTACTTGTGTATCCCGATTTCAATTCAATCTGTCTTTGGAAACCGCTTAAGAGAGTGAGTGCACCATTCTCAGAGGAACTGCAGATACTGAAATGATGTGTGGAGTGAAGTGAGCAAGCTATTTTTCCATCTCCCTGGCGAGCATCACCCACCTGTCTGCTGAGGCTCCCTCAGCAGACTGAAGCTGACTACTACTTCGCAGCTGCTACAGACTGTGGGCTGCCCATTGTGACATGTGGTCCCATTGTGACACGTGGTCCCATTGTTCCAGGAATAGAACACATCCAAGCATTGTGTTCTATGACTGGCATGATTCCTATCACAGTGTTCCATTGATGGAACACATCCTATTTACTGCAGGCAAGCAGCGCACCTAGCTGCTGCTGCTGCTACAAGCCACTAGAATACCGTCTGTGAGACAGGTGGACGTAGGCCGATCATTCAAATAACTCGCCAGATAAATCGTTGCTTTTCCATTTAATTCATATATGAATTAATTCAAAATTGAACAGTAAATTTCAAAGTTGGAAGGCCACAAGAGGGGGACAATGTTTCAAAAATGAAACGACATATCATTGCATGAGGGATGTGGTAGGAATTGAATGCTTGAATTAAGACTGGGGAAGTACTGAGGGGAAGGGGCTGCAGGCCTTGTAGCAGGTGGATGTGCGGAAATGTAGCTATCCAAAGCCAAACACATTACTGCAGCTTGTCACACCTGTACCTACCAAGCAGCAAAGGCCAAGATAGATCGTTATTTTACTGACAGATTGAATACAGTGCAATGCCTCCCATATAGAGGTGAATAAGAGTAGTAGTAGTAGTAGTAGAAGAGTTGGTCAAGTTAAATCAAGGCTAAGGAATTGGAAATGTGCAACTTGGACCAAGAAAAACAAATTACAGAGCAACGACATTTGAAAAAAGCATTCAAATCATGCTTTGAAAACACTACTTGTGTATCCCAATTTCAATTCAATCTGTCTTTGGAAACCGCTTAAGAGACTGAGTGCACCATTCTCAGAGGAACTGCAGATACTGAAATGATGCGTGGAGTGAAGTGAGCAAGCTATTTTTCCATCTCCCTGGTGAGCATCGCCCACCTGTCTGCTGAGGCTCCCTCAGCAGACTGAAGCTGACTACTACTGAGCAGCTGCTACAGACTGTGGGCGGCCCATTGTGACACGTGGTCCCATTGTGACACGTGGTCCCATTGTTCCAGGAATAGAACACATCCAAGCATTGTGTTCTATGAATGGCATGATTCCTATCACAGTGTTCCATGGATGGAACACATCCTATTTACTGCAGGCAAGCAGCGCACCTAGCTGCTGCTGCTGCTGCTGCTACAAGCCACTAGAATACCGTCTGTCAGACAGGTGGAAGTAGGCCGAACATTCAAATAACTCGCCAGATAAATCGTTGCTTTTCCATTTAATTCATATATGAATTAATTCAAAATTGAACAGTAAATTTCAAAGTTGGAAGGCCACAAGAGGGGGACAATGTTTCAAAAATGAAATGACATATCATTGCATGAGGGATGTGGTAGGAATTGAATGCTTGAATTAAGACTGGGGAAGTACTGAGGGGAAGGGGCTGCAGGCCTTGTAGCAGGTGGGTGTGCAGAAATGTAGCTATCCAAAGCCAAACACATTACTGCAGCTTGTCACACCTGTACCTACCAAGCAGCAAAGGCCAAGATAGATCGTTATTTTACTGACAGATTGAATACAGTGCAATGCCTCCCATATAGAGGTGAATAAGAGTAGTAG
This sequence comes from Dendrobates tinctorius, assembly GCF_039654945.1. NCBI lineage: Eukaryota > Metazoa > Chordata > Amphibia > Anura > Dendrobatidae > Dendrobates > Dendrobates tinctorius. The sequence continues at coordinate 685,013 of NW_027361820.1, forward strand.
TAGTAGTAGTAGTAGTAGTAGTAGAAGAGTTGGTCAAGTTAAATCAAGGCTAAGGAATTGGAAATGTGCAACTTGGACCAAGAAAAACTAATTACAGAGCAACGACATTTGAAAAAAGCATTCAAATCATGCTTTGAAAACACTACTTGTGTATCCCGATTTCAATTCAATCTGTCTTTGTAAACCGCTTTAGAGAGTGAGTGCACCATTCTCAGAGGAACTGCAGATACTGAAATGATGCGTGGAGTGAAGTGAGCAAGCTATTTTTCCATCTCCCTGGCGAGCATCGCCCACCTGTCTGCTGAGGCTCCCTCAGCAGACTGAAGCTGACTACTACTGCGCAGCTGCTACAGACTGTGGGCTGCCCATTGTGACACGTGGTCCCATTGTGACACGTGGCCCCATTGTTCCAGGAATAGAACACATCCAAGCATTGTGTTCTATGAATGGCATGATTCCTATCACAGTGTTCCATGGATGGAACACATCCTATTTACTGCAGGCAAGCAGCGCACCTAGCTGCTGCTGCTGCTGCTGCTGCTACAAGCCACTAGAATACCGTCTGTCAGAAAGGTGGACCTAGGCCGAACATTCAAATAACTCGCCAGATAAATCGTTGCTTTTCCATTTAATTCATATATGAATTAATTCAAAATTGAACAGTAAATTTCAAAGTTGGAAGGCCACAAGAGGGGGACAATGTTTCAAAAATGAAACGACATATCATTGCATGAGGGATGTGGTAGGAATTGAATGCTTGAATTAAGACTGGGGAAGTACTGAGGGGAAGGGGCTGCAGGCCTTGTAGCAGGTGGGTGTGCAGAAATGTAGCTATCCAAAGCCAAACACATTACTGCAGCTTGTCACACCTGTACCTACCAAGCAGCAAAGGCCAAGATAGATCGTTATTTTACTGGCAGATTGAATACAGTGCAATGCCTCCCATATAGAGGTGAATAAGAGTAGTAGTAGTAGTAGTAGTAGTAGTAGTAGTAGTAGTAGTAGTAGTAGTAGTAGTAGTAGTAGTAGTAGTAGTAGTAGTAGTAGTAGTAGAAGAGTTGGTCAAGATAAATCAAGGCTAAGGAATTGGAAATGTGCAACTTGGACGAAGAAAAACTAATTACAGAGCAACGACATTTGAAAAAAGCATTCAAATCATGCTTTGAAAACAGTACATGTGTATCCCAATTTAAATTCAATCTGTCTTTGGAAACCGCTTAAGAGAGTGAGTGCACCATTCTCAGAGGAACTGCAGATACTGAAATGATGCGTGGAGTGAAGTGAGCAAGCTATTTTTCCATCTCCCTGGCGAGCATCGCCCACCTGTCTGCTGAGGCTCCCTCAGCAGACTGAAGCTGACTACTACTGAGCAGCTGCTACAGACTGTGGGCTGCCCATTGTGACACGTGGTCCCATTGTGACACGTGGCCCCATTGTTCCAGGAATAGAACACATCCAAGCATTGTGTTCTATGAATGGCATGATTCCTATCACAGTGTTCCATGGATGGAACACATCCTATTTACTGCAGGCAAGCAGCGCACCTAGCAGCTGCTGCTGCTGCTGCTGCTGTTTTTCTACTCCTCTCATGAGCCCAAACAAGACTCTAAAAGGATGAGTTTGCAACTACTTTACTTTTGGAGAAAATTCAAAACATTCATTATTCAATAGGGCCCAAAATATCAAAAGCCAGCGGTTTAAATGAACACACATTTCTTGGTAGAATCGTGCAGGACTGAAATTTTTTTTGTTTTTCTACTCCTCTCATGAGCCCAAACAAGTCTCTAAAAGGATGAGTTTGCAACTACTTTACTTTTGGAGAAAATTCAATGAATGTCAATTGAATGTTTTGAATTTTCTCCAAAAGTAAAGTAGTTGCAAACTCATCCTTTTAGAGACTTGTTTGGGCTCATGAGAGGAGTAGAAAAACATCAAAAATTTCAGTCCTGCATGATTCTACGAAGAAATGTGAGTGTTCATTCAAACCGCTGGTTTTTGATAGTTTGGGCCCTATTGAATAATGAATGTTTTGAATTTTCTCCAAAAGTAAAGTAGTTGCAAGCTCATGCTTTTAGAGACTTGTTTGGGCTCATGAGAGGAGTAGAAAAACATCAAAAATTTCAGTCCTGCATGATTCTACCAAGAAATGTGTGTTCATTCAAACCGCTGGTTTTTGATATTTTGGGCCCTATTGAATAATGAATGTTTTGAATTTTCTCCAAAAGTAAAGTAGTTGCAAACTCATCCTTTTAGAAATTTGTTTGGGCTGTTGAGAGGAGTAAAAAAACATCAAAAATTTCAATCCTGCATGATTCTACCAAGAAATGTGATTCTTCATTCAAAACGCTGTTTTTTGCTATTGGGCTCTATTGAATAATGAATGTTTTGAATTTTCTCCAAAAGTAAAGTAGATGCAAACTCATCCTTTTAGAGTCTTGGTTTGGGCTCATGAGAGGAGTAGAAAAACATCAAAAATTTCAGTCCTGCACGATTCTACCAAGAAATGTGTGTTCATTCAAACCGCTGGTTTTTGATATTTTGGGCCCTATTGAATAATGAATGTTTTGAATTTTCTCCAAAAGTAAAGTAGTTGCAAACTCATCCTTTTATAGACTTGTTTGGGCTCATGAGAGGAGTAGAAAAACATCAAAAATTTCAGTCCTGCACGATTCTACCAAGAAATGTGTGTTCATTCAAACCGCTGGTTTTTTATATTTTGGGCCCTATTGAATAATGAATGTTTTGAATTTTCTCCAAAAGTAAAGTAGTTGCAAACTCATCCTTTTAGAAACTTGTTTGGGCTGTTGAGAGGAGTAAAAAAACCATCAAAAATTTCAATCCTGCATGATTCTACCAAGAAATGTGATTCTTCATTCAAAACGCTGATTTTTGCTATTGGGTTCTATTGAATAATGAATGTTTTGAATTTTCTCCAAAAGTAAAGTAGTTGCAAACTCATGCTTTTAGAGACTTGTTTAGGCTCATGAGAGGAGTAGAAAAACATCAAAAATTTCAGTCCTGCATGATTCTACCAAGAAATGTGTGTTCATTCAAACCGCTGGTTTTTGATATTTTGGGCCCTATTGAATAATGAATGTTTTGAATTTTCTCCAAAAGTAAAGTAGTTGCAAACTCATCCTTTTAGAAACTTGTTTGGGCTGTTGAGAGGAGTAAAAAACCATCAAAAATTTCAATCCTGCATGATTCTACCAAGAAATGTGATTCTTCATTCAAACCGCTGGTTTTTGCTATTGGGCTCTATTGAATAATGAATGTTTTGAATTTTCTCCAAAAGTAAAGTAGATGCAAACTCATCCTTTTAGAGTCTTGGTTTGGGCTCATGAGAGGAGTAGAAAAACATCAAAAATTTCAGTCCTGCACGATTCTACCAAGAAATGTGAGTGTTCATTCAAACCGCTGGTTTTTGATTTTTTTTTTACCCTATTGAATAATGAATGTTTTGAATTTTCTCCAAAAGTAAAGTAGTTGCAAACTCATCCTTTTAGAGACTTGTTTGTGCTCATGAGAGGAGTAGAAAAACATCAAAAATTTCAGTCCTGCACGATTCTACCAAGAAATGTGAGTGTTCATTCAAACCGCTGGTTTTTGATAGTTTGGGCCCTATTGAATAATGAATGTTTTGAATTTTCTCCAAAAGTAAAGTAGTTGCAAACTCATCCTTTTAGAAACTTGTTTGGGCTGTTGAGAGGAGTAAAAAACCATCAAAAATTTCAATCCTGCATGATTCTACCAAGAAATGTGATTCTTCATTCAAAACGCTGATTTTTGCTATTGGGTTCTATTGAATAATGAATGTTTTGAATTTTCTCCAAAAGTAAAGTAGTTGCAAACTCATGCTTTTTTGTTTAAATATTTTTATTAAAGTTTCAAGTATAGAGGGAAAGGGTAAATGGACAAAGTAAAAAGTAGAGAACTCTACTCTACGTGTTACATCACACATTAAATAAAATTGTTTAATACAAGTAGTGTACATAAGAAACAAATATAATACATCGCTTGAATGCAATCCTCTCAAAAAAGGAACCAACATTGTCATATTGAGTTTACAGTAGAGTGTTAGATAACATAAATTAAGAAAATTTCAAATTCCAAACATCCCATTTAGTGTGATATTTATGGAGAGTACCATTAATAAAGGCAAATCTTTTCTCCATAGAATTATGAGTCCGTAATTTACCTAAAATATCAGCAAAAGAAGGTAAATCAGTTTTAAGCCACCAGAAAGCTATAGCGTTTTTGGTCACCAAAAAAGTATGTATCATTACAAATCGAATAACAGGATTTATTTCTTCAGTGCCCAAAGAAAGTAATGCCATTTGTGGGGTGACCTTCACTGCGTTGTCAGAGAGAGTATTTATATGATTCGTAACTTCTTTCCACAATCTCTTTAATTTAGGACAGCTCCAGAAAATGTGGTACAGGTTACCTGGTAAACCACAATTCCTCCAGCATAGAGGGGAGTATTTATTATCTGTATGAGCTAACCTAATCGGAGTGTAATGCCATCTAATTAAAGTTTTAAAGAAAGACTCCTGTAAAGTCGCAGAAATAGTAGATGCATTTGAAAACTTTATGGCCTTCCCCCATTGGTCTTCATCAAATTTTATGTTAAAATCCCTTTCCCATCTTTGAATGTATACATTTTTAAAGAGTTCGGTGTTGTCATTAGGGTGGGAATATATGTTTTTAAGACTCCAAGTCGACTTAAGAGCAACATTTGCAAACATGGAGGCCACAATATCCGAATTCAAAGCTCTACTAGTCAAAAATTTCCGCAGAAGATCTTTCAGAAGTAGATAAGAGGTGAAATGTGTAGACGGGACATGAAATTTATTTTTAATTTCATTAAAGGGTAAAAAATTTTGTCCGTCCCATAAATCCCCTACCGTATTAATTTTAAAGCTGCACCACTCCTCTGGAACTGGACATTTATATATTTTTGATAATAATTTTAATGGGAATTTTTTCAAAATGCTTTTCCTGTCGTCGCCTTTCTTTAATTTTGTGAAACTCCTCCACATAGTCAGTATAGAATTTACAACAGGATGTTGATAAGTAATGATCGAAGGAGATAGCAGATCTTTAAAGAAAAAATCTGATATTGAACTAGTCCCATAATGTTCTAGCTCAAGGTCCAACCAAGCGGGAAGTGTTTTCGTAGAAAACCACTGTTGACTCTGAAGAATAAGAGAAGCTTGAAAATAGATTTGAATATTGGGGAGTGCAAGGCCTCCATTACTCTTTTTCTTATATAAAATTTCAGTAGCAACTCTAGGTTTCTTCCCTTTCCAGATAAAAAGGTTAATTGCTTTTTGGATTTTAAATAAAAGGGAAGTGGGAATCGTAAGAGGTAAATTCCTAAGTACAAAAAGAATTTTAGGTAAAATATATGTTTTTATTACCAAGGTTCTTCCCATCAGGGATAGATCGCAATTATTATAACCAGAAAGGTCTTTTAAGATTTTCTTACTGAGATGTTCCATATTTCTTAGAAACAATGAGTTTCAAATCTTTAGGGAAAATTATCCCCAAGTATTCTAGTTCAAAATCTTCCCAGTAAAATTCAGATAATTCTTTAAAGGCTTCAATTTCAGAGGGACGTAAATTAAAATGTATTATTTTAGATTTTTGGGGATTTATTTTAAAATATGAGACCTTAGAGAACTCATCTAAAATGGTGATTAAAGCGTTAAGTGAATTAGCCGGATCAGTGACTGATAACATAAGGTCGTCAGCAAATAAGGTTAACTTGTGATGATAATTTTTTGTTTTAAAACCCGAAATATCAGTACATTTTCTGATCATTTCCGCCAAGGGCTCGACTGCCAAGGCAAATAAAAGGGGCGAAAGGGGGCAGCCCTGTCTTGTTCCATTAGTGATGTTGAAATTCCTAGAAAGGTGATTATTAGTATAGGTTTTAGCATTAGTATTAGAGTACAATGCAAATATAGATGTTATAAAGCGATTGTCAAAACCAAACTTTAGTAAAGTAGCTTTAAGATAATCCCAATTCACCCTATCAAAAGCTTTTTGGGCATCCAACGAGATAAATAGTGAAGGGAGATTATTAGAGCTAGCTATGTTAAACAAGTTCAAGATTCTTCTGGTACCGTCTGTTACTTGTCTTCCGGAGACAAACCCTACTTGATCATTTTTAACAAGATCAGGTAAAAGATTCTTTAATCGATCCGCTAAAATTTTTGAATATACTTTAATATCAGTGTTAATTAAAGAGATCGGACGATAATTTTTAACTTCTTCTGGGTTTCTAATGTCTTTGGGGATCAAAATGATAGTTGCCTCCGTCATTTCTTTGGGGAACGATCCAATACTAGAAGCGTGGTCAAAAAGAGATTTTAGGTGCGGGGATAAAATGTTGGAGAAAAACTTTAGATATTCGTTTGTGAACCCATCTGGGCCAGGGGATTTGTTAAGTTTAAGTTTGTCAATCGTTTTGGCAATTTCTTCTACAGTAAACGGTTGATTTAAAAGAGTTAGGTCCAAATTATCTAGTTGGGGAAGGGTCAATTTAGAAAGAAAAAGGTCAATCTCTTTTTGATTAGGAGTATGAACTAAGGGATCTTTTTTAAGATTATAGAGGGTTTCGAAATAATCCGCAAATATTTCGGTAATATCAGAGGGGTGTTGTTTCATTTCTCCTGAAGGGGATTTGATTTTAACAATCCTTCTACTTACGCGAGCTTGTTTAAGTTTACTTGTCATATATTTGGTGGGTTTGTTAATTGAAGCATACAGATTATATTTTGATGCTCTAACAATGGACTCGTACTTGGAAATAATTTTGGATCTTAACGCCTGTCTCAATTTCAGGATATCAAGATGGATAATATGGGATGGAGCAGACAGGGAATTTTGTTGTTTTTCTTTTGAAGCAATTTGGTTCTGGAGGTCAGCAATTTTTTGTCTTTTTTCTTTTTTGTATCTCGTGGAGAGTTGGATGAGACATCCTCTCAAGACCGCCTTGTGGGCGTTCCATAATGTAAATACGAAAACACTTCCCGCTTGGTTGGACCTTGAGCTAGAACATTATGGGACTAGTTCAATATCAGATTTTTTCTTTAAAGATCTGCTATCTCCTTCGATCATTACTTATCAACATCCTGTTGTAAATTCTATACTGACTATGTGGAGGAGTTTCACAAAATTAAAGAAAGGCGACGACAGGAAAAGCATTTTGAAAAAATTCCCATTAAAATTATTATCAAAAATATATAAATGTCCAGTTCCAGAGGAGTGGTGCAGCTCTAAAATTAATACGGTAGGGGATTTATGGGACGGACAAAATTTTTTACCCTTTAATGAAATTAAAAATAAATTTCATGTCCCGTCTACACATTTCACCTCTTATCTACTTCTGAAAGATCTTCTGCGGAAATTTTTGACTAGTAGAGCTTTGAATTCGGATATTGTGGCCTCCATGTTTGCAAATGTTGCTCTTAAGTCGACTTGGAGTCTTAAAAACATATATTCCCACCCTAATGACAACACCGAACTCTTTAAAAATGTATACATTCAAAGATGGGAAAGGGATTTTAACATAAAATTTGATGAAGACCAATGGGGGAAGGCCATAAAGTTTTCAAATGCATCTACTATTTCTGCGACTTTACAGGAGTCTTTCTTTAAAACTTTAATTAGATGGCATTACACTCCGATTAGGTTAGCTCATACAGATAATAAATACTCCCCTCTATGCTGGAGGAATTGTGGTTTACCAGGTAACCTGTACCACATTTTCTGGAGCTGTCCTAAATTGAAGAGATTGTGGAAAGAAGTTACGAATCATATAAATACTCTCTCTGACAACGCAGTGAAGGTCACCCCACAAATGGCATTACTTTCTTTGGGCACTGAAGAAATAAATCCTGTTATTCGATTTGTAATGATACATACTTTTTTGGTGACCAAAAACGCTATAGCTTTCTGGTGGCTTAAAACTGATTTACCTTCTTTTGCTGATATTTTAGGTAAATTACGGACTCATAATTCTATGGAGAAAAGATTTGCCTTTATTAATGGTACTCTCCATAAATATCACACTAAATGGGATGTTTGGAATTTGAAATTTTCTTAATTTATGTTATCTAACACTCTACTGTAAACTCAATATGACAATGTTGGTTCCTTTTTTGAGAGGATTGCATTCAAGCGATGTATTATATTTGTTTCTTATGTACACTACTTGTATTAAACAATTTTATTTAATGTGTGATGTAACACGTAGAGTAGAGTTCTCTACTTTTTACTTTGTCCATTTACCCTTTCCCTCTATACTTGAAACTTTAATAAAAATATTTAAACAAAAAAGCATGAGTTTGCAACTACTTTACTTTTGGAGAAAATTCAAAACATTCATTATTCAATAGGGCCCAAAATATCAAAAACCAGCGGTTTGAATGAACACACATTTCTTGGTAGAATCGTGCAGGACTGAAATTTTTGATGTTTTTCTACTCCTCTCATGAGCCCAAACAAGTCTATAAAAGGATGAGTTTGCAACTACTTTACTTTTGGAGAAAATTCAAAACATTCATTATTCAATAGAACCCAATAGCAAAAATCAGCGTTTTGAATGAAGAATCACATTTCTTGGTAGAATCATGCAGGATTGAAATTTTTGATGGTTTTTTACTCCTCTCAACAGCCCAAACAAGTTTCCAAAAGGATGAGTTTGCAACTACTTTACTTTTGGAGAAAATTCAAAACATTCATTATACAATAGGGCCCAAACTATCAAAAACCAGCGGTTTGAATGAACACTCACATTTCTTGGTAGAATCGTGCAGGACTGAAATTTTTGATGTTTTTCTACTCCTCTCATGAGCACAAACAAGTCTCTAAAAGGATGAGTTTGCAACTACTTTATTTTTGGAGAAAATTCAAAACATTCATTATTCAATAGAGCCCAATAGCAAAAACCAGCGTTTTGAATGAAGAATCACATTTCTTGGTAGAATCATGCAGGATTGAAATTTTTGATGTTTTTTTACTCCTCTCAACAGCCCAAACAAGTTTCAAAAAGGATGAGTTTGCAACTACTTTACTTTTGGAGAATATTAAAAACATTCATTATTCAATAGGGCCCAAACTATCAAAAACCAGCGGTTTGAATGAACACTCACATTTCTTGGTAGAATCGTGCAGGACTGAAATTTTTGATGTTTTTCTACTCCTCTCATGAGCACAAACAAGTCTCTAAAAGGATGAGTTTGCAACTACTTTACTTTTGGAGAAAATTCAAAACATTCAATTGACATTCATTGAATTTTCTCCAAAAGTAAAGTTGTTGCAAACTCATCCTTTTAGAGACGTGTTTGGGCTCATGAGAGGAGTAGAAAAACATCAAAAATTTCAGTCCTGCACGATTCTACCAAGAAATGTGTGTTCATTCAAACCGCTGGTTTTTGATATTTTGGGCCCTATTGAATAATGAATGTTTTGAATTTTCTCCAAAAGTAAAGTAGTTGCAAACTCATCCTTTTAGAGTCTTGTTTGGGCTCATGAGAGGAGTAGAAAAACAGCAGCAGCAGCAGCAGCTAGGTGCGCTGCTTGCCTGCAGTAAATAGGATGTGTTCCATCCATGGAACACTGTGATAGGAATCATGCCATTCATAGAACACAATGCTTGGATGTGTTCTATTCCTGGAACAATGGGGCCACGTGTCACAATGGGACGACGTGTCACAATGGGCAGCCCACAGTCTGTAGCAGATGCTCAGTAGTAGTCAGCTTCAGTCTGCTGAAGGAGCCTAAGCAGACAGGTGGGCGATGCTCGCCAGGGAGATGGAAAAATAGCTTGCTCACTTCACTCCACGCATCATTTCAGTATCTGCAGTTCCTCTGAGAATGGTGCACTCACTCTCTTAAGCGGTTTCCAAAGACAGATTGAATTTAAATTGGGATACACAAGTACTGTTTTCAAAGCATGATTTGAATGCTTTTTTCAAATGTCGTTGCTCTGTAATTAGTTTTTCTTGGTCCAAGTTGCACATTTCCAATTCCTTAGCCTTGATTTAACTTGACCAACTCTTCTACTACTACTACTCTTATTCACCTCTATATGGGAGGCATTGCACTGTATTCAATCTGCCAGTAAAATAACGATCTATCTTGGCCTTTGCTGCTTGGTAGGTACAGGTGTGACAAGCTGCAGTAATGTGTTTGGCTTTGGATAGCTACATTTCTGCACACCCACCTGCTACAAGGCCTGCAGCCCCTTCCCCTCAGTACTTCCCCAGTCTTAATTCAAGCATTCAATTCCTACCACATCCCTCATGCAATATGTCGTTTCATTTTTGAAACATTGTCCCCCTCTTGTGGCCTTCCAACTTTGAAATTTACTGTTCAATTGTGAATTAATTCATATATGAATTAAATGGAAAAGCAACGATTTATCTGGCGAGTTATTTGAATGTTCGGCCTACGTCCACCTGTCTGACAGACGGTATTCTAGTGGCTTGTAGCAGCAGCAGCAGCAGCTAGGTGCGCTGCTTGCCTGCAGTAAATAGGATGTGTTCCATCAATGGAACACTGTGATAGGAATCATGCCATTCATAGAACACAATGCTTGGATGTGTTCTATTCCTGGAACAATGGGACCACGTGTCACAATGGGCAGCCCACAGTCTGTAGCAGCTGCGCAGTAGTAGCCAGCTTCAGTCTGCTGAGGGAGCCTCAGCAGACAGGTGGGCGATGCTCGCCAGGGAGATGGAAAAATAGCTTGCTCACTTCACTCCACGCATCATTTCAGTATCTGCAGTTCCTCTGAGAATGGTGCACTCACTCTCTTAAGCGGTTTCCAAAGACAGATTGAATTGAAATCGGGATACACAAGTAGTGTTTTCAAAGCATGATTTGAATGCTTTTTTCAAATGTCGTTGCTCTGTAATTAGTTTTTCTTGGTCCAAGTTGCACATTTCCAATTCCTTAGCCTTGATTTAACTTGACCAACTCTTCTACTACTTCTACTACTACTCTTATTCACCTCTATATGGGAGGCATTGCACTGTATTCAATCTGTCAGTAAAATAACGATCTATCTTGGCCTTTGCTGCTTGGTAGGTACAGGTGTGACAAGCTGCAGTAATGTGTTTGGCTTTGGATAGCTACATTTCTGCACACCCACCTGCTACAAGGCCTGCAGCCCCTTCCCCTCAGTACTTCCCCAGTCTTAATTCAAGCATTCAATTCCTACCACATCCCTCATGCAATGATATGTCGTTTCATTTTTGAAACATTGTCCCCCTCTTGTGGCCTTCCAACTTTGAAATTTACTGTTCAATTTTGAATTAATTCATATATGAATTAAATGGAAAAGCAACGATTTATCTGGCGAGTTATTTGAATGTTCGGCCTACGTCCACCTGTCTGACAGACGGTATTCTAGTGGCTTGTAGCAGCAGCAGCAGCAGCAGCAGCAGCAGCAGCTAGGTGCGCTGCTTGCCTGCAGTAAATAGGATGTGTTCCATCAATGGAACACTGTGATAGGAATCATGCCATTCATAGAACACAATGCTTGGATGTGTTCTATTCCTGGAACAATGGGACCACGTGTCACAATGGGACCACGTGTCACAATGGGCAGCCCACAGTCTGTAGCAGCTGCGCAGTAGAAGTCAGCTTCAGTCTGCTGAGGGAGCCTCAGCAGACAGGTGGGCGATGCTCGCCAGGGAGATGGAAAAATAGCTTGCTCACTTCACTCCACGCATCATTTCAGTATCTGCAGTTCCTCTGAGAATGGTGCACTCACTCTCTAAAGCGGTTTCCGAAGACAGATTGAATTGAAATCGGGATACACAAGTAGTGTTTTCAAAGCATGATTTGAATGCTTTTTTCAAATGTCGTTGCTCTGTAATTAGTTTTTCTTGGTCCAAGTTGCACATTTCCAATTCCTTAGCCTTGATTTAACTTGACCAACTCTTCTACTACTACTACTACTACTACTCTTATTCACCTCTATATGGGAGGCATTGCACTGTATTCAATCTGTCAGTAAAATAACGATCTATCTTGGCCTTTGCTGCTTGGTAGGTACAGGTATGACAAGCTGCAGTAATGTGTTTGGCTTTGGATAGCTACATTTCTGCACACCCACCTGCTACAAGGCCTGCAGCCCCTTCCCCTCAGTACTTCCCCAGTCTTAATTCAAGCATTCAATTTCTACCACATCCCTCATGCAATGATATGTCGTTTCATTTTTGAAACATTGTCCCCCTCTTGTGGCCTTCCAACTTTGAAATTTACTGTTCAATTTTGAATTAATTCATATATGAATTAAATGGAAAAGCAACGATTTATCTGGCGAGTTATTTGAATGTTCGGCCTACGTCCACCTGTCTGACAGACGGTATTCTAGTGGCTTTGGAGCAGCAGCAGCAGCAGCAGCAGCAGCTAGGTGCGCTGCTTGCCTGCAGTAAATAGGATGTGTTCCATCCATGGAACACTGTGATAGGAATCATGCCATTCATAGAACACAATGCTTGGATGTGTTCTATTCCTGGAACAATTTGACCACGTGTCACAATGGGACCACGTGTCACAATGGGCCGCCCACAGTCTGTAGCAGCTGCTCAGTAGTAGTCAGCTTCAGTCTGCTGAGGGAGCCTCAGCAGACAGGTGGGCGATGCTCGCCAGGGAGATGGAAAAATAGCTTGCTCACTTCACTCCACACATCATTTCAGTATCTGCAGTTCCTTTGAGAATGGTGCACTCACTCTCTTAAGTGGTTTCCAAAGACAGATTGAATTGAAATCGGGATACACAAGTAGTGTTTTCAAAGCATGATTTGAATGCTTTTTTCAAATGTCGTTGCTCTGTAATTAGTTTTTCTTGGTGCAAGTTGCACATTTCCAATTCCTTAGCCTTGATTTCACTTGATCAAATCTTCTACTACTACTACTCTTATTCACCTCTATATGGGAGGCATTGCACTGTATTCAATCTGTCAGTAAAATAACGATCTATCTTGGCCTTTGCTGCTTGGTAGGTACAGGTGTGACAAGCTGCAGTAAAGTGTTTGGCTTTGGATAGCTACATTTCTTCACACCCACCTGCTACAAGGCCTGCAGCCCCTTCCCCTCAGTACTTCCCCAGTCTTAATTCAAGCATTCAATTCCTACCACATACCTCATGCAATTATATGTCGTTTCATTTTTGAAACATTGTCTCCCTCTTGTGGCCTTCCAACTTTGAAATTTACTGTTCAATTTTGAATTAATTCATATATGAATTAAATGGAAAAGCAACAATTTATCTGGCGAGTTATTTGAATGTTCGGCCTACGTCCACCTGTCTGACAGACGGTATTCTAGTGTCTTGTAGCAGCAGCAGCAGCAGCTAGGTGCCCTGCTTGCCTGCAGTAAATAGGATGTGTTCCATCCATGGAACACTGTGATAGGAATCATGCCATTCATAGAACACAATGCATGGATGTGTTCTATTACTGGAACAATGGGACCACGTGTCACAATGGGACCACGTGTCACAATGGGCAGCCCACAGTCTGTAGCAGCTGCGCAGTAGTAGTCAGCTTCAGTCTGCTGAGGGAGCCTCAGCATACAGGTGGGCGATGCTCGCCAGGGAGATGGAAAAAGAGCTTGCTCACTTCACTCCACGCATCATTTCAGTATCTGCAGTTCCTCTGAGAATGGTGCACTCACTCTCTTAAGCGGTTTCCAAAGACAGATTGAATTGAAATCGGGATACACAAGTAGTGTTTTCAAAGCATGATTTGAATGCTTTTTTCAAATGTCGTTGCTCTGTAATTAGTTTTTCTTAGTCCAAGTTGCACATTTCCAATTCCTTAGCCTTGATTTAACTTGACCAACTCTTCTACTACTACTACTACTACTACTACTACTACTATTCACCTCTATATAGGAGGTATTGCACTGTATTCAATCTGTCAGTAAAATAACGATCCATCTTGGCCTTTGCTGCTTGGTAGGTACAGGTGTGACAAGCTGCATTAATGTGTTTGGCTTTGGATAGCTACATTTCTGCACACCCACCTGATACAAGGCCTGCAGCCCCTTCCCCTCAGTACTTCCCCAGTCTTAACCCCTTTCTGCCATCCGACGTACTATCCCGTCCACGGTACCCGGGCCCGTATGACCGGGGACGGGATAGTACGTCGGCGCGATCAGCGGCGCCCACGTGGTGAGCGCCGCTGATCGCGGCCGAGTGTCAGCTAATTATCATAGCTGACACCCGGCACAATGTGTCAGGGGCGGTCACGGACCGCCCCCGACATGTTAACCCCTTGCACACCACGATCAAACACGATCGCGGTGTACCGGGGGTTAAAGGGAAGCATCGACATGGAGGGGGCTCCCTCCGTGCTTCCCTGAGCCCCCCACGGCAGCGCAATGTGCAGCGCTGCTGCGGGGGACTCCCTCCCTCCAGGCCCCCGAATCCAAGATGGCGACGGGGGCCTTCGGGGGCCTGCGGAAGCTGGCTTCCTCAGTGCCTGCAAAGCGCAGGCATGAGGAAGCCTTCTGCAGTGCCTGTGTCAGATCGCTGATCTGTCACAGTGATCTGTGATGTGACAGATCAGCAATCTGTCACAGGACAGTGATGTCCCACCTGGGGCTATTTAATAAAGTAAAAAAAAAAATAAAAAAAAGTGTAAAAATAATAAAAAAAAAAAAATCGCCAAATAAATTAGAAAAAAAAAAAAATATTCCCCCAATAAATCCATTTTTTGGAAATAATAAAAAAAAAAAAAAAACAATAAAAGTACACATTAGGTATTGCCGCGTCCGTAACGACCCGCCCTATAAAACTGTCCCATTAGTTAAACCCTTTAGCGAACCCCTTAAAAAATAAAAATAAAAAACGAAGAAAAAAATAAAGATTTATTATCATACTGCCAAACAAAAAGTGTAATAACGCGCGATCAAAAAGACGCATATAAATATCCATGGTACCGCTGAAAACGTCATCTTGTCCCGCAAAAAATGAGCCACCACACAGCATCATCAGCAAAAAAATAAAAAAAAGTTATAGCTCGCTGAATAAAGCAATGCAAAAATAATTATTTTTTATATAAAATAGTTTTCATTGCATAAAACCGACAAAAACATAAAAAACGACCTAAATGAGGTATCGCTGTAACCGTACTGACCCGAAGAATAAAACCGCTTTATCAATTTTACCGCAAGCGGAACGGTGTAAACGCACCCCCCCAAAAGAAATTCATGAAACGCTGGTTCTTGTTCATTCTGCGTCCCAAAAATCGGAATAAAAAGCGATCAAAAAATTTCACGTGCCCGAAAATGGTACCAATAAAAACGTCAACTCGTCCCGCAAAAAATAAGACCTCACATGACTCGGTGGGTCAAAATACGGAAAAATTATAGCTCTCAATATGTGGTGATGCAAAAACTATTTTTACAATAAAAAGCGTCTTTTAGCGTGCGACAGCCGCCAAACATAAAAACCGCCATAAATAGTAAATCAAACCCCCCCGTTTTCACCCCCTTAGTTAGGGAAAAATAATAAAATAAAAAAAATGTATTTATTTCCATTTTTCCATTAGGGTTAGGGCTAGGGCTAGGGTTAGGGCTAGGGTTAGGGTTAGGGTAGGGTTAGGGCTAGGGGTGTGTTGGAGTAGGGTTAGGGCTAGGGTTAGGGTAGGGTTAGGGTTAGGGCTAGGGTTAGGGCTAGGGTTAGGGGCGTGTTGGGGTTCGGGTTGGAGTTAGAATTGGGGGTTTCCACTGTTTGGGCACATCAGGGGCTCTCCAAATGCAACATGGCGTCTGATCTCAATTCCAGCCAATTCTGAGTTGAAAAAGTCAAATGGTGCTCCTTCCCTTCCAAGCTCTGCTATGCGCCCAAACAGTGTTTTACCCCCACATGTAGGGTATCAGCCTACTCAGGACAAATTGCAAAACAATTTTTGGGGTCCAATTTCTCCTGTTACCCTTAGGAAAATAAAAAATTGGGGGCAAAAATATCATTTTTGTGGAAAAAAATGATTTTTTTATTTTCACGTCCGAGTGTTATAAACTTCTGTGAAGCACTTGGGGGTTCAAAGTGCTCACCACACATCTAGATAAGTCCCGTGGGGGGTCTAGTGTCCAAAATGGGGTCACTTGTGGGGAGTTTCAATAGTTTAGGTACATCAGGGGCTCTCCAAACGCACATGACACCCGCAGACCATTCCATCAAAGTCTGCATTCCAAAACGTCACTGCTTCCCTTCCGAGCCCCGACGTGTGTCCATACAGTAGTTTTCTCCCACATATGGTGTGTCAGCGTACTCAGGACAAATTGGACAACAACTTTTGGGGTCCAATTTCTCCTGTTACCCTTGGGAAAATGAAAAAATTGGGGACTAATTGATCATGTTTCTGGAAAAAATACGATTTTTTTATTTTCATGCCCGGGCATTATAAACTTCTGTGAAGCCCTTGGGGGTTCAAAGCGCTCACCACACATCTAGATAAGTCCCTTAGGGGGTCTCGTTTCCAAAATGGGGTCACTTGTGGGTGTTTCCACTGTTTAGGTACATTAGGGGCTCTCCAAAGGCAACATGACACCCGCAGACCATTCCATCAAAGTCTGCATTCCAAAACGTCACTACTTCCCTTCCGAGCCCTGACATGTGTCCATACAGTAGTTTTATCCCACATATGGGGTGTCAGCATACTCAGGACAAATTGGACAACAACTTTTGGGGTTCAATTTCTCCTGTTACCCTTGGGAAAATGAAAAAATTGGGGACTAATTGATCATGTTTGTGGAAAAAATACGATTTTTTTATTTTCATGCCCTGGCATTATAAACTTCTGTGAAGCCCTTGGGGGTTCAAAGTGCTCACCACACATCTAGATAAGTTCCTTGGGGGGTCTAGTATACAAAATGGTGTCATTTGTGGGGGTTTCCACTGTTTAGGTACATTAGGGGCTCTCCAAAGGCAACATGACACCCGCAGACCATTCCATCAAAGTCTGCATTCCAAAACGTCACTACTTCCCTTCCGAGCCCCGACGTGTGCCCATACAGTAGTTTTCTCCCACATATGGGGTATCAGCATACTCAGGACAAATTGGACAACAACTTTTGGGGTCCAATTTCTCCTGGTACCCTTGGGAAAATAAAAAAAATGGTGACTAAAAGATCATGTTTGTGGAAAAAATACGAATTTTTTATTTTCACGCCCGGGTGTTATAAACTTCTGTGAAGCACTGGGGGGTCAAAGTGCTCACAACACATCTAGATAAGTTCCTTATGGGGTCTAGTTTCCAAAATGGTGTCACTTGTGGGGGGGTTCCACTGTTTTGGTACATCAGGGGTTTTCCAAACGCGACATCGTGTCCGATCTCAATTCCAGCCAAAAACGTCAAATGGCGCTGCTTCCCTTCCGAGCTCTGCCATGCGCCCAAATAGTGGTTTACCCCCACATGTGGGGTATCAGCGTACTCAGGACAAATTGCACAATAACTTTTAGGGTCCTGTTACCCTTGGAAAAATAAGAATTGAGGGTGAAAAGATCATTTTTGTGGAAAAAATATGATTTTTTAATTGTATGGCTTTATGTTATAAACTTCTGTGAAGCCCATGGGGGTTCAAAGTTCTCACCACACATCTAGATAAGTTCCTTAGGGGGTCTAGTTTCCAAAATGGTGTCATTTGTGGGGGGGTTACACTGTTTTGGTACATCAGGAGTTTTCCAAACGCGACATGGTGTCCGATCTCAATTCCAGCCAAAAACGTCAAATGGCGCTGCTTCCCTTCCGAGCTCTGCCATGCGCCCAAATAGTGGTTTACCCCCACATGTGGGGTATCAGCGTACTCAGGACAAATTGCACAATAACTTTTAGGGTCCTGTTACCCTTGGGAAAATAAAAATTGGGGTGAAAAGATCATTTTTGTGGAAAAAATATGATTTTTTAATTGTACCGCTGTACGTTATAAACTTCTGTAAAGCCCTTGTGGGTTCAAAGTTCTCACCACATATCTAGATAAGTTCCTTGGGGGGTCTAGTTTCCAAAATGGGGTCACTTGTAGGGGGTTTCCACTGTTTAGGTACATCAGGGACTCTCCAAACGTGACATGGCGTCCAATCTGAATTCCAGCCAATTTTGCATTGAAAAAGTCAAACGGCGCTCCTTCCATTCTGAGCTCTGCCATGCGCCGAAACAGTCGTCCCCCCCCACATATCAGGTATCTGCGTACTCAGGACAAATTGCACAATAACTTTTGCAGTTCAATTTCTCCTGTTACCCTTGGTAAAATAAAAAAAATTGAACCTGAATTATTTTTTTTATGAAAAAAAGTTAGATGTTCATTTTTTTTTAAATATTCAAAAAAATTCCTGTGACGCACCTAAAGGGTTAATAAACTTCTTGAATGTGGTTTTGAGCACCTTAAGGGGTGCAGTTTTTAGAATGGTGTCACTTTTGGGTATTTTCTATCATATAGACCCCTCAAAGTGGCTTCAAATGTGATGTGGTCCGTAAAAATAAAATGGTGTTGTAAAAATGAGAAATCGCTGGTCAACTTTTAACCCTTATAACTTCCTAACAAAAAAAAATTTTGGTTCCAAAATTGTGCTGATGTAAAGTAAACATGTGGGAAATGTTAGTTATCAAGTTTTTTGTGTGCCGTATCTCTGTGATTTAAGGGCATAAAAATTCAAAGTTGGAAAATTGCGAAATTTTCAAAATTTTCGCCAAATTTCCGTTTTTCTCACAAATAAACGCAAGTTATTTGAATGAAATTTTACCACTAACATGAAGTACAATGTGTCACGAGAAAACAATGTCAGAATCACCGGGATCCATTGAAGCGTTCCAGAGTTATGACCTTATAAAGGTACAGTGGTCAGAATTGTAAAAATTGGCCCGGTCATGAACGTGCAAACCACCCTTGGGGGTGAAGGGGTTAATTCAAGCATTCAATTCCTACCACATCCCTCATGCAATGATATGTCGTTTCATTTTTGAAACATTGTCCCCCTCTTGTGGCCTTCCAACTTTGAAATTTACTGTTCAATTTTGAAATAATTCATATATGAATTAAATGGAAAAGCAACGATTTATCTGGCGAGTTATTTGAATGTTCGGCCTACGTCCACCTGTCTGACAGACGGTTTTCTAGTGGCTTGTAGCAGCAGCAGCAGCTAGGTGCGCTGCTTACCTGCAGTAAATAGGATGTGTTCCATCCATGGAACACTGTGATAGGAATCATGCCTTTCATAGAACACAATGCTTGGATGTGTTCTATTCCTGGAACAATGGGACCACATGTCACAATGGGACCACGTGTCACAATGGGCAGCCCACAGTCTGTAGCAGCTGCGCAGTAGTAGTCAGCTTCAGTCTGCTGAGGGAGCCTCAGCATACAGGTGGGCGATGCTCGCCAGGGAGATGGAAAAAGAGCTTGCTCACTTCACTCCACGCATCATTTCAGTATCTGCAGTTCCTCTGAGAATGGTGCACTCACTCTCTTAAGCGGTTTCCAAAGACAGATTGAATTGAAATCGGGATACACAAGTAGTGTTTTCAAAGCATGATTTGAATGCTTTTTTCAAATGTCGTTGCTCTGTAATTAGTGTCATGATCCAGGACGGGATTTCGCTTTGACCCGTCCTGGTTAGACTAGGGGTTAATTGTGCTGCCTCTCTCTGGCAGCAGGAGGCTATTTAGTGCTCACTGGACCTGGGTCCGGTGTCAGTTATACTCCTGCCCTCGGCTGAGTTAAGTGACCTCTTGTATACGTGTGCCTTGTGCCTGATATCTTGCTTGTTTGTTCGGTTGTGATCTGGTTCTGTCCCTGTTACGAGTTCTGCCTGACCCTCTTGTACTGCGCTACCTCTCGTGTATGACTCTCTGCTTGTGACCCGACTCCTCTCTGCTCGTCCCCTTGGTACCACGTCGCCCTCTTGTGTATGACCTTTGGCTCTGTCTGACTACCCGTCTGTTCGTCCCTCCTGTACCTCGTTCGCCCGTACTGTGTGTGACCTCTTTTTTGCCTGACTGAGTTGTTGTATGGTGTCCTGTCCTATCTGAATACAGGACGCTAAGCCCCGCCCCCTTGCAGTCACATGACCATAGGTCCCGTGCAGACTATTCAGTTTCAGTGTCCGCAGGTCCTATGCATCTTTACTTTCCAGCACTGACTGGACCCTGACACTATTAGCCTGAAGCACGCATGGTCACCTCTGCTGCCCTGCTCCACAGGTATCTTTTAGCACTGCTTCTGTACTCAGGACACACGCACTGGCTCTATGAGCAAGTGCAGTGCGGTGTCTCTGACATTTAGTTTTTCTTGGCCCAAGTTGCACATTTCCAATTCCTTAGCCTTGATTTAACTTGACTAACTCTTATACTACTACTACTACTACTACTACTACTACTACTACTACTCTTATTCACCTCTATATGGGAGGCATTGCACTGTATTCAATCTGTCAGTAAAATAACGATCCATCTTGGCCTTTGCTGCTTGGTAGGTACAGGTGTGACAAGCTGCATTAATGTGTTTGGCTTTGGATAGCTACATTTCTGCACACCCACCTGCTACAAGGCCTGCAGCCCCTTCCCCTCAGTACTTCCCCAGTCTTAATTCAAGCATTCAATTCCTACCACATCCCTCATGCAATGATATGTCGTTTCATTTTTGAAACATTGTCCCCCTCTTGTGGCCTTCCAACTTTGAAATTTACTGTTCAATTTTGAATTAATTCATATACAGTATGAATTAAATGGAAAAGCAACGATTTATCTGGCGAGTTATTTGAATGTTCGGCCTACGTCCACCTGTCTGACAGACGGTATTCTAGTGGCTTGTAGCAGCAGCAGCAGCAGCTAGGTGCGCTGCTTGCCTGCAGTAAATAGGATGTGTTCCATCCATGGAACACTGTGATAGGAATCATGCCTTTCATAGAACACAATGCTTGGATGTGTTCTATTCCTGGAAAAATGGGACCATGTGTCACAATGGGACCACGTGTCACAATGGGCAGCCCACAGTCTGTAGCAGCTGCGCAGTAGTAGTCAGCTTCAGTCTGCTGAGGGAGCCTCAGCATACAGGTGGGCGATGCTCGCCAGGGAGATGGAAAAAGAGCTTGCTCACTTAACTCCACGCATCATTTCAGTATCTGCAGTTCCTCTGAGAATGGTGCACTCAATCTCTTAAAGGGAAGGTGCCGCAATTTTATATAATTTGCAAAAAAATAGTAAGTTACAAAACATGTTGTTTCAGCAAATGTACTAACCAGGATTTATGGTTTGTTTGTAATAATGTTTTCATGTAGCCACTTGGCGCTGACATCTTGATTTGCAGATCTGTGGAGGACTCATACAGTCTGCAAATATGGCCGTCCCTGCACATAGGAAACTGCGATCGGCTTCCGACCGCACATTGCAGCCTCAGTAGCAGAGAACTGGGCACGCCCCTGTGGGCTGCACCATTCACTGCTGTAGGTGTGGCTGGGCGCCATTTTACTGTAGCCCAGTGCT
The DNA here is from genome assembly GCF_039654945.1 of Dendrobates tinctorius. Lineage (NCBI taxonomy): Eukaryota > Metazoa > Chordata > Amphibia > Anura > Dendrobatidae > Dendrobates > Dendrobates tinctorius. The sequence goes on from NW_027361820.1 coordinate 706,521, forward strand.
ATCTGCTGAGCTCCACTTACCCTCTATCACAGGACCACTTGTGGCATAACGGGTCCTGTGTTGTGAGGAGAGGCTGAAGAAAAGGAGAAGGTGGTCAGCAGAGAAGAGAAGCGCTCACTGGAGCCGGAGGATGGAGAGTGGTGAGTGCGGGTGACTTTCATCTATGCTCCTCTGTACTGCTTACTCCAGGCTCAGCCCTGTGCTTCCTGCTCCAGCGTCCTCCTGCTCTGTCTCCGCCTCCTCACTCACAGCCCCAGTGATCTCCGGTAATCTGACACCTTTGCTTTTATGGCTGTCTGAGGAGGACAGTGACTTATACAGCCCATAGTCTTGTGTATAATTGGGGGGGGCTGGAAGTTTCACCAGTGTGGGCATATCTGTAATACTGTCTGCTGAGCCGTGTATCTAATCCTCTCCTGTGTGATACTGCCTGCTGAGCCGTGCATCTAATCCTCTTCTGTGTGATACTGCCTGCTGAGCCGTGCATCTAATCCTCTTCTGTGTGATACTGCCTGCTGAGCCGTGTATCTAATCCTCTCCTGTGTGATACTGCCTGCTGAGCCGTGTATCTAACCCTATCCTGTGTGATATTGCCTGCTGAGCCGTGTATCTAATCCTCTCCTGTGTGATACTGACTGCTGAGCCGTGTATCTAATCCTCTTCTGTGTGATACTGACTGCTGAGCCGTGTATGTAATCCTATCCTGTGTGATACTGTATTCTGAGCTGGGTATCTAATCCTCTCCTGTGTGATACTGTCTGCTGAGCTGTGTATCTAATCCTATCCTGTGTGATACTGTATTCTGAGCCGGGTATCTAATCCTCTCCTGTGTGATACTTTCTGCTGAGCTGTGTATCTAATCCTCTCCTGTGTGATACTGTCTGCTGAGCCGTGTATCTAATCCTATCCTGTGTGATACTGTATTCTGAGCCGGGTATCTAATCCTCTCCTGTGTGATACTTTCTGCTGAGCCGTGTATCTAATCCTCTCCTGTGTGATACTGACTGCTGAGCCGTGTATCTAATCCTCTCCTGTGTGATACTGCCTGCTGAGCCGTGCATCTAATCCTCTTCTGTGTGATACTGCCTGCTGAGCCGTGCATCTAATCCTCTTCTGTGTGATACTGTATTCTGAGCCGGGTATCTAATCCTCTCCTGTGTGATACTTTCTGCTGAGCCGTGTATCTAATCCTCTCCTGTGTGATACTGACTGCTGAGCCGTGTATCTAATCCTCTCCTGTGTGATACTGCCTGCTGAGCCGTGCATCTAATCCTCTTCTTTGTGATACTGCCTGCTGAGCCGTGCATCTAATCCTCTTCTGTGTGATACTGCCTGCTGAGCCGTGTATCTAATCCTCTCCTGTGTGATACTGCCTGCTGAGCCATGTATCTAATCCTCTCCTGTGTGATACTGACTGCTGAGCCATGTATGTAATCCTATCCTGTGTGATACTGACTGCTGAGCCGTGTATCTAATCCTATCCTGTGTGATACTGTATTCTGAGCCGTGTATCTAATCCTCTCCTGTGTGATGCTGCCTACTGAGCCGTGTATCTAATCCTATCCCGTGTGATACTGCCTGCTGAGCCGTGTATCTAATCCTATCCCGTGTGATGCTGCCTGCTGAGCCATGTATCTAATCCTATCCCGTGTGATACTGCTCTCCTGAAATACTCTGTGCTGCTGTCACTCTGCTCCCAGAATCCTTGCTGCCTGCCATCCTCGGTGACCGAAGACCCCATTCCTCTCCTCAGATCCCGTCCTGGCAATGTGTGAAACCGAGGGGACAGGGGCCTGATGTATGGTGGAAGGAGCAGGGCGACAGCAGCACAGAGTATTTCAGGAGAGCAGTGTGCTGGTCTGTGGGGGGCGCCCCGTTCGGTGCCAGGGATTGTACAAAGAGCGCTGTGTTTTATTCACATGGATGAACCGTCTGCTTGTCTGCTCCACAGAAATCCAGGAAACATGTCTGCTGATTGATGGCCTGTTGTGATCCAGACTTTACATGCAAAGACAGTCAGTAACTTTGCAAGCCCCATCAAAATGGCTGCTCACTGTGTCTATAGATGTCATAGGTTTTTGTGCCAGATTTCAGTAGCTGCTCCCCCTAGTGTTAACAAGTGGAAATGCCAAACTTTTTAAAATTATTTTTCATATTTTGCAAAATTAAAAACAAACGATAATATTTTTTAAGAAAATGTAAACATTAATTCTTTACATTTTTTCAATTGCTGAAAAAAAATTTTTTGGATGGCACCTTCCCTTTAAGCGGTTTCCAAAGACAGATTGAATTGAAGTCGGGATACACAAGTAGTGTTTTCAAAGCATGATTTGAATGCTTTTTTCAAATGTCGTTGCTCTGTAATTAGTTTTTCTTGGTCCAAGTTGCACATTTCCAATTCCTTAGCCTTGATTTAACTTGACCAACTCTTCTACTACTACTACTACTACTACTACTCTTATTCACCTCTATATGGGAGGTATTGCACTGTATTCAATCTGTCAGTAAAATAACGATCTATCTTGGCCTTTGCTGCTTGGTAGGTACAGGTGTGACAAGCTGCAGTAATGTCTTTGCCTTTGGATAGCTACATTTCTGCACACCCACCTTCTACAAGGCCTGCAGCCCCTTCCCCTCAGTACTTCCCCAGTCTTAATTCAAGCATTCAATTCCTACCACATCCCTCATGCAATGATATGTCGTTTCATTTTTGAAACATTGTCCCCCTCTTGTGGCCTTCCAACTTTGAAATTTACTGTTCAATTTTGAATTAATTCATATATGAATTAAATGGAAAAGCAACGATTTATCTGGCGAGTTATTTGAATGTTCGGCCTACGTCCACCTGTCTGACAGACGGTATTCTAGTGGCTTGTAGCAGTAGCAGCAGCAGCAGCAGCTAGGTGCGCTGCTTGCCTGCAGTAAATAGGATGTGTCCCATCCATGGAACACTGTGATAGGAATCATGCCATTCATAGAACACAATGCTTGGATGTGTTCTATTCCTGGAACAATGGGACCACGTGTCACAATGGGACCACGTGTCACAATGGGCAGCCCACAGTCTGTAGCAGCTGCGCAGTAGTAGTCAGCTTCAGTCTGCTGAGGGAGCCTCAGCAGACAGGTGGGCGATGCTCGCCAGGGAGATGGAAAAAGAGCTTGCTCACTTCACTCCACGCATCATTTCAGTATCTGCAGTTCCTATGAGAATGGTGCACTCACTCTCTTAAGCGGTTTCCAAACACAGATTGAATTTGGGCCCTATTGAATAATGAATGTTTTGAATTTTCTCCAAAAGTAAAGTAGTTGCAAACTCATGCTTTTAGAGACTTGTTTGGGCTCATGAGAGTAGAAAAACATCAAAAATTTCAGTCCTGCATGATTCTACCAAGAAATGTGAGTGTTCATTCAAACCGCTGGTTTTTGATATTTTGGGCCCTATTGAATAATGAATGTTTTGAATTTTCTCCAAAAGTAAAGTAGTTGCAAACTCATCCTTTTAGAAACTTGTTTGGGCTGTTGAGAGGAGTAGAAAAACATCAAAAATTTCAGTCCTGCACGATTCTACCTAGAAATGTGAGTGTTCATTCAAACCGCTGGTTTTTGATAGTTTGGGCCCTATTGAATAATGAATGTTTTGAATTTTCTCCAAAAGTAAGGCCGGTTTCACATTAGCGCTTTTTCAGCGCGCGCACGGCCGGGGGTAGCTCCGCCCCCGAGCCGACTCTCTGCCCGGCGTGCCCGCCCCTTGCTTGTAGCGCCGCCTACTAGCGGACAGCGGCGCCTGCGATCGGCGCACCCTATCTTTAGCATAGGGTGCGCAGATCGTGCGCAGGCCGTGCGCTAGTTGCGCTTTGACCTGCGCTGCGCATTTTTGACGGTGCGCCGTGCGCGCCAAAATCAAACTTTTCGGATTTTGGCGCGCACGGCGCACCGTCAAAAGTGCGCAGCACAGGTCAAAGCGCAACTAGCACACGGCCTGCGCACGATATGCGCACCCTATGCTAAAGATAGGGTGCGCCGATCGCAGGCGCCGCTGTCCGCTAGTAGGCGGCGCTACAAGCAAGGGGCGGGCACGCCGAGCAGAGAGCCGGATCGGGGGCGGAGCTACCCCCGGCCGTGCGCGCGCTGAAAAAGCGCTAATGTGAAACCGGCCTTAAGTAGTTGCAAACTCATCCTTTTAGCAAAAATCAGCGTTTTGAATGAAGAATTACATTTCTTGGTAGAATCATGCAGGATTGAAATTTTTGATGGTTTTTTACTCCTCTCAACAGCCCAAACAAGTTTCTAAAAGGATGAGTTTGCAACTACTTTACTTTTGGAGAAAATTCAAAACATTCATTATTCAATAGGGCCCAAACTATCAAAAACTAGCGGTTTCAATGAACACACATTTCTTGGTAGAATCATGCAGGACTGAAATTTTTGATGTTTTTCTACTCCTCTCATGAGCCCAAACAAGTCTCTAAAAGCATGAGTTTGCAACTACTTTACTTTTGGAGAAAACTCAAAACATTCATTATTCAATAGATCCCAAAGGCAAAAATCAGGTTTTGAATGAAGAATCACATTTCTTGGTAGAATCATGCAGGATTGAAATTTTTGATGGTTTTTTACTCCACTCAACAGCCCAAACAAGTTTCTAAAAGGATGAGTTTGCAACTACTTTACTTTTGGAGAAAATTCAAAACATTCATTATTCAATAGGGCCCAAACTATCAAAAACCAGCGGTTTGAATGAACACACATTTCTTGGTAGAATCATGCAGGACTGAAATTTTTGATGTTTTTCTACTCCTCTCATGAGCCCAAACAAGTCTCTAAAAGCATGAGTTTGCAACTACTTTACTTTTGGAGAAAATTCAAAACATTCATTATTCAATAGGGCCCAAACTATCAAAAACCAGCGGTTTGAATGAACACACATTTCTTGGTAGAATCATGCAGGACTGAAATTTTTGATGTTTTTCTACTCCTCTCATGAGCCCAAACAAGTCTCTAAAAGCATGAGTTTGCAACTACTTTACTTTTGGAGAAAATTCAAAACATTCACTATTCAATAGAGCCCAATAGCAAAAATCAGGTTTTGAATGAAGAATCACATTTCTTGGTAGAATCATGCAGGATTGAAATTTTTGATGGTTTTTTACTCCTCTCAACAGCCCAAACAAGTTTCTAAAAGGATGAGTTTGCAACTACTTTACTTTTGGAGAAAATTCAAAACATTCATTATTCAATAGGGCCCAAACTATCAAAAACCAGCGGTTTGAATGAACACACATTTCTTGGTAGAATCATGCAGGACTGAAATTTTTGATGTTTTTCTACTCCTCTCATGAGCCCAAACAAGTCTCTAAAAGCATGAGTTTGCAACTACTTTACTTTTGGAGAAAATTTAAAACATTCATTATTCAATAGGGCCCAAACTATCAAAAAACAGCGGTTTCAATGAAGAATCACATTTCTTGGTAGAATCATGCAGGATTGAAATTTTTGATGGTTTTTTACTCCTCTCAACAGCCCAAACAAGTTTCTAAAAGGATGAGTTTGCAACTACTTTACTTTTGGAGAAAATTCAAAACATTCATTATTCAATAGGGCCCAAACTATCAAAAACCAGCGGTTTGAATGAACACACATTTCTTGGTAGAATCATGCAGGACTGAAATTTTTGATGTTTTTCTACTCCTCTCATGAGCCCAAACAAGTCTCTAAAAGCATGAGTTTGCAACTACTTTACTTTTGGAGAAAATTCAAAACATTCACTATTCAATAGAGCCCAATAGCAAAAATCAGGTTTTGAATGAAGAATCACATTTCTTGGTAGAATCATGCAGGATTGAAATTTTTGATGGTTTTTTACTCCTCTCAACAGCCCAAACAAGTTTCTAAAAGGATGAGTTTGCAACTACTTTACTTTTGGAGAAAATTCAAAACATTCATTATTCAATAGGGCCCAAACTATCAAAAAACAGCCGTTTCAATGAACACACATGTCTTGGTAGAATCATGCAGGACTGAAATTTTTGATGTTTTTCTACTCATCTCATGAGCCCAAACAAGTCTCTAAAAGCATGAGTTTGCAACTACTTTACTTTTGGAGAAAATTCAAAACATTCACTATTCAATAGAGCCCAATAGCAAAAATCAGGTTTTGAATGAAGAATCACATTTCTTGGTAGAATCATGCAGGATTGAAATTTTTGATGGTTTTTTACTCCTCTCAACAGCCCAAACAAGTTTCTAAAAGGATGAGTTTGCAACTACTTTACTTTTGGAGAAAATTCAAAACATTCATTATTCAATAGGGCCCAAACTATCAAAAACCAGCGGTTTGAATGAACACACATTTCTTGGTAGAATCATGCAGGACTGAAATTTTTGATGTTTTTCTACTCCTCTCATGAGCCCAAACAAGTCTCTAAAGGCATGAGTTTGCAACTACTTTACTTTTGGAGAAAATTCAAAACATTCACTATTCAATAGAGCCCAATAGCAAAAATCAGGTTTTGAATGAAGAATCACATTTCTTGGTAGAATCATGCAGGATTGAAATTTTTGATGGTTTTTTACTCCTCTCAACAGCCCAAACAAGTTTCTAAAAGGATGAGTTTGCAACTACTTTACTTTTGGAGAAAATTCAAAACATTCATTATTCAATAGGGCCCAAACTATCAAAAACCAGCGGTTTGAATGAACACACATTTCTTGGTAGAATCATGCAGGACTGAAATTTTTGATGTTTTTCTACTCCTCTCATGAGCCCAAACAAGTCTCTAAAAGCATGAGTTTGCAACTACTTTACTTTTGGAGAAAATTCAAAACATTCATTATTCAATAGGGCCCAAACTATCAAAAACCAGCGGTTTCAATGAACACACATTTCTTGGTAGAATCATGCAGGACTGAAATTTTTGATGTTTTTCTACTCCTCTCATGAGCCCAAACAAATCTTTAAAAGCATGAGTTTGCAACTACTTTACTTTTGGAGAAAATTCAAACCATTATTCAATAGAGCCCAATAGCAAAAACCAGCGTTTTGAATGAAGAATCACATTTCTTGGTAGAATCATGCAGGATTGAAATTTTTGATGGTTTTTTACTCCTCTCAACAGCCCAAACAAGTTTCTAAAAGGATGAGTTTGCAACTACTTTACTTTTGGAGAAAATTCAAAACATTCATTATTCAATAGGGCCCAAACTATCAAAAACCAGCGGTTTCAATGAACACACATTTCTTGGTAGAATCATGCAGGACTGAAATTTTTGATGTTTTTCTACTCCTCTCATGAGCCCAAACAAGTCTCTAAAAGCATGAGTTTGCAACTACTTTACTTTTGGAGAAAATTCAAAACATTCACTATTCAATAGAGCCCAATAGCAAAAATCAGGTTTTGAATGAAGAATCACGTTTCTTGGTAGAATCATGCAGGATTGAAATTTTTGATGGTTTTTTACTCCTCTCAACAGCCCAAACAAGTTTCTAAAAGGATGAGTTTGCAACTACTTTACTTTTGGAGAAAATTCAAAACATTCATTATTCAATAGGGCCCAAACTATCAAAAACCAGCGGTTTGAATGAACACACATTTCTTGGTAGAATCATGCAGGACTGAAATTTTTGATGTTTTTCTACTCCTCTCATGAGCCCAAACAAGTCTCTAAAAGCATGAGTTTGCAACTACTTTACTTTTGGAGAAAATTCAAAACATTCATTATTCAATAGGGCCCAAACTATCAAAAACCAGCGGTTTGAATGAACACACATTTCTTGGTAGAATCATGCAGGACTGAAATTTTTGATGTTTTTCTACTCCTCTCATGAGCCCAAACAAGTCTCTAAAAGCATGAGTTTGCAACTACTTTACTTTTGGAGAAAATTCAAAACATTCACTATTCAATAGAGCCCAATAGCAAAAATCAGGTTTTGAATGAAGAATCACATTTCTTGGTAAAATCATGCAGGATTGAAATTTTTGATGGTTTTTTACTCCTCTCAACAGCCCAAACAAGTTTCTAAAAGGATGAGTTTGCAACTACTTTACTTTTGGAGAAAATTTAAAACATTCATTATTCAATAGGGCCCAAACTATCAAAAACCAGCGGTTTCAATGAACACACATTTCTTGGTAGAATCATGCAGGACTGAAATTTTTGATGTTTTTCTACTCCTCTCATGAGCCCAAACAAATCTCTAAAAGCATGAGTTTGCAACTACTTTACTTTTGGAGAAAATTCAAAACATTATTCAATAGAGCCCAATAGCAAAAACCAGCGTTTTGAATGAAGAATCACATGTCTTGGTAGAATCATGCAGGACTGAAATTTTTGATGTTTTTCTACTCATCTCATGAGCCCAAACAAGTCTCTAAAAGCATGAGTTTGCAACTACTTTACTTTTGGAGAAAATTCAAAACATTCACTATTCAATAGAGCCCAATAGCAAAAATCAGGTTTTGAATGAAGAATCACATTTCTTGGTAGAATCATGCAGGATTGAAATTTTTGATGGTTTTTTACTCCTCTCAACAGCCCAAACAAGTTTCTAAAAGGATGAGTTTGCAACTACTTTACTTTTGGAGAAAATTCAAAACATTCATTATTCAATAGGGCCCAAACTATCAAAAACCAGCGGTTTCAATGAACACACATTTCTTGGTAGAATCATGCAGGACTGAAATTTTTGATGTTTTTCTACTCCTCTCATGAGCCCAAACAAGTCTCTAAAAGCATGAGTTTGCAACTACTTTACTTCTGGAGAAAATTCAAAACATTCATTATTCAATAGAGCCCAATAGCAAAAACCAGCGTTTTGAATGAAGAATCACATTTCTTGGTAGAATCATGCAGGATTGAAATTTTTGATGGTTTTTTACTCCTCTCAACAGCCCAAACAAGTTTCTAAAAGGATGAGTTTGCAACTACTTTACTTTTGGAGAAAATTCAAAACATTCATTATTCAATAGGGCCCAAACTATCAAAAACCAGCGGTTTGAATGAACACACATTTCTTGGTAGAATCATGCAGGACTGAAATTTTTGATGTTTTTCTACTCCTCTCATGAGACCAAACAAGTCTCTAAAAGCATGAGTTTGCAACTACTTTACTTTTGGAGAAAATTCAAAACATTCACTATTCAATAGAGCCCAATAGCAAAAATCAGGTTTTGAATGAAGAATCACCTTTCTTGGTAAAATCATGCAGGATTGAAATTTTTGATGGTTTTTTACTCCTCTCAACAGCCCAAACAAGTTTCTAAAAGGATGAGTTTGCAACTACTTTACTTTTGGAGAAAATTTAAAACATTCATTATTCAATAGGGCCCAAACTATCAAAAACCAGCGGTTTCAATGAACACACATTTCTTGGTAGAATCATGCAGGACTGAAATTTTTGATGTTTTTCTACTCCTCTCATGAGCCCAAACAAATCTCTAAAAGCATGAGTTTGCAACTACTTTACTTTTGGAGAAAATTCAAAACATTCATTATTCAATAGAGCCCAATAGCAAAAACCAGCGTTTTGAATGAAGAATCACATTTCTTGGTAGAATCATGCAGGATTGAAATTTTTGATGGTTTTTTACTCCTCTCAACAGCCCAAACAAGTTTCTAAAAGGATGAGTTTGCAACTACTTTACTTTTGGAGAAAATTCAAAACATTCATTATTCAATAGGGCCCAAACTATCAAAAACCAGCGGTTTCAATGAACACACATTTCTTGGTAGAATCATGCAGGACTGAAATTTGTGATGTTTTTCTACTCCTCTCATGAGCCCAAACAAGTCTCTAAAAGCATGAGTTTCCAACTACTTTACTTTTGGAGAAAATTCAAAACATTCATTATTCAATAGAGCCCAATAGCAAAAACCAGCGTTTTGAATGAAGAATCACATTTCTTGGTAGAATCATGCAGGATTGAAATTTTTGATGGTTTTTTACTCCTCTCAACAGCCCAAACAAGTTTCTAAAAGGATGAGTTTGCAACTACTTTACTTTTGGAGAAAATTCAAAACATTCATTATTCAATAGGGCCCAAACTATCAAAAACCAGCGGTTTGAATGAACACACATTTCTTGGTAGAATCATGCAAGACTGAAATTTTTGATGTTTTTCTACTCCTCTCATGAGCCCAAACAAGTCTCTAAAAGCATGAGTTTGCAACTACTTTACTTTTGGAGAAAATTCAAAACATTCATTATTCAATAGGGCCCAAACTATCAAAAACCAGCGGTTTGAATGAACACACATTTCTTGGTAGAATCATGCAGGACTGAAATTTGTGATGTTTTTCTACTCCTCTCATGAGCCCAAACAAGTCTCTAAAAGCATGAGTTTGCAACTACTTTACTTTTGGAGAAAATTCAAAACATTCATTATTCAATAGAGCCCAATAGCAAAAATCAGGTTTTGAATGAAGAATCACATTTCTTGGTAAAATCATGCAGGATTGAAATTTTTGATGGTTTTTTACTCCTCTCAACAGCCCAAACAATTTTCTAAAAGGATGAGTTTGCAACTACTTTACTTTTGGAGAAAATTTAAAACATTCATTATTCAATAGGGCCCAAACTATCAAAAACCAGCGGTTTCAATGAACACACATTTCTTGGTAGAATCATGCAGGACTGAAATTTTTGATGTTTTTCTACTCCTCTCATGAGCCCAAACAAATCTCTAAAAGCATGAGTTTGCAACTACTTTACTTTTGGAGAAAATTCAAAACATTCATTATTCAATAGAGCCCAACAGCAAAAACCAGCGTTTTGAATGAAGAATCACATTTCTTGGTAAAATCATGCAGGATTGAAATTTTTGATGGTTTTTTACTCCTCTCAACAGCCCAATCAAGTTTCTAAAAGGATGAGTTTGCAACTACTTTACTTTTGGAGAAAATACAAAACATTCATTATTCAATAGGGCCCAAACTATCAAAAACCAGCGGTTTCAATGAACACACATTTCTTGGTAGAATCATGCAGGACTGAAATTTTTGATGTTTTTCTACTCCTCTCATGAGCCCAAACAAGTCTCTAAAAGCATGAGTTTGCAACTACTTTACTTTTGGAGAAAATTCAAAACATTCATTATTCAATAGAGCCCAATAGCAAAAATCAGGTTTTGAATGAAGAATCACATTTCTTGGTAAAATCATGCAGGATTGAAATTTTTGATGGTTTTTTACTCCTCTCAACAGCCCAAACAAGTTTCTAAAAGGATGAGTTTGCAACTACTTTACTTTTGGAGAAAATTCAAAACATTCATTATTCAATAGGGCCCAAACTATCAAAAACCAGCCGTTTCAATGAACACACATGTCTTGGTAGAATCATGCAGGACTGAAATTTTTGATGTTTTTCTACTCCTCTCATGAGCCCAAACAAATCTCTAAAAGCATGAGTTTGCAACTACTTTACTTTTGGAGAAAATTCAAAACATTCATTATTCAATAGAGCCCAATAGCAAAAACCAGCGTTTTGAATGAAGAATCACATTTCTTGGTAAAATCATGCAGGATTGAAATTTTTGATGGTTTTTTACTCCTCTCAACAGCCCAAACAAGTTTCTAAAAGGATGAGTTTGCAACTACTTTACTTTTGGAGAAAATTCAAAACATTCATTATTCAATAGGGCCCAAACTATCAAAAACCAGCGGTTTCAATGAACACACATTTCTTGGTAGAATCATGCAGGACTGAAATTTTTGATGTTTTTCTACTCCTCTCATGAGCCCAAACAAGTCTCTAAAAGCATGAGTTTGCAACTACTTTACTTTTGGAGAAAATTCAAAACATTCATTATTCAATAGAGCCCAATAGCAAAAACCAGCGTTTTGAATGAAGAATCACATTTCTTGGTAGAATCATGCAGGATTGAAATTTTTGATGGTTTTTTACTCCTCTCAACAGCCCAAACAAGTTTCTAAAAGGATGAGTTTGCAACTACTTTACTTTTGAAGAAAATTCAAAACATTCATTATTCAATAGGGCCCAAACTATCAAAAACCAGCGGTTTCAATGAACACACATTTCTTGGTAGAATCATGCAGGACTGAAATTTTTGATGTTTTTCTACTCCTCTCATGAGCCCAAACAAGTCTCTAAAAGCATGAGTTTGCAACTACTTTACTTTTGGAGAAAATTCAAAACATTCATTATTCAATAGGGCCCAAACTATCAAAAACCAGCGGTTTGAATGAACACACATTTCTTGGTAGAATCATGCAGGACTGAAATTTTTGATGTTTTTCTACTCCTCTCATGAGCCCAAACAAGTCTCTAAAAGCATGAGTTTTCAACTACTTTACTTTTGGAGAAAATTCAAAACATTCACTATTCAATAGAGCCCAATAGCAAAAATCAGGTTTTGAATGAAGAATCACATTTCTTGGTAAAATCATGCAGGATTGAAATTTTTGATGGTTTTTTACTCCTCTCAACAGCCCAAACAAGTTTCTAAAAGGATGAGTTTGCAACTACTTTACTTTCTGAGAAAATTTAAAACATTCATTATTCAATAGGGCCCAAACTATCAAAAACCAGCGGTTTCAATGAACACACATTTCTTGGTAGAATCATGCAGGACTGAAATTTTTGATGTTTTTCTACTCCTCTCATGAGCCCAAACAAGTCTCTAAAAGCATGAGTTTGCAACTACTTTACTTTTGGAGAAAATTCAAAACATTCATTATTCAATAGAGCCCAATAGCAAAAACCAGCGTTTTGAATGAAGAATCACATTTCTTGGTAGAATCATGCAGGATTGAAATTTTTGATGATTTTTTACTCCTCTCAACAGCCCAAACAAGTTTCTAAAAGGATGAGTTTGCAACTACTTTACTTTTGGAGAAAATTCAAAACATTCATTATTCAATAGGGCCCAAACTATCAAAAACCAGCGGTTTGAATGAACACACATTTCTTGGTAGAATCATGCAGGACTGAAATTTTTGATGTTTTTCTACTCCTCTCATGAGCCCAAACAAGTCTCTAAAAGCATGAGTTTGCAACTACTTTACTTTTGGAGAAAATTCAAAACATTCATTATTCAATAGGGCCCAAACTATCAAAAACCAGCGGTTTGAATGAACACACATTTCTTGGTAGAATCATGCAGGACTGAAATTTTTGATGTTTTTCTACTCCTCTCATGAGCCCAAACAAGTCTCTAAAAGCATGAGTTTGCAACTACTTTACTTTTGGAGAAAATTCAAAACATTCACTATTCAATAGAGCCCAATAGCAAAAATCAGGTTTTGAATGAAGAATCACATTTCTTGGTAGAATCATGCAGGATTGAAATTTTTGATTGTTTTTTACTCCTCTCAACAGCCCAAACAAGTTTCTAAAAGGATGAGTTTGCAACTACTTTACTTTTGGAGAAAATTCAAAACATTCATTATTCAATAGGGCCCAAACTATCAAAAACCAGCGGTTTCAATGAACACACATTTCTTGGTAGAATCATGCAGGACTGAAATTTTTGATGTTTTTCTACTCCTCTCATGAGCCCAAACAAATCTCTAAAAGCATGAGTTTGCAACTACTTTACTTTTGGAGAAAATTCAAAACATTCATTATTCAATAGAGCCCAATAGCAAAAACCAGCGTTTTGAATGAAGAATCACATTTCTTGGTAAAATCATGCAGGATTGAAATTTTTGATGGTTTTTTACTCCTCTCAACAGCCCAAACAAGTTTCTAAAAGGATGAGTTTGCAACTACTTTACTTTTGGAGAAAATTCAAAACATTCATTATTCAATAGGGCCCAAACTATCAAAAACCAGCGGTTTCAATGAACACACATTTCTTGGTAGAATCATGCAGGACTGAAATTTTTGATGTTTTTCTACTCCTCTCATGAGCCCAAACAAGTCTCTAAAAGCATGAGTTTGCAACTACTTTACTTTTGGAGAAAATTCAAAACATTCATTATTCAATAGAGCCCAATAGCAAAAACCAGCGTTTTGAATGAAGAATCACATTTCTTGGTAGAATCATGCAGGATTGAAATTTTTGATGGTTTTTTACTCCTCTCAACAGCCCAAACAAGTTTCTAAAAGGATGAGTTTGCAACTACTTTACTTTTGAAGAAAATTCAAAACATTCATTATTCAATAGGGCCCAAACTATCAAAAACCAGCGGTTTCAATGAACACACATTTCTTGGTAGAATCATGCAGGACTGAAATTTTTGATGTTTTTCTACTCCTCTCATGAGCCCAAACAAGTCTCTAAAAGCATGAGTTTGCAACTACTTTACTTTTGGAGAAAATTCAAAACATTCATTATTCAATAGGGCCCAAACTATCAAAAACCAGCGGTTTGAATGAACACACATTTCTTGGTAGAATCATGCAGGACTGAAATTTTTGATGTTTTTCTACTCCTCTCATGAGCCCAAACAAGTCTCTAAAAGCATGACTTTTCAACTACTTTACTTTTGGAGAAAATTCAAAACATTCACTATTCAATAGAGCCCAATAGCAAAAATCAGGTTTTGAATGAAGAATCACATTTCTTGGTAAAATCATGCAGGATTGAAATTTTTGATGGTTTTTTACTCCTCTCAACAGCCCAAACAAGTTTCTAAAAGGATGAGTTTGCAACTACTTTACTTTCTGAGAAAATTCAAAACATTCATTATTCAATAGGGCCCAAACTATCAAAAACCAGCGGTTTGAATGAACACACATTTCTTGGTAGAATCATGCAGGACTGAAATTTTTGATGTTTTTCTACTCCTCTCATGAGCCCAAACAAGTCTCTAAAAGCATGAGTTTGCAACTACTTTACTTTTGGAGAAAATTCAAAACATTCATTATTCAATAGGGCCCAAACTATCAAAAACCAGCGGTTTGAATGAACACACATTTCTTGGTAGAATCATGCAGGACTGAAATTTTTGATGTTTTTCTACTCCTCTCATGAGCCCAAACAAGTCTCTAAAAGCATGAGTTTGCAACTACTTTACTTTTGGAGAAAATTCAAAACATTCACTATTCAATAGAGCCCAATAGCAAAAATCAGGTTTTGAATGAAGAATCACATTTCTTGGTAAAATCATGCAGGATTGAAATTTTTGATGGTTTTTTACTCCTCTCAACAGCCCAAACAAGTTTCTAAAAGGATGAGTTTGCAACTACTTTACTTTAGGAGAAAATTCAAAACATTCATTATTCAATAGGGCCCAAAGTATCAAAAACCAGCGGTTTGAATGAACACACATTTCTTGGTAGAATCATGCAGGACTGAAATTTTTGATGTTTTTCTACTCCTCTCATGAGCCCAAACAAGTCTCTAAAAGCATGAGTTTGCAACTACTTTACTTTTGGAGAAAATTCAAAACATTCACTATTCAATAGAGCCCAATAGCAAAAATCAGGTTTTGAATGAAGAATCACATTTCTTGGTAGAATCATGCAGGATTGAAATTTTTGATGGTTTTTTACTCCTCTCAACAGCCCAAACAAGTTTCTAAAAGGATGAGTTTGCAACTACTTTACTTTTGGAGAAAATTCAAAACATTCATTATTCAATAGGGCCCAAACTATCAAAAACCAGCGGTTTGAATGAACACACATTTCTTGGTAGAATCATGCAGGACTGAAATTTTTGATGTTTTTCTACTCCTCTCATGAGCACAAACAAGTCTCTAAAAGCATGAGTTTGCAACTACTTTACTTTTGGAGAAAATTCAAAACATTCATTATTCAATAGGGCCCAAACTATCAAAAACCAGCGGTTTGAATGAACACACATTTCTTGGTAGAATCATGCAGGACTGAAATTTTTGATGTTTTTCTACTCCTCTCATGAGCCCAAACAAGTCTCTAAAAGCATGAGTTTGCAACTACTTTACTTTTGGAGAAAATTCAAAACATTCACTATTCAATAGAGCCCAATAGCAAAAATCAGGTTTTGAATGAAGAATCACATTTCTTGGTAAAATCATGCAGGATTGAAATTTTTGATGGTTTTTTACTCCTCTCAACAGCCCAAACAAGTTTCTAAAAGGATGAGTTTGCAACTACTTTACTTTTGGAGAAAATTTAAAACATTCATTATTCAATAGGGCCCAAACTATCAAAAACCAGCGGTTTCAATGAACACACATTTCTTGGTAGAATCATGCAGGACTGAAATTTTTGATGTTTTTCTACTCCTCTCATGAGCCCAAACAAATCTCTAAAAGCATGAGTTTGCAACTACTTTACTTCTGGAGAAAATTCAAAACATTCATTATTCAATAGAGCCCAATAGCAAAAACCAGCGTTTTGAATGAAGAATCACATTTCTTGGTAGAATCATGCAGGATTGAAATTTTTGATGGTTTTTTACTCCTCTCAACAGCCCAAACAAGTTTCTAAAAGGATGAGTTTGCAACTACTTTACTTTTGGAGAAAATTCAAAACATTCATTATTCAATAGGGCCCAAACTATCAAAAACCAGCGGTTTGAATGAACACACATTTCTTGGTAGAATCATGCAGGACTGAAATTTTTGATGTTTTTCTACTCCTCTCATGAGCACAAACAAGTCTCTAAAAGCATGAGTTTGCAACTACTTTACTTTTGGAGAAAATTCAAAACATTCATTATTCAATAGGGCCCAAACTATCAAAAACCAGCGGTTTGAATGAACACACATTTCTTGGTAGAATCATGCAGGACTGAAATTTTTGATGTTTTTCTACTCCTCTCATGAGCCCAAACAAGTCTCTAAAAGCATGAGTTTGCAACTACTTTACTTTTGGAGAAAATTCAAAACATTCACTATTCAATAGAGCCCAATAGCAAAAATCAGGTTTTGAATGAAGAATCACATTTCTTGGTAAAATCATGCAGGATTGAAATTTTTGATGGTTTTTTTACTCCTCTCAACAGCCCAAACAAGTTTCTAAAAGGATGAGTTTGCAACTACTTTACTTTTGGAGAAAATTCAAAACATTCATTATTCAATAGGGCCCAAACTATCAAAAACCAGCGGTTTCAATGAACACACATTTCTTGGTAGAATCATGCAGGACTGAAATTTTTGATGTTTTTCTACTCCTCTCATGAGCCCAAACAAGTCTCTAAAAGCATGAGTTTGCAACTACTTTACTTTTGGAGAAAATTCAAAACATTCATTATTCAATAGGGCCCAACTATCAAAAACCAGCGGTTTGAATGAACACACATTTCTTGGTAGAATCATGCAGGACTGAAATTTTTGATGTTTTTCTACTCCTCTCATGAGCCCAAACAAGTCTCTAAAAGCATGAGTTTGCAACTACTTTACTTTTGGAGAAAATTCAAAACATTCACTATTCAATAGAGCCCAATAGCAAAAATCAGGTTTTGAATGAAGAATCACATTTCTTGGTAAAATCATGCAGGATTGAAATTTTTGATGGTTTTTTACTCCTCTCAACAGCCCAAACAAGTTTCTAAAAGGATGAGTTTGCAACTACTTTACTTTTGGAGAAAATTCAAAACATTCATTATTCAATAGGGCCCAAACTATCAAAAACCAACGGTTTGAATGAACACACATTTCTTGGTAGAATCATGCAGGACTGAAATTTTTGATGTTTTTCTACTCCTCTCGTGAGCCCAAACAAGTCTCTAAAAGCATGAGTTTGCAACTACTTTACTTTTGGAGAAAATTCAAAACATTCATTATTCAATAGGGCCCAAACTATCAAAAACCAGCGGTTTGAATGAACACACATTTCTTGGTAGAATCATGCAGGACTGAAATTTTTGATGTTTTTCTACTCCTCTCATGAGCCCAAACAAGTCTCTAAAAGCATGAGTTTGCAACTACTTTACTTTTGGAGAAAATTCAAAACATTCACTATTCAATAGAGCCCAATAGCAAAAATCAGGTTTTGAATGAAGAATCACATTTCTTGGTAAAATCATGCAGGATTGAAATTTTTGATGGTTTTTTACTCCTCTCAACAGCCCAAACAAGTTTCTAAAAGGATGAGTTTGCAACTACTTTACTTTTGGAGAAAATTTAAAACATTCATTATTCAATAGGGCCCAAACTATCAAAAACCAGCGGTTTCAATGAACACACATTTCTTGGTAGAATCATGCAGGACTGAAATTTTTGATGTTTTTCTACTCCTCTCATGAGCCCAAACAAATCTCTAAAAGCATGAGTTTGCAACTACTTTACTTTTGGAGAAAATTCAAAACATTATTCAATAGAGCCCAATAGCAAAAACCAGCGTTTTGAATGAAGAATCACATTTCTTGGTAGAATCATGCAGGATTGAAAGTTTTGATGGTTTTTTACTCCTCTCAACAGCCCAAACAAGTTTCTAAAAGGATGAGTTTGCAACTACTTTACTTTTGGAGAAAATTCAAAACATTCATTATTCAATAGGGCCCAAACTATCAAAAACCAGCGGTTTCAATGAACACACATGTCTTGGTAGAATCATGCAGGACTGAAATTTTTGATGTTTTTCTACTCATCAGATGAGCCCAAACAAGTCTCTAAAAGCATGAGTTTGCAACTACTTTACTTTTGGAGAAAATTCAAAACATTCACTATTCAATAGAGCCCAATAGCAAAAATCAGGTTTTGAATGAAGAATCACATTTCTTGGTAGAATCATGCAGGATTGAAATTTTTGATGGTTTTTTACTCCTCTCAACAGCCCAAACAAGTTTCTAAAAGGATGAGTTTGCAACTACTTTACTTTTGGAGAAAATTCAAAACATTCATTATTCAATAGGGCCCAAACTATCAAAAACCAGCGGTTTGAATGAACACACATTTCTTGGTAGAATCATGCAGGACTGAAATTTTTGATGTTTTTCTACTCCTCTCATGAGCCCAAACAAGTCTCTAAAAGCATGAGTTTGCAACTACTTTACTTTTGGAGAAAATTCAAAACATTCATTATTCAATAGGGCCCAAACTATCAAAAACCAGCGGTTTGAATGAACACACATTTCTTGGTAGAATCATGCAGGACTGAAATTTTTGATGTTTTTCTACTCCTCTCATGAGCCCAAACAAGTCTCTAAAAGCATGAGTTTGCAACTACTTTACTTTTGGAGAAAATTCAAAACATTCACTATTCAATAGAGCCCAATAGCAAAAATCAGGTTTTGAATGAAGAATCACATTTCTTGGTAAAATCATGCAGGATTGAAATTTTTGATGGTTTTTTACTCCTCTCAACAGCCCAAACAAGTTTCTAAAAGGATGAGTTTGCAACTACTTTACTTTTGGAGAAAATTCAAAACATTCATTATTCAATAGGGCCCAAACTATCAAAAACCAGCGGTTTCAATGAACACACATTTCTTGGTAGAATCATGCAGGACTGAAATTTTTGATGTTTTTCTACTCCTCTCATGAGCCCAAACAAGTCTCTAAAAGCATGAGTTTGCAACTACTTTACTTTTGGAGAAAATTCAAAACATTCATTATTCAATAGGGCCCAAACTATCAAAAACCAGTGGTTTGAATGAACACACATTTCTTGGTAGAATCATGCAGGACTGAAATTTTTGATGTTTTTCTACTCCTCTCATGAGCCCAAACAAGTCTCTAAAAGCATGAGTTTGCAACTACTTTACTTTTGGAGAAAATTCAAAACATTCACTATTCAATAGAGCCCAATAGCAAAAATCAGGTTTTGAATGAAGAATCACATTTCTTGGTAAAATCATGCAGGATTGAAATTTTTGATGGTTTTTACTCCTCTCAACAGCCCAAACAAGTTTCTAAAAGGATGAGTTTGCAACTACTTTACTTTTGGAGAAAATTCAAAACATTCATTATTCAATAGGGCCCAAACTATCAAAAACCAGCGGTTTCAATGAACACACATTTCTTGGTAGAATCATGCAGGACTGAAATTTTTGATGTTTTTCTACTCCTCTCATGAGCCCAAACAAATCTCTAAAAGCATGAGTTTGCAACTACTTTACTTTTGGAGAAAATTCAAAACATTCATTATTCAATAGAGCCCAATAGCAAAAACCAGCGTTTTGAATGAAGAATCACATTTCTTGGTAAAATCATGCAGGATTGAAATTTTTGATGGTTTTTTACTCCTCTCAACAGCCCAAACAAGTTTCTAAAAGGATGAGTTTGCAACTACTTTACTTTTGGAGAAAATTCAAAACATTCATTATTCAATAGGGCCCAAACTATCAAAAACCAGCGGTTTCAATGAACACACATTTCTTGGTAGAATCATGCAGGACTGAAATTTTTGATGTTTTTCTACTCCTCTCATGAGCCCAAACAAGTCTCTAAAAGCATGAGTTTGCAACTACTTTACTTTTGGAGAAAATTCAAAACATTCATTATTCAATAGGGCCCAAACTATCAAAAACCAGCGGTTTGAATAAACACACATTTCTTGGTAGAATCATGCAGGACTGAAATTTTTGATGTTTTTCTACTCCTCTCATGAGCCCAAACAAGTCTCTAAAAGCATGAGTTTTCAACTACTTTACTTTTGGAGAAAATTCAAAACATTCACTATTCAATAGAGCCCAATAGCAAAAATCAGGTTTTGAATGAAGAATCACATTTCTTGGTAAAATCATGCAGGATTGAAATTTTTGATGGTTTTTTACTCCTCTCAACAGCCCAAACAAGTTTCTAAAAGGATGAGTTTGCAACTACTTTACTTTTGGAGAAAATTCAAAACATTCATTATTCAATAGGGCCCAAACTATCAAAAACCAGCGGTTTGAATGAACACACATTTCTTGGTAGAATCATGCAGGACTGAAATTTTTGATGTTTTTCTACTCCTCTCATGAGCCCAAACAAGTCTCTAAAAGCATGAGTTTGCAACTACTTTACTTTTGGAGAAAATTCAAAACATTCATTATTCAATAGGGCCCAAACTATCAAAAACCAGCGGTTTGAATGAACACACATTTCTTGGTAGAATCATGCAGGACTGAAATTTTTGATGTTTTTCTACTCCTCTCATGAGCCCAAACAAGTCTCTAAAAGCATGAGTTTGCAACTACTTTACTTTTGGAGAAAATTCAAAACATTCACTATTCAATAGAGCCCAATAGCAAAAATCAGGTTTTGAATGAAGAATCACATTTCTTGGTAGAATCATGCAGGATTGAAATTTTTGATGTTTTTTTACTCCTCTCAACAGCCCAAACAAGTTTCTAAAAGGATGAGTTTGCAACTACTTTACTTTTGGAGAAAATTCAAAACATTCATTATTCAATAGGGCCCAAACTATCAAAAACCAGCGGTTTCAATGAACACACATTTCTTGGTAGAATCATGCAGGACTGAAATTTTTGATGTTTTTCTACTCCTCTCATGAGCCCAAACAAGTCTCTAAAAGCATGAGTTTGCAACTACTTTACTTCTGGAGAAAATTCAAAACATTCATTATTCAATAGAGCCCAATAGCAAAAACCAGCGTTTTGAATGAAGAATCACATTTCTTGGTAGAATCATGCAGGATTGAAATTTTTGATGGTTTTTTACTCCTCTCAACAGCCCAAACAAGTTTCTAAAAGGATGAGTTTGCAACTACTTTACTTTTGGACAAAATTCAAAACATTCATTATTCAATAGGGCCCAAACTATCAAAAACCAGCGGTTTCAATGAACACACATTTCTTGGTAGAATCATGCAGGACTGAAATTTTTGATGTTTTTCTACTCCTCTCATGAGCCCAAACAAGTCTCTAAAAGCATGAGTTTGCAACTACTTTACTTTTGGAGAAAATTCAAAACATTCACTATTCAATAGAGCCCAATAGCAAAAATCAGGTTTTGAATGAAGAATCACATTTCTTGGTAAAATCATGCAGGATTGAAATTTTTGATGGTTTTTTACTCCTCTCAACAGCCCAAACAAGTTTCTAAAAGGATGAGTTTGCAACTACTTTACTTTTGGAGAAAATTCAAAACATTCATTATTCAATAGGGCCCAAACTATCAAAAACCAGCGGTTTGAATGAACACACATTTCTTGGTAGAATCATGCAGGACTGAAATTTTTGATGTTTTTCTACTCCTCTCATGAGCCCAAACAAGTCTCTAAAAGCATGAGTTTGCAACTACTTTACTTTTGGAGAAAATTCAAAACATTCATTATTCAATAGGGCCCAAACTATCAAAAACCAGCGGTTTGAATGAACACACATTTCTTGGTAGAATCATGCAGGACTGAAATTTTTGATGTTTTTCTACTCCTCTCATGAGCCCAAACAAGTCTCTAAAAGCATGAGTTTGCAACTACTTTACTTTTGGAGAAAATTCAAAACATTCACTATTCAATAGAGCCCAATAGCAAAAATCAGGTTTTGAATGAAGAATCACATTTCTTGGTAAAATCATGCAGGATTGAAATTTTTGATGGTTTTTTACTCCTCTCAACAGCCCAAACAAGTTTCTAAAAGGATGAGTTTGCAACTACTTTACTTTTGGAGAAAATTCAAAACATTCATTATTCAATAGGGCCCAAACTATCAAAAACCAACGGTTTGAATGAACACACATTTCTTGGTAGAATCATGCAGGACTGAAATTTTTGATGTTTTTCTACTCCTCTCATGAGCCCAAACAAGTCTCTAAAAGCATGAGTTTGCAACTACTTTACTTTTGGAGAAAATTCAAAACATTCATTATTCAATAGGGCCCAAACTATCAAAAACCAGCGGTTTGAATGAACACACATTTCTTGGTAGAATCATGCAGGACTGAAATTTTTGATGTTTTTCTACTCCTCTCATGAGCCCAAACAAGTCTCTAAAAGCATGAGTTTGCAACTACTTTACTTTTGGAGAAAATTCAAAACATTCACTATTCAATAGAGCCCAATAGCAAAAATCAGGTTTTGAATGAAGAATCACATTTCTTGGTAAAATCATGCAGGATTGAAATTTTTGATGGTTTTTTACTCCTCTCAACAGCCCAAACAAGTTTCTAAAAGGATGAGTTTGCAACTACTTTACTTTTGGAGAAAATTTAAAACATTCATTATTCAATAGGGCCCAAACTATCAAAAACCAGCGGTTTGAATGAACACACATTTCTTGGTAGAATCATGCAGGACTGAAATTTTTGATGTTTTTCTACTCCTCTCATGAGCCCAAACAAGTCTCTAAAAGCATGAGTTTGCAACTAGTTTACTTTTGGAGAAAATTCAAAACATTCATTATTCAATAGGGCCCAAACTATCAAAAACCAGCGGTTTGAATGAACACACATTTCTTGGTAGAATCATGCAGGACTGAAATTTTTGATGTTTTTCTACTCCTCTCATGAGCCCAAACAAGTCTCTAAAAGCATGAGTTTGCAACTACTTTACTTTTGGAGAAAATTCAAAACATTCACTATTCAATAGAGCCCAATAGCAAAAATCAGGTTTTGAATGAAGAATCACATTTCTTGGTAAAATCATGCAGGATTGAAATTTTTGATGGTTTTTTACTCCTCTCAACAGCCCAAACAAGTTTCTAAAAGGATGAGTTTGCAACTACTTTACTTTTGGAGAAAATTTAAAACATTCATTATTCAATAGGGCCCAAACTGTCAAAAACCAGCGGTTTCAATGAACACACATTTCTTGGTAGAATCATGCAGGACTGAAATTTTTGATGTTTTTCTACTCCTCTCATGAGCCCAAACAAATCTCTAAAAGCATGAGTTTGCAACTACTTTAATTTTGGAGAAAATTCAAAACATTCATTATTCAATAGGGCCCAAACTATCAAAAACCAGCGGTTTGAATGAACACACATTTCTTGGTAGAATCATGCAGGACTGAAATTTTTGATGTTTTTCTACTCCTCTCATGAGACCAAACAAGTCTCTAAAAGCATGAGTTTGCAACTACTTTACTTTTGGAGAAAATTCAAAACATTATTCAATAGAGCCCAATAGCAAAAACCAGCGTTTTGAATGAAGAATCACATTTCTTGGTAGAATCAAGCAGGATTGAAATTTTTGATGGTTTTTTACTCCTCTCAACAGCCCAAACAAGTTTCTAAAAGGATGAGTTTGCAACTACTTTACTTTTGGAGAAAATTCAAAACATTCATTATTCAATAGGGCCCAAACTATCAAAAACCAGCCGTTTCAATGAACACACATGTCTTGGTAGAATCATGCAGGACTGAAATTTTTGATGTTTTTCTACTCATCTCATGAGCCCAAACAAGTCTCTAAAAGCATGAGTTTGCAACTACTTTACTTTTGGAGAAAATTCAAAACATTCACTATTCAATAGAGCCCAATAGCAAAAATCAGGTTTTGAATGAAGAATCACATTTCTTGGTAGAATCATGCAGGATTGAAATTTTTGATGGTTTTTTACTCCTCTCAACAGCCCGAACAAGTTTCTAAAAGGATGAGTTTGCAACTACTTTACTTTTGGAGAAAATTCAAAACATTCATTATTCAATAGGGCCCAAACTATCAAAAACCAGCGGTTTGAATGAACACACATTTCTTGGTAGAATCATGCAGGACTGAAATTTTTGATGTTTTTCTACTCCTCTCATGAGCCCAAACAAGTCTCTAAAAGCATGAGTTTGCAACTACTTTACTTTTGGAGAAAATTCAAAACATTCATTATTCAATAGGGCCCAAACTATCAAAAACCAGCGGTTTGAATGAACACACATTTCTTGGTAGAATCATGCAGGACTGAAATTTTTGATGTTTTTCTACTCCTCTCATGAGCCCAAACAAGTCTCTAAAAGCATGAGTTTGCAACTACTTTACTTTTGGAGAAAATTCAAAACATTCACTATTCAATAGAGCCCAATAGCAAAAATCAGGTTTTGAATGAAGAATCACATTTCTTGGTAAAATCATGCAGGATTGAAATTTTTGATGGTTTTTTACTCCTCTCAACAGCCCAAACAAGTTTCTAAAAGGATGAGTTTGCAACTACTTTACTTTTGGAGAAAATTCAAAACATTCATTATTCAATAGGGCCCAAACTATCAAAAACCAACGGTTTGAATGAACACACATTTCTTGGTAGAATCATGCAGGACTGAAATTTTTGATGTTTTTCTACTCCTCTCATGAGCCCAAACAAGTCTCTAAAAGCATGAGTTTGCAACTACTTTACTTTTGGAGAAAATTCAAAACATTCATTATTCAATAGGGCCCAAACTATCAAAAACCAGCGGTTTGAATGAACACACATTTCTTGGTAGAATCATGCAGGACTGAAATTTTTGATGTTTTTCTACTCCTCTCATGAGCCCAAACAAGTCTCTAAAAGCATGAGTTTGCAACTACTTTACTTTTGGAGAAAATTCAAAACATTCACTATTCAATAGAGCCCAATAGCAAAAATCAGGTTTTGAATGAAGAATCACATTTCTTGGTAAAATCATGCAGGATTGAAATTTTTGATGGTTTTTTACTCCTCTCAACAGCCCAAACAAGTTTCTAAAAGGATGAGTTTGCAACTACTTTACTTTTGGAGAAAATTTAAAACATTCATTATTCAATAGGGCCCAAACTATCAAAAACCAGCGGTTTGAATGAACACACATTTCTTGGTAGAATCATGCAGGACTGAAATTTTTGATGTTTTTCTACTCCTCTCATGAGCCCAAACAAGTCTCTAAAAGCATGAGTTTGCAACTAGTTTACTTTTGGAGAAAATTCAAAACATTCATTATTCAATAGGGCCCAAACTATCAAAAACCAGCGGTTTGAATGAACACACATTTCTTGGTAGAATCATGCAGGACTGAAATTTTTGATGTTTTTCTACTCCTCTCATGAGCCCAAACAAGTCTCTAAAAGCATGAGTTTGCAACTAGTTTACTTTTGGAGAAAATTCAAAACATTCATTATTCAATAGGGCCCAAACTATCAAAAACCAGCGGTTTGAATGAACACACATTTCTTGGTAGAATCATGCAGGACTGAAATTTTTGATGTTTTTCTACTCCTCTCATGAGCCCAAACAAGTCTCTAAAAGCATGAGTTTGCAACTACTTTACTTTTGGAGAAAATTCAAAACATTCACTATTCAATAGAGCCCAATAGCAAAAATCAGGTTTTGAATGAAGAATCACATTTCTTGGTAAAATCATGCAGGATTGAAATTTTTGATGGTTTTTTACTCCTCTCAACAGCCCAAACAAGTTTCTAAAAGGATGAGTTTGCAACTACTTTACTTTTGGAGAAAATTTAAAACATTCATTATTCAATAGGGCCCAAACTGTCAAAAACCAGCGGTTTCAATGAACACACATTTCTTGGTAGAATCATGCAGGACTGAAATTTTTGATGTTTTTCTACTCCTCTCATGAGCCCAAACAAATCTCTAAAAGCATGAGTTTGCAACTACTTTAATTTTGGAGAAAATTCAAAACATTCATTATTCAATAGGGCCCAAACTATCAAAAACCAGCGGTTTGAATGAACACACATTTCTTGGTAGAATCATGCAGGACTGAAATTTTTGATGTTTTTCTACTCCTCTCATGAGACCAAACAAGTCTCTAAAAGCATGAGTTTGCAACTACTTTACTTTTGGAGAAAATTCAAAACATTATTCAATAGAGCCCAATAGCAAAAACCAGCGTTTTGAATGAAGAATCACATTTCTTGGTAGAATCAAGCAGGATTGAAATTTTTGATGGTTTTTTACTCCTCTCAACAGCCCAAACAAGTTTCTAAAAGGATGAGTTTGCAACTACTTTACTTTTGGAGAAAATTCAAAACATTCATTATTCAATAGGGCCCAAACTATCAAAAACCAGCCGTTTCAATGAACACACATGTCTTGGTAGAATCATGCAGGACTGAAATTTTTGATGTTTTTCTACTCATCTCATGAGCCCAAACAAGTCTCTAAAAGCATGAGTTTGCAACTACTTTACTTTTGGAGAAAATTCAAAACATTCACTATTCAATAGAGCCCAATAGCAAAAATCAGGTTTTGAATGAAGAATCACATTTCTTGGTAGAATCATGCAGGATTGAAATTTTTGATGGTTTTTTACTCCTCTCAACAGCCCGAACA
Source organism: Dendrobates tinctorius (assembly GCF_039654945.1). Taxonomy (NCBI): domain Eukaryota; kingdom Metazoa; phylum Chordata; class Amphibia; order Anura; family Dendrobatidae; genus Dendrobates; species Dendrobates tinctorius. The sequence continues at coordinate 733,534 of NW_027361820.1, forward strand.
AGTTTCTAAAAGGATGAGTTTGCAACTACTTTACTTTTGGAGAAAATTCAAAACATTCATTATTCAATAGGGCCCAAACTATCAAAAACCAGCGGTTTGAATGAACACACATTTCTTGGTAGAATCATGCAGGACTGAAATTTTTGATGTTTTTCTACTCCTCTCATGAGCCCAAACAAGTCTCTAAAAGCATGAGTTTGCAACTACTTTACTTTTGGAGAAAATTCAAAACATTCATTATTCAATAGGGCCCAAACTATCAAAAACCAGCGGTTTGAATGAACACACATTTCTTGGTAGAATCATGCAGGACTGAAATTTTTGATGTTTTTCTACTCCTCTCATGAGCCCAAACAAGTCTCTAAAAGCATGAGTTTGCAACTACTTTACTTTTGGAGAAAATTCAAAACATTCACTATTCAATAGAGCCCAATAGCAAAAATCAGGTTTTGAATGAAGAATCACATTTCTTGGTAAAATCATGCAGGATTGAAATTTTTGATGGTTTTTTACTCCTCTCAACAGCCCAAACAAATTTCTAAAAGGATGAGTTTGCAACTACTTTACTTTTGGAGAAAATTCAAAACATTCATTATTCAATAGGGCCCAAACTATCAAAAACCAACGGTTTGAATGAACACACATTTCTTGGTAGAATCATGCAGGACTGAAATTTTTGATGTTTTTCTACTCCTCTCATGAGCCCAAACAAGTCTCTAAAAGCATGAGTTTGCAACTACTTTACTTTTGGAGAAAATTCAAAACATTCATTATTCAATAGGGCCCAAACTATCAAAAACTAGCGGTTTGAATGAACACACATTTCTTGGTAGAATCATGCAGGACTGAAATTTTTGATGTTTTTCTACTCCTCTCATGAGCCCAAACAAGTCTCTAAAAGCATGAGTTTGCAACTACTTTACTTTTGGAGAAAATTCAAAACATTCACTATTCAATAGAGCCCAATAGCAAAAATCAGGTTTTGAATGAAGAATCACATTTCTTGGTAAAATCATGCAGGATTGAAATTTTTGATGGTTTTTTACTCCTCTCAACAGCCCAAACAAGTTTCTAAAAGGATGAGTTTGCAACTACTTTACTTTTGGAGAAAATTTAAAACATTCATTATTCAATAGGGCCCAAACTATCAAAAACCAGCGGTTTCAATGAACACACATTTCTTGGTAGAATCATGCAGGACTGAAATTTTTGATGTTTTTCTACTCCTCTCATGAGCCCAAACAAATCTCTAAAAGCATGAGTTTGCAACTACTTTACTTTTGGAGAAAATTCAAAACATTCATTATTCAATAGGGCCCAAACTATCAAAAACCAGCGGTTTCAATGAACACACATGTCTTGGTAGAATCATGCAGGACTGAAATTTTTGATGTTTTTCTACTCCTCTCATGAGCCCAAACAAATCTCTAAAAGCATGAGTTTGCAACTACTTTAATTTTGGAGAAAATTCAAAACATTCATTATTCAATAGGGCCCAAACTATCAAAAACCAGCGGTTTGAATGAACACACATTTCTTGGTAGAATCATGCAGGACTGAAATTTTTGATGTTTTTCTACTCCTCTCATGAGACCAAACAAGTCTCTAAAAGCATGAGTTTGCAACTACTTTACTTTTGGAGAAAATTCAAAACATTATTCAATAGAGCCCAATAGCAAAAACCAGCGTTTTGAATGAAGAATCACATTTCTTGGTAGAATCAAGCAGGATTGAAATTTTTGATGGTTTTTTACTCCTCTCAACAGCCCAAACAAGTTTCTAAAAGGATGAGTTTGCAACTACTTTACTTTTGGAGAAAATTCAAAACATTCATTATTCAATAGGGCCCAAACTATCAAAAACCAGCCGTTTCAATGAACACACATGTCTTGGTAGACTCATGCAGGACTGAAATTTTTGATGTTTTTCTACTCATCTCATGAGCCCAAACAAGTCTCTAAAAGCATGAGTTTGCAACTACTTTACTTTTGGAGAAAATTCAAAACATTCACTATTCAATAGAGCCCAATAGCAAAAATCAGGTTTTGAATGAAGAATCACATTTCTTGGTAGAATCATGCAGGATTGAAATTTTTGATGGTTTTTTACTCCTCTCAACAGCCCGAACAAGTTTCTAAAAGGATGAGTTTGCAACTACTTTACTTTTGGAGAAAATTCAAAACATTCATTATTCAATAGGGCCCAAACTTTCAAAAACCAGCGGTTTCAATGAACACACATTTCTTGGTAGAATCATGCAGGACTGAAATTTTTGATGTTTTTCTACTCCTCTCATGAGCCCAAACAAGTCTCTAAAAGCATGAGTTTGCAACTACTTTACTTCTGGAGAAAATTCAAAACATTCATTATTCAATAGAGCCCAATAGCAAAAACCAGCGTTTTGAATGAAGAATCACATTTCTTGGTAGAATCATGCAGGATTGAAATTTTTGATGGTTTTTTACTCCTCTCAACAGCCCAAACAAGTTTCTAAAAGGATGAGTTTGCAACTACTTTACTTTTGGAGAAAATTCAAAACATTCATTATTCAATAGGGCCCAAACTATCAAAAACCAGCGGTTTGAATGAACACACATTTCTTGGTAGAATCATGCAGGACTGAAATTTTTGATGTTTTTCTACTCCTCTCATGAGCCCAAACAAGTCTCTAAAAGCATGAGTTTGCAACTACTTTACTTTTGGAGAAAATTCAAAACATTCACTATTCAATAGAGCCCAATAGCAAAAATCAGGTTTTGAATGAAGAATCACATTTCTTGGTAAAATCATGCAGGATTGAAATTTTTGATGGTTTTTTATTCCTCTCAACAGCCCAAACAAGTTTCTAAAAGGATGAGTTTGCAACTACTTTACTTTTGGAGAAAATTTAAAACATTCATTATTCAATAGGGCCCAAACTATCAAAAACCAGCGGTTTCAATGAACACACATTTCTTGGTAGAATCATGCAGGACTGAAATTTTTGATGTTTTTCTACTCCTCTCATGAGCCCAAACAAATCTCTAAAAGCATGAGTTTGCAACTACTTTACTTTTGGAGAAAATTCAAAACATTCATTATTCAATAGAGCCCAATAGCAAAACCAGCGTTTTGAATGAAGAATCACATTTCTTGGTAGAATCAGGCAGGATTGAAATTTTTGAAGGTTTTTTACTCCTCTCAACAGCCCAAACAAGTTTCTAAAAGGATGAGTTTGCAACTACTTTACTTTTGGAGAAAATTCAAAACATTCATTATTCAATAGGGCCCAAACTATCAAAAACCAGCGGTTTCAATGAACACACATTTCTTGGTAGAATCATGCAGGACTGAAATTTTTGATGTTTTTCTACTCCTCTCATGAGCCCAAACAAGTCTCTAAAAGCATGAGTTTGCAACTACTTTACTTTTGGAGAAAATTCAAAACATTCATTATTCAATAGAGCCCAATAGCAAAAACCAGCGTTTTGAATGAAGAATCACATTTCTTGGTAGAATCATGCAGGATTGAAATTTTTGATGGTTTTTTACTCCTCTCAACAGCCCAAACAAGTTTCTAAAAGGATGAGTTTGCAACTACTTTACTTTTGGAGAAAATTCAAAACATTCATTATTCAATAGGGCCCAAACTATCAAAAACCAGCGGTTTGAATGAACACACATTTCTTGGTAGAATCATGCAGGACTGAAATTTTTGATGTTTTTCTACTCCTCTCATGAGCCCAAACAAGTCTCTAAAAGCATGAGTTTGCAACTACTTTACTTTTGGAGAAAATTCAAAACATTCACTATTCAATAGAGCCCAATAGCAAAAATCAGGTTTTGAATGAAGAATCACATTTCTTGGTAAAATCATGCAGGATTGAAATTTTTGATGGTTTTTTACTCCTCTCAACAGCCCAAACAAGTTTCTAAAAGGATGAGTTTGCAACTACTTTACTTTTGGAGAAAATTCAAAACATTCATTATTCAATAGGGCCCAAACTATCAAAAACCAACGGTTTGAATGAACACACATTTCTTGGTAGAATCATGCAGGACTGAAATTTTTGATGTTTTTCTACTCCTCTCATGAGCCCAAACAAGTCTCTAAAAGCATGAGTTTGCAACTACTTTACTTTTGGAGAAAATTCAAAACATTCATTATTCAATAGGGCCCAAACTATCAAAAACTAGCGGTTTGAATGAACACACATTTCTTGGTAGAATCATGCAGGACTGAAATTTTTGATGTTTTTCTACTCCTCTCATGAGCCCAAACAAGTCTCTAAAAGCATGAGTTTGCAACTACTTTACTTTTGGAGAAAATTCAAAACATTCACTATTCAATAGAGCCCAATAGCAAAAATCAGGTTTTGAATGAAGAATCACATTTCTTGGTAAAATCATGCAGGATTGAAATTTTTGATGGTTTTTTACTCCTCTCAACAGCCCAAACAAGTTTCTAAAAGGATGAGTTTGCAACTACTTTACTTTTGGAGAAAATTTAAAACATTCATTATTCAATAGGGCCCAAACTATCAAAAACCAGCGGTTTCAATGAACACACATTTCTTGGTAGAATCATGCAGGACTGAAATTTTTGATGTTTTTCTACTCCTCTCATGAGCCCAAACAAATCTCTAAAAGCATGAGTTTGCAACTACTTTACTTTTGGAGAAAATTCAAAACATTATTCAATAGAGCCCAATAGCAAAAACCAGCGTTTTGAATGAAGAATCACATTTCTTGGTAGAATCATGCAGGATTGAAAGTTTTGATGGTTTTTTACTCCTCTCAACAGCCCAAACAAGTTTCTAAAAGGATGAGTTTGCAACTACTTTACTTTTGGAGAAAATTCAAAACATTCATTATTCAATAGGGCCCAAACTATCAAAAACCAGCGGTTTCAATGAACACACATGTCTTGGTAGAATCATGCAGGACTGAAATTTTTGATGTTTTTCTACTCATCTCATGAGCCCAAACAAGTCTCTAAAAGCATGAGTTTGCAACTACTTTACTTTTGGAGAAAATTCAAAACATTCACTATTCAATAGAGCCCAATAGCAAAAATCAGGTTTTGAATGAAGAATCACATTTCTTGGTAGAATCATGCAGGATTGAAATTTTTGATGGTTTTTTACTCCTCTCAACAGCCCAAACAAGTTTCTAAAAGGATGAGTTTGCAACTACTTTACTTTTGGAGAAAATTCAAAACATTCATTATTCAATAGGGCCCAAACTATCAAAAACCAGCGGTTTCAATGAACACACATTTCTTGGTAGAATCATGCAGGACTGAAATTTTTGATGTTTTTCTACTCCTCTCATGAGCCCAAACAAGTCTCTAAAAGCATGAGTTTGCAACTACTTTACTTCTGGAGAAAATTCAAAACATTCATTATTCAATAGAGCCCAATAGCAAAAACCAGCGTTTTGAATGAAGAATCACATTTCTTGGTAGAATCATGCAGGATTGAAATTTTTGATGGTTTTTTACTCCTCTCAACAGCCCAAACAAGTTTCTAAAAGGATGAGTTTGCAACTACTTTACTTTTGGAGAAAATTCAAAACATTCATTATTCAATAGGGCCCAAACTATCAAAAACCAGCGGTTTGAATGAACACACATTTCTTGGTAGAATCATGCAGGACTGAAATTTTTGATGTTTTTCTACTCCTCTCATGAGCCCAAACAAGTCTCTAAAAGCATGAGTTTGCAACTACTTTACTTTTGGAGAAAATTCAAAACATTCATTATTCAATAGGGCCCAAACTATCAAAAACCAGCGGTTTGAATGAACACACATTTCTTGGTAGAATCATGCAGGACTGAAATTTTTGATGTTTTTCTACTCCTCTCATGAGACCAAACAAGTCTCTAAAAGCATGAGTTTGCAACTACTTTACTTTTGGAGAAAATTCAAAACATTATTCAATAGAGCCCAATAGCAAAAACCAGCGTTTTGAATGAAGAATCACATTTCTTGGTAGAATCAAGCAGGATTGAAATTTTTGATGGTTTTTTACTCCTCTCAACAGCCCAAACAAGTTTCTAAAAGGATGAGTTTGCAACTACTTTACTTTTGGAGAAAATTCAAAACATTCATTATTCAATAGGGCCCAAACTATCAAAAACCAGCCGTTTCAATGAACACACATGTCTTGGTAGAATCATGCAGGACTGAAATTTTTGATGTTTTTCTACTCATCTCATGAGCCCAAACAAGTCTCTAAAAGCATGAGTTTGCAACTACTTTACTTTTGGAGAAAATTCAAAACATTCACTATTCAATAGAGCCCAATAGCAAAAATCAGGTTTTGAATGAAGAATCACATTTCTTGGTAGAATCATGCAGGATTGAAATTTTTGATGGTTTTTTACTCCTCTCAACAGCCCGAACAAGTTTCTAAAAGGATGAGTTTGCAACTACTTTACTTTTGGAGAAAATTCAAAACATTCATTATTCAATAGGGCCCAAACTTTCAAAAACCAGCGGTTTCAATGAACACACATTTCTTGGTAGAATCATGCAGGACTGAAATTTTTGATGTTTTTCTACTCCTCTCATGAGCCCAAACAAGTCTCTAAAAGCATGAGTTTGCAACTACTTTACTTCTGGAGAAAATTCAAAACATTCATTATTCAATAGAGCCCAATAGCAAAAACCAGCGTTTTGAATGAAGAATCACATTTCTTGGTAGAATCATGCAGGATTGAAATTTTTGATGGTTTTTTACTCCTCTCAACAGCCCAAACAAGTTTCTAAAAGGATGAGTTTGCAACTACTTTACTTTTGGAGAAAATTCAAAACATTCATTATTCAATAGGGCCCAAACTATCAAAAACCAGCGGTTTGAATGAACACACATTTCTTGGTAGAATCATGCAGGACTGAAATTTTTGATGTTTTTCTACTCCTCTCATGAGCCCAAACAAATCTCTAAAAGCATGAGTTTGCAACTACTTTACTTTTGGAGAAAATTCAAAACATTCATTATTCAATAGAGCCCAATAGCAAAAACCAGCGTTTTGAATGAAGAATCACATTTCTTGGTAGAATCAGGCAGGATTGAAATTTTTGAAGGTTTTTTACTCCTCTCAACAGCCCAAACAAGTTTCTAAAAGGATGAGTTTGCAACTACTTTACTTTTGGAGAAAATTCAAAACATTCATTATTCAATAGAGCCCAATAGCAAAAACCAGCGTTTTGAATGAAGAATCACATTTCTTGGTAGAATCATGCAGGATTGAAATTTTTGATGGTTTTTTACTCCTCTCAACAGCCCAAACAAGTTTCTAAAAGGATGAGTTTGCAACTACTTTACTTTTGGAGAAAATTCAAAACATTCATTATTCAATAGGGCCCAAACTATCAAAAACCAGCGGTTTGAATGGACACACATTTCTTGGTAGAATCATGCAGGACTGAAATTTTTGATGTTTTTCTACTCCTCTCATGAGCCCAAACAAGTCTCTAAAAGCATGAGTTTGCAACTACTTTACTTTTGGAGAAAATTCAAAACATTCATTATTCAAAAGGGCCCAAACTATCAAAAACCAGCGGTTTGAATGAACACACATTTCTTGGTAGAATCATGCAGGACTGAAATTTGTGATGTTTTTCTACTCCTCTCATGAGCCCAAACAAGTCTCTAAAAGCATGAGTTTGCAACTACTTTACTTTTGGAGAAAATTCAAAACATTCACTATTCAATAGAGCCCAATAGCAAAAATCAGGTTTTGAATGAAGAATCACATTTCTTGGTAGAATCATGCAGGATTGAAATTTTTGATGGTTTTTTACTCCTCTCAACAGCCCAAACAAGTTTCTAAAAGGATGAGTTTGCAACTACTTTACTTTTGGAGAAAATTCAAAACATTCATTATTCAATAGGGCCCAAACTATCAAAAACCAGCGGTTTCAATGAACACACATTTCTTGGTAGAATCATGCAGGACTGAAATTTTTGATGTTTTTCTACTCCTCTCATGAGCCCAAACAAGTCTCTAAAAGCATGAGTTTGCAACTACTTTACTTTTGGAGAAAATTCAAAACATTCATTATTCAATAGGGCCCAAACTATCAAAAACCAGCGGTTTCAATGAACACACATTTCTTGGTAGAATCATGCAGGACTGAAATTTTTGATGTTTTTCTACTCCTCTCATGAGCCCAAACAAATCTCTAAAAGCATGAGTTTGCAACTACTTTACTTTTGGAGAAAATTCAAAACATTCATTATTCAATAGAGCCCAATAGCAAAAACCAGCGTTTTGAATGAAGAATCACATTTCTTGGTAAAATCATGCAGGATTGAAATTTTTGATGGTTTTTTACTCCTCTCAACAGCCCAAACAAGTTTCTAAAAGGATGAGTTTGCAACTACTTTACTTTTGGAGAAAATTCAAAACATTCATTATTCAATAGGGCCCAAACTATCAAAAACCAGCGGTTTCAATGAACACACATTTCTTGGTAGAATCATGCAGGACTGAAATTTTTGATGTTTTTCTACTCCTCTCATGAGCCCAAACAAGTCTCTAAAAGCATGAGTTTGCAACTACTTTACTTTTGGAGAAAATTCAAAACATTCATTATTCAATAGAGCCCAATAGCAAAAACCAGCGTTTTGAATGAAGAATCACATTTCTTGGTAGAATCATGCAGGATTGAAATTTTTGATGGTTTTTTACTCCTCTCAACAGCCCAAACAAGTTTCTAAAAGGATGAGTTTGCAACTACTTTACTTTTGAAGAAAATTCAAAACATTCATTATTCAATAGGGCCCAAACTATCAAAAACCAGCGGTTTCAATGAACACACATTTCTTGGTAGAATCATGCAGGACTGAAATTTTTGATGTTTTTCTACTCCTCTCATGAGCCCAAACAAGTCTCTAAAAGCATGAGTTTGCAACTACTTTACTTTTGGAGAAAATTCAAAACATTCATTATTCAATAGGGCCCAAACTATCAAAAACCAGCGGTTTCAATGAACACACATTTCTTGGTAGAATCATGCAGGACTGAAATTTTTGATGTTTTTCTACTCCTCTCATGAGCCCAAACAAGTCTCTAAAAGCATGAGTTTGCAACTACTTTACTTTTGGAGAAAATTCAAAACATTCATTATTCAATAGGGCCCAAACTATCAAAAACCAGCGGTTTGAATGAACACACATTTCTTGGTAGAATCATGCAGGACTGAAATTTGTGATGTTTTTCTACTCCTCTCATGAGCCCAAACAAGTCTCTAAAAGCATGAGTTTGCAACTACTTTACTTTTGGAGAAAATTCAAAACATTCATTATTCAATAGAGCCCAATAGCAAAAACCAGCGTTTTGAATGAAGAATCACATTTCTTGGTAGAATCATGCAGGATTGAAATTTTTGATGGTTTTTTACTCCTCTCAACAGCCCAAACAAGTTTCTAAAAGGATGAGTTTGCAACTACTTTACTTTTGGAGAAAATTCAAAACATTCATTATTCAATAGGGCCCAAACTATCAAAAACCAGCCGTTTCAATGAACACACATGTCTTGGTAGAATCATGCAGGACTGAAATTTTTGATGTTTTTCTACTCATCTCATGAGCCCAAACAAGTCTCTAAAAGCATGAGTTTGCAACTACTTTACTTTTGGAGAAAATTCAAAACATTCACTGTTCAATAGAGCTCAATAGCAAAAATCAGGTTTTGAATGAAGAATCACATTTCTTGGTAGAATCATGCAGGATTGAAATTTTTGATGGTTTTTTACTCCTCTCAACAGCCCAAACAAGTTTCTAAAAGGATGAGTTTGCAACTACTTTACTTTTGGAGAAAATTCAAAACATTCATTATTCAATAGGGCCCAAACTATCAAAAACCAGCGGTTTGAATGAACACACATTTCTTGGTAGAATCATGCAGGACTGAAATTTTTGATGTTTTTCTACTCCTCTCATGAGCCCAAACAAGTCTCTAAAAGCATGAGTTTGCAACTACTTTACTTTTGGAGAAAATTCAAAACATTCACTATTCAATAGAGCCCAATAGCAAAAATCAGGTTTTGAATGAAGAATCACATTTCTTGGTAAAATCATGCAGGATTGAAATTTTTGATGTTTTTTTACTCCTCTCAACAGCCCAAACAAGTTTCTAAAAGGATGAGTTTGCAACTACTTTACTTTTGGAGAAAATTCAAAACATTCATTATTCAATAGGGCCCAAACTATCAAAAACCAGCGGTTTCAATGAACACACATTTCTTGGTAGAATCATGCAGGACTGAAATTTTTGATGTTTTTCTACTCCTCTCATGAGCCCAAACAAGTCTCTAAAAGCATGAGTTTGCAACTACTTTACTTTTGGAGAAAATTCAAAACATTCATTATTCAATAGGGCCCAAACTATCAAAAACCAGCGGTTTGAATGAACACACATTTCTTGGTAGGATCATGCAGGACTGAAATTTTTGATGTTTTTCTACTCCTCTCATGAGCCCAAACAAGTCTCTAAAAGCATGAGTTTGCAACTACTTTACTTTTGGAGAAAATTCAAAACATTCATTATTCAATAGAGCCCAATAGCAAAAACCAGCGTTTTGAATGAAGAATCACATTTCTTGGTAGAATCATGCAGGATTGAAATTTTTGATGTTTTTTTACTCCTCTCAACAGCCCAAACAAGTTTCTAAAAGGATGAGTTTGCAACTACTTTACTTTTGGAGAAAATTCAAAACATTCATTATTCAATAGGGCCCAAACTATCAAAAACCAGCGGTTTCAATGAACACACATTTCTTGGCAGAATCATGCAGGACTGAAATTTTTGATGTTTTTCTACTCCTCTCATGAGCCCAAACAAGTCTCTAAAAGCATGAGTTTGCAACTACTTTACTTTTGGAGAAAATTCAAAACATTCATTATTCAATAGAGCCCAATAGCAAAAACCAGCGTTTTGAATGAAGAATTACATTTCTTGGTAGAATCATGCAGGATTGAAATTTTTGATGGTTTTTTACTCCTCTCAACAGCCCAAACAAGTTTCTAAAAGGATGAGTTTGCAACTACTTTACTTTTGGAGAAAATTCAAAACATTCATTATTCAATAGGGCCCAAAGTATCAAAAACCAGCGGTTTGAATGAACACACATTTCTTGGTAGAATCATGCAGGACTGAAATTTTTGATGTTTTTCTACTCCTCTCATGAGCCCAAACAAGTCTCTAAAAGCATGAGTTTGCAACTACTTTACTTTTGGAGAAAATTCAAAACATTCATTATTCAATAGAGCCCAATAGCAAAAACCAGCGTTTTGAATGAAGAATCACATTTCTTGGTAGAATCATGCAGGATTGAAATTTTTGATGGTTTTTTACTCCTCTCAACAGCCCAAACAAGTTTCTAAAAGGATGAGTTTGCAACTACTTTACTTTTGGAGAAAATTCAAAACATTCATTATTCAATAGGGCCCAAACTATCAAAAACCAGCGGTTTCAATGAACACACATTTCTTGGTAGAATCATGCAGGACTGAAATTTTTGATGTTTTTTTACTCCTCTCAACAGCCCAAACAAGTTTCTAAAAGGATGAGTTTGCAACTACTTTACTTTTGGAGAAAATTTAAAACATTCATTATTCAATAGGGCCCAAACTATCAAAAACCAGCGGTTTCAATGAACACACATTTCTTGGTAGAATCATGCAGGACTGAAATTTTTGATGTTTTTCTACTCCTCTCATGAGCCCAAACAAGTCTCTAAAAGCATGAGTTTGCAACTACTTTACTTTTGGAGAAAATTCAAAACATTCACTATTCAATAGAGCCCAATAGCAAAAATCAGGTTTTGAATGAAGAATCACATTTCTTGGTAAAATCATGCAGGATTGAAATTTTTGATGGTTTTTTACTCCTCTCAACAGCCCAAACAAGTTTCTAAAAGGATGAGTTTGCAACTACTTTACTTTTGGAGAAAATTTAAAACATTCATTATTCAATAGGGCCCAAACTATCAAAAACCAGCGGTTTCAATGAACACACATTTCTTGGTAGAATCATGCAGGACTGAAATTTTTGATGTTTTTCTACTCCTCTCATGAGCCCAAACAAATCTCTAAAAGCATGAGTTTGCAACTACTTTACTTTTGGAGAAAATTCAAAACATTCATTATTCAATAGAGCCCAATAGCAAAAACCAGCGTTTTGAATGAAGAATCACATTTCTTGGTAGAATCATGCAGGATTGAAATTTTTGATGGATTTTTACTCCTCTCAACAGCCCAAACAAGTTTCTAAAAGGATGAGTTTGCAACTACTTTACTTTTGGAGAAAATTTAAAACATTCATTATTCAATAGAGCCCAATAGCAAAAATCAGGTTTTGAATGAAGAATCACATTTCTTGGTAAAATCATGCAGGATTGAAATTTTTGATGGTTTTTTACTCCTCTCAACAGCCCAAACAAGTTTCTAAAAGGATGAGTTTGCAACTACTTTACTTTTGGAGAAAATTTAAAACATTCAATATTCAATAGGGCCCAAACTATCGAAAACCAGCGGTTTCAATGAACACACATTTCTTGGTAGAATCATGCAGGACTGAAATTTTTGATGTTTTTCTACTCCTCTCATGAGCCCAAACAAATCTCTAAAAGCATGAGTTTGCAACTACTTTACTTTTGGAGAAAATTCAAAACATTCACTATTCAATAGAGCCCAATAGCAAAAATCAGGTTTTGAATGAAGAATCACATTTCTTGGTAAAATCATGCAGGATTGAAATTTTTGATGGTTTTTTACTCCTCTCAACAGCCCAAACAAGTTTCTAAAAGGATGAGTTTGCAACTACTTTACTTTTGGAGAAAATTCAAAACATTCATTATTCAATAGGGCCCAAACTATCAAAAACCAGCGGTTTCAATGAACACACATTTCTTGGTAGAATCATGCAGGACTGAAATTTTTGATGTTTTTCTACTCCTCTCATGAGCCCAAACAAGTCTCTAAAAGCATGAGTTTGCAACTACTTTACTTCTGGAGAAAATTCAAAACATTCATTATTCAATAGAGCCCAATAGCAAAAACCAGCGTTTTGAATGAAGAATCACATTTCTTGGTAGAATCATGCAGGATTGAAATTTTTGATGGTTTTTTACTCCTCTCAACAGCCCAAACAAGTTTCTAAAAGGATGAGTTTGCAACTACTTTACTTTTGGAGAAAATTCAAAACATTCATTATTCAATAAGGCCCAAACTATCAAAAACTAGCGGTTTGAATGAACACACATTTCTTGGTAGAATCATGCAGGACTGAAATTTTTGATGTTTTTCTACTCCTCTCATGAGCCCAAACAAGTCTCTAAAAGCATGAGTTTGCAACTACTTTACTTTTGGAGAAAATTCAAAACATTCATTATTCAATAGGGCCCAAACTATCAAAAACCAGCGGTTTGAATGAACACACATTTCTTGGTAGAATCATGCAGGACTGAAATTTTTGATGTTTTTCTACTCCTCTCATGAGCCCAAACAAGTCTCTAAAAGCATGAGTTTGCAACTACTTTACTTTTGGAGAAAATTCAAAACATTCACTATTCAATAGAGCCCAATAGCAAAAATCAGGTTTTGAATGAAGAATCACATTTCTTGGTAAAATCATGCAGGATTGAAATTTTTGATGGTTTTTTACTCCTCTCAACAGCCCAAACAAGTTTCTAAAAGGATGAGTTTGCAACTACTTTACTTTTGGAGAAAATTTAAAACATTCATTATTCAATAGGGCCCAAACTATCAAAAACCAGCGGTTTCAATGAACACACATTTCTTGGTAGAATCATGCAGGACTGAAATTTTTGATGTTTTTCTACTCCTCTCATGAGCCCAAACAAATCTCTAAAAGCATGAGTTTGCAACTACTTTACTTTTGGAGAAAATTCAAAACATTCATTATTCAATAGAGCCCAATAGCAAAAACCAGCGTTTTGAATGAAGAATCACATTTCTTGGTAGAATCATGCAGGATTGAAATTTTTGATGGTTTTTTACTCCTCTCAACAGCCCAAACAAGTTTCTAAAAGGATGAGTTTGCAACTACTTTACTTTTGGAGAAAATTCAAAACATTCATTATTCAATAGGGCCCAAACTATCAAAAACCAGCGGTTTCAATGAACACACATTTCTTGGTAGAATCATGCAGGACTGAAATTTTTGATGTTTTTCTACTCCTCTCATGAGCCCAAACAAGTCTCTAAAAGCATGAGTTTGCAACTACTTTACTTTTGGAGAAAATTCAAAACATTCATTATTCAATAGGGCCCAAACTATCAAAAACCAGCGGTTTGAATGAACACACATTTCTTGGTAGAATCATGCAGGACTGAAATTTTTGATGTTTTTCTACTCCTCTCATGAGCCCAAACAAGTCTCTAAAAGCATGAGTTTGCAACTACTTTACTTTTGGAGAAAATTCAAAACATTCACTATTCAATAGAGCCCAATAGCAAAAATCAGGTTTTGAATGAAGAATCACATTTCTTGGTAAAATCATGCAGGATTGAAATTTTTGATGGTTTTTTACTCCTCTCAACAGCCCAAACAAGTTTCTAAAAGGATGAGTTTGCAACTACTTTACTTTTGGAGAAAATTTAAAACATTCATTATTCAATAGGGCCCAAACTATCAAAAACCAGCGGTTTCAATGAACACACATTTCTTGGTAGAATCATGCAGGACTGAAATTTTTGATGTTTTTCTACTCCTCTCATGAGCCCAAACAAATCTCTAAAAGCATGAGTTTGCAACTACTTTACTTTTGGAGAAAATTCAAAACATTCATTATTCAATAGAGCCCAATAGCAAAAACCAGCGTTTTGAATGAAGAATCACATTTCTTGGTAGAATCATGCAGGATTGAAATTTTTGATGGATTTTTACTCCTCTCAACAGCCCAAACAAGTTTCTAAAAGGATGAGTTTGCAACTACTTTACTTTTGGAGAAAATTTAAAACATTCATTATTCAATAGAGCCCAATAGCAAAAATCAGGTTTTGAATGAAGAATCACATTTCTTGGTAAAATCATGCAGGATTGAAATTTTTGATGGTTTTTTACTCCTCTCAACAGCCCAAACAAGTTTCTAAAAGGATGAGTTTGCAACTACTTTACTTTTGGAGAAAATTTAAAACATTCATTATTCAATAGGGCCCAAACTATCAAAAACCAGCGGTTTGAATGAACACACATTTCTTGGTAGAATCATGCAGGACTGAAATTTTTGATGTTTTTCTACGCCTCTCATGAGCCCAAACAAGTCTCTAAAAGCATGAGTTTGCAACTACTTTACTTTTGGAGAAAATTCAAAACATTCATTATTCAATAGAGCCCAATAGCAAAAACCAGCGTTTTGAATGAAGAATCACATTTCTTGGTAGAATCATGCAGGATTGAAATTTTTGATGGTTTTTTACTCCTCTCAACAGCCCAAACAAGTTTCTAAAAGGATGAGTTTGCAACTACTTTACTTTTGGAGAAAATTTAAAACATTCATTATTCAATAGGGCCCAAACTATCAAAAACCAGCGGTTTCAATGAACACACATTTCTTGGTAGAATCATGCAGGACTGAAATTTTTGATGTTTTTCTACTCCTCTCATGAGCCCAAACAAATCTCTAAAAGCATGAGTTTGCAACTACTTTACTTTTGGAGAAAATTCAAAACATTATTCAATAGAGCCCAATAGCAAAAACCAGCGTTTTGAATGAAGAATCACATTTCTTGGTAGAATCATGCAGGATTGAAATTTTTGATGGTTTTTTACTCCTCTCAACAGCCCAAACAAGTTTCTAAAAGGATGAGTTTGCAACTACTTTACTTTTGGAGAAAATTCAAAACATTCATTATTCAATAGGGCCCAAACTATCAAAAACCAGCCGTTTCAATGAACACACATGTCTTGGTAGAATCATGCAGGACTGAAATTTTTGATGTTTTTCTACTCATCTCATGAGCCCAAACAAGTCTCTAAAAGCATGAGTTTGCAACTACTTTACTTTTGGAGAAAATTCAAAACATTCATTATTCAATAGGGCCCAAACTATCAAAAACCAGCGGTTTGAATGAACACACATTTCTTGGTAGAATCATGCAGGACTGAAATTTTTGATGTTTTTCTACTCCTCTCATGAGCCCAAACAAATCTCTAAAAGCATGAGTTTGCAACTACTTTACTTTTGGAGAAAATTCAAAACATTCACTATTCAATAGAGCCCAATAGCAAAAATCAGGTTTTGAATGAAGAATCACATTTCTTGGTAGAATCATGCAGGATTGAAATTTTTGATGGTTTTTTACTCCTCTCAACAGCCCAAACAAGTTTCTAAAAGGATGAGTTTGCAACTACTTTACTTTTGGAGAAAATTCAAAACATTCATTATTCAATAGGGCCCAAACTATCAAAAACCAGCGGTTTGAATGAACACACATTTCTTGGTAGAATCATGCAGGACTGAAATTTTTGATGTTTTTCTACTCCTCTCATGAGCCCAAACAAGTCTCTAAAAGCATGAGTTTGCAACTACTTTACTTTTGGAGAAAATTCAAAACATTCACTATTCAATAGAGCCCAATAGCAAAAATCAGGTTTTGAATGAAGAATCACATTTCTTGGTAAAATCATGCAGGATTGAAATTTTTGATGGTTTTTTACTCCTCTCAACAGCCCAAACAAGTTTCTAAAAGGATGAGTTTGCAACTACTTTACTTTTGGAGAAAATTCAAAACATTCATTATTCAATAGGGCCCAAACTATCAAAAACCAGCGGTTTGAATGAACACACTTTTCTTGGTAGAATCATGCAGGACTGAAATTTTTGATGTTTTTCTACTCCTCTCATGAGCCCAAACAAGTCTCTAAAAGCATGAGTTTGCAACTACTTTACTTTTGGAGAAAATTCAAAACATTCATTATTCAATAGGGCCCAAACTATCAAAAACCAGCGGTTTCAATGAACACACATTTCTTGGTAGAATCATGCAGGACTGAAATTTTTGATGTTTTTCTACTCCTCTCATGAGCCCAAACAAGTCTCTAAAAGCATGAGTTTGCAACTACTTTACTTTTGGAGAAAATTCAAAACATGCACTATTCAATAGAGCCCAATAGCAAAAATCAGGTTTTGAATGAAGAATCACATTTCTTGGTAAAATCATGCAGGATTGAAATTTTTGATGGTTTTTTACTCCTCTCAACAGCCCAAACAAGTTTCTAAAAGGATGAGTTTGCAACTACTTTACTTTTGGAGAAAATTTAAAACATTCATTATTCAATAGGGCCCAAACTATCAAAAACCAGCGGTTTCAATGAACACACATTTCTTGGTAGAATCATGCAGGACTGAAATTTTTGATGTTTTTCTACTCCTCTCATGAGCCCAAACAAGTCTCTAAAAGCATGAGTTTGCAACTACTTTACTTCTGGAGAAAATTCAAAACATTCATTATTCAATAGAGCCCAATAGCAAAAACCAGCGTTTTGAATGAAGAATCACATTTCTTGGTAGAATCATGCAGGATTGAAATTTTTGATGGTTTTTTACTCCTCTCAACAGCCCAAACAAGTTTCTAAAAGGATGAGTTTGCAACTACTTTACTTTTGGAGAAAATTCAAAACATTCATTATTCAATAGGGCCCAAACTATCAAAAACCAGCGGTTTGAATGAACACACATTTCTTGGTAGAATCATGCAGGACTGAAATTTTTGATGTTTTTCTACTCCTCTCATGAGCCCAAACAAGTCTCTAAAAGCATGAGTTTGCAACTACTTTACTTTTGGAGAAAATTCAAAACATTCACTATTCAATAGAGCCCAATAGCAAAAATCAGGTTTTGAATGAAGAATCACATTTCTTGGTAAAATCATGCAGGATTGAAATTTTTGATGGTTTTTTACTCCTCTCAACAGCCCAAACAAGTTTCTAAAAGGATGAGTTTGCAACTACTTTACTTTTGGAGAAAATTTAAAACATTCATTATTCAATAGGGCCCAAACTATCAAAAACCAGCGGTTTCAATGAACACACATTTCTTGGTAGAATCATGCAGGACTGAAATTTTTGATGTTTTTCTACTCCTCTCATGAGCCCAAACAAATCTCTAAAAGCATGAGTTTGCAACTACTTTACTTTTGGAGAAAATTCAAAACATTCATTATTCAATAGAGCCCAATAGCAAAAACCAGCGTTTTGAATGAAGAATCACATTTCTTGGTAAAATCATGCAGGATTGAAATTTTTGATGGTTTTTTACTCCTCTCAACAGCCCAAACAAGTTTCTAAAAAGGATGAGTTTGCAACTACTTTACTTTTGGAGAAAATTCAAAACATTCATTATTCAATAGGGCCCAAACTATCAAAAACCAGCGGTTTGAATGAACACACATTTCTTGGTAGAATCATGCAGGACTGAAATTTGTGATGTTTTTCTACTCCTCTCATGAGCCCAAACAAGTCTCTAAAAGCATGAGTTTGCAACTACTTTACTTTTGGAGAAAATTCAAAACATTCATTATTCAATAGAGCCCAATAGCAAAAACCAGCGTTTTGAATGAAGAATCACATTTCTTGGTAGAATCATGCAGGATTGAAATTTTTGATGGTTTTTTACTCCTCTCAACAGCCCAAACAAGTTTCTAAAAGGATGAGTTTGCAACTACTTTACTTTTGGAGAAAATTCAAAACATTCATTATTCAATAGGGCCCAAACTATCAAAAACCAGCCGTTTCAATGAACACACATTTCTTGGTAGAATCATGCAGGACTGAAATTTTTGATGTTTTTCTACTCCTCTCATGAGCCCAAACAAGTCTCTAAAAGCATGAGTTTGCAACTACTTTACTTCTGGAGAAAATTCAAAACATTCATTATTCAATAGAGCCCAATAGCAAAAACCAGCGTTTTGAATGAAGAATCACATTTCTTGGTAGAATCATGCAGGATTGAAATTTTTGATGGTTTTTTACTCCTCTCAACAGCCCAAACAAGTTTCTAAAAGGATGAGTTTGCAACTACTTTACTTTTGGAGAAAATTCAAAACATTCATTATTCAATAGGGCCCAAACTATCAAAAACCAGCGGTTTGAATGAACACACATTTCTTGGTAGAATCATGCAGGACTGAAATTTTTGATGTTTTTCTACTCCTCTCATGAGCCCAAACAAGTCTCTAAAAGCATGAGTTTGCAACTACTTTACTTTTGGAGAAAATTCAAAACATTCACTATTCAATAGAGCCCAATAGCAAAAATCAGGTTTTGAATGAAGAATCACATTTCTTGGTAAAATCATGCAGGATTGAAATTTTTGATGGTTTTTTACTCCTCTCAACAGCCCAAACAAGTTTCTAAAAGGATGAGTTTGCAACTACTTTACTTTTGGAGAAAATTTAAAACATTCATTATTCAATAGGGCCCAAACTATCAAAAACCAGCGGTTTCAATGAACACACATTTCTTGGTAGAATCATGCAGGACTGAAATTTTTGATGTTTTTCTACTCCTCTCATGAGCCCAAACAAATCTCTAAAAGCATGAGTTTGCAACTACTTTACTTTTGGAGAAAATTCAAAACATTCATTATTCAATAGAGCCCAATAGCAAAAACCAGCGTTTTGAATGAAGAATCACATTTCTTGGTAAAATCATGCAGGATTGAAATTTTTGATGGTTTTTTACTCCTCTCAACAGCCCAAACAAGTTTCTAAAAAGGATGAGTTTGCAACTACTTTACTTTTGGAGAAAATTCAAAACATTCATTATTCAATAGGGCCCAAACTATCAAAAACCAGCGGTTTGAATGAACACACATTTCTTGGTAGAATCATGCAGGACTGAAATTTGTGATGTTTTTCTACTCCTCTCATGAGCCCAAACAAGTCTCTAAAAGCATGAGTTTGCAACTACTTTACTTTTGGAGAAAATTCAAAACATTCATTATTCAATAGAGCCCAATAGCAAAAACCAGCGTTTTGAATGAAGAATCACATTTCTTGGTAGAATCATGCAGGATTGAAATTTTTGATGGTTTTTTACTCCTCTCAACAGCCCAAACAAGTTTCTAAAAGGATGAGTTTGCAACTACTTTACTTTTGGAGAAAATTCAAAACATTCATTATTCAATAGGGCCCAAACTATCAAAAACCAGCCGTTTCAATGAACACACATTTCTTGGTAGAATCATGCAGGACTGAAATTTTTGATGTTTTTCTACTCCTCTCATGAGCCCAAACAAGTCTCTAAAAGCATGAGTTTGCAACTACTTTACTTTTGGAGAAAATTCAAAACATTCATTATTCAATAGGGCCCAAACTATCAAAAACCAGCGGTTTCAATGAACACACATTTCTTGGTAGAATCATGCAGGACTGAAATTTTTGATGTTTTTCTACTCATCTCATGAGCCCAAACAAGTCTCTAAAAGCATGAGTTTGCAACTACTTTACTTTTGGAGAAAATTCAAAACATTCACTATTCAATAGAGCCCAATAGCAAAAATCAGGTTTTGAATGAAGAATCACATTTCTTGGTAGAATCATGCAGGATTGAAATTTTTGATGGTTTTTTACTCCTCTCAACAGCCCAAACAAGTTTCTAAAAGGATGAGTTTGCAACTACTTTACTTTTGGAGAAAATTCAAAACATTCATTATTCAATAGGGCCCAAACTATCAAAAACCAGCGGTTTCAATGAACACACATTTCTTGGTAGAATCATGCAGGACTGAAATTTTTGATGTTTTTCTACTCCTCTCATGAGCCCAAACAAGTCTCTAAAAGCATGAGTTTGCAACTACTTTACTTTTGGAGAAAATTCAAAACATTCATTATTCAATAGGGCCCAAACTATCAAAAACCAGCGGTTTCAATGAACACACATTTCTTGGTAGAATCATGCAGGACTGAAATTTTTGATGTTTTTCTACTCCTCTCATGAGCCCAAACAAATCTCTAAAAGCATGAGTTTGCAACTACTTTACTTTTGGAGAAAATTCAAAACATTCATTATTCAATAGAGCCCAATAGCAAAAACCAGCGTTTTGAATGAAGAATCACATTTCTTGGTAAAATCATGCAGGATTGAAATTTTTGATGGTTTTTTACTCCTCTCAACAGCCCAAACAAGTTTCTAAAAGGATGAGTTTGCAACTACTTTACTTTTGGAGAAAATTCAAAACATTCATTATTCAATAGGGCCCAAACTATCAAAAACCAGCGGTTTCAATGAACACACATTTCTTGGTAGAATCATGCAGGACTGAAATTTTTGATGTTTTTCTACTCCTCTCATGAGCCCAAACAAGTCTCTAAAAGCATGAGTTTGCAACTACTTTACTTTTGGAGAAAATTCAAAACATTCATTATTCAATAGAGCCCAATAGCAAAAACCAGCGTTTTGAATGAAGAATCACATTTCTTGGTAGAATCATGCAGGATTGAAATTTTTGATGTTTTTTTACTCCTCTCAACAGCCCAAACAAGTTTCTAAAAGGATGAGTTTGCAACTACTTTACTTTTGAAGAAAATTCAAAACATTCATTATTCAATAGGGCCCAAACTATCAAAAACCAGCGGTTTCAATGAACACACATTTCTTGGTAGAATCATGCAGGACTGAAATTTTTGATGTTTTTCTACTCCTCTCATGAGCCCAAACAAGTCTCTAAAAGCATGAGTTTGCAACTACTTTACTTTTGGAGAAAATTCAAAACATTCATTATTCAATAGGGCCCAAACTATCAAAAACCAGCGGTTTGAATGAACACACATTTCTTGGTAGAATCATGCAGGACTGAAATTTTTGATGTTTTTCTACTCCTCTCATGAGCCCAAACAAGTCTCTAAAAGCATGAGTTTGCAACTACTTTACTTTTGGAGAAAATTCAAAACATTCATTATTCAATAGGGCCCAAACTATCAAAAACCAGCGGTTTGAATGAACACACATTTCTTGGTAGAATCATGCAGGACTGAAATTTGTGATGTTTTTCTACTCCTCTCATGAGCCCAAACAAGTCTCTAAAAGCATGAGTTTGCAACTACTTTACTTTTGGAGAAAATTCAAAACATTCATTATTCAATAGAGCCCAATAGCAAAAACCAGCGTTTTGAATGAAGAATCACATTTCTTGGTAGAATCATGCAGGATTGAAATTTTTGATGGTTTTTTACTCCTCTCAACAGCCCAAACAAGTTTCTAAAAGGATGAGTTTGCAACTACTTTACTTTTGGAGAAAATTCAAAACATTCATTATTCAATAGGGCCCAAACTATCAAAAACCAGCCGTTTCAATGAACACACATTTCTTGGTAGAATCATGCAGGACTGAAATTTTTGATGTTTTTCTACTCCTCTCATGAGCCCAAACAAGTCTCTAAAAGCATGAGTTTGCAACTACTTTACTTTTGGAGAAAATTCAAAACATTCACTATTCAATAGAGCCCAATAGCAAAAATCAGGTTTTGAATGAAGAATCAACATTTCTTGGTAAAATCATGCAGGATTGAAATTTTTGATGTTTTTTTACTCCTCTCAACAGCCCAAACAAGTTTCTAAAAGGATGAGTTTGCAACTACTTTACTTTTGGAGAAAATTTAAAACATTCATTATTCAATAGGGCCCAAACTATCAAAAACCAGCGGTTTCAATGAACACACATTTCTTGGTAGAATCATGCAGGACTGAAATTTTTGATGTTTTTCTACTCCTCTCATGAGCCCAAACAAATCTCTAAAAGCATGAGTTTGCAACTACTTTACTTTTGGAGAAAATTCAAAACATTCATTATTCAATAGAGCCCAATAGCAAAAACCAGCGTTTTGAATGAAGAATCACATTTCTTGGTAGAATCATGCAGGACTGAAATTTTTGATGGTTTTTTACTCCTCTCAACAGCCCAAACAAGTTTCTAAAAGGATGAGTTTGCAACTACTTTACTTTTGGAGAAAATTCAAAACATTCATTATTCAATAGGGCCCAAACTATCAAAAACCAGCGGTTTCAATGAACACACATTTCTTGGTAGAATCATGCAGAACTGAAATTTTTGATGTTTTTCTACTCCTCTCATGAGCCCAAACAAGTCTCTAAAAGCATGAGTTTGCAACTACTTTACTTTTGGAGAAAATTCAAAACATTCATTATTCAATAGAGCCCAATAGCAAAAACCAGCGTTTTGAATGAAGAATCACATTTCTTGGTAGAATCATGCAGGATTGAAATTTTTGATGGTTTTTTACTCCTCTCAACAGCCCAAACAAGTTTCTAAAAGGATGAGTTTGCAACTACTTTACTTTTGGAGAAAATTCAAAACATTCATTATTCAATAGGGCCCAAACTATCAAAAACCAGCGGTTTCAATGAACACACATTTCTTGGTAGAATCATGCAGGACTGAAATTTTTGATGTTTTTCTACTCCTCTCATGAGCCCAAACAAGTCTCTAAAAGCATGAGTTTGCAACTACTTTACTTCTGGAGAAAATTCAAAACATTCATTATTCAATAGAGCCCAATAGCAAAAACCAGCGTTTTGAATGAAGAATCACATTTCTTGGTAGAATCATGCAGGATTGAAATTTTTGATGGTTTTTTACTCCTCTCAACAGCCCAAACAAGTTTCTAAAAGGATGAGTTTGCAACTACTTTACTTTTGGAGAAAATTCAAAACATTCATTATTCAATAAGGCCCAAACTATCAAAAACCAGCGGTTTGAATGAACACACATTTCTTGGTAGAATCATGCAGGACTGAAATTTTTGATGTTTTTCTACTCCTCTCATGAGCCCAAACAAGTCTCTAAAAGCATGAGTTTGCAACTACTTTACTTTTGGAGAAAATTCAAAACATTCATTATTCAATAGGGCCCAAACTATCAAAAACCAGCGGTTTGAATGAACACACATTTCTTGGTAGGATCATGCAGGACTGAAATTTTTGATGTTTTTCTACTCCTCTCATGAGCCCAAACAAGTCTCTAAAAGCATGAGTTTGCAACTACTTTACTTCTGGAGAAAATTCAAAACATTCATTATTCAATAGAGCCCAATAGCAAAAACCAGCGTTTTGAATGAAGAATCACATTTCTTGGTAGAATCATGCAGGATTGAAATTTTTGATGGTTTTTTACTCCTCTCAACAGCCCAAACAAGTCTCTAAAAGCATGAGTTTGCAACTACTTTACTTTTGGAGAAAATTCAAAACATTCATTATTCAATAGGGCCCAAACTATCAAAAACCAGCGGTTTGAATGAACACACATTTCTTGGTAGAATCATGCAGGACTGAAATTTTTGATGTTTTTCTACTCCTCTCATGAGCCCAAACAAGTCTCTAAAAGCATGAGTTTGCAACTACTTTACTTTTGGAGAAAATTCAAAACATTCACTATTCAATAGAGCCCAATAGCAAAAATCAGGTTTTGAATGAAGAATCACATTTCTTGGTAAAATCATGCAGGATTGAAATTTTTGATGGTTTTTTACTCCTCTCAACAGCCCAAACAAGTTTCTAAAAGGATGAGTTTGCAACTACTTTACTTTTGGAGAAAATTTAAAACATTCATTATTCAATAGGGCCCAAACTATCAAAAACCAGCGGTTTCAATGAACACACATTTCTTGGTAGAATCATGCAGGACTGAAATTTTTGATGTTTTTCTACTCCTCTCATGAGCCCAAACAAATCTCTAAAAGCATGAGTTTGCAACTACTTTACTTTTGGAGAAAATTCAAAACATTCATTATTCAATAGAGCCCAATAGCAAAAACCAGCGTTTTGAATGAAGAATCACATTTCTTGGTAGAATCATGCAGGATTGAAATTTTTGATGGTTTTTTACTCCTCTCAACAGCCCAAACAAGTTTCTAAAAGGATGAGTTTGCAACTACTTTACTTTTGGAGAAAATTCAAAACATTCATTATTCAATAGGGCCCAAACTATCAAAAAACAGCGGTTTCAATGAACACACATTTCTTGGTAGAATCATGCAGGACTGAAATTTTTGATGTTTTTCTACTCCTCTCATGAGCCCAAACAAGTCTCTAAAAGCATGAGTTTGCAACTACTTTACTTTTGGAGAAAATTCAAAACATTCATTATTCAATAGAGCCCAATAGCAAAAACCAGCGTTTTGAATGAAGAATCACATTTCTTGGTAGAATCATGCAGGATTGAAATTTTTGATGTTTTTTTACTCCTCTCAACAGCCCAAACAAGTTTCTAAAAGGATGAGTTTGCAACTACTTTACTTTTGGAGAAAATTCAAAACATTCATTATTCAATAGGGCCCAAACTATCAAAAACCAGCGGTTTCAATGAACACACATTTCTTGGCAGAATCATGCAGGACTGAAATTTTTGATGTTTTTCTACTCCTCTCATGAGCCCAAACAAGTCTCTAAAAGCATGAGTTTGCAACTACTTTACTTTTGGAGAAAATTCAAAACATTCATTATTCAATAGAGCCCAATAGCAAAAACCAGCGTTTTGAATGAAGAATTACATTTCTTGGTAGAATCATGCAGGATTGAAATTTTTGATGGTTTTTTACTCCTCTCAACAGCCCAAACAAGTTTCTAAAAGGATGAGTTTGCAACTACTTTACTTTTGGAGAAAATTCAAAACATTCATTATTCAATAGGGCCCAAACTATCAAAAACCAGCGGTTTCAATGAACACACATTTCTTGGTAGAATCATGCAGGACTGAAATTTTTGATGTTTTTCTACTCCTCTCATGAGCCCAAACAAGTCTCTAAAAGCATGAGTTTGCAACTACTTTACTTTTGGAGAAAATTCAAAACATTCATTATTCAATAGAGCCCAATAGCAAAAACCAGCGTTTTGAATGAAGAATCACATTTCTTGGTAGAATCATGCAGGATTGAAATTTTTGATGGTTTTTTACTCCTCTCAACAGCCCAAACAAGTTTCTAAAAGGATGAGTTTGCAACTACTTTACTTTTGGAGAAAATTCAAAACATTCATTATTCAATAGGGCCCAAACTATCAAAAACCAGCGGTTTCAATGAACACACATTTCTTGGTAGAATCATGCAGGACTGAAATTTTTGATGTTTTTCTACTCCTCTCATGAGCCCAAACAAGTCTCTAAAAGCATGAGTTTGCAACTACTTTACTTTTGGAGAAAATTCAAAACATTCATTATTCAATAGGGCCCAAACTATCAAAAACCAGCGGTTTGAATGAACACACATTTCTTGGTAGAATCATGCAGGACTGAAATTTTTGATGTTTTTCTACTCCTCTCATGAGCCCAAACAAGTCACTAAAAGCATGAGTTTGCAACTACTTTACTTTTGGAGAAAATTCAAAACATTCACTATTCAATAGAGCCCAATAGCAAAAATCAGGTTTTGAATGAAGAATCACATTTCTTGGTAAAATCATGCAGGATTGAAATTTTTGATGGTTTTTTACTCCTCTCAACAGCCCAAACAAGTTTCTAAAAGGATGAGTTTGCAACTACTTTACTTTTGGAGAAAATTTAAAACATTCATTATTCAATAGGGCCCAAACTATCAAAAACCAGCGGTTTCAATGAACACACATTTCTTGGTAGAATCATGCAGGACTGAAATTTTTGATGTTTTTCTACTCCTCTCATGAGCCCAAACAAATCTCTAAAAGCATGAGTTTGCAACTACTTTACTTTTGGAGAAAATTCAAAACATTCATTATTCAATAGAGCCCAATAGCAAAAACCAGCGTTTTGAATGAAGAATCACATTTCTTGGTAGAATCATGCAGGATTGAAATTTTTGATGGTTTTTTACTCCTCTCAACAGCCCAAACAAGTTTCTAAAAGGATGAGTTTGCAACTACTTTACTTTTGGAGAAAATTCAAAACATTCATTATTCAATAGGGCCCAAACTATCAAAAACCAGCGGTTTCAATGAACACACATTTCTTGGTAGAATCATGCAGGACTGAAATTTTTGATGTTTTTCTACTCCTCTCATGAGCCCAAACAAGTCTCTAAAAGCATGAGTTTGCAACTACTTTACTTTTGGAGAAAATTCAAAACATTCACTATTCAATAGAGCCCAATAGCAAAAATCAGGTTTTGAATGAAGAATCACATTTCTTGGTAAAATCATGCAGGATTGAAATTTTTGATGGTTTTTTACTCCTCTCAACAGCCCAAACAAGTTTCTAAAAGGATGAGTTTGCAACTACTTTACTTTTGGAGAAAATTCAAAACATTCATTATTCAATAGGGCCCAAAGTATCAAAAACCAGCGGTTTGAATGAACACACATTTCTTGGTAGAATCATGCAGGACTGAAATTTTTGATGTTTTTCTACTCCACTCATGAGCCCAAACAAGTCTCTAAAAGCATGAGTTTGCAACTACTTTACTTTTGGAGAAAATTCAAAACATTCATTATTCAATAGGGCCCAAACTATCAAAAACCAGCGGTTTGAATGAACACACATTTCTTGGTAGAATCATGCAGGACTGAAATTTTTGATGTTTTTCTACTCCTCTCATGAGCCCAAACAAGTCTCTAAAAGCATGAGTTTGCAACTACTTTACTTTTGGAGAAAATTCAAAACATTCACTATTCAATAGAGCCCAATAGCAAAAATCAGGTTTTGAATGAAGAATCACATTTCTTGGTAAAATCATGCAGGATTGAAATTTTTGATGGTTTTTTACTCCTCTCAACAGCCCAAACAAGTTTCTAAAAGGATGAGTTTGCAACTACTTTACTTTTGGAGAAAATTTAAAACATTCATTATTCAATAGGGCCCAAACTATCAAAAACCAGCGGCTTCAATGAACACACATTTCTTGGTAGAATCATGCAGGACTGAAATTTTTGATGTTTTTCTACTCCTCTCATGAGCCCAAACAAATCTCTAAAAGCATGAGTTTGCAACTACTTTACTTTTGGAGAAAATTCAAAACATTCATTATTCAATAGAGCCCAATAGCAAAAACCAGCGTTTTGAATGAAGAATCACATTTCTTGGTAGAATCATGCAGGATTGAAATTTTTGATGGTTTTTTACTCCTCTCAACAGCCCAAACAAGTTTCTAAAAGGATGAGTTTGCAACTACTTTACTTTTGGAGAAAATTCAAAACATTCATTATTCAATAGGGCCCAAACTATCAAAAACCAGCGGTTTCAATGAACACACATTTCTTGGTAGAATCATGCAGGACTGAAATTTTTGATGTTTTTCTACTCCTCTCATGAGCCCAAAAAAGTCTCTAAAAGCATGAGTTTGCAACTACTTTACTTTTGGAGAAAATTCAAAACATTCATTATTCAATAGAGCCCAATAGCAAAAACCAGCGTTTTGAATGAAGAATCACATTTCTTGGTAGAATCATGCAGGATTGAAATTTTTGATGTTTTTTTACTCCTCTCAACAGCCCAAACAAGTTTCTAAAAGGATGAGTTTGCAACTACTTTACTTTTGGAGAAAATTCAAAACATTCATTATTCAATAGGGCCCAAACTATCAAAAACCAGCGGTTTCAATGAACACACATTTCTTGGCAGAATCATGCAGGACTGAAATTTTTGATGTTTTTCTACTCCTCTCATGAGCCCAAACAAGTCTCTAAAAGCATGAGTTTGCAACTACTTTACTTTTGGAGAAAATTCAAAACATTCATTATTCAATAGAGCCCAATAGCAAAAACCAGCGTTTTGAATGAAGAATCACATTTCTTGGTAGAATCATGCAGGATTGAAATTTTTGATGGTTTTTTACTCCTCTCAACAGCCCAAACAAGTTTCTAAAAGGATGAGTTTGCAACTACTTTACTTTTGGAGAAAATTCAAAACATTCATTATTCAATAGGGCCCAAACTATCAAAAACCAGCGGTTTCAATGAACACACATTTCTTGGTAGAATCATGCAGGACTGAAATTTTTGATGTTTTTCTACTCCTCTCATGAGCCCAAACAAGTCTCTAAAAGCATGAGTTTGCAACTACTTTACTTTTGGAGAAAATTCAAAACATTCATTATTCAATAGGGCCCAAACTATCAAAAACCAGCGGTTTGAATGAACACACATTTCTTGGTAGAATCATGCAGGACTGAAATTTGTGATGTTTTTCTACTCCTCTCATGAGCCCAAACAAGTCTCTAAAAGCATGAGTTTGCAACTACTTTACTTTTGGAGAAAATTCAAAACATTCACTATTCAATAGAGCCCAATAGCAAAAATCAGGTTTTGAATGAAGAATCACATTTCTTGGTAGAATCATGCAGGATTGAAATTTTTGATGGTTTTTTACTCCTCTCAACAGCCCAAACAAGTTTCTAAAAGGATGAGTTTGCAACTACTTTACTTTTGGAGAAAATTCAAAACATTCATTATTCAATAGGGCCCAAACTATCAAAAACCAGCGGTTTCAATGAACACACATTTCTTGGTAGAATCATGCAGGACTGAAATTTTTGATGTTTTTCTACTCCTCTCATGAGCCCAAACAAATCTCTAAAAGCATGAGTTTGCAACTACTTTACTTTTGGAGAAAATTCAAAACATTCATTATTCAATAGAGCCCAATAGCAAAAACCAGCGTTTTGAATGAAGAATCACATTTCTTGGTAGAATCATGCAGGATTGAAATTTTTGATGGTTTTTTACTCCTCTCAACAGCCCAAACAAGTTTCTAAAAGGATGAGTTTGCAACTACTTTACTTTTGGAGAAAATTCAAAACATTCATTATTCAATAGGGCCCAAACTATCAAAAACCAGCGGTTTCAATGAACACACATTTCTTGGTAGAATCATGCAGGACTGAAATTTTTGATGTTTTTCTACTCCTCTCATGAGCCCAAACAAGTCTCTAAAAGCATGAGTTTGCAACTACTTTACTTTTGGAGAAAATTCAAAACATTCACTATTCAATAGAGCCCAATAGCAAAAATCAGGTTTTGAATGAAGAATCACATTTCTTGGTAAAATCATGCAGGATTGAAATTTTTGATGGTTTTTTACTCCTCTCAACAGCCCAAACAAGTTTCTAAAAGGATGAGTTTGCAACTACTTTACTTTTGGAGAAAATTCAAAACATTCATTATTCAATAGGGCCCAAAGTATCAAAAACCAGCGGTTTGAATGAACACACATTTCTTGGTAGAATCATGCAGGACTGAAATTTTTGATGTTTTTCTACTCCACTCATGAGCCCAAACAAGTCTCTAAAAGCATGAGTTTGCAACTACTTTACTTTTGGAGAAAATTCAAAACATTCATTATTCAATAGGGCCCAAACTATCAAAAACCAGCGGTTTGAATGAACACACATTTCTTGGTAGAATCATGCAGGACTGAAATTTTTGATGTTTTTCTACTCCTCTCATGAGCCCAAACAAGTCTCTAAAAGCATGAGTTTGCAACTACTTTACTTTTGGAGAAAATTCAAAACATTCACTATTCAATAGAGCCCAATAGCAAAAATCAGGTTTTGAATGAAGAATCACATTTCTTGGTAAAATCATGCAGGATTGAAATTTTTGATGGTTTTTTACTCCTCTCAACAGCCCAAACAAGTTTCTAAAAGGATGAGTTTGCAACTACTTTACTTTTGGAGAAAATTTAAAACATTCATTATTCAATAGGGCCCAAACTATCAAAAACCAGCGGCTTCAATGAACACACATTTCTTGGTAGAATCATGCAGGACTGAAATTTTTGATGTTTTTCTACTCCTCTCATGAGCCCAAACAAATCTCTAAAAGCATGAGTTTGCAACTACTTTACTTTTGGAGAAAATTCAAAACATTCATTATTCAATAGAGCCCAATAGCAAAAACCAGCGTTTTGAATGAAGAATCACATTTCTTGGTAGAATCATGCAGGATTGAAATTTTTGATGGTTTTTTACTCCTCTCAACAGCCCAAACAAGTTTCTAAAAGGATGAGTTTGCAACTACTTTACTTTTGGAGAAAATTCAAAACATTCATTATTCAATAGGGCCCAAACTATCAAAAACCAGCGGTTTCAATGAACACACATTTCTTGGTAGAATCATGCAGGACTGAAATTTTTGATGTTTTTCTACTCCTCTCATGAGCCCAAAAAAGTCTCTAAAAGCATGAGTTTGCAACTACTTTACTTTTGGAGAAAATTCAAAACATTCATTATTCAATAGAGCCCAATAGCAAAAACCAGCGTTTTGAATGAAGAATCACATTTCTTGGTAGAATCATGCAGGATTGAAATTTTTGATGTTTTTTTACTCCTCTCAACAGCCCAAACAAGTTTCTAAAAGGATGAGTTTGCAACTACTTTACTTTTGGAGAAAATTCAAAACATTCATTATTCAATAGGGCCCAAACTATCAAAAACCAGCGGTTTCAATGAACACACATTTCTTGGCAGAATCATGCAGGACTGAAATTTTTGATGTTTTTCTACTCCTCTCATGAGCCCAAACAAGTCTCTAAAAGCATGAGTTTGCAACTACTTTACTTTTGGAGAAAATTCAAAACATTCATTATTCAATAGAGCCCAATAGCAAAAACCAGCGTTTTGAATGAAGAATCACATTTCTTGGTAGAATCATGCAGGATTGAAATTTTTGATGGTTTTTTACTCCTCTCAACAGCCCAAACAAGTTTCTAAAAGGATGAGTTTGCAACTACTTTACTTTTGGAGAAAATTCAAAACATTCATTATTCAATAGGGCCCAAACTATCAAAAACCAGCGGTTTCAATGAACACACATTTCTTGGTAGAATCATGCAGGACTGAAATTTTTGATGTTTTTCTACTCCTCTCATGAGCCCAAACAAGTCTCTAAAAGCATGAGTTTGCAACTACTTTACTTTTGGAGAAAATTCAAAACATTCATTATTCAATAGGGCCCAAACTATCAAAAACCAGCGGTTTGAATGAACACACATTTCTTGGTAGAATCATGCAGGACTGAAATTTGTGATGTTTTTCTACTCCTCTCATGAGCCCAAACAAGTCTCTAAAAGCATGAGTTTGCAACTACTTTACTTTTGGAGAAAATTCAAAACATTCACTATTCAATAGAGCCCAATAGCAAAAATCAGGTTTTGAATGAAGAATCACATTTCTTGGTAGAATCATGCAGGATTGAAATTTTTGATGGTTTTTTACTCCTCTCAACAGCCCAAACAAGTTTCTAAAAGGATGAGTTTGCAACTACTTTACTTTTGGAGAAAATTCAAAACATTCATTATTCAATAGGGCCCAAACTATCAAAAACCAGCGGTTTCAATGAACACACATTTCTTGGTAGAATCATGCAGGACTGAAATTTTTGATGTTTTTCTACTCCTCTCATGAGCCCAAACAAGTCTCTAAAAGCATGAGTTTGCAACTACTTTACTTTTGGAGAAAATTCAAAACATTCATTATTCAATAGGGCCCAAACTATCAAAAACCAGCGGTTTGAATGAACACACATTTCTTGGTAGAATCATGCAGGACTGAAATTTTTGATGTTTTTCTACTCCTCTCATGAGCCCAAACAAGTCTCTAAAAGCATGAGTTTGCAACTACTTTACTTTTGGAGAAAATTCAAAACATTCACTATTCAATAGAGCCCAATAGCAAAAATCAGGTTTTGAATGAAGAATCACATTTCTTGGTAAAATCATGCAGGATTGAAATTTTTGATGGTTTTTTACTCCTCTCAACAGCCCAAACAAGTTTCTAAAAGGATGAGTTTGCAACTACTTTACTTTTGGAGAAAATTTAAAACATTCATTATTCAATAGGGCCCAAACTATCAAAAACCAGCGGTTTCAATGAACACACATTTCTTGGTAGAATCATGCAGGACTGAAATTTTTGATGTTTTTCTACTCCTCTCATGAGCCCAAACAAATCTCTAAAAGCATGAGTTTGCAACTACTTTACTTTTGGAGAAAATTCAAAACATTATTCAATAGAGCCCAATAGCAAAAACCAGCGTTTTGAATGAAGAATCACATTTCTTGGTAGAATCATGCAGGATTGAAATTTTTGATGGTTTTTTACTCCTCTCAACAGCCCAAACAAGTTTCTAAAAGGATGAGTTTGCAACTACTTTACTTTTGGAGAAAATTCAAAACATTCATTATTCAATAGGGCCCAAACTATCAAAAACCAGCGGTTTCAATGAACACACATTTCTTGGTAGAATCATGCAGGACTGAAATTTTTGATGTTTTTCTACTCCTCTCATGAGCCCAAAAAAGTCTCTAAAAGCATGAGTTTGCAACTACTTTACTTTTGGAGAAAATTCAAAACATTCATTATTCAATAGGGCCCAAACTATCAAAAACCAGCGGTTTCAATGAACACACATTTCTTGGCAGAATCATGCAGGACTGAAATTTTTGATGTTTTTCTACTCCTCTCATGAGCCCAAACAAGTCTCTAAAAGCATGAGTTTGCAACTACTTTACTTTTGGAGAAAATTCAAAACATTCATTATTCAATAGAGCCCAATAGCAAAAACCAGCGTTTTGAATGAAGAATCACATTTCTTGGTAGAATCATGCAGGATTGAAATTTTTGATGGTTTTTTACTCCTCTCAACAGCCCAAACAAGTTTCTAAAAGGATGAGTTTGCAACTACTTTACTTTTGGAGAAAATTCAAAACATTCATTATTCAATAGGGCCCAAACTATCAAAAACCAGCGGTTTCAATGAACACACATTTCTTGGTAGAATCATGCAGGACTGAAATTTTTGATGTTTTTCTACTCCTCTCATGAGCCCAAACAAGTCTCTAAAAGCATGAGTTTGCAACTACTTTACTTTTGGAGAAAATTCAAAACATTCATTATTCAATAGGGCCCAAACTATCAAAAACCAGCGGTTTGAATGAACACACATTTCTTGGTAGAATCATGCAGGACTGAAATTTGTGATGTTTTTCTACTCCTCTCATGAGCCCAAACAAGTCTCTAAAAGCATGAGTTTGCAACTACTTTACTTTTGGAGAAAATTCAAAACATTCATTATTCAATAGGGCCCAAACTATCAAAAACCAGCGGTTTGAATGAACACACATTTCTTGGTAGAATCATGCAGGACTGAAATTTTTGATGTTTTTCTACTCCTCTCATGAGCCCAAACAAGTCTCTAAAAGCATGAGTTTGCAACTACTTTACTTTTGGAGAAAATTCAAAACATTCACTATTCAATAGAGCCCAATAGCAAAAATCAGGTTTTGAATGAAGAATCACATTTCTTGGTAAAATCATGCAGGATTGAAATTTTTGATGGTTTTTTACTCCTCTCAACAGCCCAAACAAGTTTCTAAAAGGATGAGTTTGCAACTACTTTACTTTTGGAGAAAATTTAAAACATTCATTATTCAATAGGGCCCAAACTATCAAAAACCAGCGGTTTCAATGAACACACATTTCTTGGTAGAATCATGCAGGACTGAAATTTTTGATGTTTTTCTACTCCTCTCATGAGCCCAAACAAATCTCTAAAAGCATGAGTTTGCAACTACTTTACTTTTGGAGAAAATTCAAAACATTATTCAATAGAGCCCAATAGCAAAAACCAGCGTTTTGAATGAAGAATCACATTTCTTGGTAGAATCATGCAGGATTGAAATTTTTGATGGTTTTTTACTCCTCTCAACAGCCCAAACAAGTTTCTAAAAGGATGAGTTTGCAACTACTTTACTTTTGGAGAAAATTCAAAACATTCATTATTCAATAGGGCCCAAACTATCAAAAACCAGCCGTTTCAATGAACACACATGTCTTGGTATAATCATGCAGGACTGAAATTTTTGATGTTTTTCTACTCATCTCATGAGCCCAAACAAGTCTCTAAAAGCATGAGTTTGCAACTACTTTACTTTAGGAGAAAATTCAAAACATTCACTATTCAATGGAGCCCAATAGCAAAAATCAGGTTTTGAATGAAGAATCACATTTCTTGGTAGAATCATACAGGATTGAAATTTTTGATGGTTTTTTACTCCTCTCAACAGCCCAAACAAGTTTCTAAAAGGATGAGTTTGCAACTACTTTACTTTTGGAGAAAATTCAAAACATTCATTATTCAATAGGGCCCAAACTATCAAAAACCAGCGGTTTCAATGAACACACATTTCTTGGTAGAATCATGCAGGACTGAAATTTTTGATGTTTTTCTACTCCTCTCATGAGCCCAAACAAGTCTCTAAAAGCATGAGTTTGCAACTACTTTACTTCTGGAGAAAATTCAAAACATTCATTATTCAATAGAGCCCAATAGCAAAAACCAGCGTTTTGAATGAAGAATCACATTTCTTGGTAGAATCATGCAGGATTGAAATTTTTGATGGTTTTTTACTCCTCTCAACAGCCCAAACAAGTTTCTAAAAGGATGAGTTTGCAACTACTTTACTTTTGGAGAAAATTCAAAACATTCATTATTCAATAGGGCCCAAACTATCAAATACCAGCGGTTTGAATGAACACACATTTCTTGGTAGAATCATGCAGGACTGAAATTTTTGATGTTTTTCTACTCCTCTCATGAGCCCAAACAAGTCTCTAAAAGCATGAGTTTGCAACTACTTTACTTTTGGAGAAAATTCAAAACATTCATTATTCAATAGGGCCCAAACTATCAAAAACCAGCGGTTTGAATGAACACACATTTCTTGGTAGAATCATGCAGGACTGAAATTTTTGATGTTTTTCTACTCCTCTCATGAGCCCAAACAAGTCTCTAAAAGCATGAGTTTGCAACTACTTTACTTTTGGAGAAAATTCAAAACATTCACTATTCAATAGAGCCCAATAGCAAAAATCAGGTTTTGAATGAAGAATCACATTTCTTGGTAAAATCATGCAGGATTGAAATTTTTGATGGTTTTTTACTCCTCTCAACAGCCCAAACAAGTTTCTAAAAGGATGAGTTTGCAACTACTTTACTTTTGGAGAAAATTTAAAACATTCATTATTCAATAGGGCCCAAACTATCAAAAACCAGCGGTTTCAATGAACACACATTTCTTGGTAGAATCATGCAGGACTGAAATTTTTGATGTTTTTCTACTCCTCTCATGAGCCCAAACAAATCTCTAAAAGCATGAGTTTGCAACTACTTTACTTTTGGAGAAAATTCAAAACATTCATTATTCAATAGAGCCCAATAGCAAAAACCAGCGTTTTGAATGAAGAATCACATTTCTTGGTAGAATCATGCAGGATTGAAATTTTTGATGGATTTTTACTCCTCTCAACAGCCCAAACAAGTTTCTAAAAGGATGAGTTTGCAACTACTTTACTTTTGGAGAAAATTTAAAACATTCATTATTCAATAGAGCCCAATAGCAAAAATCAGGTTTTGAATGAAGAATCACATTTCTTGGTAAAATCATGCAGGATTGAAATTTTTGATGGTTTTTTACTCCTCTCAACAGCCCAAACAAGTTTCTAAAAGGATGAGTTTGCAACTACTTTACTTTTGGAGAAAATTTAAAACATTCATTATTCAATAGGGCCCAAACTATCGAAAACCAGCGGTTTCAATGAACACACATTTCTTGGTAGAATCATGCAGGACTGAAATTTTTGATGTTTTTCTACTCCTCTCATGAGCCCAAACAAATCTCTAAAAGCATGAGTTTGCAACTACTTTACTTTTGGAGAAAATTCAAAACATTATTCAATAGAGCCCAATAGCAAAAACCAGCGTTTTGAATGAAGAATCACATTTCTTGGTAGAATCATGCAGGATTGAAATTTTTGATGGTTTTTTACTCCTCTCAACAGCCCAAACAAGTTTCTAAAAGGATGAGTTTGCAACTACTTTACTTTTGGAGAAAATTCAAAACATTCATTATTCAATAGGGCCCAAACTATCAAAAACCAGCGGTTTCAATGAACACACATGTCTTGGTAGAATCATGCAGGACTGAAATTTTTGATGTTTTTCTACTCATCTCATGAGCCCAAACAAGTCTCTAAAAGCATGAGTTTGCAACTACTTTACTTTTGGAGAAAATTCAAAACATTCACTATTCAATAGAGCCCAATAGCAAAAATCAGGTTTTGAATGAAGAATCACATTTCTTGGTAGAATCATGCAGGATTGAAATTTTTGATGGTTTTTTACTCCTCTCAACAGCCCAAACAAGTTTCTAAAAGGATGAGTTTGCAACTACTTTACTTTTGGAGAAAATTCAAAACATTCATTATTCAATAGGGCCCAAACTATCAAAAACCAGCGGTTTCAATGAACACACATTTCTTGGTAGAATCATGCAGGACTGAAATTTTTGATGTTTTTCTACTCCTCTCATGAGCCCAAACAAGTCTCTAAAAGCATGAGTTTGCAACTACTTTACTTTTGGAGAAAATTCAAAACATTCATTATTCAATAGGGCCCAAACTATCAAAAACCAGCGGTTTGAATGAACACACATTTCTTGGTAGAATCATGCAGGACTGAAATTTTTGATGTTTTTCTACTCCTCTCATGAGCCCAAACAAGTCTCTAAAAGCATGAGTTTGCAACTACTTTACTTTTGGAGAAAATTCAAAACATTCACTATTCAATAGAGCCCAATAGCAAAAATCAGGTTTTGAATGAAGAATCACATTTCTTGGTAAAATCATGCAGGATTGAAATTTTTGATGGTTTTTTACTCCTCTCAACAGCCCAAACAAGTTTCTAAAAGGATGAGTTTGCAACTACTTTACTTTTGGAGAAAATTTAAAACATTCATTATTCAATAGGGCCCAAACTATCAAAAACCAGCGGTTTCAATGAACACACATTTCTTGGTAGAATCATGCAGGACTGAAATTTTTGATGTTTTTCTACTCCTCTCATGAGCCCAAACAAATCTCTAAAAGCATGAGTTTGCAACTACTTTACTTTTGGAGAAAATTCAAAACATTATTCAATAGAGCCCAATAGCAAAAACCAGCGTTTTGAATGAAGAATCACATTTCTTGGTAGAATCATGCAGGATTGAAATTTTTGATGGTTTTTTACTCCTCTCAACAGCCCAAACAAGTTTCTAAAAGGATGAGTTTGCAACTACTTTACTTTTGGAGAAAATTCAAAACATTCATTATTCAATAGGGCCCAAACTATCAAAAACCAGCCGTTTCAATGAACACACATGTCTTGGTAGAATCATGCAGGACTGAAATTTTTGATGTTTTTCTACTCATCTCATGAGCCCAAACAAGTCTCTAAAAGCATGAGTTTGCAACTACTTTACTTTTGGAGAAAATTCAAAACATTCACTATTCAATAGAGCCCAATAGCAAAAATCAGGTTTTGAATGAAGAATCACATTTCTTGGTAGAATCATGCAGGATTGAAATTTTTGATGGTTTTTTACTCCTCTCAACAGCCCAAACAAGTTTCTAAAAGGATGAGTTTGCAACTACTTTACTTTTGGAGAAAATTCAAAACATTCATTATTCAATAGGGCCCAAACTATCAAAAACCAGCGGTTTGAATGAACACACATTTCTTGGTAGAATCATGCAGGACTGAAATTTTTGATGTTTTTCTACTCCTCTCATGAGCCCAAACAAGTCTCTAAAAGCATGAGTTTGCAACTACTTTACTTCTGGAGAAAATTCAAAACATTCATTATTCAATAGAGCCCAATAGCAAAAACCAGCGTTTTGAATGAAGAATCACATTTCTTGGTAGAATCATGCAGGATTGAAATTTTTGATGGTTTTTTACTCCTCTCAACAGCCCAAACAAGTTTCTAAAAGGATGAGTTTGCAACTACTTTACTTTTGGAGAAAATTCAAAACATTCATTATTCAATAGGGCCCAAACTATCAAAAACCAGCGGTTTCAATGAACACACATTTCTTGGTAGAATCATGCAGGACTGAAATTTTTGATGTTTTTCTACTCCTCTCATGAGCCCAAACAAGTCTCTAAAAGCATGAGTTTGCAACTACTTTACTTTTGGAGAAAATTCAAAACATTCATTATTCAATAGGGCCCAAACTATCAAAAACCAGCGGTTTGAATGAACACACATTTCTTGGTAGAATCATGCAGGACTGAAATTTTTGATGTTTTTCTACTCCTCTCATGAGCCCAAACAAATCTCTAAAAGCATGAGTTTGCAACTACTTTACTTTTGGAGGAAATTCAAAACATTCACTATTCAATAGAGCCCAATAGCAAAAATCAGGTTTTGAATGAAGAATCACATTTCTTGGTAGAATCATGCAGGATTGAAATTTTTGATGGTTTTTTACTCCTCTCAACAGCCCAAACAAGTTTCTAAAAGGATGAGTTTGCAACTACTTTACTTTTGGAGAAAATTCAAAACATTCAATATTCAATAGGGCCCAAACTATCAAAAACCAGCGGTTTCAATGAACACACATTTCTTGGTAGAATCATGCAGGACTGAAATTTTTGATGTTTTTCTACTCCTCTCATGAGCCCAAACAAGTCTCTAAAAGCATGAGTTTGCAACTACTTTACTTTTGGAGAAAATTCAAAACATTCACTATTCAATAGAGCCCAATAGCAAAAATCAGGTTTTGAATGAAGAATCACATTTCTTGGTAAAATCATGCAGGATTGAAATTTTTGATGGTTTTTTACTCCTCTCAACAGCCCAAACAAGTTTCTAAAAGGATGAGTTTGCAACTACTTTACTTTTGGAGAAAATTCAAAACATTCATTATTCAATAGGGCCCAAACTATCAAAAACCAGCGGTTTGAATGAACACACATTTCTTGGTAGAATCATGCAGGACTGAAATTTTTGATGTTTTTCTACTCCTCTCATGAGCCCAAACAAGTCTCTAAAAGCATGAGTTTGCAACTACTTTACTTTTGGAGAAAATTCAAAACATTCATTATTCAATAGGGCCCAAACTATCAAAAACCAGCGGTTTGAATGAACACACATTTCTTGGTAGAATCATGCAGGACTGAAATTTTTGATGTTTTTCTACTCCTCTCATGAGCCCAAACAAGTCTCTAAAAGCATGAGTTTGCAACTACTTTACTTTTGGAGAAAATTCAAAACATTCACTATTCAATAGAGCCCAATAGCAAAAATCAGGTTTTGAATGAAGAATCACATTTCTTGGTAAAATCATGCAGGATTGAAATTTTTGATGGTTTTTTACTCCTCTCAACAGCCCAAACAAGTTTCTAAAAGGATGAGTTTGCAACTACTTTACTTTTGGAGAAAATTCAAAACATTCATTATTCAATAGGGCCCAAACTATCAAAAACCAGCGGTTTCAATGAACACACATTTCTTGGTAGAATCATGCAGGACTGAAATTTTTGATGTTTTTCTACTCCTCTCATGAGCCCAAACAAATCTCTAAAAGCATGAGTTTGCAACTACTTTACTTTTGGAGAAAATTCAAAACATTATTCAATAGAGCCCAATAGCAAA
Source organism: Dendrobates tinctorius (assembly GCF_039654945.1). NCBI lineage: Eukaryota > Metazoa > Chordata > Amphibia > Anura > Dendrobatidae > Dendrobates > Dendrobates tinctorius. The sequence continues at coordinate 773,947 of NW_027361820.1, forward strand.
AACCAGCGTTTTGAATGAAGAATCACATTTCTTGGTAGAATCATGCAGGATTGAAATTTTTGATGGTTTTTTACTCCTCTCAACAGCCCAAACAAGTTTCTAAAAGGATGAGTTTGCAACTACTTTACTTTTGGAGAAAATTCAAAACATTCATTATTCAATAGGGCCCAAACTATCAAAAACCAGCCGTTTCAATGAACACACATGTCTTGGTAGAATCATGCAGGACTGAAATTTTTGATGTTTTTCTACTCATCTCATGAGCCCAAACAAGTTTCTAAAAGCATGAGTTTGCAACTACTTTACTTTTGGAGAAAATTCAAAACATTCACTATTCAATAGAGCCCAATAGCAAAAATCAGGTTTTGAATGAAGAATCACATTTCTTGGTAAAATCATGCAGGATTGAAATTTTTGATGGTTTTTTACTCCTCTCAACAGCCCAAACAAGTTTCTAAAAGGATGAGTTTGCAACTACTTTACTTTTGGAGAAAATTCAAAACATTCATTATTCAATAGGGCCCAAACTATCAAAAACCAGCGGTTTGAATGAACACACATTTCTTGGTAGAATCATGCAGGACTGAAATTTTTGATGTTTTTCTACTCCTCTCATGAGCCCAAACAAGTCTCTAAAAGCATGAGTTTGCAACTACTTTACTTTTGGAGAAAATTCAAAACATTCATTATTCAATAGGGCCCAAACTATCAAAAACCAGCGGTTTGAATGAACACACATTTCTTGGTAGAATCATGCAGGACTGAAATTTTTGATGTTTTTCTACTCCTCTCATGAGCCCAAACAAGTCTCTAAAAGCATGAGTTTGCAACTACTTTACTTCTGGAGAAAATTCAAAACATTCATTATTCAATAGAGCCCAATAGCAAAAACCAGCGTTTTGAATGAAGAATCACATTTCTTGGTAGAATCATGCAGGATTGAAATTTTTGATGGTTTTTTACTCCTCTCAACAGCCCAAACAAGTTTCTAAAAGGATGAGTTTGCAACTACTTTACTTTTGGAGAAAATTCAAAACATTCATTATTCAATAGGGCCCAAACTATCAAAAACCAGCGGTTTCAATGAACACACATTTCTTGGTAGAATCATGCAGGACTGAAATTTTTGATGTTTTTCTACTCCTCTCATGAGCCCAAACAAGTCTCTAAAAGCATGAGTTTGCAACTACTTTACTTTTGGAGAAAATTCAAAACATTCATTATTCAATAGGGCCCAAACTATCAAAAACCAGCGGTTTGAATGAACACACATTTCTTGGTAGAATCATGCAGGACTGAAATTTTTGATGTTTTTCTACTCCTCTCATGAGCCCAAACAAATCTCTAAAAGCATGAGTTTGCAACTACTTTACTTTTGGAGGAAATTCAAAACATTCACTATTCAATAGAGCCCAATAGCAAAAATCAGGTTTTGAATGAAGAATCACATTTCTTGGTAGAATCATGCAGGATTGAAATTTTTGATGGTTTTTTACTCCTCTCAACAGCCCAAACAAGTTTCTAAAAGGATGAGTTTGCAACTACTTTACTTTTGGAGAAAATTCAAAACATTCAATATTCAATAGGGCCCAAACTATCAAAAACCAGCGGTTTCAATGAACACACATTTCTTGGTAGAATCATGCAGGACTGAAATTTTTGATGTTTTTCTACTCCTCTCATGAGCCCAAACAAGTCTCTAAAAGCATGAGTTTGCAACTACTTTACTTTTGGAGAAAATTCAAAACATTCACTATTCAATAGAGCCCAATAGCAAAAATCAGGTTTTGAATGAAGAATCACATTTCTTGGTAAAATCATGCAGGATTGAAATTTTTGATGGTTTTTTACTCCTCTCAACAGCCCAAACAAGTTTCTAAAAGGATGAGTTTGCAACTACTTTACTTTTGGAGAAAATTCAAAACATTCATTATTCAATAGGGCCCAAACTATCAAAAACCAGCGGTTTGAATGAACACACATTTCTTGGTAGAATCATGCAGGACTGAAATTTTTGATGTTTTTCTACTCCTCTCATGAGCCCAAACAAGTCTCTAAAAGCATGAGTTTGCAACTACTTTACTTTTGGAGAAAATTCAAAACATTCATTATTCAATAGGGCCCAAACTATCAAAAACCAGCGGTTTGAATGAACACACATTTCTTGGTAGAATCATGCAGGACTGAAATTTTTGATGTTTTTCTACTCCTCTCATGAGCCCAAACAAGTCTCTAAAAGCATGAGTTTGCAACTACTTTACTTTTGGAGAAAATTCAAAACATTCACTATTCAATAGAGCCCAATAGCAAAAATCAGGTTTTGAATGAAGAATCACATTTCTTGGTAAAATCATGCAGGATTGAAATTTTTGATGGTTTTTTACTCCTCTCAACAGCCCAAACAAGTTTCTAAAAGGATGAGTTTGCAACTACTTTACTTTTGGAGAAAATTCAAAACATTCATTATTCAATAGGGCCCAAACTATCAAAAACCAGCGGTTTCAATGAACACACATTTCTTGGTAGAATCATGCAGGACTGAAATTTTTGATGTTTTTCTACTCCTCTCATGAGCCCAAACAAATCTCTAAAAGCATGAGTTTGCAACTACTTTACTTTTGGAGAAAATTCAAAACATTATTCAATAGAGCCCAATAGCAAAAACCAGCGTTTTGAATGAAGAATCACATTTCTTGGTAGAATCATGCAGGATTGAAATTTTTGATGGTTTTTTACTCCTCTCAACAGCCCAAACAAGTTTCTAAAAGGATGAGTTTGCAACTACTTTACTTTTGGAGAAAATTCAAAACATTCATTATTCAATAGGGCCCAAACTATCAAAAACCAGCCGTTTCAATGAACACACATGTCTTGGTAGAATCATGCAGGACTGAAATTTTTGATGTTTTTCTACTCATCTCATGAGCCCAAACAAGTTTCTAAAAGCATGAGTTTGCAACTACTTTACTTTTGGAGAAAATTCAAAACATTCACTATTCAATAGAGCCCAATAGCAAAAATCAGGTTTTGAATGAAGAATCACATTTCTTGGTAAAATCATGCAGGATTGAAATTTTTGATGGTTTTTTACTCCTCTCAACAGCCCAAACAAGTTTCTAAAAGGATGAGTTTGCAACTACTTTACTTTTGGAGAAAATTCAAAACATTCATTATTCAATAGGGCCCAAACTATCAAAAACCAGCGGTTTGAATGAACACACATTTCTTGGTAGAATCATGCAGGACTGAAATTTTTGATGTTTTTCTACTCCTCTCATGAGCCCAAACAAGTCTCTAAAAGCATGAGTTTGCAACTACTTTACTTTTGGAGAAAATTCAAAACATTCATTATTCAATAGGGCCCAAACTATCAAAAACCAGCGGTTTGAATGAACACACATTTCTTGGTAGAATCATGCAGGACTGAAATTTTTGATGTTTTTCTACTCCTCTCATGAGCCCAAACAAGTCTCTAAAAGCATGAGTTTGCAACTACTTTACTTTTGGAGAAAATTCAAAACATTCACTATTCAATAGAGCCCAATAGCAAAAATCAGGTTTTGAATGAAGAATCACATTTCTTGGTAAAATCATGCAGGATTGAAATTTTTGATGGTTTTTTACTCCTCTCAACAGCCCAAACAAGTTTCTAAAAGGATGAGTTTGCAACTACTTTACTTTTGGAGAAAATTTAAAACATTCATTATTCAATAGGGCCCAAACTATCAAAAACCAGCGGTTTCAATGAACACACATTTCTTGGTAGAATCATGCAGGACTGAAATTTTTGATGTTTTTCTACTCCTCTCATGAGCCCAAACAAATCTCTAAAAGCATGAGTTTGCAACTACTTTACTTTTGGAGAAAATTCAAAACATTCATTATTCAATAGAGCCCAATAGCAAAAACCAGCGTTTTGAATGAAGAATCACATTTCTTGGTAGAATCATGCAGGATTGAAATTTTTGATGGATTTTTACTCCTCTCAACAGCCCAAACAAGTTTCTAAAAGGATGAGTTTGCAACTACTTTACTTTTGGAGAAAATTTAAAACATTCATTATTCAATAGAGCCCAATAGCAAAAATCAGGTTTTGAATGAAGAATCACATTTCTTGGTAAAATCATGCAGGATTGAAATTTTTGATGGTTTTTTACTCCTCTCAACAGCCCAAACAAGTTTCTAAAAGGATGAGTTTGCAACTACTTTACTTTTGGAGAAAATTTAAAACATTCATTATTCAATAGGGCCCAAACTATCGAAAACCAGCGGTTTCAATGAACACACATTTCTTGGTAGAATCATGCAGGACTGAAATTTTTGATGTTTTTCTACTCCTCTCATGAGCCCAAACAAATCTCTAAAAGCATGAGTTTGCAACTACTTTACTTTTGGAGAAAATTCAAAACATTATTCAATAGAGCCCAATAGCAAAAACCAGCGTTTTGAATGAAGAATCACATTTCTTGGTAGAATCATGCAGGATTGAAATTTTTGATGGTTTTTTACTCCTCTCAACAGCCCAAACAAGTTTCTAAAAGGATGAGTTTGCAACTACTTTACTTTTGGAGAAAATTCAAAACATTCATTATTCAATAGGGCCCAAACTATCAAAAACCAGCGGTTTCAATGAACACACATGTCTTGGTAGAATCATGCAGGACTGAAATTTTTGATGTTTTTCTACTCATCTCATGAGCCCAAACAAGTCTCTAAAAGCATGAGTTTGCAACTACTTTACTTTTGGAGAAAATTCAAAACATTCACTATTCAATAGAGCCCAATAGCAAAAATCAGGTTTTGAATGAAGAATCACATTTCTTGGTAGAATCATGCAGGATTGAAATTTTTGATGGTTTTTTACTCCTCTCAACAGCCCAAACAAGTTTCTAAAAGGATGAGTTTGCAACTACTTTACTTTTGGAGAAAATTCAAAACATTCATTATTCAATAGGGCCCAAACTATCAAAAACCAGCGGTTTCAATGAACACACATTTCTTGGTAGAATCATGCAGGACTGAAATTTTTGATGTTTTTCTACTCCTCTCATGAGCCCAAACAAGTCTCTAAAAGCATGAGTTTGCAACTACTTTACTTTTGGAGAAAATTCAAAACATTCATTATTCAATAGGGCCCAAACTATCAAAAACCAGCGGTTTGAATGAACACACATTTCTTGGTAGAATCATGCAGGACTGAAATTTTTGATGTTTTTCTACTCCTCTCATGAGCCCAAACAAGTCTCTAAAAGCATGAGTTTGCAACTACTTTACTTTTGGAGAAAATTCAAAACATTCACTATTCAATAGAGCCCAATAGCAAAAATCAGGTTTTGAATGAAGAATCACATTTCTTGGTAAAATCATGCAGGATTGAAATTTTTGATGGTTTTTTACTCCTCTCAACAGCCCAAACAAGTTTCTAAAAGGATGAGTTTGCAACTACTTTACTTTTGGAGAAAATTTAAAACATTCATTATTCAATAGGGCCCAAACTATCAAAAACCAGCGGTTTCAATGAACACACATTTCTTGGTAGAATCATGCAGGACTGAAATTTTTGATGTTTTTCTACTCCTCTCATGAGCCCAAACAAATCTCTAAAAGCATGAGTTTGCAACTACTTTACTTTTGGAGAAAATTCAAAACATTATTCAATAGAGCCCAATAGCAAAAACCAGCGTTTTGAATGAAGAATCACATTTCTTGGTAGAATCATGCAGGATTGAAATTTTTGATGGTTTTTTACTCCTCTCAACAGCCCAAACAAGTTTCTAAAAGGATGAGTTTGCAACTACTTTACTTTTGGAGAAAATTCAAAACATTCATTATTCAATAGGGCCCAAACTATCAAAAACCAGCCGTTTCAATGAACACACATGTCTTGGTAGAATCATGCAGGACTGAAATTTTTGATGTTTTTCTACTCATCTCATGAGCCCAAACAAGTCTCTAAAAGCATGAGTTTGCAACTACTTTACTTTTGGAGAAAATTCAAAACATTCACTATTCAATAGAGCCCAATAGCAAAAATCAGGTTTTGAATGAAGAATCACATTTCTTGGTAGAATCATGCAGGATTGAAATTTTTGATGGTTTTTTACTCCTCTCAACAGCCCAAACAAGTTTCTAAAAGGATGAGTTTGCAACTACTTTACTTTTGGAGAAAATTCAAAACATTCATTATTCAATAGGGCCCAAACTATCAAAAACCAGCGGTTTCAATGAACACACATTTCTTGGTAGAATCATGCAGGACTGAAATTTTTGATGTTTTTCTACTCCTCTCATGAGCCCAAACAAGTCTCTAAAAGCATGAGTTTGCAACTACTTTACTTCTGGAGAAAATTCAAAACATTCATTATTCAATAGAGCCCAATAGCAAAAACCAGCGTTTTGAATGAAGAATCACATTTCTTGGTAGAATCATGCAGGATTGAAATTTTTGATGGTTTTTTACTCCTCTCAACAGCCCAAACAAGTTTCTAAAAGGATGAGTTTGCAACTACTTTACTTTTGGAGAAAATTCAAAACATTCATTATTCAATAGGGCCCAAACTATCAAAAACCAGCGGTTTCAATGAACACACATTTCTTGGTAGAATCATGCAGGACTGAAATTTTTGATGTTTTTCTACTCCTCTCATGAGCCCAAACAAGTCTCTAAAAGCATGAGTTTGCAACTACTTTACTTTTGGAGAAAATTCAAAACATTCATTATTCAATAGGGCCCAAACTATCAAAAACCAGCGGTTTGAATGAACACACATTTCTTGGTAGAATCATGCAGGACTGAAATTTTTGATGTTTTTCTACTCCTCTCATGAGCCCAAACAAATCTCTAAAAGCATGAGTTTGCAACTACTTTACTTTTGGAGGAAATTCAAAACATTCACTATTCAATAGAGCCCAATAGCAAAAATCAGGTTTTGAATGAAGAATCACATTTCTTGGTAGAATCATGCAGGATTGAAATTTTTGATGGTTTTTTACTCCTCTCAACAGCCCAAACAAGTTTCTAAAAGGATGAGTTTGCAACTACTTTACTTTTGGAGAAAATTCAAAACATTCAATATTCAATAGGGCCCAAACTATCAAAAACCAGCGGTTTCAATGAACACACATTTCTTGGTAGAATCATGCAGGACTGAAATTTTTGATGTTTTTCTACTCCTCTCATGAGCCCAAACAAGTCTCTAAAAGCATGAGTTTGCAACTACTTTACTTTTGGAGAAAATTCAAAACATTCACTATTCAATAGAGCCCAATAGCAAAAATCAGGTTTTGAATGAAGAATCACATTTCTTGGTAAAATCATGCAGGATTGAAATTTTTGATGGTTTTTTACTCCTCTCAACAGCCCAAACAAGTTTCTAAAAGGATGAGTTTGCAACTACTTTACTTTTGGAGAAAATTCAAAACATTCATTATTCAATAGGGCCCAAACTATCAAAAACCAGCGGTTTGAATGAACACACATTTCTTGGTAGAATCATGCAGGACTGAAATTTTTGATGTTTTTCTACTCCTCTCATGAGCCCAAACAAGTCTCTAAAAGCATGAGTTTGCAACTACTTTACTTTTGGAGAAAATTCAAAACATTCATTATTCAATAGGGCCCAAACTATCAAAAACCAACGGTTTGAATGAACACACATTTCTTGGTAGAATCATGCAGGACTGAAATTTTTGATGTTTTTCTACTCCTCTCATGAGCCCAAACAAGTCTCTAAAAGCATGAGTTTGCAACTACTTTACTTTTGGAGAAAATTCAAAACATTCACTATTCAATAGAGCCCAATAGCAAAAATCAGGTTTTGAATGAAGAATCACATTTCTTGGTAAAATCATGCAGGATTGAAATTTTTGATGGTTTTTTACTCCTCTCAACAGCCCAAACAAGTTTCTAAAAGGATGAGTTTGCAACTACTTTACTTTTGGAGAAAATTTAAAACATTCATTATTCAATAGGGCCCAAACTATCAAAAACCAGCGGTTTCAATGAACACACATTTCTTGGTAGAATCATGCAGGACTGAAATTTTTGATGTTTTTCTACTCCTCTCATGAGCCCAAACAAATCACTAAAAGCATGAGTTTGCAACTACTTTACTTTTGGAGAAAATTCAAAACATTATTCAATAGAGCCCAATAGCAAAAACCAGCGTTTTGAATGAAGAATCACATTTCTTGGTAGAATCATGCAGGATTGAAATTTTTGATGGTTTTTTACTCCTCTCAACAGCCCAAACAAGTTTCTAAAAGGATGAGTTTGCAACTACTTTACTTTTGGAGAAAATTCAAAACATTCATTATTCAATAGGGCCCAAACTATCAAAAACCAGCCGTTTCAATGAACACACATGTCTTGGTAGAATCATGCAGGACTGAAATTTTTGATGTTTTTCTACTCATCTCATGAGCCCAAACAAGTTTCTAAAAGCATGAGTTTGCAACTACTTTACTTTTGGAGAAAATTCAAAACATTCACTATTCAATAGAGCCCAATAGCAAAAATCAGGTTTTGAATGAAGAATCACATTTCTTGGTAAAATCATGCAGGATTGAAATTTTTGATGGTTTTTTACTCCTCTCAACAGCCCAAACAAGTTTCTAAAAGGATGAGTTTGCAACTACTTTACTTTTGGAGAAAATTCAAAACATTCATTATTCAATAGGGCCCAAACTATCAAAAACCAGCGGTTTGAATGAACACACATTTCTTGGTAGAATCATGCAGGACTGAAATTTTTGATGTTTTTCTACTCCTCTCATGAGCCCAAACAAGTCTCTAAAAGCATGAGTTTGCAACTACTTTACTTTTGGAGAAAATTCAAAACATTCATTATTCAATAGGGCCCAAACTATCAAAAACCAGCGGTTTGAATGAACACACATTTCTTGGTAGAATCATGCAGGACTGAAATTTTTGATGTTTTTCTACTCCTCTCATGAGCCCAAACAAGTCTCTAAAAGCATGAGTTTGCAACTACTTTACTTTTGGAGAAAATTCAAAACATTCACTATTCAATAGAGCCCAATAGCAAAAATCAGGTTTTGAATGAAGAATCACATTTCTTGGTAAAATCATGCAGGATTGAAATTTTTGATGGTTTTTTACTCCTCTCAACAGCCCAAACAAGTTTCTAAAAGGATGAGTTTGCAACTACTTTACTTTTGGAGAAAATTCAAAACATTCATTATTCAATAGGGCCCAAACTATCAAAAACCAGCGGTTTGAATGAACACACATTTCTTGGTAGAATCATGCAGGACTGAAATTTTTGATGTTTTTCTACTCCTCTCATGAGCCCAAACAAGTCTCTAAAAGCATGAGTTTGCAACTACTTTACTTTTGGAGAAAATTCAAAACATTCATTATTCAATAGGGCCCAAACTATCAAAAACCAGCGGTTTGAATGAACACACATTTCTTGGTAGAATCATGCAGGACTGAAATTTTTGATGTTTTTCTACTCCTCTCATGAGCCCAAACAAGTCTCTAAAAGCATGAGTTTGCAACTACTTTACTTTTGGAGAAAATTCAAAACATTCAATATTCAATAGAGCCCAATAGCAAAAATCAGGTTTTGAATGAAGAATCACATTTCTTGGTAAAATCATGCAGGATTGAAATTTTTGATGGTTTTTTACTCCTCTCAACAGCCCAAACAAGTTTTTAAAAGGATGAGTTTGCAACTACTTTACTTTTGGAGAAAATTTAAAACATTCATTATTCAATAGGGCCCAAACTATCAAAAAACAGCGGTTTCAATGAACACACATTTCTTGGTAGAATCATGCAGGACTGAAATTTTTGATGTTTTTCTACTCCTCTCATGAGCCCAAACAAATCTCTAAAAGCATGAGTTTGCAACTACTTTACTTTTGGAGAAAATTCAAAACATTCATTATTCAATAGAGCCCAATAGCAAAAACCAGCGTTTTGAATGAAGAATCACATTTCTTGGTAGAATCATGCAGGATTGAAATTTTTGATGGTTTTTTACTCCTCTCAACAGCCCAAACAAGTTTCTAAAAGGATGAGTTTGCAACTACTTTACTTTTGGAGAAAATTCAAAACATTCATTATTCAATAGGGCCCAAACTATCAAAAACCAGCGGTTTCAATGAACACACATTTCTTGGTAGAATCATGCAGGACTGAAATTTTTGATGTTTTTCTACTCCTCTCATGAGCCCAAACAAGTCTCTAAAAGCATGAGTTTGCAACTACTTTACTTTTGGAGAAAATTCAAAACATTCATTATTCAATAGAGCCCAATAGCAAAAACCAGCGTTTTGAATGAAGAATCACATTTCTTGGTAGAATCATGCAGGATTGAAATTTTTGATGGTTTTTTACTCCTCTCAACAGCCCAAACAAGTTTCTAAAAGGATGAGTTTGCAACTACTTTACTTTTGGAGAAAATTCAAAACATTCATTATTCAATAGGGCCCAAACTATCAAAAACCAGCGGTTTCAATGAACACACATTTCTTGGCAGAATCATGCAGGACTGAAATTTTTGATGTTTTTCTACTCCTCTCATGAGCCCAAACAAGTCTCTAAAAGCATGAGTTTGCAACTACTTTACTTTTGGAGAAAATTCAAAACATTCATTATTCAATAGGGCCCAATAGCAAAAATCAGGTTTTGAATGAAGAATCACATTTCTTGGTAAAATCATGCAGGATTGAAATTTTTGATGGTTTTTTACTCCTCTCAACAGCCCAAACAAGTTTCTAAAAGGATGAGTTTGCAACTACTTTACTTTTGGAGAAAATTCAAAACATTCATTATTCAATAGGGCCCAAACTATCAAAAACCAGCGGTTTGAATGAACACACATTTCTTGGTAGAATCATACAGGACTGAAATTTTTGATGTTTTTCTACTCCTCTCATGAGCCCAAACAAGTCTCTAAAAGCATGAGTTTGCAACTACTTTACTTTTGGAGAAAATTCAAAACATTCATTATTCAATAGGGCCCAAACTATCAAAAACCAGCGGTTTCAATGAACACACATTTCTTGGTAGAATCATGCAGGACTGAAATTTTTGATGTTTTTCTACTCCTCTCATGAGCCCAAACAAGTCTCTAAAAGCATGAGTTTGCAACTACTTTACTTCTGGAGAAAATTCAAAACATTCATTATTCAATAGAGCCCAATAGCAAAAAACAGCGTTTTGAATGAAGAATCACATTTTTTGGTAGAATCATGCAGGATTGAAATTTTTGATGGTTTTTTACTCCTCTCAACAGCCCAAACAAGTTTCTAAAAGGATGAGTTTGCAACTACTTTACTTTTGGAGAAAATTCAAAACATTCATTATTCAATAGGGCCCAAACTATCAAAAACCAGCGGTTTCAATGAACACACATTTCTTGGTAGAATCATGCAGGACTGAAATTTTTGATGTTTTTCTACTCCTCTCATGAGCCCAAACAAGTCTCTAAAAGCATGAGTTTGCAACTACTTTACTTTTGGAGAAAATTCAAAACATTCATTATTCAATAGAGCCCAATAGCAAAAACCAGCGTTTTGAATGAAGAATCACATTTCTTGGTAGAATCATGCAGGATTGAAATTTTTGATGGTTTTTTACTCCTCTCAACAGCCCAAACAAGTTTCTAAAAGCATGAGTTTGCAACTACTTTACTTTTGGAGAAAATTCAAAACATTCACTATTCAATAGAGCCCAATAGCAAAAATCAGGTTTTGAATGAAGAATCACATTTCTTGGTAAAATCATGCAGGATTGAAATTTTTGATGGTTTTTTACTCCTCTCAACAGCCCAAACAAGTTTCTAAAAGGATGAGTTTGCAACTACTTTACTTTTGGAGAAAATTCAAAACATTCATTATTCAATAGGGCCCAAACTATCAAAAACCAGCGGTTTGAATGAACACACATTTCTTGGTAGAATCATACAGGACTGAAATTTTTGATGTTTTTCTACTCCTCTCATGAGCCCAAACAAGTCTCTAAAAGCATGAGTTTGCAACTACTTTACTTTTGGAGAAAATTCAAAACATTCATTATTCAATAGGGCCCAAACTATCAAAAACCAGCGGTTTGAATGAACACACATTTCTTGGTAGAATCATGCAGGACTGAAATTTTTGATGTTTTTCTACTCCTCTCATGAGCCCAAACAAGTCTCTAAAAGCATGAGTTTGCAACTACTTTACTTTTGGAGAAAATTCAAAACATTCACTATTCAATAGAGCCCAATAGCAAAAATCAGGTTTTGAATGAAGAATCACATTTCTTGGTAGAATCATGCAGGATTGAAATTTTTGATGGTTTTTTACTCCTCTCAACAGCCCAAACAAGTTTCTAAAAGGATGAGTTTGCAACTACTTTACTTTTGGAGAAAATTCAAAACATTCATTATTCAATAGGGCCCAAACTATCAAAAACCAGCGGTTTCAATGAACACACATTTCTTGGTAGAATCATGCAGGACTGAAATTTTTGATGTTTTTCTACTCCTCTCATGAGCCCAAACAAGTCTCTAAAAGCATGAGTTTGCAACTACTTTACTTTTGGAGAAAATTCAAAACATTCATTATTCAATAGGGCCCAAACTATCAAAAACCAGCGGTTTGAATGAACACACATTTCTTGGTAGAATCATGCAGGACTGAAATTTTTGATGTTTTTCTACTCCTCTCATGAGCCCAAACAAGTCTCTAAAAGCATGAGTTTGCAACTACTTTACTTTTGGAGAAAATTCAAAACATTCACTATTCAATAGAGCCCAATAGCAAAAATCAGGTTTTGAATGAAGAATCACATTTCTTGGTAAAATCATGCAGGATTGAAATTTTTGACGGTTTTTTACTCCTCTCAACAGCCCAAACAAGTTTATAAAAGGATGAGTTTGCAACTACTTTACTTTTGGAGAAAATTTAAAACATTCATTATTCAATAGGGCCCAAACTATCAAAAACCAGCGGTTTCAATGAACACACATTTCTTGGTAGAATCATGCAGGACTGAAATTTTTGATGTTTTTCTACTCCTCTCATGAGCCCAAACAAATCTCTAAAAGCATGAGTTTGCAACTACTTTACTTTTGGAGAAAATTCAAAACATTATTCAATAGAGCCCAATAGCAAAAACCAGCGTTTTGAATGAAGAATCACATTTCTTGGTAGAATCATGCAGGATTGAAATTTTTGATGGTTTTTTACTCCTCTCAACAGCCCAAACAAGTTTCTAAAAGGATGAGTTTGCAACTACTTTACTTTTGGAGAAAATTCAAAACATTCATTATTCAATAGGGCCCAAACTATCAAAAACCAGCCGTTTCAATGAACACACATGTCTTGGTAGAATCATGCAGGACTGAAATTTTTGATGTTTTTCTACTCATCTCATGAGCCCAAACAAGTCTCTAGAAGCATGAGTTTGCAACTACTTTACTTTTGGAGAAAATTCAAAACATTCACTATTCAATAGAGCCCAATAGCAAAAATCAGGTTTTGAATGAAGAATCACATTTCTTGGTAGAATCATGCAGGATTGAAATTTTTGATGGTTTTTTACTCCTCTCAACAGCCCAAACAAGTTTCTAAAAGGATGAGTTTGCAACTACTTTACTTTTGGAGAAAATTCAAAACATTCATTATTCAATAGGGCCCAAACTATCAAAAACCAGCGGTTTCAATGAACACACATTTCTTGGTAGAATCATGCAGGACTGAAATTTTTGATGTTTTTCTACTCCTCTCATGAGCCCAAACAAGTCTCTAAAAGCATGAGTTTGCAACTACTTTACTTCTGGAGAAAATTCAAAACATTCATTATTCAATAGAGCCCAATAGCAAAAACCAGCGTTTTGAATGAAGAATCACATTTCTTGGTAGAATCATGCAGGATTGAAATTTTTGATGGTTTTTTACTCCTCTCAACAGCCCAAACAAGTTTCTAAAAGGATGAGTTTGCAACTACTTTACTTTTGGAGAAAATTCAAAACATTCATTATTCAATAGGGCCCAAACTATCAAAAACCAGCGGTTTGAATGAACACACATTTCTTGGTAGAATCATGCAGGACTGAAATTTTTGATGTTTTTCTACTCCTCTCATGAGCCCAAACAAGTCTCTAAAAGCATGAGTTTGCAACTACTTTACTTTTGGAGAAAATTCAAAACATTCATTATTCAATAGGGCCCAAACTATCAAAAACCAGCGGTTTGAATGAACACACATTTCTTGGTAGAATCATGCAGGACTGAAATTTTTGATGTTTTTCTACTCCTCTCATGAGCCCAAACAAGTCTCTAAAAGCATGAGTTTGCAACTACTTTACTTCTGGAGAAAATTCAAAACATTCATTATTCAATAGAGCCCAATAGCAAAAACCAGCGTTTTGAATGAAGAATCACATTTCTTGGTAGAATCATGCAGGATTGAAATTTTTGATGGTTTTTTACTCCTCTCAGCAGCCCAAACAAGTTTCTAAAAGGATGAGTTTGCAACTACTTTACTTTTGGAGAAAATTCAAAACATTCATTATTCAATAGGGCCCAAACTATCAAAAACCAGCCGTTTCAATGAACACACATTTCTTGGTAGAATCATGCAGGACTGAAATTTTTGATGTTTTTCTACTCCTCTCATGAGCCCAAACAAGTCTCTAAAAGCATGAGTTTGCAACTACTTTACTTTTGGAGAAAATTCAAAACATTCATTATTCAATAGGGCCCAAACTATCAAAAACCAGCGGTTTGAATGAACACACATTTCTTGGTAGAATCATGCAGGACTGAAATTTTTGATGTTTTTCTACTCCTCTCATGAGCCCAAACAAGTCTCTAAAAGCATGAGTTTGCAACTACTTTACTTTTGGAGAAAATTCAAAACATTCACTATTCAATAGAGCCCAATAGCAAAAATCAGGTTTTGAATGAAGAATCACATTTCTTGGTAAAATCATGCAGGATTGAAATTTTTGATGGTTTTTTACTCCTCTCAACAGCCCAAACAAGTTTCTAAAAGGATGAGTTTGCAACTACTTTACTTTTGGAGAAAATTCAAAACATTCATTATTCAATAGGGCCCAAACTATCAAAAACCAGCGGTTTGAATGAACACACATTTCTTGGTAGAATCATGCAGGACTGAAATTTTTGATGTTTTTCTACTCCTCTCATGAGCCCAAACAAGTCTCTAAAAGCATGAGTTTGCAACTACTTTACTTTTGGAGAAAATTCAAAACATTCATTATTCAATAGGGCCCAAACTATCAAAAACCAGCGGTTTGAATGAACACACATTTCTTGGTAGAATCATGCAGGACTGAAATTTTTGATGTTTTTCTACTCCTCTCATGAGCCCAAACAAGTCTCTAAAAGCATGAGTTTGCAACTACTTTACTTTTGGAGAAAATTCAAAACATTCACTATTCAATAGAGCCCAATAGCAAAAATCAGGTTTTGAATGAAGAATCACATTTCTTGGTAAAATCATGCAGGATTGAAATTTTTGATGGTTTTTTACTCCTCTCAACAGCCCAAACAAGTTTCTAAAAGGATGAGTTTGCAACTACTTTACTTTTGGAGAAAATTCAAAACATTCATTATTCAATAGGGCCCAAACTATCAAAAACCAGCGGTTTGAATGAACACACATTTCTTGGTAGAATCATGCAGGACTGAAATTTTTGATGTTTTTCTACTCCTCTCATGAGCCCAAACAAGTCTCTAAAAGCATGAGTTTGCAACTACTTTACTTTTGGAGAAAATTCAAAACATTCATTATTCAATAGGGCCCAAACTATCAAAAACCAGCGGTTTGAATGAACACACATTTCTTGGTAGAATCATGCAGGACTGAAATTTTTGATGTTTTTCTACTCCTCTCATGAGCCCAAACAAGTCTCTAAAAGCATGAGTTTGCAACTACTTTACTTTTGGAGAAAATTCAAAACATTCACTATTCAATAGAGCCCAATAGCAAAAATCAGGTTTTGAATGAAGAATTACATTTCTTGGTAAAATCATGCAGGATTGAAATTTTTGATGGTTTTTTACTCCTCTCAACAGCCCAAACAAGTTTCTAAAAGGATGAGTTTGCAACTACTTTACTTTTGGAGAAAATTTAAAACATTCATTATTCAATAGGGCCCAAACTATCAAAAAACAGCGGTTTCAATGAACACACATTTCTTGGTAGAATCATGCAGGACTGAAATTTTTGATGTTTTTCTACTCCTCTCATGAGCCCAAACAAATCTCTAAAAGCATGAGTTTGCAACTACTTTACTTTTGGAGAAAATTCAAAACATTCATTATTCAATAGAGCCCAATAGCAAAAACCAGCGTTTTGAATGAAGAATCACATTTCTTGGTAGAATCATGCAGGATTGAAATTTTTGATGGTTTTTTACTCCTCTCAACAGCCCAAACAAGTTTCTAAAAGGATGAGTTTGCAACTACTTTACTTTTGGAGAAAATTCAAAACATTCATTATTCAATAGGGCCCAAACTATCAAAAACCAGCGGTTTCAATGAACACACATTTCTTGGCAGAATCATGCAGGACTGAAATTTTTGATGTTTTTCTACTCCTCTCATGAGCCCAAACAAGTCTCTAAAAGCATGAGTTTGCAACTACTTTACTTTTGAAGAAAATTCAAAACATTCATTATTCAATAGAGCCCAATAGCAAAAACCAGCGTTTTGAATGAAGAATCACATTTCTTGGTAGAATCATGCAGGATTGAAATTTTTGATGGTTTTTTACTCCTCTCAACAGCCCAAACATTGAAACCGCTGGTTTTTGATAGTTTGGGCCCTATTGAATAATGAATGTTTTGAATTTTCTCCAAAAGTAAAGTAGTTGCAAACTCATCCTTTTAGAAACTTGTTTGGGCTGTTGAGAGGAGTAAAAAACCATCAAAAATTTCAAGCCTGCATGATTCTACCAAGAAATGTGATTCTTCATTCAAAACGCTGGTTTTTGCTATTGGGCTCTATTGAATAATGAATGTTTTGAATTTTCTCCAAAAGTAAAGTAGTTGCAAACTCATGCTTTTAGAGACTTGTTTGGGCTCATGAGAGGAGTAGAAAAACATCAAAAATTTCAGTCCTGCATGATTCTACCAAGAAATGTGTGTTCATTCAAACCGCTGGTTTTTGATAGTTTGGGCCCTATTGAATAATGAATGTTTTGAATTTTCTCCAAAAGTAAAGTAGTTGCAAACTCATCCTTTTAGAAACTTGTTTGGGCTGTTGAGAGGAGTAAAAAACCATCAAAAATTTCAATCCTGCATGATTTTACCAAGAAATGTGATTCTTCATTCAAAACCTGATTTTTGCTATTGGGCTCTATTGAATAGTGAATGTTTTGAATTTTCTCCAAAAGTAAAGTAGTTGCAAACTCATGCTTTTAGAGACTTGTTTGGGCTCATGAGAGGAGTAGAAAAACATCAAAAATTTCAGTCCTGCATGATTCTACCAAGAAATGTGTTCATTCAAACCGCTGGTTTTTGATAGTTTGGGCCCTATTGAATAATGAATGTTTTGAATTTTCTCCAAAAGTAAAGTAGTTGCAAACTCATCCTTTTAGAAACTTGTTTGGGCTGTTGAGAGGAGTAAAAAACCATCAAAAATTTCAATCCTGCATGATTCTACCAAGAAATGTGATTCTTCATTCAAAACGCTGGTTTTTGCTATTGGGCTCTATTGAATAATGAATGTTTTGAATTTTCTCCAAAAGTAAAGTAGTTGCAAACTCATGCTTTTAGAGACTTGTTTGGGCTCATGAGAGGAGTAGAAAAACATCAAAAATTTCAGTCCTGCATGATTCTACCAAGAAATGTGTGTTCATTGAAACCGCTGTTTTTTGATAGTTTGGGCCCTATTGAATAATGAATGTTTTGAATTTTCTCCAAAAGTAAAGTAGTTGCAAACTCATCCTTTTAGAAACTTGTTTGGGCTGTTGAGAGGAGTAAAAAACCATCAAAAATTTCAATCCTGCATGATTCTACCAAGAAATGTGATTCTTCATTCAAAACGCAGGTTTTTGCTATTGGGCTCTATTGAATAATGAATGTTTTGAATTTTCTCCAAAAGTAAAGTAGTTGCAAACTCATGCTTTTATTTTATTTTCCAATAATCTTTATTAGGTTTTTAAAGAATTTTTATGAGAGAATGGGAGGGGAACAAGGGGATAGAATAGAGAGAAATTTCCCTGTGAAGACAGGGAAAGCCCCCAAAGAGAGGGGGATTAGACAGGCTACATACATAAAACATCAGAGACCAAGAAATATTACATATTGCCTTAAACAATACAGAGAATCATCAAGTTGAATATCAGTAAGGAATAGAATCAGTACTCCGTATATGCTACAGTATTTGCATACCTGAATTAGCTTAAGAAAAGCTACAGCTCAAGCTCGATATTGCTATCTAGTTGCTTAATTTCTCTACACTAGAGTAAAGATTAAATAACGATTTACGAATCTACGTATTAATACCTAAAATAAAGTAAACAATTATTCTCATTAGCCTCCAATGTGTCAATTATTAACCAAATAACAAAGTATAGGAGGTATAATAACCTGCCCCGTCCGGGGCATCCGATGATGTCCCTAAGACCTATTGGGGGGAAAGTCCGGTTCAATCCTGAAAATTTTTAAAAGTGGAGTATAGGACTAATAAATGAGTATAATTAAATATAGTCCATTCAGTCAGGTTGAAGGTCCGAGCTCGAAGAAGAAGATCGTCCCTTAGGGATCTTGGAGATCTTAATTCCGGCATATTCTAAAAAATTAGTCCCTTCATCTGGAGAAGAAATAGGAATTAACTTTGCTGCAAATTTCACAAGGAGAGTTGAAGATTGAGTCCAATAGTACGGTATCCCGGAGCGTAAAAGTTCACATGTAGTAGAGGAGAATGTTTTCCTTTTTTGTAAGGTGTTCCTTGACAAGTCCTTGAAGAAAGATAAATGACTGTATGGGGAAGATTTGAATTTTGGCTCCTTAGACATTCCAAGGAGCGCATTCCTTATCCAGTTTGGACAAAACGACACAATAACATCTCTTGCTAAATCTTGCGAAAGTGTGGGTGGTCTTCGTATCCGAAAAGTTTTTTCAATCAGATAGTTCTCGTTAGTGTTGGGAAATAGGTAGGTGATCATTGAAGATATATATCTCTTTAGCTGGAAGGTCTGAATTGATTCTGGGATCCCACGTATTTTAACGTTGTTTTTTCTCTTAAAGTCCTCATAGTTGGCCAGAGTGGAGTTAAGAAATGCAATGTCCCTTTTAATTTTGTTCAGTGAGTCTGAGATCATGGAGAGCGTTTGTGGGTTGCTTGATTGTTTTATATCACTATCAATTTTAGGAAAGTCAGTTATCTTTTTGCCATGAGAGTAAGACCCAGAGACCCTTGAAGAATTCGAAGAATTTGAGTGAGTTGAATAAGTTGAATGGTTATCATCGGTTAATATCATTGAAGTGTCCTTAAAAAGCTTTTTAATAAAAATTTCAGAAGCTTTATGGTTATGGCTGTCTGCTCGGTTGAAATCAGACAGTTGGATTTTGGGACAATAGAACAAATCCAAACCGTTCTTTCCAGAGGACTCCACTGATTTTATAAGAGCCGCAAACATTTTCGTTATGAACCCCTCTGTAGGGTAATTATCAGATGCTGGAATCTCATCTATGGAAAGCGGGGTAGAGAAAGATTGCTCATGAGTCATATAAGATTTCTCATGATTCAACTCAGCCTTGTCATCTTGAGATAAAAAATTTTCAGTAGGTTCAGAATTTGTTTGCGTCTCTGGATAATTTGCAGATGAAGATGTAGAATGAGTCTCATCTGAATTATTGCTGGAAGAGTCACTTACACTATTTTCATATGATCCTGTAACCTCATAAAAATCTTCTGAATATACACTTTCCAGACCCTCCAATGAATTAATGGAGCCTCCACTTACAGGAGACCCTTTGGATGTCCCATTCATAAAATGCATAGTAGTATAACGAGCTAAATCTGGGTCTTTTCTCAAATGCAATCCTCCCTCTTTCATAAGAGATACAGATTGGGACTTATGTATCTGTGTATAGGTATTTTCATTATTAGGACCCCCAGCAGTTCTCTGATGCGGTTTATTTTTATATATATTTCCATGCACCTCCTCTATATTAACTTGGTCTCCACATATCCCAGCACTGCGCTTATTTAGCTCATTTGAAAATTTAGTATTAATGCACTTCATTTCCAAAGGGATTATAAGACTGGGTTGTGAGGGTTTGCTTACCCGAGCTGATTCGGGAGCTTTATCCTCCAAGTCTTGTCTTCCAAAATGCGCTCCTGGTGTTACCTCCTCATTCCTTTCTACCTGTAATGCCGCTTCCATCATCTGAAAACCGGGACCTGCCTGTGTCCTAGGCACAAACACAGGCGCATTGCATCTTAATAAAGGCTTACCGCAGGACCCCTTCTGTAATGAAGCCACTGAGTCTCCCCCATGCCACAGCCTCCCAGTGTCTGAAGCCACCGCAGTCTCCCGACTCTTCTCCCGAAGCCTTTCAGCCGATGTCTGGATCCTGATGCGGGGGGAATTCCTGCCGCCGGGTTGCCACTTGGAAGAAGCCATGAAATCACCTCCCCTCCGCATCCTCCCGATGTCTGAAGCCGCCGGGATCTCCTCACTCCTCTCCTCCTGCTTGTCAACCAGTGCCTGAGCCATAAAGAGGGAGGATTTTCTGCCACTGGACTGCCACTGCACGGATATTGATGGATTACCTTCCCCCTGCAGCATCCCGATGTCTGAAGCCGCCGCGGTCTCTTCAATCTTCTCCTCCTGTGTGCCAGCTGATATCCAGGCTGTGGTGAGAGGAGATGTCATGCCGTCGGGCTGCCGCTGCAAAGGAACCGCTGTGTCATCTTCCCCTGGTTGCCTCCCGGTGTCCTGCTTTGTCAGCCGATGTCTGGATCACCGTGGAGGAGGATTTCCCACCGCCTACCTCCCGCTGTGAAGGAGCCGCTGAGTCACCTTTTTTGTTCCATCTCCCGGTGCCTGAAGCCGCTGCGGTGTCCTGTCTCTTCTCCACCTTGAGCGCCGATGTCTGGACCACTGTGAAGGAGGATTTCCCGCCGCCTGTCTCCCGCTGTGAAGGAACCGCTGAGTCACCTTTGTTGTTGCATCTCCCGGTGCCTGAAGCTGCTGCAGTGTCCTGTCTCTTCTCCACCTTGAGCGCCGATGTCTGTACCACTGTGAAGGAGGATTTCCCACTGCCTGTCTCCCGCTGTGAAGGAGCCGCTGAGTCACCTTTGTCATTCCACCTCCCGGTGCTTGAAGCCGCTGCGGTGTCCTGTCTCTTCTCCACCTTGAACGCCGATGTCTGGACCGCTGTAGAGGGGGATCTCCCGCCGCCTGTCACACGCTGTGAAGAAGCAGCTGAATCAACTCTGCCTTTCCACCTCCCGGTTTCTGAAGCCGTCGCAGTCTCTCTTCTCCTCTCCACTTTGAGAGCCGATGTCTGGACCACTGTGGAGGTGGATTTCCCGCCTCCTGTCTCCCGCTGTGAAGGAGCTGCTGAATCACCTTTGCTGTTCCACCTCCCGGTGTCTGAAGCCGCTGTGGTCTCCTGTCCCTTCTTCACTTTGACAGCCGATGTCTGGACCTTCTTCTGATTCCAGCGGGGAGCCGTCACTTGAGCTGCGGGCCTGCTTTGTTTACCTCCAGATGTCGGAAGGCCCCCGCTAGGTTTTCTTCCATTTCTTTGTCCTGAGGCAGGATTTTTTCTTCCAGTAGTGGGTCCAATCTTCTCTTGGTCAAATCCTGGCATGATTTTTAGTATTTATAGTCCAATATATCCACCTTTAGTATGCTTTTGCTGCTTTAAATAGGGAAAGCTGCAGGAGCTCCAGTGAAGCACGTCTGCTTCCTTTCCCTGCAAACCACGCCCCCCCCAAACTCATGCTTTTAGAGACTTGTTTGGGCTCATGAGAGGAGTAGAAAAACATCAAAAATTTCAGTCCTGCATGATTCTACCAAGAAATGTGTGTTCATTGAAACGGCTGGTTTTTGATAGTTTGGGCCCTATTGAATAATGAATGTTTTGAATTTTCTCCAAAAGTAAAGTAGTTGCAAACTCATCCTTTTAGAAACTTGTTTGGGCTGTTGAGAGGAGTAAAAAACCATCAAAAATTTCAATCCTGCATGATTCTACCAAGAAATGTGATTCTTCATTCAAAACGCTGGTTTTTGCTATTGGGCTCTATTGAATAATGAATGTTTTGAATTTTCTCCAAAAGTAAAGTAGTTGCAAACTCATGCTTTTAGAGACTTGTTTGGGCTCATGAGAGGAGTAGAAAAACATCAAAAATTTCAGTCCTGCATGATTCTACCAAGAAATGTGTGTTCATTCAAACCGCTGGTTTTTGATAGTTTGGGCCCTATTGAATAATGAATGTTTTGAATTTTCTCCAAAAGTAAAGTAGTTGCAAACTCATGCTTTTAGAGACTTGTTTGGGCTCATGAGAGGAGTAGAAAAACATCAAAAATTTCAGTCCTGCATGATTCTACCAAGAAATGTGTGTTCATTGAAACCGCTGGTTTTTGATAGTTTGGGCCCTATTGAATAATGAATGTTTTGAATTTTCTCCAAAAGTAAAGTAGTTGCAAACTCATCCTTTTAGAAACTTGTTTGGGCTGTTGAGAGGAGTAAAAAACCATCAAAAATTTCAATCCTGCATGATTTTACCAAGAAATGTGATTCTTCATTCAAAACCTGATTTTTGCTATTGGGCTCTATTGAATAGTGAATGTTTTGAATTTTCTCCAAAAGTAAAGTAGTTGCAAACTCATGCTTTTAGAGACTTGTTTGGGCTCATGAGAGGAGTAGAAAAACATCAAAAATTTCAGTCCTGCATGATTCTACCAAGAAATGTGTTCATTCAAACCGCTGGTTTTTGATAGTTTGGGCCCTATTGAATAATGAATGTTTTGAATTTTCTCCAAAAGTAAAGTAGTTGCAAACTCATCCTTTTAGAAACTTGTTTGGGCTGTTGAGAGGAGTAAAAAACCATCAAAAATTTCAATCCTGCATGATTCTACCAAGAAATGTGATTCTTCATTCAAAACGCTGGTTTTTGCTATTGGGCTCTATTGAATAATGAATGTTTTGAATTTTCTCCAAAAGTAAAGTAGTTGCAAACTCATGCTTTTAGAGACTTGTTTGGGCTCATGAGAGGAGTAGAAAAACATCAAAAATTTCAGTCCTGCATAATTCTACCAAGAAATGTGTGTTCATTGAAACCGCTGGTTTTTGATAGTTTGGGCCCTATTGAATAATGAATGTTTTGAATTTTCTCCAAAAGTAAAGTAGTTGCAAACTCATCCTTTTAGAAACTTGTTTGGGCTGTTGAGAGGAGTAAAAAACCATCAAAAATTTCAATCCTGCATGATTCTACCAAGAAATGTGATTCTTCATTCAAAACGCTGGTTTTTGCTATTGGGCTCTATTGAATAATGAATGTTTTGAATTTTCTCCAAAAGTAAAGTAGTTGCAAACTCATGCTTTTAGAGACTTGTTTGGGCTCATGAGAGGAGTAGAAAAACATCAAAAATTTCAGTCCAGCATGATTCTACCAAGAAATGTGTGTTCATTGAAACCGCTGGTTTTTGATAGTTTGGGCCCTATTGAATAATGAATGTTTTGAATTTTCTCCAAAAGTAAAGTAGTTGCAAACTCATCCTTTTAGAAACTTGTTTGGGCTGTTGAGAGGAGTAAAAAACCATCAAAAATTTCAATCCTGCATGATTCTACCAAGAAATGTGATTCTTCATTCAAAACGCTGGTTTTTGCTATTGGGCTCTATTGAATAATGAATGTTTTGAATTTTCTCCAAAAGTAAAGTAGTTGCAAACTCATGCTTTTAGAGACTTGTTTGGGCTCATGAGAGGAGTAGAAAAACATCAAAAATTCAGTCCTGCATGATTCTACCAAGAAATGTGTGTTCATTGAAACCGCTGGTTTTTGATAGTTTGGGCCCTATTGAATAATGAATGTTTTGAATTTTCTCCAAAAGTAAAGTAGTTGCAAACTCATCCTTTTAGAAACTTGTTTGGGCTGTTGAGAGGAGTAAAAAACCATCAAAAATTTCAATCCTGCATGATTTTACCAAGAAATGTGATTCTTCACTCAAAACCTGATTTTTGCTATTGGGCTCTATTGAATAGTGAATGTTTTGAATTTTCTCCAAAAGTAAAGTAGTTGCAAACTCATGCTTTTAGAGACTTGTTTGGGCTCATGAGAGGAGTAGAAAAACATCAAAAATTTCAGTCCTGCATGATTCTACCAAGAAATGTGTGTTCATTGAAACCGCTGGTTTTTGATAGTTTGGGCCCTATTGAATAATGAATGTTTTGAATTTTCTCCAAAAGTAAAGTAGTTGCAAACTCATCCTTTTAGAAACTTGTTTGGGCTGTTGAGAGGAGTAAAAAACCATCAAAAATTTCAATCCTGCATGATTTTACCAAGAAATGTGATTCTTCATTCAAAACCTGATTTTTGCTATTGGGCTCTATTGAATAGTGAATGTTTTGAATTTTCTCCAAAAGTAAAGTAGTTGCAAACTCATGCTTTTAGAGACTTGTTTGGGCTCATGAGAGGAGTAGAAAAACATCAAAAATTTCAGTCGTGCATGATTCTACCAAGAAATGTGTTCATTCAAACCGCTGGTTTTTGATAGTTTGGGCCCTATTGAATAATGAATGTTTTGAATTTTCTCCAAAAGTAAAGTAGTTGCAAACTCATCCTTTTAGAAACTTGTTTGGGCTGTTGAGAGGAGTAAAAAACCATCAAAAATTTCAATCCTGCATGATTCTACCAAGAAATGTGATTCTTCATTCAAAACGCTGGTTTTTGCAATTGGGCTCTATTGAATAATGAATGTTTTGAATTTTCTCCAAAAGTAAAGTAGTTGCAAACTCATGCTTTTAGAGACTTGTTTGGGCTCATGAGAGGAGTAGAAAAACATCAAAAATTTCAGTCCTGCATGATTCTACCAAGAAATGTGTGTTCATTGAAACCGCTGGTTTTTGATAGTTTGGGCCCTATTGAATAATGAATGTTTTGAATTTTCTCCAAAAGTAAAGTAGTTGCAAACTCATCCTTTTAGAAACTTGTTTGGGCTGTTGAGAGGAGCAAAAAACCATCAAAAATTTCAATCCTGCATGATTCTACCAAGAAATGTGATTCTTCATTCAAAACGCTGGTTTTTGCTATTGGGCTCTATTGAATAATGAATGTTTTGAATTTTCTCCAAAAGTAAAGTAGTTGCAAACTCATGCTTTTAGAGACTTGTTTGGGCTCATGAGAGGAGTAGAAAAACATCAAAAATTTCAGTCCTGCATGATTCTACCAAGACATGTGTGTTCATTGAAACGGCTGGTTTTTGATAGTTTGGGCCCTATTGAATAATGAATGTTTTGAATTTTCTCCAAAAGTAAAGTAGTTGCAAACTCATCCTTTTAGAAACTTGTTTGGGCTGTTGAGAGGAGTAAAAAACCATCAAAAATTTCAATCCTGCATGATTCTACCAAGAAATGTGATTCTTCATTCAAAACGCTGGTTTTTGCTATTGGGCTCTATTGAATAATGAATGTTTTGAATTTTCTCCAAAAGTAAAGTAGTTGCAAACTCATGCTTTTAGAGACTTGTTTGGGCTCATGAGAGGAGTAGAAAAACATCAAAAATTTCAGTCCTGCATGATTCTAAAA
Organism: Dendrobates tinctorius; assembly: GCF_039654945.1. Lineage (NCBI taxonomy): Eukaryota > Metazoa > Chordata > Amphibia > Anura > Dendrobatidae > Dendrobates > Dendrobates tinctorius. Next base: position 799,703 of record NW_027361820.1, read on the forward strand.
AGAAATGTGTGTTCATTCAAACTGCTGGTTTTTGATAATTTGGGCCCTATTGAATAATGAATGTTTTGAATTTTCTCCAAAAGTAAAGTAGTTGCAAACTCATGCTTTTAGAGACTCTTTTGGGCTCATGAGAGGAGTAGAAAAACATCAAAAATTTCAGTCCTGCATGATTCTACCAAGAAATGTGTGTTCATTGAAACCGCTGGTTTTTGATAGTTTGGGCCCTATTGAATAATGAATGTTTTGAATTTTCTCCAAAAGTAAAGTAGTAGCAAACTCATCCTTTTAGAAACTTGTTTGGGCTGTTGAGAGGAGTAAAAAACCATCAAAAATTTCAATCCTGCATGATTTTACCAAGAAATGTGATTCTTCATTCAAAACCTGATTTTTGCTATTGGGCTCTATTGAATAGTGAATGTTTTGAATTTTCTCCAAAAGTAAAGTAGTTGCAAACTCATGCTTTTAGAGACTTGTTTGGGCTCATGAGAGGAGTAGAAAAACATCAAAAATTTCAGTCCTGCATGATTCTACCAAGAAATGTGTTCATTCAAACCGCTGGTTTTTGATAGTTTGGGCCCTATTGAATAATGAATGTTTTGAATTTTCTCCAAAAGTAAAGTAGTTGCAAACTCATCCTTTTAGAAACTTGTTTGGGCTGTTGAGAGGAGTAGAAAACCATCAAAAATTTCAATCCTGCATGATTCTACCAAGAAATGTGATTCTTCATTCAAAACGCTGGTTTTTGCTATTGGGCTCTATTGAATAATGAATGTTTTGAATTTTCTCTAAAAGTAAAGTAGTTGCAAACTCATGCTTTTAGAGACTTGTTTGGGCTCATGAGAGGAGTAGAAAAACATCAAAAATTTCAGTCCTGCATGATTCTACCAAGAAATGTGTGTTCATTGAAACCGCTGGTTTTTGATAGTTTGGGCCCTATTGAATAATGAATGTTTTGAATTTTCTCCAAAAGTAAAGTAGCTGCAAACTCATCCTTTTAGAAACTTGTTTGGGCTGTTGAGAGGAGTAAAAAACCATCAAAAATTTCAATCCTGCATGATTCTACCAAGAAATGTGATTCTTCATTCAAAACGCTGTTTTTTGCTATTGGGCTCTATTGAATAATGAATGTTTTGAATTTTCTCCAAAAGTAAAGTAGTTGCAAACTCATGCTTTTAGAGACTTGTTTGGGCTCATGAGAGGAGTAGAAAAACATCAAAAATTTCAGTCCTGCATGATTCTACCAAGAAATGTGTGTTCATTGAAACCGCTGGTTTTTGATAGTTTGGGCCCTATTGAATAATGAATGTTTTGAATTTTCTCCAAAAGTAAAGTAGTTGCAAACTCATCCTTTTAGAAACTTGTTTGGGCTGTTGAGAGGAGTAAAAAACCATCAAAAATTTCAATCCTGCATGATTCTACCAAGAAATGTGATTCTTCATTCAAAACGCTGGTTTTTGCTATTGGGCTCTATTGAATAATGAATGTTTTGAATTTTCTCCAAAAGTAAAGTAGTTGCAAACTCATGCTTTTAGAGACTTGTTTGGGCTCATGAGAGGAGTAGAAAAACATCAAAAATTTCAGTCCTGCATGATTCTACCAAGAAATGTGTGTTCATTGAAACCGCTGGTTTTTGATAGTTTGGGCCCTATTGAATAATGAATGTTTTGAATTTTCTCCAAAAGTAAAGTAGTTGCAAACTCATCCTTTTAGAAACTTGTTTGGGCTGTTGAGAGGAGTAAAAAACCATCAAAAATTTCAATCCTGCATGATTTTACCAAGAAATGTGATTCTTCATTCAAAACCTGATTTTTGCTATTGGGCTCTATTGAATAGTGAATGTTTTGAATTTTCTCCAAAAGTAAAGTAGATGCAAACTCATGCTTTTAGAGACTTGTTTGGGCTCATGAGAGGAGTAGAAAAACATCAAAAATTTCAGTCGTGCATGATTCTACCAAGAAATGTGTTCATTCAAACCGCTGGTTTTTGATAGTTTGGGCCCTATTGAATAATGAATGTTTTGAATTTTCTCCAAAAGTAAAGTAGTTGCAAACTCATCCTTTTAGAAACTTGTTTGGGCTGTTGAGAGAAGTAAAAAACCATCAAAAATTTCAATCCTGCATGATTCTACCAAGAAATGTGATTCTTCATTCAAAACGCTGGTTTTTGCTATTGGGCTCTATTGAATAATGAATGTTTTGAATTTTCTCCAAAAGTAAAGTAGTTGCAAACTCATGCTTTTAGAGACTTGTTTGGGCTCATGAGAGGAGTAGAAAAACATCAAAAATTTCAGTCCTGCATGATTCTACCAAGAAATGTGTGTTCATTGAAACCGCTGGTTTTTGATAGTTTGGGCCCTATTGAATAATGAATGTTTTGAATTTTCTCCAAAAGTAAAGTAGTTGCAAACTCATCCTTTTAGAAACTTGTTTGGGCTGTTGAGAGGAGTAAAAAACCATCAAAAATTTCAATCCTGCATGATTCTACCAAGAAATGTGATTCTTCATTCAAAACGCTGGTTTTTGCTATTGGGCTCTATTGAATAATGAATGTTTTGAATTTTCTCCAAAAGTAAAGTAGTTGCAAACTCATGCTTTTAGAGACTTGTTTGGGCTCATGAGAGGAGTAGAAAAACATCAAAAATTTCAGTCCTGCATGATTCTACCAAGAAATGTGTGTTCATTGAAACCGCTGGTTTTTGATAGTTTGGGCCCTATTGAATAATGAATGTTTTGAATTTTCTCCAAAAGTAAAGTAGTTGCAAACTCATCCTTTTAGAAACTTGTTTGGGCTGTTGAGAGGAGTAAAAAACCATCAAAAATTTCAATCCTGCATGATTTTACCAAGAAATGTGATTCTTCATTCAAAACCTGATTTTTGCTATTGGGCTCTATTGAATAGTGAATGTTTTGAATTTTCTCCAAAAGTAAAGTAGATGCAAACTCATGCTTTTAGAGACTTGTTTGGGCTCATGAGAGGAGTAGAAAAACATCAAAAATTTCAGTCGTGCATGATTCTACCAAGAAATGTGTTCATTCAAACCGCTGGTTTTTGATAGTTTGGGCCCTATTGAATAATGAATGTTTTGAATTTTCTCCAAAAGTAAAGTAGTTGCAAACTCATCCTTTTAGAAACTTGTTTGGGCTGTTGAGAGAAGTAAAAAACCATCAAAAATTTCAATCCTGCATGATTCTACCAAGAAATGTGATTCTTCATTCAAAACGCTGGTTTTTGCTATTGGGCTCTATTGAATAATGAATGTTTTGAATTTTCTCCAAAAGTAAAGTAGTTGCAAACTCATGCTTTTAGAGACTTGTTTGGGCTCATGAGAGTAGAAAAACATCAAAAATTTCAGTCCTGCATGATTCTACCAAGAAATGTGTGTTCATTGAAACCGCTGGTTTTTGATAGTTTGGGCCCTATTGAATAATGAATGTTTTGAATTTTCTCCAAAAGTAAAGTAGTTGCAAACTCATCCTTTTAGAAACTTGTTTGGGCTGTTGAGAGGAGTAAAAAACCATCAAAAATTTCAATCCTGCATGATTCTACCAAGAAATGTGATTCTTCATTCAAAACGCTGGTTTTTGCTATTGGGCTCTATTGAATAATGAATGTTTTGAATTTTCTCCAGAAGTAAAGTAGTTGCAAACTCATGCTTTTAGAGACTTGTTTGGGCTCATGAGATGAGTAGAAAAACATCAAAAATTTCAGTCCTGCATGATTCTACCAAGACATGTGTGTTCATTGAAACGGCTGGTTTTTGATAGTTTGGGCCCTATTGAATAATGAATGTTTTGAATTTTCTCCAAAAGTAAAGTAGTTGCAAACTCATCCTTTTAGAAACTTGTTTGGGCTGTTGAGAGGAGTAAAAAACCATCAAAAATTTCAATCCTGCATGATTCTACCAAGAAATGTGATTCTTCATTCAAAACGCTGGTTTTTGCTATTGGGCTCTATTGAATAATGAATGTTTTGAATTTTCTCCAAAAGTAAAGTAGTTGCAAACTCATGCTTTTAGAGACTTGTTTGGGCTCATGAGAGGAGTAGAAAAACATCAAAAATTTCAGTCCTGCATGATTCTAAAAAGACATGTGTGTTCATTCAAACCGCTGGTTTTTGATAGTTTGGGCCCTATTGAATAATGAATGTTTTGAATTTTCTCCAAAAGTAAAGTAGTTGCAAACTCATGCTTTTAGAGACTTGTTTGGGCTCATGAGAGGAGTAGAAAAACATCAAAAATTTCAGTCCTGCATGATTCTACCAAGAAATGTGTGTTCATTGAAACCGATGGTTTTTGATAGTTTGGGCCCTATTGAATAATGAATGTTTTGAATTTTCTCCAAAAGTAAAGTAGTTGCAAACTCATCCTTTTAGAAACTTGTTTGGGCTGTTGAGAGGAGTAAAAAACCATCAAAAATTTCAATCCTGCATGATTCTACCAAGAAATGTGATTCTTCATTCAAAACGCTGGTTTTTGCTATTGGGCTCTATTGAATAATGAATGTTTTGAATTTTCTCCAAAAGTAAAGTAGTTGCAAACTCATGCTTTTAGAGACTTGTTTGGGCTCATGAGATGAGTAGAAAAACATCAAAAATTTCAGTCCTGCATGATTCTACCAAGACATGTGTGTTCATTGAAACGGCTGGTTTTTGATAGTTTGGGCCCTATTGAATAATGAATGTTTTGAATTTTCTCCAAAAGTAAAGTAGTTGCAAACTCATCCTTTTAGAAACTTGTTTGGGCTGTTGAGAGGAGTAAAAAACCATCAAAAATTTCAATCCTGCATGATTCTACCAAGAAATGTGATTCTTCATTCAAAATGCTGGTTTTTGCTATTGGGCTCTATTGAATAATGAATGTTTTGAATTTTCTCCAAAAGTAAAGTAGTTGCAAACTCATGCTTTTAGAGACTTGTTTGGGCTCATGAGAGGAGTAGAAAAACATCAAAAATTTCAGTCCTGCATGATTCTACCAAGAAATGTGTGTTCATTCAAACCGCTGGTTTTTGATAGTTTGGGCCCTATTGAATAATGAATGTTTTGAATTTTCTCCAAAAGTAAAGTAGTTGCAAACTCATGCTTTTAGAGACTTGTTTGGGCTCATGAGAGGAGTAGAAAAACATCAAAAATTTCAGTCCTGCATGATTCTACCAAGACATGTGTGTTCATTGAAACGGCTGGTTTTTGATAGTTTGGGCCCTATTGAATAATGAATGTTTTGAATTTTCTCCAAAAGTAAAGTAGTTGCAAACTCATCCTTTTAGAAACTTGTTTGGGCTGTTGAGAGGAGTAAAAAACCATCAAAAATTTCAATCCTGCATGATTTTACCAAGAAATGTGATTCTTCATTCAAAACCTGATTTTTGCTATTGGGCTCTATTGAATAGTGAATTTTTTGAATTTTCTCCAAAAGTAAAGTAGTTGCAAACTCATGCTTTTAGAGACTTGTTTGGGCTCATGAGAGGAGTAGAAAAACATCAAAAATTTCAGTCCTGCATGATTCTACCAAGAAATGTGTTCATTCAAACCGCTGGTTTTTGATAGTTTGGGCCCTATTGAATAATGAATGTTTTGAATTTTCTCCAAAAGTAAAGTAGTTGCAAACTCATCCTTTTAGAAACTTGTTTGGGCTGTTGAGAGGAGTAAAAAACCATCAAAAATTTCAATCCTGCATGATTCTACCAAGAAATGTGATTCTTCATTCAAAACGCTGGTTTTTGCAATTGGGCTCTATTGAATAATGAATGTTTTGAATTTTCTCCAAAAGTAAAGTAGTTGCAAACTCATGCTTTCAGAGACTTGTTTGGGCTCATGAGAGGAGTAGAAAAACATCAAAAATTTCAGTCCTGCATGATTCTACCAAGAAATGTGTGTTCATTGAAACCGCTGGTTTTTGATAGTTTGGGCCCTATTGAATAATGAATGTTTTGAATTTTCTCCAAAAGTAAAGTAGTTGCAAACTCATCCTTTTAGAAACTTGTTTGGGCTGTTGAGAGGAGTAAAAAACCATCAAAAATTTCAATCCTGCATGATTCTACCAAGAAATGTGATTCTTCATTCAAAACGCTGGTTTTTGCTATTGGGCTCTATTGAATAATGAATGTTTTGAATTTTCTCCAAAAGTAAAGTAGTTGCAAACTCATGCTTTTAGAGACTTGTTTGGGCTCATGAGAGGAGTAGAAAAACATCAAAAATTTCAGTCCTGCATGATTCTACCAAGACATGTGTGTTCATTGAAACGGCTGGTTTTTGATAGTTTGGGCCCTATTGAATAATGAATGTTTTGAATTTTCTCCAAAAGTAAAGTAGTTGCAAACTCATCCTTTTAGAAACTTGTTTGGGCTGTTGAGAGGAGTAAAAAACCATCAAAAATTTCAATCCTGCATGATTCTACCAAGAAATGTGATTCTTCATTCAAAACGCTGGTTTTTGCTATTGGGCTCTATTGAATAATGAATGTTTTGAATTTTCTCCAAAAGTAAAGTAGTTGCAAACTCATGCTTTTAGAGACTTGTTTGGGCTCATGAGAGGAGTAGAAAAACATCAAAAATTTCAGTCCTGCATGATTCTAAAAAGAAATGTGTGTTCATTCAAACTGCTGGTTTTTGATAGTTTGGGCCCTATTGAAAAATGAATGTTTTGAATTTTCTCCAAAAGTAAAGTAGTTGCAAACTCATGCTTTTAGAGACTCTTTTGGGCTCATGAGAGGAGTAGAAAAACATCAAAAATTTCAGTCCTGCATGATTCTACCAAGAAATGTGTGTTCATTGAAACCGCTGGTTTTTGATAGTTTGGGCCCTATTGAATAATGAATGTTTTGAATTTTCTCCAAAAGTAAAGTAGTAGCAAACTCATCCTTTTAGAAACTTGTTTGGGCTGTTGAGAGGAGTAAAAAACCATCAAAAATTTCAATCCTGCATGATTTTACCAAGAAATGTGATTCTTCATTCAAAACCTGATTTTTGCTATTGGGCTCTATTGAATAGTGAATGTTTTGAATTTTCTACAAAAGTAAAGTAGTTGCAAACTCATGCTTTTAGAGACTTGTTTGGGCTCATGAGAGGAGTAGAAAAACATCAAAAATTTCAGTCCTGCATGATTCTACCAAGAAATGTGTTCATTCAAACCGCTGGTTTTTGATAGTTTGGGCCCTATTGAATAATGAATGTTTTGAATTTTCTCCAAAAGTAAAGTAGTTGCAAACTCATCCTTTTAGAAACTTGTTTGGGCTGTTGAGAGGAGTAGAAAACCATCAAAAATTTCAATCCTGCATGATTCTACCAAGAAATGTGATTCTTCATTCAAAACGCTGGTTTTTGCTATTGGGCTCTATTGAATAATGAATGTTTTGAATTTTCTCTAAAAGTAAAGTAGTTGCAAACTCATGCTTTTAGAGACTTGTTTGGGCTCATGAGAGGAGTAGAAAAACATCAAAAATTTCAGTCCTGCATGATTCTACCAAGAAATGTGTGTTCATTGAAACCGCTGGTTTTTGATAGTTTGGGCCCTATTGAATAATTAATGTTTTGAATTTTCTCCAAAAGTAAAGTAGTTGCAAACTCATGCTTTTAGAGACTTGTTTGGGCTCATGAGAGGAGTAGAAAAACATCAAAAATTTCAGTCCTGCATGATTCTAAAAAGAAATGTGTGTTCATTCAAACTGCTGGTTTTTGATAGTTTGGGCCCTATTGAATAATGAATGTTTTGAATTTTCTCCAAAAGTAAAGTAGTTGCAAACTCATGCTTTTAGAGACTCTTTTGGGCTCATGAGAGGAGTAGAAAAACATCAAAAATTTCAGTCCTGCATGATTCTACCAAGAAATGTGTGTTCATTGAAACCGCTGGTTTTTGATAGTTTGGGCCCTATTGAATAATGAATGTTTTGAATTTTCTCCAAAAGTAAAGTAGTAGCAAACTCATCCTTTTAGAAACTTGTTTGGGCTGTTGAGAGGAGTAAAAAACCATCAAAAATTTCAATCCTGCATGATTTTACCAAGAAATGTGATTCTTCATTCAAAACCTGATTTTTGCTATTGGGCTCTATTGAATAGTGAATGTTTTGAATTTTCTCCAAAAGTAAAGTAGTTGCAAACTCATGCTTTTAGAGACTTGTTTGGGCTCATGAGAGGAGTAGAAAAACATCAAAAATTTCAGTCCTGCATGATTCTACCAAGACATGTGTGTTCATTGAAACGGCTGGTTTTTGATAGTTTGGGCCCTATTGAATAATGAATGTTTTGAATTTTCTCCAAAAGTAAAGTAGTTGCAAACTCATCCTTTTAGAAACTTGTTTGGGCTGTTGAGAGGAGTAAAAAACCATCAAAAATTTCAATCCTGCATGATTCTACCAAGAAATGTGATTCTTCATTCAAAACGCTGGTTTTTGCTATTGGGCTCTATTGAATAATGAATGTTTTGAATTTTCTCCAAAAGTAAAGTAGTTGCAAACTCATGCTTTTAGAGACTTGTTTGGGCTCATGAGAGGAGTAGAAAAACATCAAAAATTTCAGTCCTGCATGATTCTAAAAAGACATGTGTGTTCATTCAAACCGCTGGTTTTTGATAGTTTGGGCCCTATTGAATAATGAATGTTTTGAATTTTCTCCAAAAGTAAAGTAGTTGCAAACTCATGCTTTTAGAGACTTGTTTGGGCTCATGAGAGGAGTAGAAAAACATCAAAAATTTCAGTCCTGCATGATTCTACCAAGAAATGTGTGTTCATTGAAACCGCTGGTTTTTGATAGTTTGGGCCCTATTGAATAATGAATGTTTTGAATTTTCTCCAAAAGTAAAGTAGTTGCAAACTCATCCTTTTAGAAACTTGTTTGGGCTGTTGAGAGGAGTAAAAAACCATCAAAAATTTCAATCCTGCATGATTCTACCAAGAAATGTGATTCTTCATTCAAAACGCTGGTTTTTGCTATTGGGCTCTATTGAATAATGAATGTTTTGAATTTTCTCCAAAAGTAAAGTAGTTGCAAACTCATGCTTTTAGAGACTTGTTTGGGCTCATGAGAGGAGTAGAAAAACATCAAAAATTTCAGTCCTGCATGATTCTACCAAGAAATGTGTGTTCATTGAAACCGCTGGTTTTTGATAGTTTGGGCCCTATTGAATAATGAATGTTTTGAATTTTCTCCAAAAGTAAAGTAGTTGCAAACTCATCCTTTTAGAAACTTGTTTGGGCTGTTGAGAGGAGTAAAAAACCATCAAAAATTTCAATCCTGCATGATTCTACCAAGAAATGTGATTCTTCATTCAAAACGCTGGTTTTTGCTATTGGGCTCTATTGAATAATGAATGTTTTGAATTTTCTCCAAAAGTAAAGTAGTTGCAAACTCATGCTTTTAGAGACTTGTTTGGGCTCATGAGAGGAGTAGAAAAACATCAAAAATTTCAGTCCTGCATGATTCTACCAAGAAATGTGTGTTCATTGAAACCGCTGGTTTTTGATAGTTTGGGCCCTATTGAATAATGAATGTTTTGAATTTTCTCCAAAAGTAAAGTAGTTGCAAACTCATCCTTTTAGAAACTTGTTTGGGCTGTTGAGAGGAGTAAAAAACCATCAAAAATTTCAATCCTGCATGATTTTACCAAGAAATGTGATTCTTCATTCAAAACGCTGGTTTTTGCTATTGGGCTCTATTGAATAGTGAATGTTTTGAATTTTCTCCAAAAGTAAAGTAGTTGCAAACTCATGCTTTTAGAGACTTGTTTGGGCTCATGAGAGGAGTAGAAAAACATCAAAAATTTCAGTCCTGCATGAATCTACCAAGAAATGTGTTCATTCAAACCGCTGGTTTTTGATAGTTTGGGCCCTATTGAATAATGAATGTTTTGAATTTTCTCCAAAAGTAAAGTAGTTGCAAACTCATCCTTTTAGAAACTTGTTTGGGCTGTTGAGAGGAGTAAAAAACCATCAAAAATTTCAATCCTGCATGATTCTACCAAGAAATGTGATTCTTCATTCAAAACGCTGGTTTTTGCTATTGGGCTCTATTGAATAATGAATGCTTTTAATTTTCTCCAAAAGTAAAGTAGTTGCAAACTCATACTTTTAGAGACTTGTTTGGGCTCATGAGAGGAGTAGAAAAACATCAAAAATTTCAGTCCTGCATGATTCTACCAAGAAATGTGTGTTCATTGAAACCGCTGGTTTTTGATAGTTTGGGCCCTATTGAATAATGAATGTTTTGAATTTTCTCCAAAAGTAAAGTAGTTGCAAACTCATCCTTTTAGCAACTTGTTTGGGCTGTTGAGAGGAGTAAAAAACCATCAAAAATTTCAATTCTGCATGATTTTACCAAGAAATGTGATTCTTCATTCAAAACCTGATTTTTGCTATTGGGCTCTATTGAATAGTGAATGTTTTGAATTTTCTCCAAAAGTAAAGTAGTTGCAAACTCATGCTTTTAGAGACTTGTTTGGGCTCATAAGAGGAGTAGAAAAACATCAAAAATTTCAGTCCTGCATGATTCTACCAAGAAATGTGTGTTCATTGAAACCGCTGGTTTTTGATAGTTTGGGCCCTATTGAATAATGAATGTTTTGAATTTTCTCCAAAAGTAAAGTAGCTGCAAACTCATCCTTTTAGAAACTTGTTTGGGCTGTTGAGAGGAGTAAAAAACCATCAAAAATTTCAATCCTGCATGATTCTACCAAGAAATGTGATTCTTCATTCAAAACGCTGTTTTTTGCTATTGGGCTCTATTGAATAATGAATGTTTTGAATTTTCTCCAAAAGTAAAGTAGTTGCAAACTCATGCTTTTAGAGACTTGTTTGGGCTCATGAGAGGAGTAGAAAAACATCAAAAATTTCAGTCCTGCATGATTCTACCAAGAAATGTGTGTTCATTGAAACCGCTGGTTTTTGATAGTTTGGGCCCTATTGAATAATGAATGTTTTGAATTTTCTCCAAAAGTAAAGTAGTTGCAAACTCATCCTTTTAGAAACTTTTTTGGGCTGTTGAGAGGAGTAAAAAACCATCAAAAATTTCAATCCTGCATGATTCTACCAAGAAATGTGATTCTTCATTCAAAACGCTGGTTTTTGCTATTGGGCTCTATTGAATAATGAATGTTTTGAATTTTCTCCAAAAGTAAAGTAGTTGCAAACTCATGCTTTTAGAGACTTGTTTGGGCTCATGAGAGGAGTAGAAAAACATCAAAAATTTCAGTCCTGCATGATTCTACCAAGAAATGTGTGTTCATTGAAACCGCTGGTTTTTGATAGTTTGGGCCCTATTGAATAATGAATGTTTTGAATTTTCTCCAAAAGTAAAGTAGTTGCAAACTCATCCTTTTAGAAACTTGTTTGGGCTGTTGAGAGGAGTAAAAAACCATCAAAAATTTCAATCCTGCATGATTTTACCAAGAAATGTGATTCTTCATTCAAAACCTGATTTTTGCTATTGGGCTCTATTGAATAGTGAATGTTTTGAATTTTCTCCAAAAGTAAAGTAGTTGCAAACTCATGCTTTTAGAGACTTGTTTGGGCTCATGAGAGGAGTAGAAAAACATCAAAAATTTCAGTCCTGCATGATTCTACCAAGAAATGTGTTCATTCAAACCGCTGGTTTTTGATAGTTTGGGCCCTATTGAATAATGAATGTTTTGAATTTTCTCCAAAAGTAAAGTAGTTGCAAACTCATCCTTTTAGAAACTTGTTTGGGCTGTTGAGAGGAGTAAAAAACCATCAAAAATTTCAATCCTGCATGATTCTACCAAGAAATGTGATTCTTCATTCAAAACGCTGGTTTTTGCTATTGGGCTCTATTGAATAATGAATGTTTTGAATTTTCTCCAAAAGTAAAGTAGTTGCAAACTCATGCTTTTAGAGACTTGTTTGGGCTCATGAGAGGAGTAGAAAAACATCAAAAATTTCAGTCCTGCATGATTCTACCAAGAAATGTGTGTTCATTGAAACCGCTGGTTTTTGATAGTTTGGGCCCTATTGAATAATGAATGTTTTGAATTTTCTCCAAAAGTAAAGTAGTTGCAAACTCATCCTTTTAGAAACTTGTTTGGGCTGTTGAGAGGAGTAAAAAACCATCAAAAATTTCAATCCTGCATGATTTTACCAAGAAATGTGATTCTTCATTCAAAACCTGATTTTTGCTATTGGGCTCTATTGAATAGTGAATGTTTTGAATTTTCTCCAAAAGTAAAGTAGTTGCAAACTCATGCTTTTAGAGACTTGTTTGGGCTCATGAGAGGAGTAGAAAAACATCAAAAATTTCAGTCCTGCATGATTCTACCAAGAAATGTGTGTTCATTGAAACCGCTGGTTTTTGATAGTTTGGGCCCTATTGAATAATTAATGTTTTGAATTTTCTCCAAAAGTAAAGTAGTTGCAAACTCATCCTTTTAGAAACTTGTTTGGGCTGTTGAGAGGAGTAAAAATCCATCAAAAATTTCAATCCTGCATGATTCTACCAAGAAATGTGATTCTTCATTCAAAACGCTGGTTTTTGCTATTGGGCTCTATTGAATAATGAATGTTTTGAATTTTCTCCAAAAGTAAAGTAGTTGCAAACTCATGCTTTTAGAGACTTGTTTGGGCTCATGAGATGAGTAGAAAAACATCAAAAATTTCAGTCCTGCATGATTCTACCAAGACATGTGTGTTCATTGAAACGGCTGGTTTTTGATAGTTTGGGCCCTATTGAATAATGAATGTTTTGAATTTTCTCCAAAAGTAAAGTAGTTGCAAACTCATCCTTTTAGAAACTTGTTTGGGCTGTTGAGAGGAGTAAAAAACCATCAAAAATTTCAATCCTGCATGATTCTACCAAGAAATGTGATTCTTCATTCAAAACGCTGGTTTTTGCTATTGGGCTCTATTGAATAATGAATGTTTTGAATTTTCTCCAAAAGTAAAGTAGTTGCAAACTCATGCTTTTAGAGACTTGTTTGGGCTCATGAGAGGAGTAGAAAAACATCAAAAATTTCAGTCCTGCATGATTCTACCAAGAAATGTGTGTTCATTGAAACCGCTGGTTTTTTGATAGTTTGGGCCCTATTGAATAATGAATGTTTTGAATTTTCTCCAAAAGTAAAGTAGTTGCAAACTCATCCTTTTAGAAACTTGTTTGGGCTGTTGAGAGGAGTAAAAAACCATCAAAAATTTCAAGCCTGCATGATTCTACCAAGAAATGTGATTCTTCATTCAAAACGCTGGTTTTTGCTATTGGGCTCTATTGAATAATGAATGTTTTGAATTTTCTCCAAAAGTAAAGTAGTTGCAAACTTATGCTTTTAGAGACTTGTTTGGGCTCATGAGAGGAGTAGAAAAACATCAAAAATTTCAGTCCTGCATGATTCTACCAAGAAATGTGTGTTCATTGAAACCGCTGGTTTTTGATAGTTTGGGCCCTATTGAATAATGAATGTTTTGAATTTTCTCCAAAAGTAAAGTAGTTGCAAACTCATCCTTTTAGAAACTTGTTTGGGCTGTTGAGAGGAGTAAAAAACCATCAAAAATTTCAATCCTGCATGATTCTACCAAGAAATGTGATTCTTCATTCAAAACGCTGGTTTTTGCTATTGGGCTCTATTGAATAATGAATGTTTTGAATTTTCTCCAAAAGTAAAGTAGTTGCAAACTCATGCTTTTAGAGACTTGTTTGGGCTCATGAGAGGAGTAGAAAAACATCAAAAATTTCAGTCCTGCATGATTCTACCAAGAAATGTGTGTTCATTCAAACCGCTGGTTTTTGATAGTTTGGGCCCTATTGAATAATGAATGTTTTGAATTTTCTCCAAAAGTAAAGTAGTTGCAAACTCATCCTTTTAGAAACTTGTTTGGGCTGTTGAGAGGAGTAAAAAACCATCAAAAATTTCAATCCTGCATGATTTTACCAAGAAATGTGATTCTTTATTCAAAACCTGATTTTTGCTATTGGGCTCTATTGAATAGTGAATGTTTTGAATTTTCTCCAAAAGTAAAGTAGTTGCAAACTCATGCTTTTAGAGACTTGTTTGGGCTCATGAGAGGAGTAGAAAAACATCAAAAATTTCAGTCCTGCATAATTCTACCAAGAAATGTGTTCATTCAAACCGCTGGTTTTTGGTAGTTTGGGCCCTATTGAATAATGAATGTTTTGAATTTTCTCCAAAAGTAAAGTAGTTGCAAACTCATCCTTTTAGAAACTTGTTTGGGCTGTTGAGAGGAGTAAAAAACCATCAAAAATTTCAATCCTGCATGATTCTACCAAGAAATGTGATTCTTCATTCAAAACGCTGGTTTTTGCTATTGGGCTCTATTGAATAATGAATGTTTTGAATTTTCTCCAAAAGTAAAGTAGTTGCAAACTCATGCTTTTAGAGACTTGTTTGGGCTCATGAGAGGAGTAGAAAAACATCAAAAATTTCAGTCCTGCATGATTCTACCAAGAAATGTGTGTTCATTGAAACCGCTGGTTTTTGTTAGTTTGGGCCCTATTGAATAATGAATGTTTTGAATTTTCTCCAAAAGTAAAGTAGTTGCAAACTCATCCTTTTAGAAACTTGTTTGGGCTGTTGAGAGGAGTAAAAAACCATCAAAAATTTCAATCCTGCATGATTCTACCAAGAAATGTGATTCTTCATTCAAAACGCTGGTTTTTGCTATTGGGCTCTATTGAATAATGAATGTTTTGAATTTTCTCCAAAAGTAAAGTAGTTGCAAACTCATGCTTTTAGAGACTTGTTTGGGCTCATGAGATGAGTAGAAAAACATCAAAAATTTCAGTCCTGCATGATTCTACCAAGACATGTGTGTTCATTGAAACGGCTGGTTTTTGATAGTTTGGGCCCTATTGAATAATGAATGTTTTGAATTTTCTCCAAAAGTAAAGTAGTTGCAAACTCATCCTTTTAGAAACTTGTTTGGGCTGTTGAGAGGAGTAAAAAACCATCAAAAATTTCAATCCTGCATGATTCTACCAAGAAATGTGATTCTTCATTCAAAACGCAGGTTTTTGCAATTTGGCTCTATTGAATAATGAATGTTTTGAATTTTCTCCAAAAGTAAAGTAGTTGCAAACTCATGCTTTTATTTTATTTTCCAATAATCTTTATTAGGTTTTTAAAGAATTTTTATGAGAGAATGGGAGGGGAACAAGGGGATAGAATAGAGAGAAATTTCCCTGTGAAGACAGGGAAAGCCCCCAAAGAGAGGGGGATTAGACAGGCTACATACATAAAACATCAGAGACCAAGAAATATTACATATTGCCTTAAACAATACAGAGAATCATCAAGTTGAATATCAGTAAGGAATAGAATCAGTACTCCGTATATGCTACAGTATTTGCATACCTGAATTAGCTTAAGAAAAGCTACAGCTCAAGCTCGATATTGCTATCTAGTTGCTTAATTTCTCTACACTAGAGTAAAGATTAAATAACGATTTACGAATCTACGTATTAATACCTAAAATAAAGTAAACAATTATTCTCATTAGCCTCCAATGTGTCAATTATTAACCAAATAACAAAGTATAGGAGGTATAATAACCTGCCCCGTCCGGGGCATCCGATGATGTCCCTAAGACCTATTGGGGGGAAAGTCCGGTTCAATCCTGAAAATTTTTAAAAGTGGAGTATAGGACTAATAAATGAGTATAATTAAATATAGTCCATTCAGTCAGGTTGAAGGTCCGAGCTCGAAGAAGAAGATCGTCCCTTAGGGATCTTGGAGATCTTAATTCCGGCATATTCTAAAAAATTAGTCCCTTCATCTGGAGAAGAAATAGGAATTAACTTTGCTGCAAATTTCACAAGGAGAGTTGAAGATTGAGTCCAATAGTACGGTATCCCGGAGCGTAAAAGTTCACATGTAGTAGAGGAGAATGTTTTCCTTTTTTGTAAGGTGTTCCTTGACAAGTCCTTGAAGAAAGATAAATGACTGTATGGGGAAGATTTGAATTTTGGCTCCTTAGACATTCCAAGGAGCGCATTCCTTATCCAGTTTGGACAAAACGACACAATAACATCTCTTGCTAAATCTTGCGAAAGTGTGGGTGGTCTTCGTATCCGAAAAGTTTTTTCAATCAGATAGTTCTCGTTAGTGTTGGGAAATAGGTAGGTGATCATTGAAGATATATATCTCTTTAGCTGGAAGGTCTGAATTGATTCTGGGATCCCACGTATTTTAACGTTGTTTTTTCTCTTAAAGTCCTCATAGTTGGCCAGAGTGGAGTTAAGAAATGCAATGTCCCTTTTAATTTTGTTCAGTGAGTCTGAGATCATGGAGAGCGTTTGTGGGTTGCTTGATTGTTTTATATCACTATCAATTTTAGGAAAGTCAGTTATCTTTTTGCCATGAGAGTAAGACCCAGAGACCCTTGAAGAATTCGAAGAATTTGAGTGAGTTGAATAAGTTGAATGGTTATCATCGGTTAATATCATTGAAGTGTCCTTAAAAAGCTTTTTAATAAAAATTTCAGAAGCTTTATGGTTATGGCTGTCTGCTCGGTTGAAATCAGACAGTTGGATTTTGGGACAATAGAACAAATCCAAACCGTTCTTTCCAGAGGACTCCACTGATTTTATAAGAGCCGCAAACATTTTCGTTATGAACCCCTCTGTAGGGTAATTATCAGATGCTGGAATCTCATCTATGGAAAGCGGGGTAGAGAAAGATTGCTCATGAGTCATATAAGATTTCTCATGATTCAACTCAGCCTTGTCATCTTGAGATAAAAAATTTTCAGTAGGTTCAGAATTTGTTTGCGTCTCTGGATAATTTGCAGATGAAGATGTAGAATGAGTCTCATCTGAATTATTGCTGGAAGAGTCACTTACACTATTTTCATATGATCCTGTAACCTCATAAAAATCTTCTGAATATACACTTTCCAGACCCTCCAATGAATTAATGGAGCCTCCACTTACAGGAGACCCTTTGGATGTCCCATTCATAAAATGCATAGTAGTATAACGAGCTAAATCTGGGTCTTTTCTCAAATGCAATCCTCCCTCTTTCATAAGAGATACAGATTGGGACTTATGTATCTGTGTATAGGTATTTTCATTATTAGGACCCCCAGCAGTTCTCTGATGCGGTTTATTTTTATATATATTTCCATGCACCTCCTCTATATTAACTTGGTCTCCACATATCCCAGCACTGCGCTTATTTAGCTCATTTGAAAATTTAGTATTAATGCACTTCATTTCCAAAGGGATTATAAGACTGGGTTGTGAGGGTTTGCTTACCCGAGCTGATTCGGGAGCTTTATCCTCCAAGTCTTGTCTTCCAAAATGCGCTCCTGGTGTTACCTCCTCATTCCTTTCTACCTGTAATGCCGCTTCCATCATCTGAAAACCGGGACCTGCCTGTGTCCTAGGCACAAACACAGGCGCATTGCATCTTAATAAAGGCTTACCGCAGGACCCCTTCTGTAATGAAGCCACTGAGTCTCCCCCATGCCACAGCCTCCCAGTGTCTGAAGCCACCGCAGTCTCCCGACTCTTCTCCCGAAGCCTTTCAGCCGATGTCTGGATCCTGATGCGGGGGGAATTCCTGCCGCCGGGTTGCCACTTGGAAGAAGCCATGAAATCACCTCCCCTCCGCATCCTCCCGATGTCTGAAGCCGCCGGGATCTCCTCACTCCTCTCCTCCTGCTTGTCAACCAGTGCCTGAGCCATAAAGAGGGAGGATTTTCTGCCACTGGACTGCCACTGCACGGATATTGATGGATTACCTTCCCCCTGCAGCATCCCGATGTCTGAAGCCGCCGCGGTCTCTTCAATCTTCTCCTCCTGTGTGCCAGCTGATATCCAGGCTGTGGTGAGAGGAGATGTCATGCCGTCGGGCTGCCGCTGCAAAGGAACCGCTGTGTCATCTTCCCCTGGTTGCCTCCCGGTGTCTAAAGCCTCCGCGATCTTCCTTCTCTTCTCCCCTGCTTTGTCAGCCGATGTCTGGATCACCGTGGAGGAGGATTTCCCACCGCCTACCTCCCGCTGTGAAGGAGCCGCTGAGTCACCTTTTTTGTTCCATCTCCCGGTGCCTGAAGCCGCTGCGGTGTCCTGTCTCTTCTCCACCTTGAGCGCCGATGTCTGGACCACTGTGAAGGAGGATTTCCCGCCGCCTGTCTCCCGCTGTGAAGGAACCGCTGAGTCACCTTTGTTGTTGCATCTCCCGGTGCCTGAAGCTGCTGCAGTGTCCTGTCTCTTCTCCACCTTGAGCGCCGATGTCTGTACCACTGTGAAGGAGGATTTCCCACTGCCTGTCTCCCGCTGTGAAGGAGCCGCTGAGTCACCTTTGTCATTCCACCTCCCGGTGCTTGAAGCCGCTGCGGTGTCCTGTCTCTTCTCCACCTTGAACGCCGATGTCTGGACCGCTGTAGAGGGGGATCTCCCGCCGCCTGTCACACGCTGTGAAGAAGCAGCTGAATCAACTCTGCCTTTCCACCTCCCGGTTTCTGAAGCCGTCGCAGTCTCTCTTCTCCTCTCCACTTTGAGAGCCGATGTCTGGACCACTGTGGAGGTGGATTTCCCGCCTCCTGTCTCCCGCTGTGAAGGAGCTGCTGAATCACCTTTGCTGTTCCACCTCCCGGTGTCTGAAGCCGCTGTGGTCTCCTGTCCCTTCTTCACTTTGACAGCCGATGTCTGGACCTTCTTCTGATTCCAGCGGGGAGCCGTCACTTGAGCTGCGGGCCTGCTTTGTTTACCTCCAGATGTCGGAAGGCCCCCGCTAGGTTTTCTTCCATTTCTTTGTCCTGAGGCAGGATTTTTTCTTCCAGTAGTGGGTCCAATCTTCTCTTGGTCAAATCCTGGCATGATTTTTAGTATTTATAGTCCAATATATCCACCTTTAGTATGCTTTTGCTGCTTTAAATAGGGAAAGCTGCAGGAGCTCCAGTGAAGCACGTCTGCTTCCTTTCCCTGCAAACCACGCCCCCCCCAAACTCATGCTTTTAGAGACTTGTTTGGGCTCATGAGAGGAGTAGAAAAACATCAAAAATTTCAGTCCTGCATGATTCTACCAAGAAATGTGTGTTCATTGAAACGGCTGGTTTTTGATAGTTTGGGCCCTATTGAATAATGAATGTTTTGAATTTTCTCCAAAAGTAAAGTAGTTGCAAACTCATCCTTTTAGAAACTTGTTTGGGCTGTTGAGAGGAGTAAAAAACCATCAAAAATTTCAATCCTGCATGATTCTACCAAGAAATGTGATTCTTCATTCAAAACGCTGGTTTTTGCTATTGGGCTCTATTGAATAATGAATGTTTTGAATTTTCTCCAAAAGTAAAGTAGTTGCAAACTCATGCTTTTAGAGACTTGTTTGGGCTCATGAGAGGAGTAGAAAAACATCAAAAATTTCAGTCCTGCATGATTCTACCAAGAAATGTGTGTTCATTCAAACCGCTGGTTTTTGATAGTTTGGGCCCTATTGAATAATGAATGTTTTGAATTTTCTCCAAAAGTAAAGTAGTTGCAAACTCATGCTTTTAGAGACTTGTTTGGGCTCATGAGAGGAGTAGAAAAACATCAAAAATTTCAGTCCTGCATGATTCTACCAAGAAATGTGTGTTCATTGAAACCGCTGGTTTTTGATAGTTTGGGCCCTATTGAATAATGAATGTTTTGAATTTTCTCCAAAAGTAAAGTAGTTGCAAACTCATCCTTTTAGAAACTTGTTTGGGCTGTTGAGAGGAGTAAAAAACCATCAAAAATTTCAATCCTGCATGATTTTACCAAGAAATGTGATTCTTCATTCAAAACCTGATTTTTGCTATTGGGCTCTATTGAATAGTGAATGTTTTGAATTTTCTCCAAAAGTAAAGTAGTTGCAAACTCATGCTTTTAGAGACTTGTTTGGGCTCATGCGAGGAGTAGAAAAACATCAAAAATTTCAGTCCTGCATGATTCTACCAAGAAATGTGTTCATTCAAACCGCTGGTTTTTGATAGTTTGGGCCCTATTGAATAATGAATGTTTTGAATTTTCTCCAAAAGTAAAGTAGTTGCAAACTCATCCTTTTAGAAACTTGTTTGGGCTGTTGAGAGGAGTAAAAAACCATCAAAAATTTCAATCCTGCATGATTCTACCAAGAAATGTGATTCTTCATTCAAAACGCTGGTTTTTGCTATTGGGCTCTATTGAATAATGAATGTTTTGAATTTTCTCCAAAAGTAAAGTAGTTGCAAACTCATGCTTTTAGAGACTTGTTTGGGCTCATGAGAGGAGTAGAAAAACATCAAAAATTTCAGTCCTGCATGATTCTACCAAGAAATGTGTGTTCATTGAAACCGCTGGTTTTTGATAGTTTGGGCCCTATTGAATAATGAATGTTTTGAATTTTCTCCAAAAGTAAAGTAGTTGCAAACTCATCCTTTTAGAAACTTGTTTGGGCTGTTGAGAGGAGTAAAAAACAATCAAAAATTTCAATCCTGCATGATTCTACCAAGAAATGTGATTCTTCATTCAAAACGCTGGTTTTTGCTATTGGGCTCTATTGAATAATGAATGTTTTGAATTTTCTCCAAAAGTAAAGTAGTTGCAAACTCATGCTTTTAGAGACTTGTTTGGGCTCATGAGATGAGTAGAAAAACATCAAAAATTTCAGTCCTGCATGATTCTACCAAGACATGTGTGTTTATTGAAACGGCTGGTTTTTGATAGTTTGTGCCCTATTGAATAATGAATGTTTTGAATTTTTTCCAAAAGTAAAGTAGTTGCAAACTCATCCTTTTAGAAACTTGATTGGGCTGTTGAGAGGAGTAAAAAACCATCAAAAATTTCAATCCTGCATGATTCTACCAAGAAATGTGATTCTTCATTCAAAACGCTGGTTTTTGCTATTGGGCTCTATTGAATAATGAATGTTTTGAATTTTCTCCAAAAGTAAAGTAGTTGCAAACTCATGCTTTTAGAGACTTGTTTGGGCTCATGAGAGGAGTAGAAAAACATCAAAAATTTCAGTCCTGCATGATTCTACCAAGAAATGTGTGTTCATTCAAACCGCTGGTTTTTGATAGTTTGGGCCCTATTGAATAATGAATGTTTTGAATTTTCTCCAAAAGTAAAGTAGTTGCAAACTCATGCTTTTAGAGACTTGTTTGGGCTCATGAGAGGAGTAGAAAAACATCAAAAATTTCAGTCCTGCATGATTCTACCAAGAAATGTGTGTTCATTGAAACCGCTGGTTTTTGATAGTTTGGGCCCTATTGAATAATGAATGTTTTGAATTTTCTCCAAAAGTAAAGTAGTTGCAAACTCATCCTTTTAGAAACTTGTTTGGGCTGTTGAGAGGAGTAAAAAACCATCAAAAATTTCAATCCTGCATGATTCTACCAAGAAATGTGATTCTTCATTCAAAACGCTGGTTTTTGCAATTGGGCTCTATTGAATAATGAATGTTTTGAATTTTCTCCAAAAGTAAAGTAGTTGCAAACTCATGCTTTTAGAGACTTGTTTGGGCTCATGAGAGGAGTAGAAAAACATCAAAAATTTCAGTCCTGCATGATTCTACCAAGAAATGTGTGTTCATTGAAACCGCTGGTTTTTGATAGTTTGGGCCCTATTGAATAATGAATGTTTTGAATTTTCTCCAAAAGTAAAGTAGTTGCAAACTCATCCTTTTAGAAACTTGTTTGGGCTGTTGAGAGGAGCAAAAAACCATCAAAAATTTCAATCCTGCATGATTCTACCAAGAAATGTGATTCTTCATTCAAAACGCTGGTTTTTGCTATTGGGCTCTATTGAATAATGAATGTTTTGAATTTTCTCCAAAAGTAAAGTAGTTGCAAACTCATGCTTTTAGAGACTTGTTTGGGCTCATGAGATGAGTAGAAAAACATCAAAAATTTCAGTCCTGCATGATTCTACCAAGACATGTGTGTTCATTGAAACGGCTGGTTTTTGATAGTTTGGGCCCTATTGAATAATGAATGTTTTGAATTTTCTCCAAAAGTAAAGTAGTTGCAAACTCATCCTTTTAGAAACTTGTTTGGGCTGTTGAGAGGAGTAAAAAACCATCAAAAATTTCAATCCTGCATGATTCTACCAAGAAATGTGATTCTTCATTCAAAACGCTGGTTTTTGCTATTGGGCTCTATTGAATAATGAATGTTTTGAATTTTCTCCAAAAGTAAAGTAGTTGCAAACTCATGCTTTTAGAGACTTGTTTGGGCTCATGAGAGGAGTAGAAAAACATCAAAAATTTCAGTCCTGCATGATTCTACCAAGAAATGTGTGTTCATTCAAACCGCTGGTTTTTGATAGTTTGGGCCCTATTGAATAATGAATGTTTTGAATTTTCTCCAAAAGTAAAGTAGTTGCAAACTCATGCTTTTAGAGACTTGTTTGGGCTCATGAGAGGAGTAGAAAAACATCAAAAATTTCAGTCCTGCATGATTCTACCAAGAAATGTGTGTTCATTGAAACCGCTGGTTTTTGATAGTTTGGGCCCTATTGAATAATGAATGTTTTGAATTTTCTCCAAAAGTAAAGTAGTTGCAAACTCATCCTTTTAGAAACTTGTTTGGGCTGTTGAGAGGAGTAAAAAACCATCAAAAATTTCAATCCTGCATGATTCTACCAAGAAATGTGATTCTTCATTCAAAACGCTGGTTTTTGCTATTGGGCTCTATTGAATAATGAATGTTTTGAATTTTCTCCAAAAGTAAAGTAGTTGCAAACTCATGCTTTTAGAGACTTGTTTGGGCTCATGAGAGGAGTAGAAAAACATCAAAAATTCAGTCCTGCATGATTCTACCAAGAAATGTGTGTTCATTGAAACCGCTGGTTTTTGATAGTTTGGGCCCTATTGAATAATGAATGTTTTGAATTTTCTCCAAAAGTAAAGTAGTTGCAAACTCATCCTTTTAGAAACTTGTTTGGGCTGTTGAGAGGAGTAAAAAACCATCAAAAATTTCAATCCTGCATGATTCTACCAAGAAATGTGATTCTTCATTCAAAACGCTGGTTTTTGCTATTGGGCTCTATTGAATAATGAATGTTTTGAATTTTCTCCAAAAGTAAAGTAGTTGCAAACTCATGCTTTTAGAGACTTGTTTGGGCTCATGAGAGGAGTAGAAAAACATCAAAAATTTCAGTCCTGCATGATTCTACCAAGAAATGTGTGTTCATTCAAACCGCTGGTTTTTGATAGTTTGGGCCCTATTGAATAATGAATGTTTTGAATTTTCTCCAAAAGTAAAGTAGTTGCAAACTCATCCTTTTAGAAACTTGTTTGGGCTGTTGAGAGGAGTAAAAAACCATCAAAAATTTCAATCCTGCATGATTCTACCAAGAAATGTGATTCTTCATTCAAAACGCTGGTTTTTGCTATTGGGCTCTATTGAATAATGAATGTTTTGAATTTTCTCCAAAAGTAAAGTAGTTGCAAACTCATGCTTTTAGAGACTTGTTTGGGCTCATGAGATGAGTAGAAAAACATCAAAAATTTCAGTCCTGCATGATTCTACCAAGACATGTGTGTTCATTGAAACGGCTGGTTTTTGATAGTTTGGGCCCTATTGAATAATGAATGTTTTGAATTTTCTCCAAAAGTAAAGTAGTTGCAAACTCATCCTTTTAGAAACTTGTTTGGGCTGTTGAGAGGAGTAAAAAACCATCAAAAATTTCAATCCTGCATGATTCTACCAAGAAATGTGATTCTTCATTCAAAACGCAGGTTTTTGCAATTTGGCTCTATTGAATAATGAATGTTTTGAATTTTCTCCAAAAGTAAAGTAGTTGCAAACTCATGCTTTTATTTTATTTTCCAATAATCTTTATTAGGTTTTTAAAGAATTTTTATGAGAGAATGGGAGGGGAACAAGGGGATAGAATAGAGAGAAATTTCCCTGTGAAGACAGGGAAAGCCCCCAAAGAGAGGGGGATTAGACAGGCTACATACATAAAACATCAGAGACCAAGAAATATTACATATTGCCTTAAACAATACAGAGAATCATCAAGTTGAATATCAGTAAGGAATAGAATCAGTACTCCGTATATGCTACAGTATTTGCATACCTGAATTAGCTTAAGAAAAGCTACAGCTCAAGCTCGATATTGCTATCTAGTTGCTTAATTTCTCTACACTAGAGTAAAGATTAAATAACGATTTACGAATCTACGTATTAATACCTAAAATAAAGTAAACAATTATTCTCATTAGCCTCCAATGTGTCAATTATTAACCAAATAACAAAGTATAGGAGGTATAATAACCTGCCCCGTCCGGGGCATCCGATGATGTCCCTAAGACCTATTGGGGGGAAAGTCCGGTTCAATCCTGAAAATTTTTAAAAGTGGAGTATAGGACTAATAAATGAGTATAATTAAATATAGTCCATTCAGTCAGGTTGAAGGTCCGAGCTCGAAGAAGAAGATCGTCCCTTAGGGATCTTGGAGATCTTAATTCCGGCATATTCTAAAAAATTAGTCCCTTCATCTGGAGAAGAAATAGGAATTAACTTTGCTGCAAATTTCACAAGGAGAGTTGAAGATTGAGTCCAATAGTACGGTATCCCGGAGCGTAAAAGTTCACATGTAGTAGAGGAGAATGTTTTCCTTTTTTGTAAGGTGTTCCTTGACAAGTCCTTGAAGAAAGATAAATGACTGTATGGGGAAGATTTGAATTTTGGCTCCTTAGACATTCCAAGGAGCGCATTCCTTATCCAGTTTGGACAAAACGACACAATAACATCTCTTGCTAAATCTTGCGAAAGTGTGGGTGGTCTTCGTATCCGAAAAGTTTTTTCAATCAGATAGTTCTCGTTAGTGTTGGGAAATAGGTAGGTGATCATTGAAGATATATATCTCTTTAGCTGGAAGGTCTGAATTGATTCTGGGATCCCACGTATTTTAACGTTGTTTTTTCTCTTAAAGTCCTCATAGTTGGCCAGAGTGGAGTTAAGAAATGCAATGTCCCTTTTAATTTTGTTCAGTGAGTCTGAGATCATGGAGAGCGTTTGTGGGTTGCTTGATTGTTTTATATCACTATCAATTTTAGGAAAGTCAGTTATCTTTTTGCCATGAGAGTAAGACCCAGAGACCCTTGAAGAATTCGAAGAATTTGAGTGAGTTGAATAAGTTGAATGGTTATCATCGGTTAATATCATTGAAGTGTCCTTAAAAAGCTTTTTAATAAAAATTTCAGAAGCTTTATGGTTATGGCTGTCTGCTCGGTTGAAATCAGACAGTTGGATTTTGGGACAATAGAACAAATCCAAACCGTTCTTTCCAGAGGACTCCACTGATTTTATAAGAGCCGCAAACATTTTCGTTATGAACCCCTCTGTAGGGTAATTATCAGATGCTGGAATCTCATCTATGGAAAGCGGGGTAGAGAAAGATTGCTCATGAGTCATATAAGATTTCTCATGATTCAACTCAGCCTTGTCATCTTGAGATAAAAAATTTTCAGTAGGTTCAGAATTTGTTTGCGTCTCTGGATAATTTGCAGATGAAGATGTAGAATGAGTCTCATCTGAATTATTGCTGGAAGAGTCACTTACACTATTTTCATATGATCCTGTAACCTCATAAAAATCTTCTGAATATACACTTTCCAGACCCTCCAATGAATTAATGGAGCCTCCACTTACAGGAGACCCTTTGGATGTCCCATTCATAAAATGCATAGTAGTATAACGAGCTAAATCTGGGTCTTTTCTCAAATGCAATCCTCCCTCTTTCATAAGAGATACAGATTGGGACTTATGTATCTGTGTATAGGTATTTTCATTATTAGGACCCCCAGCAGTTCTCTGATGCGGTTTATTTTTATATATATTTCCATGCACCTCCTCTATATTAACTTGGTCTCCACATATCCCAGCACTGCGCTTATTTAGCTCATTTGAAAATTTAGTATTAATGCACTTCATTTCCAAAGGGATTATAAGACTGGGTTGTGAGGGTTTGCTTACCCGAGCTGATTCGGGAGCTTTATCCTCCAAGTCTTGTCTTCCAAAATGCGCTCCTGGTGTTACCTCCTCATTCCTTTCTACCTGTAATGCCGCTTCCATCATCTGAAAACCGGGACCTGCCTGTGTCCTAGGCACAAACACAGGCGCATTGCATCTTAATAAAGGCTTACCGCAGGACCCCTTCTGTAATGAAGCCACTGAGTCTCCCCCATGCCACAGCCTCCCAGTGTCTGAAGCCACCGCAGTCTCCCGACTCTTCTCCCGAAGCCTTTCAGCCGATGTCTGGATCCTGATGCGGGGGGAATTCCTGCCGCCGGGTTGCCACTTGGAAGAAGCCATGAAATCACCTCCCCTCCGCATCCTCCCGATGTCTGAAGCCGCCGGGATCTCCTCACTCCTCTCCTCCTGCTTGTCAACCAGTGCCTGAGCCATAAAGAGGGAGGATTTTCTGCCACTGGACTGCCACTGCACGGATATTGATGGATTACCTTCCCCCTGCAGCATCCCGATGTCTGAAGCCGCCGCGGTCTCTTCAATCTTCTCCTCCTGTGTGCCAGCTGATATCCAGGCTGTGGTGAGAGGAGATGTCATGCCGTCGGGCTGCCGCTGCAAAGGAACCGCTGTGTCATCTTCCCCTGGTTGCCTCCCGGTGTCCTGCTTTGTCAGCCGATGTCTGGATCACCGTGGAGGAGGATTTCCCACCGCCTACCTCCCGCTGTGAAGGAGCCGCTGAGTCACCTTTTTTGTTCCATCTCCCGGTGCCTGAAGCCGCTGCGGTGTCCTGTCTCTTCTCCACCTTGAGCGCCGATGTCTGGACCACTGTGAAGGAGGATTTCCCGCCGCCTGTCTCCCGCTGTGAAGGAACCGCTGAGTCACCTTTGTTGTTGCATCTCCCGGTGCCTGAAGCTGCTGCAGTGTCCTGTCTCTTCTCCACCTTGAGCGCCGATGTCTGTACCACTGTGAAGGAGGATTTCCCACTGCCTGTCTCCCGCTGTGAAGGAGCCGCTGAGTCACCTTTGTCATTCCACCTCCCGGTGCTTGAAGCCGCTGCGGTGTCCTGTCTCTTCTCCACCTTGAACGCCGATGTCTGGACCGCTGTAGAGGGGGATCTCCCGCCGCCTGTCACACGCTGTGAAGAAGCAGCTGAATCAACTCTGCCTTTCCACCTCCCGGTTTCTGAAGCCGTCGCAGTCTCTCTTCTCCTCTCCACTTTGAGAGCCGATGTCTGGACCACTGTGGAGGTGGATTTCCCGCCTCCTGTCTCCCGCTGTGAAGGAGCTGCTGAATCACCTTTGCTGTTCCACCTCCCGGTGTCTGAAGCCGCTGTGGTCTCCTGTCCCTTCTTCACTTTGACAGCCGATGTCTGGACCTTCTTCTGATTCCAGCGGGGAGCCGTCACTTGAGCTGCGGGCCTGCTTTGTTTACCTCCAGATGTCGGAAGGCCCCCGCTAGGTTTTCTTCCATTTCTTTGTCCTGAGGCAGGATTTTTTCTTCCAGTAGTGGGTCCAATCTTCTCTTGGTCAAATCCTGGCATGATTTTTAGTATTTATAGTCCAATATATCCACCTTTAGTATGCTTTTGCTGCTTTAAATAGGGAAAGCTGCAGGAGCTCCAGTGAAGCACGTCTGCTTCCTTTCCCTGCAAACCACGCCCCCCCCAAACTCATGCTTTTAGAGACTTGTTTGGGCTCATGAGAGGAGTAGAAAAACATCAAAAATTTCAGTCCTGCATGATTCTACCAAGAAATGTGTGTTCATTGAAACGGCTGGTTTTTGATAGTTTGGGCCCTATTGAATAATGAATGTTTTGAATTTTCTCCAAAAGTAAAGTAGTTGCAAACTCATCCTTTTAGAAACTTGTTTGGGCTGTTGAGAGGAGTAAAAAACCATCAAAAATTTCAATCCTGCATGATTCTACCAAGAAATGTGATTCTTCATTCAAAACGCTGGTTTTTGCTATTGGGCTCTATTGAATAATGAATGTTTTGAATTTTCTCCAAAAGTAAAGTAGTTGCAAACTCATGCTTTTAGAGACTTGTTTGGGCTCATGAGAGGAGTAGAAAAACATCAAAAATTTCAGTCCTGCATGATTCTACCAAGAAATGTGTGTTCATTCAAACCGCTGGTTTTTGATAGTTTGGGCCCTATTGAATAATGAATGTTTTGAATTTTCTCCAAAAGTAAAGTAGTTGCAAACTCATGCTTTTAGAGACTTGTTTGGGCTCATGAGAGGAGTAGAAAAACATCAAAAATTTCAGTCCTGCATGATTCTACCAAGAAATGTGTGTTCATTGAAACCGCTGGTTTTTGATAGTTTGGGCCCTATTGAATAATGAATGTTTTGAATTTTCTCCAAAAGTAAAGTAGTTGCAAACTCATCCTTTTAGAAACTTGTTTGGGCTGTTGAGAGGAGTAAAAAACCATCAAAAATTTCAATCCTGCATGATTTTACCAAGAAATGTGATTCTTCATTCAAAACCTGATTTTTGCTATTGGGCTCTATTGAATAGTGAATGTTTTGAATTTTCTCCAAAAGTAAAGTAGTTGCAAACTCATGCTTTTAGAGACTTGTTTGGGCTCATGCGAGGAGTAGAAAAACATCAAAAATTTCAGTCCTGCATGATTCTACCAAGAAATGTGTTCATTCAAACCGCTGGTTTTTGATAGTTTGGGCCCTATTGAATAATGAATGTTTTGAATTTTCTCCAAAAGTAAAGTAGTTGCAAACTCATCCTTTTAGAAACTTGTTTGGGCTGTTGAGAGGAGTAAAAAACCATCAAAAATTTCAATCCTGCATGATTCTACCAAGAAATGTGATTCTTCATTCAAAACGCTGGTTTTTGCTATTGGGCTCTATTGAATAATGAATGTTTTGAATTTTCTCCAAAAGTAAAGTAGTTGCAAACTCATGCTTTTAGAGACTTGTTTGGGCTCATGAGAGGAGTAGAAAAACATCAAAAATTTCAGTCCTGCATGATTCTACCAAGAAATGTGTGTTCATTGAAACCGCTGGTTTTTGATAGTTTGGGCCCTATTGAATAATGAATGTTTTGAATTTTCTCCAAAAGTAAAGTAGTTGCAAACTCATCCTTTTAGAAACTTGTTTGGGCTGTTGAGAGGAGTAAAAAACCATCAAAAATTTCAATCCTGCATGATTCTACCAAGAAATGTGATTCTTCATTCAAAACGCTGGTTTTTGCTATTGGGCTCTATTGAATAATGAATGTTTTGAATTTTCTCCAAAAGTAAAGTAGTTGCAAACTCATGCTTTTAGAGACTTGTTTGGGCTCATGAGAGGAGTAGAAAAACATCAAAAATTCAGTCCTGCATGATTCTACCAAGAAATGTGTGTTCATTGAAACCGCTGGTTTTTGATAGTTTGGGCCCTATTGAATAATGAATGTTTTGAATTTTCTCCAAAAGTAAAGTAGTTGCAAACTCATCCTTTTAGAAACTTGTTTGGGCTGTTGAGAGGAGTAAAAAACCATCAAAAATTTCAATCCTGCATGATTTTACCAAGAAATGTGATTCTTCATTCAAAACCTGATTTTTGCTATTGGGCTCTATTGAATAGTGAATGTTTTGAATTTTCTCCAAAAGTAAAGTAGTTGCAAACTCATGCTTTTAGAGACTTGTTTGGGCTCATGAGAGGAGTAGAAAAACATCAAAAATTTCAGTCCTGCATGATTCTACCAAGAAATGTGTTCATTCAAACCGCTGGTTTTTGATAGTTTGGGCCCTATTGAATAATGAATGTTTTGAATTTTCTCCAAAAGTAAAGTAGTTGCAAACTCATGCTTTTAGAGACTTGTTTGGGCTCATGAGAGGAGTAGAAAAACATCAAAAATTTCAGTCCTGCATGATTCTACCAAGAAATGTGTGTTCATTGAAACCGCTGGTTTTTGATAGTTTGGGCCCTATTGAATAATGAATGTTTTGAATTTTCTCCAAAAGTAAAGTAGTTGCAAACTCATCCTTTTAGAAACTTGTTTGGGCTGTTGAGAGGAGTAAAAAACCATCAAAAATTTCAATCCTGCATGATTCTACCAAGAAATGTGATTCTTCATTCAAAACGCTGGTTTTTGCTATTGGGCTCTATTGAATAATGAATGTTTTGAATTTTCTCCAAAAGTAAAGTAGTTGCAAACTCATGCTTTTAGAGACTTGTTTGGGCTCATGAGAGGAGTAGAAAAACATCAAAAATTTCAGTCCTGCATGATTCTACCAAGAAATGTGTGTTCATTGAAACCGCTGGTTTTTGATAGTTTGGGCCCTATTGAATAATGAATGTTTTGAATTTTCTCCAAAAGTAAAGTAGTTGCAAACTCATCCTTTTAGAAACTTGTTTGGGCTGTTGAGAGGAGTAAAAAACCATCAAAAATTTCAATCCTGCATGATTCTACCAAGAAATGTGATTCTTCATTCAAAACGCTGGTTTTTGCTATTGGGCTCTATTGAATAATGAATGTTTTGAATTTTCTCCAAAAGTAAAGTAGTTGCAAACTCATGCTTTTAGAGACTTGTTTGGGCTCATGAGATGAGTAGAAAAACATCAAAAATTTCAGTCCTGCATGATTCTACCAAGACATGTGTGTTTATTGAAACGGCTGGTTTTTGATAGTTTGTGCCCTATTGAATAATGAATGTTTTGAATTTTTTCCAAAAGTAAAGTAGTTGCAAACTCATCCTTTTAGAAACTTGATTGGGCTGTTGAGAGGAGTAAAAAACCATCAAAAATTTCAATCCTGCATGATTCTACCAAGAAATGTGATTCTTCATTCAAAACGCTGGTTTTTGCTATTGGGCTCTATTGAATAATGAATGTTTTGAATTTTCTCCAAAAGTAAAGTAGTTGCAAACTCATGCTTTTAGAGACTTGTTTGGGCTCATGAGAGGAGTAGAAAAACATCAAAAATTTCAGTCCTGCATGATTCTACCAAGAAATGTGTGTTCATTCAAACCGCTGGTTTTTGATAGTTTGGGCCCTATTGAATAATGAATGTTTTGAATTTTCTCCAAAAGTAAAGTAGTTGCAAACTCATGCTTTTAGAGACTTGTTTGGGCTCATGAGAGGAGTAGAAAAACATCAAAAATTTCAGTCCTGCATGATTCTACCAAGAAATGTGTGTTCATTGAAACCGCTGGTTTTTGATAGTTTGGGCCCTATTGAATAATGAATGTTTTGAATTTTCTCCAAAAGTAAAGTAGTTGCAAACTCATCCTTTTAGAAACTTGTTTGGGCTGTTGAGAGGAGTAAAAAACCATCAAAAATTTCAATCCTGCATGATTTTACCAAGAAATGTGATTCTTCATTCAAAACCTGATTTTTGCTATTGGGCTCTATTGAATAGTGAATGTTTTGAATTTTCTCCAAAAGTAAAGTAGTTGCAAACTCATGCTTTTAGAGACTTGTTTGGGCTCATGAGAGGAGTAGAAAAACATCAAAAATTTCAGTCGTGCATGATTCTACCAAGAAATGTGTTCATTCAAACCGCTGGTTTTTGATAGTTTGGGCCCTATTGAATAATGAATGTTTTGAATTTTCTCCAAAAGTAAAGTAGTTGCAAACTCATCCTTTTAGAAACTTGTTTGGGCTGTTGAGAGGAGTAAAAAACCATCAAAAATTTCAATCCTGCATGATTCTACCAAGAAATGTGATTCTTCATTCAAAACGCTGGTTTTTGCAATTGGGCTCTATTGAATAATGAATGTTTTGAATTTTCTCCAAAAGTAAAGTAGTTGCAAACTCATGCTTTTAGAGACTTGTTTGGGCTCATGAGAGGAGTAGAAAAACATCAAAAATTTCAGTCCTGCATGATTCTACCAAGAAATGTGTGTTCATTGAAACCGCTGGTTTTTGATAGTTTGGGCCCTATTGAATAATGAATGTTTTGAATTTTCTCCAAAAGTAAAGTAGTTGCAAACTCATCCTTTTAGAAACTTGTTTGGGCTGTTGAGAGGAGCAAAAAACCATCAAAAATTTCAATCCTGCATGATTCTACCAAGAAATGTGATTCTTCATTCAAAACGCTGGTTTTTGCTATTGGGCTCTATTGAATAATGAATGTTTTGAATTTTCTCCAAAAGTAAAGTAGTTGCAAACTCATGCTTTTAGAGACTTGTTTGGGCTCATGAGATGAGTAGAAAAACATCAAAAATTTCAGTCCTGCATGATTCTACCAAGACATGTGTGTTCATTGAAACGGCTGGTTTTTGATAGTTTGGGCCCTATTGAATAATGAATGTTTTGAATTTTCTCCAAAAGTAAAGTAGTTGCAAACTCATCCTTTTAGAAACTTGTTTGGGCTGTTGAGAGGAGTAAAAAACCATCAAAAATTTCAATCCTGCATGATTCTACCAAGAAATGTGATTCTTCATTCAAAACGCTGGTTTTTGCTATTGGGCTCTATTGAATAATGAATGTTTTGAATTTTCTCCAAAAGTAAAGTAGTTGCAAACTCATGCTTTTAGAGACTTGTTTGGGCTCATGAGAGGAGTAGAAAAACATCAAAAATTTCAGTCCTGCATGATTCTACCAAGAAATGTGTGTTCATTCAAACCGCTGGTTTTTGATAGTTTGGGCCCTATTGAATAATGAATGTTTTGAATTTTCTCCAAAAGTAAAGTAGTTGCAAACTCATGCTTTTAGAGACTTGTTTGGGCTCATGAGAGGAGTAGAAAAACATCAAAAATTTCAGTCCTGCATGATTCTACCAAGAAATGTGTGTTCATTGAAACCGCTGGTTTTTGATAGTTTGGGCCCTATTGAATAATGAATGTTTTGAATTTTCTCCAAAAGTAAAGTAGTTGCAAACTCATCCTTTTAGAAACTTGTTTGGGCTGTTGAGAGGAGTAAAAAACCATCAAAAATTTCAATCCTGCATGATTCTACCAAGAAATGTGATTCTTCATTCAAAACGCTGGTTTTTGCTATTGGGCTCTATTGAATAATGAATGTTTTGAATTTTCTCCAAAAGTAAAGTAGTTGCAAACTCATGCTTTTAGAGACTTGTTTGGGCTCATGAGAGGAGTAGAAAAACATCAAAAATTCAGTCCTGCATGATTCTACCAAGAAATGTGTGTTCATTGAAACCGCTGGTTTTTGATAGTTTGGGCCCTATTGAATAATGAATGTTTTGAATTTTCTCCAAAAGTAAAGTAGTTGCAAACTCATCCTTTTAGAAACTTGTTTGGGCTGTTGAGAGGAGTAAAAAACCATCAAAAATTTCAATCCTGCATGATTCTACCAAGAAATGTGATTCTTCATTCAAAACGCTGGTTTTTGCTATTGGGCTCTATTGAATAATGAATGTTTTGAATTTTCTCCAAAAGTAAAGTAGTTGCAAACTCATGCTTTTAGAGACTTGTTTGGGCTCATGAGATGAGTAGAAAAACATCAAAAATTTCAGTCCTGCATGATTCTACCAAGACATGTGTGTTCATTGAAACGGCTGGTTTTTGATAGTTTGGGCCCTATTGAATAATGAATGTTTTGAATTTTCTCCAAAAGTAAAGTAGTTGCAAACTCATCCTTTTAGAAACTTGTTTGGGCTGTTGAGAGGAGTAAAAAACCATCAAAAATTTCAATCCTGCATGATTCTACCAAGAAATGTGATTCTTCATTCAAAACGCTGGTTTTTGCTATTGGGCTCTATTGAATAATGAATGTTTTGAATTTTCTCCAAAAGTAAAGTAGTTGCAAACTCATGCTTTTAGAGACTTGTTTGGGCTCATGAGAGGAGTAGAAAAACATCAAAATTTTCAGTCCTGCATGATTCTACCAAGAAATGTGTGTTCATTCAAACCGCTGGTTTTTGATAGTTTGGGCCCTATTGAATAATGAATGTTTTGAATTTTCTCCAAAAGTAAAGTAGTTGCAAACTCATGCTTTTAGAGACTTGTTTGGGCTCATGAGAGGAGTAGAAAAACATCAAAAATTTCAGTCCTGCATGATTCTACCAAGAAATGTGTGTTCATTGAAACCGCTGGTTTTTGATAGTTTGGGCCCTATTGAATAATGAATGTTTTGAATTTTCTCCAAAAGTAAAGTAGTTGCAAACTCATCCTTTTAGAAACTTGTTTGGGCTGTTGAGAGGAGTAAAAAACCATCAAAAATTTCAATCCTGCATGATTTTACCAAGAAATGTGATTCTTCATTCAAAACCTGATTTTTGCTATTGGGCTCTATTGAATAGTGAATTTTTTGAATTTTCTCCAAAAGTAAAGTAGTTGCAAACTCATGCTTTTAGAGACTTGTTTGGGCTCATGAGAGGAGTAGAAAAACATCAAAAATTTCAGTCCTGCATGATTCTACCAAGAAATGTGTTCATTCAAACCGCTGGTTTTTGATAGTTTGGGCCCTATTGAATAATGAATGTTTTGAATTTTCTCCAAAAGTAAAGTAGTTGCAAACTCATCCTTTTAGAAACTTGTTTGGGCTGTTGAGAGGAGTAAAAAACCATCAAAAATTTCAATCCTGCATGATTCTACCAAGAAATGTGATTCTTCATTCAAAACACTGGTTTTTGCAATTGGGCTCTATTGAATAATGAATGTTTTGAATTTTCTCCAAAAGTAAAGTAGTTGCAAACTCATGCTTTCAGAGACTTGTTTGGGCTCATGAGAGGAGTAGAAAAACATCAAAAATTTCAGTCCTGCATGATTCTACCAAGAAATGTGTGTTCATTGAAACCGCTGTTTTTTGATAGTTTGGGCCCTATTGAATAATGAATGTTTTGAATTTTCTCCAAAAGTAAAGTAGTTGCAAACTCATCCTTTTAGAAACTTGTTTGGGCTGTTGAGAGGAGTAAAAAACCATCAAAAATTTCAATCCTGCATGATTCTACCAAGAAATGTGATTCTTCATTCAAAACGCTGGTTTTTGCTATTGGGCTCTATTGAATAATGAATGTTTTGAATTTTCTCCAAAAGTAAAGTAGTTGCAAACTCATGCTTTTAGAGACTTGTTTGGGCTCATGAGAGGAGTAGAAAAACATCAAAAATTTCAGTCCTGCATGATTCTACCAAGACATGTGTGTTCATTGAAACGGCTGGTTTTTGATAGTTTGGGCCCTATTGAATAATGAATGTTTTGAATTTTCTCCAAAAGTAAAGTAGTTGCAAACTCATCCTTTTAGAAACTTGTTTGGGCTGTTGAGAGGAGTAAAAAACCATCAAAAATTTCAATCCTGCATGATTCTACCAAGAAATGTGATTCTTCATTCAAAACGCTGGTTTTTGCTATTGGGCTCTATTGAATAATGAATGTTTTGAATTTTCTCCAAAAGTAAAGTAGTTGCAAACTCATGCTTTTAGAGACTTGTTTGGGCTCATGAGAGGAGTAGAAAAACATCAAAAATTTCAGTCCTGCATGATTCTAAAAAGAAATGTGTGTTCATTCAAACTGCTGGTTTTTGATAATTTGGGCCCTATTGAATAATGAATGTTTTGAATTTTCTCCAAAAGTAAAGTAGTTGCAAACTCATGCTTTTAGAGACTCTTTTGGGCTCATGAGAGGAGTAGAAAAACATCAAAAATTTCAGTCCTGCATGATTCTACCAAGAAATGTGTGTTCATTGAAACCGCTGGTTTTTGATAGTTTGGGCCCTATTGAATAATGAATGTTTTGAATTTTCTCCAAAAGTAAAGTAGTTGCAAACTCATCCTTTTAGAAACTTGTTTGGGCTGTTGAGAGGAGTAAAAAACCATCAAAAATTTCAATCCTGCATGATTTTACCAAGAAATGTGATTCTTCATTCAAAACCTGATTTTTGCTATTGGGCTCTATTGAATAGTGAATGTTTTGAATTTTCTCCAAAAGTAAAGTAGATGCAAACTCATGCTTTTAGAGACTTGTTTGGGCTCATGAGAGGAGTAGAAAAACATCAAAAATTTCAGTCGTGCATGATTCTACCAAGAAATGTGTTCATTCAAACCGCTGGTTTTTGATAGTTTGGGCCCTATTGAATAATGAATGTTTTGAATTTTCTCCAAAAGTAAAGTAGTTGCAAACTCATCCTTTTAGAAACTTGTTTGGGCTGTTGAGAGAAGTAAAAAACCATCAAAAATTTCAATCCTGCATGATTCTACCAAGAAATGTGATTCTTCATTCAAAACGCTGGTTTTTGCTATTGGGCTCTATTGAATAATGAATGTTTTGAATTTTCTCCAAAAGTAAAGTAGTTGCAAACTCATGCTTTTAGAGACTTGTTTGGGCTCATGAGAGGAGTAGAAAAACATCAAAAATTTCAGTCCTGCATGATTCTACCAAGAAATGTGTGTTCATTGAAACCGCTGGTTTTTGATAGTTTGGGCCCTATTGAATAATGAATGTTTTGAATTTTCTCCAAAAGTAAAGTAGTTGCAAACTCATCCTTTTAGAAACTTGTTTGGGCTGTTGAGAGGAGTAAAAAACCATCAAAAATTTCAATCCTGCATGATTCTACCAAGAAATGTGATTCTTCATTCAAAACCTGATTTTTGCTATTGGGCTCTATTGAATAGTGAATGTTTTGAATTTTCTCCAAAAGTAAAGTAGATGCAAACTCATGCTTTTAGAGACTTGTTTGGGCTCATGAGAGGAGTAGAAAAACATCAAAAATTTCAGTCGTGCATGATTCTACCAAGAAATGTGTTCATTCAAACCGCTGGTTTTTGATAGTTTGGGCCCTATTGAATAATGAATGTTTTGAATTTTCTCCAAAAGTAAAGTAGTTGCAAACTCATCCTTTTAGAAACTTGTTTGGGCTGTTGAGAGAAGTAAAAAACCATCAAAAATTTCAATCCTGCATGATTCTACCAAGAAATGTGATTCTTCATTCAAAACGCTGGTTTTTGCTATTGGGCTCTATTGAATAATGAATGTTTTGAATTTTCTCCAAAAGTAAAGTAGTTGCAAACTCATGCTTTTAGAGACTTGTTTGGGCTCATGAGAGTAGAAAAACATCAAAAATTTCAGTCCTGCATGATTCTACCAAGAAATGTGTGTTCATTGAAACCGCTGGTTTTTGATAGTTTGGGCCCTAATGAATGTTTTGAATTTTCTCCAAAAGTAAAGTAGTTGCAAACTCATCCTTTTAGAAACTTGTTTGGGCTGTTGAGAGGAGTAAAAAACCATCAAAAATTTCAATCCTGCATGATTCTACCAAGAAATGTGATTCTTCATTCAAAACGCTGGTTTTTGCTATTGGGCTCTATTGAATAATGAATGTTTTGAATTTTCTCCAGAAGTAAAGTAGTTGCAAACTCATGCTTTTAGAGACTTGTTTGGGCTCATGAGATGAGTAGAAAAACATCAAAAATTTCAGTCCTGCATGATTCTACCAAGACATGTGTGTTCATTGAAACGGCTGGTTTTTGATAGTTTGGGCCCTATTGAATAATGAATGTTTTGAATTTTCTCCAAAAGTAAAGTAGTTGCAAACTCATCCTTTTAGAAACTTGTTTGGGCTGTTGAGAGGAGTAAAAAACCATCAAAAATTTCAATCCTGCATGATTCTACCAAGAAATGTGATTCTTCATTCAAAACGCTGGTTTTTGCTATTGGGCTCTATTGAATAATGAATGTTTTGAATTTTCTCCAAAAGTAAAGTAGTTGCAAACTCATGCTTTTAGAGACTTGTTTGGGCTCATGAGAGGAGTAGAAAAACATCAAAAATTTCAGTCCTGCATGATTCTAAAAAGACATGTGTGTTCATTCAAACCGCTGGTTTTTGATAGTTTGGGCCCTATTGAATAATGAATGTTTTGAATTTTCTCCAAAAGTAAAGTAGTTGCAAACTCATGCTTTTAGAGACTTGTTTGGGCTCATGAGAGGAGTAGAAAAACATCAAAAATTTCAGTCCTGCATGATTCTACCAAGAAATGTGTGTTCATTGAAACCGCTGGTTTTTGATAGTTTGGGCCCTATTGAATAATGAATGTTTTGAATTTTCTCCAAAAGTAAAGTAGTTGCAAACTCATCCTTTTAGAAACTTGTTTGGGCTGTTGAGAGGAGTAAAAAACCATCAAAAATTTCAATCCTGCATGATTCTACCAAGAAATGTGATTCTTCATTCAAAACGCTGGTTTTTGCTATTGGGCTCTATTGAATAATGAATGTTTTGAATTTTCTCCAAAAGTAAAGTAGTTGCAAACTCATGCTTTTAGAGACTTGTTTGGGCTCATGAGATGAGTAGAAAAACATCAAAAATTTCAGTCCTGCATGATTCTACCAAGACATGTGTGTTCATTGAAACGGCTGGTTTTTGATAGTTTGGGCCCTATTGAATAATGAATGTTTTGAATTTTCTCCAAAAGTAAAGTAGTTGCAAACTCATCCTTTTAGAAACTTGTTTGGGCTGTTGAGAGGAGTAAAAAACCATCAAAAATTTCAATCCTGCATGATTCTACCAAGAAATGTGATTCTTCATTCAAAACGCTGGTTTTTGCTATTGGGCTCTATTGAATAATGAATGTTTTGAATTTTCTCCAAAAGTAAAGTAGTTGCAAACTCATGCTTTTAGAGACTTGTTTGGGCTCATGAGAGGAGTAGAAAAACATCAAAAATTTCAGTCCTGCATGATTCTACCAAGAAATGTGTGTTCATTCAAACCGCTGGTTTTTGATAGTTTGGGCCCTATTGAATAATGAATGTTTTGAATTTTCTCCAAAAGTAAAGTAGTTGCAAACTCATGCTTTTAGAGACTTGTTTGGGCTCATGAGAGGAGTAGAAAAACATCAAAAATTTCAGTCCTGCATGATTCTACCAAGACATGTGTGTTCATTGAAACGGCTGGTTTTTGATAGTTTGGGCCCTATTGAATAATGAATGTTTTGAATTTTCTCCAAAAGTAAAGTAGTTGCAAACTCATCCTTTTAGAAACTTGTTTGGGCTGTTGAGAGGAGTAAAAAACCATCAAAAATTTCAATCCTGCATGATTTTACCAAGAAATGTGATTCTTCATTCAAAACCTGATTTTTGCTATTGGGCTCTATTGAATAGTGAATTTTTTGAATTTTCTCCAAAAGTAAAGTAGTTGCAAACTCATGCTTTTAGAGACTTGTTTGGGCTCATGAGAGGAGTAGAAAAACATCAAAAATTTCAGTCCTGCATGATTCTACCAAGAAATGTGTTCATTCAAACCGCTGGTTTTTGATAGTTTGGGCCCTATTGAATAATGAATGTTTTGAATTTTCTCCAAAAGTAAAGTAGTTGCAAACTCATCCTTTTAGAAACTTGTTTGGGCTGTTGAGAGGAGTAAAACACCATCAAAAATTTCAATCCTGCATGATTCTACCAAGAAATGTGATTCTTCATTCAAAACGCTGGTTTTTGCAATTGGGCTCTATTGAATAATGAATGTTTTGAATTTTCTCCAAAAGTAAAGTAGTTGCAAACTCATGCTTTCAGAGACTTGTTTGGGCTCATGAGAGGAGTAGAAAAACATCAAAAATTTCAGTCCTGCATGATTCTACCAAGAAATGTGTGTTCATTGAAACCGCTGGTTTTTGATAGTTTGGGCCCTATTGAATAATGAATGTTTTGAATTTTCTCCAAAAGTAAAGTAGTTGCAAACTCATCCTTTTAGAAACTTGTTTGGGCTGTTGAGAGGAGTAAAAAACCATCAAAAATTTCAATCCTGCATGATTCTACCAAGAAATGTGATTCTTCATTCAAAACGCTGGTTTTTGCTATTGGGCTCTATTGAATAATGAATGTTTTGAATTTTCTCCAAAAGTAAAGTAGTTGCAAACTCATGCTTTTAGAGACTTGTTTGGGCTCATGAGAGGAGTAGAAAAACATCAAAAATTTCAGTCCTGCATGATTCTACCAAGACATGTGTGTTCATTGAAACGGCTGGTTTTTGATAGTTTGGGCCCTATTGAATAATGAATGTTTTGAATTTTCTCCAAAAGTAAAGTAGTTGCAAACTCATCCTTTTAGAAACTTGTTTGGGCTGTTGAGAGGAGTAAAAAACCATCAAAAATTTCAATCCTGCATGATTCTACCAAGAAATGTGATTCTTCATTCAAAACGCTGGTTTTTGCTATTGGGCTCTATTGAATAATGAATGTTTTGAATTTTCTCCAAAAGTAAAGTAGTTGCAACCTCATGCTTTTAGAGACTTGTTTGGGCTCATGAGAGGAGTAGAAAAACATCAAAAATTTCAGTCCTGCATGATTCTAAAAAGAAATGTGTGTTCATTCAAACTGCTGGTTTTTGATAGTTTGGGCCCTATTGAAAAATGAATGTTTTGAATTTTCTCCAAAAGTAAAGTAGTTGCAAACTCATGCTTTTAGAGACTCTTTTGGGCTCATGAGAGGAGTAGAAAAACATCAAAAATTTCAGTCCTGCATGATTCTACCAAGAAATGTGTTCATTCAAACCGCTGGTTTTTGATAGTTTGGGCCCTATTGAATAATGAATGTTTTGAATTTTCTCCAAAAGTAAAGTAGTTGCAAACTCATGCTTTTAGAGACTTGTTTGGGCTCATGAGAGGAGTAGAAAAACATCAAAAATTTCAGTCCTGCATGATTCTACCAAGAAATGTGTGTTCATTGAAACCGCTGGTTTTTGATAGTTTGGGCCCTATTGAATAATGAATGTTTTGAATTTTCTCCAAAAGTAAAGTAGTTGCAAACTCATCCTTTTAGAAACTTGTTTGGGCTGTTGAGAGGAGTAAAAAACCATCAAAAATTTCAATCCTGCATGATTCTACCAAGAAATGTGATTCTTCTTTCAAAACGCTGGTTTTTGCTATTGGGCTCTATTGAATAATGAATGTTTTGAATTTTCTCCAAAAGTAAAGTAGTTGCAAACTCATGCTTTTAGAGACTTGTTTGGGCTCATGAGAGGAGTAGAAAAACATCAAAAATTTCAGTCCTGCATGATTCTACCAAGAAATGTGTGTTCATTGAAACCGCTGTTTTTTGATAGTTTGGGCCCTATTGAATAATGAATGTTTTGAATTTTCTCCAAAAGTAAAGTAGTTGCAAACTCATCCTTTTAGAAACTTGTTTGGGCTGTTGAGAGGAGTAAAAAACCATCAAAAATTTCAATCCTGCATGATTCTACCAAGAAATGTGATTCTTCATTCAAAACGCAGGTTTTTGCAATTTGGCTCTATTGAATAATGAATGTTTTGAATTTTCTCCAAAAGTAAAGTAGTTGCAAACTCATGCTTTTATTTTATTTTCCAATAATCTTTATTAGGTTTTTAAAGAATTTTTATGAGAGAATGGGAGGGGAACAAGGGGATAGAATAGAGAGAAATTTCCCTGTGAAGACAGGGAAAGCCCCCAAAGAGAGGGGGATTAGACAGGCTACATACATAAAACATCAGAGACCAAGAAATATTACATATTGCCTTAAACAATACAGAGAATCATCAAGTTGAATATCAGTAAGGAATAGAATCAGTACTCCGTATATGCTACAGTATTTGCATACCTGAATTAGCTTAAGAAAAGCTACAGCTCAAGCTCGATATTGCTATCTAGTTGCTTAATTTCTCTACACTAGAGTAAAGATTAAATAACGATTTACGAATCTACGTATTAATACCTAAAATAAAGTAAACAATTATTCTCATTAGCCTCCAATGTGTCAATTATTAACCAAATAACAAAGTATAGGAGGTATAATAACCTGCCCCGTCCGGGGCATCCGATGATGTCCCTAAGACCTATTGGGGGGAAAGTCCGGTTCAATCCTGAAAATTTTTAAAAGTGGAGTATAGGACTAATAAATGAGTATAATTAAATATAGTCCATTCAGTCAGGTTGAAGGTCCGAGCTCGAAGAAGAAGATCGTCCCTTAGGGATCTTGGAGATCTTAATTCCGGCATATTCTAAAAAATTAGTCCCTTCATCTGGAGAAGAAATAGGAATTAACTTTGCTGCAAATTTCACAAGGAGAGTTGAAGATTGAGTCCAATAGTACGGTATCCCGTAGCGTAAAAGTTCACATGTAGTAGAGGAGAATGTTTTCCTTTTTTGTAAGGTGTTCCTTGACAAGTCCTTGAAGAAAGATAAATGACTGTATGGGGAAGATTTGAATTTTGGCTCCTTAGACATTCCAAGGAGCGCATTCCTTATCCAGTTTGGACAAAACGACACAATAACATCTCTTGCTAAATCTTGCGAAAGTGTGGGTGGTCTTCGTATCCGAAAAGTTTTTTCAATCAGATAGTTCTCGTTAGTGTTGGGAAATAGGTAGGTGATCATTGAAGATATATATCTCTTTAGCTGGAAGGTCTGAATTGATTCTGGGATCCCACGTATTTTAACGTTGTTTTTTCTCTTAAAGTCCTCATAGTTGGCCAGAGTGGAGTTAAGAAATGCAATGTCCCTTTTAATTTTGTTCAGTGAGTCTGAGATCATGGAGAGCGTTTGTGGGTTGCTTGATTGTTTTATATCACTATCAATTTTAGGAAAGTCAGTTATCTTTTTGCCATGAGAGTAAGACCCAGAGACCCTTGAAGAATTCGAAGAATTTGAGTGAGTTGAATAAGTTGAATGGTTATCATCGGTTAATATCATTGAAGTGTCCTTAAAAAGCTTTTTAATAAAAATTTCAGAAGCTTTATGGTTATGGCTGTCTGCTCGGTTGAAATCAGACAGTTGGATTTTGGGACAATAGAACAAATCCAAACCGTTCTTTCCAGAGGACTCCACTGATTTTATAAGAGCCGCAAACATTTTCGTTATGAACCCCTCTGTAGGGTAATTATCAGATGCTGGAATCTCATCTATGGAAAGCGGGGTAGAGAAAGATTGCTCATGAGTCATATAAGATTTCTCATGATTCAACTCAGCCTTGTCATCTTGAGATAAAAAATTTTCAGTAGGTTCAGAATTTGTTTGCGTCTCTGGATAATTTGCAGATGAAGATGTAGAATGAGTCTCATCTGAATTATTGCTGGAAGAGTCACTTACACTATTTTCATATGATCCTGTAACCTCATAAAAATCTTCTGAATATACACTTTCCAGACCCTCCAATGAATTAATGGAGCCTCCACTTACAGGAGACCCTTTGGATGTCCCATTCATAAAATGCATAGTAGTATAACGAGCTAAATCTGGGTCTTTTCTCAAATGCAATCCTCCCTCTTTCATAAGAGATACAGATTGGGACTTATGTATCTGTGTATAGGTATTTTCATTATTAGGACCCCCAGCAGTTCTCTGATGCGGTTTATTTTTATATATATTTCCATGCACCTCCTCTATATTAACTTGGTCTCCACATATCCCAGCACTGCGCTTATTTAGCTCATTTGAAAATTTAGTATTAATGCACTTCATTTCCAAAGGGATTATAAGACTGGGTTGTGAGGGTTTGCTTACCCGAGCTGATTCGGGAGCTTTATCCTCCAAGTCTTGTCTTCCAAAATGCGCTCCTGGTGTTACCTCCTCATTCCTTTCTACCTGTAATGCCGCTTCCATCATCTGAAAACCGGGACCTGCCTGTGTCCTAGGCACAAACACAGGCGCATTGCATCTTAATAAAGGCTTACCGCAGGACCCCTTCTGTAATGAAGCCACTGAGTC
Source organism: Dendrobates tinctorius (assembly GCF_039654945.1). Taxonomy (NCBI): domain Eukaryota; kingdom Metazoa; phylum Chordata; class Amphibia; order Anura; family Dendrobatidae; genus Dendrobates; species Dendrobates tinctorius. The sequence continues at coordinate 843,108 of NW_027361820.1, forward strand.
TCCCCCATGCCACAGCCTCCCAGTGTCTGAAGCCACCGCAGTCTCCCGACTCTTCTCCCGAAGCCTTTCAGCCGATGTCTGGATCCTGATGCGGGGGGAATTCCTGCCGCCGGGTTGCCACTTGGAAGAAGCCATGAAATCACCTCCCCTCCGCATCCTCCCGATGTCTGAAGCCGCCGGGATCTCCTCACTCCTCTCCTCCTGCTTGTCAACCAGTGCCTGAGCCATAAAGAGGGAGGATTTTCTGCCACTGGACTGCCACTGCACGGATATTGATGGATTACCTTCCCCCTGCAGCATCCCGATGTCTGAAGCCGCCGCGGTCTCTTCAATCTTCTCCTCCTGTGTGCCAGCTGATATCCAGGCTGTGGTGAGAGGAGATGTCATGCCGTCGGGCTGCCGCTGCAAAGGAACCGCTGTGTCATCTTCCCCTGGTTGCCTCCCGGTGTCTAAAGCCTCCGCGATCTTCCTTCTCTTCTCCCCTGCTTTGTCAGCCGATGTCTGGATCACCGTGGAGGAGGATTTCCCACCGCCTACCTCCCGCTGTGAAGGAGCCGCTGAGTCACCTTTTTTGTTCCATCTCCCGGTGCCTGAAGCCGCTGCGGTGTCCTGTCTCTTCTCCACCTTGAGCGCCGATGTCTGGACCACTGTGAAGGAGGATTTCCCGCCGCCTGTCTCCCGCTGTGAAGGAACCGCTGAGTCACCTTTGTTGTTGCATCTCCCGGTGCCTGAAGCTGCTGCAGTGTCCTGTCTCTTCTCCACCTTGAGCGCCGATGTCTGTACCACTGTGAAGGAGGATTTCCCACTGCCTGTCTCCCGCTGTGAAGGAGCCGCTGAGTCACCTTTGTCATTCCACCTCCCGGTGCTTGAAGCCGCTGCGGTGTCCTGTCTCTTCTCCACCTTGAACGCCGATGTCTGGACCGCTGTAGAGGGGGATCTCCCGCCGCCTGTCACACGCTGTGAAGAAGCAGCTGAATCAACTCTGCCTTTCCACCTCCCGGTTTCTGAAGCCGTCGCAGTCTCTCTTCTCCTCTCCACTTTGAGAGCCGATGTCTGGACCACTGTGGAGGTGGATTTCCCGCCTCCTGTCTCCCGCTGTGAAGGAGCTGCTGAATCACCTTTGCTGTTCCACCTCCCGGTGTCTGAAGCCACTGTGGTCTCCTGTCCCTTCTTCACTTTGACAGCCGATGTCTGGACCTTCTTCTGATTCCAGCGGGGAGCCGTCACTTGAGCTGCGGGCCTGCTTTGTTTACCTCCAGATGTCGGAAGGCCCCCGCTAGGTTTTCTTCCATTTCTTTGTCCTGAGGCAGGATTTTTTCTTCCAGTAGTGGGTCCAATCTTCTCTTGGTCAAATCCTGGCATGATTTTTAGTATTTATAGTCCAATATATCCACCTTTAGTATGCTTTTGCTGCTTTAAATAGGGAAAGCTGCAGGAGCTCCAGTGAAGCACGTCTGCTTCCTTTCCCTGCAAACCACGCCCCCCCCAAACTCATGCTTTTAGAGACTTGTTTGGGCTCATGAGAGGAGTAGAAAAACATCAAAAATTTCAGTCCTGCATGATTCTACCAAGAAATGTGTGTTCATTGAAACGGCTGGTTTTTGATAGTTTGGGCCCTATTGAATAATGAATGTTTTGAATTTTCTCCAAAAGTAAAGTAGTTGCAAACTCATCCTTTTAGAAACTTGTTTGGGCTGTTGAGAGGAGTAAAAAACCATCAAAAATTTCAATCCTGCATGATTCTACCAAGAAATGTGATTCTTCATTCAAAACGCTGGTTTTTGCTATTGGGCTCTATTGAATAATGAATGTTTTGAATTTTCTCCAAAAGTAAAGTAGTTGCAAACTCATGCTTTTAGAGACTTGTTTGGGCTCATGAGAGGAGTAGAAAAACATCAAAAATTTCAGTCCTGCATGATTCTACCAAGAAATGTGTGTTCATTCAAACCGCTGGTTTTTGATAGTTTGGGCCCTATTGAATAATGAATGTTTTGAATTTTCTCCAAAAGTAAAGTAGTTGCAAACTCATGCTTTTAGAGACTTGTTTGGGCTCATGAGAGGAGTAGAAAAACATCAAAAATTTCAGTCCTGCATGATTCTACCAAGAAATGTGTGTTCATTGAAACCGCTGGTTTTTGATAGTTTGGGCCCTATTGAATAATGAATGTTTTGAATTTTCTCCAAAAGTAAAGTAGTTGCAAACTCATCCTTTTAGAAACTTGTTTGGGCTGTTGAGAGGAGTAAAAAACCATCAAAAATTTCAATCCTGCATGATTTTACCAAGAAATGTGATTCTTCATTCAAAACCTGATTTTTGCTATTGGGCTCTATTGAATAGTGAATGTTTTGAATTTTCTCCAAAAGTAAAGTAGTTGCAAACTCATGCTTTTAGAGACTTGTTTGGGCTCATGAGAGGAGTAGAAAAACATCAAAAATTTCAGTCCTGCATGATTCTACCAAGAAATGTGTTCATTCAAACCGCTGGTTTTTGATAGTTTGGGCCCTATTGAATAATGAATGTTTTGAATTTTCTCCAAAAGTAAAGTAGTTGCAAACTCATCCTTTTAGAAACTTGTTTGGGCTGTTGAGAGGAGTAAAAAACCATCAAAAATTTCAATCCTGCATGATTCTACCAAGAAATGTGATTCTTCATTCAAAACGCTGGTTTTTGCTATTGGGCTCTATTGAATAATGAATGTTTTGAATTTTCTCCAAAAGTAAAGTAGTTGCAAACTCATGCTTTTAGAGACTTGTTTGGGCTCATGAGAGGAGTAGAAAAACATCAAAAATTTCAGTCCTGCATGATTCTACCAAGAAATGTGTGTTCATTGAAACCGCTGGTTTTTGATAGTTTGGGCCCTATTGAATAATGAATGTTTTGAATTTTCTCCAAAAGTAAAGTAGTTGCAAACTCATCCTTTTAGAAACTTGTTTGGGCTGTTGAGAGGAGTAAAAAACCATCAAAAATTTCAATCCTGCATGATTCTACCAAGAAATGTGATTCTTCATTCAAAACGCTGGTTTTTGCTATTGGGCTCTATTGAATAATGAATGTTTTGAATTTTCTCCAAAAGTAAAGTAGTTGCAAACTCATGCTTTTAGAGACTTGTTTGGGCTCATGAGAGGAGTAGAAAAACATCAAAAATTTCAGTCCAGCATGATTCTACCAAGAAATGTGTGTTCATTGAAACCGCTGGTTTTTGATAGTTTGGGCCCTATTGAATAATGAATGTTTTGAATTTTCTCCAAAAGTAAAGTAGTTGCAAACTCATCCTTTTAGAAACTTGTTTGGGCTCTTGAGAGGAGTAAAAAACCATCAAAAATTTCAATCCTGCATGATTCTACCAAGAAATGTGATTCTTCATTCAAAACGCTGGTTTTTGCTATTGGGCTCTATTGAATAATGAATGTTTTGAATTTTCTCCAAAAGTAAAGTAGTTGCAAACTCATGCTTTTAGAGACTTGTTTGGGCTCATGAGAGGAGTAGAAAAACATCAAAAATTCAGTCCTGCATGATTCTACCAAGAAATGTGTGTTCATTGAAACCGCTGGTTTTTGATAGTTTGGGCCCTATTGAATAATGAATGTTTTGAATTTTCTCCAAAAGTAAAGTAGTTGCAAACTCATCCTTTTAGAAACTTGTTTGGGCTGTTGAGAGGAGTAAAAAACCATCAAAAATTTCAATCCTGCATGATTTTACCAAGAAATGTGATTCTTCATTCAAAACCTGATTTTTGCTATTGGGCTCTATTGAATAGTGAATGTTTTGAATTTTCTCCAAAAGTAAAGTAGTTGCAAACTCATGCTTTTAGAGACTTGTTTGGGCTCATGAGAGGAGTAGAAAAACATCAAAAATTTCAGTCCTGCATGATTCTACCAAGAAATGTGTTCATTCAAACCGCTGGTTTTTGATAGTTTGGGCCCTATTGAATAATGAATGTTTTGAATTTTCTCCAAAAGTAAAGTAGTTGCAAACTCATGCTTTTAGAGACTTGTTTGGGCTCATGAGAGGAGTAGAAAAACATCAAAAATTTCAGTCCTGCATGATTCTACCAAGAAATGTGTGTTCATTGAAACCGCTGGTTTTTGATAGTTTGGGCCCTATTGAATAATGAATGTTTTGAATTTTCTCCAAAAGTAAAGTAGTTGCAAACTCATCCTTTTAGAAACTTGTTTGGGCTGTTGAGAGGAGTAAAAAACCATCAAAAATTTCAATCCTGCATGATTCTACCAAGAAATGTGATTCTTCATTCAAAACGCTGGTTTTTGCTATTGGGCTCTATTGAATAATGAATGTTTTGAATTTTCTCCAAAAGTAAAGTAGTTGCAAACTCATGCTTTTAGAGACTTGTTTGGGCTCATGAGAGGAGTAGAAAAACATCAAAAATTTCAGTCCTGCATGATTCTACCAAGAAATGTGTGTTCATTGAAACCGCTGGTTTTTGATAGTTTGGGCCCTATTGAATAATGAATGTTTTGAATTTTCTCCAAAAGTAAAGTAGTTGCAAACTCATCCTTTTAGAAACTTGTTTGGGCTGTTGAGAGGAGTAAAAAACCATCAAAAATTTCAATCCTGCATGATTCTACCAAGAAATGTGATTCTTCATTCAAAACGCTGGTTTTTGCTATTGGGCTCTATTGAATAATGAATGTTTTGAATTTTCTCCAAAAGTAAAGTAGTTGCAAACTCATGCTTTTAGAGACTTGTTTGGGCTCATGAGATGAGTAGAAAAACATCAAAAATTTCAGTCCTGCATGATTCTACCAAGACATGTGTGTTTATTGAAACGGCTGGTTTTTGATAGTTTGTGCCCTATTGAATAATGAATGTTTTGAATTTTTTCCAAAAGTAAAGTAGTTGCAAACTCATCCTTTTAGAAACTTGATTGGGCTGTTGAGAGGAGTAAAAAACCATCAAAAATTTCAATCCTGCATGATTCTACCAAGAAATGTGATTCTTCATTCAAAACGCTGGTTTTTGCTATTGGGCTCTATTGAATAATGAATGTTTTGAATTTTCTCCAAAAGTAAAGTAGTTGCAAACTCATGCTTTTAGAGACTTGTTTGGGCTCATGAGAGGAGTAGAAAAACATCAAAAATTTCAGTCCTGCATGATTCTACCAAGAAATGTGTGTTCATTCAAACCGCTGGTTTTTGATAGTTTGGGCCCTATTGAATAATGAATGTTTTGAATTTTCTCCAAAAGTAAAGTAGTTGCAAACTCATGCTTTTAGAGACTTGTTTGGGCTCATGAGAGGAGTAGAAAAACATCAAAAATTTCAGTCCTGCATGATTCTACCAAGAAATGTGTTCATTCAAACCGCTGGTTTTTGATAGTTTGGGCCCTATTGAATAATGAATGTTTTGAATTTTCTCCAAAAGTAAAGTAGTTGCAAACTCATCCTTTTAGAAACTTGTTTGGGCTGTTGAGAGGAGTAAAAAACCATCAAAAATTTCAATCCTGCATGATTCTACCAAGAAATGTGATTCTTCATTCAAAACGCTGGTTTTTGCAATTGGGCTCTATTGAATAATGAATGTTTTGAATTTTCTCCAAAAGTAAAGTAGTTGCAAACTCATGCTTTTAGAGACTTGTTTGGGCTCATGAGAGGAGTAGAAAAACATCAAAAATTTCAGTCCTGCATGATTCTACCAAGAAATGTGTGTTCATTGAAACCGCTGGTTTTTGATAGTTTGGGCCCTATTGAATAATGAATGTTTTGAATTTTCTCCAAAAGTAAAGTAGTTGCAAACTCATTCTTTTAGAAACTTGTTTGGGCTGTTGAGAGGAGCAAAAAACCATCAAAAATTTCAATCCTGCATGATTCTACCAAGAAATGTGATTCTTCATTCAAAACGCTGGTTTTTGCTATTGGGCTCTATTGAATAATGAATGTTTTGAATTTTCTCCAAAAGTAAAGTAGTTGCAAACTCATGCTTTTAGAGACTTGTTTGGGCTCATGAGATGAGTAGAAAAACATCAAAAATTTCAGTCCTGCATGATTCTACCAAGACATGTGTGTTCATTGAAACGGCTGGTTTTTGATAGTTTGGGCCCTATTGAATAATGAATGTTTTGAATTTTCTCCAAAAGTAAAGTAGTTGCAAACTCATCCTTTTAGAAACTTGTTTGGGCTGTTGAGAGGAGTAAAAAACCATCAAAAATTTCAATCCTGCATGATTCTACCAAGAAATGTGATTCTTCATTCAAAACGCTGGTTTTTGCTATTGGGCTCTATTGAATAATGAATGTTTTGAATTTTCTCCAAAAGTAAAGTAGTTGCAAACTCATGCTTTTAGAGACTTGTTTGGGCTCATGAGAGGAGTAGAAAAACATCAAAAATTTCAGTCCTGCATGATTCTACCAAGAAATGTGTGTTCATTCAAACCGCTGGTTTTTGATAGTTTGGGCCCTATTGAATAATGAATGTTTTGAATTTTCTCCAAAAGTAAAGTAGTTGCAAACTCATGCTTTTAGAGACTTGTTTGGGCTCATGAGAGGAGTAGAAAAACATCAAAAATTTCAGTCCTGCATGATTCTACCAAGAAATGTGTGTTCATTGAAACCGCTGGTTTTTGATAGTTTGGGCCCTATTGAATAATGAATGTTTTGAATTTTCTCCAAAAGTAAAGTAGTTGCAAACTCATCCTTTTAGAAACTTGTTTGGGCTGTTGAGAGGAGTAAAAAACCATCAAAAATTTCAATCCTGCATGATTCTACCAAGAAATGTGATTCTTCATTCAAAACGCTGGTTTTTGCTATTGGGCTCTATTGAATAATGAATGTTTTGAATTTTCTCCAAAAGTAAAGTAGTTGCAAACTCATGCTTTTAGAGACTTGTTTGGGCTCATGAGAGGAGTAGAAAAACATCAAAAATTCAGTCCTGCATGATTCTACCAAGAAATGTGTGTTCATTGAAACCGCTGGTTTTTGATAGTTTGGGCCCTATTGAATAATGAATGTTTTGAATTTTCTCCAAAAGTAAAGTAGTTGCAAACTCATCCTTTTAGAAACTTGTTTGGGCTGTTGAGAGGAGTAAAAAACCATCAAAAATTTCAATCCTGCATGATTCTACCAAGAAATGTGATTCTTCATTCAAAACGCTGGTTTTTGCTATTGGGCTCTATTGAATAATGAATGTTTTGAATTTTCTCCAAAAGTAAAGTAGTTGCAAACTCATGCTTTTAGAGACTTGTTTGGGCTCATGAGATGAGTAGAAAAACATCAAAAATTTCAGTCCTGCATGATTCTACCAAGACATGTGTGTTCATTGAAACGGCTGGTTTTTGATAGTTTGGGCCCTATTGAATAATGAATGTTTTGAATTTTCTCCAAAAGTAAAGTAGTTGCAAACTCATCCTTTTAGAAACTTGTTTGGGCTGTTGAGAGGAGTAAAAAACCATCAAAAATTTCAATCCTGCATGATTCTACCAAGAAATGTGATTCTTCATTCAAAACGCTGGTTTTTGCTATTGGGCTCTATTGAATAATGAATGTTTTGAATTTTCTCCAAAAGTAAAGTAGTTGCAAACTCATGCTTTTAGAGACTTGTTTGGGCTCATGAGAGGAGTAGAAAAACATCAAAAATTTCAGTCCTGCATGATTCTACCAAGAAATGTGATTCTTCATTCAAAACCTGATTTTTGCTATTGGGCTCTATTGAATAGTGAATTTTTTGAATTTTCTCCAAAAGTAAAGTAGTTGCAAACTCATGCTTTTAGAGACTTGTTTGGGCTCATGAGAGGAGTAGAAAAACATCAAAAATTTCAGTCCTGCATGATTCTACCAAGAAATGTGTGTTCATTGAAACCGCTGGTTTTTGATAGTTTGGGCCCTATTGAATAATGAATGTTTTGAATTTTCTCCAAAAGTAAAGTAGTTGCAAACTCATCCTTTTAGAAACTTGTTTGGGCTGTTGAGAGGAGTAAAAAACCATCAAAAATTTCAGTCCTGCATGATTCTACCAAGAAATGTGTTCATTCAAACCGCTGGTTTTTGATAGTTTGGGCCCAATTGAATAATGAATGTTTTGAATTTTCTCCAAAAGTAAAGTAGTTGCAAACTCATCCTTTTAGAAACTTGTTTGGGCTGTTGAGAGGAGTAAAAAACCATCAAAAATTTCAATCCTGCATGATTCTACCAAGAAATGTGATTCTTCATTCAAAACGCTGGTTTTTGCTATTGGGCTCTATTGAATAATGAATGTTTTGAATTTTCTCCAAAAGTAAAGTAGTTGCAAACTCATGCTTTTAGAGACTTGTTTGGGCTCATGAGAGGAGTAGAAAAACATCAAAAATTTCAGTCCTGCATGATTCTACCAAGAAATGTGTGTTCATTGAAACCGCTGGTTTTTGATAGTTTGGGCCCTATTGAATAATGAATGTTTTGAATTTTCTCCAAAAGTAAAGTAGTTGCAAACTCATCCTTTTAGAAACTTGTTTGGGCTGTTGAGAGGAGTAAAAAACCATCAAAAATTTCAATCCTGCATGATTCTACCAAGAAATGTGATTCTTCATTCAAAACGCTGGTTTTTGCTATTGGGCTCTATTAATAATGAATGTTTTGAATTTTCTCCAAAAGTAAAGTAGTTGCAAACTCATGCTTTTAGAGACTTGTTTGGGCTCATGAGAGGAGTAGAAAAACATCAAAAATTTCAGTCCTGCATGATTCTACCAAGACATGTGTGTTCATTGAAATGGCTGGTTTTTGATAGTTTGGGCCCTATTGAATAATGAATGTTTTGAATTTTCTCCAAAAGTAAAGTAGTTGCAAACTCATCCTTTTAGAAACTTGTTTGGGCTGTTGAGAGGAGTAAAAAACCATCAAAAATTTCAATCCTGCATGATTCTACCAAGAAATGTGTTTCTTCATTCAAAACGCTGGTTTTTGCTATTGGGCTCTATTGAATAATGAATGTTTTGAATTTTCTCCAAAAGTAAAGTAGTTGCAAACTCATGCTTTTAGAGACTTGTTTGGGCTCATGAGAGGAGTAGAAAAACATCAAAAATTTCAGTCCTGCATGATTCTACCAAGAAATGTGTGTTCATTCAAACCGCTGGTTTTTGATAGTTTGGGCCCTATTGAATAATGAATGTTTTGAATTTTCTCCATTTTCAATAACTTTATTAAAAATTTTACATAAAGTTAACAGTAGTATTTTTACAGCATACTGTTGACAGTAGGGTTCAGGATAATATACAAAATAACAGTAATGTATTACATTGAGTAGATCAGTATGAGTAACAATACACCTAACAATATAAACACTTAACAGTAGTGTGGTATATTGTCAAGAACCAAGAGATAATCCTAAAATAAACAAACGTAATGAGTTACCTTGTATTCTGTTTTAAGAGAGTAATGCGCGTTTTTACCAGATAAATTCAGAGAGGAGAGATATCAGCAATAAAAATAAAAAAAAAATCACATAGTGGGAGAGACCAAGAGCAGTTCAATTAGGAGAAATTCTGATCAGAGGTAAATCTTATCCAAGAATTCCACCTTTTGCTATATGTACTGAAGTAGTCATTTGCCAAAGCATGGCTTTTTTCGTATGAGCAATGTAATGACATCTTGTCTACAATATCACTAATTTTGGGAGTAGCCTCTTCGTTCCATAAGGATGCTATGGCATTTTTAGTTATTAGAAAAAGGTGGATAACTGTTGGGATATGAGATGTATGAATCACTTCTAAACCTATGGACAGTAATGCCATCTGTGGCGTAAGGGTGATGTTTTGTTTAGTCAGAATATTAATTGTTCTAGAGATTTCTATCCAAATGGGCCTGATTTTAGGACATTCCCAGAATACATGTAATAGTGTACCTGTGAATCCGCAATCTCTCCAACAATCTGGGGATCTACCTGGGAACATCCTGGCCAGCTTCACAGGAGTATAGTACCACCTAGATGTCAGTTTGTGAAAGGATTCATGTAGGGATGCGCAAATGTTGGATGAATATGTCTGTTTAAGAGCCAGCTCCCATTGTTCCAGAGAGAATAGGGTATCAAAATCGCTCTCCCATTTAATCATATATGGAGTCTTTTCTCCAATTTCAGAGCCGTTCAAAAAATCATATATATTTCTTGATCTCCAATGGACCTTAACATTAGGATTACAAAGTAGCAAACTTGTAGATTCTGTAATGTAAGATTTTTTTTTCAAAAATTTTGAGATATTTTTCTTAATCGAGGGAAGGAGTTCCAAATCCCAGCAAGAAAAATTATTTTGAGATATTAAAGATTCGTTGCTTATAAATTTCTTACCATCGAACAAATCTCCTATCACCTTAATACCAAATTTTATCCATTCTTTCGGGATTTTTTTATCCATTAGTAAACCAAGAAATTTGATAGGGATATTTTTTAATTGAATGTATCTCTGGCTTCTGTTTCTCTTAACCTGCGGCTTAGCCAGTTGTTTCCATGCAGAGAGAGTTGCGGAGATTATTGGGGAGTCATAACGTAAAGGAGTAGATGACCCCAAACACTCTAGAATTGCGCTTAAAAGAGTTTTGTTTTTATTAAAATATGTCTCGATTTCTACCCAAGCTGGGACGTTATTTGAATTAACCCAAGAAAAGGATTGTTTTATTAAATTGGCATAGTAATAATTAATTAAATTTGGAAGGGCTAGGCCTCCATTGACTTTGCTTCTGTATAGTATATGGGAAGCCACTCTCGCCCTTTTCTTATTCCAAACGAACTTATTTATAATAGACTGAAGTTTCCTAATAAATTTTAAGGGAACAAGTAAAGGTATTGCTCTAAAGATATATAGTATCTTTGGAAGGGTAAAAAGTTTAAATAGTGTTATCCTTCCCACCCATGAAATTTCGTGAGTCGCAAAATTGTTCAATTCGATCTGAGTCTTTTTTGTAATGTTTTGTATGTTCAACTCAACTGTCTTCCTAAAGTTCCTGGATATACGAATACCCAAGTATGAAACATCCTCTTTCTCCCAATCAAACCGGGAAATTTCCTTAATGCGTGAGATGGTTAGGTCGTCTAGAAAGAAATCCAAGATTTTAGATTTGTTCTCATTGATTTTGTAAAATGAGATTTTAGAGAAATTCTCGATAGTAGATAATACACCCCTAATAGAGTTCAGTGGATCTGATAGACTCAGTATAATGTCATCAGCGAATAGACCGATTTTAAATTGGTGATCTTCAATTTGGATACCTTGGATCTCATCATTGGTTCTTATTGCTTCTGCTAAGGGTTCCATAATCAGCGCAAATAACAGGGGGGAGAGTGGGCATCCCTGTCTAGTTCCGTTAGTTATCATGATGCGATCTGAAGTGTGGTTATTTGTATAAACATTAGCGGAAGGGTTTGTGTATAAAGCCATTATAGTTTTTATTATATTATCACTGAAGCCAAATTTATTCAGAGTTGCTTTAAGGAAGTCCCAATTAACCCTGTCGAAGGCTTTCTCTGCGTTTAAAGCCAGGAGGAGAGAGGGGATTTTCTTTCTTTTAATAAAATTTACCAAGTTCAATGTTCTCCTAGTGCCATCGGTAGTCTGGCGTCCCTCTATAAACCCGAGTTGATCTTTATGAATAATGTTTGGGAGGATATTTTTTAGTCTATTTGCTATAATTTTTGAATATAGTTTGACGTCGGTATTTATTAGAGAGATAGGCCTATAATTTTTGACTGACTCCGGGTCTCCCTTAGGTTTGGGTATTAAAATTATATTAGCCTGTAACATTTCCTGAGGAAATTTTCCAGTCCGAGATGCCTTGTCAAAGATGCGGACTAAGTGTGGGGTTATGATATTTGCGAATGCTTGGTAATATTCATTCGAGAATCCATCGGGGCCCGGAGTTTTCTTTTTTTTAAATGATTTAATTACTTCCAGGACTTCAGACGCAGAGAAAGGGGCCTCAAGTTTAGACAGTTGTTGGGGGGTAATCTTAGGTAACCCCAGAGGGGCAAGAAAATCATTTATGCCTTGTTCGTCGGGTTGTTGGGTATGTTCATCTAGTTTAAGATTGTAAATAGACGAATAATATTTAGCAAATGCTTCAACGATTTTCTTGGGGTGTTCTAATTTATTGCCCTCATGGTTAATTTTATTGATTTTGCATTTGATCCTAATTGATCTGAATTTTTGTGCCATAAGTCTAGTGGGTTTGTTGTATGAAGAATAATAGTTTGATTTCATTAGTTTTGCGAATTTTTCGTATTCACTGAATAACTCCGATCTAAGATCTATTCTTAGTTTAAGAATCTCCGAGTGTATATTTGGTGGAGGAGAGGATGAATTTTGTAATATTGCTTCCAATTTTTGTAACTCTAATTGTAAGGTACGGATTTTTTCTTTGGAAAGTTTTTTTTTGTTGTAGGCCAGATATGTCATAACCCCCCTAATTACTGCCTTGTGCGCGTTCCAAAGGGTGAATGGGCAAATGTTGTTTATATCATTTTCTATGAAATAATTATTTAAGGCTTTTTCAATTTCTTTTTTAAATTTTGGGTTGAACAACAGGGATGAGTCGCATCTCCATTGGGATCTGAACTCTGCCGACCTACCAAGGAAAATTTCTGCAACAATTGGAGAGTGATCAGAAAATGTTTTGGGGAGAATTTCAATTTTCTTAAATTTCGAAATTGAGAACGTATCTGTCAAAAACAAGTCAATCCTAGCGAAAGACTTGTGTGCCTCTGAGAAATGGGTATATTCCCTAGAAGATGTATTTAAACATCTGAATACATCTAGGTATTCATGGTTGCAAAGCCAATTTTTTAATTCAGGAAATGATGAGCGAGTGAGAGAGGTGGAGTCCATTGCTCCATCAGGAACAATGTTGAAATCACCCACCAAAACAATAACACCTTTTTTCACTTCCTGGATTTTTCTATCGAGACCATTGAAGAAACGCATTTGACCATTGCATGGAGCATAAACGTTCACAAGTGTCGTTAGTTGATTGTCTATCAGACAAGTAAGAATCAAATATCTGCCCTCGCTGTCAGAGTATTCGTCAATGATTTCGAATGAAATAGTATCTTTAATTAGTATGAGGACTCCTGCTCGTTTCTTTACATTAAGAGATTTGTATATATATGGGAAATTTTTATTCTCTATCTTGGGGTGTCCATCCCTAGCCAATTTCACCTCTTGGAGGCAAATTATATCTGCTCTGCTGCCCCTGATCTCTCTCCACGTGAGATACCTCTTAGCGGGACTATTCAATCCCCTCACATTGAGTGATAGTATCTTAACCATATACTAAAGAATACAAAAAAAAAACAGAAATATAAACAGAACAATAAACAGGAAGAGATTACCACAATCTTAGGTAAACTTCCTAAAATGGGGAAAAGCTCGTGAAACTCCGCAGGAAGCCTCCTGCATACAAAATAATGTAAGTGATATAGCCATTAAAATTTGCATTTTTCACCCTGGAGCCTCTTCTCTCTTGTCCAAGGATTTAAGAAAAATTTTCCCCTCTTGTGGAGATAGGATTACTACTACCTTCCCACCATGAATTATCAAAAGCTTAGTAGGGAACCCCCACCTATAAACCACACCCTTTTGTCTCAGAATTGTTGTAACTTCATTAAATCCCTTCCTTGTTTGTATAGTTTCTTTTGAAAGGTCTGCATATGATTTGATGTGATCATAAGGGTGGGGAAGATGTTTATTGGTCCTAAAATAGTTTAAGAATTTTTCTTTGGTGGAGTAAAAATGGAATCTTAAGATAGTGTCTCTAGGGAGCTCAGCCGAGATAGATGCAGGCCTCGGGAGTCTGTGGATTCTATCTATCATTAGTTCTACCTCAGGGACGGATGGCAGAATTTTGATTAAAATCTCTTTAACATATTTTTGTAAATTGTGCTGGTTAATTTTTTCCGAGATTCCTCTCAATTTAATGTTGTTCCTCCTACTGCGGTCTTCTAGGTCGGCTACTTTATTTCGTAAAAAAAGGATCTCTTTTTGGGCATTAGTTTGTTGTTTTTGAATGGAATCTGAGGTTTTCCCTAGAGCTTCTAATTTCTTTTCATTATTATCAATCCTGGTGTTAACTGTGTCAAGATTGGATTGTAGACTGTTTACATGTTTATTCAGAGAGGACTCAAAGCTTTTATTTAATGCTAGAATTAAGTCTTTAATATATTTTTCAGAGACCCCTCTCTCAGAAGCCTGGAAATTTTCCAGACCCTCATGTCCACTGCTACTAGCCTCCTCCTCCTCCTCTACAGAACTATAATCTTTTCTGGGTCTACTTTTTTCTGGACTATGAGATGGAGAGGCTTCGTAGTATTCTTCCTCGTCTGACAACACAGACCTACCCTCCCCTTTAGACTCATCTCTTTTAGATTTTCTACTAACAGAGGTATCCATTGTTGATTGGATGTTATCCAACTCTTGTATCATTAAAGTATGGGAATCACCCTTTTGTCCGATTTCAAATTTAGTAGTATTTTTGGGGGAGGGAGGAGGGCTAATGCATATAGCTTCATCTAGATTAGTCATATCTTGTTTACGTGTGGATTTAGATTTATCTTTCTGCTGTTTCGCTTTGTTGTTTTTCTGACTCATTTTTTTTTTTTTTTTTCTTTTCAATCTACAATGTACAATGCTTTCACTGTGACCGGTTCCCTAAAGAACAACAAAGATTTTCTATTAACTCAACACAAATAAATCATGGAATTGTGTACCTGTAGATAAAGAGATCAGATGTATCACAAAAGCTGTTTAGATCAAATATATAGATGAATAGTCTGCAGACACCACAGTATGTTAAATAAAGATAATAGTAAACAGTTTCCTGATTGACAATCTTAGTTAGCCCTTACAGATGAAGCACAAATAATCACCATAAATGAGGTCTGCTGCACTGTTTATAATAATGCCAGGTGAAGGCCACCTTAGTGGTTCCCAACCGGATCCGCAGCTTATTTTAATGATTCTCCCGTCTCTCCTGGACCTCAATCTCACCCACGTCAGATTCTTTGATGTATTTAGGGGCATACACCGTACACAGCCCCCACCTCTCAGCTGCTGCAGAAACTCTCCCGGTACCTGTCACCAACACTAACAGTCCTGGATGTCCTCCACGCCTCCCAGCCGCTCCTCTCCCTTGATCTCCTTGGCAGTGCTGCTCCTGTGATCCCCCGCCGACTGTTACCGCTCCCCGCTGCCACCGCTGTTCAGTACCTTGTAGTTAGTGCCGCTACAGCCTCTACCGGGACACCCGATCTCCTCCTCCGCTCCGTTGTTAGGCGTTGCTGGACCTCACTGCCGATGACGGGCTCCGTATATTCTGGCGCACCGCTGCTTTGAATATCAGGCACGGGAAAGTCTAGGCCGGCGCTCTCCTCCTGTTGCTTTCTTCAGACACCGCCGTGCTCACCGGCGTCGCTATGTAACACTGCCTCAGCCAGATCTGCGATGTCCTCCGCACCTCTCAGCCGCTGCACTTCTTTAATCTCCACGTCCACACCGCTCCCAAGGTTCCCCGCTGACTGTCGCCGCTCCACTCTGTCACCTCGATTCAGCTCCTTGTAATTAGCGCCGCAGCCTCCACCGGGACACCAGTACTCCTCCTCCGCACCGCTGCTAGCTGCCGCTGGACTCCACTGTCTATGTCGGGCTCCTTACATCAGCGTCTTTCACCTCCTCACATCGGGCGCATCGCTGCTTTAAACACCGAGCGCGGGAAGACAAAGGCGGGAAAAAGCACGGGGAAATCCCGGCCGGCTCACTCCTGCTGCTTTCTTCAGACGCCGCTGTACTTGCTGGCGTCGCTATGTAACGCTGCCTCAGTCAGACCTCCGGGACCCGCCGCTTGTCACAACGGGCACCTGAGTCTCCTCTGTCGGCCTCTTTCGGTTTCTCTAGCAGCGTCTCACCTCTTCCCCTCTCGGGCCCGCCGCTGCAGAGAGAAGCAGGCGCGGGAAAAACTTGCTGATTCACCGCTCCTCAGGCATTAGAAGGTCATATCTCGGGGAATATTCATCACAAGAACTCCAGAGAGGTCTCAAAATGATCCTGGAGAATAAGGCTCTCTAGTCCAATAAATCTTTTCGTCCAAATTCTTCTTGTTCGCTTTGTATGTCGCTTAATAAGGAAGGCTTCCTCAGAGCTCAGAGCTCACACAGCCTGCTGCATTGAGCTCCAGACCACGCCCCCTTGAATTTTCTCCAAAAGTAAAGTAGTTGCAAACTCATCCTTTTAGAAACTTGTTTGGGCTGTAGAGAGGAGTAAAAAACCATCAAAAATTTCAATCCTGCATGATTCTACCAAGAAATGTGATTCTTCATTCAAAACGCTGGTTTTTGCAATTGGGCTCTATTGAATAATGAATGTTTTGAATTTTCTACAAAAGTAAAGTAGTTGCAAACTCATGCTTTTAGAGACTTGTTTGGGCTCATAAGAGGAGTAGAAAAACATCAAAAATTTCAGTCCTGCATGATTCTACCAAGAAATGTGTGTTCATTGAAACCGCTGGTTTTTGATAGTTTGGGCCCTATTGAATAATGAATGTTTTGAATTTTCTCCAAAAGTAAAGTAGTTGCAAACTCATCCTTTTAGAAACTTGTTTGGGCTGTTGAGAGGAGTAAAAAACCATCAAAAATTTCAATCCTGCATGATTCTACCAAGAAATGTGATTCTTCATTCAAAACGCTGGTTTTTGCTATTGGGCTCTATTGAATAATGAATGTTTTGAATTTTCTCCAAAAGTAAAGTAGTTGCAAACTCATGCTTTTAGAGACTTGTTTGGGCTCATGAGATGAGTAGAAAAACATCAAAAATTTCAGTCCTGCATGATTCTACCAAGACATGTGTGTTCATTGAAACGGCTGGTTTTTGATAGTTTGGGCCCTATTGAATAATGAATGTTTTGAATTTTCTCCAAAAGTAAAGTAGTTGCAAACTCATCCTTTTAGAAACTTGTTTGGGCTGTTGAGAGGAGTAAAAAACCATCAAAAATTTCAATCCTGCATGATTCTACCAAGAAATGTGATTCTTCATTCAAAACGCTGGTTTTTGCTATTGGGCTCTATTGAATAATGAATGTTTTGAATTTTCTCCAAAAGTAAAGTAGTTGCAAACTCATGCTTTTAGAGACTTGTTTGGGCTCATGAGAGGAGTAGAAAAACATCAAAAATTTCAGTCCTGCATGATTCTACCAAGAAATGTGTGTTCATTCAAACCGCTGGTTTTTGATAGTTTGGGTCCTATTGAATAATGAATGTTTTGAATTTTCTCCAAAAGTAAAGTAGTTGCAAACTCATGCTTTTAGAGACTTGTTTGGGCTCATGAGAGGAGTAGAAAAACATCAAAAATTTCAGTCCTGCATGATTCTACCAAGAAATGTGTGTTCATTGAAACCGCTGGTTTTTGATAGTTTGGGCCCTATTGAATAATGAATGTTTTGAATTTTCTCCAAAAGTAAAGTAGTTGCAAACTCATCCTTTTAGAAACTTGTTTGGGCTTGTTGAGAGGAGTAAAAAACCATCAAAAATTTCAATCCTGCATGATTTTACCAAGAAATGTGATTCTTCATTCAAAACCTGATTTTTGCTATTGGGCTCTATTGAATAGTGAATGTTTTGAATTTTCTCCAAAAGTAAAGTAGTTGCAAACTCATGCTTTTAGAGACTTGTTTGGGCTCATGAGAGGAGTAGAAAAACATCAAAAATTTCAGTCCTGCATGATTCTACCAAGAAATGTGTTCATTCAAACCGCTGGTTTTTGATAGTTTGGGCCCTATTGAATAATGAATGTTTTGAATTTTCTCCAAAAGTAAAGTAGTTGCAAACTCATCCTTTTAGAAACTTGTTTGGGCTGTTGAGAGGAGTAAAAAACCATCAAAAATGAATGTTTTGAATTTTCTCCATTTTCAATAACTTTATTAAAAATTTTACATAAAGTTAACAGTAGTATTTTTACAGCACACTGTTGACAGTAGGGTTCAGGATAATATACAAAATAACAGTAATGTATTACATTGAGTAGATCAGTATGAGTAACAATACACCTAACAATATAAACACTTAACAGTAGTGTGGTATATTGTCAAGAACCAAGAGATAATCCTAAAATAAACAAACGTAATGAGTTACCTTGTATTCTGTTTTAAGAGAGTAATGCGCGTTTTTACCAGATAAATTCAGAGAGGAGAGATATCAGCAATAAAAATAAAAAAAAAATCACATAGTGGGAGAGACCAAGAGCAGTTCAATTAGGAGAAATTCTGATCAGAGGTAAATCTTATCCAAGAATTCCACCTTTTGCTATATGTACTGAAGTAGTCATTTGCCAAAGCATGGCTTTTTTCGTATGAGCAATGTAATGACATCTTGTCTACAATATCACTAATTTTGGGAGTAGCCTCTTCGTTCCATAAGGATGCTATGGCATTTTTAGTTATTAGAAAAAGGTGGATAACTGTTGGGATATGAGATGTATGAATCACTTCTAAACATATGGACAGTAATGCCATCTGTGGCGTAAGGGTGATGTTTTGTTTAGTCAGAATATTAATTGTTCTAGAGATTTCTATCCAAATGGGCCTGATTTTAGGACATTCCCAGAATACATGTAATAGTGTACCTGTGAATCCGCAATCTCTCCAACAATCTGGGGATCTACCTGGGAACATCCTGGCCAGCTTCACAGGAGTATAGTACCACCTAGATGTCAGTTTGTGAAAGGATTCATGTAGGGATGCGCAAATGTTGGATGAATATGTCTGTTTAAGAGCCAGCTCCCATTGTTCCAGAGAGAATAGGGTATCAAAATCGCTCTCCCATTTAATCATATATGGAGTCTTTTCTCCAATTTCAGAGCCGTTCAAAAAATCATATATATTTCTTGATCTCCAATGGACCTTAACATTAGGATTACAAAGTAGCAAACTTGTAGATTCTGTAATGTAAGATTTTTTTTTCAAAAATTTTGAGATATTTTTCTTAATCGAGGGAAGGAGTTCCAAATCCCAGCAAGAAAAATTATTTTGAGATATTAAAGATTCGTTGCTTATAAATTTCTTACCATCGAACAAATCTCCTATCACCTTAATACCAAATTTTATCCATTCTTTCGGGATTTTTTTATCCATTAGTAAACCAAGAAATTTGATAGGGATATTATTTAATTGAATGTATCTCTGGCTTCTGTTTCTCTTAACCTGCGGCTTAGCCAGTTGTTTCCATGCAGAGAGAGTTGCGGAGATTATTGGGGAGTCATAACGTAAAGGAGTAGATGACCCCAAACACTCTAGAATTGCGCTTAAAAGAGTTTTGTTTTTATTAAAATATGTCTCGATTTCTACCCAAGCTGGGACGTTATTTGAATTAACCCAAGAAAAGGATTGTTTTATTAAATTGGCATAGTAATAATTAATTAAATTTGGAAGGGCTAGGCCTCCATTGACTTTGCTTCTGTATAGTATATGGGAAGCCACTCTCGCCCTTTTCTTATTCCAAACGAACTTATTTATAATAGACTGAAGTTTCCTAATAAATTTTAAGGGAACAAGTAAAGGTATTGCTCTAAAGATATATAGTATCTTTGGAAGGGTAAAAAGTTTAAATAGTGTTATCCTTCCCACCCATGAAATTTCGTGAGTCGCAAAATTGTTCAATTCGATCTGAGTCTTTTTTGTAATGTTTTGTATGTTCAACTCAACTGTCTTCCTAAAGTTCCTGGATATACGAATACCCAAGTATGAAACATCCTCTTTCTCCCAATCAAACCGGGAAATTTCCTTAATGCGTGAGATGGTTAGGTCGTCTAGAAAGAAATCCAAGATTTTAGATTTGTTCTCATTGATTTTGTAAAATGAGATTTTAGAGAAATTCTCGATAGTAGATAATACACCCCTAATAGAGTTCAGTGGATCTGATAGACTCAGTATAATGTCATCAGCGAATAGACCGATTTTAAATTGGTGATCTTCAATTTGGATACCTTGGATCTCATCATTGGTTCTTATTGCTTCTGCTAAGGGTTCCATAATCAGCGCAAATAACAGGGGGGAGAGTGGGCATCCCTGTCTAGTTCCGTTAGTTATCATGATGCGATCTGAAGTGTGGTTATTTGTATAAACATTAGCGGAAGGGTTTGTGTATAAAGCCATTATAGTTTTTATTATATTATCACTGAAGCCAAATTTATTCAGAGTTGCTTTAAGGAAGTCCCAATTAACCCTGTCGAAGGCTTTCTCTGCGTCTAAAGCCAGGAGGAGAGAGGGGATTTTCTTTCTTTTAATAAAATTTACCAAGTTCAATGTTCTCCTAGTGCCATCGGTAGTCTGGCGTCCCTCTATAAACCCGAGTTGATCTTTATGAATAATGTTTGGGAGGATATTTTTTAGTCTATTTGCTATAATTTTTGAATATAGTTTGACGTCGGTATTTATTAGAGAGATAGGCCTATAATTTTTGACTGACTCCGGGTCTCCCTTAGGTTTGGGTATTAAAATTATATTAGCCTGTAACATTTCCTGAGGAAATTTTCCAGTCCGAGATGCCTTGTCAAAGATGCGGACTAAGTGTGGGGTTATGATATTTGCGAATGCTTGGTAATATTCATTCGAGAATCCATCGGGGCCCGGAGTTTTCTTTTTTTTAAATGATTTAATTACTTCCAGGACTTCAGACGCAGAGAAAGGGGCCTCAAGTTTAGACAGTTGTTGGGGGGTAATCTTAGGTAACCCCAGAGGGGCAAGAAAATCATTTATGCCTTGTTCGTCGGGTTGTTGGGTATGTTCATCTAGTTTAAGATTGTAAATAGACGAATAATATTTAGCAAATGCTTCAACGATTTTCTTGGGGTGTTCTAATTTATTGCCCTCATGGTTAATTTTATTGATTTTGCATTTGATCCTAATTGATCTGAATTTTTGTGCCATAAGTCTAGTGGGTTTGTTGTATGAAGAATAATAGTTTGATTTCATTAGTTTTGCGAATTTTTCGTATTCACTGAATAACTCCGATCTAAGATCTATTCTTAGTTTAAGAATCTCCGAGTGTATATTTGGTGGAGGAGAGGATGAATTTTGTAATATTGCTTCCAATTTTTGTAACTCTAATTGTAAGGTACGGATTTTTTCTTTGGAAAGTTTTTTTTTGTTGTAGGCCAGATATGTCATAACCCCCCTAATTACTGCCTTGTGCGCGTTCCAAAGGGTGAATGGGCAAATGTTGTTTATATCATTTTCTATGAAATAATTATTTAAGGCTTTTTCAATTTCTTTTTTAAATTTTGGGTTGAACAACAGGGATGAGTCGCATCTCCATTGGGATCTGAACTCTGCCGACCTACCAAGGAAAATTTCTGCAACAATTGGAGAGTGATCAGAAAATGTTTTGGGGAGAATTTCAATTTTCTTAAATTTCGAAATTGAGAACGTATCTGTCAAAAACAAGTCAATCCTAGCGAAAGACTTGTGTGCCTCTGAGAAATGGGTATATTCCCTAGAAGATGTATTTAAACATCTGAATACATCTAGGTATTCATGGTTGCAAAGCCAATTTTTTAATTCAGGAAATGATGAGCGAGTGAGAGAGGTGGAGTCCATTGCTCCATCAGGAACAATGTTGAAATCACCCACCAAAACAATAACACCTTTTTTCACTTCCTGGATTTTTCTATCGAGACCATTGAAGAAACGCATTTGACCATTGCATGGAGCATAAACGTTCACAAGTGTCGTTAGTTGATTGTCTATCAGACAAGTAAGAATCAAATATCTGCCCTCGCTGTCAGAGTATTCGTCAATGATTTCGAATGAAATAGTATCTTTAATTAGTATGAGGACTCCTGCTCGTTTCTTTACATTAAGAGATTTGTATATATATGGGAAATTTTTATTCTCTATCTTGGGGTGTCCATCCCTAGCCAATTTCACCTCTTGGAGGCAAATTATATCTGCTCTGCTGCCCCTGATCTCTCTCCACGTGAGATACCTCTTAGCGGGACTATTCAATCCCCTCACATTGAGTGATAGTATCTTAACCATATACTAAAGAATACAAAAAAAAAACAGAAATATAAACAGAACAATAAACAGGAAGAGATTACCACAATCTTAGGTAAACTTCCTAAAATGGGGAAAAGCTCGTGAAACTCCGCAGGAAGCCTCCTGCATACAAAATAATGTAAGTGATATAGCCATTAAAATTTGCATTTTTCACCCTGGAGCCTCTTCTCTCTTGTCCAAGGATTTAAGAAAATTTTTCCCCTCTTGTGGAGATAGGATTACTACTACCTTCCCACCATGAATTATCAAAAGCTTAGTAGGGAACCCCCACCTATAAACCACACCCTTTTGTCTCAGAATTGTTGTAACTTCATTAAATCCCTTCCTTGTTTGTATAGTTTCTTTTGAAAGGTCTGCATATGATTTGATGTGATCATAAGGGTGGGGAAGATGTTTATTGGTCCTAAAATAGTTTAAGAATTTTTCTTTGGTGGAGTAAAAATGGAATCTTAAGATAGTGTCTCTAGGGAGCTCAGCCGAGATAGATGCAGGCCTCGGGAGTCTGTGGATTCTATCTATCATTAGTTCTACCTCAGGGACGGATGGCAGAATTTTGATTAAAATCTCTTTAACATATTTTTGTAAATTGTGCTGGTTAATTTTTTCCGAGATTCCTCTCAATTTAATGTTGTTCCTCCTACTGCGGTCTTCTAGGTCGGCTACTTTATTTCGTAAAAAAAGGATCTCTTTTTGGGCATTAGTTTGTTGTTTTTGAATGGAATCTGAGGTTTTCCCTAGAGCTTCTAATTTCTTTTCATTATTATCAATCCTGGTGTTAACTGTGTCAAGATTGGATTGTAGACTGTTTACATGTTTATTCAGAGAGGACTCAAAGCTTTTATTTAATGCTAGAATTAAGTCTTTAATATATTTTTCAGAGACCCCTCTCTCAGAAGCCTGGAAATTTTCCAGACCCTCATGTCCACTGCTACTAGCCTCCTCCTCCTCCTCTACAGAACTATAATCTTTTCTGGGTCTACTTTTTTCTGGACTATGAGATGGAGAGGCTTCGTAGTATTCTTCCTCGTCTGACAACACAGACCTACCCTCCCCTTTAGACTCATCTCTTTTAGATTTTCTACTAACAGAGGTATCCATTGTTGATTGGATGTTATCCAACTCTTGTATCATTAAAGTATGGGAATCACCCTTTTGTCCGATTTCAAATTTAGTAGTATTTTTGGGGGAGGGAGGAGGGCTAATGCATATAGCTTCATCTAGATTAGTCATATCTTGTTTACGTGTGGATTTAGATTTATCTTTCTGCTGTTTCGCTTTGTTGTTTTTCTGACTCATTTTTTTTTTTTTTTTCTTTTCAATCTACAATGTACAATGCTTTCACTGTGACCGGTTCCCTAAAGAACAACAAAGATTTTCTATTAACTCAACACAAATAAATCATGGAATTGTGTACCTGTAGATAAAGAGATCAGATGTATCACAAAAGCTGTTTAGATCAAATATATAGATGAATAGTCTGCAGACACCACAGTATGTTAAATAAAGATAATAGTAAACAGTTTCCTGTAATTAGATTGACAATCTTAGTTAGCCCTTACAGATGAAGCACAAATAATCACCATAAATGAGGTCTGCTGCACTGTTTATAATAATGCCAGGTGAAGGCCACCTTAGTGGTTCCCAACCGGATCCGCAGCTTATTTTAATGATTCTCCCGTCTCTCCTGGACCTCAATCTCACCCACGTCAGATTCTTTGATGTATTTAGGGGCATACACCGTACACAGCCCCCACCTCTCAGCTGCTGCAGAAACTCTCCCGGTACCTGTCACCAACACTAACAGTCCTGGATGTCCTCCACGCCTCCCAGCCGCTCCTCTCCCTTGATCTCCTTGGCAGTGCTGCTCCTGTGATCCCCCGCCGACTGTTACCGCTCCCCGCTGCCACTGCTGTTCAGTACCTTGTAGTTAGTGCCGCTACAGCCTCTACCGGGACACCCGATCTCCTCCTCCGCTCCGTTGTTAGGCGTTGCTGGACCTCACTGCCGATGACGGGCTCCGTATATTCTGGCGCACCGCTGCTTTGAATATCAGGCACGGGAAAGTCTAGGCCGGCGCTCTCCTCCTGTTGCTTTCTTCAGACACCGCCGTGCTCACCGGCGTCGCTATGTAACACTGCCTCAGCCAGATCTGCGATGTCCTCCGCACCTCTCAGCCGCTGCACTTCTTTAATCTCCACGTCCACACCGCTCCCAAGGTTCCCCGCTGACTGTCGCCGCTCCACTCTGTCACCTCGATTCAGCTCCTTGTAATTAGCGCCGCAGCCTCCACCGGGACACCAGTACTCCTCCTCCGCACCGCTGCTAGCTGCCGCTGGACTCCACTGTCTATGTCGGGCTCCTTACATCAGCGTCTTTCACCTCCTCACATCGGGCGCATCGCTGCTTTAAACACCGAGCGCGGGAAGACAAAGGCGGGAAAAAGCACGGGGAAATCCCGGCCGGCTCACTCCTGCTGCTTTCTTCAGACGCCGCTGTACTTGCTGGCGTCGCTATGTAACGCTGCCTCAGTCAGACCTCCGGGACCCGCCGCTTGTCACAACGGGCACCTGAGTCTCCTCTGTCGGCCTCTTTCGGTTTCTCTAGCAGCGTCTCACCTCTTCCCCTCTCGGGCCCGCCGCTGCAGAGAGAAGCAGGCGCGGGAAAAACTTGCTGATTCACCGCTCCTCAGGCATTAGAAGGTCATATCTCGGGGAATATTCATCACAAGAACTCCAGAGAGGTCTCAAAATGATCCTGGAGAATAAGGCTCTCTAGTCCAATAAATCTTTTCGTCCAAATTCTTCTTGTTCGCTTTGTATGTCGCTTAATAAGGAAGGCTTCCTCAGAGCTCAGAGCTCACACAGCCTGCTGCATTGAGCTCCAGACCACGCCCCCTTGAATTTTCTCCAAAAGTAAAGTAGTTGCAAACTCATCCTTTTAGAAACTTGTTTGGGCTGTTGAGAGGAGTAAAAAACCATCAAAAATTTCAATCCTGCATGATTCTACCAAGAAATGTGATTCTTCATTCAAAACGCTGGTTTTTGCAATTGGGCTCTATTGAATAATGAATGTTTTGAATTTTCTACAAAAGTAAAGTAGTTGCAAACTCATGCTTTTAGAGACTTGTTTGGGCTCATAAGAGGAGTAGAAAAACATCAAAAATTTCAGTCCTGCATGATTCTACCAAGAAATGTGTGTTCATTGAAACCGCTGGTTTTTGATAGTTTGGGCCCTATTGAATAATGAATGTTTTGAATTTTCTCCAAAAGTAAAGTAGTTGCAAACTCATCCTTTTAGAAACTTGTTTGGGCTGTTGAGAGGAGTAAAAAACCATCAAAAATTTCAATCCTGCATGATTCTACCAAGAAATGTGATTCTTCATTCAAAACGCTGGTTTTTGCTATTGGGCTCTATTGAATAATGAATGTTTTGAATTTTCTCCAAAAGTAAAGTAGTTGCAAACTCATGCTTTTAGAGACTTGTTTGGGCTCATGAGAGGAGTAGAAAAACATCAAAAATTTCAGTCCTGCATGATTCTACCAAGAAATGTGTGTTCATTGAAACCGCTGGTTTTTGATAGTTTGGGCCCTATTGAATAATGAATGTTTTGAATTTTCTCCAAAAGTAAAGTAGTTGCAAACTCATCCTTTTAGAAACTTGTTTGGGCTGTTGAGAGGAGTAAAAAACCATCAAAAATTTCAATCCTGCATGATTCTACCAAGAAATGTGATTCTTCATTCAAAACGCTGGTTTTTGCTATTGGGCTCTATTAATAATGAATGTTTTGAATTTTCTCCAAAAGTAAAGTAGTTGCAAACTCATGCTTTTAGAGACTTGTTTGGGCTCATGAGAGGAGTAGAAAAACATCAAAAATTTCAGTCCTGCATGATTCTACCAAGACATGTGTGTTCATTGAAACGGCTGGTTTTTGATAGTTTGGGCCCTATTGAATAATGAATGTTTTGAATTTTCTCCAAAAGTAAAGTAGTTGCAAACTCATCCTTTTAGAAACTTGTTTGGGCTGTTGAGAGGAGTAAAAAACCATCAAAAATTTCAATCCTGCATGATTCTACCAAGAAATGTGATTCTTCATTCAAAACGCTGGTTTTTGCTATTGGGCTCTATTGAATAATGAATGTTTTGAATTTTCTCCAAAAGTAAAGTAGTTGCAAACTCATGCTTTTAGAGACTTGTTTGGGCTCATGAGAGGAGTAGAAAAACATCAAAAATTTCAGTCCTGCATGATTCTACCAAGAAATGTGTGTTCATTCAAACCGCTGGTTTTTGATAGTTTGGGCCCTATTGAATAATGAATGTTTTGAATTTTCTCCAAAAGTAAAGTAGTTGCAAACTCATGCTTTTAGAGACTTGTTTGGGCTCATGAGAGGAGTAGAAAAACATCAAAAATTTCAGTCCTGCATGATTCTACCAAGAAATGTGTGTTCATTGAAACCGCTGGTTTTTGATAGTTTGGGCCCTATTGAATAATGAATGTTTTGAATTTTCTCCAAAAGTAAAGTAGTTGCAAACTCATCCTTTTAGAAACTTGTTTGGGCTGTTGAGAGGAGTAAAAAACCATCAAAAATTTCAATCCTGCATGATTCTACCAAGAAATGTGATTCTTCATTCAAAACGCTGGTTTTTGCTATTGGGCTCTATTGAATAATGAATGTTTTGAATTTTCTCCAAAAGTAAAGTAGTTGCAAACTCATGCTTTTAGAGACTTGTTTGGGCTCATGAGAGGAGTAGAAAAACATCAAAAATTTCAGTCCTGCATGATTCTACCAAGACATGTGTGTTCATTGAAACGGCTGGTTTTTGATAGTTTGGGCCCTATTGAATAATGAATGTTTTGAATTTTCTCCAAAAGTAAAGTAGTTGCAAACTCATCCTTTTAGAAACTTGTTTGGGCTGTTGAGTGGAGTAAAAAACCATCAAAAATTTCAATCCTGCATGATTCTACCAAGAAATGTGATTCTTCATTCAAAACGCTGGTTTTTGCTATTGGGCTCTATTGAATAATGAATGTTTTGAATTTTCTCCAAAAGTAAAGTAGTTGCAAACTCATCCTTTTAGAAACTTGTTTGGACTGTTGAGAGGAGTAAAAAACCATCAAAAATTTCAATCCTGCATGATTCTACCAAGAAATGTGATTCTTCATTCAAAACGCTGGTTTTTGCTATTGGGCTCTATTGAATAATGAATGTTTTGAATTTTCTCCAAAAGTAAAGTAGTTGCAAACTCATGCTTTTAGAGACTTGTTTGGGCTCATGAGATGAGTAGAAAAACATCAAAAATTTCAGTCCTGCATGATTCTACCAAGACATGCGTGTTCATTGAAACGGCTGGTTTTTGATAGTTTGGGCCCTATTGAATAATGAATGTTTTGAATTTTCTCCAAAAGTAAAGTAGTTGCAAACTCATCCTTTTAGAAACTTGTTTGGGCTGTTGAGAGGAGTAAAAAACCATCAAAAATTTCAATCCTGCATGATTCTACCAAGAAATGTAATTCTTCATTCAAAACGCTGGTTTTTGCTATTGGGCTCTATTGAATAATGAATGTTTTGAATTTTCTCCAAAAGTAAAGTAGTTGCAAACTCATGCTTTTAGAGACTTGTTTGGGCTCATGAGAGGAGTAGAAAAACATCAAAAATTTCAGTCCTGCATGATTCTACCAAGAAATGTGTGTTCATTGAAACCGCTGGTTTTTGATAGTTTGGGCCCTATTGAATAATGAATGTTTTGAATTTTCTCCAAAAGTAAAGTAGTTGCAAACTCATCCTTTTAGAAACTTGTTTGGGCTGTTGAGAGGAGTAAAAAACCATCAAAAATTTCAATCCTGCATGATTCTACCAAGAAATGTGATTCTTCATTCAAAACGCTGGTTTTTGCTATTGGGCTCTATTGAATAATGAATGTTTTGAATTTTCTCCAAAAGTAAAGTAGTTGCAAACTCATGCTTTTAGAGACTTGTTTGGGCTCATGAGATGAGTAGAAAAACATCAAAAATTTCAGTCCTGCATGATTCTACCAAGACATGTGTGTTCATTGAAACGGCTGGTTTTTGATAGTTTGGGCCCTATTGAATAATGAATGTTTTGAATTTTCTCCAAAAGTAAAGTAGTTGCAAACTAATCCTTTTAGAAACTTGTTTGGGCTGTTGAGAGGAGTAAAAAACCATCAAAAATTTCAATCCTGCATGATTCTACCAAGAAATGTGATTCTTCATTCAAAACGCTGGTTTTTGCTATTGTGCTCTATTGAATAATGAATGTTTTGAATTTTCTCCAAAAGTAAAGTAGTTGCAAACTCATGCTTTTAGAGACTTGTTTGGGCTCATGAGAGGAGTAGAAAAACATCAAAAATTTCAGTCCTGCATGATTCTACCAAGAAATGTGTGTTCATTGAAACCGCTGGTTTTTGATAGTTTGGGCCCTATTGAATAATGAATGTTTTGAATTTTCTCCAAAAGTAAAGTAGTTGCAAACTAATGGTTTTAGAGACTTGTTTGGGCTCATGAGAGGAGTAGAAAAACATCAAAAATTTCAGTCCTGCATGATTCTACCAAGAAATGTGTGTTCATTGAAACCGCTGGTTTTTGATAGTTTGGGCCCTATTGAATAATGAATGTTTTGAATTTTCTCCAAAAGTAAAGTAGTTGCAAACTCATCCTTTTAGAAACTTGTTTGGGCTGTTGAGAGGAGTAAAAAACCATCAAAAATTTCAATCCTGCATGATTCTACCAAGAAATGTGATTCTTCATTCAAAACGCTGGTTTTTGCTATTGGGCTCTATTGAATAATGAATGTTTTGAATTTTCTCCAAAAGTAAAGTAGTTGCAAACTCATGCTTTTAGAGACTTGTTTGGGCTCATGAGAGGAGTAGAAAAACATCAAAAATTTCAGTCCTGCATGATTCTACCAAGAAATGTGTGTTCATTGAAACCGCTGGTTTTTGATAGTTTGGGCCCTATTGAATAATGAATGTTTTGAATTTTCTCCAAAAGTAAAGTAGTTGCAAACTCATCCTTTTAGAAACTTGTTTGGGCTGTTGAGAGGAGTAAAAAACCATCAAAAATTTCAATCCTGCATGATTCTACCAAGAAATGTGATTCTTCATTCAAAACGCTGGTTTTTGCTATTGGGCTCTATTGAATAATGAATGTTTTGAATTTTCTCCAAAAGTAAAGTAGTTGCAAACTCATGCTTTTAGAGACTTGTTTGGGCTGTTGAGAGGAGTAAAAAACCATCAAAAATTTCAATCCTGCATGATTCTACCAAGAAATGTGATTCTTCATTCAAAACCTGATTTTTGCTATTGGGCTCTATTGAATAGTGAATGTTTTGAATTTTCTCCAAAAGTAAAGTAGTTGCAAACTCATGCTTTTAGAGACTTGTTTGGGCTCATGAGAGGAGTAGAAAAACATCAAAAATTTCTGTCCTGCATGATTCTATCAAGAAATGTGTTCATTCAAACCGCTGGTTTTTGATAGTTTGGGCCCTATTGAATAATGAATGTTTTGAATTTTCTCCAAAAGTAAAGTAGTTGCAAACTCATCCTTTTAGAAACTTGTTTGGGCTGTTGAGAGGAGTAAAAAACCATCAAAAATTTCAATCCTGCATGATTCTACCAAGAAATGTGATTCTTCATTCAAAACGCTGGTTTTTGCTATTGGGCTCTATTGAATAATGAATGTTTTGACTTTTCTCCAAAAGTAAAGTAGTTGCAAACTCATGCTTTTAGAGACTTGTTTGGGCTCATGAGAGGAGTAGAAAAACATCAAAAATTTCAGTCCTGCATGATTCTACCAAGAAATGTGTTCATTCAAACCGCTGGTTTTTGATAGTTTGGGCCCTATTGAGTAATGAATGTTTTGAATTTTCTCCAAAAGTAAAGTAGTTGCAAACTCATCCTTTTAGAAACTTGTTTGGGCTGTTGAGAGGAGTAAAAAACCATCAAAAATTTCAATCCTGCATGATTCTACCAAGAAATGTGATTCTTCATTCAAAACGCTGGTTTTTGCTATTGGGCTCTATTGAATAATGAATGTTTTGAATTTTCTCCAAAAGTAAAGTAGTTGCAAACTCATGCTTTTAGAGACTTGTTTGGGCTCATGAGAGGAGTAGAAAAACATCAAAAATTTCAGTCCTGCATGATTCTACCAAGAAATGTGTGTTCATTGAAACGGCTGGTTTTTGATAGTTTGGGCCCTATTGAATAATGAATGTTTTGAATTTTCTTTAACAATAATTTTTATTAGAATTTTCAGAATAGTAGGCAGAATGTAAAATTTACACTTGTACGGACTCATCTAAGTAAGTTATTGTACTGATGTAAAAAAATATGAATACATCACAATATGATGACATTTCAATAGTATATCAACATTGAGAGTAAATGTAGTAAACACTAAACAAATAGTACCAGAAAGAAACAATAAAAAGAAAGGTAAATTTAGGCACTTGAATATGTGAAATATTGGCACATCATAAACCATAAGAAGTAAAATATGAGTTCAGGATATGAAATCTTTTTCTATTTTAGACTTTAGTTCCATCCATTTATACCATCTGTCATCAAATATTTTCATTAAGCCTTTATTAATATAGTGAATTTTCTCGTAGACACGTTTGTCCACCAGTAAAATAAGGGTGACAATGTCTGGAGGTTGCTTTCTGTTCCAACCCTTCGCTACAAGGAAGGCTGCAGACATAAGGATATGAGCCGCCAGAAATTTATTTCTTTTAAGTCTATGTATGTCTATTAGTAACAAGGCTAGAGCAGGTTGTGGTTGAATACACCAATTGCATATGAGTGAAAGCAAATCGAACACCCTGGACCAGTACAACTTCAGCATAGGGCATCCCCAAAAAACATGTAGTAAATCTGCCTGAGATCCACAGTTACGCCAACACATTCCAGATCCCCCCCCTCCAAAATGTTTCAATCTATTTGGGGTAAGGTAATATCTATGAATTAATTTATAATGCGTTTCTAGTATATTCATACATCTTGTGGATTTGATTGCAATTTTAAGAGAGGAGATCCACTGAGGACCATATATCTGTCTCTGTAATGTGGTTTCCCATTTTTCAAAGCATCCTTCATTGGTGAAGGTGTCTTTGTTGGTCAGGCTATTGTATAAGGGTCTAAGATAACTCTTATGTCTAGATGACATATTAAATAGAAAATTGTTAATAGTAAGGTCAATTGGAACCACTCTAAAAAGGTATTTCTTATATTTGTTGTATTCTTCCTTGAGTAGGAGATATGTCATATACTCCGAATTGGGAACCCCAAATCTGTTCTTTAATAACTCAAAGGGTATGACTCTGTTATTGTCCATCAAGTCATCTACAAAAGTGATCGGAAATTTGGTCCAGCTGTCGAATATAGGTCTTAGAGAAGTCCTGACAGGAGACAGATAAGGGAGTCTCAACCTCTCGAGTGAAAAAGAGGCAGAGCTAGTCTTTCTTTTGCATACACATGACCAGCACAACATAGAGGCCTTAAGTATGGGATTATCTATTTTCATAATTTCCCTTCTATGTAGAAGGAAATAGGCTATGAATAAAACTGGTTCCCTGTTGGGCATCATATCTCTTTCAATATTTGGCCACCCCAGGTCTGTCTGTTCCACAAACCAGCCTTTTGTCAGTTCAATCATAGTGGCGTAATAATATGCCTCAAGATCTGGTATGGCCACCCCCCCTTTCTCCTTGGATTTAAGTAGAGTGCGCTTTTTCACTCTAGGTTTCCCATTGTTCCAAATAAATTTGTTCATCTGGTGTGTTAGTTTTTGTATATACTGTACAGATATAGGCAGAGGGACGTTCCTGTATAAAAATAGGACTTTGGGTAGGCAGAACATCTTATATAGCACTATTCTGCCCATCCATGTGGCTGGAGTCTTCGACAGTTCCTTCAACTTAAGGTCGAGAGACTGTAGAAGATGGTCCATATTTACCTCACTCATATGCATGGGGTTACCTGTGAGCCAAATTCCTAAGTACGGTATCCTGGTACAGTCCCAATTAAAGGGATACTTTTCTCTTAGTTGCTGTTTCGTAGAGGCTGAAAGGAAAAGTGATAGAACATTAGTCTTTTTTACATTTAATTTATAGTATGAGACTGAGCCAAATAAATTTATGATATCCCATATCTTTTCCAGGGAATCAGCTGGATTTGTCAGTGTGAGTATAATGTCATCTGCATAGAGGTTAATCTTATGCTCTGAATCTTTCATTTGTACACCATGTACTTCATCAGAATCCCTTATCATTTGAGCCAAAGGTTCCAGGCTCAGGATAAAAATTATTGGGGATAGAGGACATCCCTGTCTTGTCCCATTAGTTATAAGAAATGCATCTGACATCGTGTTGTTGACCAGCACAGAGGCAGATGGCCGAGAGTATAAAGCTCGAATACTTCTCATCATCTCCCCACCAAAACCCATTTTCTCCAATACTGTAAAGGCATAGGCCCAATTAATCCGGTCAAAGGCCTTTTCAGCGTCAAGAGCTACAAACAAACTGGAAATCCTATTTTTGTGGCATGAATATAAGTGATGCAGGACACTTCTAGAACTGTCTGAAGTTTGCCTAGATTTTACAAAACCGACTTGATCGGGATGTATAAGGAATGGAACAACGTCCTGTAATCTTTCTGCTAATATTTTTGCGTAGATCTTGATATCCACATTTAGGAGAGAGATAGGCCTATAATTTTCGATTTTGGTCGGATCTTTATCTGGTTTGGGAATCACCACTATTGTGGCTCTCAGCATATCTGTGTTGCACTTTCCTTCTGATTTAATAAAATTCAGGGCATTAGTTAAGTGTGGGATGAGTTCCTTTTGAAATTCTTTATAATACTCTATAGGAAAGCCATCTGGACCTGGAGCCTTGTCATTTTTAAGATTGTTCATCGCAAGAGAGACCTCACCCTCAGTAAAGGGTGTGTCAAGTGATTCCTTCTGCTCTAAAGACAAAGATCCCAGCTTTACCTTTTCCAAAAAATTATTTATCATCTCTGGTGTAGGAGAGGGATGAGCTCCATTGTTTCCTATGTTGTATAATTTAGAATAGTAGCTTTCAAAAGCCAGGGCTATCTCTTTGGGTTTTTCTATAGTCTTTGAGCTTTGGGTTATTTTTTTAATTGGATGTTTTTTATTTATGGGTTTAAACCTATTTGCCATATTTTTGGAGAATTTATTATTATTAACATAAAACCCTGCCCTATTAAATAAAGTCTTTTTCTCATATAGGTTGATGAGGAGATTCCTAAGTTCTAGTCTGAGGGAGTACAATTCATTATATTTAGCAAAATTTTTGTCTGCTTTAGCTTGGGATTCTAATTTTTGGATCTGTTCTAACAACATCCTTTGTTGGCTCTCTCTTGCTCTTTTTTGTCTCGAGGCCACTTGGATCAGATGACCCCTAATGACACATTTGTGTGCTAGCCACAATGTTTCAGGTGTAATTTCTTGGGAACAGTTCTCTTTGAAGTAGTTCATTAAGACATTCTTTGCTAATGATATGTTTTCTGGGGAGTCAACTGTGAATTTACTATATCTCCAATTGTAATGTTTTGGGATCATGGAGGAAGTGTGTAAGGTCAGTAGGATTGGGGCATGGTCTGACCATGTAATAGGACCAGTCTGGAAATCTATGTATGAGTCTAGTAGCGAGAAGCTAGTGAACACATGATCAATCCTAGTGTAAGACTTGTTGTGTGGACAAAATCTTGTGTACTCTCTTGAGGTAGAGTTCAATATCTTACAGCTGTCATGCAAATTGGAATCTCCCAACCATTTTTCCAGATTCACGCTCTTATAATATGGGGCATCAGATGAGCAATCAGTATTTGGGTCAACTATACAATTAAAATCCCCTCCCCAGATAATGTGACCTCTACTAAAATTGGACAATTTCTTCTTGACCTTGTTTAGAAAACTTATTTGTCGGACATTAGGGGTGTATACGTTTACCACTGTATATTCCACACCCTCCAAAGTAAAATTAATAGCCAGTTGTCTACCTTTGCTGTCCCTATATATGTCTGAGACCACTATTGGCAAATCTTTGTGGAAGGCGATGGCCACCCCAGCCTTTTTCCTTCCCTCAGTGTTAGAAAAGAAAATCTGAGGGAAGTCTTTATTTTTGAGTCTTGTGTTATCAATTTCTAGAAGGTGTGTTTCTTGTATCATTGCTATGTTGGCCTTCAATTTTTTAATCTCCTTCCACAAAGCAAATCTCTTGAATGGGCTATTGAGCCCATTTACATTAAATGACAGTACCCTCAATTCCATAATGTGTCAGGAAGGAAAAAAAAAAAGCATTAGATGATTCACTAAGACAGAACATTTCACCTGAACATACATCCAAAAGATAGTGGGTTTCCTTAGTGATTTTTTGTTAGTGCCTGGTGTGCCTGTAAACAAAAACATGTTACAACCTAGAACAGAACAAAACTTATGAACTAGACAAATTTAGATTTCTAAAAAGAAATGGTACCGAGAGAATGTCTCTCAGTTATCACGTGGGGAGTGAAAAAGAGAAAGTTCAGGCCTAAAGCCAGGGTCAGTACCCACCAAGTCTATTTTCTTTTCTTTTGCGTATTCCAGGACTGGGAAAGGCGTCTTTGCTGCTGCAAGGGGAAATTCCTTTCTTGATTGTAGAATGATGATGATGGTGGAGTCTCCAGTGGAGGGATACCTAAATCTTGGAAAAAACTGTTACAGTTATCAATATTAGACAAGGCAAAAGTGGTATTCTCTTTCATGACTAGAATTTTTGTAGGGAAACCCCATCTGTATAAAATCTTGTGTTTCCTCAGATGTGCAGTGATTGGAAAGAAGTCTCTCCTTTTCTGCAAGGTAGCTTTTGAGAAGTCTGCAAAAATCTTGATATCCTCGTATGGCCTTGGTAATATAGGTGATTGCTTACTTTTCCTCAGAATGTCCTCCTTTGTCAGGAAATAATGAAAATATGCAATGACATCTCTTGGGGCTCTGTCTGGGGCATATTTTGACTTGGGGAGTCTGTGTATACGTTCCATCAATAGGTCCCCTTTAGAGGCCCCTGGAAGTATTGTATGAAGCATCTTTTGCACATATGCATTAAGGTCTCTGTCTTTGACATTTTCAGGTATTCCCCTGAATTTAAGGTTGTTCCTTCTACTTCTGTCTTCCTGCTCTGTCAACCTTGATTTTAAGAAGACAACCTCTTTTTCTAGGGCATAGTGTTCATCTATCAAGTTATTATGGGATTTAACCAATTCTTCCATTTTGGATTCAAGATGGTCCACTCTCTGGCCCAGACCATCTATGTTATTTTGGAGATTTGTATTATAGCCCTCCAGTTGTTTCTGAAATGTCTTTGCTAGAAGGCATAGCATGTTCTTAATAAATATTTCTGAGGCTGTATTACTGGTAGCCTCCACCTCTGTTAAAAAGTGTAAAATGTTCTCCGGTATGGGATTATCAGAAGGACAGGAGTCCTCAATTTGTAATTCCTGTTGCAGCTCAGCTGAGCTGCTGCTAAATCTGCGGCTAGTCACTGAGAAAGGAGACATTTCCCTCTGTAATGGCGTTAGAGGAGTATCTGACACATTGGAGATGTCAGGACAGGATGAGGAACCCCTTATTACAGTTGTCTCCTCCATAGCAGCGGTCAGCGGTGCTGCTGCACCATAATTCACAGGCTGCGCTGTATTTTTGCTTAGGTTACGCAAATTGCGTATCTGCTGCGTAGTCTCGCTTGTCCCCCGGTCACTCTCGCGAGATCTCGCTCCTTTCCCCTCAGCGCTACTTTTAATGTGTAAATTAGCGCTTCTATTAGACTGCAGAGCGGCGGTTTTTGCTAGGGCAGGGGTAGACTTACCCCCCGACTTGAATGCTGCATGCTTCAGCAGCTGTGGCGTCCTTTGCCGCTGTGTACCGCTCAGGCTGGGGCTGCAGGCTGTGGCTGCTGCTGTGAGGCGGGCGCCATCTTGGCTCCTCAGCATGAGGGGAGAGCGCTCTGGTTTCTTTCCTTTTTCTGCTTTTTTACTGAGCAGATCCATAGTGTGGGGGCACCGCTGGTGTCTATGGAGGTTCCCACAAGTTTTCAGCCAGTCCTGGCTTGTAAATTGCTTGTTAATAGCGCTTGGTAGGCTGCCCTGTGGAGGAGCTCAGAGCTCAGGCTTCCATTCAGCTCAGACGCTGGCCACGCCCCCCAATGTTTTGAATTTTCTCCAAAAGTAAAGTAGTTGCAAACTCATCCTTTTAGAAACTTGTTTGGGCTGTTGAGAGGAGTAAAAAAACCATCAAAAATTTCAATCCTGCATGATTCTACCAAGAAATGTGATTCTTCATTCAAAACGCTGGTTTTTGCTATTGGGCTCTATTGAATAATGAATGTTTTGAATTTTCTCCAAAAGTAAAGTAGTTGCAAACTCATGCTTTTAGAGACTTGTTTGGGCTCATGAGAGGAATAGAAAAACATCAAAAATTTCAGTCCTGCATGATTCTACCAAGAAATGTGTGTTCATTGAAGCCGCTGGTTTTTGATAGTTTGGGCCCTATTGAATAATGAATGTTTTGAATTTTCTCCAAAAGTAAAGTAGTTGCAAACTCATCCTTTTAGAAACTTGTTTGGGCTGTTGAGAGGAGTAAAAAATCATCAAAAATTTCAATCCTGCATGATTCTACCAAGAAATGTGATTCTTCATTCAAAACGCTGGTTTTTGCTATTGGGCTCTATTGAATAATGAATGTTTTGAATTTTCTCCAAAAGTAAAGTAGTTGCAAACTCATGCTTTTAGAGACTTGTTTGGGCTCATGAGAGGAGTAGAAAAACATCAAAAATTTCAGTCCTGCATGATTCTACCAAGAAATGTGTGTTCATTCAAACCGCTGGTTTTTGATAGTTTGGGCCCTATTGAATAATGAATGTTTTGAATTTTCTCCAAAAGTAAAGTAGTTGCAAACTCATCCTTTTAGAAACTTGTTTGGGCTGTTGAGAGGAGTAAAAAACCATCAAAAATTTCAATCCTGCATGATTCTACCAAGAAATGTGATTCTTCATTCAAAACCTGATTTTTGCTATTGGGCTCTATTGAATAATGAATGTTTTGAATTTTCTCCAAAAGTAAAGTAGCTGCAAACTCATGCTTTTAGAGACTTGTTTGGGCTCATGAGAGGAGTAGAAAAACATCAAAAATTTCAGTCCTGCATGATTCTACCAAGAAATGTGTGTTCATTGAAACCGCTGGTTTTTGATAGTTTGGGCCCTATTGAATAATGAATGTTTTGAATTTTCTCCAAAAGTAAAGTAGTTGCAAACTCATCCTTTTAGAAATGAGTAAAAACTAATTACAGAGCAACGACATTTGAAAAAAGCATTCAAATCATGCTTTGAAAACACTACTTGTCTATCCCAATTTCAATTCAATCTGTCTTTGGAAACCGCTTAAGAGAGTGAGTGCACCATTCTCAGAGGAACTGCAGATACTGAAATGATGCGTGGAGTGAAGTGAGCAAGCTATTTTTCCATCTCCCTGGCGAGCATCGCCCACCTGTCTGCTGAGGCTCCCTCAGCAGACTGAAGCTGACTACTACTGCGCAGCTGCTACAGACTGTGGGCTGCCCATTGTGACACGTGGTCCCATTGTGACACGTGGTCCCATTGTTCCAGGAATAGAACACATCCAAGCATTGTGTTCTATGAATGGCATGATTCCTATCACAGTGTTCCATGGATGGAACACATCCTATTTACTGCAGGCAAGCCTCGCACCTAGCTGCTGCTGCTGCTGCTACAAGCCACTAGAATACCGTCTGTCAGACAGGTGGACGTAGGCCGAACATTCAAATAACTCGCCAGATAAATCGTTGCTTTTCCATTTAATTCATATATGAATTAATTCAAAATTGAACAGTACATTTCAAAGTTGGAAGGCCACAAGCGGGGGACAATGTTTCAAAAATGAAACGACATATCATTGCATGAGGGATGTGGTAGGAATTGAATGCTTGAATTAAGACTGGGGAAGTACTGAGGGGAAGGGGCTGCAGGCCTTGTAGCAGGTGGGTGTGCAGAAATGTAGCTATCCAAAGCCAAACACATTACTGCAGCTTGTCACACCTGTACCGACCAAGCAGCAAAGGCCAAGATAGATCGTTATTTTACTGACAGATTGAATACAGTGCAATGCCTCCCATATAGAGGTGAATAAGAGTAGTAGTAGTAGTAGTAGTAGAAAAGTTGGTCAAGTTAAATCAAGGCTAAGGAATTGGAAATGTGCAACTTGGACCAAGAAAAACTAATTACAGAGCAACGACATTTGAAAAAAGCATTCAAATCATGCTTTGAAAACACTACTTGTGTATCCCGATTTCAATTCAATCTGTCTTTGGAAACCGCTTAAGAGATTGAGTGCACCATTCTCAGAGGAACTGCAGATACTGAAATGATGCATGGAGTGAAGTGAGCAAGCTATTTTTCCATCTCCCTGGCGAGCATCGCCCACCTGTCTGCTGAGGCTCCCTCAGCAGACTGAAGCTGACTACTACTGCGCAGCTGCTACAGACTGTGGGCTGCCCAATGTGACACGTGGTCCCATTGTGACACGTGGTCCCATTGTTCCAGGAATAGAACACATCCAAGCATTGTGTTCTATGAATGGCATGATTCCTATCACAGTGTTCCATGGATGGAACACATCCTATTTACTGCAGGCAAGCAGCGCACCTAGCTGCTGCTGCTGCTGCTACAAGCCACTAGAATACCGTCTGTCAGACAGGTGGACGTAGGCCGAACATTCAAATAACTAGCCAGATAAATCGTTGCTTTTCCATTTAATTCATATATGAATTAATTCAAAATTGAACAGTAAATTTCAAAGTTGGAAGGCCACAAGAGGGGGACAATGTTTCAAAAATGAAACGACATATCATTGCATGAGGGATGTGGTAGGAATTGAATGCTTGAATTAAGACTGGGGAAGTACTGAGGGGAAGGGGCTGCAGGCCTTGTAGCAGGTGGGTGTGCAGAAATGTAGCTATCCAAAGCCAAACACATTACTGCAGCTTGTCACACCTGTACCTACCAAGCAGCAAAGGCCAAGATAGATCGTTATTTTACTGACAGATTGAATACAGTGCAATGCCTCCCATATAGAGGTGAATAAGAGTAGTAGTAGTAGTAGTAGTAGTAGTAGTAGTAGTAGTAGTAGTAGTAGTAGTAGAAGAGTTGGTCAAGTTAAATAAAGGCTAAGGAATTGGAAATGTGCAACTTGGACCAAGAAAAACTAATTACAGAGCAACGACATTTGAAAAAAGCATTCAAATCATGCTTTGAAAACACTACTTGTGTATCCCGATTTCAATTCAATCTGTCTTTGGAAACCGCTTAAGAGAGTGAGTGCACCATTCTCAGAGGAACTGCAGATACTGAAATGATGCGTGGAGTGAAGTGAGCAAGCTATTTTTCCATCTCCCTGGCGAGCATCGCCCACCTGTCTGCTGAGGCTCCCTCAGCAGACTGAAGCTGACTACTACTGCGCAGCTGCTACAGACTGTGGGCTGCCCATTGTGACACGTGGTCCCATTGTGACACGTGGTCCCATTGTTCCAGGAATAGAACACATCCAAGAATTGTGTTCTAT
Organism: Dendrobates tinctorius; assembly: GCF_039654945.1. Classification (NCBI taxonomy): domain Eukaryota; kingdom Metazoa; phylum Chordata; class Amphibia; order Anura; family Dendrobatidae; genus Dendrobates; species Dendrobates tinctorius. The sequence goes on from NW_027361820.1 coordinate 882,766, forward strand.
GAATGGCATGATTCCTATCACAGTGTTCCATGGATGGAACACATCCTATTTATTGCAGGCAAGCAGCGCACCTAGCTGCTGCTGCTACAAGCCACTAGAATACCGTCTGTCAGACAGGTGGACGTAGGCCGAACATTCAAATAACTAGCCAGATAAATCGTTGCTTTTCCATTAAATTCATATATGAATTAATTCAAAATTGAACAGTAAATTTCAAAGTTGGAAGGCCACAAGAGGGGTACAATGTTTCAAAAACGAAACGACATATCATTGCAAGAGGGATGTGGTAGGAATTGAATGCTTGGATTAAGACTGGGAAAGTACTGAGGGGAAGGGGCTGCAGGCCTTGTAGCAGGTGGGTGTGCAGAAATGTAGCTATCCAAAGCCAAACACATTACTGCAGCTTGTCACACCTGTACCTACCAAGCAAGTTCAGAAAAGAGCGACCAGCATGGTGACCGGTCTGCAAACCCTGTCTTATGAGGAAAGGTTGCAGGATTTGGGAATGTTTAGTTTGCAAAAGAGAAGACTGAGAGGAGACTTAATAGCTGTCTACAAATATCTAAAGGGCTGTCACATTGTAGAAGGATCAACTTTATTCTCATTTGCACAAGGAAAGACTAGAAGCAATGGGATGAAACTGAATGGGAGGAGACACAGATTAGATATTAGAAAAAACTTTTTGACAGTTAGAGTGATCAATGAGTGGAACAGGCTGCCACGAGAAGTGGTGAGTTCTCCTTCAATGGAAGTCTTCAAACAGAGGCTGGACAGACATCTGACTGGGATGATTTAGCGAATCCTGCTTTGAGCAGGGGGTTGGACCAGATGGCCCAGGAGGTCCCTTCCAACTCTACGATTCTATGATTCTATGATTCTAAGCAGCAAAGGCCAAGATAGATCATTATTTTACTGACAGATTGAATACAGTGCAATGCCTCCCATATAGAGGTGAATAAGAGTAGTAGTAGTAGAAGAGTTGGTCAAGTTAAATCAAGGCTAAGGAATTGGAAATGTGCAACTTGGACCAAGAAAAACTAATTACAGAGCAACGACATTTGAAAAAAGCATTCAAATCATGCTTTGAAAACTCTACTTGTGTATCCCGATTTCAATTCAATCTGTCTTTGGAAACCGCTTAAGAGAGTGAGTGCACCATTCTCAGAGGAACTGCAGATACTGAAATGATGTGTGGAGTGAAGTGAGCAAGCTATTTTTCCATCTCCCTGGCGAGCATCGCCCACCTGTCTGCTGAGGCTCCCTCAGCAGACTGAAGCTGCTACAGACTGTGGGCGACCCATTGTGACACGTGGTCCCATTGTGACACGTGGTCCCATTGTTCCAGGAATAGAACACATCCAAGCATTGTGTTCTATGAATGGCATGATTCCTATCACAGTGTTCCATGGATGGAACACATCCTATTTACTGCAGGCAAGCAGCGCACCTAGCTGCTGCTGCTGCTGCTGCTGCTGCTACTGCTGCTACAAGCCACTAGTATACCGTCTGTCAGACAGGTGGACGTAGGCCGAACATTCAAATAACTCGCCAGATAAATCGTTGCTTTTCCATTTAATTCATATATAAATTAATTCAAAATTGAACAGTAAATTTCAAAGTTGGAAGGCCACAAGAGGGGGACAATGTTTCAAAAATGAAACGACATATCATTGCATGAGGGATGTGGTGGGAATTGAATGCTTGAATTAAGACTGGGGAAGTACTGAGGGGAAGGGGCTGCAGGCCTTGTAGCAGGTGGGTGTGCAGAAATGTAGCTATCCAAAGCCAAACACATTACTGCAGCTTGTCACAACTGTACCTACCAAGCAGCAAAGGCCAAGATAGATCGTTATTTTACTGACAGATTGAATACAGTGCAATGCCTCCCATATAGAGGTGAATAAGAGTAGTAGTAGTAGAAGAGTTGGTCAAGTTAAATCAAGGCTAAGGAATTGGAAATGTGCAACTTGGACCAAGAAAAACTAATTAGAGAGCAACGACATTTGAAAAAAGCATTCAAATCATGCTTTGAAAACACTACTTGTGTATCCCGATTTCAATTCAATCTGTCTTTGGAAACTGCTTAAGAGAGTGAGTGCACCATTCTCAGAGGAACTGCAGATACAGAAATGATGCGTGGAGTGAAGTGAGCAAGCTATTTTTCCATCTCCCTGGCGAGCATCGCCCACCTGTCTGCTGAGGCTCCCTCAGCAGACTGAAGCTGACTACTACTGCGCAGCTGCTACAGACTGTGGGCTGCCCATTGTGACACGTGGTCCCATTGTGACACGTGGTCCCATTGTTCCAGGAATAGAACACATCCAAGCATTGTGTTCTATGAATGGCATGATTCCTATCACAGTGTTCCATGGATGGAACACATCCTATTTACTGCAGGCAAGCAGCGCACCTAGCTGCTGCTGCTGCTGCTGCTGCTACAAGCCACTAGAATACCGTCTGTCAGACAGGTGGACGTAGGCCGAACATTCAAATAACTCGCCAGATAAATCGTTGCTTTTCCATTTAATTCATATATGAATTAATTCAAAATTGAACAGTAAATTTCAAAGTTGGAAGGCCACAAGAGGGGGACAATGTTTCAAAAAAGAAACGACATATCATTGCATGAGGGATGTGGTAGGAATTGAATGCTTGAATTAAGACTGGGGAAGTACTGAGGGGAAGGGGCTGCAGGCCTTGTAGCAGGTGGGTGTGCAGAAATGTAGCTATCCAAAGCCAAACACATTACCGCAGCTTGTCACACATGTACCTACCAAGCAGCAAAGGCCAAGATAGATCGTTATTTTACTGGCAAATTGAATACAGTGCAATGCCTCCCATATAGAGGTGAATAAGAGTAGTAGTAGTAGAAGAGTTGGTCAAGTTAAATCAAGGCTAAGGAATTGGAAATGTGCAACTTGGACCAAGAAAAACTAATTACAGAGCAACGACATTTGAAAAAAGCATTCAAATCTTGCTTTGAAAACACTACTTGTGTATCCCGATTTCAATTCAATCTGTCTTTGGAAACCGCTTAAGAGAGTGAGTGCACCATTCTCAGAGGAACTGCAGATACTGAAATGATGCGTGGAGTGAAGTGAGCAAGCTATTTTTCCATCTCCCTGGCGAGCATCGCCCACCTGTCTGCTGAGGCTCCCTCAGCAGGCTGAAGCTGACTACTACTGCGCAGCTGCTACAGACTGTGGGCTGCCCATTGTGACACGTGGTCCCATTGTGACACGTGGTCCCATTGTTCCAGGAATAGAACACATCCAAGCATTGTGTTCTATGAATGGCATGATTCCTATCACAGTGTTCCATGGATGAAACACATCCTATTTACTGCAGGCAAGCAGCGCACCTAGCTGCTGCTGCTGCTACAAGCCACTAGAATACCGTCTGTCAGACAGGTGGACGTAGGCCGAACATTCAAATAACTCGCCAGATAAATCGTTGCTTTTCCATTTAATTCATATATGAATTAATTCAAAATTGAACAGTAAATTTCAAAGTTGGAAGGCCACAAGAGGGGGACAATGTTTCAAAAATGAAACGACATATCATTGCATGAGGGATGTGGTAGGAATTGAATGCTTGAATTAAGACTGGGGAAGTACTGAGGGGAAGGGGCTGCAGGCCTTGTAGCAGGTGGGTGTGCAGAAATGTAGCTATCCAAAGCCAAACACATTACCGCAGCTTGTCATACCTGTACCTACCAAGCAGCAAAGGCCAAGATAGATCGTTATTTTACTGACAGATTGAATACAGTGCAATGCCTCCCATATAGAGGTGAATAAGAGTAGTAGTAGTAGTAGTAGTAGTAGTAGTAGAAGAGTTGGTCAAGTTATATCAAGGCTAAGGAACTGGAAATGTGCAACTTGGACCAAGAAAAACTAATTACAGAGCAACGACATTTGAAAAAAGCATTCAAATCATGCTTTGAAAACACTACTTGTGTATCCCAATTTCAATTCAATCTGTCTTTGGAAACCGTTTAAGAGAGTTAGTGCACCATTCTCAGAGGAACTGCAGATACTGAAATGATGCGTGGAGTGAAGTGAGCAAGCTATTTTTCCATCTCCCTGGCGAGCATCGCCCACCAGTCTGCTGAGGCTCCCTCAGCAGACTGAAGCTGACTACTACTGCGCAGCTGCTACAGACTGTGGGCTGCCCATTGTGACACGTGGTCCCATTGTGACACGTGGTCCCATTGTTCCAGGAATAGAGCACATCCAAGCATTGTGTTCTATGAATGGCATGATTCCTATCACAGTGTTCCATGGATGGAACACATCCTATTTACTGCAGGCAAGCAGCGCACCTAGCTGCTGCTGCTGCTGCTGCTACAAGCCACTAGAATACCGTCTGTCAGACAGGTGGACGTAGGCCGAACATTCAAATAACTCACCAGATAAATCGTTGCTTTTCCATTTAATTCATATATGAATTAATTCAAAATTGAACAGTAAATTTCAAAGTTGGAAGGCCACAAGAGGGGGACAATGTTTCAAAAATGAAACGACATATCATTGCATGAGGGATGTGGTAGGAATTGAATGCTTGAATTAAGACTGGGGAAGTACTGAGGGGAAGGGGCTACAGGCCTTGTAGCAGGTGGGTGTGCAGAAATGTAGCTATCCAAAGCCAAACACATTACTGCAGCTTATCACACCTGTACCTACCAAGCAGCAAAGGCCAAGATAGATCGTTATTTTACTGACAGATTGAATACAGTGCAATGCCTCCCATATAGAGGTGAATAAGAGTAGTAGTAGTAGTAGTAGTAGTAGAAGAGTTGGTCAAGTTAAATCAAGGCTAAGGAATTGGAAATGTGCAACTTGGACCAAGAAAAACTAATTACAGAGCAACGACATTTGAAAAAAGCATTCAAATCATGCTTTGAAAACACTACTTGTCTATCCCAATTTCAATTCAATCTGTCTTTGGAAACCGCTTAAGAGAGTGAGTGCACCATTCTCAGAGGAACTGCAGATACTGAAATGATGCGTGGAGTGAAGTGAGCAAGCTATTTTTCCATCTCCCTGGCGAGCATCGCCCACCTGTCTGCTGAGGCTCCCTCAGCAGACTGAAGCTGACTACTACTGCGCAGCTGATACAGACTGTGGGCTGCCCATTGTGACACGTGGTCCCATTGTGACACGTGGTCCCATTGTTCCAGGAATAGAACACATCCAAGCATTGTGTTCTATGAATGGCATGATTCCTATCACAGTGTTCCATGGATGGAACACATCCTATTTACTGCAGGCAAGCAGCGCACCTAGCTGCTGCTGCTGCTACAAGCCACTAGAATACCGTCTGTCAGAGAGGTGGACGTGAATGTACCAGCAGAATCATCCATCAGCGGCTGTGCATCAGTGCACTCCATGTCAGATTCATCTTGGCCTGGGTAATTCACCATTTGACCTGATAATCCAGGCATGGTATGTGAAAACAGCTCCATGGAGTAATCAGTAGTATGGCCTGCGTCATCCTTCAATCTTGGTTGGGGTGAAGGACACAAGGAAAGGTGTGGTTCATGAACATGAGCCTCCAATGACGACTCAGTGCTTTTACTTTTTACAACTGAAGAAGAGGAGGCGATAGAGCTGGAGGCTGAGTCAGCAATGTAAGACAAAACTTTTTCCTGATGCTCTGCCTTTAAAAGCGGTTTGCCAACTCCTAGAAAACTAAGCGTTCGAGGCCTTATGTAGCCAGACGATGACGCAGGGTCAGCACCTCCTGCATTCGGTCCTATTTTGCTCTTGCCACTACCATCAGATCCACCACCAACACCATCATTACCAGCTGCCAACCCCCACCCAATTCCACGGCCTCTTCCACCAGCCTTCCTCATTTTTGGTAGAAATGTAGACAAAATCCAACAAACTATATAGTAATGTAAAACAAGGTACAAGGTGTCTCTAGGACAGGGGAGATTTAGAATTTCTGCACACACTTGTGGACAGTGGACACTTTTGGATTGTGTGAGGCCCACTGATATCTGAGCGCTATGTGACACGCTCGATGGCACAGCTGCCTGTGACCAAAGTGACGAGAGGATAATGGAGATTTTGAATCTCTGCGTACACTTTTGGACACTGGACACTTGTGGATTGTGTGAGGCCCACTGATATCTGAGCGCTATGTGACATGCTCGATGGCACAGCTGCCTGTGACCAAAGTGACGAGAGGATAATGGAGATTTTGAATCTCTGCGTACACTTTTGGACACTGGACACTTGTGGATTGTGTGAGGCCCACTGATATCTGAGCGCTATGTGACACGCTCGATGGCACAGCTGCCTGTGACCAAAGTGACGAGAGGATAATGGAGATTTTGAATCTCTGCGTACACTTTTGGACACTGGACACTTGTAGATTGTGTGAGGCCCACTGATATCTGAGCGCTATGTGACACGCTCGATGGCACAGCTGCCTGTGACCAAGGTGACGAGAGGATAATGGAGATTTTGAATCTCTGCGTACACTTTTGGACACTGGACACTTGTGGATTGTGTGAGGCCCACTGATATCTGAGCGCTATGTGACACGCTCGATGGCACAGCTGCCTGTGACCAAAGTGACGAGAGGATAATGGAGATTTTGAATCTCTGCGTACACTTTTGGACACTGGACACTTGTGGATTGTGTGAGGCCCACTGATATCTGAGCGCTATGTGACACGCTCGATGGCACAGCTGTGACAAAAGTGACTAGAGGATAAGGGAGATTGGATTGCTTTTAAAAAAGCAGTTTGCAGAGCAGTGGGTAAACAGCAATGCCAGCGTGTCAGGAAGCCTTAAAAGGCAGCCCAACAACCAATACCACTGATACACCACAATATAGCATCCCCTTGCACTGCACACACAGTGACTTGTGTGTTGTGCAGGCCAAATCGCTAGCAGCAGAAGCATTTTTTTTGTCTTCTTCCCTGCCTAACGCTCTCCCTACAGAATCAGCAGCAACCTCTCCCTATACTAAGATCGGCAGAAGTAAGATGGCGGTCGGCGTGCACGCCCTTTTATACCCCCTGTGACGCCCACCAAAGCAAGCCAATCACTTGCATGCCCTTCTGAAAGATGGTGGTGACCCGTGCCTAGGTCATCACGTTGCCCACAGTGTCCGTGGATCCTGATTGGCTGAAAAAGAGCGCAAAACAAACTTTTGAAACGCGACTTTGGCGCGTAAGTCGCCGACCTCGTGGCCGACCTCATCCTAGGGTCGGGTTTCGTTTCATGAAACCCGACTTTGCCAAAAGTCGGCGACTTTTGAATTTTTTCGACCCGTTTCGCTCAACTCTAGTTACAAGGTCACTAAACTTCAGGATAGCAAATTTCCAACGGATGAGAGATGATCTTGGTGGAATTAACTGGGACGATATCCTGAGACATAAAAATACACAAAGAAAATGGGAGACGTTTATTAGCATCCTGAATAGGACCTGTGCACAATATATACCGTATGGGAATAAACATGCGAGAAATAGGAAGAAACCACTATGGCTAAATAGAGCTGTAAGGGGCGCAATAAGGGACAAAAATAAAGCATTTAGCGAATTAAAGCAAATAGGTAGTGATGAAGTATTAACTAAATACAGAAGATTAAATAAATTCTGTAAAAAGCAAATCAAGACAGCAAAGATTGAGACAGAGAGACTCATTGCCAGAGAAAGTAAAAATAATCCCAAAATATTCTTTAACTACATAAATAGTAAGAAACTTAAAAATGATAGTGTTGGCCCCCTTAAAAATAGTCTGGGTGAAATGGTGGATGAGGATGAGGAAAAAGCCAATATGCTAAATGACTTTTTTTCAACAGTGTTTACACAAGAAAATCCCATGACGGATAACATGATCAGGGATAAAAATTCTCTGTTAAATGTCACCTGCTTAACCCAGCAGGAAGTACGGCGGCGTCTAAAAATCACTAAAATTGACAAATCCCCGGGCCCGGATGGGATACACCTCCGAGTACTGCAGGAATTAAGCACAGTCATAGACCATTATTTTTAATCTTTAAAGATTCCATAATAACAGGGTCTGTACCACAGGACTGGCGTATAGCAAATGTGGTGCCAATATTCAAAAAGGGGACAAAAACTGAACTTGGAAATTATAGGCCAGTAAGTTTAACCTCAACTGTGGGTAAAATCATGGAGGGTTTTCTAAAAGATACTATACTGGAGTATCTGGAGAAGAATAACCTCATGACCCAATATCAACATGGGTTTACAAGGGACAGTTCCTGTCAGACTAATCTGATAAGCTTTTATGAAGAGGTAAGTTCCTGACTGGACCAAGGGAATGCAGTGGATGTGGTGTACATGGACTTTTCAAAAGCTTTTGATACGGTGCCACACAAAAGGTTGATACATAAAATGAGAACAATGGGGATAGGGGAAAATATGTGTAGGTGGTTTAAGAGCTGGCTCAGGGATAGGAAACAAAGGGTGGTTATTAATGGAGCACACTCAGACTGGGTTAGCAGTGGGGTACCACAGGGGTCAGTTTTGGGCCCGCTTCTTTTTAACATATTTATTAATGACCTTGTAGGGGGCATAGAGAGTAGAATTTCAATATTTGCAGATGACACTAAACTCTGCAGGGTAATCAATACAGAGGAGGACAATTTTATATTACAGGAGGATTTATGTAAACTAGAAGCTTGGGCTGATAAATGGCAAATGAGCTTTAATGGGGATAAATGTAAGGTCATGCACTTGGGTAGAACGAGCAAGATGTATAATTATGTGCTTAATTGTAAAACTCTGGGCAAAACAATCACTGAAAAAGACCTGGGTGTATGGGTGGACGACAAACTCACATTTAGCGGCCAGTGTCAGGCAGCTGCTGCAAAGGCAAATAAAATAATGGGATGCATTAAAAGAGGCATAGATGCTCATGAGGAGAACATAATTTTACCTCTATATAAGTCACTAGTGCGACCACACTTAGAATACTGTGTACAGTTCTGGTCTCCGGTATATAAGAAAGACATAGCTGAACTGGAGCGGGTGCAGAGAAGAGCGACCAAGGTTATTAGGGAACTAGGGGGTCTGCAATACCAAGACAGGTTATTACATTTGGGGTTATTTAGTTTGGAGAATCGAAGGCTTAGGGGTGATCTTATTACAATGTATAAATATATGCGGGGACAAACCAAGAGCTTTCTAATGATATTTTTACTCTTAGACCTGTGACGGGGACAAGGGGGCATCCTCTACGTCTGGAGGAAAGAAGGTTTAAGCATACTCACAGACACGGATTCTTTACTGTAAGAGCAGTGAGACTATGGAACTCTCTGCCATATGATGTAATGAGTGATTCCCTACTAAAATTTAAGAATGGACTGGATGCCTTTCTTGAAAAGTATAATATTACAGGGTATATACACTAGTTTCCTTAATATTGCGTTGATCCAGGGAGCAAGTCTGATTGCCGTATGTGGAGTCAGGAAGGAATTTTTTTCCCCAATGTGAAGCTTACTTGTTGCCACATGGGTTTTTTTTTGCCTTCCTCTGGATCAACATGTTAGGGCAAGTTAGGATAGGATATGGGTTGAACTAGATGGACTTAAAGTCTCCCTTCAACCTTAATAACTATGTTACTATGTTACTATGTTACATGCATGCAACATGCATACTACATATATACTATATACACTACATGTAACATACATACTACATACATGCTACATTCATGCTACATACATACAACATATATACTACATGCATGCAACATGCATACTACATACCGTATATACTCGAATATAAACCGAGATTTTCAGCCCGTTTTTTTGGGCTCAAAGTCCCCCTCTCGGCTTATATTCGAGTCATATACACCGGGGGGTCAGAGGGGGAGGGGGGCGGGGGTGTCAGGTCATACTTACCCGTCCTGACGCTGTGTCTTGAGCCCCCAGCTTCTCCCCGTGCTCTCTCTTCCTGCCTTCAGCGGTCACATGGTGCCGCTCATTAAAACTCATGAATAAGCGCATATTAATGAGCGGCACCACTTGACCGCTGAAGGCAGGAAGAGAGAGCGCGGAGAAGCTGGGGGCTCAAGACACAGCGTCAGGACGGGTAAGTATAGCGATACTCACCTGTCCTGTGTCCATCGCTGCTTGCTGCTGTCTGTCATCGGTCAGTGACTTGAGACAGCAGAGGGCGCGGCGACGTGATTAGTGCGCACCGCGCCCCCTGCAGTCTGGACGTCACTGACTGATGACGTGGCAGATAGCGGTGAGCAGCCATGGACGCAGGACAGGTGAGAATCTGACACCCAGCGACGGAGAGGTGAGTATGTCATTTTTTTTATTTTTACATGCTGCAGCAGTGGCAGCATATGGGGGAATAATCTTAAGGAGCTTCTAATGGGGGCAGTATATGGGGGAACAGTATGGAGCTTCTAATGGGGGCAGTATATGGGGGTACAATATGGAGCTTCTAATGGGGGCAGCATATGGGGGAACAATATGGAGCTTCTAATGGGGGCAGTATATGGGGGAACAATATGGAGCTTCTAATGGGGGCAGCATATGGGGGAACAATATGGAGCTTCTAATGGGGGCAGCATATGGGGGAACAATATGGAGCTTCTAATGGGGGCAGCATATGGGGGAACAATATGGAGCTTCTAATGGGGGCAGTATATGGGGGAACAATATGTAGCTTCTAATGGGGGCAGTATATGGGGGAACAATATGGAGCTTCTAATGGGGGCAGTATATAGGGGAACAATATGGAGCTTCTAATGGGGGCAGCATATGGGGGAACAATCTATGGAGCTTCTTATGGGGGCAGTATATGGGGGAATAATCTATGGAGCTTCTTATGGGGGAATAATCTATGGAGCATTTCCCACCCTAGGCTTATACTCGAGTCAATAAGTTTTCCCAGTTTTTTGTGGCAAAATTAGGGGGGTCGGCTTATACTCGGGTCGGCTTATACTCGAGTATATACGGTATATACTATATATACTACATGTAACATACATACTACATACATGCACTACATGCATGCAACATACATACTACATACCACATGCATGCAACATGCATACTACATATATACTGCATATATACTACATGCATGCAACATACATACAGTGGGGAAAAAAAGTATTTAGTCAGTCAGCAATAGTGCAAGTTCCACCACTTAAAAAGATGAGAGGCGTCTGTAATTTACATCATAGGTAGACCTCAACTATGGGAGACAAACTGAGAAAAAAAAATCCAGAAAATCACATTGTCTGTTTTTTTTTCATTTTATTTGCATATTATGGTGGAAAATAAGTATTTGGTCAGAAACAAGCAATCAAGATTTCTGGCTCTCACAGACCTGTAACTTCTTCTTTAAGAGTCTCCTCTTTCCTCCACTCATTACCTGTAGTAATGGCACCTGTTTAAACTTGTTATCAGTATAAAAAGACACCTGTGCACACCCTCAAACAGTCTGACTCCAAACTCCACTATGGTGAAGACCAAAGAGCTGTCAAAGGACACCAGAAACAAAATTGTAGCCCTGCACCAGGCTGGGAAGACTGAATCTGCAATAGACAACCAGCTTGGTTGAATGTTTTGAATTTTCTCCAAAAGTAAAGTAGTTGCAAACTCATCCTTTTAGAAACTTGTTTGGGCTGTTGAGAGGAGTAAAAAAACCATCAAAAATTTCAATCCTGCATGATTCTACCAAGAAATGTGATTCTTCATTCAAAACCTGATTTTTGCTATTGGGCTCTATTGAATATTGAATGTTTTGAATTTTCTCCAAAAGTAAAGTAATTGCAAACTCATGCTTTTAGAGACTTGTTTGGGCTCATGAGAGGAGTAGAAAAACATCAAAAATTTCAGTCCTGCATGATTCTACCAAGAAATGTGTGTTCATTCAAACCACTGGTTTTTGATAGTTTGGGCCCTATTGAATAATGAATGTTTTGAATTTTCTCCAAAAGAAAAGTAGTTGCAAACTCATCCTTTTAGAAACTTGTTTGGGCTGTTGAGAGGAGTAAAAAACCATCAAAAATTTCAATCCTGCATGATTCTACCAAGAAATGTGATTCTTCATTCAAAACCTGATTTTTGCTATTGGGCTCTATTGAATATTGAATGTTTTGAATTTTCTCCAAAAGTAAAGTAATTGCAAACTCATGCTTTTAGAGACTTGTTTGGGCTCATGAGAGGAGTAGAAAAACATCAAAAATTTCAGTCCTGCATGATTCTACCAAGAAATGTGTGTTCATTCAAACCACTGGTTTTTGATAGTTTGGGCCCTATTGAATAATGAATGTTTTGAATTTTCTCCAAAAGTAAAGTAGTTGCAAACTCATCCTTTTAGAAACTTGTTTGGGCTGTTGAGAGGAGTAAAAAACCATCAAAAATTTCAATCCTGCATGATTCTACCAAGAAATGTGATTCTTCATTCAAAACCTGATTTTTGCTATTGGGCTCTATTGAATAATGAATGTTTTGAATTTTCTCCAAAACTAAAGTAGTTGCAAACTCATGCTTTTAGAGACTTGTTTGGGCTCATGAGAGGAGTAGAAAAACATCAAAAATTTCAGTCCTGCATGATTCTACCAAGAAATGTGTGTTCATTGAAACCGCTGGTTTTTGATAGTTTGGGCCCTATTGAATAATGAATGTTTTGAATTTTCTCCAAAAGTAAAGTAGTTGCAAACTCATCCTTTTAGAAACTTGTTTGGGCTGTTGAGATGAGTAAAAAACCATCAAAAATTTCAATCCTGCATGATTCTACCAAGAAATGTGATTCTTCATTTAAAACGCTGGTTTTTGCTATTGGGCTCTATTGAATAATGAATGTTTTGAATTTTCTCCAAAAGTAAAGTAGTTGCAAACTCATGCTTTTAGAGACTTGTTTGGGCTCATGAGAGGAGTAGAAAAACATCAAAAATTTCAGTCCTGCATGATTCTACCAAGAAATGTGTGTTCATTCAAACCGCTGGTTTTTGATAGTTTGGGCCCTATTGAATAATGAATGTTTTGAATTTTCTCCAAAAGTAAAGTAGTTGCAAACTCATCCTTTTAGAAACTTGTTTGGGCTGTTGAGAGGAGTAAAAAACCATCAAAAATTTCAATCCTGCATGATTCTACCAAGAAATGTGATTCTTCATTCAAAACCTGATTTTTGCTTTTGGGATCTATTGAATAATGAATGTTTTGAGTTTTCTCCAAAAGTAAAGTAGTTGCAAACTCATGCTTTTAGAGACTTGTTTGGGCTCATGAGAGGAGTAGAAAAACATCAAAAATTTCAGTCCTGCATGATTCTACCAAGAAATGTGTGTTCATTGAAACCGCTAGTTTTTGATAGTTTGGGCCCTATTGAATAATGAATGTTTTGAATTTTCTCCAAAAGTAAAGTAGTTGCAAACTCATCCTTTTAGAAACTTGTTTGGGCTGTTGAGATGAGTAAAAAACCATCAAAAATTTCAATCCTGCATGATTCTACCAAGAAATGTGATTCTTCATTTAAAACGCTGGTTTTTGCTATTGGGCTCTATTGAATAATGAATGTTTTGAATTTTCTCCAAAAGTAAAGTAGTTGCAAACTCATCCTTTTAGAGACTTGTTTGGGCTCATGAGAGGAGTAGAAAAACATCAAAAATTTCAGTCCTGCACGATTCTACCAAGAAATGTGTGTTTATTCAAACCGCTGGTTTTTGATATTTTGGGCCCTATTGAATAATGAATGTTTTGAATTTTCTCCAAAAGTAAAGTAGTTGCAAACTCATCCTTTTAGAAACTTGTTTGGGCTGTTGAGAGGAGTAAAAAACCATCAAAAATTTCAATCCTGCATGATTCTACCAAGAAATGTGATTCTTCATTCAAAACCTGATTTTTGTTATTGGGCTCTATTGAATAATGAATGTTTTGAATTTTCTCCAAAAGTAAAGTAGTTGCAAACTCATGCTTTTAGAGACTTGTTTGGGCTCATGAGAGGAGTAGAAAAACATCAAAAATTTCAGTCCTGCATGATTCTACCAAGAAATGTGTGTTCATTGGAACCGCTGGTTTTTGATAGTTTGGGCCCTATTGAATAATGAATGTTTTGAATTTTCTCCAAAAGTAAAGTAGTTGCAAACTCATCCTTTTAGAGACTTGTTTGTGCTCATGAGAGGAGTAGAAAAACATCCAAAATTTCAGTCCTGCACGATTCTACCAAGAAATGTGAGTGTTCATTCAAACCGCTGGTTTTTGATAGTTTGGGCCATATTGAATAATGAATGTTTTGAATTTTCTCCAAAAGTAAAGTAGTTGCAAACTCATCCTTTTAGAAACTTGTTTGGGCTGTTGACAGGAGTAAAAAACCATCAAAAATTTCAATCCTGCATGATTCTACCAAGAAATGTGATTCTTCATTCAAAACCTGATTTTTGCTATTGGGCTCTATTGAATAATGAATGTTTTGAATTTTCTCCAAAAGTAAAGTAGTTGCAAACTCATCCTTTTAGAGACTTGTTTGGGCTCATGAGAGGAGTAGAAAAACATCAAAAATTTCAGTACTGCATGATTCTACCAAGAAATGTGTGTTCATTCAAACCGCTGGTTTTTGATATTTTGGGCCCTATTGAATAATGAATGTTTTAAATTTTCTCCAAAAGTAAAGAAGATGCAAACTCATCCTTTTAGAAACTTGTTTGGGCTGTTGAGAGGAGTAAAAAACCATCAAAAATTTCAATCCTGCATGATTCTACCAAGAAATGTGATTCTTCATTCAAAATGCTGATTTTTGCTATTGGGTTCTATTGAATAATGAATGTTTTGAATTTTCTCCAAAAGTAAAGTAGTTGCAAGCTCATGCTTTTAGAGACATGTTTGTGCTCATGAGAGGAGTAGAAAAACATCCAAAATTTCAGTCCTGCACGATTCTACCAAGAAATGTGTGTTCATTCAAACCGCTGGTTTTTGATATTTTGGGCCCTATTGAATAATGAATGTTTTGAGTTTTCTCCAAAAGTAAAGTAGTTGCAAACTCATCCTTTTAGAAACTTGTTTGGGCTGTTGAGAGGAGTAAAAAACCATCAAAAATTTCAATCCTGCATGATTCTACCAAGAAATGTAATTCTTCATTCAAAACGCTGATTTTTGCTAAAAGGATGAGTTTGCAACTACTTAAGGCCGGTTTCACATTAGCGCTTTTTCAGCGCGCGCACGGCCGGGGGTAGCTCCGCCCCCGATCCGGCTCTCTGCTCGGCGTGCCCGCCCCTTGCTTGTAGCGCCGCCTACTAGCGGACAGCGGCGCCTGCGATCGGTGCACCCTATCTTTAGCATAGGGTGCGCATATCGTGCGCAGGCCGTGTGCTAGTTGCGCTTTGACCTGTGCTGCGCACTTTTGACGGTGCGCCGTGCGCGCCAAAATCCGAAAAGTTTGATTTTGGCGCGCACGGCGCACCGTCAAAAATGCGCAGCGCAGGTCAAAGCGCAACTAGCGCACGGCCTGCGCACGATCTGCGCACCCTATGCTAAAGATAGGGTGCGCCGATCGCAGGCGCCGCTGTCCGCTAGTAGGCGGCGCTACAAGCAAGGGGCGGGCACGCCGGGCAGAGAGCCGGCTCGGGGGCGGAGCTACCCCCGGCCGTGCGCGCGCTGAAAAAGCGCTAATGTGAAACCGGCCTTACTTTTGGAGAAAATTCAAAACATTCATTATTCAATAGGGCCCAAACTATCAAAAACCAGCGGTTTGAATGAACACTCACATTTCTAGGTAGAATCGTGCAGGACTGAAATTTTTGATGTTTTTCTACTCTCAACAGCCCAAACAAGTTTCTAAAAGGATGAGTTTGCAACTACTTTACTTTTGGAGAAAATTCAAAACATTCATTATTCAATAGGGCCCAAATTCAATCTGTGTTTGGAAACCGCTTAAGAGAGTGAGTGCACCATTCTCATAGGAACTGCAGATACTGAAATGATGCGTGTAGTGAAGTGAGCAAGCTCTTTTTCCATCTCCCTGGCGAGCATCGCCCACCTGTCTGCTGAGGCTCCCTCAGCAGACTGAAGCTGACTACTACTGCGCAGCTGCTACAGACTGTGGGCTGCCCATTGTGACACGTTGTCCCATTGTGACACGTGGTCCCATTGTTCCAGGAATAGAACACATCCAAGCATTGTGTTCTATGAATGGCATGATTCCTATCACAGTGTTCCATGGATGGGACACATCCTATTTACTGCAGGCAAGCAGCGCACCTAGCTGCTGCTGCTGCTGCTACTGCTACAAGCCACTAGAATACCGTCTGTCAGACAGGTGGACGTAGGCCGAACATTCAAATAACTCGCCAGATAAATCGTTGCTTTTCCATTTAATTCATATATGAATTAATTCAAAATTGAACAGTAAATTTCAAAGTTGGAAGGCCACAAGAGGGGGACAATGTTTCAAAAATGAAACGACATATCATTGCATGAGGGATGTGGTAGGAATTGAATGCTTGAATTAAGACTGGGGAAGTACTGAGGGGAAGGGGCTGCAGGCCTTGTAGAAGGTGGGTGTGCAGAAATGTAGCTATCCAAAGGCAAAGACATTACTGCAGCTTGTCACACCTGTACCTACCAAGCAGCAAAGGCCAAGATAGATCGTTATTTTACTGACAGATTGAATACAGTGCAATACCTCCCATATAGAGGTGAATAAGAGTAGTAGTTTCTAGTAGTAGTAGTAGTAGTAGTAGTAGAAGAGTTGGTCAAGTTAAATCAAGGCTAAGGAATTGGAAATGTGCAACTTGGACCAAGAAAAACTTATTACAGAGCAACGACATTTGAAAAAAGCATTCAAATCATGCTTTGAAAACACTACTTGTGTATCCCGACTTCAATTCAATCTGTCTTTGGAAACCGCTTAAAGGGAAGGTGCCATCCAAAAAATTTTTTTTCAGCAATTGAAAAAATGTAAAGAATTAATGTTTACATTTTCTTAAAAAATATTATCGTTTGTTTTTAATTTTGCAAAATATGAAAAATAATTTTAAAAAGTTTGGCATTTCCACTTGTTAACACTAGGGGGAGCAGCTACTGAAATCTGGCACAAAAACCTATGACATCTATAGACACAGTGAGCAGCCATTTTGATGGGGCTTGCAAAGTTACTGACTGTCTTTGCATGTAAAGTCTGGATCACAACAGGCCATCAATCAGCAGACATGTTTCCTGGATTTCTGTGGAGCAGACAAGCAGACGGTTCATCCATGTGAATAAAACACAGCGCTCTTTGTACAATCCCTGGCACCGAACGGGGCGCCCCCCACAGACCAGCACACTGCTCTCCTGAAATACTCTGTGCTGCTGTCGCCCTGCTCCTTCCACCATACATCAGGCCCCTGTCCACTCGGTTTCACACATTGCCAGGACGGGATCTGAGGAGAGGAATGGGGTCTTCGGTCACCGAGGATGGCAGGCAGCAAGGATTCTGGGAGCAGAGTGACAGCAGCACAGAGTATTTCAGGAGAGCAGTATCACACGGGATAGGATTAGATACATGGCTCAGCAGGCAGCATCACAAAGGAGAGGATTAGATACACGGCTCAGCAGGCAGTATCACACGGGATAGGATTAGATACACGGCTCAGTAGGCAGCATCACACAGGAGAGGATTAGATACACGGCTCAGAATACAGTATCACACAGGATAGGATTAGATACACGGCTCAGCAGTCAGTATCACACAGGATAGGATTACATACATGGCTCAGCAGTCAGTATCACACAGGAGAGGATTAGATACACGGCTCAGCAGGCAGTATCACACAGGAGAGGATTAGATACACGGCTCAGCAGGCAGTATCACACAGAAGAGGATTAGATGCACGGCTCAGCAGGCAGTATCACACAGAAGAGGATTAGATGCACGGCTCAGCAGGCAGTATCACACAGGAGAGGATTAGATACACGGCTCAGCAGTCAGTATCACACAGGAGAGGATTAGATACACGGCTCAGCAGAAAGTATCACACAGGAGAGGATTAGATACCCGGCTCAGAATACAGTATCACACAGAAGAGGATTAGATGCACGGCTCAGCAGGCAGTATCACACAGAAGAGGATTAGATGCACGGCTCAGCAGGCAGTATCACACAGGAGAGGATTAGATACACGGCTCAGCAGTCAGTATCACACAGGAGAGGATTAGATACACGGCTCAGCAGAAAGTATCACACAGGAGAGGATTAGATACCCGGCTCAGAATACAGTATCACACAGGATAGGATTAGATACACGGCTCAGCAGAAAGTATCACACAGGAGAGGATTAGATACCCGGCTCAGAATACAGTATCACACAGGATAGGATTAGATACACAGCTCAGCAGACAGTATCACACAGGAGAGGATTAGATACCCGGCTCAGAATACAGTATCACACAGGATAGGATTACATACACGGCTCAGCAGTCAGTATCACACAGGAGAGGATTAGATACACGGCTCAGCAGTCAGTATCACACAGGAGAGGATTAGATACACGGCTCAGCAGGCAATATCACACAGGATAGGGTTAGATACACGGCTCAGCAGGCAGTATCACACAGGAGAGGATTAGATACACGGCTCAGCAGGCAGTATCACACAGAAGAGGATTAGATGCACGGCTCAGCAGGCAGTATCACACAGAAGAGGATTAGATGCACGGCTCAGCAGGCAGTATCACACAGGAGAGGATTAGATACACGGCTCAGCAGACAGTATTACAGATATGCCCACACTGGTGAAACTTCCAGCCCCCCCCAAGACCCCCCCCAGCCCAAGACTATGGGCTGTATAAGTCACTGTCCTCCTCAGACAGCCATAAAAGCAAAGGTGTCAGATTACCGGAGATCACTGGGGCTGTGAGTGAGGAGGCGGAGACAGAGCAGGAGGACGCTGGAGCAGGAAGCACAGGGCTGAGCCTGGAGTAAGCAGTACAGAGGAGCATAGATGAAAGTCACCCGCACTCACCACTCTCCATCCTCCGGCTCCAGTGAGCGCTTCTCTTCTCTGCTGACCACCTTCTCCTTTTCTTCAGCCTCTCCTCACAACACAGGACCCGTTATGCCACAAGTGGTCCTGTGATAGAGGGTAAGTGGAGCTCAGCAGATAGCACTGGGCTACAGTAAAATGGCGCCCAGCCACACCTACAGCAGTGAATGGTGCAGCCCACAGGGGCGTGCCCAGTTCTCTGCTACTGAGGCTGCAATGTGCGGTCGGAAGCCGATCGCAGTTTCCTATGTGCAGGGACGGCCATATTTGCAGACTGTATGAGTCCTCCACAGATCTGCAAATCAAGATGTCAGCGCCCAGTGGCTACATGAAAACATTATTACAAACAAACCATAAATCCTGGTTAGTACATTTGCTGAAACAACATGTTTTGTAACTTACTATTTTTTTGCAAATTATATAAAATTGCGGCACCTTCCCTTTAAGAGATTGAGTGCACCATTCTCAGAGGAACTGCAGATACTGAAATGATGCGTGGAGTGAAGTGAGCAAGCTCTTTTTCCATCTCCCTGGCGAGCATCGCCCACCTGTATGCTGAGGCTCCCTCAGCACACTGAAGCTGACTACTACTGCGCAGCTGCTACAGACTGTGGGCTGCCCATTGTGACACGTGGTCCCATTGTGACACATGGTCCCATTTTTCCAGGAATAGAACACATCCAAGCATTGTGTTCTATGAAAGGCATGATTCCTATCACAGTGTTCCATGGATGGAACACATCCTATTTACTGCAGGCAAGCAGCGCACCTAGCTGCTGCTGCTGCTACAAGCCACTAGAATACCGTCTGTCAGACAGGTGGACGTAGGCCGAACATTCAAATAACTCGCCAGATAAATCGTTGCTTTTCCATTTAATTCATATATGAATTAATTCAAAATTGAACAGTAAATTTCAAAGTTGGAAGGCCACAAGAGGGGGACAATGTTTCAAAAATGAAACGACATATCATTGCATGAGGGATGTGGTAGGAATTGAATGCTTGAATTAAGACTGGGGAAGTACTGAGGGGAAGGGGCTGCAGGCCTTGTAGCAGGTGGGTGTGCAGAAATGTAGCTATCCAAAGCCAAACACATTAATGCAGCTTGTCACACCTGTACCTACCAAGCAGCAAAGGCCAAGATGGATCGTTATTTTACTGACAGATTGAATACAGTGCAATGCCTCCCATATAGAGGTGAATAAGAGTAGTAGTAGTACTAGTAGTAGTAGTAGTAGTAGTAGTAGTAGTAGTAGTAGTAGAAGAGTTGGTCAAGTTAAATCAAGGCTAAGGAATTGGAAATGTGCAACTTGGACCAAGAAAAACTAATTACAGAGCAACGACATTTGAAAAAAGCATTCAAATCATGCTTTGAAAACACTATTTGTGTATCCCGATTTCAATTCAATCTGTCTTTGGAAACCGCTTAAGAGAGTGAGTGCACCATTCTCAGAGGAACTGCAGATACTGAAATGATGCGTGGAGTGAAGTGAGCAAGCTCTTTTTCCATCTCCCTGGCGAGCATCGCCCACCTATCTGCTGAGGCTCCCTCAGCAGACTGAAGCTGACTACTACTAAGCAGCTGCTACAGACTGTGGGCTGCCCATTGTGACACGTGGTCCCATTGTGACACGTGGTCCCATTGTTCCAGGAATAGAACACATCCAAGCATTGTTTTCTATGAATGGCATGATTCCTATCACAGTGTTCCATGGATGGAACACATCCTATTTACTGCAGGCAAGCAGGGCACCTAGCTGCTGCTGCTGCTGCTACAAGACACTAGAATACCGTCTGTCAGACAGGTGGACGTAGGCCAAACATTCAAATAACTCGCCAGATAAATCGTTGCTTTTCCATTTAATTCATATATGAATTAATTCAAAATTGAACAGTAAATTTCAAAGTTGGAAGGCCACAAGAGGGAGACAATGTTTCAAAAATGAAACGACATATCATTGCATGAGGGATGTGGTAGGAATTGAATGCTTGAATTAAGACTGGGGAAGTACTGAGGGGAAGGGGCTGCAGGCCTTGTAGCAGGTGGGTGTGCAGAAATGTATCTATCCAAAGCCAAACACATTACTGCAGATTGTCACACCTGTACCTACCAAGCAGCAAAGGCCAAGATAGATCGTTATTTTACTGACAGATTGAATACAGTGCAATGCCTCCCATACAGAGGTGAATAAGAGTAGTAGTAGTAGTAGTAGTAGTAGTAGTAGTAGTAGTAGAAGAGTTAGTCAAGTTAAATCAAGGCTAAGGAATTGGAAATGTGCAACTTGGGCCAAGAAAAACTAAATGTCAGAGACACCGCACTGCACTTGCTCATAGAGCCAGTGCGTGTGTCCTGAGTACAGAAGCAGTGCTAAAAGATACCTGTGGAGCAGGGCAGCAGAGGTGACCATGCGTGCTTCAGGCTAATAGTGTCAGGGTCCAGTCAGTGCTGGAAAGTAAAGATGCATAGGACCTGCGGACACTGAAACTGAATAGTCTGCACGGGACCTATGGTCATGTGACTGCAAGGGGGCGGGGCTTAGCGTCCTGTATTCAGATAGGACAGGACACCATACAACAACTCAGAGTCAGGCAAAACAGAGGTCACACACAGTACGGGCGAACGAGGTACAGGAGGGACGAACAGACGGGTAGTCAGACAGAGCCAAAGGTCATACACAAGAGGGCGACGTGGTACCAAGGGGACGAGCAGAGAGGAGTCAGGTCACAAGCAGAGAGTCATACACGAGAGGTAGCGCATTACAAGAGGGTCATGCAGAACTCGCAACAGGGACAGAACCAGATCACAACCGAACAAACAAGCAAGATATCAGGCACAAGGCACACGTATACAAGAGGTCACTTAACTCAGCCGAGGGCAGGAGTATAACTGACACCGGACCCAGGTCCAGTGAGCACTAAATAGCCTCCTGCTGCCAGAGAGAGGCAGCACAATTAACCCCTAGTCTAACCAGGATGGGTCAAAGTGAAATCCCGTCCTGGATCATGACAGTACCCTCCTCTCAATGGGGGGCCACCGGACCCCCAGGTCTCTCAGGGTACTTGGCGTGAAAGGCTCGGATCAATCGATCCGCATGAACTGATCGAGCAGGAACCCACGAGCGTTCCTCAGGACCATAGCCCTTCCAATGTATCAAATACTGAAGGGCGCGACGGACCAACCTGGAGTCGACAATTCGTTCCACCTCGTACTCAGCCTGCCCATCTACCAGAACCAGTGTCGGGGAAGATGATGATCCCTCCTCACTGGACCTCACAGGTTTCAAAAGGGCCTTATGGAAAACATTTGGGATCCGCAGAGATGGCGGGAGCTGCAACCAAAAAGCCACCGGGTTAACTGCTTCGGTAATTACATAGGGACCTATAAACTTGGGTCTAAGCTTCGCAGAGGGGACCTTGAGCCTTATATTTTTGGTGGATAACCATACCTTATCCCCGACCTGAAACACTGGACCCACGGATCGTTTTTTGTCCGCAAAAAATTTAAATTTGTCCTGGGCCTTCGTAATGTTATTCTGGACCTCCCGCCATACCTCCCCCAACCGCTGGATCGACTCGTCCACCCCAGGACACCCAGAATTCAAGCGGGAAAATTCTCCAAAATGAGGATGAAACCCATAATTGCAAAAAAAAGGAGATGTACCCGTAGACTGGTTAGTGCGGTTGTTAAAAGCAAACTCAGCCAATGGTAACACAGAACACCAATCATCCTGTCGGGCTGAGGTCAAACAACGCAGAATTTGCTCCAGAGACTGATTGGTCCGCTCAGTCTGCCCATTAGTCTCTGGATGGTAGGCGGATGAAAAGGACAGACTAATACCCAACCTCCTACAAAAATCTCTCCAAATTCTGGACACAAATTGCACTCCCCTATCAGACACCACATGCTCCACAAACAATCTGGACAATGTTTCCGCATTAGGTAGAGCTGCCAAAGGTACAAAATGTGCCTGCTTACTAAACCTGTCCACTACGACCCAGACCACGGTATTACCCTTGGAAGGGGGAAGGTTGGTGATGAAATCCATGGACAGATGAGTCCATGGTCTCTCAGGAATTGGCAGTGGTACCAATTCCCCGGCCGGCTGGTTATGGGGAGTTTTCGCACGGGCACAAACCTCACACGCAGACACATAATCCCCAACATCAGAGGCTAAAGAAGACCACCAGAACATTCTAGCAATGGCCTTCCGGGTCGCTGAGATCCCTGGATGTCCACTCAGAACTGAGTCATGGAACTCCTGGGGGACCTTGAGACGAAACTGAGCTGGCACATAAAGTTTATCCACCGGCTTAGCTGGAGGTGCAAGAGCCTGGGCTTCTCGAATCTCTCGTTCCAACACATTAGAAATCTCTGCCACCACCACCCCAGGCTGAAGAATGGAGGATGGAGGTTCCGGGGGGGACACCGGATCTAGACTGCGTGACAACGCATCCGCTCTGATATTCTTGGATCCTGGTCGGAAAGTGATCGAGAAGTTGAATCGAGAAAAAAAAAGTGACCATCTAGCCTGTCTGGGAGTTAACCTTTTAGCAGACTCGATGTAAGCTAGGTTTTTTTGGTCCGTGATTACCGTTATAGGATGGACAGCCCCCTCCAAAAAATGCCTCCATTCTGCAAAAGCCAATTTTACGGCCAGAAGTTCCCGATTCCCCACATCATAGTTTCTCTCTGCCGGAGAGAACTTCTTTGAGAAAAAGGCGCAAGGTCTTAAATTGGTCAAAGTGGCGGGTCCCTGGGACAATACCGCCCCCACCCCCACCTCTGAGGCATCTACCTCAACAATAAATGGTTCAGAGGGGTCCGGTTGGATAAGAACCGGGGCCGACATGAAACATTTTTTCAAAAACTGAAATGCCGCTACCGCTGCGGTTGACCAATTCTTGATATCGGCCCCCTTTTGAGTCATGTCTGTGAGGGGTTTAACCACCTGTGAGAACCCCCTTATAAATTTCCGATAATAATTAGCGAACCCTAGGAAACGTTGCAGACCCTTCAAATCACACGGTTGAACCCACTCGAGAATGGCCTGCACCTTATTAGGATCCATGCGATACCCTTCAGCAGACACGATGAACCCCAGAAAGGACAGTTCCTGAACAAAAAATAAACATTTTTCAAGTTTAGAAAACAGACAGTTCTCCCTGAGCCTTTGGAGAACTGCCCGAACATGACCAATGTGAGTCTGTTTATCAGGCGAGTAGATTAAAATGTCATCCAAATACACCACCATAAAACGTCCAATCAAATCGGAGAACACATGATTTATGAAATTTTGGAAGACCGCTGGAGCGTTGGTCAGGCCGAAGGGCATGACCAAATTTTCAAACAACCCTTCAGTAGTGAGAAAGGCGGTCTTCCATTCATCTCCATCCCGGACTCGGATAAGGTTATACGCTCCCCGTAGGTCTAATTTCGAAAACCACTTAGGTCCGGACAACTGATTGTATAAATCAGGAATAAGTGGAAGGGGATAAGTATTCCTCACAGTTATTTTATTTAACTCACGACAATCGAGGCATGGGCGCAAACCACCGTCTTTTTTTTTTTTTTACAAAAAAGAACCCTGCCGCCACAGGAGAAACAGAAGGACGAATATGTCCCTTACGGAGGCTCTCAGAAATATATTCCTTCATCGCAGCCCATTCCGGACCCGAGAGGTTATACAGGCGGGCTTTGGGCAATTTAGCACCTGGAACCAGGTCAATGGCACAATCAAATGGGCGGTGTGGTGGTAAAACCTCAGCCTCTTTTTCGGAGAAAACGTCAGTATAATCTATCAGGCACTCCGGAATGCCTTCTAGACCCACGGACGACACAGACACAGAAACAAGACATTTCTCAGAGCAATAGGGACCCCATTTAACAATATCCCGAGATTCCCAATTAATCACAGGATTATGCAGCTGTAACCAGGGGAACCCCAACACCAGTCCCGCAGGCAGGTTGTTCATTACAAAACATGAAATACGTTCCTGATGTAAGGAACTCACTTTAAGGAGAAACTCTTCAGTACAAAACACAATGTCATTCTTACCCAGTGGTGTTTTGTCAATAGCAACAAGGTGAATCGGAGTCTCCAACCTAACTGTCCCTAACTTACACCTGGCCACCAAGTCAGAGTCAATAAAGTTCAATCATGAACCGCAATCCACGAAGGCAGTTGTGGATGTGGAGACACCCCCACAACAAAGTTCCACTTGGAATGACATTTTAGAAAATGCAGAAAAGGGTACCTGAGAGCCTGGGCGACCTCCACGATAATCACCCGGGCTCAGTCGTTTGTTGGTTAGTGGCCGGGAGGGGCAATCCTTTTTCCCATGTCCAGACTCGCCACTGTGAACACAGCATTTTCTCACGTGCCGTTGCCTCCTTTCTTCCTCCTTACGGTTGATGGTTCCCATCGCCGTGATTTTCAGTGAAGAACTGGCTCCCCTTCCTTGGGAGAACAATGATGTCTCGGTTTGTATCACTCCCCTTGCCCGTAACCTGCTATCCATTCGGACGGCCTGTGTCATAGCTTCCTCCAGGGCATCAGGTGGGGGGTGGAGAGCCAAGACGTCTTTCAGATGTTCAGACAGGCCTCTGCAAAACAACCCCCGGAGAGCGGCGTCGTTCCAGCAGACCTCAGCAGCCCAGCGTCTGAACTCTGAGCAAAACCACTCGGCTGAGTGTTTCCCCTGGCAAACATTCATCAGCCTGTCCTCAGCCATACGCACCCGATCAGGCTCATCATAAATATGCCCCAGGGCCTCAAAAAATGCATCCACAGTCATACGCTCAGGGGCCGTGGTAGGAAGGGAGAAAGCCCAAGCTTGGGGGGCTCCCCTTAACAGAGACATAATGACCCCCACTCTCTGACTTTCATCCCCAGAAGAGTGTGGTCTTAAGGAAAAAAAAGCTTACAGCCCTCCTTGAAAACTCTGAAGTCATTTTTATCTCCAGAAAAGGTATCTGGTAACTTCACTGGAGACTCAGGGGAAATTAATGTAACATCCCGAGCCCCCCATGAAAGAACCCCCTGCACAGTGTCGGCGATCAGCTGCTGAGACTGAGCCAGGACTCTTTGTTCTCCAAAGAGTTTCTGAGACATCTGCGTCAGATGCTTAACCTGCTCAGAAAGAGCGTGCACAGGATCCATCACACACACAGGTGAATGGGAGCAGAGAAAAAAAAAATGGTATGGGTCAGTTATAATGTCAGAGACACCGCACTGCACTTGCTCATAGAGCCAGTGCGTGTGTCCTGAGTACAGAAGCAGTGCTAAAAGATACCTGTGGAGCAGGGCAGCAGAGGTGACCATGCGTGCTTCAGGCTAATAGTGTCAGGGTCCAGTCAGTGCTGGAAAGTAAAGATGCATAGGACCTGCGGACACTGAAACTGAATAGTCTGCACGGGACCTATGGTCATGTGACTGCAAGGGGGCGGGGCTTAGCGTCCTGTATTCAGATAGGACAGGACACCATACAACAACTCAGTCAGGCAAAACAGAGGTCACACACAGTACGGGCGAACGAGGTACAGGAGGGACGAACAGACGGGTAGTCAGACAGAGCCAAAGGTCATACACAAGAGGGCGACGTGGTACCAAGGGGACGAGCAGAGAGGAGTCGGGTCACAAGCAGAGAGTCATACACGAGAGGTAGCGCAGTACAAGAGGGTCAGGCAGAACTCGTAACAGGGACAGAACCAGATCACAACCGAACAAACAAGCAAGATATCAGGCACAAGGCACACGTATACAAGAGGTCACTTAACTCAGCCGAGGGCAGGAGTATAACTGACACTGGACCCAGGTCCAGTGAGCACTAAATAGCCTCCTGCTGCCAGAGAGAGGCAGCACAATTAACCCCTAGTCTAACCAGGACGGGTCAAAGCGAAATCCCGTCCTGGATCATGACACTAATTACAGAGCAACGACATTTGAAAAAAGCATTCAAATCATGCTTTGAAAACACTACTTGTGTATCCTGATTTCAATTCAATCTGTCTTTGGAAACCGCTTAAGAGAGTGAGTGCACCATTCTCAGAGGAACTGCAGATACTGAAATGATGCGTGGAGTGAAGTGAGCAAGCTCTTTTTCCATCTCCCTGGCGAGCATCGCCCACCTGTCTGCTGAGGCTCCCTCAGCAGACTGAAGCTGACTACTACTGCGCAGATGCTACAGACTGTGGGCTGCCCATTGTGACACGTGGTCCCATTGTGACACGTGGTCCCATTGTTCCAGGAATAGAACACATCCAAGCATTGTGTTCTATGAATGGCATGATTCCTATAACAGTGTTCCATGGATGGAACACATCCTATTTACTGCAGGCAAGCAGCACACCTAGCTGCTGCTGCTGCTGCTGCTACAAGTCACTAGAATACCGTCTGTCAGACAGGTGGACGTAGGCCGAACATTCAAATAACTCACCAGATAAATCGTTGCTTTTCCATTTAATTCATATATGAATTAATTCAAAATTGAACAGTAAATTTCAAAGTTGGAAGGCCACAAGAGGGGGACAATGTTTCAAAAATGAAGCGACATATCATTGCATGAGGGATGTGGTAGGAATTGAATGCTTGAATTAAGACTGGGGAAGTACTGAGGGGAAGGGGCTGCAGGCCTTGTAGCAGGTGGCTGTGCAGAAATGTAGCTATCCAAAGCCAAACACATTACTGCAGCTTGTCACACCTGTACCTACCAAGCAGCAAAGGCCAAGATAGATCGTTATTTTACTGACAGATTGAATACAGTGCAATGCCTCCCATACAGAGGTGAATAAGAGTAGTAGTAGTAGTAGTAGTAGTAGAAGTTTTGATTAAGGCTAAGGAATTGGAAATGTGCAACTTGGACCAAGAAAAACTAATTACAGAGCAACGACATTTGAAAAAAGCATTCAAATCATGCTTTGAAAACACTACTTGTGTATCCCGATTTCAATTCAATCTGTCTTTGGAAACCGCTTAACAGAGTGAGTGCACCATTCTCAGAGGAACTGCAGATACTGAAATGATGCGTGGAGTGAAGTGAGCAAGCTCTTTTTCCATCTCCCTGGCGAGCATCGCCCACCTGTATGCTGAGGCTCCCTCAGCAGACTGAAGCTGACTACTACTGCGCAGCTGCTACAGACTGTGGGCTGCCCATTGTGACACGTGGTCCCATTGTGACATGTGGTCCCATTGTTCCAGGAATAGAACACATCCAAGCATTGTGTTCTATGAAAGGCATGATTCCTATCACAGTGTTCCATGGATGGAACACATCCTATTTACTGCAGGCAAGCAGCGCACCTAGCTGCTGCTGCTGCTACAAGCCACTAGAATACCGTCTGTCAGACAGGTGGACGTAGGCCGAACATTCAAATAACTCGCCAGATAAATCGTTGCTTTTCCATTTAATTCATATATGAATTATTTCAAAATTGAACAGTAAATTTCAAAGTTGGAAGGCCACAAGAGGGGGACAATGTTTCAAAAATGAAACGACATATCATTGCATGAGGGATGTGGTAGGAATTGAATGCTTGAATTAACCCCTTCACCCCCAAGGGTGGTTTGCACGTTCATGACCGGGCCAATTTTTACAATTCTGACCACTGTACCTTTATGAGGTCATAACTCTGGAACGCTTCAATGGATCCCGGTGATTCTGACAATGTTTTCTCGTGACACATTGTACTTCATGTTAGTGGTAAAATTTCATTCAAATAACTTGCGTTTATTTGTGAGAAAAACGGAAATTTGGCGAAAATTTTGAAAATTTCGCAATTTTCCAACTTTGAATTTTTATGCCCTTAAATCACAGAGATACGGCACACAAAAAACTTGATAACTAACATTTCCCACATATTTACTTTACATCAGCACAATTTTGGAACCAAATTTTTTTTTGTTAGGAAGTTATAAGGGTTAAAAGTTGACCAGCGATTTCTCATTTTTACAACACCATTTTATTTTTACGGACCACATCACATTTGAAGCCACTTTGAGGGGTCTATATGATAGAAAATACCCAAAAGTGACACCATTCTAAAAACTGCACCCCTTAAGGTGCTCAAAACCACATTCAAGAAGTTTATTAACCCTTTAGGTGCGTCACAGGAATTTTTTTGAATATTTAAAAAAAAATGAACATCTAACTTTTTTTCATAAAAAAAATAATTCAGGTTCAATTTTTTTTATTTTACCAAGGGTAACAGGAGAAATTGAACTGCAAAAGTTATTGTGCAATTTGTCCTGAGTATGCAGATACCTGATATGTGGGGGGGGACGACTGTTTCGGCGCATGGCAGAGCTCAGAATGGAAGGAGCGCCGTTTGACTTTTTCAATGCAAAATTGGCTGGAATTCAGATTGGACGCCATGTCACGTTTGGAGAGTCCCTGATGTACCTAAACAGTGGAAACCCCCTACAAGTGACCCCATTTTGGAAACTAGACCCCCCAAGGAACTTATCTAGATATGTGGTGAGAACTTTGAACCCACAAGGGCTTTACAGAAGTTTATAACGTACAGCGGTACAATTAAAAAATCATATTTTTTCCACAAAAATGATCTTTTCACCCCAATTTTTATTTTCCCAAGGGTAACAGGACCCTAAAAGTTATTGTGCAATTTGTCCTGAGTACGCTGATACCCCACATGTGGGGGTAAACCACTATTTGGGCGCATGGCAGAGCTCGGAAGGGAAGCAGCGCCATTTGACGTTTTTGGCTGGAATTGAGATCGGACACCATGTCGCGTTTGGAAAACTCCTGATGTACCAAAACAGTGTAACCCCCCCACAAATGACACCATTTTGGAAACTAGACCCCCTAAGGAACTTATCTAGATGTGTGGTGAGAACTTTGAACCCCCATGGGCTTCACAGAAGTTTATAACATAAAGCCATACAATTAAAAAATCATATTTTTTCCACAAAAATGATCTTTTCACCCTCAATTCTTATTTTTCCAAGGGTAACAGGACCCTAAAAGTTATTGTGCAATTTGTCCTGAGTACGCTGATACCCCACATGTGGGGGTAAACCAGTATTTGGGCGCATGGCAGAGCTCGGAAGGGAAGCAGCGCCATTTGACGTTTTTGGCTGGAATTGAGATCGGACACGATGTCGCGTTTGGAAAACCCCTGATGTACCAAAACAGTGGAACCCCCCCACAAGTGACACCATTTTGGAAACTAGACCCCATAAGGAACTTATCTAGATGTGTTGTGAGCACTTTGACCCCCCCAGTGCTTCACAGAAGTTTATAACACCCGGGCGTGAAAATAAAAAATTCGTATTTTTTCCACAAACATGATCTTTTAGTCACCATTTTTTTTATTTTCCCAAGGGTACCAGGAGAAATTGGACCCCAAAAGTTGTTGTCCAATTTGTCCTGAGTATGCTGATACCCCATATGTGGGAGAAAACTACTGTATGGGCACACGTCGGGGCTCGGAAGGGAAGTAGTGACGTTTTGGAATGCAGACTTTGATGGAATGGTCTGCGGGTGTCATGTTGCCTTTGGAGAGCCCCTAATGTACCTAAACAGTGGAAACACCCAAAAGTGACCCCATTTTGGAAACGAGACCCCCTAAGGGACTTATCTAGATGTGTGGTGAGCACTTTGAACCCCCAAGGGCTTCACAGAAGTTTATAATGCCCGGGCATGAAAATAAAAAAATCGTATTTTTTCCAGAAACATGATCAATTAGTCCCCAATTTTTTCATTTTCCCAAGGGTAACAGGAGAAATTGGACCCCAAAAGTTGTTGTCCAATTTGTCCTGAGTACGCTGACACACCATATGTGGGAGAAAACTACTGTATGGACACACGTCGGGGCTCGGAAGGGAAGCAGTGACGTTTTGGAATGCAGACTTTGATGGAATGGTCTGCGGGTGTCATGTGCGTTTGGAGAGCCCCTGATGTACCTAAACTATTGAAACTCCCCACAAGTGACCCCATTTTGGACACTAGACCCCCCACGGGACTTATCTAGATGTGTGGTGAGCACTTTGAACCCCCAAGTGCTTCACAGAAGTTTATAACACTCGGACGTGAAAATAAAAAAATCATTTTTTTCCACAAAAATGATATTTTTGCCCCCAATTTTTTATTTTCCTAAGGGTAACAGGAGAAATTGGACCCCAAAAATTGTTTTGCAATTTGTCCTGAGTAGGCTGATACCCTACATGTGGGGGTAAAACACTGTTTGGGCGCATAGCAGAGCTTGGAAGGGAAGGAGCACCATTTGACTTTTTCAACTCAGAATTGGCTGGAATTGAGATCAGACGCCATGTTGCATTTGGAGAGCCCCTGATGTGCCCAAACAGTGGAAACCCCCAATTCTAACTCCAACCCGAACCCCAACACGCCCCTAACCCTAGCCCTAACCCTAGCCCTAACCCTAACCCTACCCTAACCCTAGCCCTAACCCTACTCCAACACACCCCTAGCCCTAACCCTACCCTAACCCTAACCCTAACCCTAGCCCTAACCCTAGCCCTAGCCCTAGCCCTAATGGAAAAATGGAAATAAATACATTTTTTTTATTTTATTATTTTTCCCTAACTAAGGGGGTGAAAACGGGGGGGTTTGATTTACTATTTATGGCGGTTTTTATGTTTGGCGGCTGTCGCACGCTAAAAGACGCTTTTTATTGTAAAAATAGTTTTTGCATCACCACATATTGAGAGCTATAATTTTTCCGTATTTTGACCCACCGAGTCATGTGAGGTCTTATTTTTTGCGGGACGGGTTGACGTTTTTATTGGTACCATTTTCGGGCACGTGAAATTTTTTGATCGCTTTTTATTCCGATTTTTGGGACGCAGAATGAACAAGAACCAGCATTTCATGAATTTCTTTTGGGGGGGTGCGTTTACACCGTTCCGCGTGCGGTAAAATTGATAAAGCGGTTTTATTCTTCGGGTCAGTACGGTTACAGCGATACCTCATTTAGGTCGTTTTTTATGTTTTTGTCGGTTTTATGCAATGAAAACTATTTTATATAAAAAATAATTATTTTTGCATTGCTTTATTCAGCGAGCTATAACTTTTTTATTTTTTTGCTGATGATGCTGTGTGGTGGCTCATTTTTTGCGGGACAAGATGACGTTTTCAGCGGTACCATGGATATTTATATGCGTCTTTTTGATCGCGCGTTATTACACTTTTTGTTTGGCAGTATGATAATAAATCTTTATTTTTTTCTTCGTTTTTTATTTTTATTTTTTAAGGGGTTCGCTAAAGGGGTTAACTAATGGGACAGTTTTATAGGGCGGGTCGTTACGGACGCGGCAATACCTAATATGTGTACTTTTATTGTTTTTTTTTTTTTTATTATTTCCAAAAAATGGATTTATTGGGGGAATATTTTTTTTTTTTTCTAATTTATTTGGCGATTTTTTTTTTTTTATTATTTTTACACTTTTTTTTATTTTTTTTTTTACTTTATTAAATAGCCCCAGGTGGGACATCACTGTCCTGTGACAGATTGCTGATCTGTCACATCACAGATCACTGTGACAGATCAGCGATCTGACACAGGCATTGCAGAAGGCTTCCTCATGCCTGCGCTTTGCAGGCACTGAGGAAGCCAGCTTCCGCAGGCCCCCGAAGGCCCCCGTCGCCATCTTGGATTCGGGGGCCTGGAGGGAGGGAGTCCCCCGCAGCAGCGCTGCACATTGCGCTGCCGTGGGGGGCTCAGGGAAGCACGGAGGGAGCCCCCTCCATGTCGATGCTTCCCTTTAACCCCCGGTACACCGCGATCGTGTTTGATCGTGGTGTGCAAGGGGTTAACATGTCAGGGGCGGTCCGTGACCGCCCCTGACACATTGTGCCGGGTGTCAGCTATGATAATTAGCTGACACTCGGCCGCGATCAGCGGCGCTCACCACGTGGGCGCCGCTGATCGCGCCGACGTACTATCCCGTCCCCGGTCATACGGGCCCGGGTACCGTGGACGGGATAGTACGTCGGATGGCAGAAAGGGGTTAAGACTGGGGAAGTACTGAGGGGAAGGGGCTGCAGGCCTTGTATCAGGTGGGTGTGCAGAAATGTAGCTATCCAAAGCCAAACACATTAATGCAGCTTGTCACACCTGTACCTACCAAGCAGCAAAGGCCAAGATGGATCGTTATTTTACTGACAGATTGAATACAGTGCAATACCTCCTATATAGAGGTGAATAGTAGTAGTAGTAGTAGTAGTAGTAGAAGAGTTGGTCAAGTTAAATCAAGGCTAAGGAATTGGAAATGTGCAACTTGGACCAAGAAAAACTAATTACAGAGCAACGACATTTGAAAAAAGCATTCAAATCATGCTTTGAAAACACTACTTGTGTATCCCGATTTCAATTCAATCTGTCTTTGGAAACCGCTTAAGAGAGTGAGTGCACCATTCTCAGAGGAACTGCAGATACTGAAATGATGCGTGGAGTGAAGTGAGCAAGCTCTTTTTCCATCTCCCTGGCGAGCATCGCCCACCTGTATGCTGAGGCTCCCTCAGCAGACTGAAGCTGACTACTACTGCGCAGCTGCTACAGACTGTGGGCTGCCCATTGTGACACGTGGTCCCATTGTGACACGTGGTCCCATTGTTCCAGTAATAGAACACATCCATGCATTGTGTTCTATGAATGGCATGATTCCTATCACAGTGTTCCATGGATGGAACACATCCTATTTACTGCAGGCAAGCAGGGCACCTAGCTGCTGCTGCTGCTGCTACAAGACACTAGAATACCGTCTGTCAGACAGGTGGACGTAGGCCGAACATTCAAATAACTCGCCAGATAAATTGTTGCTTTTCCATTTAATTCATATATGAATTAATTCAAAATTGAACAGTAAATTTCAAAGTTGGAAGGCCACAAGAGGGAGACAATGTTTCAAAAATGAAACGACATATAATTGCATGAGGTATGTGGTAGGAATTGAATGCTTGAATTAAGACTGGGGAAGTACTGAGGGGAAGGGGCTGCAGGCCTTGTAGCAGGTGGGTGTGAAGAAATGTAGCTATCCAAAGCCAAACACTTTACTGCAGCTTGTCACACCTGTACCTACCAAGCAGCAAAGGCCAAGATAGATCGTTATTTTACTGACAGATTGAATACAGTGCAATGCCTCCCATATAGAGGTGAATAAGAGTAGTAGTAGTAGAAGATTTGATCAAGTGAAATCAAGGCTAAGGAATTGGAAATGTGCAACTTGGACCAAGAAAAACTAATTACAGAGCAACGACATTTGAAAAAAGCATTCAAATCATGCTTTGAAAACACTACTTGTGTATCCCGATTTCAATTCAATCTGTCTTTTTGAAACCGCTTAAGAGAGTGAGTGCACCATTCTCAGAGGAACTGCAGATACTGAAATGATGCGTGGAGTGAAGTGAGCAAGCTCTTTTTCCATCTCCCTGGCGAGCATCGCCCACCTGTCTGCTGAGGCTCCCTCAGCAGACTGAAGCTGACTACTACTGCGCAGCTGCTACAGACTGTGGGCTGCCCATTGTGACACGTGGTCCCATTGTGGCACGTGGTCCCATTGTTCCAGGAATAGAACACATCCAAGAATTGTGTTCTATGAATGGCATGATTCCTATCACAGTGTTCCATGGATGGAACACATCCTATTTACTGCAGGCAAGCAGTGCACCTAGCTGCTGCTGCTGCTGCTGCTGCTGCTCCAAAGCCACTAGAATACCGTCTGTCAGACAGGTGGACGTAGGCCGAACATTCAAATAACTCGCCAGATAAATCGTTGCTTTTCCATTTAATTCATATATGAATTAATTCAAAATTGAACAGTAAATTTCAAAGTTGGAAGGCCACAAGAGGGGGACAATGTTTCAAAAATGAAGCGACATATCATTGCATGAGGGATGTGGTAGGAATTGAATGCTTGAATTAAGACTGGGGAAGTACTGAGGGGAAGGGGCTGCAGGCCTTGTAGCAGGTGGGTGTGCAGAAATGTAGCTATCCAAAGCCAAACACATTACTGCAGCTTATCACACCTGTACCTACCAAGCAGCAAAGGCCAAGATAGATCGTTATTTTACTGACAGATTGAATACAGTGCAATGCCTCCCATATAGAGGTGAATAAGAGTAGTAGTAGTAGTAGTATTAGTAGTAGTAGTACAAGAGTTGGTCAAGTTAAATCAAGGCTAAGGAATTGGAAATGTGCAACTTGGGCCAAGAAAAACTAATTATAGAGCAACGACATTTGAAAAAAGCATTCAAATAATGCTTTGAAAACACTACTTGTGTATCCCGATTTCAATTCAATCTGTCTTTGGAAACCGCTTAAGAGAGTGAGTGCACTATTCTCAGAGGAACTGCAGATACTGAAATGATGCGTGGAGTGAAGTGAGCAAGCTATTTTTCCATCTCCCTGGCGAGCATCGCCCACCTGTCTGCTGAGGCTCCCTCAGCAGACTGAAGCTGACTACTACTGCGCAGCTGCTACAGACTGTGGGCTGCCCATTGTGACACGTGGTCCCATTGTGACACGTGGTCCCATTGTTCCAGGAATAGAACACATCCAAGCATTGTGTTCTATGAATGGCATGATTCCTATCACAGTGTTCCATGGATGGAGCACATCCTATTTACTGCAGGCAAGCAGCGCACCTAGCTGCTGCTGCTGCTGCTTCAAGCCACTAGAATACCGTCTTTCAGACAGGTGGACGTAGGCCGAACCTTCAAATAACTCGCCAGATAAATCGTTGCTTTTCCATTTAATTCATATATTAATTAATTCAAAATTGAACAGTAAATTTCAAAGTTGGAAGGCCACAAGAGGGGGACAATATTTCAAAAATGAAACGACATATCATTGCATGAGGGATGTGGTAGGAATTGAATGCATGAATTAAGACTGGGGAAGTACTGAGGGGAAGGGGCTGCAGGCCTTGTAGCAGGTGGGTGTGCAGAAATGTAGCTATCCAAAGCCAAACATATTACTGCAGCTTGTCACACCTGTACCTACCAAGCAGCAAAGGAGAAGATAATAATAATAATAATAATCTTTATTTATATAGCGCCAACATATTCCGCAGCGCTTTACAGTTGAACAGTTTCAAACACAACAGTCATAAGTAACAACGTTAACAATACAATAATTAAAGCGAAATAAGACGACCCTGCTTGTGGAGCTTACAATCTACAATGAGGTGGGGGAGATACAAAGCATAGGTTTGTATTTACAATGATGTATTTACAATGACGGTCCAGCCATCTTCAGGGGGTGGGGGTTAGATGGAGATAGTGAATGGGCTACACACACACAAACATAACATGACTTTGATTACTGAATGTGATAGGCCGCTCTGAACAAATGCGTTTTGAGCGAGCGCCTAAAACTATGCAAATTGTGGATGATCCTAATATCTTGGGGTAGAGCATTCCAGAGGATTGGCGCAGCACGGGAGAAGTCTTGGAGTCGGGAGTGGGAGGTACGGATTAGGGCAGAGGTTAGTCGAAAGTCATTTGCAGAGCGCAGCGGTCGGTTAGGCCGATAGACAGAAATGAGGGAGGAGATGTAAGGGGGTGCCGCACTGTGGAGAGCTTTGTGGGTGAGAACAAGTACTTTAAATTGTACTCTGTAATGAATTGGCAGCCAGTGTAACGACTGGCGAAGAGCGGACGGGTCTGAGTAACGATTAGCCAGATGGACAACCCTGGCTGCTGCATTAAGGATAGACTAGAGAGGGGGGAGTCGAGTGAGAGGGAGGCCAATTAATAGAGCATTACAGTAGTCCAGGCGGGAGTGGATCAGGGCGACAGTGAGAGTTTTTGTTGTTTCCATGGTGAGAAAAGGGCGGATTCTAGAGATGTTCTTTAGGTGTAAGCGGCATGAGCGGGCTAGATCGTTATTTTACTGACAGATTGAATACAGTGCAATGCCTCCCATATAGAGGTGAATAAGAGTAGTAGTAGTAGTAGTAGTAGTAGTAGAAGATTTGATCAAGTTAAATCAAGGCTAAGGAATTGGAAATGTGCAACTTGGACCAAGAAAAACTAATTACAGAGCAACGACATTTGAAAAAAGCATTCAAATCATGCTTTGAAAACACTACTTGTGTATCCCGATTTCAATTCAATCTGTCTTTGGAAACCGCTTAAGAGAGTGAGTGCACCATTCTCAGAGGAACTGCAGATACTGAAATGATGCGTGGAGTGAAGTGAGCAAGCTCTTTTTCCATCTCCCTGGTGAGCATCGCCCACCTGTCTGCTGAGGCTCCCTCAGCAGACTGAAGCTGACTACTACTGTGCAGCTGCTACAGACTGTGGGCTGCCCATTGTGACACGTGGTCCCATTGTGACACGTGGTCCCATTGTTCCAGGAATAGAACACATCCAAGCATTGTGTTCTATGAATGGCATGATTCCTATCACAGTGTTCCATGGATGGAACACATCCTATTTACTGCAGGCAAGCAGCGCACCTAGCTGCTGCTGCTGCTGCTGCTACAAGCCACTAGAATACCGTCTGTCAGACAGGTGCACGTAGGCCGAACATTCAAATAACTCGCCAGATAAATCGTTGCTTTTCCATTTAATTCATATATGAATTAATTCAAAATTGAACAGTAAATTTCAAAGTTGGAAGGCCACAAGAGGGGGACAATGTTTCAAAAATGAAATGACATATCATTGCATGAGGGATGTGGTAGGAATTGAATGCTTAAATTAAGACTGGGGAAGTACTGAGGGGAAGGGGCTGCAGGCCTTGTAGCAGGTGGGTGTGCAGAAATGTAGCTATCCAAAGCCAAACACATTACTGCAGCTTGTCACACCTGTACCTACCAAGCAGCAAAGGTCAAGATAGATCGTTATTTTACTGACAGATTGAATACAGTGCAATGCCTCCCATATAGAGGTGAATAAGAGTAGTAGTAGTAGTAGTAGAAGAGTTGGTCAAGTTAAATCAAGGCTAAGGAATTGTAAATGTGCAACTTGGACCAAGAAAAACTAATTACAGAGCAATGACATTTGAAAAAAGCATTCAAATCATGCTTTGAAAACACTACTTGTGTATCCTGATTTCAATTCAATCTGTCTTTGGAAACCGCTTAAGAGAGTGAGTGCACCATTCTCAGAGGAACTGCAGATACTGAAATGATGCGTGGAGTGAAGTGAGCAAGCTATTTTTCCATCTCCCTGGCGAGCATTGCCCACCTGTCTGCTGAGGCTCCCTCAGCAGACTGAAGCTGACTACTACTGCGCAGCTGCTACAGACTGTGGGCTGCCCATTGTGACACGTGGTCCCATTGTGACACGTGGTCCCATTGTTCCAGGAATAGAACACATCCAAGCATTGTGTTCTATGAATGGCATGATTCCTATCACAGTGTTCCATGGATGGAACACATCCTATTTACTGCAGGCAAGCAGCGCACCTAGCTGCTGCTGCTGCTGCTGCTGCTGCTACAAGCCACTAGAATACCGTCTGTCAGACAGGTGGACGTAGGCCAAACATTCAAATAACTCGCCAGATAAATCGTTGCTTTTCCATTTAATTCATATAAGAATTAATTCAAAATTGAACAGTAAATTTCAAAGTTGGAAGGCCACAAGAGGGGGACAATGTTTCAAAAATGAAACGACACATCATTGCATGAGGGATGTGGTAGGAATTGAATGCTTGAATTAAGACTGGGGAAGTACTGAGGGGAAGGGGCTGCAGGCCTTGTAGCAGGTGGGTATGCAGAAATGTAGCTATCCAAAGCCAAACACATTACTGCAGCTTGTCACACCTGTACCTACCAAGCAGCAAAGGCCAAGATAGATCGTTATTTTACTGACAGATTGAATACAGTGCAATGCCTCCCATATAGAGGTGAATAAGAGTAGTAGTAGTAGTAGTAGTAGTAGTAGTAGTAGTAGTAATAGTAGAAGGCTGGTTTCACATTAGCGCTTTTTCAGCGCGTGCACGGCCGGGGGTAGCTCCGCCCCCGAGCCGGCTCTCTGCCCGGCGTGCCCGCCCCTTGCTTGTAGCGCCGCCTACTAGCGGACAGCGGCGCCTGCGATCGGCGCACCCTATCTTTAGCATAGGGTGCGAAGATCGTGCGCAGGCCGTGCGCTAGTTGCGCTTTGACCTGCGCTGCGCACTTTTGACGGTGCGCCGTGCGCGCCAAAATCAAACTTTTCGGATTTTGGCGCGCACGGCGCACCGTCAAAAGTGCGCAGCGCAGGTCAAAGCGCAACTAGCGCACGGCCTGCGCACGATCTGCGCACCCTATGCTAAAGATAGGGTGCGCCGATCGCAGGCGCCGCTGTGCGCTAGGAGGCGGCGCTACAAGGAAGGGGCGGGCACGCCGGGCAGAGAGCCGGCTCGGGGGCGGAGCTACCCCCGGCCGTGCGCGCGCTGAAAATGCGCTAATGTGAAACCGGCCGAAGAGTTGGTCAAGTTAAATCAAGGCTAAGGAATTGGAAATGTGCAACTTGGACCAAGAAAAACTAATTACAGAGCAACGACATTTGAAAAAAGCATTCTAATCATGCTTTGAAAACACTACTTGTTTATCCCAATTTCAATTCAATCTGTCTTTGGAAACCGCTTAAGAGAGTGAGTGCACCATTCTCAGAGGAACTGCAGATACTGAAATGATGCGTGGAGTGAAGTGAGCAAGCTATTTTTCCATCTCCCTGGCGAGCATCGCCCACCTGTCTGCTGAGGCTCCCTCAGCAGACTGAAGCTGACTACTACTGCGCAGCTGCTACAGACTGTGGGCTGCCCATTGTGACACGTGGTCCCATTGTGACACGTGGCCCCATTGTTCCAGGAATAGAACACATCCAAGCATTGTGTTCTATGAATGGCATGATTCCTATCACAGTGTTCCATGGATGGAACACATCCTATTTACTGCAGGCAAGCAGCGCACCTAGCTGCTGCTGCTGCTGCTACAAGCCACTAGAATACAGTCTGTCAGACAGGTGGACGTAGGCCGAACATTCAAATAACTCGCCAGATAAATCGTTGCTTTTCCATTTAATTCATATATGAATTAATTCAAAATTGAACAGTAAATTTCAAAGTTGGAAGGCCACAAGAGGGGGACAATGTTTCAAAAATGAAACGACATATCATTGCATGAGGGATGTGGTAGGAATTGAATGCTTGAATTAAGACTGGGGAAGTACTGAGGGGAAGGGGCTGCAGTCCTTGTAGCAGGTGGGTGTGCAGAAATGTAGCTATCCAAAGCCAAACACATTACTGCAGCTTGTCACACCTGTACCTACCAAGCAGCAAAGGCCAAGATAGATCGTTATTTTACTGACAGATTGAATACAGTGCAATGCCTCCCATATAGAGGTGAATAAGAGTAGTAGTAGTAGTAGTAGTAGTAGTAGAAGAGTTGGTCAAGTTAAATCAAGGCTAAGGAATTGGAAATGTGCAACTTGGACCAAGAAAAACTAATTACAGAGCAACGACATTTGAAAAAAGCATTCAAATCATGCTTTGAAAACACTACTTGTGTATCCCAATTTCAATTCAATCTGTCTTTGGAAACCGTTTAAGAGAGTGAGTGCACCATTCTCAGAGGAACTGCAGATACTGAAATGATGCGTGGAGTGAAGTGAGCAAGCTATTTTTCCATCTCCCTGGCGAGCATCGCCCACCTGTCTGCTGAGGCTCCGTCAGCAGACTGAAGCTGACTACTACTGCGCAGCTGCTACAGACTGTGGGCTGCCCATTGTGACACGTGGTCCCATTGTGACACGTGGCCCCATTGTTCCAGGAATAGAACACATCCAAGCATTGTGTTCTATGAATGGCATGATTCCTATCACAGTGTTCCATGGATGGAACACATCCTATTTACTGCAGGCAAGCAGCGCACCTAGCTGCTGTTGCTGCTGCTACAAGCCACTAGAATACAGTCTGTCAGACAGGTGGACGTAGGCCGAACATTCAAATAACTCGCCAGATAAATCGTTGCTTTTCCATTTAATTCATATATGAATTAATTCAAAATTGAACAGTAAATTTCAAAGTTGGAAGGCCACAAGAGGGGGACAATGTTTCAAAAATGAAACGACATATCATTGCATGAGGGATGTGGTAGGAATTGAATGCTTGAATTAAGACTGGGGAAGTACTGAGGGGAAGGGGCTGCAAGCCTTGTAGCAGGTGGGAGTGCAGAAATGTAGCTTTCCAAAGCCAAACACATTACTGCAGCTTGTCACACCTGTACCTACCAAGAAGCAAAGGCCAAGATAGATCGTTATTTTACTGACAGATTGAATACAGTGCAATGCCTCCCATATAGAGGTGAATAAGAGTAGTAGTAGTAGTAGTAGTAGAAGAGTTGGTCAAGTTAAATCAAGGCTAAGGAATTGGAAATGTGCAACTTGGACCAAGAAAAACTAATTACAGAGCAACGACATTTGAAAAAAGCATTCAAATCATGCTTTGAAAACACTACTTGTGTATCCCGATTTCAATTCAATCTGTCTTTGGAAACCGCTTAAGAGAGTGAGTGCACCATTCTCATAGGAACTGCAGATACTGAAATGATGCGTGGAGTGAAGTGAGCAAGCTATTTTTCCATCTCCC
This sequence comes from Dendrobates tinctorius, assembly GCF_039654945.1. NCBI lineage: Eukaryota > Metazoa > Chordata > Amphibia > Anura > Dendrobatidae > Dendrobates > Dendrobates tinctorius. The sequence goes on from NW_027361820.1 coordinate 924,290, forward strand.
TGGCGAGCATCACCCACCTGTCTGCTGAGGCTCCCTCAGCAGACTGAAGCTGACTACTACTGCGCAGCTGCTACAGACTGTGGGCTGCCCATTGTGACACGTGGTCCCATTGTGACACGTGGTCCCATTGTTCCAGGAATAGAACACATCCAAGCATTGTGTTCTATGAATGGCATGATTCCTATCACAGTGTTCCATGGATGGAACACATCCTATTTACTGCAGGCAAGCAGAGCACCTAGCTGCTGCTGCTGCTGCTGCTGCTCCAAAGCCACTAGAATACCGTCTGTCAGACAGGTGGACGTAGGCCGAACATTCAAATAACTCGCCAGATAAATCTTTGCTTTTCCATTTAATTCATATATGAATTAATTCAAAATTGAACAGTAAATTTCAAAGTTGGAAGGCCACAAGAGGGGGACAATGTTTCAAAAATGAAACGACATATCATTGCATGAGGGATGTGGTAGGAATTGAATGCTTGAATTAAGACTGGGGAAGTACTGAGGGGAAGGGGCTGCAGGCCTTGTAGCAGGTGGGTGTGCAGAAATGTAGCTATCCAAAGCCAAACACATTACTGCAGCTTGTCATACCTGTACCTACCAAGCAGCAAAGGCCAAGATAGATCGTTATTTTACTGACAGATTGAATACAGTGCAATGCCTCCCATATAGAGGTGAATAAGAGTAGTAGTAGTAGTAGTAGTAGTAGTAGTAGTAGTAGTAGTAGTAGTAGTAGAAGAGTTGGTCAAGTTAAATCAAGGCTAAGGAATTGGAAATGTGCAACTTGGACCAAGAAAAACTAATTACAGAGCAACGACATTTGAAAAAAGCATTCAAATCATGCTTTGAAAACACTACTTGTGTATCCCGATTTCAATTCAGTCTGTCTTTGGAAACCGCTTAAGAGAGTGAGTGCACCATTCTCAGAAGAACTGCAGATACTGAAATGATGCGTGGAGTGAAGTGAGCAAGCTATTTTTCCATCTCCCTGGCGAGCATCGCCCACCTGTCTGCTGAGGCTCCCTCAGCAGACTGAAGCTGACTACTACTGCGCAGCTGCTACAGACTGTGGGCTGCCCATTGTGACACGTGGTCCCATTGTGACACGTGGTCCCATTGTTCCAGGAATAGAACACATCCAAGCATTGTGTTCTATGAATGGCATGATTCCTATCACAGTGTTCCATGGATGGAACACATCCTATTTACTGCAGGCAAGCAGCGCACCTAGCTGCTGCTGCTGCTGCTGCTACAAGCCACTAGAATACCGTCTGTCAGACAGGTGGACGTAGGCCGAACATTCAAATAACTCGCCAGATAAATCGTTGCTTTTCCATTTAATTCATATATGAATTATTTCAAAATTGAACAGTAAATTTCAAAGTTGGAAGGCCACAAGAGGGGGACAATGTTTCAAAAATGAAACGACATATCATTGCATGAGGGATGTGGTAGGAATTGAATGCTTGTATTAAGACTGGGGAAGTACTGAGGGGAAGGGGCTGCAGGCCTTGTAGCAGGTAGGTGTGCAGAAATGTAGCTATCCAAAGCCAAACACATTACTGCAGCTTGTCACACCTGTACCTACCAAGCAGCAAAGGCCAAGATAGATCGTTATTTTACTGACAGATTGAATACAGTGCAATGCCTCCCATATAGAGGTGAATAAGAGTAGTAGTAGTAGTAGTAGTAGTAGTAGTAGTAGTAGTAGTAGTAGTAGTAGTAGTAGTAGTAGTAGAAGAGTTGGTCAAGTTAAATCAAGGCTAAGGAATTGGAAATGTGCAACTTGGACCAAGAAAAACTAATTACAGAGCAACGACATTTGAAAAAAGCATTCAAATCATGCTTTGAAAACACTACTTGTGTATCCCGATTTCAATTCAATCTGTCTTTGGAAACCGCTTAAGAGAGTGAGTGCACCATTCTCAGAGGAACTGCAGATACTGAAATGATGCGTGGAGTGAAGTGAGCAAGCTTTTTTTCCATCTCCCTGGCGAGCATCGCCCACCTGTCTGCTGAGGCTCCCTCAGCAGACTGAAGCTGACTACTACTGCGCAGCTGCTACAGACTGTGGGCTGCCCATTGTGACACGTGGTCCCATTGTGACACGTGGTCCCATTGGTCCAGGAATAGAACACATCCAAGCATTGTGTTCTATGAATGGCATGATTCCTATCACAGTGTTCCATGGATGGAACACATCCTATTTACTGCAGGCAAGCAGCGCACCTAGCTGCTGCTGCTACTACAAGCCACTAGAATACCGTCTGTCAGACAGGTGGACGTAGGCCGAACATTCAAATAACTCGCCAGATAAATCGTTGCTTTTCCATTTAATTCATATATGAATTAATTCAAAATTGAACAGTAAATTTCAAAGTTGGAAGGCCACAAGAGGGGGACAATGTTTCAAAAATGAAACGACATATCATTGCATGAGGGATGTGGTAGGAATTGAATGCTTGAATTAAGACTGGGGAAGTACTGAGGGGAAGGGGCTGCAGGCCTTGTAGCAGGTGGGTGTGCAGAAATGTAGCTATCCAAAGCCAAACACATTACTGCAGCTTGTCATACCTGTACCTACCAAGCAGCAAAGGCCAAGATAGATCGTTATTTTACTGACAGATTGAATACAGTGCAATGCCTCCCATATAGAGGTGAATAAGAGTAGTAGTAGTAGTAGTAGTAGTAGTAGTAGAAGAGTTGGTCAAGTTAAATCAAGGCTAAGGAATTGGAAATGTGCAACTTGGACCAAGAAAAACTAATTACAGAGCAACGACATTTGAAAAAAGCATTCAAATCATGCTTTGAAAACACTACTTGTGTATCCCAATTTCAATTCAATCTGTCTTTGGAAACTGCTTAAGAGAGTGAGTGCACCATTCTCAGAGGAACTGCAGATACTGAAATGATGCGTGGAGTGAAGTGAGCAAGCTATTTTTCCATCTCCCTGGCAAGCATCGCCCACCTGTCTGCTGAGGCTCCCTCAGCAGATTGAAGCTGACTACTACTGCGCAGCTGCTACAGACTGTGGGCTGCCCATTGTGACACGTGGTCCCATTGTGACACGTGGCCCCATTGTTCCAGGAATAGAACACATCCAAGCATTGTGTTCTATGAATGGCATGATTCCTATCACAGTGTTCCATGGATGGAACACATCCTATTTACTGCAGGCAAGCAGCGCACCTAGCTGCTGCTGCTGCTGCTACAAGCCACTAGAATACCATCTGTCAGACAGGTGGACGTAGGCCGAACATTCAAATAACTCGCCAGATAAATCGTTGCTTTTCCATTTAATTCATATATGAATTAATTCAAAATTGAACAGTAAATTTCAAAGTTGGAAGGCCACAAGAGGGGGACAATGTTTCAAAAATGAAACGACATATCATTGCATGAGGGATGTGGTAGGAATTGAATGCTTGAATTAAGACTGGGGAAGTACTGAGGGGAAGGGGCTGCAGGCCTTGTAGCAGGTGGGAGTGCAAAAATGTAGCTATCCAAAGCCAAACACATTACTGCAGCTTGTCATACCTGTACCTACCAAGCAGCAAAGGCCAAGATAGATCGTTATTTTACTGACAGATTGAATACAGTGCAATGCCTCCCATATAGAGGTGAATAAGAGTAGTAGTAGTAGTAGTAGTAGAAGAGTTGGTCAAGTTAAATCAAGGCTAAGGAATTGGAAATGTGCAACTTGGACCAAGAAAAACTAATTACAGAGCAACGACATTTGAAAAAAGCATTCAAATCATGCTTTGAAAACACTACTTGTGTATCCCGATTTCAATTCAGTCTGTCTTTGGAAACCGCTTAAGAGAGTGAGTGCACCATTCTCAGAAGAACTGCAGATACTGAAATGATGCGTGGAGTGAAGTGAGCAAGCTATTTTTCCATCTCCCTGGCGAGCATCGCCCACCTGTCTGCTGAGGCTCCCTCAGCAGACTGAAGCTGACTACTACTGCGCAGCTGCTACAGACTGTGGGCTGCCCATTGTGACACGTGGTCCCATTGTGACACGTGGTCCCATTGTTCCAGGAATAGAACACATCCAAGCATTGTGTTCTATGAATGGCATGATTCCTATCACAGTGTTCCATGGATGGAACACATCCTATTTACTGCAGGCAAGCAGCGCACCTAGCTGCTGCTGCTGCTGCTGCTACAAGCCACTAGAATACCGTCTGTCAGACAGGTGGACGTAGGCCGAACATTCAAATAACTCGCCAGATAAATCGTTGCTTTTCCATTTAATTCATATATGAATTATTTCAAAATTGAACAGTAAATTTCAAAGTTGGAAGGCCACAAGAGGGGGACAATGTTTCAAAAATGAAACGACATATCATTGCATGAGGGATGTGGTAGGAATTGAATGCTTGTATTAAGACTGGGGAAGTACTGAGGGGAAGGGGCTGCAGGCCTTGTAGCAGGTAGGTGTGCAGAAATGTAGCTATCCAAAGCCAAACACATTACTGCAGCTTGTCACACCTGTACCTACCAAGCAGCAAAGGCCAAGATAGATCGTTATTTTACTGACAGATTGAATACAGTGCAATGCCTCCCATATAGAGGTGAATAAGAGTAGTAGTAGTAGTAGTAGTAGTAGTAGTAGTAGTAGTAGTAGTAGTAGTAGTAGTAGTAGTAGTAGAAGAGTTGGTCAAGTTAAATCAAGGCTAAGGAATTGGAAATGTGCAACTTGGACCAAGAAAAACTAATTACAGAGCAACGACATTTGAAAAAAGCATTCAAATCATGCTTTGAAAACACTACTTGTGTATCCCGATTTCAATTCAATCTGTCTTTGGAAACCGCTTAAGAGAGTGAGTGCACCATTCTCAGAGGAACTGCAGATACTGAAATGATGCGTGGAGTGAAGTGAGCAAGCTTTTTTTCCATCTCCCTGGCGAGCATCGCCCACCTGTCTGCTGAGGCTCCCTCAGCAGACTGAAGCTGACTACTACTGCGCAGCTGCTACAGACTGTGGGCTGCCCATTGTGACACGTGGTCCCATTGTGACACGTGGTCCCATTGGTCCAGGAATAGAACACATCCAAGCATTGTGTTCTATGAATGGCATGATTCCTATCACAGTGTTCCATGGATGGAACACATCCTATTTACTGCAGGCAAGCAGCGCACCTAGCTGCTGCTGCTACTACAAGCCACTAGAATACCGTCTGTCAGACAGGTGGACGTAGGCCGAACATTCAAATAACTCGCCAGATAAATCGTTGCTTTTCCATTTAATTCATATATGAATTAATTCAAAATTGAACAGTAAATTTCAAAGTTGGAAGGCCACAAGAGGGGGACAATGTTTCAAAAATGAAACGACATATCATTGCATGAGGGATGTGGTAGGAATTGAATGCTTGAATTAAGACTGGGGAAGTACTGAGGGGAAGGGGCTGCAGGCCTTGTAGCAGGTGGGTGTGCAGAAATGTAGCTATCCAAAGCCAAACACATTACTGCAGCTTGTCATACCTGTACCTACCAAGCAGCAAAGGCCAAGATAGATCGTTATTTTACTGACAGATTGAATACAGTGCAATGCCTCCCATATAGAGGTGAATAAGAGTAGTAGTAGTAGTAGTAGTAGTAGTAGTAGAAGAGTTGGTCAAGTTAAATCAAGGCTAAGGAATTGGAAATGTGCAACTTGGACCAAGAAAAACTAATTACAGAGCAACGACATTTGAAAAAAGCATTCAAATCATGCTTTGAAAACACTACTTGTGTATCCCAATTTCAATTCAATCTGTCTTTGGAAACTGCTTAAGAGAGTGAGTGCACCATTCTCAGAGGAACTGCAGATACTGAAATGATGCGTGGAGTGAAGTGAGCAAGCTATTTTTCCATCTCCCTGGCAAGCATCGCCCACCTGTCTGCTGAGGCTCCCTCAGCAGATTGAAGCTGACTACTACTGCGCAGCTGCTACAGACTGTGGGCTGCCCATTGTGACACGTGGTCCCATTGTGACACGTGGCCCCATTGTTCCAGGAATAGAACACATCCAAGCATTGTGTTCTATGAATGGCATGATTCCTATCACAGTGTTCCATGGATGGAACACATCCTATTTACTGCAGGCAAGCAGCGCACCTAGCTGCTGCTGCTGCTGCTACAAGCCACTAGAATACCATCTGTCAGACAGGTGGACGTAGGCCGAACATTCAAATAACTCGCCAGATAAATCGTTGCTTTTCCATTTAATTCATATATGAATTAATTCAAAATTGAACAGTAAATTTCAAAGTTGGAAGGCCACAAGAGGGGGACAATGTTTCAAAAATGAAACGACATATCATTGCATGAGGGATGTGGTAGGAATTGAATGCTTGAATTAAGACTGGGGAAGTACTGAGGGGAAGGGGCTGCAGGCCTTGTAGCAGGTGGGAGTGCAAAAATGTAGCTATCCAAAGCCAAACACATTACTGCAGCTTGTCATACCTGTACCTACCAAGCAGCAAAGGCCAAGATAGATCGTTATTTTACTGACAGATTGAATACAGTGCAATGCCTCCCATATAGAGGTGAATAAGAGTAGTAGTAGTAGTAGTAGTAGAAGAGTTGGTCAAGTTAAATCAAGGCTAAGGAATTGGAAATGTGCAACTTGGACCAAGAAAAACTAATTACAGAGCAACGACATTTGAAAAAAGCATTCAAATCATGCTTTGAAAACACTACTTGTGTATCCCGATTTCAATTCAATCTGTCTTCGGAAACCGCTTTAGAGAGTGAGTGCACCATTCTCAGAGGAACTGCAGATACTGAAATGATGCGTGGAGTGAAGTGAGCAAGCTATTTTTCCATCTCCCTGGCGAGCATCGCCCACCTGTCTGCTGAGGCTCCCTCAGCAGACTGAAGCTGACTACTACTGCGCAGCTGCTACAGACTGTGGGCTGCCCATTGTGACACGTGGTCCCATTGTGACACGTGGTCCCATTGTTCCAGGAATAGAACACATCCAAGCATTGTGTTCTATGAATGGCATGATTCCTATCACAGTGTTCCATTGATGGAACACATCCTATTTACTGCAGGCAAGCAGCGCACCTAGCTGCTGCTGCTGCTGCTGCTACAAGCCACTAGAATACCGTCTGTCAGACAGGTGGACGTAGGCCGAACATTCAAATAACTCGCCAGATAAATCGTTGCTTTTCCATTTAATTCATATATGAATTAATTCAAAATTGAACAGTAAATTTCAAAGTTGGAAGGCCACAAGAGGGGGACAATGTTTCAAAAATTAAACGACATATCATTGCATGAGGGATGTGGTAGGAATTGAATGCTTGAATTAAGACTGGGGAAGTACTGAGGGGAAGGGGCTGCAGGCCTTGTAGCAGGTGGGTGTGCAGAAATGTAGCTATCCAAAGCCAAACACATTACTGCAGCTTGTCACACCTGTACCTACCAAGCAGCAAAGGCCAAGATAGATCGTTATTTTACTGACAGATTGAATACAGTGCAATGCCTCCCATATAGAGGTGAATAAGAGTAGTAGTAGAAGTAGTAGAAGAGTTGGTCAAGTTAAATCAAGGCTAAGGAATTGGAAATGTGCAACTTGGACCAAGAAAAACTAATTACAGAGCAACGACATTTGAAAAAAGCATTCAAATCATGCTTTGAAAACACTACTTGTGTATCCCGATTTCAATTCAATCTGTCTTTGGAAACCGCTTAAGAGAGTGAGTGCACCATTCTCAGAGGAACTGCAGATACTGAAATGATGCGTGGAGTGAAGTGAGCAAGCTATTTTTCCATCTCCCTGGCGAGCATCGCCCACCTGTCTGCTGAGGCTCCCTCAGCAGACTGAAGCTGGCTACTACTGCGCAGCTGCTACAGACTGTGGGCTGCCCATTGTGACACGTGGTCCCATTGTTCCAGGAATAGAACACATCCAAGCATTGTGTTCTATGAATGGCATGATTCCTATCACAGTGTTCCATGGATGGAACACATCCTATTTACTGCAGGCAAGCAGCGCACCTAGCTGCTGCTGCTGCTGCTGTTTTTCTACTCCTCTCATGAGCCCAAACAAGACTCTAAAAGGATGAGTTTGCAACTACTTTACTTTTGGAGAAAATTCAAAACATTCATTATTCAATAGAGCCCACTAGCAAAAACCAGCGTTTTGAATGAAGAATCACATTTCTTGGTAGAATCATGCAGGATTGAAATTTTTGATGGTTTTTTACTCCTCTCAACAGCCCAAACAAGTTTCTAAAAGGATGCGTTTGCAACTACTTTACTTTTGGAGAAAATTCAAAACATTCATTATTCAATAGGGCCCAAAATATCAAAAACCAGCGGTTTGAATGAACACACATTTCTTGGTAGAATCGTGCAGGACTGAAATTTTTGATGTTTTTCTACTCCTCTCATGAGCCCAAACACGTCTCTAAAAGGATGAGTTTGCAACAACTTTACTTTTGGAGAAAATTCAATGAATGTCAATTGAATGTTTTGAATTTTCTCCAAAAGTAAAGTAGTTGCAAACTCATCCTTTTAGAGACTTGTTTGTGCTCATGAGAGGAGTAGAAAAACATCAAAAATTTCAGTCCTGCACGATTCTACCAAGAAATGTGAGTGTTCATTCAAACCGCTGGTTTTTGATAGTTTGGGCCCTATTGAATAATGAATGTTTTTAATATTCTCCAAAAGTAAAGTAGTTGCAAACTCATCCTTTTTGAAACTTGTTTGGGCTGTTGAGAGGAGTAAAAAAACATCAAAAATTTCAATCCTGCTTGATTCTACCAAGAAATGTGATTCTTCATTCAAAACGCTGGTTTTTGCTATTGGGCTCTATTGAATAATGAATGTTTTGAATTTTCTCCAAAAATAAAGTAGTTGCAAACTCATCCTTTTAGAGACTTGTTTGTGCTCATGAGAGGAGTAGAAAAACATCAAAAATTTCAGTCCTGCACGATTCTACCAAGAAATGTGAGTGTTCATTCAAACCGCTGGTTTTTGATAGTTTGGGCCCTATTGTATAATGAATGTTTTGAATTTTCTCCAAAAGTAAAGTAGTTGCAAACTCATCCTTTTGGAAACTTGTTTGGGCTGTTGAGAGGAGTAAAAAACCATCAAAAATTTCAATCCTGCATGATTCTACCAAGAAATGTGATTCTTCATTCAAAACGCTGATTTTTGCTATTGGGTTCTATTGAATAATGAATGTTTTGAATTTTCTCCAAAAGTAAAGTAGTTGCAAACTCATCCTTTTATAGACTTGTTTGGGCTCATGAGAGGAGTAGAAAAACATCAAAAATTTCAGTCCTGCACGATTCTACCAAGAAATGTGTGTTCATTCAAACCGCTGGTTTTTGATATTTTGGGCCCTATTGAATAATGAATGTTTTGAATTTTCTCCAAAAGTAAAGTAGTTGCAAACTCATGCTTTTTTGTTTAAATATTTTTATTAAAGTTTCAAGTATAGAGGGAAAGGGTAAATGGACAAAGTAAAAAGTAGAGAACTCTACTCTACGTGTTACATCACACATTAAATAAAATTGTTTAATACAAGTAGTGTACATAAGAAACAAATATAATACATCGCTTGAATGCAATCCTCTCAAAAAAGGAACCAACATTGTCATATTGAGTTTACAGTAGAGTGGTAGATAACATAAATTAAGAAAATTTCAAATTCCAAACATCCCATTTAGTGTGATATTTATGGAGAGTACCATTAATAAAGGCAAATCTTTTCTCCATAGAATTATGAGTCCGTAATTTACCTAAAATATCAGCAAAAGAAGGTAAATCAGTTTTAAGCCACCAGAAAGCTATAGCGTTTTTGGTCACCAAAAAAGTATGTATCATTACAAATCGAATAACAGGATTTATTTCTTCAGTGCCCAAAGAAAGTAATGCCATTTGTGGGGTGACCTTCACTGCGTTGTCAGAGAGAGTATTTATATGATTCGTAACTTCTTTCCACAATCTCTTCAATTTAGGACAGCTCCAGAAAATGTGGTACAGGTTGCCTGGTAAACCACAATTCCTCCAGCATAGAGGGGAGTATTTATTATCTGTATGAGCTAACCTAATCGGAGTGTAATGCCATCTAATTAAAGTTTTAAAGAAAGACTCCTGTAAAGTCGCAGAAATAGTAGATGCATTTGAAAACTTTATGGCCTTCCCCCATTGGTCTTCATCAAATTTTATGTTAAAATCCCTTTCCCATCTTTGAATGTATACATTTTTAAAGAGTTCGGTGTTGTCATTAGGGTGGGAATATATGTTTTTAAGACTCCAAGTCGACTTAAGAGCAACATTTGCAAACATGGAGGCCACAATATCCGAATTCAAAGCTCTACTAGTCAAAAATTTCCGCAGAAGATCTTTCAGAAGTAGATAAGAGGTGAAATGTGTAGACGGGACATGAAATTTATTTTTAATTTCATTAAAGGGTAAAAAATTTTGTCCGTCCCATAAATCCCCTACCGTATTAATTTTAGAGCTGCACCACTCCTCTGGAACTGGACATTTATATATTTTTGATAATAATTTTAATGGGAATTTTTTCAAAATGCTTTTCCTGTCGTCGCCTTTCTTTAATTTTGTGAAACTCCTCCACATAGTCAGTATACAATTTACAACAGGATGTTGATAAGTAATGATCGAAGGAGATAGCAGATCTTTAAAGAAAAAATCTGATATTGAACTAGTCCCATAATGTTCTAGCTCAAGGTCCAACCAAGCGGGAAGTGTTTTCGTATTTACATTATGGAACGCCCACAAGGCGGTCTTGAGAGGATGTCTCATCCAACTCTCCACGAGATACAAAAAAGAAAAAAGACAAAAAATTGCTGACCTCCAGAACCAAATTGCTTCAAAAGAAAAACAACAAAATTCCCTGTCTGCTCCATCCCATATTATCCATCTTGATATCCTGAAATTGAAACAGGCGTTAAGATCCAAAATTATTTCCAAGTACGAGTCCATTGTTAGAGCATCAAAATATAATCTGTATGCTTCAATTAACAAACCCACCAAATATATGACAAGTAAACTTAAACAAGCTCGCGTAAGTAGAAGGATTGTTAAAATCAAATCCCCTTCAGGAGAAATGAAACAACACCCCTCTGATATTACCGAAATATTTGCGGATTATTTCGAAACCCTCTATAATCTTAAAAAAGATCCCTTAGTTCATACTCCTAATCAAAAAGAGATTGACCTTTTTCTTTCTAAATTGACCCTTCCCCAACTAGATAATTTGGACCTAACTCTTTTAAATCAACCGTTTACTGTAGAAGAAATTGCCAAAACGATTGACAAACTTAAACTTAACAAATCCCCTGGCCCAGATGGGTTCACAAACGAATATCTCAAGTTTTTCTCCAACATTTTATCCCCGCACCTAAAATCTCTTTTTGACCACGCTTCTAGTATTGGATCGTTCCCCAAAGAAATGACGGAGGCAACTATCATTTTGATCCCCAAAGACATTAGAAACCCAGAAGAAGTTAAAAATTATCGTCCGATCTCTTTAATTAACACTGATATTAAAGTATATTCAAAAATTTTAGCGGATCGATTAAAGAATCTTTTACCTGATCTTGTTAAAAATGATCAAGTAGGGTTTGTCTCCGGAAGACAAGTAACAGACGGTACCAGAAGAATCTTGAACTTGTTTAACATAGCTAGCTCTAATAATCTCCCTTCACTATTTATCTCGTTGGATGCCCAAAAAGCTTTTGATAGGGTGAATTGGGATTATCTTAAAGCTACTTTACTAAAGTTTGGTTTTGACAATCGCTTTATAACATCTATATTTGCATTGTACTCTAATACTAATGCTAAAACCTATACTAATAATCACCTTTCTAGGAATTTCAACATCACTAATGGAACAAGACAGGGCTGCCCCCTTTCGCCCCTTTTATTTGCCTTGGCAGTCGAGCCCTTGGCGGAAATGATCAGAAAATGTACTGATATTTCGGGTTTTAAAACAAAAAATTATCATCACAAGTTAACCTTATTTGCTGACGACCTTATGTTATCAGTCACTGATCCGGCTAATTCACTTAACGCTTTAATCACCATTTTAGATGAGTTCTCTAAGGTCTCATATTTTAAAATAAATCCCCAAAAATCTAAAATAATACATTTTAATTTACATCCCTCTGAAATTGAAGCCTTTAAAGAATTATCTGAATTTTACTGGGAAGATTTTGAACTAGAATACTTGGGGATAATTTTCCCTAAAGATTTGAAACTCATTGTTTCTAAGAAATATGGAACATCTCAGTAAGAAAATCTTAAAAGACCTTTCTGGTTATAATAATTGCGATCTATCCCTGATGGGAAGAACCTTGGTAATAAAAACATATATTTTACCTAAAATTCTTTTTGTACTTAGTAATTTACCTCTTACGATTCCCACTTCCCTTTTATTTAAAATCCAAAAAGCAATTAACCTTTTTATCTGGAAAGGGAAGAAACCTAGAGTTGCTACTGAAATTTTATATAAGAAAAAGAGTAATGGAGGCCTTGCACTCCCCAATATTCAAATCTATTTTCAAGCTTCTCTTATTCTTCAGAGTCAACAGTGGTTTTCTACGAAAACACTTCCCGCTTGGTTGGACCTTGAGCTAGAACATTATGGGACTAGTTCAATATCAGATTTTTTCTTTAAAGATCTGCTATCTCCTTCGATCATTACTTATCAACATCCTGTTGTAAATTCTATACTGACTATGTGGAGGAGTTTCACAAAATTAAAGAAAGGCGACGACAGGAAAAGCATTTTGAAAAAATTCCCATTAAAATTATTATCAAAAATATATAAATGTCCAGTTCCAGAGGAGTGGTGCAGCTTTAAAATTAATACGGTAGGGGATTTATGGGACGGACAAAATTTTTTACCCTTTAATGAAATTAAAAATAAATTTCATGTCCCGTCTACACATTTCACCTCTTATCTACTTCTGAAAGATCTTCTGCGGAAATTTTTGACTAGTAGAGCTTTGAATTCGGATATTGTGGCCTCCATGTTTGCAAATGTTGCTCTTAAGTCGACTTGGAGTCTTAAAAACATATATTCCCACCCTAATGACAACACCGAACTCTTTAAAAATGTATACATTCAAAGATGGGAAAGGGATTTTAACATAAAATTTGATGAAGACCAATGGGGGAAGGCCATAAAGTTTTCAAATGCATCTACTATTTCTGCGACTTTACAGGAGTCTTTCTTTAAAACTTTAATTAGATGGCATTACACTCCGATTAGGTTAGCTCATATAGATAATAAATACTCCCCTCTATGCTGGAGGAATTGTGGTTTACCAGGTAACCTGTACCACATTTTCTGGAGCTGTCCTAAATTGAAGAGATTGTGGAAAGAAGTTACGAATCATATAAATACTCTCTCTGACAACGCAGTGAAGGTCACCCCACAAATGGCATTACTTTCTTTGGGCACTGAAGAAATAAATCCTGTTATTCGATTTGTAATGATACATACTTTTTTGGTGACCAAAAACGCTATAGCTTTCTGGTGGCTTAAAACTGATTTACCTTCTTTTGCTGATATTTTAGGTAAATTACGGACTCATAATTCTATGGAGAAAAGATTTGCCTTTATTAATGGTACTCTCCATAAATATCACACTAAATGGGATGTTTGGAATTTGAAATTTTCTTAATTTATGTTATCTAACACTCTACTGTAAACTCAATATGACAATGTTGGTTCCTTTTTTGAGAGGATTGCATTCAAGCGATGTATTATATTTGTTTCTTATGTACACTACTTGTATTAAACAATTTTATTTAATGTGTGATGTAACACGTAGAGTAGAGTTCTCTACTTTTTACTTTGTCCATTTACCCTTTCCCTCTATACTTGAAACTTTAATAAAAATATTTAAACAAAAAAGCATGAGTTTGCAACTACTTTACTTTTGGAGAAAATTCAAAACATTCATTATTCAATAGAACCCAATAGCAAAAATCAGCGTTTTGAATGAAGAATCACATTTCTTGGTAGAATCATGCAGGATTGAAATTTTTGATGGTTTTTTACTCCTGTCAACAGCCCAAACAAGTTTCTAAAAGGATGAGTTTGCAACTACTTTACTTTTGGAGAAAATTCAAAACATTCATTATTCAATAGGGCCCAAACTATCAAAAACCAGCGGTTTGAATGAACACTCACATTTCTTGGTAGAATCGTGCAGGACTGAAATTTTTGATGTTTTTCTACTCCTCTCATGAGCACAAACAAGTCTCTAAAAGGATGAGTTTGCAACTACTTTACTTTTGGAGAAAATTCAAAACATTCATTATTCAATAGGGTAAAAAAAAATCAAAAACCAGCGGTTTGAATGAACACTCACATTTCTTGGTAGAATCGTGCAGGACTGAAATTTTTGATGTTTTTCTACTCCTCTCATGAGCCCAAACCAAGACTCTAAAAGGATGAGTTTGCATCTACTTTACTTTTGGAGAAAATTCAAAACATTCATTATTCAATAGAGCCCAATAGCAAAAACCAGCGGTTTGAATGAAGAATCACATTTCTTGGTAGAATCATGCAGGATTGAAATTTTTGATGGTTTTTTACTCCTCTCAACAGCCCAAACAAGTTTCTAAAAGGATGAGTTTGCAACTACTTTACTTTTGGAGAAAATTCAAAACATTCATTATTCAATAGGGCCCAAAATATCAAAAACCAGCGGTTTGAATGAACACACATTTCTTGGTAGAATCATGCAGGACTGAAATTTTTGATGTTTTTCTACTCCTCTCATGAGCCTAAACAAGTCTCTAAAAGCATGAGTTTGCAACTACTTTACTTTTGGAGAAAATTCAAAACATTCATTATTCAATAGAACCCAATAGCAAAAATCAGCGTTTTGAATGAAGAATCACATTTCTTGGTAGAATCATGCAGGATTGAAATTTTTGATGGTTTTTTTACTCCTCTCAACAGCCCAAACAAGTTTCTAAAAGGATGAGTTTGCAACTACTTTACTTTTGGAGAAAATTCAAAACATTCATTATTCAATAGGGCCCAAAATATAAAAAACCAGCGGTTTGAATGAACACACATTTCTTGGTAGAATCGTGCAGGACTGAAATTTTTGATGTTTTTCTACTCCTCTCATGAGCCCAAACCAAGACTCTAAAAGGATGAGTTTGCATCTTCTTTACTTTTGGAGAAAATTCAAAACATTCATTATTCAATAGAGCCCAATAGCAAAAAACAGCGTTTTGAATGAAGAATCACATTTCTTGGTAGAATCATGCAGGATTGAAATTTTTGATGTTTTTTTACTCCTCTCAACAGCCCAAACAAATTTCTAAAAGGATGAGTTTGCAACTACTTTACTTTTGGAGAAAATTCAAAACATTCATTATTCAATAGGGCCCAAAATATCAAAAACCAGCGGTTTGAATGAACACACATTTCTTGGTAGAATCATGCAGGACTGAAATTTTTGATGTTTTTCTACTCCTCTCATGAGCCCAAACAAGTCTCTAAAAGCATGAGCTTGCAACTACTTTACTTTTGGAGAAAATTCAAAACATTCATTATTCAATAGGGCCCAAACTATCAAAAACCAGCGGTTTGAATGAACACTCACATTTCTTGGTAGAATCATGCAGGACTGAAATTTTTGATGTTTTTCTACTCCTCTCATGAGCCCAAACAAGTCTCTAAAAGGATGAGTTTGCAACTACTTTACTTTTGGAGAAAATTCAAAACATTCAATTGACATTCATTGAATTTTCTCCAAAAGTAAAGTAGTTGCAAACTCATCCTTTTAGAGACTTGTTTGGGCTCATGAGAGGAGTAGAAAAACAAAAAAAATTTCAGTCCTGCACGATTCTACCAAGAAATGTGTGTTCATTTAAACCGCTGGCTTTTGATATTTTGGGCCCTATTGAATAATGAATGTTTTGAATTTTCTCCAAAAGTAAAGTAGTTGCAAACTCATCCTTTTAGAAACTTGTTTGGGCTTTTGAGAGGAGTAAAAAACCATCAAAAATTTCAATCCTGCATGATTCTACCAAGAAATGTGATTCTTCATTCAAAACGCTAGTTTTTGCTATTGGGCTCTATTGAATAATGAATGTTTTGAATTTTCTCCAAAAGTAAAGTAGTTGCAAACTCATCCTTTTAGAGTCTTGTTTGGGCTCATGAGAAGAGTAGAAAAACAGCAGCAGCAGCAGCAGCAGCTGCTAGGTGCGCTGCTTGCCTGCAGTAAATAGGATGTGTTCCATCCATGGAACACTGTGATAGGAATCATGCCATTCATAGAACACAATGCTTGGATGTGTTCTATTCCTGGAACAATGGGGCCACGTGTCACAATGGGACCACGTGTCACAATGGGCAGCCCACAGTCTGTAGCAGCTGCTCAGTAGTAGTCAGCTTCAGTCTGCTGAGGGAGCCTCAGCAGACAGGTGGGCAATGCTCGCCAGGGAGATGGAAAAATAGCTTGCTCACTTCACTCCACGCATCATTTCAGTATCTGCAGTTCCTCTGAGAATGGTGCACTCACTCTCTTAAGCGGTTTCCAAAGACAGATTGAATTTAAATTGGGATACACATGTACTGTTTTCAAAGCATGATTTGAATGCTTTTTTCAAATGTCGTTGCTCTGTAATTAGTTTTTCTTCGTCCAAGTTGCACATTTCCAATTCCTTAGCCTTGATTTAACTTGACCAACTCTTCTACTACTACTACTACTACTACTACTACTACTACTACTACTACTACTACTACTACTACTACTACTACTACTACTCTTATTCACCTCTATATGGGAGGCATTGCACTGTATTCAATCTGCCAGTAAAATAACGATCTATCTTGGCCTTTGCTGCTTGGTAGGTACAGGTGTGACAAGCTGCAGTAATGTGTTTGGCTTTGGATAGCTACATTTCTGCACACCCACCTGCTACAAGGCCTGCAGCCCCTTCCCCTCAGTACTTCCCCAGTCTTAATTCAAGCATTCAATTCCTACCACATCCCTCATGCAATGATATGTCGTTTCATTTTTGAAACATTGTCCCCCTCTTGTGGCCTTCCAACTTTGAAATTTACTGTTCAATTTTGAATTAATTCATATATGAATTAAATGGAAAAGCAACGATTTATCTGGCGAGTTATTTGAATGTTCGGCCTAGGTCCACCTTTCTGACAGACGGTATTCTAGTGGCTTGTAGCAGCAGCAGCAGCAGCAGCTAGGTGCGCTGCTTGCCTGCAGTAAATAGGATGTGTTCCATCCATGGAACACTGTGATAGGAATCATGCCATTCATAGAACACAATGCTTGGATGTGTTCTATTCCTGGAACAATGGGGCCACGTGTCACAATGGGACCACGTGTCACAAAGGGCAGCCCACAGTCTGTAGCAGCTGCGCAGTAGTAGTCAGCTTCAGTCTGCTGAGGGAGCCTCAGCAGACAGGTGGGCGATGCTTGCCAGGGAGATGTAAAAATAGCTTGCTCACTTCACTCCACGCATCATTTCAGTATCTGCAGTTCCTCTGAGAATGGTGCACTCACTCTCTTAAGCGGTTTCCAAAGACAGATTGAATTGAAATCGGGATACACAAGTAGTGTTTTCAAAGCATGATTTGAATGCTTTTTTCAAATGTCGTTGCTCTGTAATTAGTTTTTCTTGGTCCAAGTTGCACATTTCCAATTCCTTAGCCTTGATTTAACTTGACCAACTCTTCTACTACTACTACTATTACTATTACTACTACTACTCTTATTCACCTCTATATGGGAGGCATTGCACTGTATTCAATCTGTCAGTAAAATAACGATCTATCTTGGCCTTTGCTGCTTGGTAGGTACAGGTGTGACAAGCTGCAGTAATGTGTTTGGCTTTGGATAGCTACATTTCTGCACACCCACCTGCTACAAGGCCTGCAGCCCCTTCCCCTCAGTACTTCCCCAGTCTTAATTCAAGCATTCAATTCCTACCACATCCCTCATGCAATGATATGTCGTTTCATTTTTGTAACATTGTCCCCCTCTTGTGGCCTTCCAACTTTGAAATTTACTGTTCAATTTTGAATTAATTCATATATGAATTAAATGGAAAAGCAACGATTTATCTGGCGAGTTATTTGAATGTTCGGCCTACGTCCACCTGTCTGACAGACGGTATTCTAGTGGCTTGTAGCAGCAGCAGCAGCTAGGTGCGCTGCTTGCCTGCAGTAAATAGGATGTGTTCCATCCATGGAACACTGTGATAGGAATCATGCCATTCATAGAACACAATTCTTGGATGTGTTCTATTTCTGGAACAATGGGACCACGTGTCACAATGGGCAGCCCACAGTCTGTAGCAGCTGCGCAGTAGTAGTCAGCTTCAATCTGCTGAGGGAGCCTCAGCAGACAGGTGGGCGATGCTCGCCAGGGAGATGGAAAAATAGCTTGCTCACTTCACTCCACGCATCATTTCAGTATCTGCAGTTCCTCTGAGAATGGTGCACTCACTCTCTTAAGCGGTTTCCAAAGACAGATTGAATTGAAATCGGGATACACAAGTAGTGTTTTCAAAGCATGATTTGAATGCTTTTTTCAAATGTCGTTGCTCTGTAATTAGTTTTTCTTGGTCCAAGTTGCACATTTCCAATTCCTTAGCCTTGATTTAACTTGACCAACTCTTCTACTACTACTACTACTACTACTACTCTTATTCACCTCTATATGGGAGGCATTGCACTGTATTCAATCTGTCAGTAAAATAACGATCTATCTTGGCCTTTGCTGCTTGGTAGGTACAGGTGTGACAAGCTGCAGTAATGTGTTTGGCTTTGGATAGCTACATTTCTGCACACCCACCTGCTACAAGGCCTGCAGCCCCTTCCCCTCAGTACTTCCCCAGTCTTAATTCAAGCATTCAATTCCTACCACATCCCTCATGCAATTATATGTCGTTTCATTTTTGAAACATTGTCCCCCTCTTGTGGCCTTCCAACTTTGAAATTTACTCTTCAATTTTGAATTAATTCATATATGAATTAAATGGAAAAGCAACGATTTATCTGGCGAGTTATTTGAATGTTCGGCCTACGTCCACCTGTCTGACAGACGGTATTCTAGTGGCTTGTAGCAGCAGCAGCAGCAGCTAGGTGCGCTGCTTGCCTGCAGTAAATAGGATGTGTTCCATCCATGGAACACTGTGATAGGAATCATGCCATTCATAGAACACAATGCTTGGATGTGTTCTATTCCTGGAACAATGGGGCCACGTGTCACAATGGGACCACGTGTCACAATGGGCAGCCCACAGTCTGTAGCAGCTGCGCAGTAGTAGTCAGCTTCAGTCTGCTGAGGGAGCCTCAGCAGACAGGTGGGCGATGCTCACCAGGGAGATGGAAAAATAGCTTGCTCACTTCACCCAACGCATCATTTCAGTATCTGCAGTTCCTCTGAGAATGGTGCACTCACTCTCTTAAGCGGTTTCCAAAGACAGATTGAATTGAAATTGGGATACACAAGTAGTGTTTTCAAAGCATGATATGAATGCTTTTTTCAAATGTCGTTGCTCTGTAATTAGTTTTTCTTGGTCCAAGTTGCACATTTCCAATTCCTTAGCCTTGATTTAACTTGACCAACTCTTCTACTACTACTACTACTACTACTACTCTTATTCACCTCTATATGGGAGGCATTGCACTGTATTCAATCTGTCAGTAAAATAACGATCTATCTTGGCCTTTGCTGCTTGGTAGGTACAGGTGTGACAAGCTGCAGTAATGTGTTTGGCTTTGGATAGCTACATTTCTGCACACCCACCTGCTACAAGGCCTGCAGCCCCTTCCCCTCAGTACTTCCCCAGTCTTAATTCAAGCATTCAATTCCTACGACATCCCTCATGCAATGATATGTCGTTTCATTTTTGAAACATTGTCCCCCTCTTGTGGCCTTCCAACTTTGAAATTTACTGTTCAATTTTGAATTAATTCATATATGAATTAAATGGAAAAGCAACGATTTATCTGGCGAGTTATTTGAATGTTCGGCCTACGTCCACCTGTCTGACAGACGGTATTCTAGTGGCTTGTAGCAGCAGCAGCAGCAGCAGCTAGGTGCGCTGCTTGCCTGCAGTAAATAGGATGTGTTCCATCCATGGAACACTGTGATAGGAATCATGCCATTCATAGAACACAATGCTTGGATGTGTTCTATTCCTGGAACAATGGGACCACGTGTCACAATGGGACCACGTGTCACAATGGGCCGCCCACAGTCTGTAGCAGCTGCTCAGTAGTAGTCAGCTTCAGTCTGCTGAGGGAGCCTCAGCAGACAGGTGGGCGATGCTCACCAGGGAGATGGAAAAATAGCTTGCTCACTTCACTCCACGCATCATTTCAGTATCTGCAGTTCCTCTGAGAATGGTGCACTCAGTCTCTTAAGCGGTTTCCAAAGACAGATTGAATTGAAATTGGGATACACAAGTAGTGTTTTCAAAGCATGATTTGAATGCTTTTTTCAAATGTCGTTGCTCTGTAATTAGTTTTTCTTGGTCCAAGTTGCACATTTCCAATTCCTTAGCCTTGATTTAACTTGACCAACTCTTCTACTACTACTACTACTACTACTACTACTACTACTACTACTACTACTACTACTACTACTCTTATTCACCTCTATATGGGAGGCATTGCACTGTATTCAATCTGTCAGTAAAATAACGATCTATCTTGGCCTTTGCTGCTTGGTAGGTACAGGTGTGACAAGCTGCAGTAATGTGTTTGGCTTTGGATAGCTACATTTCCGCACATCCACCTGCTACAAGGCCTGCAGCCCCTTCCCCTCAGTACTTCCCCAGTCTTAATTCAAGCATTCAATTCCTACCACATCCCTCATGCAATGATATGTCGTTTCATTTTTTAAACATTGTCCCCCTCTTGTGGCCTTCCAACTTTGAAATTTACTGTTCAATTTTGAATTAATTCATATATGAATTAAAAGGAAAAGCAACGATTTATCTGGCGAGTTATTTGAATGATCGGCCTACGTCCACCTGTCTCACAGACGGTATTCTAGTGGCTTGTAGCAGCAGCAGCAGCTAGGTGCGCTGCTTGCCTGCAGTAAATAGGATGTGTTCCATCAATGGAACACTGTGATAGGAATCATGCCAGTCATAGAACACAATGCTTGGATGTGTTCTATTCCTGGAACAATGGGACCACGTGTCACAATGGGACCACGTGTCACAATGGGCAGCCCACAGTCTGTAGCAGCTGCGCAGTAGTAGTCAGCTTCAGTCTGCTGAGGGAGCCTCAGCAGACAGGTGGGCGATGCTCGCCAGGGAGATGGAAAAATAGCTTGCTCACTTCACTCCACGCATCATTTCAGTATCTGCAGTTCCTCTGAGAATGGTGCACTCACTCTCTTAAGCGGTTTCCAAAGACAGATTGAATTGAAATCGGGATACACAAGTAGTGTTTTCAAAGCATGATTTGAATGCTTTTTTCAAATGTCGTTGCTCTGTAATTAGTTTTTCTTGGTCCAAGTTGCACATTTCCAATTCCTTAGCCTTGATTTAACTTGACCAACTCTTCTACTACTACTACTACTACTACTACTACTACTACTCTTATTCACCTCTATATGGGAGGCATTGCACTGTATTCAATCTGTCAGTAAAATAACGATCTATCTTTGCCTTTGCTGCTTGGTAGGTACAGGTGTGACAAGATGCAGTAATGTGTTTGGCTTTGGATAGCTACATTTCTGCACACCCACCTGCTACAAGGCCTGCAGCCCCTTCCCCTCAGTACTTCCCCAGTCTTAATTCAAGCATTCAATTCCTACCACATCCCTCATGCAATGATATGTCGTTTCGTTTTTGAAACATTGTCCCCCTCTTGTGGCCTTCCAGCTTTGAAATTTACTGTTCAATTTTGAATTAATTCATATATGAATTAAATGGAAAAGCAACGATTTATCTGGCGAGTTATTTGAATGTTCGGCCTACGTCCAATTGTCTGACAGACGGTATTCTAGTGGCTTGTAGCAGCAGCAGCAGCAGCAGCAGCTAGGTGCGCTGCTTGCCTGCAGTAAATAGGATGTGTTCCATCCATGGAACACTGTGATAGGAATCATGCCATTCATAGAACACAATGCTTGGATGTGTTCTATTCCTGGAACAATGGGACCACGTGTCACAATGGGACCACATGTCACAATGGGCAGCCCACAGTCTGTAGCAGCTGCGAAGTAGTAGTCAGCTTCAGTCTGCTGAGGGAGCCTCAGCAGACAGGTGGGTGATGCTCGCCAGGGAGATGGAAAAAGAGCTTGCTCACTTCACTCCACGCATCATTTCAGTATCTGCAGTTCCTCTGAGAATGGTGCACTCACTCTCTAAAGCGGTTTCCGAAGACAGATTGAATTGAAATCGGGATACACAAGTAGTGTTTTCAAAGCATGATTTGAATGCTTTTTTCAAATGTCGTTGCTCTGTAATTAGTTTTTCTTGGTCCAAGTTGCACATTTCCAATTCCTTAGCCTTGATTTAACTTGACCAACTCTTCTACTACTACTACTACTACTACTACTACTACTACTACTACTACTACTACTACTACTACTACTACTACTACTACTACTCTTATTCACCTCTATATGGGAGGCATTGCACTGTATTCAATCTGTCAGTAAAATAACGATCTATCTTGGCCTTTGCTGCTTGGTAGGTACAGGTGTGACAAGCTGCAGTAATGTGTTTGGCTTTGGAAAGCTACATTTCTGCACACCCACCTGCTACAAGGCCTGCAGCCCCTTCCCCTCAGTACTTCCCCAGTCTTAATTCAAGCATTCAATTCCTACCACATCCCTCATGCAATGATATGTCGTTTCATTTTTGAAATTTCTGGGTAGGGACAAGGCTAGGGTCTTACGCTGGGGTCACTCATCTAAATTTTCCGGACACGCTGGAATAAAGAAGACTCTCTATCTCGTCTCTCGACATTATTGGTTGCCATCGCTTCGCCAAGACGTCCTGGACTTCATCGCCTCCTGTCCTTCGTGTGCCAGAAACAAGGTTCCTCGATCCCGACCTTATGGGCTCCTACACCCATTACCCATACCCACGACTCCTTGGACCCACATAGCTATGGACTTCATCACTGATCTGCCAGAGTCCTCGAGGTGTTCGGCTATCTTAGTGGTCGTGGATCGGTTTTCAAAAATGGCTCACTTTGTTCCCTTGTCTGGTCTGCCTTCTGCCCCCGAGTTGGCGAAGATTTTCTTGCTCCACGTCTTCCGTCTCCATGGCTTTCCCCAGCACATTGTCTCGGACAGAGGTGTCCAATTCACCTCTCGATTCTGGCAAGCTCTCTGCGGATTGATGGGGATTACTCTGGATTTTTCTTCGGCCTATCATCCCCAGTCCAACGGACAAGTGGAACGGGTCAATCAAGTCCTAACTTCGTACCTCCGGCATTTTTCTAACGCGCACCAAGATGACTGGGTTTCTCTTCTTCCTTGGGCCGAATTCTCGTACAATAACCACCCCAGTGAAGCCTCTACCAAGTCCCCTTTTTTTGTGGTTTTTGGTCAACATCCTGGCATTCTCCTTCCCGTTTCCCCCACCTCGGGTGTACCGGCAGCGGATGCTGTGTCGCTAGATTTCTCCCAGTTTTGGAGGGACACCAGGGAGGCCAAAAGTGTCCAAAAGTGTACGCAGAGATTCAAAATCTCCATTATCCTCTCGTCACTTTGGTCACAGGCAGCTGTGCCATCGAGCGTGTCACATAGCGCTCAGATATCAGTGGGCCTCACACAATCCACAAGTGTCCAGTGTCCAAAAGTGTACGCAGAGATTCAAAATCTCCATTATCCTCTCGTCACTTTGGTCACAGGCAGCTGTGCCATCGAGCGTGTCACATAGCGCTCAGATATCAGTGGGCCTCACACAATCCAAAAGTGTCCACTGTCCACAAGTGTGTGCAGAAATTCTAAATCTCCCCTGTCCTATAGACACCTTGTACCTTGTTTTACATTACTATATAGTTTGTTGGATTTTGTCTACATTTCTACCAAAAATGAGGAAGGCTGGTGGAAGAGGCCGTGGAATTGGGCGGGGGTTGGCAGCTGGTAATGATGGTGTTGGTGGTGGATCTGATGGTAGTGGCAAGAGCAAAATAGGACCGAATGCAGGAGGTGCTGACCCTGCGTCATCGTCTGGCTACATAAGGCCTCGAACGCTTAGTTTTCTAGGAGTTGGCAAACCGCTTTTAAAGGCAGAGCATCAGGAAAAAGTTTTGTCTTACATTGCTGACTCAGCCTCCAGCTCTATCGCCTCCTCTTCTTCAGTTGTAAAAAGTAAAAGCACTGAGTCGTCATTGGAGGCTCATGTTCATGAACCACACCTTTCCTTGTGTCCTTCACCCCAACCAAGATTGAAGGATGACGCAGGCCATACTACTGATTACTCCATGGAGCTGTTTTCACATACCATGCCTGGATTATCAAGTCAAATGGTGAATTACCCAGGCCAAGATGAATGTGACATGGAGTGCACTGATGCACAGCCGCTGATGGATGATTCTGCTGGTACATTCACTCAGAGCACTACATTGTCCTCGCAGTGTACAGAGCCAGATT
Organism: Dendrobates tinctorius; assembly: GCF_039654945.1. Lineage (NCBI taxonomy): Eukaryota > Metazoa > Chordata > Amphibia > Anura > Dendrobatidae > Dendrobates > Dendrobates tinctorius. The sequence goes on from NW_027361820.1 coordinate 948,897, forward strand.
TTGACCCTGATGAGACTCAGGTGCCCCTTCCCGCACACTATACCACCATACATGGTGACACAGAGAAAGGTGCACATGACATAGAAGAGGAGGTGATGGATGACCCAGTTGTTGACCCAGATTGGCATCCATTGGGGGAAGAGGGTGCTGCTTCCAATAGCTCAGATGAGGAGCATCCACAGCAGACATCGCAACAGCTGTTATCTGGCAGGCCCGGAGCACTCCAAAGACAGGTTCCAAACATCAAAAGAGTTGCTGGACAGCTTGTCCAGAGGGTCAAAAGATCACAGCGTGCTAGGCCGCAAAATGTCTGCCAAAGTAGGAAGAGTGCAGTGTGGCACTTTTTTGAACAAAATCCTCATGATCAGGCCAAGGTTATCTGTAAGAAGTGCGCAAAGACCTTTAGCCGAGGGAAAAATCTGAAAAATTTGAATACCAGTTGCATGCTTAGACATTTAACCAGCATGCACTTGCAAGCGTGGACACAACACCAAACCTCAAGTGCCACATGTGCAACTGATCACAACGAAGGTAGTCAGCAACGCTACATTGTTTCCCCCACTGTAAGCCCACCGGTTAGCACAGCAGCAAATGTTGAGGTGTCGTTGCAAGGCCACAGCAGTCAGGGAATCCCACTGTTATTATTACGTGCCCCGATGCTCACCTGGGGTCCCCCTCCTCCCGGTGCATCCCTCCTTCATCCTCGCGCCATGCCCTGTCTGGCTTTGCAGGGTCACGGCGTGTCAGAGGCACGCACATGCGCACTCGCTCGTTTCTGACCGCGGGGCATCCTGGGAGCACGTGACCCGGTGGCTCCTCCCCAACATGGCGGCGCCCACCGGGTATTTCTGTCTGGCGTCTTGAATGGTAAGACGCGTGTTTGTCTTTCTCTGTGGCGCTTAGCCTTCCTGCGCAGCGTCGCCCCGACTCTCAGGTCCCCCCTGTCTCCTAGTCTGCGCTCTGCTCTCCGCTCCATAGCCCCATCTGGACCCCCGCTCAGCTCCCTCTGCTGTCTCTGTGCCTGACCCTCGCCGGGTCCTTCCCTGCTGCTGTCATCGGTAGCCCCTTAGCTAGGGTTCCGTCTGTACCCCTAGGTCAGTTCCCCCTAACCTTCCTTCCTTCTTTCTTCCAGCGTTCCTGCCCTGGCTCCATCCTGATCGGTCCTGGTTCCCTACGTTCTGTTTCCTCCTGCTCCGGGTCTACTCTAGTCGGTATCCTTTGGCCTTTCCCTCTGTACACTCCCTGGGTCGTCCCTTTGGTTCTGGCTGTCGTGGTCTCACCCCCCTTGGGCCTGCCCCTAACACTCCCTGTATAGGGGGTGGTCATCACCTGGGCCGCTCGCCCTCGGGGGCTCTGGAGCCACGACCCAGAGGGTCCACTCTCTGGTTCCTACTTAGAACCGTAACAGAACAAACAAGCCATGGACCCCGCTGGAGCCGCTGCGGCTCAAAAGGAGTTGCTGTTTTTGCGGGAGAATCAAACTCGTATCATGGCTTTCATGAAATCCATGGATTATCGTCTTTCCGGGCTCCAGTCCTCTGACCCTGGGAATGCCTCCCAACTGGCTGGACTGCAGCAGGAACTGGCCCAGCAAAGAGATACCCAGACCCATATACTCAGTTATATGGCCTCCATAGATGACCGCCTACTCTCCTTACAGTCGGCTGCTGCAGCCCCCGTTCCAGCCCAGGCGCCTCACCCGCCACCCCGTTTAGCTAAGCCGCCCCGCTATAACGGGGATCCCAAGCTGTGCCGAGGTTTCCTGAATCAATGCCGCCTCCATTTCGAGCTCCTGCCCCTGCAATATCCCACTGAGCGGGCTAAGGTGGCTTTTGTTGTCTCCCATCTTGAGGGAGACGCTTTAGCGTGGGTTAACCCCCTCTGGGAACGTGATGATCCGGTAGTCTCCCAGCTAAGTACTTTCTTCGAGACGTTTCGTCGAGTGTTCGACGAGCCGGGTCGCCTGGCCTCTACTACGGAATCTTTATTTAACCTCCACCAAGGGTCCCAAACCGTGGGTCAGTATGCCATCCGATTCCGAACCTTGTCTTCTGATTTGGGATGGAATAGCGAGGCCTTGGTAGGGGCCTTTTGGCGAGGCCTCGCGGGTCGAATTAAGGATGAGTTAGCTGGGCGGGATACTCCTACTGCTTTAGAAGATCTCATTTCGCTAGCCACACGTATCGACCTTAGGTTCCAGGAACGTGCTCGCGAGAGGAGACTTCCCCGTGCTTCCCCAACCATTCGCGGTCTACCCTGTCTCCGGCCCGGAATATCCGCTTCTGCTTCCATGCCTGAACCCATGCAAGTAGACCGGCTTAAGGTATCTGGACAACGCCGGGAGGAAAGACGCACTCACGGTCTCTGCTTCTACTGTGGTAGTGACTCCCATCTGGTCCGTACCTGCCCGGAACGTCCGGAAAACTCCTCCGCCTAGGTCAGGTAAGAGAGGCCTCCCTAGGTGTGTATGATACCTCTCTACCCCTCACTCTGTCTGTCTTGTTGCACGTTGGTGGAAAACGTTTTTCTCTGGCAGCCTATGTGGATTCCGGCGCAGCGGGAAATTTTATTAGGCTCAAAGAGGTTCTTAAATTTTCGGTCCCGGTCAAGACCTTAGAAACTCCACGGATCCTTGCTTCCGTGGACGGTAAACCTCTCCAAGAGACCATTACCTTGGTCACCCATGAGGTAGAACTCCAGGTAGGGGCCCTACACAAGGAGAGGATTGCTTTTTATGTCCTAGCGAGCATCTCTCACCCTATCCTTTTAGGCCTTCCCTGGCTACGAGCCCACGGCCCTACCTTAGACTGGCATAAGGGTAATATCCTGCGCTGGGGGAGTCCTGTAGGTCTGGGTGTCTGCTGCCGGTGCGTCCCGTGGGTGGTTCTCCTTCCCCCTCCTTAACCTCCGGGTTGCCCGTTGCTTACAGCTCTTTTTCGGATGTTTTTGACAAGAGGGAGTCCGAGAACCTTCCGCCTCACCGACCCTATGATTGCCCCATCAAGCTCGTCCCTGGAGCCACCCCTCCGCGGGGTAGGATTTATCCGCTCTCGCCGGCAGAGACGCAAGCCATGTCGGAATACGTTCAAGAGAACTTAGCCAAGGGTTTCATACGGAAGTCTTCCTCCCCTGCGGGCGCAGGCTTCTTTTTTGTCAAGAAGAAGGACGGGTCGCTCCGCCCGTGCATTGATTACAGAGGTCTGAACAGCATCACGATTAAGAACAAGTACCCGTTACCCCTCATCCCCGAACTCTTTGATCGCCTGAGAGGGGCGCACATATTTACCAAACTTGATCTTCGAGGAGCCTATAACTTGGTCCGAATTTGCGCTGGGGATGAGTGGAAGACCGCATTCAACACCCGTGACGGTCACTATGAATACCTGGTGATGCCGTTTGGCCTCTGTAACGCACCAGCGGTATTCCAGGAGCTCGTTAACAATATTTTTCGGGATCTCCTTTACTCCTGTGTCGTGGTTTATCTTGACGACATTCTTGTCTTCTCTCCAGATCTCTCCACCCATCGACGAGATGTACGGCAAGTGTTGCAGCGTCTAAGAGAGAACCACCTATTTGCCAAGTTGGAGAAATGCGCCTTCGAACAACCGTCTCTGCCGTTCCTTGGGTATATCGTTTCGAAGTCTGGGTTGAGGATGGATCCCGAGAAAGTGTCCACGATCCTGGCCTGGCCCCGTCCCCTTGGTCTCAAAGCCATTCAACGCTTTCTCGGCTTTGCTAACTATTATAGGCAATTCGTTCCTCATTTTTCCACCATAACCAAGCCCATCTCTGCTCTCGTGCGCAAAGGAGCCAATCCCCGCCTCTGGCCTCCCGAGGCAGAAGACGCCTTTCAAACTCTGAAGAGAGAATTCGCTACAGCGCCCGTTCTCCACCGTCCTGATGCCGAGAGACCCTTCATTCTCGAGGTCGACGCATCCTCCGTGGGAGCGGGGGCGGTTCTCCTGCAAAGAACCTCCTCTGGCCGGACTGTCACCTGTGGGTTCTTTTCTAAAGCCTTTTCTCCCCCCGAACGCAATTACTCCATTGGGGACAAGGAACTACTGGCAATCAAACTGGCTTTAGAGGAATGTCGTTACCTTCTCGAAGGAGCTGTCCATCCCTTTACGATATTTACCGACCACAAGAATTTGGCCTATGTTCAGTCTGCCCAAAGGCTCAATCCCCGGCAAGCCCGATGGTCCCTATTTTTTGGACGCTTTGATTTCGAGCTCCGCTTTCGTCCGGGTAATAAGAACATCATAGCTGATGCCCTATCAAGATCATTTCTCCCGACCGATGAAGAGAGCCCCGCTCACATCATCGATCCAGCAAAAATCGTCACCCTAGCCCCTCTAAGTTTGGTCAACCCACCACCAGGCAAGAATTTGGTATTGGACCATGACAGAGTAAGGGTTCTGCACTGGGGACACTCTTCTAAGTTCGCCGGGCATGTCGGAGCCAAGAGGACTCTATCCCTCATCTCCCGCCATTATTGGTGGCCTTCACTCCGCCAGGACGTCCTGGAATTTACCGCTTCTTGCTCATCCTGCGCCCGGAATAAGATTCCACGACAGCTACCCTCTGGTCTCTTACATCCTTTGCCGGTTCCATCAGTTCCCTGGAGCCACATCGCCATGGATTTCGTCACGGATCTACCTCCATCTTCCGGCTGCTCTGTCATTTTGGTGGTGGTAGACCGTTTTTCCAAAATGGCTCATTTCATCCCGCTACCTGGTCTGCCTTCTGCGCCCGAGTTGGCGAAGATCTTCGTGCATCATGTTTTCCGACTTCATGGTTTTCCCCAGCACATCGTGTCTGACCGTGGTGTTCAATTCACCTCTCGTTTCTGGAGAGCTCTCTCTAGCTCAATGGGGGTAGTCCTGGATTTCTCCTCCGCCTATCATCCACAATCCAACGGCCAAGTGGAGCGGATCAATCAGGTGTTAACCACTTATCTTCGACATTTTTCTAATGCACACCAAAGTAACTGGGTCTCACTGCTTCCCTGGGCGGAATTTGCTCACAACAATCACCCCAACGAGTCCTCTTCCAAATCTCCCTTTTTCATAGTTTTTGGGCAGCATCCGGGCATTCCCCTTCCCGTGTCCCCCACCTCGGGCGTGCCGGCGGCGGACTCCTTGTCCTCAGAATTCTCTAAAATTTGGGAGGAGACTAAAAGGTCCCTTGAGAGAGCTAGCGATCGGATGAAAAGATACGCCGACAAGAGGCGCCTGGACACCCCTCCTTATCATCCAGGCGATAAGGTCTGGCTGTCCTCGCGCTTCCTCCGACTTAAAATCCCCTCTTATAAGTTAGGTCCACGTTACGTTGGCCCCTTTAAGTTTTTGGCTCGCATCAATGATGTAACCTATAAACTAAAATTGCCTACCTCTCTGCGGATCCCCAACACTTTCCATGTCTCGCTTCTCAAACCCACAGTGTTTAATCGCTTTCAGCCAGCCTCGTCCCACGCTCCGCAACCTAGCTCCGCTGGGGACGTCTTTGATGTCAGGGACATCCTGGCAAAGAGGACCGTCCGAGGTAGAACCTTCTTTCTGGTAGATTGGGAAGGATTCGGTCCTGAGGAAAGGTCATGGGAGCCCCGGGAGAACATCAATGCTCCTCATATCATGAGAAGGTTTCTATCCCGCCTGAAGAAGGAGGGGAGTAAGAGAGGGGGTACTATTACGTGCCCCGATGCTCACCTGGGGTCCCCCTCCTCCCGGTGCATCCCTCCTTCATCCTCGCGCCGTGCCCTGTCTGGCTTTGCAGGGTCACGGCGCGTCAGAGGCACGCACATGCGCACTCGCTCGTTTCTGACCGCGGGGCATCCTGGGAGCACGTGACCCGGTGGCTCCTCCCCAACATGGCGGCGCCCACCGGGTATTTCTGTCTCGCGTCTTGAATGGTAAGACGCCTGTTTGTCTTTCTCTGTGGCGCTTAGCGTTCCTGCGCAGCGTCGCCCCGACTCTCAGGTCCCCCCTCTCTCCTAGTCTGCGCTCTGCTCTCCGCTCCATAGCCCCATCTGTACCCCCTCTCAGCTCCCTCTGCTGTCTCTGTGCCTGACCCTCGCCGGGTCCTTCCCTGCTGCTGTCATCGGTAGCCCCTTAGCTAGGGTTCCGTCTGTACCCCTAGGTCAGTTGCCCCTAACCTTCCTTCCTTCTTTCTTCCAGCGTTCCTGCCCTGGCTCCATCCTGATCGGTCCTGGTTCCCTACGTTCTGTTTCCTCCTGCTCCGGGTCTACTCTAGTCAGTATCCTTTGGCCTTTCCCTCTGTACACTCCCTGGGTCGTCCCTTTGGTTCCGGCTGTCGTGGTCTCACCCCCCTTGGGCCTGCCCCTAACACTCCCTGTATAGGGGGTGGTCATCACCTGGGCCGCTCGCCCTCGGGGGCTCTGGAGCCACGACCCAGAGGGTCCACTCTCTGGTTCCTACTTAGAACCGTAACAGTTATATCAACGAAAGACTGATTCTAGGCCATCAGAAAGAACACCAACTCCATCACCATCATCAACCCTCTCTCAGTCCGCCCTGTCCACCGCTACTTCCACCATATGCAGCTCTCAAGTCCAGCTCACCCTCCCAGACACTATGAGTAGGTCAAGAAAGTACTCAGTCTCTCATCCGCGTACACTGGGTTTGAACGCCCACATTGCCAAACTAATCTCGTTTGAGATGATGCCCTTTCGGTTGGTGGAAAGCACAGCTTTCCGCGAACTCATGGCCTATGCAGTACCACGCTATGACCTACCCAGTCGCCACTTCTTCTCTCGCAAAGCCATCCCAGCCCTCCACCATCATGTGAAAGACCGCATTGTCCATGCACTCAAGCAGTCAGTGAGCGGAAAGGTGCACCTCACAACTGATGCATGGTCCAGTCGGCATGGCCAGGGCCGTTACGTGTCCATCACTGCGCACTGGGTTAATGTGGTGGATGCAGGGTCCACAGGGGACAGCGGTGGTGGGACAGTGCTGCCTAGCCCACGGTATAGGAAACAGTTGGCTGTAGGCGTTCGACCCTCCTCCTCCTCCTCCTCCTCCTCCTCCAGAAGCGAAAGCTCGTCCACAGAGCGCAGTTGTACGAGCACTCCATCTGCAGCTGCCACTGTTGCAAACGATGTGTCCCCCTATCGAGCAGCTAGTGGAAAGCGTCAGCAGGCTGTGTTGCAGATGATGTGTTTGGGCGACAGACACACCGCCGAGGTGCTGGCCGAGTACTTGAAGCGACAAACTGAGTCACGGCTGGGCAGTGTACATCTTGAGGCAGGCAAGGTAGTTAGTGATAACGGGCGTAATTTTGTGGCAGCCATAGCCCTTTCAAAACTCAGCCACATACCTTGCTTGGCTCACACCTTGAACCTGGTGGTGCAGTGCTTCCTCAAAAATTATCCGGAGTTAACAGCCCTGCTCCAGAAGGTGCGAAGACTGTGCGCGCACATCCGCCGGTCGCCTGTACACTCCGTTCGTATGCAGAAGCTGCAGCGATTGCTCCACCTTCCCAACCACCGCCTCATTATCGACATTGCAACAAGGTGGAACTCCACCCTGCACATGGTGGAGCGGCTGTGCGAGCAGAGGCAGGCCATAATGCATTTGTGGGAGGATACACGGCCAGGCACTTTGAGAGCAGACATGGAGTTGACAGGCGTGCAGTGGTCGAAACTGAAAGACCTTTGTAAAGTCCTTCAGTGTTTTGAGGAATGCACACGGCTGGTAAGCGCAGACGACGCCATCCTAAGCATGAGCATCCCACTTATGCGTCTGCTCATGCAAACTTTGACGCACCTTAAGGAGCAGGCGTCTGCAGCCAATGTTGATGAGGAGGAAGAGGAGGAGGGAATCCTTGATGACATTCAGCCATTGTCTGCTCAGGGACCTCTCCTGGACGAGGTGGAGGAAGAAGAGGAGGAGGAGGAGGAGGAGGAGGATGATGGGGATGATTACTTAGGGGAGGAGGATGCATCTCGTGGGTCAAGTGAAAATGTTGGCGTGGCAAGGTCTGGTACAGGGTTTGTGCGTGACTGGAGGGATGTGGATTTGCCAGAAAGTGCTCCTCCACCCAGCACTCGCAGTGCATCATTGACACCGGGAACATTGGCCCACATGTCAGATTATGCCTTGCGGATCCTAAAAAGGGACCCCCGCATTGCCAAAATGATGAACGATGACGACTACTGGTTGGCCAGCATCCTGGATCCATGCTATAAAGGCAAATTACAAAACATCATGCCACAGGAGAACCTTGACCTAATATTGGCTAATAAACAAGCAACTCTGGTAAATCGGTTGCTTGAGGCATTCCCAGCACACAGCAGCGGTGATGGTTCTCACACGAGCCGTACGGGCCGGGGCAGCTTGGCAGAGGTGTTCGTGGTGCACACAGCAGAAGTGGCGTTGGAGACAGGGGTTTCATGACAATGTTGTGGACTGATTTTTCAAATACCGCTCACACAACTGGTAATACTGCATCGATGGAAAGTGACAGGAGACAGCAGTTGTCAACTATGGTTACAAACTACTTTTCCTCCCATATCGATGTTCTCCCACACAGGTCATTCCCCTTTGACTATTGGGCCGCTAAACTGGACACCTGGCCTGAATTGGCCCAATATGCCTTACAGGAGCTTGCTTGCCCAGCTGCAAGTGTGCTATCGGAAAGAGTCTTCAGTGCAGCTGGATCAATCCTGACAGAAAAAAGGACCCGTCTGTCAACCCAAAATGTGGATGATCTAACCTTCATTAAAATGAACCACGCATGACGCTGAAGGAGCCTCGGTGTTCCTGAGTCGATAGAGGTCCGCTGTCGACGCTGTTGGATACCGGGCTCTGCGCAGCTTGCCGCCGCTCAGCTGCAGAGGAGTAAAGGAGCTGGCGGTGCTGGAGAGTGACGCGGCGGGAGTTGGCAGGCACGAAGCCGCAAGGAAGAGGCTGTCATCAAAGAAAGTAGAGGTGGCTCTGGTCCTTCTTGGGTGCCTCGGCTGAAGCTGTCACTGACTGAGTGTTGCATTGGTGAGTGCGGAGAAGAAGGGGAGCGCCGCGTCTAATTTTAAAACTGTTTGGCGGGAGAGCTGCTGGAGCTTAGCGGCGGTCTAGGAGGAGAAGCCCACTGCTGGGGATATCTTTAACAGAAAGAATTTGGAATTGCCCACGCTTTTTCTGTGCTGATCGGAGGTCATTGCCTGGAGACCGGGCACTGCGCAGCTTGCCGCCGCTCAGCTGCAGAGGAGTAGAGGAGCTGGCGGTGCTGGAGATTGTCGCTGCGGGAGCTGGCGGGCACGAAGCTACAAGTTAGAAGCTGTCATCAAAGAGGGTGGAGGTGGATCTGGTCCTTATTGGGTGCCTCGGCTGAGGCTGTCATTGACTGATTGTCACATCGAGTTCGACCCTTTAACACACTAAGGGGCTTAGAGACGGCTACATTTATACAAGAAGAAGCAGAGGAGATTTGGTGAAATTTGACTTTGGTTTTGGTGGTCACTTGATTACTATCCAACGGTGACCTGAAGGAAGGAGCATCGTTGACCCCTACTACTTGGAGAATATTACACTCGTTGGGTGAGATGGAATCTGTTGCTCTCTGAACTTATTGTTAGTCTCTTGGGGATGGCGAAATCTTAATTATTTGTAAATTGGAATAGGGATAGTAATATAGGGGAGAGTATCTGAATATTGTTATATCAATAAGACTGTTTGTGTATTGCTGAAGTGCATCCTTGAGTTTGATGAGACTTACATGGAGATTGTCTCTTGTGCCTTGTTTTGATGACATATTAAAGCATTAGAAGAAGATATTTAAGGGAATAACTAATCTATACATTCCTAGACGGGAAGATATAGAGCTTATACTGTCTTATTCTGAATCCTACTGATTGTATGCTCTTCTCTTCTCTGTCTATAACATTTAAGGCACCTGAGGTTATATAGGTAGTGTTTGGACAGGAGTGTATGAGGTGCTGTTGTTTTATATAAGCCTACGTTACGGAGGACAAGACGTCTCTATTGCTTTGTTGAATTATCAAAATTGAAGGGGTTACATTACTACTCTATTTAAGTCTTTATTCTTATCTTAGTTTGCGATTTACAAACCCTGCTGAAACTGTAATAAAGTTCAACTTAATTACAATAATAATAAAACAGGGGTGGCATATACAGGAACATTTAAGGGTATAGCGCATTTCCTTTACTCTTGTTTCGGTATACTCTAATTATGGCATCTAATTTGAAATCTAAATTGCCTACTAGTAAAAACCAGAAATCCACAGGCTCTTCCAATCAAAGAACATACACTGAATCTGTTAATCTATTAAGTCCAATTAAATCTAGATCCCCCCTAAAGAGGGAAGAAATTACCTCAACTAAGAATATGCCTAACAGTTCTTCTATTAAGGCTACTCAAAGATTCAGGTCACAAAGATACTTCTACCGATCCTTGTCCCTTATCTTTTACATCTTCCCAGGTACTTGATAATAAAGGGACTTCAAAACTCTTTTTACAGGATGAAGAAAGTAAAATGGATTTATCTAAATTCAATAAGAGAAGAGCCCCAGATAGTCAATCTGTTAGACCAGACCCAGCATATTTGGATTCTGACACTTCATTTGAGGATTACTCTCCAAATGACACCCCAGTGAAACAACCCTCTAAAAGAGGTTGTCCAGAGATTTCCTCTGTTGAATCTTCGAATCCCCATAATTTTGACTTTAAAACTTTGTTGAAATCTGATAGACAAGTTACTGAGGGTTCGCTCGCTGGTTTCCTTATATCCTTCCAGGAATCTTTCAGTGCAATTAATACGTCTATTAAAGCGGGTTTTGATTCTCATAGGAGGGATATTCAGGAGATCAGTGATAAATTCTCCCAAAGATTTGAATTGAATGAGAAAAGACTCTCAAAGGTTGAAAATAGGACAGATGATTTAGTACAGCAAAATTCAAACTTGAAAGCTGAACTCTTATCCGTTAGGTCCAAATTAACGGACTTGGAGGATCGGAGTAGACGAAATAATGTCAAGATCAGGGGGATACCTGAAAGTGTAATACAGAAAGACCTTTCAGATTATACTAAAGCTACACTTAAAAAGGCTTTGCCGTCCTTAACTGATCTACAATTGATAATTGATAGAATTCACCGCCTGCCCCGTCCAAAGAATGTATCTATGGATAAACCGAGAGACACGATACTTCACTTTCACTTTTTTGAAACTAAAGAATTGATATTAAGATATATTAGAGAGAAAGGCTCTCTCCCTCCCCCTAATGATCATTTAAAATTCTTCTCTGATTTTTCAAAGTCAACTATGGAAGCTAGGAAATCGTTTAATCAAGCTACTAATGCTCTTAGGGAAATGGGGATTCCTTATAGGTGGGGCTTCCCAACAAAGTTACTTGTGTCACATAGGGGTAAAATTGTCCCTTTCTTCACTCCAAAGGAGGCTTTAGATTTTATACGCTTTCTAGATGAAGATCCTTCTAGAAAAGATACCGGTTGATTATGGATATATCTCTCATTGGTCTTTGTATTATTTACATTTGACATTTGACAAAGTACTTAATGGCTTCATGGGTTCTCGCCACTTTGGCTTTTTTTTACAAAAGTCCCCAACAAAGGAGATTATCACGTTCGGTGATTGACCTCCAGGAGGACTCTTTAAGTTTGTTTATTTGTTTGGTATAGTTTATCTATAGTTTTTTTTTTTTTTTTGTTGCTGTTTCATTTGCTTTTCTAGATATATACATTTTATTGAATTCAGTTTAAAAAGAGTAAGCAATCCTAAATAATACAAGATAATTTTCTCTAATTAATAGGAAAGAGATTATCATGAGAATTAAAATCCTTTCACACAATGTCAAAGGACTGAATAGTCCCCATAAGCGCTATATAACTTGGAAAGAAATAAAGCGGCTTCAAGCAGATGTCTCTTGTTTACAAGAGGTCAAACTAATAAAAGATATACATCCAACCTTTCAGCATAAAGATTTTCCATACATTTTCAAATCTCTCAATAATAATAAAAAAAGTGCGGGAGTTATAACTATTATAAATAAGAATATTCCCTTCCAATTAATTGAAGAACATCCCGATACCCAGGGAAGATTTCACATCCTCATATGTAAGTTAAATTTTAACCTTTGTACGATCGTGAACATATATGCCCCGAATAATGGTCAAATCACTTTTTTTAATAAACTAATGCAGAAGATTGACGAAGTTAAAAAAGGTGACCTCATGTTAATAGGGGACTTCAATCTAGTTCCTGATAGAGAAATTGACTCATCATCTTCTGCTACTTCTAAATCAGGCCGATCTCTGAAAAATTGGATACAACAAAATGATATGTATGACATTTTCAGATGTCTTAATACCACCTCTAGAGAATTCACATATTACTCAGATATATATAAAACTTCTTCCAGAATAGACTTATTTCTAACTAATGTCTTTTCTATCACAAAATTCAAGAAAATTGAAATTCTTGAGAAGTCTTTTTCCGACCATGCTCCCGTGATGGCAATATTTGAATCAGGCCCTCCAGTAGCAAACACTTTTCTTTGGAAGGTTAATCCTACTCTGTTACGCTCCCCAAAGTATAGAAATATAATTACTGAAACTATTGATAATTATTTTAAAGAAAACTCTTCAGATAATATTGATCCCTTCACATTATGGAATGCCCACAAGGCGGTCTTGAGAGGATGTCTCATCCAACTCTCCACGAGATACAAAAAAGAAAAAAGACAAAAAATTGCTGACCTCCAGAACCAAATTGCTTTAAAAGAAAAACAACAAAATTCCCTCTCTGCTCCATCTCATAATATCCATCTTGATATCCTGAAATTGAGACAGGAGTTAAGATTCGAAATTATTTCCGAGTATGATTCCATTGTTAGAGCATCAAAATATAATCTTTATGCTTCACTTAACAAACCCACCAAATATATGACAAATAAACTTAAACAAGCTCGCGTAAGTAGAAGGATTGTTAAGATCAAATCCCTCTCAGGAGAAATGAAACAACACCCCTCTGATATTACCAAAATATTTGCGGACTATTTTGAAACCCTCTATAATCTCAAAAAAGACCCCTTAGTTCATACTCCTAATCAAAAAGAGATTGACCTTTTTCTTTCTAAATTGACCCTTCCCCAACTAGATAATTTGGACCTTACTCTTTTAAATCAACCGTTTACTGTAGAAGAAATTGCCAAAACGATTGACAAACTTAAACTTAACAAATCCCCTGGCCCAGATGGGTTCACAAACGAATATTTCAAGTTTTTCTCCAACACTCTATCCCCGCACCTAAAATCTCTTTTTGATCACGCTTCCAGTATTGGATCGTTCCCCAAAGAAATGACGGAAGCAACTATCATTTTGATCCCCAAAGACACTAGAAACCCAGAAGAAGTTAAAAACTATCGTCCGATCTCTTTAATCAATACTGACATTAAAGTATATTCGAAAATTTTAGCGGATCGATTAAAGAATCTTTTACCTGGTCTTGTTAAAAATGATCAAGTAGGGTTTGTTTCTGGAAGACAAGTAACAGACGGTACCAGAAGAATTTTGAATTTGTTTAACATAGCTAGTTTTAACAATCTCCCTTCATTATTTATCTCGTTGGATGCCCAAAAAGCCTTTGATAGGGTGAATTGGGATTATCTTAAAGCTACTTTACTAAAGTTTGGTTTTGACAATCGCTTTATAACATCTATATTTGCACTATACTCTAATACTAATGCTAAAACCTATACTAATAATCACCTTTCGCCCCTTTTATTTGCCTTGGCAGTTGAGCCCTTGGCGGAAACAATCAGACAATGTACTGCCATTTCGGGTTTTAAAACAAAAAACTATCACCACAAATTAACTTTATTTGCTGATGATCTTATGTTATCAATCACTGATCCGGCTAATTCATTTAACGCTTTAATCACCATTCTAGATGAATTCTCTAGGGTCTCATATTTTAAAATAAATCCCCAAAAATCTAAACTAATACATTTTAATTTAAGTCCCTCTGATATTGAAGCCTTTAAAAAATTATCCGAATTTTACTGGGAAGACATCGAAATAGATTACTTGGGGATAATTTTTCCCAAAGATTTGAAACTCATTGTTTCTAGGAATATGGAACATCTTAGCAAGAAAATCTTAAAAGACCTTTCTGGTTATAATAATTGTGACCTATCCCTGATGGGAAGAACCTTGGTAATAAAAACATATATTTTACCTAAAATTCTTTTCGTACTCAGGAATTTACCTCTTACGATTCCCACTTCCCTTTTATTTAAAATCCAAAAAGCAATTAACCTTTTTATCTGGAAAGGGAAGAAACCCAGAGTAGCTGCTAAAATTTTATATAAGAAAAAGAGTAACGGAGGCCTTGCACTCCCCAACATTCAAATCTATTATCAAGCTTCTCTTATTCTTCAGAGTCAACTGTGGTTTTCTACGAAAACACCTCCCGCTTGGTTGGACCTTGAGCTAGAACAATACGGGACTAGTTCAATATCAGATTTTTTCTTTAAAGATCTGCTATCTCCTTCGATCATTACTTATCAACATCCTGTTGTAAATTCTATACTGACTATGTGGAGGAGTTTCACAAAATTAAAGAAAGGTGATGACAGGAAAGGCATTTTGAAAAAATTTCCATTAATATTATTATCAAAAATATATAATTGTCCAGTTCCGGAGGAGTGGTACAGCTTTAAAATTAATACGGTAGGGGATTTATGGGACGGACAAGATTTTTTACCTTTTAATGAAATTTCAAATAAATTTCATGTCCCATTTACATACTTTACCTCTTATCTAATTTTTAAAGATCTTCTGCGGAAATTTTTGACTAGAAGAGCTTTGAATTCGAAAATTGTGGCCTCCATGTTTTCAAATGTTGCTCTTAAGTCGACTTGGAGTCTTAAAAACATTTATTCTCACCTTAATGATGACAACGAACTTATTAAAAATGTATACATTCAAAGATGGGAAAGGGACTTTAACATAAAATTTGATGAAGACCAATGGGAGAGGGCCATAAAGTTTTCAAATGCATCTACTGTTTCTGCGACCTTACAGGAGTCTTTCTTTAAAATTTTAATTAGATGGCATTACACTCCGATTAGGTTAGCTCATATAGATAATAAATATTCTCCTCTATGTTGGAGGAATTGTGGTTTACCGGGTAACCTGTATCACATTTTCTGGAGCTGCCCTAAATTGAAGAGCTTGTGGAAAGAAATTACGAATCATATAAATACTCTCTCTGACAACGCAGTGAAGGTTACCCCACAAATGGCACTACTCTCTTTGGGCACTGAAGAAATAAATCCTGTTATTCGATTTGTAATGATACACACTTTCTTAGTGACCAAAAACACTATAGCTTTCTGGTGGCTTAAAACTGATTTACCTTCTTTTGCTGAAATTTTAGCCAAACTACGGATTCATAATTCTATGGAGAGAAGATTTGCCTTTATTAATGGTACCCTCCATAAATATCACACTAAATGGGATGTTTGGAATTTGAAGTTTTCTTAATTTAATTTATGTTATCTAACACTCTACTGTAAACTCAATATGACAATGTTGGTTCCTTTTCGAGAGGATTGCATTCAAGTGATGTATTATATTTGTTTCTTATGTACATTACTTGTATTAAACAATTTTATTTAATGTGTGATGTAACATGTAGAGTAGAGTTCTCTACTTTTTACTTTGTCCATTTACCCTTTCCCTTTATACTTGAAACTTTAATAAAAATATTTAAACAAAAGGATGAGTTTGCAACTACTTTACTTTTGGAGAAAATTCAAAACATTCATTATTCAATAGAGCCCAATAGCAAAAACCAGCGTTTTGAATGAAGAATCACATTTCTTGGTAGAATCATGCAGGATTGAAATTTTTGATGGTTCTTTACTCCTCTCAACAGCCCAAACAAGTTTCTAAAAGGATGAGTTTGCAACTACTTTACTTTTGGAGAAAATTCAAAACATTCATTAATCAATAGAGCCCAATAGCAAAAACCAGCGTTTTGAATGAAGAATCACATTTCTTGGTAGAATCATGCAGGATTGAAATTTTTGATGGTTTTTTACTCCTCTCAACAGCCCAAACAAGTTTCTAAAAGGATGAGTTTGCAACTACTTAACTTTTATAGAAAATTCAAAACATTCATTATTCAATAGGGCCCAAACTATCAAAAACCAGCGGTTTCAATGAACACACATTTCTTGGTAGAATCATGCAGGACTGAAATTTTTGATGTTTTTCTACTCCTCTCATGAGCCCAAACAAGTCTCTAAAAGCATGAGTTTGCAACTACTTTACTTTTGGAGAAAATTCAAAACATTCATTATTCAATAGAGCCCAATAGCAAAAATCAGGTTTTGAATGAAGAATCACATTTCTTGGTAGAATCATGCAGGATTGAAATTTTTGATGGTTTTTTACTCCTCTCAACAGCCCAAACAAGTTTCTAAAAGGATGAGTTTGCAACTACTTTAATTTTGGAGAAAATTCAAAACATTCATTATTCAATAGGGCCCAAAATATCAAAAACCAGCGGTTTGAATGAACACACATTTCTTGGTAGAATCGTGCAGGACTGAAATTTTTGATGTTTTTCTACTCCTCTCATGAGCCCAAACAAGTCTCTAAAAGGATGAGTTTGCAACTACTTTACTTTTGGAGAAAATTCAAAACATTCATTATTCAATAGAGCCCAATAGCAAAAACCAGCGTTTTGAATGAAGAATCACATTTCTTGGTAGAATCATGCAGGATTGAAATTTTTGATGGTTTTTTACTCCTCTCAACAGCCCAAACAAGTTTCTAAAAGGATGAGTTTGCAACTACTTTACTTTTGGAGAAAATTCAAAACATTCATTATTCAATAGGTCCCAAACTATCAAAAACCAGCGGTTTGAATGAACACACATTTCTTGGTAGAATCATGCAGGACTGAAATTTTTGATGTTTTTCTACTCCTCTCATGAGCCCAAACAAGTCTCTAAAAGCATGAGTTTGCAACTACTTTACTTTTGGAGAAAATTCAAAACATTCACTATTCAATAGAGCCCAATAGCAAAAATCAGGTTTTGAATGAAGAATCACATTTCTTGGTAAAATCATGCAGGATTGAAATTTTTGATGGTTTTTTACTCCTCTCAACAGCCCAAACAAGTTTCTAAAAGGATGAGTTTGCAACTACTTTACTTTTGGAGAAAATTCAAAACATTCATTATTCAATAGGGCCCAAACTATCAAAAACCAGCGGTTTGAATGAACACACATTTCTTGTTAGAATCATGCAGGACTGAAATTTTTGATGTTTTTCTACTCCTCTCATGAGCCAAAACAAGTCTCTAAAAGCATGAGTTTGCAACTACTTTACTTTTGGAGAAAATTCAAAACATTCATTATTCAATAGGGTCCAAACTATCAAAAACCAGCGGTTTGAATGAACACACATTTCTTGGTAGAATCGTGCAGGACTGAAATTTTTGATGTTTTTCTACTCCTCTCATGAGCCCAAACAAGTCTCTAAAAGGATGAGTTTGCAACTACTTTACTTTTGGAGAAAATTCAAAACATTCATTATTCAATAGAGCCCAATAGCAAAAACCAGCGTTTTGAATGAAGAATCACATTTCTTGGTAGAATCATGCAGGATTGAAATTTTTGATGGTTTTTTACTCCTCTCAACAGCCCAAACAAGTTTCTAAAAGGATGAGTTTGCAACTACTTTACTTTTGGAGAAAATTCAAAACATTCATTATTCAATAGAGCCCAATAGCAAAAACCAGCGTTTTGAATGAAGAATCACATTTCTTGGTAAAATCATGCAGGATTGAAATTTTTGATGGTTTTTTACTCCTCTCAACAGCCCAAACAAGTTTCTAAAAGGATGAGTTTGCAACTACTTTACTTTTGGAGAAAATTCAAAACATTCATTATTCAATAGGGCCCAAACTATCAAAAACCAGCGGTTTCAATGAACACACATTTCTTGGTAGAATCATGCAGGACTGAAATTTTTGATGTTTTTCTACTCCTCTCATGAGCCCAAACAAGTCTCTAAAAGCATGAGTTTGCAACTACTTTACTTTTGGAGAAAATTCAAAACATTCATTATTCAATAGAGCCCAATAGCAAAAATCAGGTATTGAATGAAGAATCACATTTCTTGGTAGAATCATGCAGCATTGAAATTTTTGATGGTTTTTTACTCCTCTCAACAGCCCAAACAAGTTTCTAAAAGGATGAGTTTGCAACTACTTTACTTTTGGAGAAAATTCAAAACATTCATTATTCAATAGGGCCCAAACTATCAAAAACCAGCGGTTTGAATGAACACACATTTCTTGGTAGAATCGTGCAGAACTGAAATTTTTGATGTTTTTCTACTCCTCTCATGAGCCCAAACAAGTCTCTAAAAGCATGAGTTTGCAACTACTTTACTTTTGGAGAAAATTCAAAACATTCATTATTCAATAGAGCCCAATAGCAAAAATCAGGTTTTGAATGAAGAATCACATTTCTTGGTAGAATCATGCAGGATTGAAATTTTTGATGGTTTTTTACTCCTCTCAACAGCCCAAACAAGTTTCTAAAAGGATGAGTTTGCAACTACTTTAATTTTGGAGAAAATTCAAAACATTCATTATTCAATAGGGCCCAAAATATCAAAAACCAGCGGTTTGAATGAACACACATTTCTTGGTAGAATCGTGCAGGACTGAAATTTTTGATGTTTTTCTACTCCTCTCATGAGCCCAAACAAGTCTCTAAAAGGATGAGTTTGCAACTACTTTACTTTTGGAGAAAATTCAAAACATTCATTATTCAATAGAGCCCAATAGCAAAAACCAGCATTTTGAATGAAGAATCACATTTCTTGGTAGAATCATGCAGGATTGAATTTTTTGATGGTTTTTTACTCCTCTCAACAGCCCAAACAAGTTTCTAAAAGGATGAGTTTGCAACTACTTTACTTTTGGAGAAAATTCAAAACATTCATTATTCAATAGGTCCCAAACTATCAAAAACCAGCGGTTTGAATGAACACACATTTCTTGGTAGAATCATGCAGGACTGAAATTTTTGATGTTTTTCTACTCCTCTCATGAGCCCAAACAAGTCTCTAAAAGCATGAGTTTGCAACTACTTTACTTTTGGAGAAAATTCAAAACATTCACTATTCAATAGAGCCCAATAGCAAAAATCAGGTTTTGAATGAAGAATCACATTTCTTGGTAAAATCATGCAGGATTGAAATTTTTGATGGTTTTTTACTCCTCTCAACAGCCCAAACAAGTTTCTAAAAGGATGAGTTTGCAACTACTTTACTTTTGGAGAAAATTCAAAACATTCATTATTCAATAGGGCCCAAACTATCAAAAACCAGCGGTTTGAATGAACACACATTTCTTGTTAGAATCATGCAGGACTGAAATTTTTGATGTTTTTCTACTCCTCTCATGAGCCAAAACAAGTCTCTAAAAGCATGAGTTTGCAACTACTTTACTTTTGGAGAAAATTCAAAACATTCATTATTCAATAGGGTCCAAACTATCAAAAACCAGCGGTTTGAATGAACACACATTTCTTGGTAGAATCGTGCAGGACTGAAATTTTTGATGTTTTTCTACTCCTCTCATGAGCCCAAACAAGTCTCTAAAAGGATGAGTTTGCAACTACTTTACTTTTGGAGAAAATTCAAAACATTCATTATTCAATAGAGCCCAATAGCAAAAACCAGCGTTTTGAATGAAGAATCACATTTCTTGGTAGAATCATGCAGGATTGAAATTTTTGATGGTTTTTTACTCCTCTCAACAGCCCAAACAAGTTTCTAAAAGGATGAGTTTGCAACTACTTTACTTTTGGAGAAAATTCAAAACATTCATTATTCAATAGAGCCCAATAGCAAAAACCAGCGTTTTGAATGAAGAATCACATTTCTTGGTAAAATCATGCAGGATTGAAATTTTTGATGGTTTTTTACTCCTCTCAACAGCCCAAACAAGTTTCTAAAAGGATGAGTTTGCAACTACTTTACTTTTGGAGAAAATTCAAAACATTCATTATTCAATAGGGCCCAAACTATCAAAAACCAGCGGTTTCAATGAACACACATTTCTTGGTAGAATCATGCAGGACTGAAATTTTTGATGTTTTTCTACTCCTCTCATGAGCCCAAACAAGTCTCTAAAAGCATGAGTTTGCAACTACTTTACTTTTGGAGAAAATTCAAAACATTCATTATTCAATAGAGCCCAATAGCAAAAATCAGGTATTGAATGAAGAATCACATTTCTTGGTAGAATCATGCAGCATTGAAATTTTTGATGGTTTTTTACTCCTCTCAACAGCCCAAACAAGTTTCTAAAAGGATGAGTTTGCAACTACTTTACTTTTGGAGAAAATTCAAAACATTCATTATTCAATAGGGCCCAAACTATCAAAAACCAGCGGTTTGAATGAACACACATTTCTTGGTAGAATCGTGCAGGACTGAAATTTTTGATGTTTTTCTACTCCTCTCATGAGCCCAAACAAGTCTCTAAAAGGATGAGTTTGACCAACTCTTCTACTACTACTACTACTACTCTTATTCACCTCTATATGGGAGGCATTGCACTGTATTCAATCTGTCAGTAAAATAACGATCTATCTTGGCCTTTGCTGCTTGGTAGGTACAGGTGTGACAAGCTGCAGTAATGTGTTTGGCTTTGGATAGCTACATTTCTGCACACCCACCTGCTACAAGGCCTGCAGCCCCTTCCCCTCAGTACTTCCCCAGTCTTAATTCAAGCATTCAATTCCTACCACATCCCTCATGCAATGATATGTCGTTTCATTTTTGAAACATTATCCCCCTCTTGTGGCCTTCCAACTTTGAAATTTACTGTTCAATTTTGAATTAATTCATATAGGAATTAAATGGAAAAGCAACGATTTATCTGGCGAGTTATTTGAATGTTCGGCCTACGTACACCTCTCTGACAGACGGTATTCTAGTGGCTTGTAGCAGCAGCAGCAGCAGCAGCTAGGTGCGCTGCTTGCCTGCAGTAAATAGAATGTGTTCCATCCATGGAACACTGTGATAGGAATCATGCCATTCATAGAACACAATGCTTGGATGTGTTCTATTCCTGGAACAATGGGACCACGTGTCACAATGGGACCACGTGTCACAATGGGCAGCCCACAGTCTGTAGCAGCTGCGCAGTAGTAGTCAGCTTCAGTCTGCTGAGGGAGCCTCAGCAGACAGGTGGGCGATGCTCGCCAGGGAGATGGAAAAATAGCTTGCTCACTTCACTCCACGCATCATTTCAGTATCTGCTGTTCCTCTGAGAATGGTGCACTCACTCTCTTAAGCGGTTTCCAAAGACAGATTGAATTGAAATTGGGATACACAAGTAGTGTTTTCAAAGCATGATTTGAATGCTTTTTTCAAATGTCGTTGCTCTGTAATTAGTTTTTCTTGGTCCAAGTTGCACATTTCCAATTCCTTAGCCTTGATTTAACTTGACCAACTCTTCTACTACTACTACTCTTATTCACCTCTATATGGGAGGCATTGCACTGTATTCAATCTGTCAGTAAAATAACGATCTATCTTGGCCTTTGCTGCTTGGTAGGTACAGGTATGACAGGCTGCGGTAATGTGTTTGGCTTTGGATAGCTACATTTCTGCACACCCACCTGCTACATGGCCTGCAGCCCCTTCCCCTCAGTACTTCCCCAGTCTTAATTCAAGCATTCAATTCCTACCACATCCCTCATGCAATGATATGTCGTTTCATTTTTGAAACATTGTCCCCCTCTTGTGGCCTTCCAACTTTGAAATTTACTGTTCAATTTTGAATTAATTCATATATGAATTAAATGGAAAAGCAACGATTTATCTGGCGAGTTATTTGAATGTTCGGCCTACATCCTCCTGTCTGACAGACGGTATTCTAGTGGCTTGTAGCAGCAGCAGCAGCTAGGTGCGCTGCTTGCCTGCAGTAAATAGGATGTGTTCCATCCATGGAACACTGTGATAGGAATCATGCCATTCATAGAACACAATGCTTGGATGTGTTCTATTCCTGGAACAATGGGACCACGTGTCACAATGGGACCACGTGTCACAATGGGCAGCCCACAGTCTGTAGCAGCTGCGCAGTAGTAGTCAGCTTCAGTCTGCTGAGGGAGCCTCAGCAGACAGGTGGGCGATGCTCGCCAGGGAGATGGAAAAATAGCTTGCTCACTTCACTCCACGCATCATTTCAGTATCTGCAGTTCCTCTGAGAATGGTGCACTCACTCTCTTAAGCGGTTTCCAAAGACAGATTGAATTGAAATCGGGATACACAAGTAGTGTTTTCAAAGCATGATTTGAATGCTTTTTTCAAATGTCGTTGCTCTGTAATTAGTTTTTCTTGGTCCAAGTTGCACATTTCCAATTCCTTAGCCTTGATTTAACTTGACCAAATCTTCTACTACTACTACTACTACTTCTACTACTACTCTTATTCACCTCTATATGGGAGGCATTGCACTGTATTCAATCTGTCAGTAAAATAACGATCTATCTTGGCCTTTGCTGCTTGGTAGGTACAGGTGTGACAAGCTTCAGTAATGTGTTTGGCTTTGGATAGCTACATTTCAGCACACCCACCTGCTACAAGGCCTGCAGCCCCTTCCCCTCAGTACTTCCCCAGTCTTAATTCAAGCACTCAATTCCTACCACATCCCTCATGCAATGATATGTCGTTTCATTTTTGAAACATTGTCCCCCTCTTGTGGCCTTCCAACTTTGAAATTTACTGTTCAATTTTGAATTAATTCATATATGAAATAAATGGAAAAGCAACGATTTATCTGGTGAGTTATTTGAATGTTTGGCCTACGTCCACCTGTCTGACAGACGGTATTCTAGTGGCTTGTAGCAGCAGCAGCAGCAGCAGCTAGGTGCGCTGCTTGCCTGCAGTAAATAGGATGTGTTCCATCCATGGAACACTGTGATAGGAATCATGCCATTCATAGAACACAATGCTTGGATGTGTTCTATTCCTGGAACAATGGGGCCACGTGTCACAATGGGCTGCCCATTGTGACACGTGGTCCCACAGTCTGTAGCAGCTGCGCAGTAGTAGTCAGCTTCAGTCTGCTGAGGGAGCCTCAGCAGACAGGTGGGCGATGCTCGCCAGGGAGATGGAAAAATAGCTTGCTCACTTCACTCCACGCATCATTTCAGTATCTGCAGTTCCTCTGAGAATGGTGCACTCACTCTCTTAAGCGGTTTCCAAAGACAGATTGAATTGAAATCGGGATACACAAGTAGTGTTTTCAAAGCATGATTTGAATGCTTTTTTCAAATGTCGTTGCTCTGTAATTAGTTTTTCTTGGTCCAAGTTGCACATTTCCAATTCCTTAGCCTTGATTTAACTTGACCAACTCTTGTACTACTACTACTACTAATTCTACTACTACTACTACTCTTATTCACCTCTATATGGGAGGCATTGCACTGTATTCAATCTGTCAGTAAAATAACGATCTATCTTGGCCTTTGCTGCTTGGTAGGTACAGGTGTGATAAGCTGCAGTAATGTGTTTGGCTTTGGATAGCTACATTTCTGCACACCCACCTGATACAAGGCCTGCAGCCCCTTTCCCCTCAGTACTTCCCCAGTCTTAACCCCTTTCTGCCATCCGACGTACTATCCCGTCCACGGTACCCGGGCCCGTGTGACCGGGGACGGGATAGTACGTCGGCGTGGTGAGCGCCGCTGATCGCGGCCGAGTGTCAGCTAATTATCATAGCTGACACCCGGCACAATGTGTCAGGGGCGGTCACGGACCGCCCCCGACATGTTAACCCCTTGCACACCGCGATCAAACACGATCGCGGTGTACCGGGGGTTAAAGGGAAGCATCGGCAGGGAGGGGGCTCCCTCCGTGCTTCCCTGAGCCCCCCACGGCAGCGCAATGTGCAGCGCTGCTGCGGGGGACTCCCTCCCTCCAGGCCCCCGAATCCAAGATGGCGACGGGGGCCTTCGGGGGCCTGCGGAAGCTGGCTTCCTCAGTGCCTGCAAAGCGCAGGCATGAGGAAGCCTTCTGCAGTGCCTGTGTCAGATCGCTGATCTGTCACAGTGATCTGTGATGTGACAGATCAGCAATCTGTCACAGGACAGTGATGTCCCACCTGGGGCTATTTAATAAAGTAAAAAAAAAAATAAAAAAAAGTGTAAAAATAATTTAAAAAAAAAAAAATCGCCAAATAAATTAGAAAAAAAAAAAAAATATTCCCCCAATAAATCCATTTTTTGGAAATAATAAAAAAAAAAAAAAACAATAAAAGTACACATATTAGGTATTGCCGCGTCCGTAACGACCCGCCCTATAAAACTGTCCCATTAGTTAACCCCTTTAGCGAACCCCTTAAAAAATAAAAATAAAAAACGAAGAAAATATAATGATTTATCATACCGCCAAACAAAAAGTGTAATAACGCGCGATCAAAAAGACGCATATAAATATCCATGGTACCGCTGAAAATGTCATCTTGTCCCGCAAAAAACGAGCCACCACACAGCATCATCAGCAAAAAAATAAAAAAAAGTTATAGCTCGCCGAATAAAGCAATGCAAAAATAATTATTTTTTATATAAAATAGTTTTCATTGCATAAAACCGACAAAAACATTAAAAACGACCTAAATGAGGTATCGCTGTAACCGTACTGACCCGAAGAATAAAACCGCTTTATCAATTTTACCGCACGCGGAACGGTGTAAACGCACCCCCCCAAAAGAAATTCATGAAACGCTGGTTCTTGTTCATTCTGCGTCCCAAAAATCGGAATAAAAAGCGATCAAAAAATTTCACGTGCCCGAAAATGGTACCAATAAAAACGTCAACTCGTCCCGCAAAAAATAAGACCTCACATGACTCGGTGGGTCAAAATACGGAAAAATTATAGCTCTCAATATGTGGTGATGCAAAAACTATTTTTACAATAAAAAGCGTCTTTTAGCGTGCGACAGCCGCCAAACATAAAAACCGCCATAAATAGTAAATCAAACCCCCCGTTATCACCCCCTTAGTTAGGGAAAAATAATAAAATAAAAAAATGTATTTATTTCCATTTTTCCATTAGGGTTAGGGCTAGGGTTAGGGCTAGGGTTAGGGGTAGGGTTAGGGTAGGGTTAGGGCTAGGGGTGTGTTGGAGTAGGGTTAGGGCTAGGGTTAGGGTAGGGTTAGGGTTAGGGCTAGGGTTAGGGGCGTGTTGGGGTTCGGGTTGGAGTTAGAATTGGGGGTTTCCACTGTTTGGGCACATCAGGGGCTCTCCAAATGCAACATGGCGTCTGATCTCAATTCCAGCCAATTCTGAGTTGAAAAAGTCAAATGGTGCTCCTTCCCTTCCAAGCTCTGCTATGCGCCCAAACAGTGTTTTACCCCCACATGTAGGGTATCAGCCTACTCAGGACAAATTGCAAAACAATTTTTGGGGTCCAATTTCTCCTGTTACCCTTGGGAAAATGAAAAAATTGGGGACTAATTGATCATGTTTCTGGAAAAAATACGATTTTTTTATTTTCATGCCCGGGCATTATAAACTTCTGTGAAGCCCTTGGGGGTTCAAAGCGCTCACCACACATCTAGATAAGTCCCTTAGGGGGGTCTCGTTTCCAAAATGGGGTCACTTGTGGGGGTTTCCACTGTTTAGGTACATTAGGGGCTCTCCAAAGGCAACATGACACCCGCAGACCATTCCATCAAAGTCTGCATTCCAAAACGTCACTACTTCCCTTCCGAGCCCCGACGTGTGCAAATACAGTAGTTTTCTCCCACATATGGGGTATCAGCATACTCAGGACAAATTGGACAACAACTTTTGGGGTCCAATTTCTCCTGGTACCCTTGGGAAAATAAAACAAAGGTGACTAAAAGATCATGTTTGTGGAAAAAATACGAATTTTTTATTTTCACGCCCGGGCGTTGTAAACTTCTGTGAAGCACTGGGGGGTTCAAAGTGCTCACCACACATCTAGATAAGTTCCTTGGGGGGTCTAGTATACAAAATGGTGTCATTTGTGGGGGGTTTCCACTGTTTAGGTACATTAGGGGCTCTCCAAAGGCAACATGACACCCGCAGACCATTCCATCAAAGTCTGCATTCCAAAACGTCACTACTTCCCTTCCGAGCCCCGACGTGTGCCCATACAGTAGTTTTCTCCCACATATGGGGTATCAGCATACTCAGGACAAATTGGACAACAACTTTTGGGGTCCAATTTCTCCTGGTACCCTTGGGAAAATAAAAAAAATGGTGACTAAAAGATCATGTTTGTGGAAAAAATACGATTTTTTTATTTTCACGCCCGGGTGTTATAAACTTCTGTGAAGCACTGGGGGGGTCAAAGTGCTCACCACACATCTAGATAAGTTCCTTATGGGGTCTAGTTTCCAAAATGGTGTCATTTGTGGGGGGTTCCACTGTTTTGGTACATCAGGGGTTTTCCAAACGCGACATCGTGTCCGATCTCAATTCCAGCCAAAAACGTCAAATGGCGCTGCTTCCCTTCCGAGCTCTGCCATGCGCCCAAATAGTGGTTTACCCCCACATGTGGGGTATCAGCGTACTCAGGACAAATTGCACAATAACTTTTAGGGTCCTATTACCCTTGGAAAAATAAGAATTGAGGGTGAAAAGATCATTTTTGTGGAAAAAATATGATTTTTTAATTGTATGGCTTTATGTTATAAACTTCTGTGAAGCCCATGGGGGTTCAAAGTTCTCACCACATATCTAGATAAGTTCCTTGGGGGGTCTAGTTTCCAAAATGGGGTCACTTGTAGGGGGTTTCCACTGTTTAGGTACATCAGGGACTCTCCAAAACGTGACATGGCGTCCAATCTGAATTCCAGCCAATTTTGCATTGAAAAAGTCAAACGGCGCTCCTTCCATTCTGAGCTCTGCCATGCGCCGAAACAGTCGTCCCCCCCCACATATCAGGTATCTGCGTACTCAGGACAAATTGCACAATAACTTTTGCAGTTCAATTTCTCCTGTTACCCTTGGTAAAATAAAAAAAATTGAACCTGAAGTATTTTTTTTATGAAAAAAAGTTAGATGTTCATTTTTTTTTAAATATTCAAAAAAATTCCTGTGACGCACCTAAAGGGTTAATAAACTTCTTGAATGTGGTTTTGAGCACCTTAAGGGGTGCAGTTTTTAGAATGGTGTCACTTTTGGGTATTTTCTATCATATAGACCCCTCAAAGTGGCTTCAAATGTGATGTGGTCCGTAAAAATAAAATGGTGTTGTAAAAATGAGAAATCGCTGGTCAACTTTTAACCCTTATAACTTCCTAACAAAAAAAAATTTTGGTTCCAAAATTGTGCTGATGTAAAGTAAACATGTGGGAAATGTTAGTTATCAAGTTTTTTGTGTGCCGTATCTCTGTGATTTAAGGGCATAAAAATTCAAAGTTGGAAAATTGCGAAATTTTCAAAATTTTCGCCAAATTTCCGTTTTTCTCACAAATAAACGCAAGTTATTTGAATGAAATTTTACCACTAACATGAAGTACAATGTGTCACGAGAAAACAATGTCAGAATCACCGGGATCCATGGAAGCGTTCCAGAGTTATGACCTCATAAAGGTACAGTGGTCAGAATTGTAAAAATTGGCCCGGTCATGAACGTGCAAACCACCCTTGGGGGTGAAGGGGTTAATTCAAGCATTCAATTCCTACCATATCCCTCATGCAATGATATGTCGTTTCATTTTTGAAACATTGTCCCCCTCTTGTGGCCTTCCAACTTTGAAATTTACTGTTCAATTTTGAAATAATTCATATATGAATTAAATGGAAAAGCAACGATTTATCTGGCGAGTTATTTGAATGTTCGGCCTACATCCACCTGTCTGACAGACGGTATTCTAGTGGCTTGTAGCAGCAGCAGCAGCTAGGTGCGCTGCTTGCCTGCAGTAAATAGGATGTGTTCCATCCATGGAACACTGTGATAGGAATCATGCCTTTCATAGAACACAATGCTTGGATGTGTTCTATTCCTGGAACAATGGGACCACGTGTCACAATGGGACCACGTGTCACAATGGGCAGCCCACAGTCTGTAGCAGCTGCGCAGTAGTAGTCAGCTTCAGTCTGCTGAGGGAGCCTCAGCATACAGGTGGGCGATGCTCGCCAGGGAGATGGAAAAAGAGCTTGCTCACTTCACTCCACGCATCATTTCAGTATCTGCAGTTCCTCTGAGAATGGTGCACTCACTCTGTTAAGCGGTTTCCAAAGACAGATTGAATTGAAATCGGGATACACAAGTAGTGTTTTCAAAGCATGATTTGAATGCTTTTTTCAAATGTCGTTGCTCTGTAATTAGTTTTTCTTGGTCCAAGTTGCACATTTCCAATTCCTTAGCCTTAATCAAAACTTCTACTACTACTACTACTCTTATTCACCTCTGTATGGGAGGCATTGCACTGTATTCAATCTGTCAGTAAAATAACGATCTATCTTGGCCTTTGCTGCTTGGTAGGTACAGGTGTGACAAGCTGCAGTAATGTGTTTGGCTTTGGATAGCTACATTTCTGCACAGCCACCTGCTACAAGGCCTGCAGCCCCTTCCCCTCAGTACTTCCCCAGTCTTAATTCAAGCATTCAATTCCTACCACATCCCTCATGCAATGATATGTCGCTTCATTTTTGAAACATTGTCCCCCTCTTGTGGCCTTCCAACTTTGAAATTTACTGTTCAATTTTGAATTAATTCATATATGAATTAAATGGAAAAGCAACGATTTATCTGGTGAGTTATTTGAATGTTCGGCCTACGTCCACCTGTCTGACAGACGGTATTCTAGTGACTTGTAGCAGCAGCAGCAGCAGCAGCTAGGTGTGCTGCTTGCCTGCAGTAAATAGGATGTGTTCCATCCATGGAACACTGTGATAGGAATCATGCCATTCATAGAACACAATGCTTGGATGTGTTCTATTCCTGGAACAATGGGACCACGTGTCACAATGGGACCACGTGTCACAATGGGCAGCCCACAGTCTGTAGCATCTGCGCAGTAGTAGTCAGCTTCAGTCTGCTGAGGGAGCCTCAGCAGACAGGTGGGCGATGCTCGCCAGGGAGATGGAAAAAGAGCTTGCTCACTTCACTCCACGCATCATTTCAGTATCTGCAGTTCCTCTGAGAATGGTGCACTCACTCTGTTAAGCGGTTTCCAAAGACAGATTGAATTGAAATCGGGATACACAAGTAGTGTTTTCAAAGCATGATTTGAATGCTTTTTTCAAATGTCGTTGCTCTGTAATTAGTGTCATGATCCAGGACGGGATTTCGCTTTGACCCGTCCTGGTTAGACTAGGGGTTAATTGTGCTGCCTCTCTCTGGCAGCAGAAGGCTATTTAGTGCTCACTGGACCTGGGTCCGGTGTCAGTTATACTCCTGCCCTCGGCTGAGTTAAGTGACCTCTTGTATACGTGTGCCTTGTGCCTGATATCTTGCTTGTTTGTTCGGTTGTGATCTGGTTCTGTCCCTGTTACGAGTTCTGCCTGACCCTCTTGTACTGCGCTACCTCTCGTGTATGACTCTCTGCTTGTGACCCGACTCCTCTCTGCTCGTCCCCTTGGTACCACGTCGCCCTCTTGTGTATGACCTTTGGCTCTGTCTGACTACCCGTCTGTTCGTCCCTCCTGTACCTCGTTCGCCCGTACTGTGTGTGACCTCTGCTTTGCCTGACTGAGTTGTTGTATGGTGTCCTGTCCTATCTGAATACAGGACGCTAAGCCCCGCCCCCTTGCAGTCACATGACCATAGGTCCCGTGCAGACTATTCAGTTTCAGTGTCCGCAGGTCCTATGCATCTTTACTTTCCAGCACTGACTGGACCCTGACACTATTAGCCTGAAGCACGCATGGTCACCTCTGCTGCCCTGCTCCACAGGTATCTTTTAGCACTGCTTCTGTACTCAGGACACACGCACTGGCTCTATGAGCAAGTGCAGTGCGGTGTCTCTGACATTATAACTGACCCATACCATTTTTTTTTTCTCTGCTCCCATTCACCTGTGTGTGTGATGGATCCTGTGCACGCTCTTTCTGAGCAGGTTAAGCATCTGACGCAGATGTCTCAGAAACTCTTTGGAGAACAAAGAGTCCTGGCTCAGTCTCAGCAGCTGATCGCCGACACTGTGCAGGGGGTTCTTTCATGGGGGGCTCGGGATGTTACATTAATTTCCCCTGAGTCTCCAGTGAAGTTACCAGATACCTTTTCTGGAGATAAAAATGACTTCAGAGTTTTCAAGGAGGGCTGTAAGCTTTTTTTTTTCCTTAAGACCACACTCTTCTGGGGATGAAAGTCAGAGAGTGGGGGTCATTATGTCTCTGTTAAGGGGAGCCCCCCAAGCTTGGGCTTTCTCCCTTCCTACCACGGCCCCTGAGCGTATGACTGTGGATGCATTTTTTGAGGCCCTGGGGCATATTTATGATGAGCCTGATCGGGTGCGTATGGCTGAGGACAGGCTGATGAATGTTTGCCAGGGGAAACACTCAGCCGAGTGGTTTTGCTCAGAGTTCAGACGCTGGGCTGCTGAGGTCTGCTGGAACGACGCCGCTCTCCGGGGGTTGTTCCGCAGAGGCCTGTCTGGGCATCTGAAAGACGCCTTGGCTCTCCACCCCCCACCTGATGCCCTGGAGGAAGCTATGACACAGGCCATCCGAATGGATCGCAGGTTACGGGCAAGGGGAGTGATACAAACCGAGACATCATTGTTCTCCCAAGGAAGGGGAGCCAGTTCTTCACTGAAAATCACGGCGATGGGAACCATCAACCGTAAGGAGGAAGAAAGGAGGCAACGGCACGTGAGAAAATGCTGTGTTCACAGTGGCGAGTCTGGACATGGGAAAAAGGATTGCCCCTCCCGGCCACTAACCAACAAACGACTGAGCCCAGGTGATTATCGTGGAGGTCGCCCAGGCTCTCAGGTACCCTTTTCTGCATTTTCTAAAATGTCATTCCAAGTGGAACTTTGTTGTGGGGGTGTCTCCACATCCACAACTGCCTTCGTGGATTGCGGTTCATCATTGAACTTTATTGACTCTGACTTGGTGGCCAGGTGTAAGTTAGGGACAGTTAGATTGGAGACTCCGATTCACCTTGTTGCTATTGACAAAACACCACTGGGTAAGAATGACATTGTGTTTTGTACTGAAGAGTTTCTCCTTAAAAGTGAGTTCCTTACATCAGGAACGTATTTCATGTTTTGTAATGAACAACCTGCCTGCGGGACTGGTGTTGGGGTTCCCCTGGTTACAGCTGCATAATCCTGTGATTAATTGGGAATCTCGGGATATTGTTAAATGGGGTCCCTATTGCTCTGAGAAATGTCTTGTTTCTGTGTCTGTGTCGTCCGTGGGTCTAGAAGGCATTCCGGAGTGCCTGATAGATTATACTGACGTTTTCTCCGAAAAAGAGGCTGAGGTTTTACCACCACACCGCCCATTTGATTGTGCCATTGACCTGGTTCCAGGTGCTAAATTGCCCAAAGCCCGCCTGTATAACCTCTCGGGTCCGGAACGGGCTGCGATGAAGGAATATATTTCTGAGAGCCTCCGTAAGGGACATATTCGTCCTTCTGTTTCTCCTGTGGCGGCAGGGTTCTTTTTTGTAAAAAAAAAAAAAAGACGGTGGTTTGCGCCCATGCCTCGATTGTCGTGAGTTAAATAAAATAACTGTGAGGAATACTTATCCCCTTCCACTTATTCCTGATTTATACAATCAGTTGTCCGGAGCTAAGTGGTTTTCGAAATTAGACCTACGGGGAGCGTATAACCTTATCCGAGTCCGGGATGGAGATGAATGGAAGACCGCCTTTCTCACTACTGAAGGGTTGTTTGAAAATTTGGTCATGCCCTTCGGCCTGACCAACGCTCCAGCAGTCTTCCAAAATTTCATAAATCATGTGTTCTCCGATTTGATTGGACGTTTTATGGTGGTGTATTTGGATGACATTTTAATCTACTCGCCTGATAAACAGACTCACATTGGTCATGTTCGGGCAGTTCTCCAAAGGCTCAGGGAGAACTGTCTGTTTGCTAAACTTGAAAAATGTTTATTTTTTGTTCAGGAACTGTCCTTTCTGGGGTTCATCGTGTCTGCTGAAGGGTATCGCATGGATCCTAATAAGGTGCAGGCCATTCTCGAGTGGGTTCAACAGTGTGATTTGAAGGGTCTGCAACGTTTCCTAGGGTTCGCTAATTATTATAAATTTCCGATAAGGGGGTTCTCACAGGTGGTTAAACCCCTCACAGACATGACTCAAAAGGGGGCCGATATCAAGAATTGGTCAACCGCAGCGGTAGCGGCATTTCAGTTTTTGAAAAAATGTTTCATGTCGGCCCCGATTCTTATCCAACCGGACCCCTCTGAACCATTTATTGTTGAGGTAGACGCCTCAGAGGTGGGGGTGGGGGCGGTATTGTCCCAGGGACCCGCCACTTTGACCAATTTAAGACCTTGCGCCTTTTTCTCAAAGAAGTTCTCTCCGGCAGAGAGAAACTATGATGTGGGGAATCGGGAACTTCTGGCCGTAAAATTGGCTTTTGCAGAATGGAGGCATTTTTTGGAGGGGGCTGTCCATCCTATAACGGTAATCACGGACCACAAAAACCTAGCTTACATCGAGTCTGCTAAAAGGTTGACTCCCAGACAGGCTAGATGGTCACTTTTTTTTTTCTCGATTCAACTTCTCGATCACTTTCCGACCAGGATCCAAGAATATCAGAGCAGATGCGTTGTCACGCAGTCTAGATCCGGTGTCCCCCCGGAACCTCCATCCTCCATTCTTCAGCCTGGGGTGGTGGTGGCAGAGATTTCTAATGTGTTGGAACGAGAGATTCGAGAAGCCCAGGCTCTTGCACCTCCAGCTAAGCCGGTGGATAAACTTTATGTGCCAGCTCAGTTTCGTCTCAAGGTCCTCCAGGAGTTCCATGACTCAGTTCTGGGTGGACATCCAGGGATCTCAGCGACCCGGAAGGCCATTGCTAGAATGTTCTGGTGGTCTTTTTAGCCTCTGATGTTGGGGAGTATGTGTCTGCGTGTGAGGTTTATGCCCGTGCGAAAACTCCCCATAACCAGCCGGCTGGGGAATTGGTACCACTGCCAATTCCTGAGAGACCATGGACTCATCTGTCCATGGATTTCATCACCAACCTTCCCCCTTCCAAGGGTAATACCGTGGTCTGGGTCGTAGTGGACAGGTTTAGTAAGCAGGCACATTTTGTACCTTTGGCAGCTCTACCTAATGCGGAAACATTGTCCAGATTGTTTGTGGAGCATGTGGTGTCTGATAGGGGAGTGCAATTTGTGTCCAGATTTTGGAGAGCTTTTTGTAGGAGGTTGGGTATTAGTCTGTCCTTTTCATCCGCCTACCATCCAGAGACTAATGGGCAGACTGAGCGGACCAATCAGTCTCTGGAGCAAATTCTGCGTTGTTTGACCTCAGCCCGACAGGATGATTGGTGTTCTGTGTTACCATTGGCTGAGTTTGCTTTTAACAACCGCACTAACCAGTCTACGGGTACATCTCCTTTTTTTTGCAATTATGGGTTTCATCCTCATTTTGGAGAATTTTCCCGCTTGAATTCTGGGTGTCCTGGGGTGGACGAGTCGATCCAGCGGTTGGGGGAGGTATGGCGGGAGGTCCAGAATAACATTACGAAGGCCCAGGACAAATTTAAATTTTTTGCGGACAAAAAATGATCCGTGGGTCCAGTGTTTCAGGTCGGGGATAAGGTATGGTTATCCACCAAAAATATAAGGCTCAAGGTCCCCTCTGCGAAGCTTGGACCCAAGTTTATAGGTCCCTATGTAATTACCGAAGCAGTTAACCCGGTGGCTTTTCGGTTGCAGCTCCCGCCATCTCTGCGGATCCCAAATGTTTTCCATAAGGCCCTTTTGAAACCTGTGAGGTCCAGTGGGGAGGGATCATCATCTTCCCCGACACCGGTTCTGGTAGATGGGCAGGCTGAGTACGAGGTGGAACGAATTGTCGACTCCAGGTTGGTCCGTCGCGTCCTTCAGTATTTGATACATTGGAAGGGCTACGGTCCTGAGGAACGCTCGTGGGTTCCTGCTCGATCAGTTCATGCGGATCGGTTGATCCGAGCCTTTCACGCCAAGTACCCTGAGAGACCTGGGGGTCCGGTGGCCCCCCATTGAGAGGAGGGTACTGTCATGATCCAGGACGGGATTTCGCTTTGACCCGTCCTGGTTAGACTAGGGGTTAATTGTGCTGCCTCTCTCTGGCAGCAGGAGGCTATTTAGTGGTCAATGGACCTGGGTCCGGTGTCAGTTATACTCCTGCCCTCGGCTGAGTTAAGTGACCTCTTGTATACGTGTGCCTTGTGTCTGATATCTTGCTTGTTTGTTCGGTTGTGATCTGGTTCTGTCCCTGCTACGAGTTCTGCCTGACCATTTTGTACTGTGCTACCTCTCGTGTATGACTCTCTGCTTGTGACCTGACGCCTCTCTGCTCGTCCCCTTGGTACCACGTCGCCCTCTTGTGTATGACCTTTGGCTCTGTCTGACTACCCGTCTGTTCGTCCCTCCTGTACCTCGTTCGCCCGTACTGTGTGTGACCTCTGTTGTGCCTGACTCTGAGTTGTTGTATGGTGTCCTGTCCTATCTGAATACAGGACGCTAAGCCCCGCCCCCTTGCAGTCACATGACCATAGGTCCCGTGCAGACTATTCAGTTTCAGTGTCCGCAGGTCCTATGCATCTTTACTTTCCAGCACTGACTGGACCCTGACACTATTAGCCTGAAGCACGCATGGTCACCTCTGCTGCCCTGCTCCACAGGTATCTTTTAGCACTGCTTCTGTACTCAGGACACACGCACTGGCTCTATGAGCAAATGCAGTGCGGTGTCTCTGACATTTAGTTTTTCTTGGCCCAAGTTGCACATTTCCAATTCCTTAGCCTTGATTTAACTTGACTACTACTACTACTACTACTACTACTACTACTACTACTATTCACCTCTATATGGGAGGCATTGCACTGTATTCAATCTGTCAGTAAAATAACGATCCATCTTAGCCTTTGCTGCTTGGTAGGTACAGGTGTGACAAGATGCATTAATGTGTTTGGCTTTGGATAGCTACATTTCTGCACACCCACCTGCTACAAGGCCTGCAGCCCCTTCCCCTCAGTACTTCCCCAGTCTTAATTCAAGCATTCAATTCCTACCGCATCCCTCATGCAATGATATGTCGTTTCATTTTTGAAACATTGTCCCCCTCTTGTGGCCTTTCAACTTTGAAATTTACTGTTCAATTTTGAATTAATTCATATATGAATTAAATGGAAAAGCAACGATTTATCTGGCGAGTTATTTGAATGTTCGGCCTACGTCCACCTGTCTGACAGACGGTATTCTAGTGGCTTGTAGCAGCAGCAGCAGCAGCTAGGTGCGCTGCTTGCCTGCAGTAAATAGGATGTGTTCCATCCATGGAACACTGTGATAGGAATCATGCCATTCATAGAACACAATGCTTGGATGTGTTCTATTCCTGGAAAAATGGGACCATGTGTCACAATGGGACCACGTGTCACAATGGGCAGCCCACAGTCTGTAGCAGCTGCGCAGTAGTAGTCAGCTTCAGTCTGCTGAGGGAGCCTCAGCATACAGGTGGGCGATGCTCGCCAGGGAGATGGAAAAAGAGCTTGCTCATTTCACTCCACGCATCATTTCAGTATCTGCAGTTCCTCTGAGAATGGTGCACTCACTCTCTTAAGCGGTTTCCAAAGACAGATTGAATTGAAATCGGGATACACAAGTAGTGTTTTCAAAGCATGATTTGAATGCTTTTTTCAAATGTCGTTGCTCTGTAATTAGTTTTTCTTGGTCCAAGTTGCACATTTCCAATTCCTTAGCCTTGATTTAACTTGATCAAAACTTCTACTACTACTACTACTCTTATTCACCTCTATATGGGAGGCATTGCACAGTATTCAATCTGTCAGTAAAATAACGATCTATCTTGGCCTTTGCTGCTTGGTAGGTACAGGTGTGACAAGCTGCAGTAATATGTTTGGCTTTGGATAGCTATATTTCTGCACACCCACCTGCTACAAGGCCTGCAGCCCCTTCCCCTCAGTACTTCCCCAGTCTTAATTCAAGCATTCAATTCCTACCACATCCCTCATGCAATGATATGTCGTTTCATTTTTGAAACAATGTCCCCCTCTTGTGGCCTTCCAACTTTGAAATTTACTGTTCAATTTTGAATTAATTCATATATGAATTAAATGGAAAAGCAACGATTTATCTGGCGAGTTATTTGAATGTTCGGCCTACGTCCACCTGTCTGACAGACGGTATTCTAGTGGCTTGTAGCAGCAGCAGCAGCAGTAGCAGCTAGGTGCGCTGCTTGCCTGCAGTAAATAGGATGTGTTACATCCATGGAACACTGTGATAGGAATCATGCCATTCATAGAACACAATGCTTGGATGTTTTCTATTCCTGGAACAATGGGACCACGTGTCACAATGGGACCACGTGTCACAATGGGCAGCCCACAGTCTGTAGCAGCTGCGCAGTAGTAGTCAGCTTCAGTCTGCTGAGGGAGCCTCAGCAGACAGGTGGGCGATTCTCGCCAGGGAGATGGAAAAAGAGCTTGCTCACTTCACTCCAAGCATCATTTCAGTATCTGCAGTTCCTCTGAGAATGGTGCACTCAATCTCTTAAAGGGAAGGTGCCGCAATTTTATATAATTTGCAAAAAAATAGTAAGTTACAAAACATGTTGTTTCAGCAAATGTACTAACCAGGATTTATGGTTTGTTTGTAATAATGTTTTCATGTAGCCACTGGGCCCTGACATCTTGATTTGCAGATCTGTGGAGGACTCATACAGTCTGCAAATATGGCCGTCCCTGCACATAGGAAACTGCGATCGGCTTCCGACCGCACATTGCAGCCTCAGTAGCAGAGAACTGGGCACGCCCCTGTGGGCTGCACCATTCACTGCTGTAGGTGTGGCTGGGCGCCATTTTACTGTAGCCCAGTGCTATCTGCTGAGCTCCACTTACCCTCTATCACAGGACCACTTGTGACATAACGGGTCCTGTGTTGTGAGGAGAGGCTGAAGAAAAGGAGAAGGTGGTCAGCAGAGAAGAGAAGCGCTCACTGGAGCCGGAGGATGGAGAGTGGTGAGTGCGGGTGACTTTCATCTATGCTCCTCTGTACTGCTTACTCCAGGCTCAGCCCTGTGCTTCCTGCTCCAGCGTCCTCCTGCTCTGTCTCCGCCTCCTCACTCACAGCCCCAGTGATCTCCGGTAATCTGACACCTTTGCTTTTATGGCTGTCTGAGGAGGACAGTGACTTATACAGCCCATAGTCTTGTGTATAATTGGGGGGGGCTGGAAGTTTCACCAGTGTGGGCATATCTGTAATACTGTCTGCTGAGCCGTGTATCTAATCCTCTTCTATGTGATACTGCCTGCTGAGCCGTGCATCTAATCCTCTTCTATGTGATACTGCCTGCTGAGCCGTGCATCTAATCCTCTTCTGTGTGATACTGCCTGCTGAGCCGTGTATCTAATCCTCTCCTGTGTGATACTGCCTGCTGAGCCGTGTATCTAACCCTATCCTGTGTGATACTGCCTGCTGAGCCGTGTATCTAATCCTCTCCTGTGTGATACTGACTGCTGAGCCGTGTATCTAATCCTCTCCTGTGTGATACTGACTGCTGAGCCGTGTATGTAATCCTATCCTGTGTGATACTGTCTGCTGAGCCGTGTATCTAATCCTCTCATGTGTGATACTGTCTGCTGAGCTGTGTATCTAATCCTATCCTGTGTGATACTGTATTCTGAGCCGGGTATCTAATCCTCTCCTGTGTGATACTTTCTGCTGAGCCGTGTATCTAATCCTCTCCTGTGTGATACTGACTGCTGAGCCGTGTATCTAATCCTCTCCTGTGTGATACTGCCTGCTGAGCCGTGCATCTAATCCTCTTCTGTGTGATACTGCCTGCTGAGCCGTGCATCTAATCCTCTTCTGTGTGATACTGTATTCTGAGCCGTGTATCTAATCCTCTCCTGTGTGATACTGACTGCTGAGCCGTGTATCTAATCCTCTCCTGTGTGATACTGCCTGCTGAGCCGTGCATCTAATCCTCTTCTGTGTGATACTGCCTGCTGAGCCGTGCATCTAATCCTCTTCTGTGTGATACTGCCTGCTGAGCCGTGTATCTAATCCTCTCCTGTGTGATACTGCCTGCTGAGCCGTGTATCTAATCCTCTCCTGTGTGATACTGACTGCTGAGCCGTGTATGTAATCCTATCCTGTGTGATACTGACTGCTGAGCCGTGTATCTAATCCTATCCTGTGTGATACTGTATTCTGAGCCGTGTATCTAATCCTCTCCTGTGTGATGCTGCCTGCTGAGCCGTGTATCTAATCCTATCCCGTGTGATACTGCCTGCTGAGCCGTGTATCTAATCCTCTCCTGTGTGATGCTGCCTGCTGAGCCGTGTATCTAATCCTATCCCGTGTGATACTGCTCTCCTGAAATACTCTGTGCTGCTGTCACTCTGCTCCCAGAATCCTTGCTGCCTGCCATCCTCGGTGACCGAAGACCCCATTCCTCTCCTCAGATCCCGTCCTGGCGATGTGTGAAACCGAGGGGACAGGGGCCTGATGTATGGTGGAAGGAGCAGGGCGACAGCAGCACAGAGTATTTCAGGAGAGCAGTGTGCTGGTCTGTGGGGGGCGCCCCGTTCGGTGCCAGGGATTGTACAAAGAGCGCTGTGTTTTATTCACATGGATGAACCGTCTGCTTGTCTGCTCCACAGAAATCCAGGAAACATGTCTGCTGATTGATGGCCTGTTGTGATCCAGACTTTACATGCAAAGACAGTCAGTAACTTTGCAAGCCCCATCAAAATGGCTGCTCACTGTGTCTATAGATGTCATAGGTTTTTGTGCCAGATTTCAGTAGCTGCTCCCCCTAGTGTTAACAAGTGGAAATGCCAAACTTTTTAAAATTATTTTTCATATTTTGCAAAATTAAAAACAAACGATAATATTTTTTAAGAAAATGTAAACATTAATTCTTTACATTTTTTCAATTGCTGAAAAAAAATTTTTTGGATGGCACCTTCCCTTTAAGCGGTTTCCAAAGACAGATTGAATTGAAGTCGGGATACACAAGTAGTGTTTTCAAAGCATGATTTGAATGCTTTTTTCAAATGTCGTTGCTCTGTAATAAGTTTTTCTTGGTCCAAGTTGCACATTTCCAATTCCTTAGCCTTGATTTAACTTGACCAACTCTTCTACTACTACTACTACTACTACTACTACTACTAGAAACTACTACTCTTATTCACCTCTATATGGGAGGTATTGCACTGTATTCAATCTGTCAGTAAAATAACGATCTATCTTGGCCTTTGCTGCTTGGTAGGTACAGGTGTGACAAGCTGCAGTAATGTGTTTGGCTTTGGATAGCTACATTTCTGCACACCCACCTTCTACAAGGCCTGCAGCCCCTTCCCCTCAGTACTTCCCCAGTCTTAATTCAAGCATTCAATTCCTACCACATCCCTCATGCAATGATATGTCGTTTCATTTTTGAAACATTGTCCCCCTCTTGTGGCCTTCCAACTTTGAAATTTACTGTTCAATTTTGAATTAATTCATATATGAATTAAATGGAAAAGCAACGATTTATCTGGCGAGTTATTTGAATGTTCGGCCTACGTCCACCTGTCTGACAGACGGTATTCTAGTGGCTTGTAGCAGTAGCAGCAGCAGCTAGGTGCGCTGCTTGCCTGCAGTAAATAGGATGTGTTCCATCCATGGAACACTGTGATAGGAATCATGCCATTCATAGAACACAATGCTTGGATGTGTTCTATTCCTGGAACAATGGGACCACGTGTCACAATGGGACAACGTGTCACAATGGGCAGCCCACAGTCTGTAGCAGCTGCGCAGTAGTAGTCAGCTTCAGTCTGCTGAGGGAGCCTCAGCAGACAGGTGGGCGATGCTCGCCAGGGAGATGGAAAAAGAGCTTGCTCACTTCACTACACGCATCATTTCAGTATCTGCAGTTCCTATGAGAATGGTGCACTCACTCTCTTAAGCGGTTTCCAAACACAGATTGAATTTGGGCCCTATTGAATAATGAATGTTTTGAATTTTCTCCAAAAGTAAAGTAGTTGCAAACTCATCCTTTTAGAAACTTGTTTGGGCTGTTGAGAGGAGTAGAAAAAGATCAAAAATTTCAGTCCTGCACGATTCTACCTAGAAATGTGAGTGTTCATTCAAACCGCTGTTTTTTGATATTTTGGGCCCTATTGAATAATGAATGTTTTGAATTTTCTCCAAAAGTAAAGTATTTGCAAACTCATCCTTTTAGAGTCTTGTTTGGGCTCATGAGAGGAGTAGAAAAACATCAAAAATTTCAGTCCTGCACGATTCTACCTAGAAATGTGATTGTTCATTCAAACCGCTGGTTTTTGATAGTTTGGGCCCTATTGAATAATGAATGTTTTGAATTTTCTCCAAAAGTAAGGCCGGTTTCACATTAGCGCTTTTTCAGCGCGCGCACGGCCGGGGGTAGCTCTCTGCCCGGCGTGCCCGCCCCTTGCTTGTAGCGCCGCCTACTAGCGGACAGCGGCGCCTGCGATCGGCGCACCCTATCTTTAGCATAGGGTGCGCAGATCGTGCGCAGGCCGTGCGCTAGTTGCGCTTTGACCTGCGCTGCGCATTTTTGACGGTGCGCCGTGCGCGCCAAAATCAAACTTTTCGGATTTTGGCGCGCACGGCGCACCGTCAAAAGTGCGCAGCACAGGTCAAAGCGCAACTAGCGCACGGCCTGCGCACGATATGCGCACCCTATGCTAAAGATAGGGTGCGCCGATCGCAGGCGCCGCTGTCCGCTAGTAGGCGGCGCTACAAGCAAGGGGCGGGCACGCCGGGCAGAGAGCCGGATCGGGGGCGGAGCTACCCCCGGCCGTGCGCGCGCTGAAAAAGCGCTAATGTGAAACCGGCCTAAAGTAGTTGCAAACTCATCCTTTTAGCAAAAATCAGCGTTTTGAATGAAGAATTACATTTCTTGGTAGAATCATGCAGGATTGAAATTTTTGATGGTTTTTTTACTCCTCTCAACAGCCCAAACAAGTTTCTAAAAGGATGAGTTTGCAACTACTTTACTTTTGGAGAAAATTCAAAACATTCATTATTCAATAGGGCCCAAAATATCAAAAACCAGCGGTTTGAATGACCACACATTTCTTGGTAGAATCATGCAGGACTGAAATTTTTGATGTTTTTCTACTCCTCTCATGAGCCCAAACAAGTCTCTAAAAGCATGAGTTTGCAACTACTTTACTTTTGGAGAAAATTCAAAACATTCATTATTCAATAGAACCCAATAGCAAAAATCAGCGTTTTGAATGAAGAATCACATTTCTTGGTAGAATCATGCAGGATTGAAATTTTTGATGGTTTTTTACTCCTCTCATGAACCCAAACAAGTCTCTAAAAGCATGAGCTTGCAACTACTTTACTTTTGGACAAAATTCAAAACATTCATTATTCAATAGAACCCAATAGCAAAAATCAGCGTTTTGAATGAAGAATCACATTTCTTGGTAGAATCATGCAGGATTGAAATTTTTGATGGTTTTTTTACTCCTCTCAACAGCCCAAACAAGTTTCTAAAAGGATGAGTTTGCAACTACTTTACTTTTGGAGAAAATTCAAAACATTCATTATTCAATAGGGCCCAAAATATCAAAAACCAGCGGTTTGAATGACCACACATTTCTTGGTAGAATCATGCAGGACTGAAATTTTTGATGTTTTTCTACTCCTCTCATGAGCCCAAACAAGTCTCTAAAAGCATGAGTTTGCGGAGGGGGTGTGGCCTGGAGCTCGATGTAGGAGGACGCTTGAGCTCAGAG
This sequence comes from Dendrobates tinctorius, assembly GCF_039654945.1. Lineage (NCBI taxonomy): Eukaryota > Metazoa > Chordata > Amphibia > Anura > Dendrobatidae > Dendrobates > Dendrobates tinctorius. The sequence goes on from NW_027361820.1 coordinate 990,907, forward strand.
CTCCCATGAAGCCTATCTACAAAGCGACATAATTGCTTAAGAAGACTCTTATTCATCAGAAGACCTTTGGAATTGGATTCTTATCTTTATTGTGAACATTTTGACACCTCCCTGGAAGAAATCCGCTGTTTACTTAAGGAATTACAGCCTTTAGAAGTGAGTGGTGAGGAGAGAGCCGCTGTTGACTCAACAGGTTTCCCCTGTACTTAGCCGCGGGAACCGCCATTGTTTACATCAGAGGTGTGAACTGGAGGAGATCCTGTGTGACGGCTGCTGAGCCCCTGATCTGACGCTGAAGGAGCCTCGGTGTTCCTGAGTCGATAGAGGTCCGCTGTCGACGCTGTTGGATACCGGGCTCTGCGCAGCTTGCCGCCGCTCAGCTGCAGAGGAGTAAAGGAGCTGGCGGTGCTGGAGAGCGACGCGGCGGGAGTTGGCAGGCACGAAGCCGCAAGGAAGAGGCTGTCATCAAAGAAAGTAGAGGTGGCTCTGGTCCTTCTTGGGTGCCTCGGCTGAAGCTGTCACTGACTGAGTGTTGCATTGGTGAGTGCGGAGAAGAAGGGGAGCGCCGCGTCTGATTTTAAAACTGTTTGGCGGGAGAGCTGCTGGAGCTTAGCGGCGGTCTAGGAGGAGAAGCCCACTGCTGGGAATATCTTTAACAGAAAGAATTTGGAATTGCCCACGCTTTTTCTGTGCTGATCGGAGGTCATTGCCTGGAGACCGAGCTCTGCGCAGCTTGCCGCCGCTCAGCTGCAGAGGAGTAAAGGAGCTGGCGGTGCTGGAGAGTGTCGCGGCGGGAGCTGGCGGGCACGAAGCTGCAAGGAAGAAGCTGTCATCAAAGAGGGTGGAGGTGGATCTGGTCCTTATTGGGTGCCTCGGCTGAGGCTGTCATTGACTGATTGTCACATCGAGTTCGACCCTTTAACACGCTAAGGGGCTTAGAGACGGCTACATTTATACAAGAAGAAGCAGAGGAGATTTAGTGAAATTTGACTTTGGTTTTGGCGGTCACTTGATTACTATCCAACGGTGACCTGAAGGAAGGAGCATCGTTGACCCCTACTACTTGGAGAATATTACACTCGTTGGGTGAGATGGAATCTGTTGCTCTCTGAACTTATTGTTAGTCTCTTGGGGATGGTGAAATCTTAATTATTTGTAAATTGGAATAGGGATAGTAATATAGGGGAGAGTATCTGAATATTGTTATATCAATAAGACTGTTTGTGTATTGCTGAAGTGCATCCTTGAGTTAGATGAGACTTACATGGAGATTGTCTCTTGTGCCTTGTTTTGATGACATATTAAAGCATTAGAAGAAGATATTTAAGGGAATAACTAATCTATACATTCCTAGACGGGAAGATATAGAGCTTATACTGTCTTATTCTGAATCCTACTGATTGTATGCTCTTCTCTTCTCTGTCTATAACATTTAAGGCACCTGAGGTTATATAGGTAGTGTTTGGACAGGAGTGTATGAGGTGCTGTTGTTTTATATAAGCCTACGTTACGGAGGACAAGACGTCTCTATTGCTTTGTTGAATTATCAAAATTGAAGGGGTTACATTACTACTCTATTTAAGTCTTTATTCTTATCTTAGTTTGCGATTTACAAACCCTGCTGAAACTGTAATAAAGTTCAACTTAATTACAATAATAATAAAACAGGGGTGGCATATACAGGAACATTTAAGGGTATAGCGCATTTCCTTTACTCTTGTTTCGGTATACTCCAATTATGGCATCTAATTTGAAATCTAAATTGCCTACTAGTAAAAACCAGAAATCTACGAGCGCTTCAAATCAGAAAATTTACACTGAATCTGTTAATCTATTAAGTCCAATTAAATCTAGATCCCCTCTAAAAAGGGAGGAAGCTATCTCATCTAGACACATGCCTCACGGTTTATCTAATAAGGCTACTCAGCAGGACTCGGATCAAAAAATTATATCTTCTGACCCCCGTACACTATCTTTCACATCTTCTCAAGTTTTTGATAATAAAGGTGCCTCAAAACTTTCTTTTCAGGATGAGGAAAGTAAAATGGATTTATCCAAATCTCATAAGAGAAGAATTCCAGAAGGTGAAACTGTGAGAACAGAGGCAGCAGATTTAGATTCTAATACTTCATCTGATGACTATTCTCCAAATAGTACCCCAGTTAAACAACTCTCTAAAAAAAGGCTGTCCGGAGTCGTCTTCTACTGATTTTCTGACTCCATGACTTTGACTTTAAAACACTGTTGAACTCTGATAGGCGAGTCACTGAGGGTTTGCTTGCTGGCTTCCTCATATCCTTCCAGGAATCCACCAATCAAGCTAATCAATTCATGCATAAATCTATCAATGCAATCAATGCGTCAATTAAAACGGGATTTGATTCTCACAGGAAGGATATGCAGGAGATTAGTGAAAAATTCTCTCAAAGATTTGAACTGAATGAGAAAAGATTGTCAAAGGTTGAAAATAGAACAGATGAGTTAGTAAAGCAAAACTCAGATTTAAAAGCCGAACTTTTATCCGTGAGGTCCAAGTTAACGGACTTAGAGGACCGGAGTAGACGGAACAACGTCAAGATTAGGGGGATACCTGAAAGCGTGATACAGAAAGACCTTTCAGATTACACTAAAGCTACGCTTAAAAAGGCTTTGCCGTCCTTAACTGATTTATAATTGATAATTGATAGGATTCACCGTCTGCCCTGCCCAAAGAATGTACCAATGGATAAGCCGAGGGATACGATACTTCACTTTCACTTTTTTGAAACTAAAGAAATGATACTAAGATATATTAGAGAGAAGGGCTCTCTACCTCCCCCTAATAATCATTTAAAATTCTTCTCTGATTTCTCAAAGTCAACTATGGAAGCTAGAAAATCGTTTAATCAAGCTACTAATGCTCTCAGGGAAATGGGGATTCCATATAAATGGGGCTTTCCAACAAAGTTACTTGTGTCACATAGGGGTAAAATTGTCCCCTTCTTTACTCCAAAGGAAGCTTTAGACTTTATACGCTTTCTAGATGAGGATCCTTCTAACAAAGATACTGGTTGAATAGGGATATATCTCTCATTGGTCTTTGTATTATTTACATTTGACATTTGACAAAATATCAATGGCTTCATGGGTTCTCGCCACTTTGGCTTTTTTTTTTTTTTTTAAAGTCCCCAAAAAAAGGAGATTATCACGTTCCGTGATTAACTCCAGGAGGACTCTTTAAGTTTGTTTATTTGTTTGTTATAGTTTTTTTTTTTCTTTCGCCTTTTCTAGACATATACATTTTATTGAATTCAGCTAATAAGAGTAAGCAATCCTAAATATATATAAGATAATTTACTCTAATAAAAAAGGAAAGAGATTATCATGAGAATTAAAATCCTTTCACACAATGTTAAAGGACTGAACAGTCCCCATAAGCGCTATATAACTTGGAGAGAAATAAGACGGCTTCAAGCGGATGTCTCTTGTTTACAAGAGGTCAAATTAATAAAAGATATACATCCAACCTTTCAGCATAAAGATTTTCCATATATTTTTAAATCCCTCAATAATAATAAAAAAAGTGCGGGAGTTATAACCATTATAAATACGAATATTCCCTTCCAATTAATTGAAGAACATCCCGACACCCAGGGAAGATTTCACATCCTCATATGTAAGTTAAATTTTAACCTTTGTACAATCGTGAATATACAGTGGGGCAAAAAAGTATTTAGTCAGTCAGCAATAGTGCAAGTTCCACCACTTAAAAAGATGAGAGGCGTCTGTAATTTACATCATAGGTAGACCTCAACTATGGGAGACAAACTGAGAAAAAAAAATCCAGAAAATCACATTGTCTGTTTTTTTTCCATTTTATTTGCATATTATGGTGGAAAATAAGTATTTGGTCAGAAACAAAATTTCATCTCAATACTTTGTGATATATCCTTTGTTGGCAATGACAGAGGTCAAACGTTTTCTGTAAGTCTTCACAAGGTTGCCACACACTGTTGTTGGTATGTTGGCCCATTCCTCCATGCAGATCTCCTCAGGAGCAGTGATGTTTATGGCTTTTCGCTTGGCATCACGGACTTTCAACTCCCTCCAAAGGTTTTCTATAGGGTTGAGATCTGGAGACTGGCTAGGCCACTCCAGGACCTTGAAATGCTTCTTACGAAGCCACTCCTTCGTTGCCCTGGCGGTGTGCTTTGGATCATTGTCATGTTGAAAGACCCAGCCACGTTTCATCTTCAATGCCCTTGCTGATGGAAGGAGGTTTGCACTCAAAATCTCACGATACATGGCCCCATTCATTCTTTCATGTACCCGGATCAGTCGTCCTGGCCCCTTTGCAGAGAAACAGCCCCAAAGCATGATGTTTCCACCACCATGCTTTACAGTAGGTATGGTGTTTGATGGATGCAACTCAGTATTCTTTTTCCTCCAAACACGGCAAGTTGTGTTTCTACCAAACAGTTCCAGTTTGGTTTCATCAGACCATAGGATATTCTCCCAAAAGTCCTCTGGATCATCCAAATGCTCTCTAGCAAACTTCAGACGGGCCCGGACATGTACAGGCTTAAGCAGTGGGACACGTCTGGCACTGCAGGATCTGAGTCCATGGTGGCGTAGTGTGTTACTTATGGTAGGCCTTGTTACATTGGTCCCAGCTCTCTGCAGTTCATTCACTAGGACCCCCCGCGTGGTTCTGGGATTTTTGCTCACCGTTCTTGTGATCATTCTGACCCCACGGGGTGGGATTTTGCGTGGAGCACCAGATCGAGGGAGATTATCAGTGGTCTTGTATGTCTTCCATTTTCTAATTATTGCTCCCACAGTTGATTTCTTCACTCCAAGCTGGTTGGCTATTGCAGATTCAGTCTTCCTAGCCTGGTGCAGGGCTACAATTTTGTTTCTGGTGTCCTTTGACAGCTCTTTGGTCTTCACCATAGTGGAGTTTGGAGTCAGACTGTTTGAGGGTGTGCACAGGTGTCTTTTTATACTGATAACAAGTTTAAACAGGTGCCATTACTACAGGTAATGAGTGGAGGAAAGAGGAGACTCTTAAAGAAGAAGTTACAGGTCTGTGAGAGCCAGAAATCTTGATTGCTTGTTTCTGACCAAATACTTATTTTCCACCATAATATGCAAATAAAATGAAAAAAAACCAGACAATGTGATTTTCTGGATTTTTTTTTCTGTTTGTCTCCCATAGTTGAGGTCTACCTATGATGTAAATTACAGATGCCTCTCATCTTTTTAAGTGGTGGAACTTGCACTATTGCTGACTGACTAAATACTTTTTTGCCCCACTGTATATGCCCCAAATAATGGTCAGATCTCTTTTTTTAATAAATTAATGCAGAAGATTGACGAAGTTAAAAAAGGTGACCTCATGCTAATAGGGGACTTCAATCTAGTTCCCAATAGAGAAATTGACTCATCATCTTCTGCTACTTCTAAATCAGGCCGATCTCTGAAAAATTGGATAAAACAAAATGAGATGTATGACATTTTCAGATGTCTAAATACCACCTCTAGAGAATTTACATATTACTCAGATATATATAAGACATCTTCCAGAATAGACTTATTTCTAACCAATGTCTTTTCTATCACAAAATTTAAGAAAATTGAAATTCTTGAGAAGTCTTTTTCCGACCACGCCCCTGTGCTGGCAGTATTTGAATCAGGCCCTCCAGTAGCAAACACTTTTTTTTGGAAGGTTAATCCTACCCTACTACGTACCCCAAAGTATAGAAATATAATTACCGAAACTATTGATAATTATTTTAAAGAAAACTCTTCAGATAGTATTGATCCCTTTACATTATGGAACGCCCACAAGGCGGTCTTGAGAGGATGTCTCATCCAACTCTCCACGAGATACAAAAAAGAAAAAAGACAAAAAATTGCTGACCTCCAGAACCAAATTGCTTCAAAAGAAAAACAACAAAATTCCCTGTCTGCTCCATCCCATATTATCCATCTTGATATCCTGAAATTGAGATAGGCGTTAAGATCCGAAATTATTTCCGAGTACGATTCCATTGTTAGAGCATCAAAATATAATCTGTATGCTTCAATTAACAAACCCACCAAATATATGACAAGTAAACTTAAACAAGCTCGCGTAAGTAGAAGGATTGTTAAAATCAAATCCCCTTCAGGAGAAATGAAACAACACCCCTTTGATATTACCGAAATATTTGCGGATTATTTCGAAACCCTCTATAATCTTAAAAAAGATCCCTTAGTTCATACTCCTAATCAAAAAGAGATTGACCTTTTTCTTTCTAAATTGACCCTTCCCCAACTAGATAATTTGGACCTAACTCTTTTAAATCAACCGTTTACTGTAGAAGAAATTGCCAAAACGATTGACAAACTTAAACTTAACAAATCCCCTGGCCCAGATGGGTTCACAAACGAATATCTAAAGTTTTTCTCCAACATTTTATCCCCGCACCTAAAATCTCTTTTTGACCACGCTTCTAGTATTGGATCGTTCCCCAAAGAAAAGACGGAGGCAACTATCATTTTGATCCCCAAAGACATTAGAAACCCAGAAGAAGTTAAAAATTATCGTCCGATCTCTTTAATTAACACTGATATTAAAGTATATTCAAAAATTTTAGCGGATCGATTAAAGAATCTTTTACCTGATCTTGTTAAAAATGATCAAGTAGGGTTTGTCTCCGGAAGACAAGTAACAGACGGTACCAGAAGAATCTTGCACTTGTTTAACATAGCTAGCTCTAATAATCTCCCTTCACTATTTATCTCGTTGGATGCCCAAAAAGCTTTTGATAGGGTGAATTGGGATTATCTTAAAGCTACTTTACTAAAGTTTGGTTTTGACAATCGCTTTATAACATCTATATTTGCATTGTACTCTAATACTAATGCTAAAACCTATACTAATAATCACCTTTCTAGGAATTTCAACATCACTAATGGAACAAGACAGGGCTGCCCCCTTTCGCCCCTTTTATTTGCCTTGGCAGTCGAGCCCTTGGCGGAAATGATCAGACAATGTACTGATATTTCGGGTTTTAAAACAAAAAATTATCACCACAAGTTAACATAAGGTCGTCAGCAAATAAGGTTATCAGTCACTGATCCGGCTAATTCACTTAATGCTTTAATCACCATTTTAGATGAGTTCTCTAAGGTCTCATATTTTAAAATAAATCCCCAAAAATCTAAAATAATACATTTTAATTTACGTCCCTCTGAAATTGAAGCCTTTAAAGAATTATCTGAATTTTACTGGGAAGATTTTGAACTAGAATACTTGGGGATAATTTTCCCTAAAGATTTGAAACTCATTGTTTCTAAGAATATGGAACATCTCAGTAAGAAAATCTTAAAAGACCTTTCTGGTTATAATAATTGCGATCTATCCCTGATGGGAAGAACCTTGGTAATAAAAACATATATTTTACATAAAATTCTTTTTGTACTTAGGAATTTACCTCTTATGATTCCCACTTCCCTTTTATTTAAAATCCAAAAAGCAATTAACCTTTTTATCTGGAAAGGGAAGAAACCTAGAGTTGCTACTGAAATTTTATATAAGAAAAAGAGTAATGGAGGCCTTGCACTCCCCAATATTCAAATCTATTTTCAAGCTTCTCTTATTCTTCAGAGTCAACAGTGGTTTTCTACGAAAACACTTCCCGCTTGGTTGGACCTTGAGCTAGAACATTATGGGACTAGTTCAATATCAGATTTTTTCTTTAAAGATCTGCTATCTCCTTCGATCATTACTTATCAACATCCTGTTGTAAATTCTATACTGACTATGTGGAGGAGTTTCACAAAATTAAAGAAAGGCGACGACAGGAAAAGCATTTTGAAAAAATTCCCATTAAAATTATTATCAAAAATATATAAATGTCCAGTTCCAGAGGAGTGGTGCAGCTTTAAAATTAATACGGTAGGGGATTTATGGGACGGACAAAATTTTTTACCCTTTAATGAAATTAAAAATAAATTTCATGTCCCGTCTACACATTTCACCTCTTATCTACTTCTGAAAGATCTTCTGCGGAAATTTTTGACTAGTAGAGCTTTGAATTCGGATATTGTGGCCTCCATGTTTGCAAATGTTGCTCTTAAGTCGACTTGGAGTCTTAAAAACATATATTCCCACCTTAATGACGACACCGAACTCTTTAAAAATGTATACATTCAAAGATGGGAAAGGGATTTTAACATAAAATTTGATGAAGACCAATGGGGGAAGGCCATAAAGTTTTCAAATGCATCTACTATTTCTGCGACTTTACAGGAGTCTTTCTTTAAAACTTTAATTAGATGGCATTACACTCCGATTAGGTTAGCTCATATAGATAATAAATACTCCCCTCTATGCTGGAGGAATTGTGGTTTACCAGGTAACCTGTACCACATTTTCTGGAGCTGTCCTAAATTGAAGAGATTGTGGAAAGAAGTTACGAATCATATAAATACTCTCTCTGACAACGCAGTGAAGGTCACCCCACAAATGGCATTACTTTCTTTGGGCACTGAAGAAATAAATCCTGTTATTCGATTTGTAATGATACATACTTTTTTGGTGACCAAAAACGCTATAGCTTTCTGGTGGCTTAAAACTGATTTACCTTCTTTTGCTGATATTTTAGGTAAATTACGGACTCAAAATTCTATGGAGAAAAGATTTGCCTTTATTAATGGTACTCTCCATAAATATCACACTAAATGGGATGTTTGGAATTTGAAATTTTCTTAATTTATGTTATCTAACACTCTACTGTAAACTCAATATGACAATGTTGGTTCCTTTTTTGAGAGGATTGCATTCAAGCGATGTATTATATTTGTTTCTTATGTACACTACTTGTATTAAACAATTTTATTTAATGTGTGATGTAACACGTAGAGTAGAGTTCTCTACTTTTTACTTTGTCCATTTACCCTTTCCCTCTATACTTGAAACTTTAATAAAAATATTTAAACAAAAAAGCATGAGTTTGCAACTACTTTACTTTTGGAGAAAATTCAAAACATTCATTATTCAATAGGGCCCAAAATATAAAAAACCAGCAGTTTGAATGAACACACATTTCTTGGTAGAATCATGCAGGACTGAAATTTTTGATGTTTTTCTACTCCTCTCATGAGCCCAAACAAGACTCTAAAAGGATGAGTTTGCAACTACTTTACTTTTGGAGAAAATTCAAAACATTCATTATTCAATAGAACCCAATAGCAAAAATCAGCGTTTTGAATGAAGAATCACATTTCTTGGTAGAATCATGCAGGATTGAAATTTTTGATGGTTTTTTACTCCTCTCAACAGCCCAAACAAGTTTCTAAAAGGATGAGTTTGCAACTACTTTACTTTTGGAGAAAATTCAAAACATTCATTATTCAATAGGGCCCAAAATATCAAAAACCAGCGGTTTGAATGAACACTCACATTTCTTGGTAGAATCATGCAGGACTGAAATTTTTGATGTTTTTCTACTCCTCTCATGAGCCCAAACAAGACTCTAAAAGGATGAGTTTGCAACTTCTTTACTTTTGGAGAAAATTCAAAACATTCATTATTCAATAGGGCCCAAAATATCAAAAACCAGCGGTTTGAATGAACACTCACATTTCTTGGTAGAATCGTGCAGGACTGAAATTTTTGATGTTTTTCTACTCCTCTCATGAGCCCAAACCAAGTCTCTAAAAGGATGAGTTTGCATCTACTTTACTTTTGGAGAAAATTCAAAACATTCATTATTCAATAGAGCCCAATAGTAAAAATCAGGTTTTGAATGAAGAATCACACTTCTTGGTAGAATCGTGCAGGACTGAAATTTTTGATGTTTTTCTACTCCTCTCATGAGCCCAAACCAAGTCTCTAAAAGGATGAGTTTGCAACTACTTTACTTTTGGAGAAAATTCAAAACATTCAATTGACATTCATTGAATTTTCTCCAAAAGTAAAGTAGTTGCAAACTCATCCTTTTAGAGACTTGTTTGGGCTCATGAGAGGAGTAGAAAAACATCAAAAATTTCAGTCCTGCACGATTCTACCAAGAAATGTGTGTTCATTCAAACCGCTGGTTTTTGATATTTTGGGCCCTATTGAATAATGAATGTTTTGAATTTTCTCCAAAAGTAAAGTAGTTGCAAACTCATCCTTTTAGAAACTTGTTTGGGCTCATGAGAGGAGTAGAAAAAAAGCAGCAGCAGCAGCTAGGTGCGCTGCTTGCCTGCAGTAAATAGGATGTGTTCCATCAATGGAACACTGTGATAGGAATCATGCCATTCATAGAACACAATGCTTGGATGTGTTCTATTCCTGGAACAATGGGACCACGTGTCACAATGGGACCACGTGTCACAATGGGCAGCCCACAGTCTGTAGCAGCTGCGCAATAGTAGTCAGCTTCAGTCTGCTGAGGGAGCCTCAGCAGACAGGTGGGCGATGCTTGCCAGGGAGATGGAAAAATAGCTTGCTCACTTCACTCCACGCATCATTTCAGTATCTGCAGTTCCTCTGAGAATGGTGCACTTACTCTCTTAAGCGGTTTCCAAAGACAGATTGAATTGAAATTGGGATACACAAGTAGTGTTTTCAAAGCATGATTTGAATGCTTTTTTCAAATGTCGTTGCTCTGTAATTAGTTTTTCTTGGTCCAAGTTGCACATTTCCAATTCCTTAGCCTTGATTTAACTTGACCAACTCTTCTACTACTACTACTACTACTACTTCTACTACTACTCTTATTCACCTCTATATGGGAGGCATTGCACTGTATTCAATCTGTCAGTAAAATAACGATCTATCTTGGCCTTTGCTGCTTGGTAGGTACAGGTGTGACAAGCTGCAGTAATGTGTTTGGCTTTGGATAGCTACATTTCTGCACACCCACCTGCTACAAGGCCTGCAGCCCCTTCCCCTCAGTACTTCCCCAGTCTTAATTCAAGCATTCAATTTCTACCACATCCCTCATGCAATGATATGTCGTTTCATTTTTGAAACATTGTCCCCCTCTTGTGGCCTTCCAACTTTGAAATTTACTGTTCAATTTTGAATTAATTCATATATGAATTAAATGGAAAAGCAACGATTTATCTGGCGAGTTATTTGAATGTTCGGCCTACGTCCACCTGTCTGACAGACGGTATTCTAGTGGCTTGAAGCAGCAGCAGCTAGGTGCGCTGCTTGCCTGCAGTAAATAGGATGTGTTCCATCCATGGAACACTGATAGGAATCATGCCATTCATAGAACACAATGCTTGGATGTGTTTTATTCCTGGAACAATGGGACCACGTGTCACAATGGGACCACGTGTCACAATGGGCAGCCCAGGGTCTGTAGCAGCTGCGCAGTAGTACTACGTCCACCTGTCTGACAGACGGTATTCTAGTGGCTTGTAGCAGCAGCTAGGTGCGCTGCTTGCCTGCAGTAAATAGGATGTGTTCCATCCATGGAACACTGTGATAGGAATCATGCCATTCATAGAACACAATGCTTGGATGTGTTCTATTCCTGGAACAATGGGGCCACGTGTCACAATGGGACCACGTGTCACAATGGGCAGCCCACAGTCTGTAGCAGCTGCTACATACTTACTACATACATAATACATATATACTACATGCATGCAACATACATACCACATATATGCTACAGGGCTATAGTCTGTTCAGAAATGACCGAACAAATAAGCGAGGGGGAGGCGTGTGTTTATATGTTAAATCATCCTTAAAACCCATCCTTCGTGATAATATATATGAATCTAATGAATGCTGTAGAGTCCCTGTGGGTAGAGATAAGGGGAGGGGTGAAAAATAATAAATTACTGATAGGGGTTTGTTATAAGTCTCCAAAAATAATGGAAGCAACAGAGAATATCCTCATAAAGCAAATAGATGAAGCTGCGACTCAAGGAGAAGTCATTATTATGGGGGACTTCAACTACCCTGAAATACATTGGGGAACAGAAACCTGCAGCTCCAGCAAAGGTAATAGGTTTTTGACTACTATGAGAGACAATTACCTTTCACAACTGGTTCAGGACCCAACAAGATGGGGGGCACTGCTAGACCTAATATTAACCAACAGGCCAGACCGCATATCAAATGTAAGGGTTGGGGGTCACTTGGGTAACAGTGATCACAAATTAATAAGTTTTCATGTATCCTTTAATAAGAAGTGTAGTAGAGGGGTTACAAGGTCACTAAACTTCAGGAAAGCAAATTTCCAACGGATGAGAGATGATCTTGGTGGAATTAACTGGAACGATATCCTGAGACATAAAAATACACAAAGAAAATGGGAGACGTTTATTAGCATCCTGAATAGGACCTGTGCACAATATATACCGTATGGGAATAAACATGCGAGAAATAGAAAGAAACCACTATGGCTAAATAGAGCTGTAAGGGGCGCAATAAGGGACAAAAATAAAGCATTTAGCGAATTAAAGCAAATAGGTAGTGATGAAGCATTAAGTAAATACAGAAGATTAAATAAATTCTGTAAAAAGCAAATCAAGACAGCAAAGATTGAGACAGAGAGACTCATTGCCAGAGAAAGTAAAAATAATCCCAAAATATTCTTTAACTACATAAATAGTAAGAAACTAAAAAAATGATAGTGTTGGCCCCCTTAAAAATAGTCTGGGTGAAATGGTTGATGAGGAAAAAGCCAATATGCTAAATGACTTTTTTTCAACAGTGTTTACACAAGAAAATCCCATGACGGATAACATGATCAGGGATAAAAATTCTCTGTTAAATGTCACCTGCTTAACCCAGCAGGAAGTACGGTGGCGTCTAAAAATCACTAAAATTGACAAATCCCCGGGCCCGGATGGGATACACCCCCGGGTACTGCAGGAATTAAGCACAGTCATAGATAGACCATTATTTTTAATCTTTAAAGATTCCATAATAACAGGGTCTGTACCACAGGACTGGCGTATAGCAAATGTGGTGCCAATATTCAAAAAGGGGACAAAAACTGAACTTGGAAATTATAGGCCAGTAAGTTTAACCTCAACTGTGGGTAAAATCCTGGAGGGTTTTCTAAAACAGGGCTCCCCAACTCCAGTCCTCAAGGCCCACCAACAAATCATGTTTTCAGGATTTCCTTAGTATTGCTCAGGAGATAATTGCTTCACCTGTGCAATATAAAGGAATTCCTGAAAACATGATCTGTCGGTGGGCCTTGAGGACTAGAGTTGGGGAACCCTGTTCTAAAAGATACTATACTGGAGTATCTGGAGAAGAATAACCTCATGACCCAATATCAACATGGGTTTACAAGGGACAGTTCCTGTCAGACTAATCTGATAAGCTTTTATGAAGAGGTAAGTTCCGGACTGGACCAAGGGAATGCAGTGGATGTGGTGTACATGGACTTTTCAAAAGCTTTTGATACGGTGCCACACAAAAGGTTGATACATAAAATGAGAACAATGGGGATAGGGGAAAATATGTGTAGGTGGGTTAAGAGCTGGCTCAGGGATAGGAAACAAAGGGTGGTTATTAATGGAGCACACTCAGACTGGGTCACGGTTAGCAGTGGGGTACCACAGGGGTCAGTTTTGGGCCCGCTTCTTTTTAACATATTTATTAATGACCTTGTAGGGGGCATAGAGAGTAGAATTTCAATATTTGCAAATGACACTAAACTCTGCAGGGTAATCAATACAGAGGAGGACAATTTTATATTACAGGAGGATTTATGTAAACTAGAAGCTTGGGCTGATAAATATTTGGAAGTCGCCTTGCTACACTTGTAAGGAGAGCTTTAAACTAGAACAACATGGGAAGGGAAGCAAAAGACCAGAAAAAGCCATACACCTGACAAATGCTATTGAGAACTCTGCTATTAGAAGTGGAAAGGAAGAACAAAGACGAAAGAATCTAATTAATAAAAACATTGGAGAAAGAGAAACCAATCACAAACTAAAATGTTTCTATACTAATGCACAAAGCATGGGCAACAAACAAGGAGAATTGGAACTACTAACACAGGAAAAGAAATATGATGTCATTGGAATCACTGAAACTTGGTGGGACAATACACATGATTGGAATACAAGACTAGAAGGATACAACTTATTTGCAAGAAACAGACTTGATAAACGAGGAGGGGGTGTCGCATTGTATGTTAGAAACGCGTATATCTGCACAGAGATTGAAGCTTCAGAGACTGGGAGTTCTGTGGAAACTGTTTGGGTAAGAATACAAGGACAGAACAATGGAAAGGACACCATTGTAGGCATTTACTACAGGCCGCCTGTGCAAGCTGAAGATATGGATGAACTCTTTATGCATCAAATGGCCAAGTTCTCCAAAAAATATGACATAGTTGTCATGGGAGATTTCAACTATCCAGACATTTGTTGGGAATCTCTCTCAGGCAAAACTAACAGGTCAAGGAAATTCTTATCCTCTCTTGCTGACAACTTTATCTTCCAAAAGGTAAGGGAGAAAACAAGAGGAACTGCTACCTTGGATCTAATCCTTATAAACAGGGAGGAAATGGTTGAGGAGGTAAAAGTGGCTGGGACCCTAGGAGGTAGCGACCATGCTATTTTAGAATTTTGGATAACTAGAGGCGGAAGACCTGTGAAGACTCAGACATCAAGGTTGGATTTCAGAAAGGCAGATTTTAAAGGATTCCGAAAGAGAATTGGAGGGATCCAATGGCTGGATATCCTTAAAGACAAAAATGTCCAGGAAGGATGGGAAATCTTGAAAAATGAAATTCTCAAAGCACAGTTGTTAACAATTCCGAAAAGAGGGAAGAATAGGAAGCATTTAAGGAAACCAGAATGGATGAACACAGAACTTAAGCACATGCTAAAAAGGAAGAAAAAAATGTTTATAAAATGGAAAGAGGGAGGCATATCTAAAGAAGAATATAATGCTGTCTGCAGAACCTGCAGGGCACAAATCAGATTATCTAAAGCTGAAAATGAATTGAGGCTTGCAAGAGATGTCAAAAGCAATAATAAAGGATTTTGGGGATATGTCAAAAGTAAAAGAAAAGTCAAAGATGCTATAGGATTTTTACAGGATGAAAATGATGAAATGGTAAGACAGGATGTTGAGAAGGCTGAACTTTTAAATTCCTATTTTGCATCTGTTTTCTCTCAGAAAGGAAATGTAACATCAACTGTTATTCACTGTCCTATTAAGGGAATAGAAGAATCCAGGATATCTATAAACAGAAAGATAGTGAGGAAACACTTAGCTAACCTAAATGAATTCAAGTCTCCAGGTCCAGATGAATTACACCCCAGAGTACTGAAGGAGATAGCAGAAGAAATTTTCGAACCCCTCTCCATAATCTTTGAAAATTCTTGGAGAACAGGAGAAGTGCCAGAAGACTGGAGAAGAGCAAATGTTGTTCCTATCTTCAAAAAGGGGAAGAAGGTGGACCCAGGCAACTATAGGCCGGTGAGTCTGACTTCTATACCAGGAAAGATCTTTGAACAAATTATTAAACAACATGTATGTCAGTACCTGGATAAGAATGAAGTGATTAAACAGAGTCAGCATGGGTTTGTAACTAATAAGTCATGTCAGACTAACTTAATTTCCTTCTATGATGGTATCACTGATTGGGTGGATCAAGGAAATGCTGTAGATATAGTATATCTTGACTTCAGCAAAGCATTTGACAAAGTCTCTCATACAATCCTTATTGAAAAAATGACTAAGTATGGAATGGACAAGGCAACTGTTAGGTGGATTCATAACTGGCTTAGTGATCGGACACAAAGAGTGGTTGTAAATGGCTGCACATCCAGTTGGAAGAATGTCTCAAGTGGGGTACCACAGGGCTCTGTCCTGGGCCCTGTATTGTTCAACATCTTTATCAACGATTTAGATGAAGGAATTGAGGGTAAACTGATTAAATTTGCTGATGACACAAAGCTAGGAGGGATAGCTAATACTAGAGAAGAGAGAGAGAGGATTCAAAAAGATTTAAATAAACTGGAGCAGTGGGCAGCAACTAACAGAATGGTTTTTAACAGGGAGAAATGCAAAGTACTACATCTGGGCAATAAAAATGAAAAAAAGCATATATAGAATGGGAGGAATAGGGCTAAGTGACAGCACATGTGAAAAAGACTTGGGTATACTAATAGATAACAGACTGAATATGAGTCAACAGTGTGATGCAGCAGCAAAAAAGGCAAATGCAATTCTAGGATGTATTAACAGAAGCATACAGTCTAGATCACGTGAAGTCATTATTTCCCTCTACTCCTCTTTGGTCAGACCTCATCTGGAATATTGTGTCCAGTTTTGGGCACCACATTTTAAAAAAGACATCAACAAACTGGAGCAAGTTCAGAAAAGAGCGACCAGAATGGTGACCGGTCTGCAAACCCTGTCTTATGAGGAAAGGTTGCAGGATTTGGGAATGTTTAGTTTGCAAAAGAGAAGACTGAGAGGAGACTTAATAGCTGTCTACAAATATCTAAAGGGCTGTCACATTGTAGAAGGATCATCTTTATTCTCATTTGCACAAGGAAAGACTAGAAGCAATGGGATGAAACTGAATGGGAGGAGACACAGATTAGATATTAGAAAAAACTTTTTGACAGTTAGCCTGTTCCACTCATTGATCACTCTGCCACGAGAAGTGGCGAGTTCTCCTTCAATGGAAGTCTTCAAACAGAGGCTGGACAGACATCTGACTGGGATGATTTAGCGAATCCTGCTTTGAGCAGGGGGTTGGACCAGATGGCCCAGGAGGTCCCTTCCAACTCTAAGATTCTATGATTAAATGGCAAATGAGCTTTAATGGGGATAAATGTAAGGTCATGCACTTGGGTAGAACGAGCAAGATGTATAATTATGTGCTTAATTGCAAAACTCTGGGCAAAACAATCACTGAAAAAGACCTGGGTGTATGGGTGGACGACAAACTCACATTTAGCGGCCAGTGTCAGGCAGCTGCTGCAAAGGCAAATAAAATAATGGGATGCATTAAAAGAGGCATAGATGCTCATGAGGAGAACATAATTTTACCTCTATAAAAGTCACTAGTGCGACCACACTTAGAATACTGTGTACAGTTCTGGTCTCCGGTATATAAGAAAGACATAGCTGAACTGGAGCGGGTGCAGAGAAGAGCGACCAAGGTTATTAGGGAACTAGCGGGTCTGCAATACCAAGACAGGTTATTACATTTGGGGTTATTTAGTTTGGAGAATCGAAGGCTTAGGGGTGATCTTATTACAATGTATAAATATATGCGGGGACAATACCAAGAGCTTTCTAATGATCTTTTTACTCTTAGACCTGTGACGGGGACAAGGGGGCATCCTCTACGTCTGGAGGAAAGAAGGTTTAAGCATACTCACAGACGCGGATTCTTTACTGTAAGAGCAGTGAGACTATGGAACTCTCTGCCATATGATGTTGTAATGAGTGATTCCCTACTAAAATTTAAGAATGGACTGGATGCCTTTCTTGAAAAGTATAATATTACAGGGTATATACACTAGTTTCCTTAATATTGCGTTGATCCAGGGAGCAAGTCTGATTGCCGTATGTGGAGTCAGGAAGGAATTTTTTTCCCCAATGTGAAGCTTACTTGTTGCCACATGGGGTTTTTTTTGCCTTCCTCTGGATCAACATGTTAGGGCAAGATAGGATAGGATATGGGTTGAACTAGATGGACTTAAAGTGTCCCTTCACCCTTAATAACTATGTTACTATGTTACATGCATGCAACATGCATACTACATATATACTATATATACTACATGTAACATACATACTACATACATGCTACATTCATGCTACATACATACTACATGCATGCAACATGCATACTACATATATACTATATACACTACATGTAACATACATACTACATACATGCACTACATGCATGCAACATACATATATACTACATACAATACATACATATAGACATATAGTACATATAACATAGAGTACATACTTACCGTCACTTGTCACTTTGATCCCCGAAGCCATTGTCGTCTAAGGAATAAATATCAAAATAAAAATACACCAATATACTTACCCCGATCCGCAGAAGTCCACGAGGGTCCCACGTCCATCTTGCGTGGAGAACAGCAGCATCAGCTGATGCTACCGTTCTCTACCAGCTCCAGGAATACAATGAACTTGTGTAAAAAAAAAAAAAAGTCCCTAGTCTCACTTTATGCCATTGCTGCGTGGGAATTTCCCACGCAGCAATGGCATAAAGTGAGACTAGGAGACTAGGGACTTTTTTTTTTTAAAGTGGTGGAGGAATACAGTGCGGAAGGATACCTACCTTCCGTCATTGTATTCCTGGAGCTGGTAGAGAACGGTAGCATCAGCTGATGCTGCTGTTCTCCATGCAAGATGGACGTGGGACCCTCGTGGACTTCTGCGGATCGGGGTAAGTATATTGGTGTTTTTTAATTTTGATATTTATCCCTCAGGTGACAATGGCTTCGGGGATCAAAGTGACAAGTGACGGTGAGTATGTACTCTGTTATATGTACTGTATGTCTATATGTATGTATTGTATGTAGTATATATGTATGTTGCATGCATGTAGTATATATGTAGTATGTATGTTACATGTAGTATATATAGTATATATGTAGCATGCATGTTGCATGCATGTTGTATATATGTTGTATGTATGTTGCATGCATGTAGTATATATGTATTATGTATGTAGTATGTATGTAGCATGTATGTAGTATGTAGCATGCATGTAGCATGCATGTAGTATGTAGAATCATAGAATCATAGAATCGTAGAGTTGGAAGGGACCTCCTGGGCCATCTGGTCCAACCCCCTGCTCAAAGCAGGATTCGCTAAATCATCCCAGTCAGATGTCTGTCCAGCCTCTGTTTGAAGACTTCCATTGAAGGAGAACTCACCACTTCTCGTGGCAGCGAGTGTAGCATGTATGTAGTATGTATGTTACATGTAGTATATATGTAGTATGTATGTTACATGTAGTATATATGTAGTATGCATGTAGCATGTATGTAGCATGTAATTTTTTTTTTTTTTTTTACATTCAACAAATTAGCCGGTTGATGGGACTACTACTGTCCCATCATTGGCTAATGTGTCAATCACTGTCATGGTAGCAGGCATCGCCCGATGGGACTTGTAGTCCCATCGGACGATGCCTGCACAGACCACTGGAGCCTGCACAGACCCCCCAGCAGGCCGGCACAGACCACCGGAGCCTGCACAGACCCCCCGGCAGGCCGGCACAGCCCCCCGGCAGGCTGGCACAGACCACCGGAGCCTGCACAGACCCCCCGACAGGCCGGCACAGCCCCCCCGAAAGGCCCGTACAGACCCCAGAGAGGCTGTACAAGGCAAAAATAGGGTTTTTCTTATTCCGATACCGGAAGTCCCATAGACTTGAATGGGACTTCCTGTATCGGAATCGGCGATACCCGATATTTTTTTTAGATCGGCCGATACCATTCGATCCGATATTTTTAAGTATCTGACGGTATCGCTCAACACTAGTCGTTTCATTTTTGAAACATTGTCCCCCTCTTGTGGCCTTCCAACTTTGAAATTTACTGTTCAATTTTGAATTAATTCATATATGAATTAAATGGAAAAGCAACGATTTATCTGGCGAGTTATTTGAATGTTCGCCCTACGTCCACCTGTCTGACAGACTGTATTCTAGTGGCTTGTAGCAGCAGCAGCAGCTAGGTGCGCTGCTTGCCTGCAGTAAATAGGATGTGTTCCATCCATGGAACACTGATAGGAATCATGCCATTCATACAACACAATGCTTGGATGTGTTCTATTCCTGAAACAATGGGACCACGTGTCACAATGGGACCACATGTCACAATGGGCAGCCCACAGTCTGTAGCTGCTGCGCAGTAGTAGTCAGCTTCAGTCTGCTGAGGGAACCTCAGCAGACAGGTGGGCGATGCTCGCCAAGGAGATGGAAAAAGAGCTTGCTCACTTCACTCCACGCATCATTTCAGTATCTGCAGTTCCTCTGAGAATGGTGCACTCACTCTCTTAAGCAGTTTCCAAAGACAGATTGAATTGAAATCGGGATACACAAGTAGTGTTTTCAAAGCATGATTTGAATGCTTTTTTCAAATGTCGTTGCTCTGTAATTAGTTTTTCTTGGTCCAAGTTGCACATTTCCAATTCCTTAGCCTTGGTTTAACTTGACCAACTCTTCTACTACTACTACTACTCTTATTCACCTCTATATGGGAGGCATTGCACTGTATTCAATCTGTCAGTAAAATAACAATCTATCTTGGCCTTTGCTGCTTGGTAGGCTCAGGTGTGACAAGCTGCAGTAATGTGTTTGGCTTTGGATAGCTACATTTCTGCACACCCACCTGCTACAAGGCCTGCAGCCCCTTCCCCTCAGTACTTCCCCAGTCTTAATTCAAGCATTCAATTCCTACCACATCCCTCATGCAATGATATGTCATTTCATTTTTGAAACATTGTCCCCATCTTGTGGCCTTCCAACTTTGAAATTTACTGTTCAATTTTGAATTAATTCATGTATGAATTAAATGGAAAAGCAACGATTTATCTGGCGAGTTATTTGAATGTTCGGCCTACGTCCACCTGTCTGACAGATGGTATTCTAGTGGCTTGTAGCAGCAGCAGCAGCAGCAGCTAGGTGCCCTGCTTGTCTGCAGTAAATAGGATGTGTTCCATCCATGGAACACTGTGATAGGAATCATGCCATTCATAGAACTTGTGTCATTGGATGACATGCTTGGATGTGTTCTATTCCTGGAACAATGGGACCACGTGTCACAATGTGACCACGTGTCACAATGGGCAGCCCACAGTCTGTAGCAGCTGCGCAGTAGTAGCCAGCTTCAGTATGCTGAGGGAGCCTCAGCAGACAGGTGGGCGATGCTCGCCAGGGAGATGGAAAAAGAGCTTGCTCACTTCACTCCACGCATCATTTCAGTATCTGCAGTTCCTCTGAGAATGGTGCACTCACTCTCTTAAGCGGTTTCCAAAGACAGATTGAATTGAAATCGGGATACACAAGTAGTGTTTTCAAAGCATGATTTGAATGCTTTTTTTCAAATGTCGTTGCTCTGTATTTAGTTTTTCTTTGTCCAAGTTGTGACACGTGGTCCCATTGTTCCAGGAATAGAACACATCCAAGCATTGTGTTCTATGAATGGCATGATTCCTATCACAGAGTTGCATGGATGGAACACGTCCTATTTACTGCAGGCAAGCAGCGCACCTAGCTGCTGCTGCTTCAAGCCACTAGAATACCGTCTGTCAGACAGGTGGACGTAGGCCGAACATTCAAATGACTCGCTAGATAAATCGTTGCTTTTCCATTTAATTCATATATGAATTAATTCAAAATTGAACAGTAAATTTCAAAGTTGGAAGGCCACAAGAGGGGGACAATGTTTCAAAAATGAAACGACATATCATTGCATGAGGGATGTGGTAGGAATTGAATGCTTGAATTAAGACTGGGGAAGTACTGAGGGGAAGGGGCTACAGGCCTTGTAGCAGGTGGGTGTGCAGAAATGTAGCTATTTAAAGCCAAACACATTACTGCAGCTTGTCACACCTGTACCTACCAAGCAGCAAAGGCCAAGATAGATCGTTATCATAGAATCGTAGAGTTGGAAGGGACCTCCTGGGCCATCTGGTCCAACCCCCTGCTCAAAGCAGGATTCGCTAAATCATCCCAGTCAGATGTCTGTCCAGCCTCTGTTTGAAGACTTCCATTGAAGGAGAACTCACCACTTCTCGTGGCAGCTTGTTCCACTCATTGATCACACTGTCAAAAAGTTTTTTTCTAATATCTAATCTGTGTCTCCTCCCATTCAGTTTCATCCCATTGCTTCTAGTCTTTCCTTGTGCAAATGAGAATAAAGTTGATCCTTCTACAATGTGACAGCCCTTTAGATATTTGTAGACAGCTATTAAGTCTCCTCTCAGTCTTCTCTTTTGCAAACTAAACATTCCCAAATCCTGCAACCTTTCCTCAAAAGACAGGGTTTGCAGACCGGTCACCATTCTGGTCGCTCTTTTCTGAACTTGCTCCAGTTTGTTGATGTCTTTTTTAAAATGTGGTGCCCAAAACTGGACACAATATTCCAGATGAGGTCTGACCAAAGAGGAGTAGAGGGAAATAATGACTTCACGTGATCTAGACTGTATGCTTCTGTTAATACATCCTAGAATTGCATTTGCCTTTTTTGCTGCTGCATCACACTGTTGACTCATATTCAGTCTGTGATCTATTAGTATACCCAAGTCTTTTTCACATGTGCTGTCACTTAGCCCTATTCCTCCCATTCTATATATGCTTTTTTCATTTTTATTGCCCAGATGTAGTACTTTGCATTTCTCCCTGTTAAAAACCATTCTGTTAGTTGCTGCCCACTTCTCCAGTTTATTTAAATCTTTTTGAATCCTCTCTCTCTTCTCTAGTATTAGCTATCCCTCCTAGCTTTGTGTCATCCGCAAATTTAATCAGTTTACCCTCAATTCCTTCATCTAAATCGTTGATAAAGATGTTGAACAATACAGGGCCCAGGACAGAGCCCTGTGGTACCCCACTTGAGACATTCTTCCAACTGGATGTGCAGCCATTTACGACCACTCTTTGTGTCCGATCACTAAGCCAGTTATGAATCCACCTAACAGTTGCCTTGTCCATTCCATACTTAGTCATTTTTTCAATAAGGATTGTATGAGAGACTTTGTCAAATGCTTTGCTGAAGTCAAGATATACTATATCTACAGCATTTCCTTGATCCACCCAATCAGTGATACCGTCATAGAAGGAAATTAAGTTAGTCTGACATGACTTATTAGTTACAAACCCATGCTGACTCTGTTTAATCACTTCATTCTTATCCAGGTACTGACATACATGTTGTTTAATAATTTGTTCAAAGATCTTTCCTGGTATAGAAGTCAGACTCACCGGCCTATAGTTGCCTGGGTCCACTTTCTTCCCCTTTTTGAAGATAGGAACAACATTTGCTCTTCTCCAGTCTTCTGGCACTTCTCCTGTTCTCCAAGAATTTTCAAAGATTATGGAGAGGGGCTCAAAAATTTCTTCTGCTATCTCCTTCAGTACTCTGGGGTGTAATTCATCTGGACCTGGAGACTTGAATTCATTTAGGTTAGCTAAGTGTTTCCTCACTATCTTTCTGTTTATAAATATCCTGGATTCTTCTATTCCCTTAATAGGACAGTGAATAACAGTTGAAGTTACATTTCCTTTCTGAGAGAAAACAGATGCAAAATAGGAATTTAAAAGTTCAGCCTTCTCAACATCCTGTCTTACCATTTCATCATTTTCATCCTGTAAAAATCCTATAGCATCTTTGACTTTTCTTTTACTTTTGACATATCCCCAAAATCCTTTATTATTGCTTTTGACATCTCTTGCAAGCCTCAATTCATTTTCAGCTTTAGCTAATCTGATTTTAGCTAATCTTATTTTACTGACAGATTGAATACAGTGCAATGCCTCCCATATAGAGATGAATAAGAGTAGTAGTAGTAGTAGTAGTAGTAGTAGTAGTAGTAGAGTTGGTCAAGTTAAATCAAGGCTAAGGAATTGGAAATGTGCAACTTGGACAAGAAAAACTAATTACAGAGCAACGACATTTGAAAAAAGCATTCAAATCATGCTTTGAAAACACTACTTGTGTATCCCAATTTCAATTCAATCTGTCTTTGGAAACCGCTTAAGAGAGTGAGTGCACCATTCTCAGAGGAACTGCAGATACTGAAATGATGCGTGGAGTGAAGTGAGCAAGCTCTTTTTCCATCTCCCTGGCGAGCATCGCCCACCTGTCTGCTGAGGCTCCCTCAGCAGACTGAAGCTGATTACTACTGCGCAGCTGCTACAGACTGTGGGCTGCGCATTGTGACACGTGGTCCCATTGTGACACGTGGTCTCATTGTTCCAGACAAAAAAAAGACCTAACATTTTTTGTTTTCTTCTCTAGTCTTCCCAATCTGGTGCTCGGCCAAGAGGTCCTCGCAGTGCCTCCCAGGGTCGTCGGCGACAGCAACTCGGCGGTCACCAGCGTGTAAGTATAAATATTTTTGCTTTGTTTTTTTTGCACTTTTTATTTCATTTCTTTTGTGGAGGCTAATTATGTTATTTTTGTCTTTTTCTTTAACAGCCTTCACAGCGTGCTCCCGACTCTGACGGTGAGGATGGAGGACTCTATGTGGACCACCTCATCGATCTCGTCAGAGAAAGGGAGCCGCTCTGGAATATGGCTGACCGCCGCCACGCTGACCTTATCGTTACCCGACGACTCTGGGAGGAAATCTGTTCGCTCCTTGTGGGCCGCTGGGAGGACCTCGATGTTCGGGCCCAGATTAAAGAGCGTAAGTATATACAGTACCGGTTGCTTGATGTAAACCAGTGTTTCCCGAACTCCAGTCCTCGTGGTCCCCACGGATCATGTGTTCAGGATTTCTATTTACTATGGAAATCCTGAAAACATGACCCCTGGGGACCATGAGGACTGGAGTTTGTGAAACACTGATGTTGTATACTAACCACTCCTTTCTCGTTTCAGGGAACAGAATTGTGAATCGGTGGCGGTCTGTGAGGGATCGTTTCAAGAAGGAGTTCAGTAAAGAGATGCGAGCCCCGAGTGGATCTGGAGGACGCAGGAGCAAGTACAAGTACGCACAAGCCCTGTCGTTCCTCCGGGAAACAATGGTCGCTAGAAGGTAAATATTACACACCACATGTGAAAAAAAATGTTAGATGTAACTTTTTTTTTTCAGCCAGGGCCATACCATGTCAGTATTTTAATTGTTTTTTTTTCTCTTTATTCCACAGCACGGTGAGCAGCACTAGGGAGCCTGCACGATTGGACCCTTCTGAGGCGATCCCTGAGGAGACCGGCACCGAGGGACACTTCGACCGCCCCGGTACATCTGCACCTTCCCAGCCTTCCCACACATTCGACCCATCTGTCCCATCCACCAGCACAGGAGCATCGTGGCCGCCTACATTACATGAAGCTGCTGGTGAGGAGATCGCTTTCCCTTTACCCCACCCTTCTGCCCCTGCCACCTCTAGTACACCTGCGGGTACTGGGCGACAGCGGCAGAGGGGTCAGGAAAAGAGTTATGCGCAAGAGTTCTTGCATCTGAATGCATCTTTCCAGAACTGTCTAAAAGTCTTGTCAGAGCAAATCTCCGCAGGCTTTCAGCAGATCAACTCCAGCATTCTGGAGGTGAAGACACTTCTGCAAACCATGCATTCAGAAGCAAGATCTTCGCCAAACCACACCTTTTTCAGGTCTGTTGTGGAGCGCATGGCAACACTATCTCCTACCCAGCAGATGCATGTAATGCATTTGTGCCACGGTGCTCTACAGCAGGTTACCTCCCAACCTCCACCTCCCACCACTGTAGTTCCTCCACCTGCACCCCCTCCAGCCACTTTCCATCCTCCCCCTCCTATTACATACCTGCAACCTCACCAGTACCAGCAACCTCCCCAGTACCAAACTCCTTCCCCGTACCAAACTCCTTCCCCGTACCAAACTCCTTCCCCATACAACTTTCCATCAACATCATCTGCTCCTACATTTCCTGCCCAACCCTCCACTCCACCGCCCACCACCTCTTCTGCCTCCCACATGTCCACCCATTCTGTAGCTTTTTCCACACCTTCACCTCTAACTGTTCCTTCCCCACCACGATCCCAGTCCTCTCTCCACACACCCAGTGTCGAAGTGTCCCGCAGCCCCTCCAGCAGTATTTCCACCCCACACTACACAGATTTGTAATGTGTGTTTAATAAAAATGCCCATTGGGTTTAAAACCTTTAAAGTGCAAAAAACTTTTTTAATAAAAACATTTTACAAAAAAAATAAATTTTAAATAAAAGTTAAATTATCGTTTCACAATGGTTGTCTGTCATTTCTTTCTGCGGCGAACTATGTTTAAAAAAAAGGTTAAATACAGGGTATTTCAAAGGTAAAAAGGTATTCAAAACCAGGTATATAAATGTGGGTAAATTTTAGCTTTTTGCCACAGTTGTGTTCCTGGTTGTGTTTGAAGCAAAGTATTTCACCTAAAAAGTTGTGTTTATTGTTGGTGATTTCCTAACAATGTACACAACTTTTGTTAAAAGGTGAAATACTTTGCATAAAACACAACCAGGTACACACCTGTGGCCTAAAGCTAAAAATAGTAAGACCATGACAAGATAGCCAACTTTGGTTGGCAAAGGTATATACTGTTGGTCCAGAAGGTACACAAGTTTGGTTAGGGCACAAATCTTTCACACTCTGTCATCCTGCCAGTGTACTCTGCCTTGAGGTGACATAAAGTATAGTGCAAAATTGTCCCTCATTACTGAAACCGTCACAGAACTTCTAGTGGTAATATTTCCAATGACAACATCCATCTTCGCCAGTAACTTGCTCTTCTCTCCAACCTGCACTTTCTTCTCTACAACCTGTCAAAGAAGGGCTGTAGGAACATGCTATATATAGTTTTCCAGTAGCCAATCCCGTTTTGTCTGTCAAGAACAAGACGGATCCGGCAGAAAACCGGATCCGGCACATCAGGTTTTACAAAACATTTGCCGGATCCGGCAAATCCGGCACAACGCCGGCACAACGCCGGATCGCGCCTGACGCCGAAAACCTGATGTGTGAAAGTAGCCTAAGCGGTTTCCAAAGACAGATTGAATTGAAATCGGGATACACAAGTAGTGTTTTCAAAGCATGATTTGAATGCTTTTTTCAAATGTCGTTGCTCTGTAATTAGTTTTTCTTGGTCCAAGTTGCACATTTCCAATTCCTTAGCCTTGATTTAACTTGACCAACTCTTCTACTACTACTACTCTTATTCACCTCTATATGGGAGGCATTGCACTGTATTCAATCTGTCAGTAAAATAACGATCTATCTTGACCTTTGCTGCTTGGTAGGTACAGGTGTGACAAGCTGCAGTAATGTGTTTGGCTTTGGATAGCTACATTTCTGCACACCCACCTGCTACAAGGCCTGCAGCCCCTTCCCCTCAGTACTTCCCCAGTCTTAATTCAAGCATTCAATTCCTACCACATCCCTCATGCAATGATATGTCGTTTCATTTTTGAAACCTTTTAGAAACTTGTTTGGGCTGTTGAGAGGAGTATAAAACCATCAAAAATTTCAATCCTGCATGATTCTACCAAGAAATGTGATTCTTCATTCAAAACGCTGGTTTTTGCTATTGGGATCTATTGAATAATGAATGTTTTGAATTTTCTCCAAAAGTAAAGTAGTTGCAAACTCATCCTTTTAGAAACTTGTTTGGGCTGGTGAGTGGAGTAAAAAAAGATCAAAAATTTCAATCCTGCATGATTCTACCAAGAAATGTGAGTGTTCATTCAAACCGCTGGTTTTTGATATTTTGGGCCCTATTGAATAATGAATGTTTTGAATTTTCTCCAAAAGTAAAGTAGTTGCAAACTCATCCTTTCAGAAACTTGTTTGGGCTGTTGAGAGGAGTAAAAAACCATCAAAAATTTCAATCCTGCATGATTCTACCAAGAAATGTGATTCTTCATTCAAAACGCTGATTTTTGCTATTGGGTTCTATTGAATAATGAATGTTTTGAATTTTCTCCAAAAGTAAAGTAGTTGCAAACTCATCCTTTTAGAGTCTTGTTTGGGCTCATGAGAGGAGTAGAAAAACATCAAAAATTTCAGTCCTGCATGATTCTACCAAGAAATGTGAGTGTTCATTCAAACCGCTGGTTTTTGATATTTTGGGCCCTATTGAATAATGAATGTTTTGAATTTTCTCCAAAAGTAAAGTAGTTGCAAACTCATGCTTTTTTGTTTAAATATTTTTATTAAAGTTTCAAGTATAGAGGGAAAGGGTAAATGGACAAAGTAAAAAGTAGAGAACTCTACTCTACGTGTTACATCACACATTAAATAAAATTGTTTAATACAAGTAGTGTACATAAGAAACAAATATAATACATCGCTTGAATGCAATCCTCTCAAAAAAGGAACCAACATTGTCATATTGAGTTTACAGTAGAGTGTTAGATAACATAAATTAAGAAAATTTCAAATTCCAAACATCCCATTTAGTGTGATATTTATGGAGAGTACCATTAATAAAGGCAAATCTTTTCTACATAGAATTATGAGTCCATAATTTACCTAAAATATCAGCAAAAGAAGGTAAATCAGTTTTAAGCCACCAGAAAGCTATAGCGTTTTTGGTCACCAAAAAAGTATGTATCATTACAAATCGAATAACAGGATTTATTTCTTCAGTGCCCAAAGAAAGTAATGCCATTTGTGGGGTGACCTTCACTGCGTTGTCAGAGAGAGTATTTATATGATTCGTAACTTCTTTCCACAATCTCTTCAATTTAGGACAGCTCCAGAAAATGTGGTACAGGTTACCTGGTAAACCACAATTCCTCCAGCATAGAGGGGAGTATTTATTATCTATATGAGCTAACCTAATCGGAGTGTAATGCCATCTAATTAAAGTTTTAAAGAAAGACTCCTGTAAAGTCGCAGAAATAGTAGATGCATTTGAAAACTTTATGGCCTTCCCCCATTGGTCTTCATCAAATTTTATGTTAAAATCCCTTTCCCATCTTTGAATGTATACATTTTTAAAGAGTTCGGTGTTGTCATTAGGGTGGGAATATATGTTTTTAAGACTCCAAGTCGACTTAAGAGCAACATTTGCAAACATGGAGGCCACAATATCCGAATTCAAAGCTCTACTAGTCAAAAATTTCCGCAGAAGATCTTTCAGAAGTAGATAAGAGGTGCAATGTGTAGACGGGACATGAAATTTATTTTTAATTTCATTAAAGGGTAAAAAATTTTGTCCGTCCCATAAATCCCCTACCGTATTAATTTTAAAGCTGCACCACTCCTCTGGAACTGGACATTTATATATTTTTGATAATAATTTTAATGGGAATTTTTTCAAAATGCTTTTCCTGTCGTCGCCTTTCTTTAATTTTGTGAAACTCCTCCACATAGTCAGTATAGAATTTACAACAGGATGTTGATAAGTAATGATCGAAGGAGATAGCAGATCTTTAAAGAAAAAATCTGATATTGAACTAGTCCCATAATGTTCTAGCTCAAGGTCCAACCAAGCGGGAAGTGTTTTCGTAGAAAACCACTGTTGACTCTGAAGAATAAGAGAAGCTTGAAAATAGATTTGAATATTGGGGAGTGCAAGGCCTCCATTACTCTTTTTCTTATATAAAATTTCAGTAGCAACTCTAGGTTTCTTCCCTTTCCAGATAAAAAGGTTAATTGCTTTTTGGATTTTAAATAAAAGGGAAGTGGGAATCGTAAGAGGTAAATTCCTAAGTACAAAAAGAATTTTAGGTAAAATATATGTTTTTATCACCAAGGTTCTTCCCATCAGGGATAGATCGCAATTATTATAACCAGAAAGGTCTTTTAAGATTTTCTTACTGAGATGTTCCATATTCTTAGAAACAATGAGTTTCAAATCTTTAGGGAAAATTATCCCCAAGTATTCTAGTTCAAAATCTTCCCAGTAAAATTCAGATAATTCTTTAAAGGTTTCAATTTCAGAGGGACGTAAATTAAAATGTATTATTTTAGATTTTTGGGGATTTATTTTAAAATATGAGACCTTAGAGAACTCATCTAAAATGGTGATTAAAGCGTTAAGTGAATTAGCCGGATCAGTGACTGATAACATAAGGTCGTCAGCAAATAAGGTTAACTTGTGATGATAATTTTTTGTTTTAAAACCCGAAATATCAGTACATTGTCTGATCATTTCCGCCAAGGGCTCGACTGCCAAGGCAAATAAAAGGGGCGAAAGGGGGCAGCCCTGTCTTGTTCCATTAGTGATGTTGAAGTTCCTAGAAAGGTGATTATTAGTATAGGTTTTAGCATTAGTATTAGAGTATAGTGCAAATATAGATGTTATAAAGCGATTGTCAAAACCAAACTTTAGTAAAGTAGCTTTAAGATAATCCCAATTCACCCTATCAAAAGCTTTTTGGGCATCCAACGAGATAAATAGTGAAGGGAGATTATTAGAGCTAGCTATGTTAAACAAGTTCAAGATTCTTCTGGTACCGTCTGTTACTTGTCTTCCGGAGACAAACCCTACTTGATCATTTTTATCAAGATCAGGTAAAAGATTCTTTAATCGATCCGCTAAAATTTTCGAATATACTTTAATATCAGTGTTAATTAAAGAGATTGGACGATAATTTTTAACTTCTTCTGGGTTTCTAATGTCTTTGGGGATCAAAATGATAGTTGCCTCCGTCATTTCTTTGGGGAACGATCCAATACTAGAAGCGTGGTCAAAAAGAGATTTTAGGTGCGGGGATAAAATGTTGGAGAAAAACTTGAGATATTCGTTTGTGAACCCATCTGGGCCAGGGGATTTGTTAAGTTTAAGTTTGTCAATCGTTTTGGCAATTTCTTCTACAGTAAACGGTTGATTTAAAAGCGTTAGGTCCAAATTATCTAGTTGGGGAAGGGTCAATTTAGAAAGAAAAAGGTCAATCTCTTTTTGATTAGGAGTATGAACTAAGGGATCTTTTTTAAGATTATAGAGGGTTTCGAAATAATCCGCAAATATTTCGGTAATATCAGAGGGGTGTTGTTTCATTTCTCCTGAAGGGGATTTGATTTTAACAATCCTTCTACTTACGCGAGCTTGTTTAAGTTTACTTGTCATATATTTGGTGGGTTTGTTAATTGAAGCATACAGATTATATTTTGATGCTCTAACAATGGAATCGTACTCGGAAATAATTTCGGATCTTAACTCGTGTCTCAATTTCAGGATATCAAGATGGATAATATGGGATGGAGCAGACAGGGAATTTTGTTGCTTTTCTTTTGAAGCAATTTGGTTCTGGAGGTCAGCAATTTTTTGTCTTTTTTCTTTTTTGTATCTCGTGGAGAGTTGGATGAGACATCCTCTCAAGACCGCCTTGTGGGCGTTCCATAATGTAAAGGGATCAATACTATCTGAAGAGTTTTCTTTAAAATAATTATCAATAGTTTCGGTAATTATATTTCTATACTTTGGGGTACGTAGTAGGGTAGGATTAACCTTCCAAAGAAAAGTGTTTGCTACTGGAGGGCCTGATTCAAATAGTGCCAGCACAGGGGCGTGGTCGGAAAAAGACTTCTCAAGAATTTCAATTTTCTTAAATGTTGTGATAGAAAAGACATTGGTTAGAAATAAGTCTATTCTGGAAGATGTCTTATATATATCTGAGTAATATGTAAATTCTCTAGAGGTGGTATTTAGACATCTGAAAATGTCATACATCTCATTTTGTTTTATCCAATTTTTCAGAGATCGGCCTGATTTAGAAGTAGCAGAAGATGATGAGTCAATTTCTCTATCGGGAACTAGATTGAAGTCCCCTATTAGCATGAGGTCACCTTTTTTAACTTCGTCAATCTTCTGCATTAATT
Organism: Dendrobates tinctorius; assembly: GCF_039654945.1. Taxonomy (NCBI): domain Eukaryota; kingdom Metazoa; phylum Chordata; class Amphibia; order Anura; family Dendrobatidae; genus Dendrobates; species Dendrobates tinctorius. Next base: position 1,022,377 of record NW_027361820.1, read on the forward strand.
TATTAAAAAAAGAGATCTGACCATTATTTGGGGCATATATATTCACGATTGTACAAAGGTTAAAATTTAACTTGCATATGAGGATGTGAAATCTTCCCTGGGTGTCGGGATGTTCTTCAATTAATTGGAAGGGAATATTCGTATTTATAATGGTTATAACTACCGCACTTTTTTTTATTATTATTGAGGGATTTAAAAATATATGGAAAATCTTTATGCTGAAAGGTTGGATGTATATCTTTTATTAATTTGACCTCTTGTAAACAAGAGACATCCGCTTGAAGCCGTCTTATTTCTCTCCAAGTTATATAGCGCTTATGGGGACTGTTCAGTCCTTTAACATTGTGTTATTAAAATTTTGAGGATTTTAATTCTCATGATAATCTCTTTCCTTTTTTATTAGAGTAAATTATCTTATATATATTTAGGATTGCTTACTCTTATTAGCTGAATTCAATAAAATGTATATGTCTAGAAAAGGCGAATGAAACAACAAAAAGAAAAAAAAAGAGAAAAAAAAAAACTATGTAAACTATAACAAATAAACAAACTTAAAGAGTCCTCCTGGAGTTAATCACCGAACGTGATAATCTCCTTTTTTTGGGGACTTTAAAAAAAAAAGCCAAAGTGGCGAGAACCCATGAAGCCATTGATATTTTGTCAAATGTAAATAATACAAAGACCAATGAGAGATATATCCCTATTCAACCAGTATCTTTGTTAGAAGGATCCTCATCTAGAAAGCGTATAAAGTCTAAAGCTTCCTTTGGAGTAAAGAAAGGGACAATTTTACCCCTATGTGACACAAGTAACTTTGTTGGAAAGCCCCATTTATATGGAATCCCCATTTCCCTGAGAGCATTAGTAGCTTGATTAAACGATTTTCTAGCTTCCATAGTTGACTTTGAGAAATCAGAGAAGAATTTTAAATGATCATTAGGGGGAGGTAGAGAGCCCTTCTCTCTAATATATCTTAGTATCATTTCTTTAGTTTCAAAAAAGTGAAAGTGAAGTATCGTATCCCTCGGCTTATCCATTGGTACATTCTTTGGGCGGGGCAGGCGGTGAATCCTATCAATTATCAATTGTAAATCAGTTAAGGACGGCAAAGCCTTTTTAAGCGTAGCTTTAGTGTAATCTGAAAGGTCTTTCTGTATCACGCTTTCAGGTATCCCCCTAATCTTGACGTTGTTCCGTCTACTCCGGTCCTCTAAGTCCGTTAACTTGGACCTCACGGATAAAAGTTCGGCTTTTAAATCTGAGTTTTGCTTTACTAACTCATCTGTTCTATTTTCAACCTTTGACAATCTTTTCTCATTCAGTTCAAATCTTTGAGAGAATTTTTCACTAATCTCCTGCATATCCTTCCTGTGAGAATCAAATCCCGTTTTAATCGACGCATTGATTGCATTGATAGATTTATGCATGAATTGATTAGCTTGATTGGTGGATTCCTGGAAGGATATGAGGAAGCCAGCAAGCAAACCCTCAGTGACTCGCCTATCAGAGTTCAACAGGGTTTTAAAGTCAAAGTCATGGGGAGTCAGAAAATCAGTAGAAGACGACTCCGGACAGCCTTTTTTTAGAGAGTTGTTTAACTGGGGTACTATTTGGAGAATAGTCATCAGATGAAGTATTAGAATCTAAATCTGCTGCCTCTGTTCTCACAGTTTCACCTTCTGGAATTCTTCTCTTATGAGATTTGGATAAATCCATTTTACTTTCCTCATCCTGAAAAGAAAGTTTTGAGGCACCTTTATTATCAAAAACTTGAGAAGATGTGAAAGATAGAGTACGGGGGTCAGAAGATATAATTTTTTGATCCGAGTCCTGCTGAGTAGCCTTATTAGATAAACCGTGAGGCATGTGTCTAGATGAGATAGCTTCCTCCCTTTTTAGAGGGGATCTAGATTTAATTGGACTTAATAGATTAACAGATTCAGTGTAAATTTTCTGATTTGAAGCGCTCGTAGATTTCTGGTTTTTACTAGTAGGCAATTTAGATTTCAAATTAGATGCCATAATTAGAGTATACCGAAACAAGAGTAAAGGAAATGCGCTATACCCTTAAATGTTCCTGTATATGCCACCCCTGTTTTATTATTGTAATTAAGTTGAACTTTATTACAGTTTCAGCAGGGTTTGTAAATCGCAAACTAAGATAAGAATAAAGAATTAGAGTAGTAATGTAACCCCTTCAATTTTGATAATTCAACAAAGCAATAGAGACGTCTTCTCCTCCGTAACGTAGGCTTATATAAAACAACAGCACCTCATACACTCCTGTCCAAACACTACCTATATAACCTCAGGTGCCTTAAATGTTATAGACAGAGAAGAGAAGAGCATACAATCAGTAGGATTCAGAATAAGACAGTATAAGCTCTATATCTTCCCGTCTAGGAATGTATAGATTAGTTATTCCCTTAAATATCTTCTTCTAATGCTTTAATATGTCATCAAAACAAGGCACAAGAGACAATCTCCATGTAAGTCTCATCTAACTCAAGGATGCACTTCAGCAATACACAAACAGTCTTATTGATATAACAATATTCAGATACTCTCCCCTATATTACTATCCCTATTCCAATTTACAAATAATTAAGATTTCACCATCCCCAAGAGACTAACAATAAGTTCAGAGAGCAACAGATTCCATCTCACCCAACGAGTGTAATATTCTCCAAGTAGTAGGGGTCAACGATGCTCCTTCCTTCAGGTCACCGTTGGATAGTAATCAAGTGACCACCAAAACCAAAGTCAAATTTCACTAAATCTCCTCTGCTTCTTCTTGTATAAATGTAGCCGTCTCTAAGCCCCTTAGCGTGTTAAAGGGTCGAACTCGATGTGACAGTCAATGACAGCCTCAGCCGAGGCACCCAATAAGGATCAGATCCACCTCCACCCTCTTTGATGACAGCTTCTTCCTTGCAGCTTCGTGCCCGCCAGCTCCCGCCGCGACACTCTCCAGCACCGCCAGCTCCTTTACTCCTCTGCAGCTGAGCGGCGGCATGCTGCGCAGAGCCCGGTCTCCAGGCAATGACCTCCGATCAGCACAGAAAAAGCGTGGGCAATTCCAAATTCTTTCTGTTAAAGATATCCCCAGCAGTGGGCTTCTCCTCCTAGATCGCCGCTAAGCTCCAGCAGCTCTCCCGCCAAACAGTTTTAAAATCAGACGCGGCGCTCCCCTTCTTCTCCGCACTCACCAATGCAACACTCAGTCAGTGACAGCTTCAGCCGAGGCACCCAAGAAGGACCAGAGCCACCTCTACTTTCTTTGATGACAGCCTCTTCCTTGCGGCTTCGTGCCTGCCAACTCCCGCCGCATCGCTCTCCAGCACCGCCAACTCCTTTACTCCTCTGCAGCTGAGCGGCGGCAAGCTGCGCAAAGCAAGGTATCCAACAGCGTCGACAGCGGACCTCTATCGACTCAGGAACACTGAGGCTCCTTCAGCATCAGATCAGGGGCTCAGCAGCTGTCACACAGGATCTCCTCCAGTTCACACCTCTGATGTAAACAATGGCGGCTCCCATGGCTAAGAACAGGGGAAACCTGATGAGTCACCAGCGGCTCTCTCCTCACCACTCACTTCTAAAGGCTGTAATTCCTTAAGTAAACAGCGGATTTCTTCCAGGGAGGTGTCAAAATGTTCACAATAAAGATAAGAATCCAATTCCAAAGGTCTTCTGATGAATAAGAGTCTTCTTAAGCAATTATGTCGCTTTGTAGATAGGCTTCATGGGAGCTCTGAGCTCAAGCGTCCTCCTCCATTGAGCTCCAGGCCACAACCCCCCGCAAACTCAACCTTTTAGAGACTTGTTTGGGCTCATGAGAGGAGTAGAAAAACATCAAAAATTTCAATCCTGCATGATTCTACCAAGAAATGTGAGTGTTCATTCAAACCGCTTGTTTTTGATATTTTGGGCCATATTGAATAATGAATGTTTTGAATTTTCTCCAAAAGTAAAGTAGTTGCAAACTCATCCTTTTAGAATCTTGCTTGGGCTGTTGAGAGGAGTAAAAAACCATCAAAAATTTCAATCCTGCATGACTCTACCAAGAAATGTGATTCTTCATTCAAAACGCTGATTTTTGTTATTTTGGGCCCTATTGAATAATGAATGTTTTGAATTTTCTCCAAAAGTAAAGTAGTTGCAAACTCATCCTTTTATAAACTTGTTTGGGCTGTTGAGAGGAGTAAAAAACCATCAAAAATTTAAATCCTGCATGATTCTACCATGAAATGTGATTCTTCATTCAAATGGCTGATTTTTGCTATTGGGCTCTATTGAATAATGAATGTTTTGAATTTTCTCCAAAAGTAAAGTGGTTGCAAACTCATCCTTTTAGAAACTTGTTTGGGCTCATGAGAGGAGTACCTGCACGATTCTACCAAAAAATGTGAGTGTTCATTCAAACCGCTGTTTTTTGATATTTTGGGCCCTATTGAATAATGAATGTTTTGAATTTTCTCCAAAAGTAAAGTAGTTGCAAGCTCATCCTTTTAGAGTCTTGTTTGGGCTCATGAGAGGAGTAGAAAAACATCAAAAATTTCAATCCTGCATGATTCTACCAAGAAATGTGAGTGTTCATTCAAACCGCTGGTTTTTGATATTTTGGGCCCTATTGAATAATGAATGTTTTGAATTTTCTCCAAAAGCAAAGTAGTTGCAAACTCATCCTTTTAGAAACTTGTTTGGGCTGTTGAGAGGAGTAAAAAACCATCACAAATTTAAATCCTGCATGTTTCTACCAAGAAATGTGATTCTTCATTCAAAACCTGATTTTTGCTATTGGGCTCTATTGAATAATGAATGTTTTGAATTTTCTTTAACATTCATTATTTAATAGGGCCCAAAATATCAAAAACCAGCGGTTTGAATGAACACATATTTCTTGGTTGAATCGTGCAGGACTGAAATTTTTGATGTTTTTCTACTCCTCTCATGAGTCCAAACAAGACTCTAAAAGGATGAGTTTGCAACTACTTTACTTTTGGAGAAAATTCAAAAGATTCATTATTCAATAGAGCCCAATAGCAAAAATCAGGTTTTGAATGAAGAATCACATTTCTTGGTAGAATCATGCAGGATTGAAATTTTTGATGGTTTTTTACTCCGCTCAACAGCCCAAACATGTTTCTAAAAGGATGAGTTTGCAACTAGTTTACTTTTGGAGAAAATTCAAAACATTCATTATTCAATAGGGCCCAAAATATCAAAAACCAGCGGTTTGAATGAACACTCACATTTCTTGGTAGAATCATGCAGGATTGAAATTTTTGATGTTTTTTTACTCCTCTCAACAGCCCAAACATGTTTCTAAAAGGATGGGTTTGCAACTACTTTACTTTTGGATGTGTTCTATTCCTGGAACAATGGGACCACGTGTCACAATGGGACCACGTGTCACAATGGGCAGCCCACAGTCTGTAGCAGCTGCGCAGTAGTAGTCAGCTTCAATGTGCTGAGGGAGCCTCAGCAGACAGGTGGGCGATGCTCGCCAGGGAGATGGAAAAAGAGCTTGCTCACTTCACTCCACGCATCATTTCAGTATCTGCAGTTCCTCTGAGAATGGTGCACTCACTCTTAAGCGGTTTCCAAAGACAGATTGAATTGAAATCGGGATACACAAGTAGTGTTTTCAAAGCATGATTTGAATGCTTTTTTCAAATGTCGTTGCTCTGTAATTAGTTTTTCTTGGTCTAAGTTGCACATTTCCAATTCCTTAGCCTTGATTTAACTTGACCAACTCTTCTACTACTACTACTACTACTACTCTTATTCACCTCTATATGGGAGGCATTGCACTGTATTCAATCTGTCAGTAAAATAACGATCTATCTTGGCCTTTGCTGCTTGGTAGGTACAGGTGTGACAAGCTGCAGTAATGTGTTTGGCTTTGGATAGCTACATTTCTGCACACCCACCTGCTACAAGGCCTGCAGCCCCTTCCCCTCAGTACTTCCCCAGTCTTAATTCAAGCATTCAATTCCTACCACATCTCTCATGCAATGATATGTCGTTTCATTTTTGAAACATTGTCCCCCTCTTGTGGCCTTCCAACTTTGAAATTTACTGTTCAATTTTGAATTAATTCATATATGAATTAAATGGAAAAGCAACGATTTATCTGACGAGTTATTTGAATGTTCAGCCTACGTCCACCTGTGTGACAGATGGTATTCTAGTGGCTTGTAGCAGCAGCAGCTAGGTGCGCTGCTTGCCTGCAGTAAATAGGATGTGTTCATCCATGGAACACTGTGATAGGAATCATGCCAATCATAGAACACAATGCTTGGATGTGTTCTATTCCTGAAACAATGGGACCACGTGTCACAATGGGACCACGTGTCACAATGGGCAGCCCACAGTCTGTAGCAGCTGCGCAGTAGTAGTCAGCTTCAGTTTGCTGAGGGAGCCTCAGCAGACAGGTGGGCGATGCTCACCAGGGAGATGGAAAAAGAGCTTGCTCACTTCACTCCACGCATCATTTCAGTATCTGCAGTTCCTCTGAGAATGGTGCACTCACTCTCTTAAGCGGTTTCCAAAGACAGATTGAATTGAAATCGGGATACACAAGCAGTGTTTTCAAAGCATGATTTCAATGCTTTTTTCAAATGTCATTGCTCTGTAATTAGTTTTTCTTGGTCCAAGTTGCACATTTCCAATTCCTTAGCCTTGATTTAACTTGACCAACTCTTCTACTACTACTACTACTACTACTACTACTACTACTACTCTTTTTCACCTCTATGTGGGAGGCTTTGCACTGTATTCAATCTGTCAGTAAAATAACGATCTATCTTGGCCTTTGCTGCTTGGTAGGTACAGGTGTGACAAGCTGCAGTAATATGTTTGGCTTTGGATAGCTACATTTCTGCACACCCAACTGCTACAAGGCCTGCAGCCCCTTCCCCTCAGTACTTCCCCAGTCTTAATTCAAGCATTCAATTCCTACCACATCCCTCATGTAATGATATGTCATTTCATTTTTGAAACATTGTCCCCCTCTTGTGGCCTTCCAACTTTGAAATTTACTGTTCAATTTTGAATTAATTCATATATGAATTAAATGGAAAAGCAACGATTTATCTGGCGAGTCATTTGAATGTTCGGCCTACGTCCACCTGTCTGACAGACGGTATTCTAGTGGCTTGAAGCAGCAGCAGCTAGGTGTGCTGCTTGCCTGCAGTAAATAGGACGTGTTCCATCCATGCAACTCTGTGATAGGAATCATGCCATTCATAGAACACATTGCTTGGATGTGTTCTATTCCTGGAACAATGGGACCACGTGTCACAACTTGGACAAAGAAAAACTAATTACAGAGCAACGACATTTGAAAAAAAGCATTCAAATCATGCTTTGAAAACACTACTTGTGTATCCTGATTTCAATTCAATCTGTCTTTGGAAACCGCTTAAGAGAGTGAGTGCACCATTCTCAGAGGAACTGCAGATACTGAAATGATGCGTGGAGTGAAGTGAGCAAGCTCTTTTTCCATCTCCCTGGCGAGCATCGCGCACCTGTCTGCTGAGGCTCCCTCAGCATACTGAAGCTGACTACTACTGCGCAGCTGCTACAGACTGTGGGCTGCCCATTGTGACACGTGGTCCCATTGTGACACGTGGTCCCATTGTTCCAGGAATAGAACACATCCAAGCATTGTGTTCTATGAATGGCATGATTTCTATCACAGTGTTCCATGGATGGAACACATCCTATTTACTGCAGGCAAGCAGCGCACCTAGCTGCTGCTGCTACAAGCCACTAAAATACCGTCTGTCAGACAGGTGGACGTAGGCCGAACATTCAAATAACTCGCCAGATAAATCGTTGCTTTTCCATTTAATTCATATATGAATTAATTCAAAATTGAACAGTAAATTTCAAAGTTGGAAGGCCACAAGAGGGGGACAATGTTTCAAAAATGAAACGACTAGTGTTGAGCGATACCGTCCGATACTTAAAATTATCGGATCGGATGGTATCGGCCGATCTAAAAAAAAAATATCGGGTATCGCCGATTCCGATACAGGAAGTCCCATTCAAGTCTATGGGACTTCCGGTATCGGAATAAGAAAAACCCTATTTTTGCCTTGTACAGCCTCTCTGGGGTCTGTACGGGCCTTTCGCGGGGCTGTGCCGGCCTGTCGGGGGGTCTGTGCAGGCTCCGGTGGTCTGTGCCGGCCTGCCGGGGGGTCTGTGCAGGCTCCGGTGGTCTGTGCCGGCCTGCCGGGGGGCTGTGCCGGCCTGCCAGTGGTCTGTGCAGGCTCCGGTGGTCTGTGCCGGCCTGCCGGTGGTCTGTGCAGGCATCGTCCGATGGGACTACAAGTCCCATCGGGCGATGCCTGCTACCATGACAGTGATTGACACATTAGCCAATGATGGGACAGTAGTAGTCCCATCAACCGGCTAATGTGTTGAATGTAAAAAAAAAAAAAAAATTACATGCTACATACATGCTACATACATACAACATGCATACTACATATATACTACATGTAACATACATACATGCATGCTACATACATATTACATATATACTACATGCATGCTACATATATACTACATGTAATATACATACTACATATATACTACATGTAACATACATACTACATGTAACATACATACTACATACTACATACATGCTACATACATAATACATATATACTACATGCATGCAACATACATACAACATATATACAACATGCATGCAACATGCATACTACATATATACTATATATACTACATGTAACATACATACTACATGCATGCAACATACATATATACTACATACAATACATACATATAGACATACAGTACATATAACAGAGTACATACTCACCGTCACTTGTCACTTTGATCCCCGAAGCCATTGTCACCTGAGGGATAAATATCAAAATAAAAAAACACCAATATACTTACCCCGATCCGCAGAAGTCCACGAGGGTCCCACGTCCATCTTGCATGGAGAACAGCAGCATCAGCTGATGCTACCGTTCTCTACCAGCTCCAGGAATACAATGACGGAAGGTAGGTATCCTTCCGCACTGTATTCCTCCACCACTTTAAAAAAAAAAGTCCCTAGTCTACTAGTCTCACTTTATGCCATTGCTGCGTGGGAAATTCCCACGCAGCAATGGCATAAAGTGAGACTAGGGACTTTTTTTTTTTACAGTGGTGGAGGAATACAGTGCGGAAGGATACCTACCTTCCGTCATTGTACTCCTGGAGCTGGTAGAGAACGGTAGCATCAGCTGATGCTGCTGTTCTCCACGCAAGATGGACGTGGGAACGTGGGACCCTCGTGGACTTCTGCGGATCGGGGTAAGTATATTGGTGTATTTTTATTTTGATATTTATTCCTTAGACGACAATGGCTTCGGGGATCAAAGTGACAAGTGACGGTAAGTATGTACTCTATGTTATATGTACTATATGTCTATATGTATGTATTGTATGTAGTATATATGTATGTTGCATGCATGTAGTATATATGCAGTATGCATGTTGCATGCATGTGGTATATATATGTAGTATGTATGTTGCATGCATGTAGTGCATGTATGTAGTATGTATGTTACATGTAGTGTATATAGTATATATGTAGTATGCATGTTGCATGAATGTAGCATGTATGTAGTATGTATGTTACATGTAGTATATATAGTATATATGTAGTATGCATGTTGCATGCATGTAACATAGTAACATAGTTATTAAGGTTGAAGGGAGACTTTAAGTCCATCTAGTTCAACCCATATCCTATCCTATCTTGCCCTAACATGTTGATCCAGAGGAAGGCAAAAAAAAACCCATGTGGCAACAAGTAAGCTTCACATTGGGGAAAAAAATTCCTTCCTGACTCCACATACGGCAATCAGACTTGCTCCCTGGATCAACGCAATATTAAGGAAACTAGTGTATATACCCTGTAATATTATACTTTTCAAGAAAGGCATCCAGTCCATTCTTAAATTTTAGTAGGGAATCACTCATTACAACATCATATGGCAGAGAGTTCCATAGTCTCACTGCTCTTACAGTAAAGAATCCGCGTCTGTGAGTATGCTTAAACCTTCTTTCCTCCAGACGTAGAGGATGCCCCCTTGTCCCCGTCACAGGTCTAAGAGTAAAAAGATCATTAGAAAGCTCTTGGTATTGTCCCCGCATATATTTATACATTGTAATAAGATCACCCCTAAGCCTTCGATTCTCCAAACTAAATAACCCCAAATGTAATAACCTGTCTTGGTATTGCAGACCCGCTAGTTTCCTAATAACCTTGGTCGCTCTTCTCTGCACCCGCTCCAGTTCAGCTATGTCTTTCTTATATACCGGAGACCAGAACTGTACACAGTATTCTAAGTGTGGTCGCACTAGTGACTTATATAGAGGTAAAATTATGTTCTCCTCATGAGCATCTATGCCTCTTTTAATGCATCCCATTATTTTATTTGCCTTTGCAGCAGCTGCCTGACACTGGCCGCTAAATGTGAGTTTGTCGTCCACCCATACACCCAGGTCTTTTTCAGTGATTGTTTTGCCCAGAGTTTTGCAATTAAGCACATAATTATACATCTTGCTCGTTCTACCCAAGTGCATGACCTTACATTTATCCCCATTAAAGCTCATTTGCCATTTAATCATAGAATCTTAGAGTTGGAAGGGACCTCCTGGGCCATCTGGTCCAACCCCCTGCTCAAAGCAGGATTCGCTAAATCATCCCAGTCAGATGTCTGTCCAGCCTCTGTTTGAAGACTTCCATTGAAGGAGAACTCGCCACTTCTCGTGGCAGAGTGATCAATGAGTGGAACAGGCTAACTGTCAAAAAGTTTTTTCTAATATCTAATCTGTGTCTCCTCCCATTCAGTTTCATCCCATTGCTTCTAGTCTTTCCTTGTGCAAATGAGAATAAAGATGATCCTTCTACAATGTGACAGCCCTTTAGATATTTGTAGACAGCTATTAAGTCTCCTCTCAGTCTTCTCTTTTGCAAACTAAACATTCCCAAATCCTGCAACCTTTCCTCATAAGACAGGGTTTGCAGACCGGTCACCATTCTGGTCGCTCTTTTCTGAACTTGCTCCAGTTTGTTGATGTCTTTTTTAAAATGTGGTGCCCAAAACTGGACACAATATTCCAGATGAGGTCTGACCAAAGAGGAGTAGAGGGAAATAATGACTTCACGTGATCTAGACTGTATGCTTCTGTTAATACATCCTAGAATTGCATTTGCCTTTTTTGCTGCTGCATCACACTGTTGACTCATATTCAGTCTGTGATCTATTAGTATACCCAAGTCTTTTTCACATGTGCTGTCACTTAGCCCTATTCCTCCCATTCTATATATGCTTTTTTCATTTTTATTGCCCAGATGTAGTACTTTGCATTTCTCCCTGTTAAAAACCATTCTGTTAGTTGCTGCCCACTGCTCCAGTTTATTTAAATCTTTTTGAATCCTCTCTCTCTCTCTTCTCTAGTATTAGCTATCCCTCCTAGCTTTGTGTCATCAGCAAATTTAATCAGTTTACCCTCAATTCCTTCATCTAAATCGTTGATAAAGATGTTGAACAATACAGGGCCCAGGACAGAGCCCTGTGGTACCCCACTTGAGACATTCTTCCAACTGGATGTGCAGCCATTTACAACCACTCTTTGTGTCCGATCACTAAGCCAGTTATGAATCCACCTAACAGTTGCCTTGTCCATTCCATACTTAGTCATTTTTTCAATAAGGATTGTATGAGAGACTTTGTCAAATGCTTTGCTGAAGTCAAGATATACTATATCTACAGCATTTCCTTGATCCACCCAATCAGTGATACCATCATAGAAGGAAATTAAGTTAGTCTGACATGACTTATTAGTTACAAACCCATGCTGACTCTGTTTAATCACTTCATTCTTATCCAGGTACTGACATACATGTTGTTTAATAATTTGTTCAAAGATCTTTCCTGGTATAGAAGTCAGACTCACCGGCCTATAGTTGCCTGGGTCCACCTTCTTCCCCTTTTTGAAGATAGGAACAACATTTGCTCTTCTCCAGTCTTCTGGCACTTCTCCTGTTCTCCAAGAATTTTCAAAGATTATGGAGAGGGGTTCGAAAATTTCTTCTGCTATCTCCTTCAGTACTCTGGGGTGTAATTCATCTGGACCTGGAGACTTGAATTCATTTTGGTTAGCTAAGTGTTTCCTCACTATCTTTCTGTTTATAGATATCCTGGATTCTTCTATTCCCTTAATAGGACAGTGAATAACAGTTGATGTTACATTTCCTTTCTGAGAGAAAACAGATGTAAAATAGGAATTTAAAAGTTCAGCCTTCTCAACATCCTGTCTTACCATTTCATCATTTTCATCCTGTAAAAATCCTATAGCATTTTTGACTTTTCTTTTACTTTTGACATATCCCCAAAATCCTTTATTATTGCTTTTGACACCTCTTGCAAGCCTCAATTCATTTTCAGCTTTAGATAATCTGATTTGTGCCCTGCAGGTTCTGCAGACAGCATTATATTCTTCTTTAGATATGCCTCCCTCTTTCCATTTTATAAACATTTTTTTCTTCCTTTTTAGCATGTGCTTAAGTTCTGTGTTCATCCATTCTGGTTTACTTAAATGCTTCCTATTCTTCCCTCTTTTCGGAATTGTTAACAACTGTGCTTTGAGAATTTCATTTTTCAAGATTTCCCATCCTTCCTGGACATTTTTGTCTTTAAGGATATCCAGCCATTGGATCCCTCCAATTCTCTTTCTGAATCCTTTAAAATCTGCCTTTCTGAAATCCAACCTTGATGTCTGAGTCTTCACAGGTCTTCCGCCTCTAGTTATCCAAAATTCTAAAATAGCATGGTCGCTACCTCCTAGGGTCCCAGCCACTTTTACCTCCTCAACCATTTCCTCCCTGTTTATAAGGATTAGATCCAAGGTAGCAGTTCCTCTTGTTTTCTCCCTTACCTTTTGGAAGATAAAGTTGTCAGCAAAAGAGGATAAGAATTTCCTTGACCTGTTAGTTTTGCCTGAGAGAGATTCCCAACAAATGTCTGGATAGTTGAAATCTCCCATGACAACTATGTCATATTTTTTGGAGAACTTGGCCATTTGATGCATAAAGAGTTCATCCATATCTTCAGCTTGCACAGGCGGCCTGTAGTAAATGCCTACAATGGTGTCCTTTCCATTGTTCTGTCCTTGTATTCTTACCCAAACAGTTTCCACAGAACTCCCAGTCTCTGAAGCTTCAATCTCTGTGCAGATATACGCGTTTCTAACATACAATGCGACACCCCCTCCTCGTTTATCAAGTCTGTTTCTTGCAAATAAGTTGTATCCTTCTAGTCTTGTATTCCAATCATGTGTATTGTCCCACCAAGTTTCAGTGATTCCAATGACATCATATTTCTTTTCCTGTGTTAGTAGTTCCAATTCTCCTTGTTTGTTGCCCATGCTTTGTGCATTAGTATAGAAACATTTTAGTTTGTGATTGGTTTCTCTTTCTCCAATGTTTTTATTAATTAGATTCTTTCGTCTTTGTTCTTCCTTTCCACTTCTAATAGCAGAGTTCTCAATAGCATTTGTCAGGTGTATGGCTTTTTCTGGTCTTTTGCTTCCCTTCCCATGTTGTTCTAGTTTAAAGCTCTCCTTACAAGTGTAGCAAGGCGACTTCCAAATATTTATCAGCCCAAGCTTCTAGTTTACATAAATCCTCCTGTAATATAAAATTGTCCTCCTCTGTATTGATTACCCTGCAGAGTTTAGTGTCATCTGCAAATATTGAAATTCTACTCTCTATGCCCCCTACAAGGTCATTAATAAATATGTTAAAAAGAAGCGGGCCCAAAACTGACCCCTGTGGTACCCCACTGCTAACCGTGACCCAGTCTGAGTGTGCTCCATTAATAACCACCCTTTGTTTCCTATCCCTGAGCCAGCTCTTAACCCACCTACACATATTTTCCCCTATCCCCATTGTTCTCATTTTATGTATCAACCTTTTGTGTGGCACCGTATCAAAAGCTTTTGAAAAGTCCATGTACACCACATCCACTGCATTCCCTTGGTCCAGTCCGGAACTTACCTCTTCATAAAAGCTTATCAGATTAGTCTGACAGGAACTGTCCCTTGTAAACCCATGTTGATATTGGGTCATGAGGTTATTCTTCTCCAGATACTCCAGTATAGTATCTTTTAGAAAACCCTCCAGGATTTTACCCACAGTTGAGGTTAAACTTACTGGCCTATAATTTCCAAGTTCAGTTTTTGTCCCCTTTTTGAATATTGGCACCACATTTGCTATACGCCAGTCCTGTGGTACAGACCCTGTTATTATGGAATCTTAGACCATTATTTTTAATCTTTAATCTATGACTGTGCTTAATTCCTGCAGTACTCGGGGGTGTATCCCATCCGGGCCCGGGGATTTGTCAATTTTAGTGATTTTTAGACGCCACCGTACTTCCTGCTGGGTTAAGCAGGTGACATTTAACAGAGAATTTTTATCCCTGATCATGTTATCCGTCATGGGATTTTCTTGTGTAAACACTGTTGAAAAAAAGTCATTTAGCATATTGGCTTTTTCCTCATCCACCATTTCACCCAGACTATTTTTAAGGGGGCCAACACTATCATTTTTTAGTTTCTTACTATTTATGTAGTTAAAGAATATTTTGGGATTATTTTTACTTTCTCTGGCAATGAGTCTCTCTGTCTCAATCTTTGCTGTCTTGATTTGCTTTTTACAGAATTTATTTAATCTTCTGTATTTAGTTAATGCTTCATCACTACCTATTTGCTTTAATTCGCTAAATGCTTTATTTTTGTCCCTTATTGTGCCCCTTACAGCTCTATTTAGCCATAGTGGTTTCTTTCTATTTCTCGCATGTTTATTCCCATACGGTATATATTGTGCACAGGTCCTATTCAGGATGCTAATAAACGTCTCCCATTTTCTTTGTGTATTTTTATGTCTCAGGATATCGTCCCAGTTAATTCCACCAAGATCATCTCTCATCCGTTGGAAATTTGCTTTCCTGAAGTTTAGTGACCTTGTAACCCCTCTACTACACTTCTTATTAAAGGATACATGAAAACTTATTAATTTGTGATCACTGTTACCCAAGTGACCCCCAACCCTTACATTTGATATGCGGTCTGGCCTGTTGGTTAATATTAGGTCTAGCAGTGCCCCCCCTCTTGTTGGGTCCTGAACCAGTTGTGAAAGGTAATTGTCTCTCATAGTAGTCAAAAACCTATTACCTTTGCTGGAGCTGCAGGTTTCTGTTCCCCAATGTATTTCAGGGTAGTTGAAGTCCCCCCATAATAATGACTTCTCCTTGAGTCGCAGCTTCATGAGGATATTCTCTGTTGCTTCCATTATTTTTGGAGACTTATAACAAACCCCTATCAGTAATTTATTATTTTTCACCCCTCCCCTTATCTCTACCCACAGGGACTCTACATTTTCATTAGATTCATATATATTATCACGAAGGATGGGTTTTAAGGATGATTTAACATATAAACACACGCCTCCCCCTCGCTTATTTGTTCGGTCATTTCTGAACAGACTATAGCCCTGTAGCATATATGTTGTATGTATGTTGCATGCATGTAGTATATATGTATTATGTATGTAGTAAGTATGTAGCATGTATGTAGTATGCATGTTGCATGTAGTATATATGTAGTATGTATGTTACATGTAGTATATATAGTATATATGTAGTATGCGTGTTGCATGCATGTAGTATATATGTTGTATGTATGTTGCATGCATGTAGTATATATGTAGCATGTATGTAGTATGTTGCATGCATGTAGTATGTAGCATGTATGTTGTATGTATGTTACATGTAGCATATATGTAGTATGTATGTTACAAGTAGTATATATGTAGTATGTATGTTGCATGCATGTAGTATATATGTAGTATGTATGTAGCATGTATGTAGCATGCATGTAGTATGTAGCATGTATGTAGTATGTATGTTACATGTAGTATATATGTAGTATGCATGTTGTATGTATGTAGCATGTAATTTTTTTTTTTTTACATTCAACACATTAGCCGGATGATGGGACTACTACTGTCCCATCATTGGCTAATGTGTCAATCACTGTCATGGTAGCAGGCATCGCCCGATGGGACTTGTAGACCCATCGGACGTTGCCTGCACAGACCACCGGCAGGCCGGCACAGCCCCCCGGAGCCTGCACAAGACCCCGGCAGGCTGGCACAGACCACCGGAGCCTGCACAGACCACCGGCAGGCCGGCACAGCCCCCCGGCAGGCCGGCACAGGCCACCGGAGCCTGCATAGACCACCGGCAGGCCGGCACAGCCCCCCCGGCAGGCCGGCACAGACCACCGGAGCCTGCACAGACCACCGGCAGGCCGGCACAGACCCCCGGCAGGCCGGCACAGACCCCTGGAGCCTGCACAGACCACCGGCAGGCCGGTACAGACCCCCGGACAGTCGGCACAGGCCCCCCGAAGGCCCGAACTGACGGCGCATCATGATGCGCACAGACAGCGCAACATGATGACGTCATTTCGGCAGCCAATCAGAGCCACAAAAGTGGCTCATTGCATTTTGGACTTCCGATTCCGGTATCCGATACGAAAAAAGTATCGGTACTCGGTATCGGAATTCCGATACGGCAAATATCGGCCGATACCCGATACTTGCGGTATCGGAAAGCTCAACACTAGAAACGACATATCATTGCATGAAGGATGTGGTAGGAATTGAATGCTTGAATTAAGATTGGGGAAGTACTGAGGGGAAGGGGCTGCAGGCCTTGTAGCAGGTGGGTGTGCAGAAATGTAGCTATCCAAAGCCAAGCACATTACTGCAGCTTGTCACACCTGTACCTACCAAGCAGCAAAGGCCAAGATAGATCGTTATTTTACTGACAGATTGAATACAGCGCAATGCCTCCCATATAGAGGTGATTAAGAGTAGTAGTAGTCGTAGTAGTAGTAGTAGTAGAAGAGTTGGTCAAGTTAAATCAAGGCTAAGGAGTTGGAAATGTGCAACTTGGACCAAGAAAAACTAAATACAGAGCAACGACATTTGAAAAAAGCATTCAAATCATGCTTTGAAAACACTACTTGTGTATCCCGATTTCAATTCAATCTGTCTTTGGAAACCGCTTAAGAGAGTGAGTGCACCATTCTCAGAGGAACTGCAGATACTGAAATGATGCGTGGAGTGAAGTGAGCAAGCTATTTTTCCATCTCCCTGGCGAGCATCGCCCACCTGTCTGCTGAGGCTCCCTCAGCAGACTGAAGCTGACTACTACTGCACAGCTGCTACAGACTGTGGGCTGCCCATTGTGACACGTGGTCCCATTGTTCCAGGAATAGAACACATCCATGCATTGTGTTCTATGAATGGCATGATTCCTATCACAGTGTTCCATGGATGGAACACTTCCTATTTACTGCAGGCAAGCAGCGCACCTAGCTGCTGCTGCTACAAGCCACTAGAATACCGTCTGTCAGACAGGTGGACGTAGGCCAAACATTCAAATAACTCGCCAGATAAATCGTTGCTTTTCCATTTAATTCATATATGAATTAATTCAAAATTGAACAGTAAATTTCAAAGTTGGAAGGCCACAAGAGGGGGACAATGTTTCAAAAATGAAGCGACATATCATTGCATGAGGGATGTGGTAGGAATTGAATGCTTGAATTAAGACTGGGGAAGTACTGAGGGGAAGGGGCTGCAGGCCTTGTAGCTTGTGGGTGTGCAGAAATGTAGCTATCCAAAGCCAAACACATTACTGCAGCTTGTCACACCTGTACCTACCAAGCAGCAAAGGCCAAGATAGATCGTTATTTTACTGACAGATTGAATACAGTGCAATGCCTCCCATATAGAGGTGAATAAGAGTAGTAGTAGTAGTAGAAGAGTTGGTCAAGTTAAATCAAGGCTAAGGAATTGGAAATGTGCAACTTGGACCAAGAAAAACTAATTACAGAGCAACGACATTTGAAAAAAGCATTCAAATCATGCTTTGAACACACTACTTGTGTATCCCGATTTCAATTCAATCTGTCTATGGAAAAAGAGCTTGCTCACTTCACGCATCATTTCAGTATCTGCAGTTCCTCTGAGAATGGTGCACTCACTCTCTTAAGCGGTTTCCAAAGACAGATTGAATTGAAATCGGGATACACAAGTAGTGTTTTCAAAGCATGATTTGAATGCTTTTTTCAAATGTCGTTGCTCTGTAATTAGTTTTTCTTGGTCCAAGTTGCACATTTCCAATTCCTTAGCCTTGATTTAACTTGACCAACTCTTCTACTACTACTCTTATTCACCTCTATATGGGAGGCATTGCACTGTATTCAATCTGTCAGTAAAATAACGATCTATCTTGGCCTTTGCTGCTTGGTAGGTACAGGTGTGACAAGCTGCAGCAATGTGTTTGGCTTTGGATAGCTACATTTCTGCACACCCACCTGATACAAGGCCTGGAGCCCCTTCCCCTCAGTATTTCCCCAGTCTTAATTCAAGCATTCAATTCCTACCACATCCCTCATGCAACCCTCATGCCAGGGTCCTGTGCAGGCTCCGGTGGTCTGTGCCGGCCTGCCGGGGGGCTGTGCAGGCTCCGGGGGGCTGTGCAGGCATCGTCCGATGGGTCTACAAGTCCCATCGGGCGATGCCTGCTACCATGACAGTGATTGACACATTAGCCAATGATGGGACAGTAGTAGTCCCATCATCCGGCTAATGTGTCGAATGTAAAAAAAAAAAAAAAATTACATGCTACATACATACTACATGTAACATACATACTACATACATACTACATGCATGCAACATACATACTACATATATACTACTTGTAACATACATACTACATATATGCTACATGTAACATACATACAACATACATGCTACATGCTACATACATAATACATATATACTACATGCATGCAACATACATAATACATATATACTACATGCATGCAACATACATACAACATATATACTACATGCAAGCAACACGCATACTACATATATACTATATATACTACATGTAACATGCATACTACATGCTACATACATAATACATATATACTACATGCATGCAACATACATACAACATATATGCTACAGGGCTATAGTCTGTTCAGAAATGACCGAACAAATAAGCGAGGGGGAGGCGTGTGTTTATATGTTAAATCATCCTTAAAACCCATCCTTCGTGATAATATATATGAATCTAATGAAAATGTAGAGTCCCTGTGGGTAGAGATAAGGGGAGGGGTGAAAAATAATAAATTACTGATAGGGGTTTGTTATAAGTCTCCAAAAATAATGGAAGCAACAGAGAATATCCTCATAAAGCAAATAGATGAAGCTGCGACTCAAGGAGAAGTCATTATTATGGGGGACTTCAACTACCCTGAAATACATTGGGGAACAGAAACCTGCAGCTCCAGCAAAGGTAATAGGTTTTTGACTACTATGAGAGACAATTACCTTTCACAACTGGTTCAGGACCCAACAAGAGGGGGGGCACTGCTAGATCTAATATTAACCAACAGGCCAGACCGCATATCAAATGTAAGGGTTGGGGGTCACTTGGGTAACAGTGATCACAAATTAATGTTTTCATGTATCCTTTAATAAGAAGTGTAGTAGAGGGGTTACAAGGTCACTAAACTTCAGGAAAGCAAATTTCCAACGGATGAGAGATGATCTTGGTGGAATTAACTGGGACGATATCCTGAGACATAAAAATACACAAAGAAAATGGGAGACGTTTATTAGCATCCTGAATAGGACCTGTACACAATATATACCGTATGGGAATAAACATGCGAGAAATAGAAAGAAACCACTATGGCTAAATAGAGCTGTAAGGGGCGCAATAAGGGACAAAAATAAAGCATTTAGCGAATTAAAGCAAATAGGTAGTGATGAAGCATTAACTAAATACAGAAGATTAAATAAATTCTGTAAAAAGCAAATCAAGACAGCAAAGATTGAGACAGAGACTCATTGCCAGAGAAAGTAAAAATAATCCCAAAATATTCTTTAACTACATAAATAGTAAGAAACTAAAAAAATGATAGTGTTGGCCCCCTTAAAAATAGTCTGGGTGAAATGGTTGATGAGGAAAAAGCCAATATGCTAAATGACTTTTTTTCAACAGTGTTTACACAAGAAAATCCCATGACGGATAACATGATCAGGGATAAAAATTCTCTGTTAAATGTCACCTGCTTAACCCAGCAGGAAGTACGGTGGCGTCTAAAAATCACTAAAATTGACAAATCCCCGGGCCCGGATGGGATACACCCCCCCCGAGTACTGCAGGAATTAAGCATAGTCATAGATAGACCATTATTTTTAATCTTTAAAGATTCCATAATAACAGGGTCTGTACCACAGGACTGGCGTATAGCAAATGTGGTGCCAATATTTAAAAAGGGGACAAAAACTGAACTTGGAAATTATAGGCCAGTAAGTTTAACCTCAACTGTGGGTAAAATCCTGAAGGGTTTTCTAAAAGATACTATACTGGAGTATCTGGAGAAGAATAACCTCATGACCCAATATCAACATGGGTTTACAAGGGACAGTTCCTGTCAGACTAATCTGATAAGCTTTTATGAAGAGGTAAGTTCCGGACTGGACCAAGGGAATGCAGTGGATGTGGTGTACATGGACTTTTCAAAAGCTTTTGATACGGTGCCACACAAAAGGTTGATACATAAAATGAGAACAATGGGGATAGGGGAAAATATGTGTAGGTGGGTTAAGAGCTGGCTCAGGGATAGGAAACAAAGGGTGGTTATTAATGGAGCACACTCAGACTGGGTCACGGTTAGCAGTGGGGTACCACAGGGGTCAGTTTTGGGCCCGCTTCTTTTTAACATATTTATTAATGACCTTGTAGGGGGCATAGAGAGTAGAATTTCAATATTTGCAGATGACACTAAACTCTGCAGGGTAATCAATACAGAGGAGGACAATTTTATATTACAGGAGGATTTATGTAAACTAGAAGCTTGGGCTGATAAATGGCAAATGAGCTTTAATGGGGATAAATGTAAGGTCATGCACTTGGGTAGAACGAGCAAGATGTATAATTATGTGCTTAATTGTAAAACTCTGGGCAAAACAATCACTGAAAAAGACCTGGGTGTATGGGTGGACGACAAACTCACATTTAGCGGCCAGTGTCAGGCAGCTGCTGCAAAGGCAAATAAAATAATGGGATGCATTAAAAGAGGCATAGATGCTCATGAGGAGAACATAATTTTACCTCTATATAAGTCACTAGTGCGACCACACTTAGAATACTGTGTACAGTTCTGGTCTCCGGTATATAAGAAAGACATAGCTGAACTGGAGCGGGTGCAGAGAAGAGCGACCAAGGTTATTAGGGAACTATGGGGTCTGCAATACCAAGACAGGTTATTACATTTGGGGTTATTTAGTTTGGAGAATCGAAGGCTTAGGGGTGATCTTATTACAATGTATAAATATATGCGGGGACAATACCAAGAGCTTTCTAATGATCTTTTTACTCTTAGACCTGTGACGGGGACAAGGGGGCATCCTCTACGTCTGGAGGAAAGAAGGTTTAAGCATACTCACAGACGCGGATTCTTTACTGTAAGAGCAGTGAGACTATGGAACTCTCTGCCATATGATGTTGTAATGAGTGATTCCCTACTAAAATTTAAGAATGGACCGGATGCCTTTCTTGAAAAGTATAATATTACAGGGTATATACACTAGTTTCCTTAATATTGCGTTGATCCAGGGAGCAAGTCTGATTGCCGTATGTGGAGTCAGGAAGGAATTTTTTTCCCCAATGTGAAGCTTACTTGTTGCCACATGGGTTTTTTTTGCCTTCCTCTGGATCAACATGTTAGGGCAAGTTAGGATAGGATATGGGTTGAACTAGATGGACTTAAAGTCTCCCTTCATCCTTAATAACTATGTTACTATGTTACATGCATACTACATATACTATATATACTACATGTAACATACATACTACATACATACATACAACATATATACTACATGTAACATACATACTACATACATGCAACATACATACTACATATATATACCACATGCATGCAACATGCATACTACATATACTATATATACTACATGTAACATACATACATACAACATATATACTACATGTAACATACATACTACATACATGCATGCAACATACATATACCACATGCATGCAACATGCATACTACATGCATGCAACATACATATATACTACATACAATACATACACTCACTGGCCACTTTATTAGGTACACCATGCTAGTAACGGGTTGGACCCCCTTTTGCCTTCAGAACTGCCTCAATTCTTCGTGGCAGAGATTCAACAAGGTGCTGGAAGCATTCCTCAGAGATTTTGGACCATATTGACATGATGGCATCACACAGTTGGCGCAGATTTGTCGGCTGCACATCCCTGATGCGAATCTCCCGTTCCACCACATCCCAAAGATGCTCTATTGGATTGAGATCTGGTGACTGAGGAGGCCATTTGAGTACAGTGAACTCATTGTCATGTTCAAGAAACCAATCTGAGATGATTCGAGCTTTATGACATGGCGCATTATCCTGCTGAAAGTAGCCATCAGATGTTGGGTACATTGTGGTCATAAAGGGATGGACATGGTCAGCAACAATACTCAGGTAGGCTGTGGCGTTGCAACGATGCTCAATTGGTACCAAGGGGCCCAAAGAGTGCCAAGAAAAAATTCCCCACACCATGACACCACCACCACCAGCCTGAACCGTTGATACAAGGCAGGATGGATCCATGCTTTCATGTTGTTTACGCCAAATTCTGACCCTACCATCCGAATGTCGCAGCAGAAATCGAGACTCATCAGACCAGGCAACGTTTTTCCAATCTTCTACTGTCCAATTTCGATGAGCTTGTGCAAATTGTAGCCTCAGTTTCCTGTTCTTAGCTGAGAGGAGTGGTACCCGGTGTGGTCTTCTGCTGCTGTAGCCCATCTGCCTCAAAGTTCGACGCACTGTGCGTTCAGAGATGCTCTTCTGCCTACCTTGGTTGTAACGGGTGGCAATTTGAGTCACTGTTGCCTTTCTATCAGCTCGAACCAGTCTGCCCATTCTCCTCTGACATCAACAAGGCATTTCCGGCCACAGAACTGCCGCTCACTGGATTTTTTTTCTTTTTCGGACCATTCTCTGTAAACCCTAGAGATAGTTGTGCGTGAAAATCCCAGTAGATCAGCAGTTTCTGAAATACTCAGACCAGCCCTTCTGGCACCAACAATCATGCCACGTTCAAAGGCACTCAAATCACCTTTCTTCCCCATACTGATGCTCGGTTTGAACTGCAGGAGATTGTCTTGACCATGTCTACATGCCTAAATGCACTGAGTTGCCGCCATGTGATTGGCTGATTAGAAATTAAGTCTTAACACACAGTTGGACAGGTGTACCTAATAAAGTGGCCAGTGAGTGTACATATAGACATATAGTACATATAACATAGAGTACATACTTACCGTCACTTGTCACTTTGATCCCCGAAGCCATTGTCGTCTAAGGAATAAATATCAAAATAAAAATACACCAATATACTTACCCCGATCCGCAGAAGTCCACGAGGGTCCCACGTTCCCACGTCCATCTTGCGTGGAGAACAGCAGCATCAGCTGATGCTACCATTCTCTACCAGCTCCAGGAATACAATGACGGAAGGTAGGTATCCTTCCGCACTGTATTCCTCCACCACTGTAAAAAAAAAAGTCCCTAGTCTCACTTTATGCCATTGCTGCGTGGGAATTTCCCACGCAACAATGGCATAAAGTGAGACTAGGAGACTAGGGACTTTTTTTTTTAAAGTGGTGGAGGAATACAGTGCGGAAGGATACCTACCTTCCGTCATTGTATTCCTGGAGCTGGTAGAGAACGGTAGCATCAGCTGATGCTGCTGTTCTCCATGCAAGATGGACGTGGGACACTCGTGGACTTCTGCGGATCGGGGTAAGTATATTGGTTTTTTTTATTTTGATATTTATCCCTCAGGTGACAATGGCTTCGGGGATCAAAGTGACAAGTGACGGTGAGTATGTACTCTATGTTATATGTACTGTATGTCTATATGTATGTATTGTATGTAGTATATATGTATGTTGCATGCATGTAGTATGTATGTTACATGTAGTATATATAGTGTATATGTAGTATGCATGTAGTATATATGTTGTATGTATGTTGCATGCATGTAGTATATATGTAGCATGCATGTAGCATGCATGTAGCATGCATGTAGCATGCATGTAGCATGCAGTATATATGTAGTATGCATGTAGCATGTAATTTTTTTTTTTTTTTTTTTTTACATTCAACACATTAGCCGGTTGATGGGACTACTACTGTCCCATCATTGGCTAATGTGTCAATCACTGTCATTGTAGCAGGCATCGCCCGATGGGACTTGTAGTCCCATCGGACGATGCCTGCACAGACCACCGGCAGGCCGGCACAGACCCACCGGCAGGCCGGCACAGACCCACCGGCAGGCCGGCACAGACCCACCGGCAGGCCGGCACAGACCCCCCGGCAGGCCGGCACAGACCCCCCGGCAGGCCGGCACAGACCCCAGAGAGGCTGTACAAGGCAAAAATAGGGTTTTTCTTATTCCGATACCGGAAGTCCCATAGACTTGAATGGGACTTCCTGTATCGGAATCGGCGATACCCGATATTTTTTTTAGATCGGCCGATACCATCCGATCCGATATTTTTAAGTATCGGACGGTATCGCTCAACACTAGTCGTTTCATTTTTGAAACATTGTCCCCCTCTTGTGGCCTTCCAACTTTGAAATTTACTGTTCAATTTTGAATTAATTCATATATGAATTAAATGGAAAAGCAACGATTTATCTGGCGAGTTATTTGAATGTTCGGCCTATGTCCACCTGTCTGACAGACGGTATTCTAGTGGCTTGTAGCAGCAGCAGCAGCAGCTGCTAGGTGCGCTGATTGCCTGCAGTAAATAGGATATGTTCCATCCATTGAACCCTGTGATAGGAATCATGCCATTCATAGAACACAATGCTTGGATGTGTTCTATTCCTGGAACAATGGGACCACGTGTCACAATGGGACCACGTGTCACAATAGGCAGCCCACAGCCTGTAGCAGCTGCGCAGTAGAAGTCAGCTTCAGTCTGCTGAGGGAGCCTCAGCAGACAGGTGGGCGATGCTCGCCAGGGAGATGGAAAAATAGCTTGCTCACTTCACTCCACGCATCGTTTCAGTATCTGCAGTTCCTCTGAGAATGGTGCACTTACTCTCTTAAGCGGTTTCCAAAGACAGATTGAATTGAAATTGGGATACACAAGTAGTGTTTTCAAAGCATGATTTGAATGCTTTTTTCAAATGTCGTTGCTCTGTAATTAGTTTTTCTTTGTCCAAGTTGTGACACGTGGTCCCATTGTTCCAGGAATAGAACACATCCAAGCATTGTGTTCTATGAATGGCATGATTCCTATCACAGTGTTCCATGGATGGAACACATCCTATTTACTGCAGGCAAGCAGCGCACCTAGCTGCTGCTGCTGCTGCTACAAGCCACTAGAATACCGTCTGTCAGACAGGTGGACGTAGGCCGAACATTCAAATAACTCTCCAGATAAATCGCTGCTTTTCCATTTAATTCATATATTAATTAATTCAAAATTGAACAGTAAATTTCAAAGTTGGAAGGCCACAAGAGGGGGACAATATTTCAAAAATGAAACGACATATCATTGCATGAGGGATGTGGTAGGAATTGAATGCTTGAATTAAGACTGGGGAAGTACTGAGGGGAAGGGGCTGCAGGCCTTGTAGCAGGTGGGTGTGCAGAAATGTAGCTATCCAAAGCCAAACATTTTACTGCAGCTTGTCACACCTGTACCTACTAAGTGTCATGATCACGTGTGTCGGGACGCAGATGTTACCGCAAGGCGAACCCATAACACACGTGACCCTGGATACACCGCCTCCAGTGGGGCGCATTTAAATAAAAACGTGCAGGTGGATACGCCGCCTCCACCTGGCGAATTTAGGTATTATACGTTATACATACTGCAGGCGGTGTTTCCAGATATTGTAAGGCGCATTTAAATAATAAAGGGGGGAACCTGGGTAACTTTAACAATGGGGGGCCTTGCAATAGGGAAAAGGGAATTGGAGACCTCCTGAGCTCCCCTGAGCCAGTGTCCCTGCACTCCTAACGTTCCCTATGCCGGTTTCGCACCGGGCGCCGCACGCGTACCTCAACGCCCTAGCTCGCCCTGAACCTAAACCCTCACTAGGTAATAGGTCGGTGCGGAAACTAATCCCACCACTGCACTAATAACACACATGAGGAAAGAGACAATACAGGGGAAACACCACTTATCTTTGCTCTGTTGCGTGCGCTCCTAGCAACAGAGCCCACCACCTATGTGCATCATCTCCTCCACCCTGATCCATCACATAACTGGATCCGTCACCATCGTGCAGCCTGGGAGCAGAGTCCATCACCACTTGCAGCAGTCCAGTACACAGAGTCCCAAGATGAGTCCAGCCTCTGCCAAGAATCCAAGCATGCTCGAGTCCAGTTCTCAGCAACCAAGTCGAACATGCTGAGTGCAACTCTCTTCCTAGTCGCCACTCCTCTAAGCCATGCCCACACTTCCCGCCGACACCATAAACTGCGACTCCACCAAGCCATGCCAGTCCTTCCTGCAGACACCATTAGCTGGCACTCATCCTCTATGGCTGACTGCGCAGGACTCCTATCCCGCTCCATCCTTCCACCAGGCTCTCCAACAACTCAGAAAGAAATATCACCAGACGTGAGTGAACCCCCTAAGCACACCTTTATAGGGAGTCACACCTGATCCCTAATTAAGTGAACATTAGCCTAAACCTAAGGTGCGATACCGCTAACCACCACCGGGGACAGTCAAAACACCTTTGAACTCAACCAAAGTAAAAAAAAGTTCACTTTGTGCTTTTAATACCGCCAGATCCAACACTGGATTATGACAGTACCCCCTCCTTAATGAGGGGCCTCTGGACCCTCAAGACCACCCCTCATTAGGGAAACACCTACAGCGGGGATGCCCAGACCCTGAGTTCACCCCACCATTCCCTGACACTTCAGGTTTATGACAAACACCGCTGATATTGGCAATATATGTTCCTTTTGGAGGCACCACTCATCTCCACAGCGCAGACCTGGGGAATGAGTTAATGTATGTGTAGGTTTGCTCAGAGCTGATCAGACTCCACAACACATTTCCACAAGATGTTATTTGGTGGCACACATACACGCTCGTTCACACACAGGTCCGGACCTGAACGTTTATTACACACATACGTTTGTCAAAAAATTGGTGAACTCATTCAGGACCTGATCACAGAGGCATCCCCCTGTGTCACCACACACACACCCCTGCTATTCACCAAGGGATTACCACCCTCCAACCCTCTTCACCATGAGGTCTGCGCCTCCCAGGGTTGGTTAATGGCGAGGGTAGAGATTTGTCCCTACTCCCCCGCAGCACACCTGCTGCACACACCAGGAGGAGAAGGGGGACGGGAAATGGAGGAAATATACACTCGCTGGTTGCCTCCATACGACCAGGAGGGGCGGCTTCTTCGATGGTATAGAAGATTTGGCGTAAACCCCACGGACTATCACACCAGTCAGCTCACCACAGGGGCATACCCCTTCACCTCGGGGAATACCAGGCAGCTCCGTGGGGCACCATTCCTCCCACCTGCCTGGGTGCGCCCGCATGCATGAACCAGTCCCGCTCCCCAGCAGCGACTCTAGGGGCTTTTAGCCAGACCGCAGCCGCCATTTTTTTTTTTTTTTTTAATTTTCTGGTTAGCTGAGCAGAAGCCCCAGACCCTGATAACTGCTGCTGCAGCGGCACTAACACACCTTGCCGCTCCCCACACCTCAGTGAGGCCCGGCAGCAAATACCAAGCGGTCTCCACATGGCCAAAGCTCACCAGAAAAAAAAAAAACTGTATGGCCTGTGATAATGTCATGATCACGTGTGTCGGGATGCAGATGTTACCGCAAGGCGAACCCATAACACACGTGACCCTGGATACACCGCCTCCAGTGGGGCGCATTTAAATAATAAAAACGTGCAGGTGGATACGCCGCCTCCACCTGGCGAATTTAGGTATTACACGTTATACATACAATATCTGGAAACACCGCCTCCAGTAAGGTGCATTTAAATAATAAAGGGGGGAACCTGGGTAACTTTAACAATGGGGGGCCCTGCAATAGGGAAAAGGGAATTGGAGACCTCCTGAGCTCCCCTGAGCCAGTGTCCCTGCACTCCTAACGTTCCCTATGCCGGTTTCGCACCGGGCGCCGCACGCGTACCTCAACGCCCTAGCTCGCCCTGAACCTAAACCCTCACTAGGGGATAGGTCGGTGCGGAAACTAATCCCACCACTGCACTAATAACACACATGAGGAAAGAGACAATACAGGGGAAACACCACTTATCTTTGCTCTGTTGCGTGCGCTCCTAGCAACAGAGCCCACCACCTATGTGCATCTTCTCCTCCACCCTGATCCATCACATAACTGGATCCGTCACCATCGTGCAGCCTGGGAGCAGAGTCCATCACCACTTGCAGCAGTCCAGTACAGAGTCCCAAGATGAGTCCAGCCTCTGCCAAGAATCCAAGCATGCTCGAGTCCAGTTCTCAGCAACCAAGTCGAACATGCTGAGTGCAACTCTCTTCCTAGTCGCCACTCCTCTAAGCCATGCCCACACTTTCCGCCGACACCATAAACTGCGACTCCACCAAGCCATGCCAGTCCTTCCTGCAGACACCATTAGCTGGCACTCATCCTCTATGGCTCACTGCGCAGGACTCCTATCCCGCTCCAACCTTCCACCAAGCTCTCCAACAACTCAGAAAGAAATATCACCAGACGTGAGTGAACCCCCTAAGCACACCTTTATAGGGAGTCACACCTGATCCCTAATTAAGTGAACATTAACCTAAACCTAAAGTGCGATACCGCTAACCACCACCGGGGACAGTCAAAACACCTTTGAACTCAACCAAAGTAAAAAAAAGTTCACTTTGTGCTTTTAATACCGCCAGATCCAACACTGGATCATGACACTAAGCAGCAAAGGAGAAGATAGATCGTTATTTTACTGACAGATTGAATACAGTGCAATGCCTCCCATATAGAGGTGAATAAGAATAGTAGTAGTAGTAGTAGAAGTTTTGATCAAGTTAAATCAAGGCTAAGGAATTGGAAGCAACTTGGACCAAGAAAAACTAATTACAGAGCAACGACATTTGAAAAAAGCATTCAAATCATGCTTTGAAAACACTACTTGTGTATCCCGATTTTAATTCAATCTGTCTTTGGAAACCGCTTAAGAGAGTGAGTGCACCATTCTCAGAGGAACTGCAGATACTGAAATGATGCGTGGAGTGAAGAGAGCAAGCTCTTTTTCCATCTCCCTGGCGAGCATCGCCCACCTGTATGCTGAGGCTCCGTCAGCAGACTGAAGCTGACTACTACTGCGCAGCTGCAACAGACTGTGGGCTGCCCATTGTGACACGTGGTCCCATTGTGACACGTGGTCCCATTGTTCCAGGAATAGAACACATCCAAGCATTGTGTTCTATGAAAGGCATGATTCCTATCACAGTGATCCATGGATGGAACACATCCTATTTACTGCAGGCAAGCAGCGCAC
This sequence comes from Dendrobates tinctorius, assembly GCF_039654945.1. Lineage (NCBI taxonomy): Eukaryota > Metazoa > Chordata > Amphibia > Anura > Dendrobatidae > Dendrobates > Dendrobates tinctorius. The sequence goes on from NW_027361820.1 coordinate 1,052,176, forward strand.
CTAGCTGCTGCTACAAGCCACTAGAATACCGTCTGTCAGACAGGTGGACGTAGGCCGAACATTCAAATAACTCGCCAGATAAATCGTTGCTTTTCCATTTAATTCATATATGAATTAATTCAAAATTGAACAGTAAATTTCAAAGTTGGAAGGCCACAAGAGGGGGACAATGTTTCAAAAATGAAACGACATATCATTGCATGAGGGATGTGGTAGGAAGTGAATGCTTGAATTAAGACTGGGGAAGTACTGAGGGGAAGGGGCTGCAGGCCTTGTAGCAGGTGGGTGTGCAGAAATGTAGCTATCCAAAGCCAAACACATTACTGCAGCTTGTCACACCTGTACCTACCAAGCAGCAAAGGCCAAGATAGATCGTTATTTTACTGACAGATTGAATACAGTGCAATGCCTCCCATATAGAGGTGAATGAGAGTAGTAGTAGAAGAGTTGGTCAAGTTAAATCAAGGCTAAGGAATTGGAAATGTGCAACTTGGGCCAAGAAAAACTAATTACAGAGCAACGACATTTGAAAAAAGCATTCAAATCATGCTTTGAAAACACTACTTGTGTATCCCGATTTCAATTCAATCTGTCTTTGGAAACCGCTTAAGAGAGTGAGTGCACCATTCTCAGAGGAACTGCAGATACTGAAATGATGCATGGAGTGCAGTGAGCAAGCTCTTTTTCCATCTCCCTGGCGAGCATCGCCCACCTGTCTGCTGAGGCTCCCTCAGCAGACTGAAGCTGACTACTACTGCGCAGCTGCTACAGACTGTGGGCTGCCCATTGTGACACGTGGTCCCATTGTGACACGTGGTCCCATTGTTCCAGGAATAGAACACATCCAAGCATTGTGTTCTATGAATGGCATGATTCCTATCACAGTGTTCCATAGATGGAACACATCCTATTTACTGCAGACAAGCAGCGCACCTAGCTGCTGCTTCAAGCCACTAGAATACCGTCTGTCAGACAGGTGGACGTAGGCCGAACATTCAAATAACTCGCCAGATAAATCGTTGCTTTTCCATTTAATTCATATATGAATTCAAAATTGAACAGTAAATTTCAAAGTTGGAAGGCCACAAGAGGGGGACAATGTTTCAAAAATGAATCGACATATCATTGCATGAGGGATGTGGTAGGAATTGAATGCTTGAATTAAGACTGGGGAAGTACTGAGGGGAAGGGGCTGCAGGCCTTGTAGCAGGTGGCTGTGCAGAAATGTAGCTATCCAAAGCCAAACACATTACTGCAGCTTGTCACACCTGTACCTACCAAGCAGCAAAGGCCAAGATAGATCGTTATTTTACTGACAGATTGAATACAGTGCAATGCCTCCCATATAGAGGTGAATAAGAGTAGTAGTAGTAGTAGTAGTAGTAGTAGAAGAGTTGGTCAAGTTAAATCAAGGCTAAGGAATTGGAAATGTGCAACTTGGACCAAGAAAAACTAATTACAGAGCAACGACATTTGAAAAAAGCATTCAAATCATGCTTTGAAAACACTACTTGTATATCCCGATTTCAATTCAATCTGTCTTTGGAAACCGCTTAAGAGAGTGAGTGCACCATTCTCAGCGGAACTGCAGATACTGAAATGATGCGTGGAGTGAAGTGAGCAAGCTCTTTTTCCATCTCCCTGGCGAGCATCGCCCACCTGTCTGCTGAGGCGCCCTCAGCAGACTGAAGCTGACTACTACTGTGCAGCTGCTACAGACTGTGGGCTGCCCATTGTGACACGTGGTCCCATTGTGACACGTGGTCCCATTGTTCCAGGAATAGAACACATCCAAGCATTGTGTTCTATGAAAGGCATGATTCCTATCACAGTGATCCATGGATGGAACACATCCTATTTACTGCAGGCAAGCAGCGCACCTAGCTGCTGCTACAAGCCACTAGAATACCGTCTGTCAGACAGGTGGACGTAGGCCGAACATTCAAATAACTCGCCAGATAAATCGTTGCTTTTCCATTTAATTCATATATGAATTAATTCAAAATTGAACAGTAAATTTCAAAGTTGGAAGGCCACAAGAGGGGGACAATGTTTCAAAAATGAAACGACATATCATTGCATGAGGGATGTGGTAGGAAGTGAATGCTTGAATTAAGACTGGGGAAGTACTGAGGGGAAGGGGCTGCAGGCCTTGTAGCAGGTGGGTGTGCAGAAATGTAGCTATCCAAAGCCAAACACATTACTGCAGCTTGTCACACCTGTACCTACCAAGCAGCAAAGGCCAAGATAGATCGTTATTTTACTGACAGATTGAATACAGTGCAATGCCTCCCATATAGAGGTGAATGAGAGTAGTAGTAGAAGAGTTGGTCAAGTTAAATCAAGGCTAAGGAATTGGAAATGTGCAACTTGGGCCAAGAAAAACTAATTACAGAGCAACGACATTTGAAAAAAGCATTCAAATCATGCTTTGAAAACACTACTTGTGTATCCCGATTTCAATTCAATCTGTCTTTGGAAACCGCTTAAGAGAGTGAGTGCACCATTCTCAGAGGAACTGCAGATACTGAAATGATGCATGGAGTGCAGTGAGCAAGCTCTTTTTCCATCTCCCTGGCGAGCATCGCCCACCTGTCTGCTGAGGCTCCCTCAGCAGACTGAAGCTGACTACTACTGCGCAGCTGCTACAGACTGTGGGCTGCCCATTGTGACACGTGGTCCCATTGTGACACGTGGTCCCATTGTTCCAGGAATAGAACACATCCAAGCATTGTGTTCTATGAATGGCATGATTCCTATCACAGTGTTCCATAGATGGAACACATCCTATTTACTGCAGACAAGCAGCGCACCTAGCTGCTGCTTCAAGCCACTAGAATACCGTCTGTCAGACAGGTGGACGTAGGCCGAACATTCAAATAACTCGCCAGATAAATCGTTGCTTTTCCATTTAATTCATATATGAATTCAAAATTGAACAGTAAATTTCAAAGTTGGAAGGCCACAAGAGGGGGACAATGTTTCAAAAATGAATCGACATATCATTGCATGAGGGATGTGGTAGGAATTGAATGCTTGAATTAAGACTGGGGAAGTACTGAGGGGAAGGGGCTGCAGGCCTTGTAGCAGGTGGCTGTGCAGAAATGTAGCTATCCAAAGCCAAACACATTACTGCAGCTTGTCACACCTGTACCTACCAAGCAGCAAAGGCCAAGATAGATCGTTATTTTACTGACAGATTGAATACAGTGCAATGCCTCCCATATAGAGGTGAATAAGAGTAGTAGTAGTAGTAGTAGTAGTAGTAGAAGAGTTGGTCAAGTTAAATCAAGGCTAAGGAATTGGAAATGTGCAACTTGGACCAAGAAAAACTAATTACAGAGCAACGACATTTGAAAAAAGCATTCAAATCATGCTTTGAAAACACTACTTGTATATCCCGATTTCAATTCAATCTGTCTTTGGAAACCGCTTAAGAGAGTGAGTGCACCATTCTCAGCGGAACTGCAGATACTGAAATGATGCGTGGAGTGAAGTGAGCAAGCTCTTTTTCCATCTCCCTGGCGAGCATCGCCCACCTGTCTGCTGAGGCGCCCTCAGCAGACTGAAGCTGACTACTACTGTGCAGCTGCTACAGACTGTGGGCAGACCATTGTGACACGTGGTCCCATTGTGACACGTGGTCCCATTGTTCCAGGAATAGAACACATCCAAGCATTGTGTTCTATGAATGGCATTATTCCTATCACAGTGTTCCATGGATGGAACACATCCTATTTACTGCAGGCAAGCAGCGCACCTAGCTGCTGCTGCTGCTGCTGCTACAAGCCACTAGAAAACCATCTGTCAGACAGGTGGACGTAGGCCGAACATTCAAATAACTCGCCAGATAAATCGTTGCTTTTCCATTTAATTCATATATGAATTAATTCAAAATTGAACAGTAAATTTCAAAGTTGGAAGGCCACAAGAGGGGGACAATGTTTCAAAAATGAAACGACATATCATTGCATGAGGGATGTGGTAGGAATTGAATGCTTGAATTAAGACTGGGGAAGTACCAAGGGGAAGGGGCTGCAGGCCTTGTAGCAGGTGGGTGTGGAGAAATGTAGCTATCCAAAGCCAAACACATTACTGCAGCTTGTCACACCTGTACCTACCAAGCAGCAAAGGCCAAGATAGATCGTTATTTTACTGACAGATTGAATACAGTGCAATGCCTCCCATATAGAGGTGAATAAAAGTAGTAGTAATAGTAGTAGTAGAAGAGTTGGTCAAGTTAAATCAAGGCTAAGGAATTGGAAATGTGCAACTTGGACCAAGAAAAACTAATTACAGAGCAACGACATTTGAAAAAAGTATTCAAATCATGCTTTGAAAACACTACTTGTGTATCCCGATTTCAATTCAATCTGTCTTTGGAAACCGCTTAAGAGAGTGAGTGCACCATTCTCAGAGGAACTGCAGATACTGAAATGATGTGTGGAGTGAAGAGAGCAAGCTCTTTTCCCATCTCCCTGGCAAGCATCGCCCATCTGTCTGCTGAGGCTCCCTCAGCAGACTGTAGCTGACTACTACTGTGCAGCTGCTACAGACTGTGGGCTGCCCATTGTGACACGTGGTCCCATTTTGACACGTGGTCCCATTGTTCCAGAAATAGAACACATCCAAGCATTGTGTTCTATGAATGGCATTATTCCTATCACAGTGTTCCATGGATGGAACACATCCTATTTACTGCAGGCAAGCAGCGCACCTAGCTGCTGCTGCTGCTGCTGCTGCTGCTACAAGCCACTAGAAAACCATCTGTCAGACAGGTGGACGTAGGCCGAACATTCAAATAACTCGCCAGATAAATCGTTGCTTTTCCATTTAATTCATATATGAATTAATTCAAAATTGAACAGTAAATTTCAAAGTTGGAAGGCCACAAGAGGGGGACAATGTTTCAAAAATGAAACGACATATCATTGCATGAGGGATGTGGTAGGAAATGAATGCTTGAATTAAGACTGGGGAAGTACCAAGGGGAAGGGGCTGCAGGCCTTGTAGCAGGTGGGTGTGGAGAAATGTAGCTATCCAAAGCCAAAGACATTACTGCAGCTTGTCACACCTGTACCTACCAAGCAGCAAAGGCCAAGATAGATCGTTATTTTACTGACAGATTGAATACAGTGCAATGCCTCCCATATAGAGGTGAATAAAAGTAGTAGTAATAGTAGTAGTAGAAGAGTTGGTCAAGTTAAATCAAGGCTAAGGAATTGGAAATGTGCAACTTGGACCAAGAAAAACTAATTACAGAGCAACGACATTTGAAAAAAGTATTCAAATCATGCTTTGAAAACACTACTTGTGTATCCCGATTTCAATTCAATCTGTCTTTGGAAACCGCTTAAGAGAGTGAGTGCACCATTCTCAGAGGAACTGCAGATACTGAAATGATGTGTGGAGTGAAGAGAGCAAGCTCTTTTCCCATCTCCCTGGCAAGCATCGCCCATCTGTCTGCTGAGGCTCCCTCAGCAGACTGTAGCTGACTACTACTGCGCAGCTGCTACAGACTGTGGGCTGCCCATTGTGACACGTGGTCCCATTGTGACACGTGGTCCCATTGTTCCAGGAATAGGACACATCCAAGCATTGTGTTCTATGAATGGCATGATTCTTATCACAGTGTTCCATGGATGGAACACATCCTAGTTACTGCAGGCAAGCATCGCACCTAGCTGCTGCTGCTGCTGCTGCTACAAGCCACTAGAATACCGTCTGTCAGACAGGTGGACGTAGGCCGAACATTCAAATAACTCGCCAGATAAATCGTTGCTTTTCCATTTAATTCATATATGAATTAATTCAAAATTGAACAGTAAATTTCAAAGTTGGAAGGCCACAAGAGGGGGACAATATTTCAAAAATGAAACGACATATCATTGCATGAGGGATGTGGTAGGAATTGAATTCTTGAATTAAGACTGGGGAAGTACCAAGGGGAAGGGGCTGCAGGCCTTGTAGAAGGTGGGTGTGGAGAATTGTAGCTATCCAAAGCTAAACACATTACTGTAGCTTGTCACACCTGTACCTACCAAGCAGCAAAGGCCAAGATAGATCGTTATTTTACTGACAGATTGAATACAGTGCAATGCCTCCCATATAGAGGTGAATAAGAGTAGTAGTAGTAGTAGTAGTAGTAGAAGAGTTGGTCAAGTTAAATCAAGGCTAAGGAATTGGAAATGTGCAACTTGGACCAAAAAAAACTAATTACAGAGCAACGACATTTGAAAAAAGCATTCAAATCATGCTTTGAAAACACTACTTGTGTATCCCGATTTCAATTCAATCTGTCTTTGGAAACCGCTTAAGAGAGTAAGTGCACCATTCTCAGAGGAACTGCAGATACTGAAATGATGCGTGGAGTGAAGTGAGCAAGCTATTTTTCCATCTCCCTGGCAAGCATCTCCCACCTGTCTGCTGAGGCTCCCTCAGCAGACTGAAGCTGACTACTACTGCGCAGCTGCTACAGACTGTGGGCTGCCCATTGTGACACGTGGTCCCATTGTTCCAGGAATAGAACACATCCAAGCATTGTGTTCTATGAATGGCATGATTGCTATCACAGTGTTCCATGGATGGAACACATCCTATTTACTGCAGGCAAGCAGCGCACCTAGCTGCTGCTGCTGCTGCTGCTGCTACAAGCCACTAGAATACCGTCTGTCAGACAGTTGGACGTAGGCCGAACATTCAAATAACTCGCCAGATAAATCGTTGCTTTTCCATTTAATTCATATATGAATTAATTCAAAATTGAACAGTAAATTTCAAAGTTGGAAGGCCACAAGAGGGGGACAATGTTTCAAAAATGAAACGACATATCATTGCATGAGGGATGTGGTAGGAATTGAATGCTTGAATTAAGACTGGGGGAAGGGGCTGCAGGCCTTGTAGCAGGTGGGTGTGCAGAAATGTAGCTATCCAAAGCCAAACACATTACTGCAGCTTGTCACACCTGTACCTACCAAGCAGCAAAGGCCAAGATAGATCTTTATTTTACTGACAGATTGAATACAGTGCAATGCCTCCCATATAGAGGTGAATAAGAGTAGTAGTAGTAGTAGTAGTAGTAGTAGAAGAGTTGGTCAAGTTAAATCAAGGCTAAGGAATTGGAAATGTGCAACTTGGACCAAAAAAAACTAATTACAGCGCAACGACATTTGATAAAAGCATTCAAATCATGCTTTGAAAACACTACTTGTGTATGCCGATTTCAATTCAATCTGTCTTTGGAAACCGCTTAAGAGAGTAAGTGCACCATTCTCAGAGGAACTGCAGATACTGAAATGATGCGTGGAGTGAAGTGAGCAAGCTCTTTTTCCATCTCCCTGGCGAGCATCGCCCACCTGTCTGCTGAGGCTCCCTCAGCAGACTGACGCTGACTACTACTGCGCAGCTGCTACAGACTGTGGGCTGCCCATTGTGACACGTGGTCCCATTGTTCCAGGAATAGAACACATCCAAGCATGTGTTCTATTAATGGCATTATTCCTATCACAGTGTTCCATGGATGGAACACATCTTATTTACTGCAGGCAAGCAGCGCACCTAGCTGCTGCTGCTGCTGCTACAAGCCACTAGAATACCGTCTGTCAGACAGGTGGACGTAGGCCGAACATTCAAATAACTCACCAGATAAATCGCTGCTTTTCCATTTAATTCATATATGAATTAATTCAAAATTGAACAGTAAATTTCAAAGTTGGAAGGCCACAAGAGGGGGACAATGTTTCAAAAATGAAACGACATATCATTGCATGAGGGATATGGTAGGAATTGAATGCTTGAATTAAGACTGGCGAAGTACTGAGGGGAAGGTGCTGCAGGCCTTGTAGCAGGTGGGTGTGCAGAAATGTAGCTATCCAAAGCCAAACACATTACTGCAGCTTGTCACACCTGTACCTACCAAGCAGCAAAGTCCAAGATAGATCGTTATTTTACTGACAGATTGAATACAGTGCAATGCCTCCCATATAGAGGTGAATAAGAGTAGTAGTAGTAGTAGTATTAGTAGTAGTAGTAGAAGAGTTGGTCAAGTTAAATCAAGGCTAAGGAATTGGAAATGTGCAACTTGGGCCAAAAAAAACTAATTACAGCGCAACGACATTTGATAAAAGCATTCAAATCATGCTTTGTAAACACTACTTTTGTATCCCGATTTCAATTCAATCTGTCTTTGGAAACCGCTTAAGAGAGTGAGTGCACCATTCTCAGAGGAACTGCAGATACTGAAATGATGTGTGGAGTGAAATGAGCAAGCTCTTTTCCCATCTCCCTGGCAAGCATCGCCCACCTGTCTGCTGAGGCTCCCTCAGCAGACTGTAGCTGACTACTACTGCACAGCTGCTACAGACTGTGGGCTGCCAATTGTGACACGTGGTCCCATTGTGACACGTGGTCCCATTGTTCCAGGAATAGAACACATCCAAGCATTGTGTTCTATGAATGGCATGATTCCTATCACAGTGTTCCATGGATGGAACACATCTTATTTACTGCAGGCAAGCAGCGCACCTAGCTGCTGCTGCTGCTGCTGTTGCTACAAGCCACTAGAATACCGTCTGTCAGACAGGTGGACGTAGGCCGAACATTCAAATAACTCGCCAGATAAATCGTTGCTTTTCCATTTAATTCATATATGAATTAATTCAAAATTGAACAGTAAATTTCAAAGTTGGAAGGCCACAAGAGGGGGACAATGTTTCAAAAATGAAACGACATATTATTGCATGAGGGATGTGGTAGGAATTGAATGCTTGAATTAAGACTGGGGAAGTACTGAGGGGAAGGGGCTGCAGGCCTTGTAGCAGGTGGCTGTGCAGAAATGTAGCTATCCAAAGCAAAACACATTACTGCAGCTTGTCACACCTGTACCTACCAAGCAGCAAAGGCCAAGATAGATCGTTATTTTACTGACAGATTGAATACAGTGCAATGCCTCCCATATAGAGGTGAATAAAAGTAGTAGTAATAGTAGTAGTAGAAGAGTTGGTCAAGTTAAATCAAGGCTAAGGAATTGGAAATGTGCAACTTGGACCAAGAAAAACTAATTACAGAGCAACGACATTTGAAAAAAGCATTCAAATCATGCTTTGAAAACACTACTTGTGTATCCCGATTTCAATTCAATCTGTCTTTGGAAACCGCTTAAGAGAGTGAGTGCACCATTCTCAGAGGAACTGCAGATACTGAAATGATGTGTGGAGTGAAGAGAGCAAGCTCTTTTCCCATCTCCCTGGCAAGCATCGCCCATCTGTCTGCTGAGGCTCCCTCAGCAGACTGTAGCTGACTACTACTGCGCAGCTGCTACAGACTGTGGGCTGCCCATTGTGACACGTGGTCCCATTGTGACACGTGGTCCCATTGTTCCAGGAATAGGACACATCCAAGCATTGTGTTCTATGAATGGCATGATTCTTATCACAGTGTTCCATGGATGGAACACATCCTAGTTACTGCAGGCAAGCAGCGCACCTAGTTGCTGCTGCTGCTACTGCTACAAGCCACTAGAATACCGTCTGTCAGACAGGTGGACGTAGGTCGAACATTCAAATAACTCGCCAGATAAATCGTTGCTTTTCCATTAAATTCACATATGAATTAATTCAAAATTGAACAGTAAATTTCAAAGTTGGAAGGCCACAAGAGGGGGACAATGTTTCAAAAATGAAACGACATATCATTCCATGAGGGATGTGGTAGGAATTGAATGCTTGAATTCAGACTGGGGAAGTACTGAGGGGAAGGGGCTGCAGGCCTTGTAGCAGGTGGGTGTGCAGAAATGTAGCTATCCAAAGCCAAACACATTACTGCAGCTTGTCACACCTGTACCTACCAAGCAGCAAAGGCCAAGATAGATCGTTATTTTACTGACAGATTGAATACAGTGCAATGCCTCCCATATAGAGGTGAATAAGAGTAGTAGTAGTAGTATTAGTAGTAGTAGTAGAAGAGTTGGTCAAGTTAAATCAAGGCTAAGGAATTGGAAATGTGCAACTTGGGCCAAAAAAAACTAATTACAGCGCAACGACATTTGATAAAAGCATTCAAATCATGCTTTGTAAACACTACTTGTGTATGCCGATTTCAATTCAATCTGTCTTTGGAAACCGCTTAAGAGAGTGAGTGCACCATTCTCAGAGGAACTGCAGATACTGAAATGATGCGTGGAGTGAAGTGAACAAGCTATTTTTCCATCTCCCTGGCAAGCATCGCCCACCTGTCTGCTGAGGCTCCCTCAGCAGACTGAAGCTGACTACTACTGCACAGCTGCTACAGACTGTGGGCTGCCCATTGTGACACTTGGTCCCATTGTGACACGTGGTCCCATTGTTCCAGGAATAGAACACATCCAAGCATTGTGTTCTATGAATGGCATGATTGCTATCACAGTGTTCCATGGATGGAACACATCCTATTTACTGCAGGCAAGCAGCGCACCTAGCTGCTGATGCTGCTGCTGCTGCTACAAGCCACTAGAATACCGTCTGCCAGACAGTTGGACGTAGGCCGAACATTCAAATAACTCGCCAGATAAATCGTTGCTTTTCCATTTAATTCATATATGAATTAATTCAAAATTGAACAGTAAATTTCAAAGTTGGAAGGCCACAAGAGGGGGACAATGTTTCAAAAATGAAACGACATATCATTGCATGAGGGATGTGGTAGGAATTGAATGCTTGAATTAAGACTGGGGGAAGGGGCTGCAGGCCTTGTAGCAGGTGGGTGTGCAGAAATGTAGCTATCCAAAGCCAAACACATTACTGCAGCTTGTCACACCTGTACCTACCAAGCAGCAAAGGCCAAGATAGATCTTTATTTTACTGACAGATTGAATACAGTGCAATGCCTCCCATATAGAGGTGAATAAGAGTAGTAGTAGTAGTAGTAGTAGTAGAAGAGTTGGTCAAGTTAAATCAAGGCTAAGGAATTGGAAATGTGCAACTTGGACCAAAAAAAACTAATTACAGCGCAACGACATTTGATAAAAGCATTCAAATCATGCTTTGAAAACACTACTTGTGTATGCCGATTTCAATTCAATCTGTCTTTGGAAACCGCTTAAGAGAGTAAGTGCACCATTCTCAGAGGAACTGCAGATACTGAAATGATGCGTGGAGTGAAGTGAGCAAGCTCTTTTTCCATCTCCCTGGCGAGCATCGCCCACCTGTCTGCTGAGGCTCCCTCAGCAGACTGAAGCTGACTACTACTGCGCAGCTGCTACAGACTGTGGGCTGCCCATTGTGACACGTGGTCCCATTGTGACACGTGGTCCCATTGTTCCAGGAATAGAACACATCCAAGCATTGTGTTCTATTAATGGCATTATTCCTATCACAGTGTTCCATGGATGGAACACATCTTAATTACTGCAGGCAAGCAGCGCACCTAGCTGCTGCTGCTGCTGCTACAAGCCACTAGAATACCGTCTGTCAGACAGGTGGACGTAGGCCGAACATTCAAATAACTCACCAGATAAATCGCTGCTTTTCCATTTAATTCATATATGAATTAATTCAAAATTGAACAGTAAATTTCAAAGTTGGAAGGCCACAAGAGGGGGACAATGTTTCAAAAATGAAACGACATATCATTGCATGAGGGATATGGTAGGAATTGAATGCTTGAATTAAGACTGGCGAAGTACTGAGGGGAAGGTGCTGCAGGCCTTGTAGCAGGTGGGTGTGCAGAAATGTAGCTATCCAAAGCCAAACACATTACTGCAGCTTGTCACACCTGTACCTACCAAGCAGCAAAGTCCAAGATAGATCGTTATTTTACTGACAGATTGAATACAGTGCAATGCCTCCCATATAGAGGTGAATAAGAGTAGTAGTAGTATTAGTAGTAGTAGTAGAAGAGTTGGTCAAGTTAAATCAAGGCTAAGGAATTGGAAATGTGCAACTTGGGCCAAAAAAAACTAATTACAGTGCAACGACATTTGATAAAAGCATTCAAATCATGCTTTGTAAACACTACTTTTGTATCCCGATTTCAATTCAATCTGTCTTTGGAAACCGCTTAAGAGAGTGAGTGCACCATTCTCAGAGGAACTGCAGATACTGAAATGATGTGTGGAGTGAAATGAGCAAGCTCTTTTCCCATCTCCCTGGCAAGCATCGCCCACCTGTCTGCTGAGGCTCCCTCAGCAGACTGTAGCTGACTACTACTGCACAGCTGCTACAGACTGTGGGCTGCCCATTGTGACACGTGGTCCCATTGTGACACGTGGTCCCATTGTTCCAGGAATAGAACACATCCAAGCATTGTGTTCTATGAATGGCATGATTGCTATCACAGTGTTCCATGGATGGAACACATCCTATTTATTGCAGGCAAGCAGCGCACCTAGCTGCTGCTGCTGCTGCTACAAGCCACTAGAATACCGTCTGTCAGACAGGTAGACGTAGGCCGAACATTCAAATAACTCGCCAGATAAATCGTTGCTTTTCCATTTAATTCATATATTAATTAATTCAAAATTGAACAGTAAATTTCAAAGTTGGAAGGCCACAAGAGGAGGACAATGTTTCAAAAATGAAACGACATATCATTGCATGAGGGATGTGGTAGGAATTGAATGCTTGAATTAAGACTGGGGAAGTACTGAGGGGAAGGGGCTGCAGGCCTTGTAGCAGGTGGGTGTGCAGAAATGTAGCTATCCAAAGCCAAACACATTACTGCAGCTTGTCACACCTGTACCTACCAAGCAGCAAAGGCCAAGATGGATCGTTATTTTCCTGACAGATTGAATACAGTGCAATGCCTCCCATATAGAGGTGAATAAGAGTAGTAGTAGTAGTAGTAGAAGAGTTGGTCAAGTTAAATCAAGGCTAAGGAATTGGAAATGTGCAACTTGGGCCAAGAAAAGCTAATTACAGAGCAACGACATTTGAAAAAAGCATTCAAATCATGCTTTGAAAATACTACTTGTGTATCCCGATTTCAATTCAATCTGTCTTTGGAAACCGCTTAAGAGAGTGAGTGCACCATTCTCAGAGGAACTGCAGATACTGAATTGATGCGTGGAGTGAAGTGAGCAAGCTCTTTTTCCACCTCCCTGGCGAGCATCGCCCACCTGTCTGCTGAGGCTCCCTCAGCAGACTGAAGCTGACTACTACTGCGCAGCTGCTACAGACAGTGGGCTGCCCATTGTGACACGTGGTCCCATTGTGACACGTGGTCCCATTGTTCCAGGAATAGAACACATCCAAGCATTGTGTTCTATGAATGGCATGATTCCTTTCACAGTGTTCCATGGATGGAACACATCCTATTTACTGCAGGCAAGCAGCACACCTAGCTGCTGCTGCTGCTGCTACAATCCACTAGAATACCGTCTGTCAGACAGGTGGACGTAGGCCGAACATTCAAATAACTCGCCAGATAAATCGTTGCTTTTCCATTTAATTCATATATGAATTAATTCAAAATTGAACAGTAAATTTCAAAGTTGGAAGGCCACAAGAGGGGGACAATGTTTCAAAAATGAAGCGACATATCATTGCATGAGGGATGTGGTAGGAATTGAATGCTTGAATTAAGACTGGGGAAGTACTGAGGGGAAGGGGCTGCAGGCCTTGTAGCAGGTGGGTGTGCAGAAATGTAGCTATCCAAAGCCAAACACATTACTGCAGCTTGTCACACCTGTACCTACCAAGCAGCAAAGGCCAAGATAGATCGTTATTTTACTGACAGATTGAATACAGTGCAATGCCTCTCATATAGAGGTGAATAAGAGTAGTAGTAGTAGTAGTAGTAGTAGTAGTTTTGATCAAGTTAAATCAAGGCTAAGGAATTGGAAATGTGCAACTTGGACCAAGAAAAACTAATTACAGAGCAACGACATTTGAAAAAAGCATTCAAATCATGCTTTGAAAACACTACTTGTGTATCCCGATTTCAATTCAATCTGTCTTTGGAAACCGCTTAAGAGAGTAAGTGCACCATTCTCAGAGGAACTGCAGATACTGAAATGATGCGTGGAGTGAAGTGAGCAATCTCTTTTTCCATCTCCCTGGCGAGCATCGCCCACCTGTATGCTGAGGCTCCCTCAGCAGACTGAAGCTGACTACTACTGCGCAGCTGCTACAGACTGTGGGCTGCCCATTGTGACACATGGTCCCATTGTGACACGTGGTCCCATTGTTCCAGGAATAGAACACATCCAAGCATTGTGTTCTATGAAAGGCATGATTCCTATCACAGTGTTCCATGGATGGAACACATCCTATTTACTGCAGGCAAGCAGCGCACCTAGCTGCTGCTTCTGCTGCTGCTGCTACAAGCCACTAGAATACCGTCTGTCAGACAGGTGGACGTAGGCCGAACATTCAAATAACTCGCCAGATAAATCGTTGCTTTTCCATTTAATTCATATATGAATTAATTCAAAATTGAACAGTAAATTTCAAAGTTGGAAGGCCACAAGAGGGGTACAATGTTTCAAAAATGAAGCGACATATCATTGCATGAGGGATGTGGTAGGAATTGAATGCTTGAATTAAGACTGGGGAAGTACTGAGGGGAAGGGGCTGCAGGCCTTGTAGCAGGTGGGTGTGCAGAAATGTAGCTATCCAAAGCCAAACACATTACTGCAGCTTGTCACACCTGTACCTACCAAGCAGCAAAGGCCAAGATAGATCGTTATTTTACTGACAGATTGAATACAGTGCAATGCCTCCCATATAGAGGTGAATAAGAGTAGTAGTTGTAGTAGTAGAAGAGTTAGTCAAGTTAAATCAAGGCTAAGGAATTGGAAATGTGCAACTTGGGCCAAGAAAAACTAAATGTCAGAGACACCGCACTGCACTTGCTCATAGAGCCAGTGCGTGTGTCCTGAGTACAGAAGCAGTGCTAAAAGATACCTGTGGAGCAGGGCAGCAGAGGTGACCATGCGTGCTTCAGGCTAATAGTGTCAGGGTCCAGTCAGTGCTGGAAAGTAAAGATGCATAGGACCTGCGGACACTGAAACTGAATAGTCTGCACGGGACCTATGGTCATGTAACTGCAAGGGGGCGGGGCTTAGCGTCCTGTATTCAGATAGGACAGGACACCATACAACAACTCAGAGTCAGGCAAAACAGAGGTCACACAGTACGGGCGAACGAGGTACAGGAGGGATGAAAAGACGGGTAGTCAGACAGAGCCAAAGGTCATACACAAGAGGGCGACGTGGTACCAAGGGGACGAGCAGAGAGGAGTCAGGTCACAAGCAGAGAGTCATACACGAGAGGTAGCGCAGTACAAAATGGTCAGGCAGAACTCGTAACAGGGACAGAACCAGATCACAACCGAACAAGCAAGATATCAGACACAAGGCACACGTATACAAGAGGTCACTTAACTCAGCCGAGGGCAGGAGTATAACTGACACCGGACCCACGTCCATTGACCATTAAATAGCCTCCTGCTGCCAGAGAGAGGCAGCACAATTAACCCCTAGTCTAACCAGGACGGGTCAAAGCGAAATCCCGTCCTGGATGATGACAGTACCCTCCTCTCAATGGGGGGCCACCGGACCCCCAGGTCTTTCAGGGTACTTGGCGTGAAAGGCTCGGATCAACCGATCCGCATGAACTGATCGAGCAGGAACCCACGAGCGTTCCTCAGGACCGTAGCCCTTCCAATGTATCAAATACTGAAGGACGCGACGGACCAACCTGGAGTCGACAATTCGTTCCACCTCGTACTCAGCCTGCCCATCTACCAGAACCGGTGTCGGGGAAGATGATGATCCCTCCCCACTGGACCTCACAGGTTTCAAAAGGGCCTTATGGAAAACATTTGGGATCCGCAGAGATGGCGGGAGCTGCAACCGAAAAGCCACCGGGTTAACTGCTTCGGTAATTACATAGGGACCTATAAACTTGGGTCCAAGCTTCGCAGAGGGGACCTTGAGCCTTATATTTTTGGTGGATAACCATACCTTATCCCCGACCTGAAACACTGGACCCACGGATCGTTTTTTGTCGGCAAAAAATTTAAATTTGTCCTGGGCCTTCGTAATGTTATTCTGGACCTCCCGCCATACCTCCCCCAACCGCTGGATCGACTCGTCCACCCCAGGACACCCAGAATTCAAGCGGGAAAATTCTCCAAAATGAGGATGAAACCCATAATTGCAAAAAAAAGGAGATGTACCCGTAGACTGGTTAGTGCGGTTGTTAAAAGCAAACTCAGCCAATGGTAACACAGAACACCAATCATCCTGTCGGGCTGAGGTCAAACAATGCAGAATTTGCTCCAGAGACTGATTGGTCCGCTCAGTCTGCCCATTAGTCTCTGGATGGTAGGCGGATGAAAAGGACAGACTAATACCCAACCTCCTACAAAAAGCTCTCCAAAATCTGGACACAAATTGCACTCCCCTATCAGACACCACATGCTCCACAAACAATCTGGACAATGTTTCCGCATTAGGTAGAGCTGCCAAAGGTACAAAATGTGCCTGCTTACTAAACCTGTCCACTACGACCCAGACCACGGTATTACCCTTGGAAGGGGGAAGGTTGGTGATGAAATCCATGGACAGATGAGTCCATGGTCTCTCAGGAATTGGCAGTGGTACCAATTCCCCGGCCGGCTGGTTATGGGGAGTTTTCGCACGGGCACAAACCTCACACGCAGACACATACTCCCCAACATCAGAGGCTAAAGAAGACCACCAGAACATTCTAGCAATGGCCTTCCGGGTCGCTGAGATCCCTGGATGTCCACCCAGAACTGAGTCATGGAACTCCTGGAGGACCTTGAGACGAAACTGAGCTGGCACATAAAGTTTATCCACCGGCTTAGCTGGAGGTGCAAGAGCCTGGGCTTCTCGAATCTCTCGTTCCAACACATTAGAAATCTCTGCCACCACCACCCCAGGCTGAAGAATGGAGGATGGAGGTTCCGGGGGGGACACCGGATCTAGACTGCGTGACAACGCATCCGCTCTGATATTCTTGGATCCTGGTCGGAAAGTGATCGAGAAGTTGAATCGAGAAAAAAAAAAGTGACCATCTAGCCTGTCTGGGAGTCAACCTTTTAGCAGACTCGATGTAAGCTAGGTTTTTGTGGTCCGTGATTACCGTTATAGGATGGACAGCCCCCTCCAAAAAATGCCTCCATTCTGCAAAAGCCAATTTTACGGCCAGAAGTTCCCGATTCCCCACATCATAGTTTCTCTCTGCCGGAGAGAACTTCTTTGAGAAAAAGGCGCAAGGTCTTAAATTGGTCAAAGTGGCGGGTCCCTGGGACAATACCGCCACCACCCCCACCTCTGAGGCGTCTACCTCAACAATAAATGGTTCAGAGGGGTCCGGTTGGATAAGAACCGGGGCCGACATGAAACATTTTTTCAAAAACTGAAGTGCCGCTACCGCTGCGGTTGACCAATTCTTGATATCGGCCCCCTTTTGAGTCATGTCTGTGAGGGGTTTAACCACCTGTGAGAACCCCCTTATAAATTTCTGATAATAATTAGCGAACCCTAGGAAACGTTGCAGACCCTTCAAATCACACTGTTGAACCCACTCGAGAATGGCCTGCACCTTATTAGGATCCATGCGATACCCTTCAGCAGACACGATGAACCCCAGAAAGGACAGTTCCTGAACAAAAAATAAACATTTTTCAAGTTTAGCAAACAGACAGTTCTCCCTGAGCCTTTGGAGAACTGCCCGAACATGACCAATGTGAGTCTGTTTATCAGGCGAGTAGATTAAAATGTCATCCAAATACACCACCATAAAACTTCCAATCAAATCGGAGAACACATGATTTATGAAATTTTGGAAGACCGCTGGAGCGTTGGTCAGGCCGAAGGGCATGACCAAATTTTCAAACAACCCTTCAGTAGTGAGAAAGGCGGTCTTCCATTCATCTCCATCCCGGACTCGGATAAGGTTATACGCACCCCGTAGGTCTAATTTCGAAAACCACTTAGCTCCGGACAACTGATTGTATAAATCAGGAATAAGTGGAAGGGGATAAGTATTCCTCACAGTTATTTTATTTAACTCACGACAATCGAGGCATGGGCGCAAACCACCGTCTTTTTTTTTTTACAAAAAAGAACCCTGCCGCCACAGGAGAAACAGAAGGATGAATATGTCCCTTACGGAGGCTCTCAGAAATATATTCCTTCATTGCAGCCCGTTCCGGACCCGAGAGGTTATACAGGCGGGCTTTGGGCAATTTAGCACCTGGAACCAGGTCAATGGCACAATCAAATGGGCGGTGTGGTGGTAAAACCTCAGCCTCTTTTTCGGAGAAAACGTCAGTATAATCTATCAGGCACTCCGGAATGCCTTCTAGACCCACGGACGACACAGACACAGAAACAAGACATTTCTCAGAGCAATAGGGACCCCATTTAACAATATCCCGAGATTCCCAATTAATCACAGGATTATGCAGCTGTAACCAGGGGAACCCCAACACCAGTCCCGCAGGCAGGTTGTTCATTACAAAACATGAAATACGTTCCTGATGTAAGGAACTCACTTTAAGGAGAAACTCTTCAGTACAAAACACAATGTCATTCTTACCCAGTGGTGTTTTGTCAATAGCAACAAGGTGAATCGGAGTCTCCAACCTAACTGTCCCTAACTTACACCTGGCCACCAAGTCAGAGTCAATAAAGTTCAATGATGAACCGCAATCCACGAAGGCAGTTGTGGATGTGGAGACACCCCCACAACAAAGTTCCACTTGGAATGACATTTTAGAAAATGCAGAAAAGGGTACCTGAGAGCCTGGGCGACCTCCACGATAATCACCCGGGCTCAGTTGTTTGTTGGTTAGTGGCCGGGAGGGGCAATCCTTTTTCCCATGTCCAGACTCGCCACTGTGAACACAGCATTTTCTCACGTGCCGTTGCCTCCTTTCTTCCTCCTTACGGTTGATGGTTCCCATCGCCGTGATTTTCAGTGAAGAACTGGCTCCCCTTCCTTGGGAGAACAATGATGTCTCGGTTTGTATCACTCCCCTTGCCCGTAACCTGCGATCCATTCGGACGGCCTGTGTCATAGCTTCCTCCAGGGCATCAGGTGGGGGGTGGAGAGCCAAGGCGTCTTTCAGATGCTCAGACAGGCCTCTGCGGAACAACCCCCGGAGAGCGGCGTCGTTCCAGCAGACCTCAGCAGCCCAGCGTCTGAACTCTGAGCAAAACCACTCGGCTGAGTGTTTCCCCTGGCAAACATTCATCAGCCTGTCCTCAGCCATACGCACCCGATCAGGCTCATCATAAATATGCCCCAGGGCCTCAAAAAATGCATCCACAGTCATACGCTCAGGGGCCGTGGTAGGAAGGGAGAAAGCCCAAGCTTGGGGGGCTCCCCTTAACAGAGACATAATGACCCCCACTCTCTGACTTTCATCCCCAGAAGAGTGTGGTCTTAAGGAAAAAAAAGCTTACAGCCCTCCTTGAAAACTCTGAAGTCATTTTTATCTCCAGAAAAGGTATCTGGTAACTTCACTGGAGACTCAGGGGAAATTAATGTAACATCCCGAGCCCCCCATGAAAGAACCCCCTGCACAGTGTCGGCGATCAGCTGCTGAGACTGAGCCAGGACTCTTTATTTTCCAAAGAGTTTCTGAGACATCTGCGTCAGATGCTTAACCTGCTCAGAAAGAGCGTGCACAGGATCCATCACACACACAGGTGAATGGGAGCAGAGAAAAAAAAAATGGTATGGGTCAGTTATAATGTCAGAGACACCGCACTGCACTTGCTCATAGAGCCAGTGCGTGTGTCCTGAGTACAGAAGCAGTGCTAAAAGATACCTGTGGAGCAGGGCAGCAGAGGTGACCATGCGTGCTTCAGGCTAATAGTGTCAGGGTCCAGTCAGTGCTGGAAAGTAAAGATGCATAGGACCTGCGGACACTGAAACTGAATAGTCTGCACGGGACCTATGGTCATGTGACTGCAAGGGGGCGGGGCTTAGCGTCCTGTATTCAGATAGGACAGAACACCATACAACAACTCAGAGTCAGGCAAAACAGAGGTCACACACAGTACGGGCGAACGAGGTACAGGAGGGACGAACAGACGGGTAGTCAGACAGAGCCAAAGGTCATACACAAGAGGGCGACGTGGTACCAAGGGGACGAGCAAAGAGGAGTCGGGTCACAAGCAGAGAGTCATACACGAGAGGTAGCGCAGTACAAGAGGGTCAGGCAGAACTCGTAACAGGGACAGAACCAGATCACAACCGAACAAACAAGCAAGATATCAGGCACAAGGCACACGTATACAAGAGGTCACTTAACTCAGCCGAGGGCAGGAGTATAACTGACACCGGACCCAGGTCCAGTGAGCACTAAATAGCCTCCTGCTGCCAGAGAGAGGCAGCACAATTAACCCCTAGTCTAACCAGGACGGGTCAATGCGAAATCACGTCCTGGATCATGACACTAATTACAGAGCAACGACATTTGAAAAAAGCATTCAAATCATGCTTTGAAAACACTACTTGTGTATCCCGATTTCAATTCAATCTGTCTTTGGAAACCGCTTAAGAGAGTGAGCGCACCATTCTCAGAGGAACTGCAGATACTGAAATGATGCGTGGAGTGAAGTGAGCAAGCTCTTTTTCCATCTCCCTGGCGAGCATCGCCCACCTGTCTGCTGAGGCTGCCTCAGCAGACTGAAGCTGACTACTACTGCGCAGATGCTACAGACTGTGGGCTGCCCATTGTGACACGTGGTCCCATTGTGACACGTGGTCCCATTGTTCCAGGAATAGAACACATCCAAGCAATGTGTTCTATGAATGGCATGATTCCTATCACAGTGTTCCATGGATGGAACACATCCTATTTACTGCAGGCAAGCAGCACACCTAGCTGCTGCTGCTGCTGCTGCTACAAGTCACTAGAATACCGTCTGTCAGACAGGTGGACGTAGGCCGAACATTCAAATAACTCGCCAGATAAATCGTTGCTTTTCCATTTAATTCATATATGAATTATTTCATAATTGAACAGTAAATTTTAAAGTTGGAAGGCCACAAGAGGGGGACAATGTTTCAAAAATGAAACGACATATCATTGCATGAGGGATGTGGTAGGAATTAAATGCTTGAATTAAGACTGGGGAAGTACTGAGGGGAAGGGGCTGCAGGCCTTGTATCAGGTGGGTGTGCAGAAATGTAGCTATCCAAAGCCAAACACATTAATGCAGCTTGTCACACCTGTACCTACCAAGCAGCAAAGGCCAAGATGGATCGTTATTTTACTGACAGATTGAATACAGTGCAATGCCTCCTATATAGAGGTGAATAAGAGTAGTAGTAGTACTAGTAGTAGTAGTAGTAGTAGTAGTAGAAGAGTTGGTCAAGTTAAATCAAGGCTAAGGAATTGGAAATGTGCAACTTGGACCAAGAAAAACTAATTACAGAGCAACGACATTTGAAAAAAGCATTCAAATCATGCTTTGAAAACACTAATTGTGTATCCCGATTTCAATTCAATCTGTCTTTGGAAACCGCTTAAGAGAGTGAGTGCTCCATTCTCAGAGGAACTGCAGATACTGAAATGATGCGTGGAGTGAAGTGAGCAAGCTCTTTTTCCATCTCCCTGGCGAGCATCGCCCACGTGTATGCTGAGGCTCCCTCAGCAGACTGAAGCTGACTACTACTGCGCAGCTGCTACAGACTGTGGGCTGCCCATTGTGACACGTGGTCCCATTGTGACACAGGTCCCATTGTTCCAGGAATAGAACACATCCACGCATTGTGTTCTATGAATGGCATGATTCCTATCACAGTGTTCCATGGATGGAACACATCCTATTTACTGCAGGCAAGCAGGGCACCTAGCTGCTGCTGCTGCTGCTGCTGCTGCTGCTGCTACAAGACACTAGAATACCGTCTGTCAGACAGGATGACGTAGGCCGAACATTCAAATAACTCGCCAGATAAATCGTTGCTTTTCCATTTAATTCATATATGAATTATTTCAAAATTGAACAGTAAATTTCAAAGTTGGAAGGCCACAAGAGGGAGACAATGTTTCAAAAATGAAACGACATATCATTGCATGAGGGATGTGGTAGGAATTGAATGCTTGAATTAAGACTGGGGAAGTAGTGAGGGGAAGGGGCTGCAGGCCTTGTAGCAGGTGGGTGTGCAGAAATGTAGCTATCCAAAGCCAAACACATTACTGCAGCTTGTCACACCTGTACCTACCAAGCAGCAAAGGCCAAGATAGATCGTTATTTTACTGACAGATTGAATACAGTGCAATGCCTCCCATATAGAGGTGAATAAGAGTAGTAGTAGTAGTAGTAGTAGTAGAAGAGTTGGTCAAGTTAAATAAAGGCTAAGGAATTGGAAATGTGCAACTTGGGCCAAGAAAAACTAATTACAGAGCAACGACATTTGAAAAAAGCATTCAAATCATGCTTTGAAAACACTACTTGTGTATCCCGATTTCAATTGAATCTGTCTTTGGAAACCGCTTAAGAGAGTGAGTGCACCATTCTCAGAGGAACTGCAGATACTGAAATGATGCGTGGAGTGAAGTGAGCAAGCTCTTTTTCCATCTCCCTGGCGAGCATCGCCCACCTGTCTGCTGAGGCTCCCTCAGCAGACTGAAGCTGACTACTACTGCGCAGCTGCTACAGACTGTGGGCTGCCCATTGTGACACGTGGTCCCATTGTGACACGTGGTCCCATTGTTCCAGGAATAGAACACATCCATGCATTGTGTTCTATGAATGGCATGATTCCTATCACAGTGTTCCATGGATGGAACACATCCTATTTACTGCAGGCAAGCAGGGCACCTAGCTGCTGCTGCTGCTGCTAGAAGACACTAGAATACCGTCTGTCCGACAGGTGGACGTAGGCCGAACATTCAAATAACTTGCCAGATAAATTGTTGCTTTTCCATTTAATTCATAAATGAATTAATTCAAAATTGAACAGTAAATTTCAAAGTTGGAAGACAATGTTTCAAAAATGAAACGACATATCATTGCATGAGGGATGTGGTAGGAATTGAATGCTTGAATTAAGACTGGGGAAGTACTGAGGGGAAGGGGCTGTAGGCCTTGTAGCAGGTGGGTGTGCAGAAATGTAGCTATTCAAAGCCAAACACATTACTGCAGCTTGTCACACCTGTACCTACCAAGCAGCAAAGGCCAAGATAGATCGTTATTTTACTGACAGATTGAATACAGTGCAATGCCTCCCATATAGAGGTGAATAAGAGTAGTAGTAGCAGTAGTAGAAGAGTTGGTCAAGTTAAATCAAGGCTAAGGAATTGGAAATGTGCAACTTGGGACAAGAAAAACTAATTACAGAGCAACGACATTTGAAAAAAGCATTCAAATCATGCTTTGAAAACACTACTTGTGTATCCCGATTTCAATTCAATCTGTCTTTGGAAACCACTTAACAGAGTGAGTGCACCATTCTCAGAGGAACTGCAGATACTGAAATGATGCGTGGAGTGAAGTGAAGAAGCTCTTTTTCCATCTCCCTGGCGAGCATCGCCCACCTGTATGCTGAGGATCCCTCAGCAGACTGAAGCTGACTACTACTGCGCAGCTGCTACAGACTGTGGGCTGCCCATTGTGACACGTGGTCCCATTGTGACACGTGGTCCCATTGTTCCAGGAATAGAACACATCCAAGCATTCTGTTCTATGAAAGGCATGATTCCTATCACAGTGTTCCATGGATGGAACACATCCTATTTACTGCAGGCAAGCAGCGCACCTAGCTGCTGCTGCTGCTGCTACAAGCCACTAGAATACCGTCTGTCAGACAGGTGGACGTAGGCCGAACATTCAAATAACTCGCCAGATAAATCGTTGCTTTTCCATTTAATTCATATATGAATTAATTCAAAATTGAACAGTAAATTTCAAAGTTGGAAGGCCACAAGAGGGAGACAATGTTTCAAAAATGAAACGACATATCATTGCATGAGGGATGTGGTAGGAATTGAATGCTTGAATTAAGACTGGGGAAGTACTGAGGGGAAGGGGCTGCAGGCCTTGTAGCAGGTGGGTGTGCAGAAATGTAGTTATCCAAAGCCAAACACATTACTGCAGCTTGTCACACCTGTACCTACCAAGCAGCAAAGGCCAAGATAGATCGTTATTTTACTGACAGATTGAATACAGTGCAATGCCTCCCATATAGAGGTGAATAAGAGTAGTAGTAGTAGTAGTAGTAGTAGAAGAGTTGGTCAAGTTAAATAAAGGCTAAGGAATTGGAAATGTGCAACTTGGGCCAAGAAAAACTAATTACAGAGCAACGACATTTGAAAAAAGCATTCAAATCATGCTTTAAAAAAACCCTTCTTGTGTATCCCGATTTCAATTGAATCTGTCTTTGGAAACCGCTTAAGAGAGTGAGTGCACCATTCTCAGAGGAACTGCAGATACTGAAATGATGCGTGGAGTGAAGTGAGCAAGCTCTTTTTCCATCTCCCTGGCGAGCATCGCCCACCTGTCTGCTGAGGCTCCCTCAGCAGACTGAAGCTGACTACTACTGCGCAGCTGCTACAGACTGTGGGCTGCCCATTGTGACATGTGGTCCCATTGTGACACGTGGTCCCATTGTTCCAGGAATAGAACACATCCATGCATTGTGTTCTATGAATGGCATGATTCCTATCACAGTGTTCCATGGATGGAACACATCCTATTTACTGCAGGCAAGCAGGGCACCTAGCTGCTGCTGCTGCTGCAAGACACTAGAATACCGTCTGTCCGACAGGTGGACGTAGGCCGAACATTCAAATAACTCGCCAGATAAATTGTTGCTTTTCCATTTAATTCATATATGAATTAATTCAAAATTGAACAGTAAATTTCAAAGTTGGAAGACAATCTTTCAAAAATGAAACGACATATCATTGCATGAGGGATGTGGTAGGAATTGAATGCTTGAATTAAGACTGGGGAAGTACTGAGGGGAAGGGGCTGTAGGCCTTGTAGCAGGTGGGTGTGCAGAAATGTAGCTATCCAAAGCCAAACACATTACTGCAGCTTGTCACACCTGTACCTACCAAGCAGCAAAGGCCAAGATAGATCGTTATTTTACTGACAGATTGAATACAGTGCAATGCCTCCCATATAGAGGTGAATAAGAGTAGTAGTAGTAGTAGTAGAAGAGTTGGTCAAGTTAAATCAAGGCTAAGGAATTGGAAATGTGCAACTTGGGCCAAGAAAAACTAATTACAGAGCAACGACATTTGAAAAAAGCATTCAAATCATGCTTTGAAAACACTACTTGTGTATCCCGATTTCAATTCAATCTGTCTTTGGAAACCGCTTAAGAGAGTGAGTGCACCATTCTCAGAGGAACTGCAGATACTGAAATGATGCGTGGAGTGAAGTGAGCAAGCTCTTTTTCCATCTCCCTGGCGAGCATCGCCCACCTGTATGCTGAGGCTCCCTCAGCAGACTGAAGCTGACTACTACTGCGCAGCTGCTACAGACTGTGGGCTGCCCATTGTGACACGTGGTCCCATTGTGACACGTGGTCCCATTGTTCCAGGAATAGAACACATCCAAGCATTGTGTTCTATGAAAGGCATGATTCCTATCACAGTGTTGCATGGATGGAACATATCCTATTTACTGCAGGCAAGCAGCGCACCTAGCTGCTGCTGCTGCAGCTGCTGCTGCTACAAGCCCCTAGAATACCGTCTGTCAGACAGGTGGACGTAGGCCGAACATTCAAATAACTCGCCAGATAAATCGTTGCTTTTCCATTTAATTCATATATGAATTAATTCAAAATTGAACAGTAAATTTCAAAGTTGGAAGGCCACAAGAGGGGGACAATGTTTCAAAAATGAAACGACATATCATTGCATGAGGGATGTGGTAGGAATTGAATGCTTGAATTAAGACTGGGGAAGTACTGAGGGGAAGGGGCTGCAGGCCTTGTAGCAGGTGGCTGTGCAGAAATGTAGCTATCCAAAGCCAAACACATTACTGCAGCTTGTCACACCTGTACCTACCAAGCAGCAAAGGCCAAGATAGATCGTTATTTTACTGACAGATTGAATACAGTGCAATGCCTCCCATATAGAGGTGAATAAGAGTAGTAGTAGTAGTAGTAGTAGTAGTAGTAGTAGTAGTAGAAGAGTTGGTCAAGTTAAATCAAGGTTAAGGAATTGGAAATGTGCAACTTGGACCAAGAAAAACTAATTACAGAGCAACGACATTTGAAAAAAGCATTCAAATCATTCTTTGAAAACACTACTTGTGTATCCCGAATTCAATTCAATCTGTCTTTGGAAACCGCTTAAGAGAGTGAGTGCACCATTCTCAGCGGAACTGCAGATACTGAAATGATGCGTGGAGTGAATTTAGCAAGCTCTTTTTCCATCTCCCTGGCGAGCATCGCCCACCTGTCTGCTGAGACTCCCTCAGCAGACTGAAGCTGACTACTACTGTGCAGCTGCTATAGACTGTGGGCTGCCCATTGTGACACGTGGTCCCATTGTGACACGTGGTCCCATTGTTCCAGGAATAGAACACATCCAAGCATTGTGTTCTATGAATGGCATGATTCCTATCACAGTGTTCCATGGATGGAACACATCCTATTTACTGCAGGCAAGCAGTGCACATAGCTGCTGCTGCTACTACTGCTGTTACAAGCCACTAGAATACCGTCTGTCAGACAGGTGGACGTAGGCCGAACATTCAAATAACTCGCCAGATAAATCGTTGCTTTTCCATTTAATTCATATATGAATTAATTCAAAATTGAACTGTAAATTTCAAAGTTGGAAGGCCACAAGAGGGGGACAATGTTTCAAAAATGAAACGACATATCATTGCATGAGGGATGTTGTAGGAATTGAATGCTTGAATTAAGACTGGGGAAGTACTGAGGGGAAGGGGCTGCTGGCCTTGTAGCAGGTGGGTGTGAAGAAATGTAGCAATCCAAAGCCAAACACATTACTGCAGCTTGTCACACCTGTACCTACCAAGCAGCAAAGGCCAAGATAAATCGTTATTTTACTGACAGATAGAATACAGTGCAATGCCTCCCATATAGAGGTGAATAAGAGTAGTAGTAGTAGTAGTAGTAGTAGAAGAGTTGGTCAAGTTAAATCAAGGCTAAGGAATTGGAAATGTGCATCTTGGACCAAGAAAAACTAATTACAGAGCAACGACATTTGAAAAAAGCATTCAAATCATGCTTTGAAAACACTACTTGTGTATCCCGATTTCAATTCAATCTGTCTTTGGAAACCGCTTAAGAGAGTGAGTGCACCATTCTCAGAGGAACTGCAGATACTGAAATGATGCGTGGAGTGAAGTGAGCAAGCTCTTTTTCCATCTCCCTGGCGAGCATCGCCCACCTATCTGCTGAGGCTCCCTCAGCAGACTGAAGCTGACTACTACTGCGCAGCTGCTACAGACTGTGGGCTGCCCATTGTGACACGTGGTCCCATTGTGACACGTGGTCCCATTGTTCCAGGAATAGAACACATCCAAGCATTGTGTTGTATGAATGGCATGATTCCTATCACAGTGTTCCATGGATGGAACACATCCTATTTACTGCAGGCAAGCAGGGCACCTAGCTGCAGCTGCTGCTGCTGCTGCTGCTGCTACAAGACACTAGAATACCGTCTGTCAGACAGGTGGACGTAGGCCAAACATTCAAAGAACTCGCCAGATAAATCGTTGCTTTTCCATTTAATTCATATATGAATTAATTCAAAATTGAACAGTAAATTTCAAAGTTGGAAGGCCACAAGAGGGAGACAATGTTTCAAAAATGAAACGACATATCATTGCATGAGGGATGTGGTAGGAATTGAATGCTTGAATTAAGACTGGGGAAGTACTGAGGGGAAGGGGCTGCAGGCCTTGTAGCAGGTGGCTGTGCAGAAATGTATCTATCCAAAGCCAAACACATTACTGCAGATTGTCACACCTGTACCTACCAAGCAGCAAAGGCCAAGATAGATCGTTATTTTACTGACAGATTGAATACAGTGCAATGCCTCCCATATAGAGGTGAATAAGAGTAGTAGTAGTAGTAGTAGAAGAGTTGGTCAAGTTAAATCAAGGCTAAGGAATTGGAAATGTGCAACTTGGACCAATAAAAACTAATTACAGAGCAACGACATTTGAAAAAAGCATTCAAATCATGCTTTGAAAACACTACTTGTGTATCCCGATTTCAATTCAACCTGTCTTTGGAAACCGCTTAAGAGAGTGAGTGCACCATTCTCAGAGGAACTGCAGATACTGAAATGATGCGTGGAGTGAAGTGAGCAAGCTCTTTTTCCATCTCCCTGGCGAGCATCGCCCACCTGTATGCTGAGGCTCCCTCAGCAGACTGAAGCTGATTACTACTGCGCAGCTGCTACAGACTGTGGGCTGCCCATTGTGACACGTGGTCCCATTGTGACACGTGGTCCCATTGTTCCAGGAATAGAACACATCCAAGCATTGTGTTCTATGAAAGGCATGATTCCTATCACAGTGTTCCATGGATGGAACATATCCTATTTACTGCAGGCAAGCAGCGCACCTAGCTGCTGCTGCTGCTGCTGCTGATACAAGCCACTAGAATACCGTCTGTCAGACAGGTGGACGTAGGCCGAACATTCAAATAACTCGCCAGATAAATCGTTGCTTTTCCATTTAATTCATATATGAATTAATTCAAAATTGAACAGTAAATTTCAAAGTTGGAAGGCCACAAGAGGGAGACAATGTTTCAAAAATGAAACGACATATCATTGCATGAGGGATGTGGTAGGAATTGAATGCTTGAATTAAGACTGGGGAAGTACTGAGGGGAAGGGGCTGCAGGCCTTGTAGCAGGTGGGTGTGCAGAAATGTAGCTATCCAAAGCCAAACACATTACTGCAGCTTGTCACACCTGTACCTACCAAGCAGCAAAGGCCAAGATAGATCGTTATTTTACTGACAGATTGAATACAGTGCAATGCCTCCCATATAGAGGTGAATAAGAGTAGTAGTAGTAGTAGTAGTAGTAGAAGAGTTAGTCAAGTTAAATCAAGGCTAAGGAATTGGAAATGTGCAACTTGGGCCAAGAAAAACTAAATGTCAGAGACACCGCACTGCACTTGCTCATAGAGCCAGTGCGTGTGTCCTGAGTACAGAAGCAGTGCTAAAAGATACCTGTGGAGCAGGGCAGCAGAGGTGACCATGCGTGCTTCAGGCTAATAGTGTCAGGGTCCAGTCAGTGCTGGAAAGTAAAGATGCATAGGACCTGCGGACACTGAAACTGAATAGTCTGCACGGGACCTATGGTCATGTGACTGCAAGGGGGCGGGGCTTAGCGTCCTGTATTCAGATAGGACAGGACACCATACAACAACTCAGAGTCAGGCAAAACAGAGGTCACACACAGTACGGGCGAACGAGGTACAGGAGGGACGAACAGACGGGTAGTCAGACAGAGCCAAAGGTCATACACAAGAGGGCGACGTGGTACCAAGGGGACGAGCAGAGAGGAGTCAGGTCACAAGCAGAGAGTCATACACGAGAGGTAGCGCAGTACAAGAGGGTCATGCAGAACTCGTAACAGGGACAGAACCAAATCACAACCGAACAAACAAGCAAGATATCAGGCACAAGGCACACGTATACAAGAGGTCACTTAACTCAGCCGAGGGCAGGAGTATAACTGACACCGGACCCAGGTCCAGTGAGCACTAAATAGCCTCCTGCTGCCAGAGAGAGGCAGCACAATTAACCCCTAGTCTAACCAGGACGGGTCAAAGCGAAATCCCGTCCTGGATCATGACAGTACCCTCCTCTCAATGGGGGGCCACCGGACCCCCAGGTCTCTCAGGGTACTTGGCGTGAAAGGCTCGGATCAACCGATCCGCATGAACTGATCGAGCAGGAACCCACGAGCGTTCCTCAGGACCGTAGCCCTTCCAATGTATCAAATACTGAAGGGCGCGACGGACCAACCTGGAGTCGACAATTCGTTCCACCTCGTACTCAGCCTGCCCATCTACCAGAACCGGTGTCGGGGAAGATGATGATCCCTCCCCACTGGACCTCACAGGTTTCAAAAGGGCCTTATGGAAAACATTTGGGATCCGCAGAGATGGCGGGAGCTGCAACCAAAAAGCCACCGGGTTAACTGCTTCGGTAATTACATAGGGACCTATAAACTTGGGTCCAAGCTTCGCAGAGGGGACCTTGAGCCTTATATTTTTGGTGGATAACCATACCTTATCCCCGACCTGAAACACTGGACCCACGGATCGTTTTTTGTCGGCAAAAAATTTAAATTTGTCCTGGGCCTTCGTAATGTTATTCTGGACCTCCCGCCATACCTCCCCCAACCGCTGGATCGACTCGTCCACCCCAGGACACCCAGAATTCAAGCGGGAAAATTCTCCAAAATGAGGATGAAACCCATAATTGCAAAAAAAAGGAGATGTACCCGTAGACTGGTTAGTGCGGTTGTTAAAAGCAAACTCAGCCAATGGTAACACAGAACACCAATCATCCTGTCGGGCTGAGGTCAAACAACGCAGAATTTGCTCCAGAGACTGATTGGTCCGCTCAGTCTGCCCATTAGTCTCTGGATGGTAGGCGGATGAAAAGGACAGACTAATACCCAACCTCCTACAAAAAGCTCTCCAAATTCTGGACACAAATTGCACTCCCCTATCAGACACCACATGCTCCACAAACAATCTGGACAATGTTTCCGCATTAGGTAGAGCTGCCAAAGGTACAAAATGTGCCTGCTTACTAAACCTGTCCACTACGACCCAGACCACGGTATTACCCTTGGAAGGGGGAAGGTTGGTGATGAAATCCATGGACAGATGAGTCCATGGTCTCTCAGGAATTGGCAGTGGTACCAATTCCCCGGCCGGCTGGTTATGGGGAGTTTTCGCACGGGCACAAACCTCACACGCAGACACATACTCCCCAACATCAGAGGCTAAAGAAGACCACCAGAACATTCTAGCAATGGCCTTCCGGGTCGCTGAGATCCCTGGATGTCCACCCAGAACTGAGTCATGGAACTCCTGGAGGACCTTGAGACGAAACTGAGCTGGCACATAAAGTTTATCCACCGGCTTAGCTGGAGGTGCAAGAGCCTGGGCTTCTCGAATCTCTCGTTCCAACACATTAGAAATCTCTGCCACCACCACCCCAGGCTGAAGAATGGAGGATGGAGGTTCCGGGGGGGACACCGGATCTAGACTGCGTGACAACGCATCCGCTCTGATATTCTTGGATCCTGGTCGGAAAGTGATCGAGAAGTTGAATCGAGAAAAAAAAAGTGACCATCTAGCCTGTCTGGGAGTCAACCTTTTAGCAGACTCGATGTAAGCTAGGTTTTTGTGGTCCGTGATTACCGTTATAGGATGGACAGCCCCCTCCAAAAAATGCCTCCATTCTGCAAAAGCCAATTTTACGGCCAGAAGTTCCCGATTCCCCACATCATAGTTTCTCTCTGCCGGAGAGAACTTCTTTGACCAATTTAAGACCTTGCGCCTTTTTCTCAAAGTGGCGGGTCCCTGGGACAATACCGCCCCCACCCCCACCTCTGAGGCGTCTACCTCAACAATAAATGGTTCAGAGGGGTCCGGTTGGATAAGAACCGGGGCCGACATGAAACATTTTTTCAAAAACTGAAATGCCGCTACCGCTGCGGTTGACCAATTCTTGATATCGGCCCCCTTTTGAGTCATGTCTGTGAGGGGTTTAACCACCTGTGAGAACCCCCTTATAAATTTCCGATAATAATTAGCGAACCCTAGGAAACGTTGCAGACCCTTCAAATCACACGGTTGAACCCACTCGAGAATGGCCTGCACCTTATTAGGATCCATGCGATACCCTTCAGCAGACACGATGAACCCCAGAAAGGACAGTTCCTGAACAAAAAATAAACATTTTTCAAGTTTAGCAAACAGACAGTTCTCCCTGAGCCTTTGGAGAACTGCCCGAACATGACCAATGTGAGTCTGTTTATCAGGCGAGTAGATTAAAATGTCATCCAAATACACCACCATAAAACGTCCAATCAAATCGGAGAACACATGATTTATGAAATTTTGGAAGACCGCTGGAGCGTTGGTCAGGCCGAAGGGCATGACCAAATTTTCAAACAATCCTTCAGTAGTGAGAAAGGCGGTCTTCCATTCATCTCCATCCCGGACTCGGATAAGGTTATACGCTCCCCGTAGGTCTAATTTCGAAAACCACTTAGCTCCGGACAACTGATTGTATAAATCAGGAATAAGTGGAAGGGGATAAGTATTCCTCACAGTTATTTTATTTAACTCACGACAATCGAGGCATGGGCGCAAACCACCGTCTTTTTTTTTTTTACAAAAAAGAACCCTGCCGCCACAGGAGAAACAGAAGGATGAATATGTCCCTTACGGAGGCTCTCAGAAATATATTCCTTCATCGCAGCCCGTTCCGGACCCGAGAGGTTATACAGGCGGGCTTTGGGCAATTTAGCACCTGGAACCAGGTCAATGGCACAATCAAATGGGCGTTGTGGTGGTAAAACCTCAGCCTCTTTTTCGGAGAAACCGTCAGTATAATCTATCAGGCACTCCGGAATGCCTTCTAGACCCACGGACGACACAGACACAGAAACAAGACATTTCTCAGAGCAATAGGGACCCCATTTAACAATATCCCGAGATTCCCAATTAATCACAGGATTATGCAGCTGTAACCAGGGGAACCCCAACACCAGTCCCGCAGGCAGGTTGTTCATTACAAAACATGAAATACGTTCCTGATGTAAGGAACTCACTTTAAGGAGAAACTCTTCAGTACAAAACACAATGTCATTCTTACCCAGTGGTGTTTTGTCAATAGCAACAAGGTGAATCGGAGTCTCCAACCTAACTGTCCCTAACTTACACCTGGCCACCAAGTCAGAGTCAATAAAGTTCAATGATGAACCGCAATCCACGAAGGCAGTTGTGGATGTGGAGACACCCCCACAACAAAGTTCCACTTGGAATGACATTTTAGAAAATGCAGAAAAGGGTACCTGAGAGCCTGGGCGACCTCCACGATAATCACCCGGGCTCAGTCGTTTGTTGGTTAGTGGCCGGGAGGGGCAATCCTTTTTCCCATGTCCAGACTCGCCACTGTGAACACAGCATTTTCTCACGTGCCGTTGCCTCCTTTCTTCCTCCTTACGGTTGATGGTTCCCATCGCCGTGATTTTCAGTGAAGAACTGGCTCCCCTTCCTTGGGAGAACAATGATGTCTCGGTTTGTATCACTCCCCTTGCCCGTAACCTGCGATCCATTCGGACGGCCTGTGTCATAGCTTCCTCCAGGGCATCAGGTGGGGGGTGGAGAGCCAAGGCGTCTTTCAGATGCTCAGACAGGCCTCTGCGGAACAACCCCCGGAGAGCGGCGTCGTTCCAGCAGACCTCAGCAGCCCAGCGTCTGAACTCTGAGCAAAACCACTCGGCTGAGTGTTTCCCCTGGCAAACATTCATCAGCCTGTCCTCAGCCATACGCACCCGATCAGGCTCATCATAAATATGCCCCAGGGCCTCAAAAAATGCATCCACAGTCATACGCTCAGGGGCCGTGGTAGGAAGGGAGAAAGCCCAAGCTTGGGGGGCTCCCCTTAACAGAGACATAATGACCCCCACTCTCTGACTTTCATCCCCAGAAGAGTGTGGTCTTAAGGAAAAAAAAAAGCTTACAGCCCTCCTTGAAAACTCTGAAGTCATTTTTATCTCCAGAAAAGGTATCTGGTAACTTCACTGGAGACTCAGGGGAAATTAATGTAACATCCCGAGCCCCCCATGAAAGAACCCCCTGCACAGTGTCGGCGATCAGCTGCTGAGACTGAGCCAGGACTCTTTGTTCTCCAAAGAGTTTCTGAGACATCTGCGTCAGATGCTTAACCTGCTCAGAAAGAGCGTGCACAGGATCCATCACACACACAGGTGAATGGGAGCAGAGAAAAAAAAATGGTATGGGTCAGTTATAATGTCAGAGACACCGCACTGCACTTGCTCATAGAGCCAGTGCGTGTGTCCTGAGTACAGAAGCAGTGCTAAAAGATACCTGTGGAGCAGGGCAGCAGAGGTGACCATGCGTGCTTCAGGCTAATAGTGTCAGGGTCCAGTCAGTGCTGGAAAGTAAAGATGCATAGGACCTGCGGACACTGAAACTGAATAGTCTGCACGGGACCTATGGTCATGTGACTGCAAGGGGGCGGGGCTTAGCGTCCTGTATTCAGATAGGACAGGACACCATACAACAACTCAGAGTCAGGCAAAACAGAGGTCACACACAGTACGGGCGAACGAGGTACAGGAGGGACGAACAGACGGGTAGTCAGACAGAGCCAAAGGTCATACACAAGAGGGCGACGTGGTACCAAGGGGATGAGCAGAGAGGAGTCGGGTCACAAGCAGAGAGTCATACACGAGAGGTAGCGCAGTACAAGAGGGTCAGGCAGAACTCGTAACAGGGACAGAACCAGATCACAACCGAACAAACAAGCAAGATATCAGGCACAAGGCACACGTATACAAGAGGTCACTTAACTCAGCCGAGGGCAGGAGTATAACTGACACCGGACCCAGGTCCAGTGAGCACTAAATAGCCTCCTGCTGCCAGAGAGAGGCAGCACAATTAACCCCTAGTCTAACCAGGATGGGTCAAAGCGAAATCCCGTCCTGGATCATGACACTAATTACAGAGCAACGACATTTGAAAAAAGCATTCAAATCATGCTTTGAAAACACTACTTGTGTATCCCGATTTCAATTCAATCTGTCTTTGGAAACCGCTTAAGTGAGTGAGTGCACCATTCTCAGAGGAACTGCAGATACTGAAATGATGCGTGGAGTGAAGTGAGCAAGCTCTTTTTCCATCTCCCTGGCGAGCATCGCCCACCTGTCTGCTGAGGCTCCCTCAGCAGACTGAAGCTGACTACTACTGCGCAGATGCTACAGACTGTGGGCTGCCCATTGTGACACGTGGTCCCATTGTGACACGTGGTCCCATTGTTCCAGGAATAGAACACATCCAAGCATTGTGTTCTATGAATGGCATGATTCCTATCACAGTGTTCCATGGATGGAACACATCCTATTTACTGCAGGCAAGCAGCACACCTAGCTGCTGCTGCTGCTGCTGCTACAAGTCACTAGAATACCGTCTGTCAGACAGGTGGACGTAGGCCGAACATTCAAATAACTCACCAGATAAATCGTTGCTTTTCCATTTAATTCATATATGAATTAATTCAAAATTGAACAGTAAATTTCAAAGTTGGAAGGCCACAAGAGGGGGACAATGTTTCAAAAATGAAGCGACATATCATTGCATGAGGGATGTGGTAGGAATTGAATGCTTGAATTAAGACTGGGGAAGTACTGAGGGGAAGGGGCTGCAGGTCTTGTAGCAGGTGGCTGTGCAGAAATGTAGCTATCCAAAGCCAAACACATTACTGCAGCTTGTCACACCTGTACCTACCAAGCAGCAAAGGCCAAGATAGATCGTTATTTTACTGACAGATTGAATACAGTGCAATGCCTCCCATACAGAGGTGAATAAGAGTAGTAGTAGTAGTAGAAGTTTTGATTAAGGCTAAGGAATTGGAAATGTGCAACTTGGACCAAGAAAAACTAATTACAGAGCAACGAC
Organism: Dendrobates tinctorius; assembly: GCF_039654945.1. Taxonomy (NCBI): domain Eukaryota; kingdom Metazoa; phylum Chordata; class Amphibia; order Anura; family Dendrobatidae; genus Dendrobates; species Dendrobates tinctorius. Next base: position 1,087,822 of record NW_027361820.1, read on the forward strand.
ATTTGAAAAAAGCATTCAAATCATGCTTTGAAAACACTACTTGTGTATCCCGATTTCAATTCAATCTGTCTTTGGAAACCGCTTAACAGAGTGAGTGCACCATTCTCAGAGGAACTGCAGATACTGAAATGATGCGTGGAGTGAAGTGAGCAAGCTCTTTTTCCATCTCCCTGGCGAGCATCGCCCACCTGTATGCTGAGGCTCCCTCAGCAGACTGAAGCTGACTACTACTGCGCAGCTGCTACAGACTGTGGGCTGCCCATTGTGACACGTGGTCCCATTGTGACACGTGGTCCCATTGTTCCAGGAATAGAACACATCCAAGCATTGTGTTCTATGAAAGGCATGATTCCTATCACAGTGTTCCATGGATGGAACACATCCTATTTACTGCAGGCAAGCAGCGCACCTAGCTGCTGCTGCTGCTACAAGCCACTAGAATACCGTCTGTCAGACAGGTGGACGTAGGCCGAACATTCAAATAACTCGCCAGATAAATCGTTGCTTTTCCATTTAATTCATATATGAATTATTTCAAAATTGAACAGTAAATTTCAAAGTTGGAAGGCCACAAGAGGGGGACAATGTTTCAAAAATGAAACGACATATCATTGCATGAGGGATGTGGTAGGAATTGAATGCTTGAATTAACCCCTTCACCCCCAAGGGTGGTTTGCACGTTCATGACCGGGCCAATTTTTACAATTCTGACCACTGTACCTTTATGAGGTCATAACTCTGGAATGCTTCCATGGATCCCGGTGATTCTGACATTGTTTTCTCGTGACATATTGTACTTCATGTTAGTGGTAAAATTTCATTCAAATAACTTGCGTTTATTTGTGAGAAAAACGGAAATTTGGCGAAAATTTTGAAAATTTCGCAATTTTCCAACTTTGAATTTTTATGCCCTTAAATCACAGAGATACGGCACACAAAAAACTTGATAACTAACATTTCCCACATGTTTACTTTACATCAGCACAATTTTGGAACCAAAATTTTTTTTTGTTAGGAAGTTATAAGGGTTAAAAGTTGACCAGCGATTTCTCATTTTTACAACACCATTTTATTTTTACGGACCACATCACATTTGAAGCCACTTTGAGGGGTCTATATGATAGAAAATACCCAAAAGTGACACCATTCTAAAAACTGCACCCCTTAAGGTGCTCAAAACCACATTCAAGAAGTTTATTAACCCTTTAGGTGCGTCACAGGAATTTTTTTGAATATTTAAAAAAAAATGAACATCTAACTTTTTTTCATAAAAAAAATACTTCAGGTTCAATTTTTTTTATTTTACCAAGAGTAACAGGAGAAATTGAACTGCAAAAGTTATTGTGCAATTTGTCCTGAGTACGCAGATACCTGATATGTGGGGGGGAACGACTGTTTCGGCGCATGGCAGAGCTCAGAATGGAAGGAGCGCCGTTTGACTTTTTCAATGCAAAATTGGCTGGAATTCAGATTGGACGCCATGTCACGTTTGGAGAGTCCCTGATGTACCTAAACAGTGGAAACCCCCTACAAGTGACCCCATTTTGGAAACTAGACCCCCCAAGGAACTTATCTAGATATGTGGTGAGAACTTTGAACCCACAAGGGCTTTACAGAAGTTTATAACGTACAGCGGTACAATTAAAAAATCATATTTTTTCCACAAAAATGATCTTTTCACCCCAATTTTTATTTTCCCAAGGGTAACAGGACCCTAAAAGTTATTGTGCAATTTGTCCTGAGTACGCTGATACCCCACATGTGGGGGTAAACCACTATTTGGGCGCATGGCAGAGCTCGGAAGGGAAGCAGCGCCATTTGACGTTTTTGGCTGGAATTGAGATCGGACACCATATCGCGTTTGGAAAACTCCTGATGTACCAAAACAGTGGAACCCCCCCACAAATGACACCATTTTGGAAACTAGACCCCATAAGGAACTTATCTAGATGTGTGGTGAGAACTTTGAACCCCCATGGGCTTCACAGAAGTTTATAACATAAAGCCATACAATTAAAAAATCATATTTTTTCCACAAAAATGATCTTTTCACCCTCATTTCTTATTTTTCCAAGGGTAATAGGACCCTAAAAGTTATTGTGCAATTTGTCCTGAGTACGCTGATACCCCACATGTGGGGGTAAACCACTATTTGGGCGCATGGCAGAGCTCGGAAGGGAAGCAGCGCCATTTGACGTTTTTGGCTGGAATTGAGATCGGACACCATGTCGCGTTTGGAAAACTCCTGATGTACCAAAACAGTGGAACCCCCCCACAAATGACACCATTTTGGAAACTAGACCCCCTAAGGAACTTATCTAGATGTGTGGTGAGAACTTTGAACCCCCATGGGCTTCACAGAAGTTTATAACATAAAGCCATACAATTAAAAAATCATATTTTTTCCACAAAAATGATCTTTTCACCCTCAATTCTTATTTTTCCAAGGGTAACAGGACCCTAAAAGTTATTGTGCAATTTGTCCTGAGTACGCTGATACCCCACATGTGGGGGTAAACCACTATTTGGGCGCATGGCAGAGCTCGGAAGGGAAGCAGCGCCATTTGACGTTTTTGGCTGGAATTGAGATCGGACACGATGTCGCGTTTGGAAAACCCCTGATGTACCAAAACAGTGGAAACCCCCCACAAATGACACCATTTTGGAAACTAGACCCCATAAGGAACTTATCTAGATGTGTGTTGAGCACTTTGACCCCCCCAGTGCTTCACAGAAGTTTATAACACCCGGGCGTGAAAATAAAAAATTCGTATTTTTTCCACAAACATGATCTTTTAGTCACCATTTTTTTATTTTCCCAAGGGTACCAGGAGAAATTGGACCCCAAAAGTTGTTGTCCAATTTGTCCTGAGTATGCTGATACCCCATATGTGGGAGAAAACTACTGTATGGGCACACGTCGGGGCTCGGAAGGGAAGTAGTGACGTTTTGGAATGCAGACTTTGATGGAATGGTCTGCGGGTGTCATGTTGCCTTTGGAGAGCCCCTAATGTACCTAAACAGTGGAAACCCCCCACAAATGACACCATTTTGTATACTAGACCCCCCAAGGAACTTATCTAGATGTGTGGTGAGCACTTTGAACCCCCCAGTGCTTCACAGAAGTTTACAACGCCCGGGCGTGAAAATAAAAAATTCGTATTTTTTCCACAAACATGATCTTTTAGTCACCTTTGTTTTATTTTCCCAAGGGTACCAGGAGAAATTGGACCCCAAAAGTTGTTGTCCAATTTGTCCTGAGTATGCTGACACCCCATATGTGGGATAAAACTACTGTATGGACACATGTCAGGGCTCGGAAGGGAAGTAGTGACGTTTTGGAATGCAGACTTTGATGGAATGGTCTGCGGGTGTCATGTTGCCTTTGGAGAGCCCCTAATGTACCTAAACAGTAGAAACCCCCACAAGTGACCCCATTTTGGAAACGAGACCCCCTAAGGGACTTATCTAGATGTGTGGTGAGCACTTTGAACCCCCAAGGGCTTCACAGAAGTTTATAATGCCCGGGCATGAAAATAAAAAAATCGTATTTTTTCCAGAAACATGATCAATTAGTCCCCAATTTTTTCATTTTCCCAAGGGTAACAGGAGAAATTGGACCCCAAAAGTTGTTGTCCAATTTGTCCTGAGTACGCTGACACCCCATATGTGGGAGAAAACTACTGTATGGACACACGTCGGGGCTCGGAAGGGAAGCAGTGACGTTTTGGAATGCAGACTTTGATGGAATGGTCTGCGGGTGTCATGTGCGTTTGGAGAGCCCCTGATGTACCTAAACTATTGAAACTCCCCACAAGTGACCCCATTTTGGACACTAGACCCCCCACGGAACTTATCTAGATGTGTGGTGAGCACTTTGAACCCCCAAGTGCTTCACAGAAGTTTATAACACTCGGACGTGAAAATAAAAAAATCATTTTTTTCCACAAAAATGATATTTTTGCCCCCAATTTTTTATTTTCCTAAGGGTAACAGGAGAAATTGGACCCCAAAAATTGTTTTGCAATTTGTCCTGAGTAGGCTGATACCCTACATGTGGGGGTAAAACACTGTTTGGGCGCATAGCAGAGCTTGGAAGGGAAGGAGCACCATTTGACTTTTTCAACTCAGAATTGGCTGGAATTGAGATCAGACGCCATGTTGCATTTGGAGAGCCCCTGATGTGCCCAAACAGTGGAAACCCCCAATTCTAACTCCAACCCGAACCCCAACACGCCCCTAACCCTAGCCCTAACCCTAGCCCTAACCCTAACCCTACCCTAACCCTAGCCCTAACCCTACCCCAACACACCCCTAGCCCTAACCCTACCCTAACCCTAACCCTAACCCTAGCCCTAACCCTAGCCCTAGCCCTAATCCTAATGGAAAAATGGAAATAAATACATTTTTTTTATTTTATTATTTTTCCCTAACTAAGGGGGTGATAACGGGGGGTTTGATTTACTATTTATGGCGGTTTTTATGTTTGGCGGCTGTCGCACGCTAAAAGACGCTTTTTATTGTAAAAATAGTTTTTGCATCACCACATATTGAGAGCTATAATTTTTCCGTATTTTGACCCACTGAGTCATGTGAGGTCTTATTTTTTGCGGGACGAGTTGACGTTTTTATTGGTACCATTTTCGGGCATGTGAAATTTTTTGATCGCTTTTTATTCCGATTTTTGGGACGCAGAATGAACAAGAACCAGCGTTTCATGAATTTCTTTTGGGGGGGTGCGTTTACACCGTTCCGCGTGCGGTAAAATTGATAAAGCGGTTTTATTCTTCGGGTCAGTACGGTTACAGCGATACCTCATTTAGGTCGTTTTTTATGTTTTTGTCGGTTTTATGCAATGAAAACTATTTTATATAAAAAATAATTATTTTTGCATTGCTTTATTCAGCGAGCTATAACTTTTTTATTTTTTCGTTGATGATGCTGTGTCACGGCTCGTTTTTTGCGGGACAAGATGACGTTTTCAGCGGTACCATGGATATTTATATGCGTCTTTTTGATCGCGCGTTATTACACTTTTTGTTTGGCGGTATGATAATAAATCATTATTTTTTTCTTCGTTTTTTATTTTTATTTTTTAAGGGGTTCGCTAAAGGGGTTAACTAATGGGACAGTTTTATAGGGCGGGTCGTTACGGACGCGGCGATACCTAATATGTGTACTTTTATTGTTTGTTTTTTTTATTATTTCCAAAAAATGGATTTATTGGGGGAATATTTTTTTTTTTTTTCTAATTTATTTGGCGATTTTTTTTTAATTATTTTTACACTTTTTTTTATTTTTTTTTTACTTTATTAAATAGCCCCAGGTGGGACATCACAGTCCTGTGACAGATTGCTGATCTGTCACATCACAGATCACTGTGACAGATCAGCGATCTGACACAGGCACTGCAGAAGGCTTCCTCATGCCTGCGCTTTGCAGGCACTGAGGAAGCCAGCTTCCGCAGGCCCCCGAAGGCCCCCGTCGCCATCTTGGATTCGGGGGCCTGGAAGGAGGGAGTCCCCCGCAGCAGCGCTGCACATTGCGCTGCCGTGGGGGGCTCAGGGAAGCACGGAGGGAGCCCCCTCCCTGCCGATGCTTCCCTTTAACCCCCGGTACACCGCGATCGTGTTTGATCGCGGTGTGCAAGGGGTTAACGTGTCGGGGGCGGTCCGTGACCGCCCGTGACACATTGTGCCGGGTGTCAGCTATGATAATTAGCTGACACTCGGCCGCGATCAGCGGCGCTCACCACGTGGGCGCCGCTGATCGCGTCGACGTACTATCCCGTCCCCGGTCATACGGGCCCGGGTACCGTGGACGGGATAGTACGTCGGATGGCAGAAAGGGGTTAAGACTGGGGAAGTACTGAGGGGAAGGGGCTGCAGGCCTTGTATCAGGTGGGTGTGCAGAAATGTAGCTATCCAAAGCCAAACACATTAATGCAGCTTGTCACACCTGTACCTACCAAGCAGCAAAGGCCAAGATGGATCGTTATTTTACTGACAGATTGAATACAGTGCAATAACTCCTATATAGAGGTGAATAAGAGTAGTAGTAGTACTAGTAGTAGTAGTAGTAGTAGTAGTAGAAGAGTTGGTCAAGTTAAAACAAGGCTAAGGAATTGGAAATGTGCAACTTGGACCAAGAAAAACTAATTACAGAGCAACGACATTTGAAAAAAGCATTCAAATCATGCTTTGAAAACACTACTTGTGTATCCCGATTTCAATTCAATCTGTCTTTGGAAACCGCTTAAGAGAGTGAGTGCTCCATTCTCAGAGGAACTGCAGATACTGAAATGATGCGTGGAGTGAAGTGAGCAAGCTCTTTTTCCATCTCCCTGGCGAGCATCGCCCACCTGTATGCTGAGGCTCCCTCAGCAGACTGAAGCTGACTACTACTGCGCAGATGCTACAGACTGTGGGCTGCCCATTGTGACACGTGGTCCCATTGTGACACGTGATCCCATTGTTCCAGGAATAGAACACATCCACGCATTGTGTTCTATGAATGGCATGATTCCTATCACAGTGTTCCATGGATGGAACACATCCTATTTACTGCAGGCAAGCAGGGCACCTAGCTGCTGCTGCTGCTGCTGCTGCTGCTACAAGACACTAGAATACCGTCTGTCAGACAGGTTGACGTAGGCCGAACATTCAAATAACTCGCCAGATAAATCGTTGCTTTTCCATTTAATTCATATATGAATTAATTCAAAATTGAACAGTAAATTTCAAAGTTGGAAGGCCACAAGAGGGAGACAATGTTTCAAAAATGAAACGACATATCATTGCATGAGGGATGTGGTAGGAATTGAATGCTTGAATTAAGACTGGGGAAGTACTGAGGGGAAGGGGCTGCAGGCCTTGTAGCAGGTGGGTGTGCAGAAATGTAGCTATCCAAAGCCAAACACATTACTGCAGCTTGTCACACCTGTACCTACCAAGCAGCAAAGGCCAAGATAGATCATTATTTTACTGACAGATTGAATACAGTGCAATGCCTCCCATATAGAGGTGAATAAGAGTAGTAGTAGTAGTAGTAGAAGAGTTGGTCAAGTTAAATCAAGGCTAAGGAATTGGAAATGTGCAACTTGGGCCAAGAAAAACTAATTACAGAGCAACGACATTTGAAAAAAGCATTCAAATAATGCTTTGAAAACACTACTTGTGTATCCCGATTTCAATTCAATCTGTCTTTGGAAACCACTTAAGAGAGTGAGTGCACCATTCTCAGAGGAACTGCAGATACTGAAATGATGCGTGGAGTGAAGTGAGCAAGCTCTTTTTCCATCTCCCTGGCGAGCATCGCCCACCTGTCTGCTGAGGCTCCCTCAGCAGACTGAAGCTGACTACTACTGCGCAGCTGCTACAGACTGTGGGCTGCCCATTGTGACACGTGGTCCCATTGTGACACGTGGTCCCATTGTTCCAGGAATAGAACACATCCATGCATTGTGTTCTATGAATGGCATGATTCCTATCACAGTGTTCCATGGATGGAACACATCCTATTTACTGTAGGCAAGCAGGGCACCTAGCTGCTGCTGCTGCTGCTGCTGCTACAAGACACTAGAATACCGTCTGTCAGACAGGTGGACGTAGGCCGAACATTCAAATAACTCGCCAGATAAATTGTTGCTTTTCCATTTAATTCATATATGAATTAATGCAAAATTGAACAGTAAATTTCAAAGTTGGAAGGCCACAAGAGGAAGACAATGTTTCAAAAATGAAACGACATATCATTGCATGAGGGATGTGGTAGGAATTGAATGCTTGAATTAAGACTGGGGAAGTACTGAGGGGAAGGGGCTGCAGGCCTTGTAGCAGGTGGGTGTGCAGAAATGTAGCTATCCAAAGCCAAACACATTACTGCAGCTTGTCACACCTGTACCTACCAAGCAGCAAAGGCCAAGATAGATCGTTATTTTACTGACAGATTGAATACAGTGCAATGCCTCCCATATAGAGGTGAATAAGAGTAGTAGTAGTAGAAGAGTTGGTCAAGTTAAATCAAGGCTAAGGAATTGGAAATGTGCATCTTGGACCAAGAAAAACTAATTACAGAGCAACGACATTTGAAAAAAGCATTCAAATCATGCTTTGAAAACACTACTTGTGTATCCCGACTTCAATTCAATCTGTCTTTGGAAACCGCTTAACAGAGTGAGTGCACCATTCTCAGCGGAACTGCAGATACTGAAATGATGCGTGGAGTGAAGTGAGCAAGCTCTTTTTCCATCTCCCTGGCGAGCATCGCCCACCTGTCTGCTGAGGCTCCCTTAGCAGACTGAAGCTGACTACTACTGTGCAGCTGCTACATACTGTGGGCTGCCCATTGTGACACGTGGTCCCATTGTGACACGTGGTCCCATTGTTCCAGGAATAGAACACATCCAAGCATTGTGTTCTATGAATGGCATGATTCCTATCACAGTGTTCCATGGATGGAACACATCCTATTTACTGCAGGCAAGCAGTGCACCTAGCTGCTGCTGCTACAAGACACTAGAATACCGTCTGTCAGACAGGTGGACGTAGGCCGAACATTCAAATAACTCGCCAGATAAATTGTTGCTTTTCCATTTAATTCATATATGAATTAATTCAAAATTGAACAGTAAATTTCAAAGTTGGAAGGCCACAAGAGGGAGACAATGTTTCAAAAATGAAACGACATATCATTGCATGAGGGATGTGGTAGGAATTGAATGCTTGAATTAAGACTGGGGAAGTACTGAGGGGAAGGAGCTGCAGGCCTTGTAGCAGGTGGGTGTGAAGAAATGTAGCTATCCAAAGCCAAACACTTTACTGCAGCTTGTCACACCTGTACCTACCAAGCAGCAAAGGCCAAGATAAATCGTTATTTTACTGACAGATTGAATACAGTGCAATGCCTCCCATATAGAGGTGAATAAGAGTAGTAGTGGTAGTAGTAGAAGAGTTGGTCAAGTTAAATCAAGGCTAAGGAATTGGAAATGTGCAACTTGGGCCAAGAAAAACTAATTACAGAGCAACGACATTTGAAAAAAGCATTCAAATCATGCTTTGAAAACACTGCTTGTGTATCCCGATTTCAATTCAATCTGTCTTTGGAAACCGCTTAAGAGAGTGAGTGCACCATTCTCAGAGGAACTGCAGATACTGAAATGATGCGTGGAGTGAAGTGAGCAAGCTCTTTTTCCATCTCCCTGGTGAGCATCGCCCACCTGTCAGCTGAGGCTCCCTTAGCAGACTGAAGCTGACTACTACTGCGCAGCTGCTACAGACTGTGGGCTGCCCATTGTGACACGTGGTCCCATTGTGACACGTGATCCCATTGTTCCAGGAATAGAACACATCCACGCATTGTGTTCTATGAATGGCATGATTCCTATCACAGTGTTCCATGGATGGAACACATCCAATTTACTGCAGGCAAGTAGGGCACCTAGCTGCTGCTGCTGCTGCTGCTGCTGCTGCTGCTACAAGACACTAGAATACCGTCTGTCAGACAGGTTGACGTAGGCCGAACATTCAAATAACTCGCCAGATAAATCATTGCTTTTCCATTTAATTCATATATGAATTAATTCAAAATTGAACAGTAAATTTCAAAGTTGGAAGGCCACAAGAGGGAGACAATGTTTCAAAAATGAAACGACATATCATTGCATGAGGGATGTGGTAGGAATTGAATGCTTGAATTAAGACTGGGGAAGTACTGAGGGGAAGGGGCTGCAGGCCTTGTAGCAGGTGGGTGTGCAGAATTGTAGCTATCCAAAGCCAAACACATTACTGCAGCTTGTCACACCTGTACCTACCAAGCAGCAAAGGCCAAGATAGATCGTTATTTTACTGACAGATTGAATACAGTGCAATGCCTCCCATATAGAGGTGAATAAGAGTAGTAGTAGTAGTAGAAGAGATGGTCAAGTTAAATCAAGGCTAAGGAATTGGAAATGTGCAACTTGGGCCAAGAAAAACTAATTACAGAGCAACAACATTTGAAAAAAGCATTCAAATAATGCTTTGAAAACACTACTTGTTGTGTATCCCGATTTCAATTCAATCTGTCTTTGGAAACCGCTTAAGAGAGTGAGTGCACCATTCTCAGAGGAACTGCAGATACTGAAATGATGCGTGGAGTGAAGTGAGCAAGCTCTTTTTCCATCTCCCTGGCGAGCATCGCCCACCTGTCTGCTGAGGCTCCCTCAGCAGACTGAAGCTGACTACTACTGCGCAGCTGCTACAGACTGTGGGCTGCCCATTGTGACACGTGGTCCCATTGTGACACGTGGTCCCATTGTTCCAGGAATAGAACACATCCATGCATTGTGTTCTATGAATGGCATGATTCCTATCACAGTGTTCCATGGATGGAACATATCCTATTTACTGCAGGCAAGCAGCGCACCTAGCTGCTGCTGCTGCTGCTGCTGCTACAAGCCACTAGAATACCGTCTGTCAGACAGGTGGATGTAGGCCGAACATTCAAATAACTCGCCAGATAAATCGTTGCTTTTCCATTTAATTCATATATGAATTAATTCAAAATTGAACAGTAAATTTCAAAGTTGGAAGGCCACAAGAGGGGGACAATGTTTCAAAAATGAAACGACATATCATTGCATGAGGGATGTGGTAGGAATTGAATGCTTGAATTAAGACTGGGGAAGTACTGAGGGGAAGGGGCTGCAGGCCTTGTAGCAGTTGGCTGTGCAGAAATGTAGCTATCCAAAGCCAAACACATTACTGCAGCTTGTCACACCTGTACCTACCAAGCAGCAAAGGCCAAGATAGATCGTTATTTTACTGACAGATTGAATACAGTGCAATGCCTCCCATATAGAGGTGAATAAGAGTAGTAGTAGTAGTAGATGAGTTGGTCAAGTTAAATCAAGGCTAAGGAATTGGAAATGTGCAACTTGGGCCAAGAAAAACTAATTACAGAGCAACGACATTTGAAAAAAGCATTCAAATCATGCTTTGAAAACACTACTTGTGTATCCCGATTTCAATTCAATCTGTCTTTGGAAACCGCTTAAGAGAGTGAGTGCACCATTCTCAGAGGAACTGCAGATACTGAAATGATGCGTGGAGTGAAGTGAGCAAGCTCTTTTTCCATCTCCCTGGCGAGCATCGCCCACCTGTATGCTGAGGCTCCCTTAGCAGACTGAAGCTGACTTCTACTGCGCAGCTGCTACAGACTGTGGGCTGCCCATTGTGACACGTGGTCCCATTGTGACACATGGTCCCATTGTTCCAGGAATAGAACACATCCAAGCATTGTGTTCTATGAAAGGCATGATTCCTATCACAGTGTTCCATGGATTTAACATATCCTATTTACTGCAGGCAAGCAGCGCACCTAGCTGCTGCTGCTGCTACAAGCCACTAGAATACCGTCTGTCAGACAGGTGGATGTAGGCCGAACATTCAAATAACTCGCCAGATAAATCGTTGCTTTTCCATTTAATTCATATATGAATTAATTCAAAATTGAACAGTAAATTTCAAAGTTGGAAGGCCACAAGAGGGGGACAATGTTTCAAAAATGAAACGACATATCATAGAATCATAGAATCATAGAATCATAGAATCGTAGAGTTGGAAGGGACCTCCTGGGCCATCTGGTCCAACCCCCTGCTCAAAGCAGGATTCGCTAAATCATCCCAGTTAGATGTCTGTCCAGCCTCTGTTTGAAGACTTCCATTGAAGCAGAACTCACCACTTCTCGTGGCAGCCTGTTCCACTCATTGATCACTCTAACTGTCAAAAAGTTTTTTCTAATATCTAATCTGTGTCTCCTCCCATTCAGCTTCATCCCATTGCTTCTAGTCTTTCCTTGTGCAAATGAGAATAAAGTTGATCCTTCTACAATGTGACAGCCCTTTAGATATTTGTAGACAGCTATTAAGTCTCCTCTCAGTCTTCTCTTTTGCAAACTAAACATTCCCAAATCCTGCAACCTTTCCTCATAAGACAGGGTTTGCAGACCGGTCACCATTCTGGTCGCTCTTTTCTGAACTTGCTCCAGTTTGTTGATGTCTTTTTTAAAATGTGGTGCCCAAAATTGGACACAATATTCCAGATGAGGTCTGACCAAAGAGGAGTAGAGGGAAATAATTACTTCACGTGATCTAGACTGTATGCTTCTGTTAATACATCCTAGAATTGCATTTGCCTTTTTTGCTGCTGCATCACACTGTTGACTCATATTCAGTCTGTGATCTATTAGTATACCCAAGTCTTTTTCACATGTGCTGTCACTTAGCCCTATTCCTCCCATTCTATATATGCTTTTTTCATTTTTATTGCCCAGATGTAGTACTTTGCATTTCTCCCTGTTAAAAACCATTCTGTTAGTTGCTGCCCACTTCTCCAGTTTATTTAAATCTTTTTGAATCCTCTCTCTCTCTTCTCTAGTATTAGCTATCCCTCCTAGCTTTGTGTCATCAGCAAATTTAATCAGTTTACCCTCAATTCCTTCATCTAAATCGTTGATAAAGATGTTGAACAATACAGGGCCCAGGACAGAGCCCTGTGGTACCCCACTTGAGACATTCTTCCAACTGGATGTGCAGCCATTTACGACCACTCTTTGGGTCCGATCACTAAGCCAGTTATGAATCCACCTAACAGTTGCCTTGTCCATTCCATACTTAGTCATTTTTTCAATAAGGATTGTATGAGAGACTTTGTCAAATGCTTTGCTGAAGTCAAGATATACTATATCTACAGCATTTCCTTGATCCACCCAATCAGTAATACCATCATAGAAGGAAATTAAATTAGTCTGACATGACTTATTAGTTACAAACCCATGCTGACTCTGTTTAATCACTTCATTCTTATCCAGGTATTGACATACATGTTGTTTAATAATTTGTTCAAAGATCTTTCCTGGTATAGAAGTCAGACTCACCGGCCTATAGTTGCCTGGGTCCACCTTCTTCCCCTTTTTGAAGATAGGAACAACATTTGCTCTTCTCCAGTCTTCTGGCACTTCTCCTGTTCTCCAAGAATTTTCAAAGATTATGGAGAGGGGTTCAAAAATTTCTTCTGCTATCTCCTTCAGTACTCTGGGGTGTAATTCATCTGGACCTGGAGACTTGAATACATTTAGGTTAGCTAAGTGTTTCCTCACTATCTTTCTGTTTATAGATATCCTGGATTCTTCTATTCCCTTAATAGGACATTGCATGAGGGATGTGGTAGGAATTGAATGCTTGAATTAAGACTGGGGAAGTACTGAGGGGAAGGGGCTGCAGGCCTTGTAGCAGTTGGCTGTGCAGAAATGTAGCTATCCAAAGCCAAACACATTACTGCAGCTTGTCACACCTGTACCTACCAAGCAGCAAAGGCCAAGATAGATCGTTATTTTACTGACAGATTGAATACAGTGCAATGCCTCCCATATAGAGGTGAATAAGAGTAGTAGTAGTAGTAGTAGTAGTAGAAGAGTTGGTCAAGTTAAATCAAGGTTAAGGAATTGGAAATGTGCAACTTGGACCAAGAAAAACTAATTACAGAGCAACGACATTTGAAAAAAGCATTCAAATCATGCTTTGAAAACACTACTTGTGTATCCCGACTTCAATTCAATCTGTCTTTGGAAACCGCTTAAGAGAGTGAGTGCACCATTCTCAGCGGAACTGCAGATACTGAAATGATGCGTGGAGTGAAGTGAGCAAGCTCTTTTTCCATCTCCCTGGCGAGCATCGCCCACCTCTCTGCTGAGGCTCCCTCAGCAGACTGAAGCTGACTACTACTGTGCAGCTGCTACAGACTGTGGGCTGCCCATTGTGACACGTGGTCCCATTGTGACACGTGGTCCCATTGTTCCAGGAATAGAACACATCCAAGCATTGTGTTCTATGAATGGCATGATTCCTATCACAGTGTTCCATGGATGGAACACATCCTATTTACTGCAGGCAAGCAGCGCACCTAGCTGCTGCTGCTACTACTGCTGTTACAAGCCACTAGAATACCGTCTGTCAGACAGGTGGACGTAGGCCGAACATTCAAATAACTCGCCAGATAAATCGTTGCTTTTCCATTTAATTCATATATGAATTAATTCAAAATTGAACTGTAAATTTCAAAGTTGGGAGGCCACAAGAGGGGGACAATGTTTCAAAAATGAAACGACATATCATTGCATGAGGGATGTTGTAGGAATTGAATGCTTGAATTAAGACTGGGGAAGTACTGAGGGGAAGGGGCTGCAGGCCTTGTAGCAGGTGGGTGTGAAGAAATGTAGCTATCCAAAGCCAAACACATTACTGCAGCTTGTCACACCTGTACCTACCAAGCAGCAAAGGCTAAGATAAATCGTTATTTTACTGACAGATTGAATACAGTGCAATGCCTCCCATATAGAGGTGAATAAGAGTAGTAGTAGTAGTAGTAGTAGTAGAAGAGTTGGTCAAGTTAAATCAAGGCTAAGGAATTGAAAATGTGCAACTTGGGCCAAGAAAAACTAATTATAGAGCAACGACATTTGAAAAAAGCATTCAAATAATGCTTTGAAAACACTACTTGTGTATCCCGATTTCAATTCAATCTGTCTTTGGAAACCGCTTAAGAGAGTGAGTGCACTATTCTCAGAGGAACTGCAGATACTGAAATGATGCGTGGAGTGAAGTGAGCAAGCTCTTTTTCCATCTCCCTGGCGAGCATCGCCCACCTGTCTGCTGAGGCTTCCTCAGCAGACTGAAGCTGACTACTACTGCGCAGCTGCTACAGACTGTGGGCTGCCCATTGTGACACGCGGTCCCATTGTGACACGTGGTCCCATTGTTCCAGGAATAGAACACATCCAAGCATTGTGTTCTATGAATGGCATGATTCCTATCACAGTGTTCCATGGATGGAACACATCCTATTTACTGCAGGCAAGCAGCGCACCTAGCTGCTGCTGCTGCTGCTTCAAGCCACTAGAATACCGTCTGTCAGACAGGTGGACGTAGGCCGAACATTCAAATAACTCGCCAGATAAATCGTTGCTTTTCCATTTAATTCATATATTAATTAATTCAAAATTGAACAGTAAATTTCAAAGTTTGAAGGCCACAAGAGGGGGACAATATTTCAAAAATGAAACGACATATCATTGCATGAGGGATGTTGTAGGAATTGAATGCTTGAATTAAGACTGGGGAAGTACTGAGGGGAAGGGGCTGCAGGCCTTGTAGCAGGTGGGTGTGAAGAAATGTAGCTATCCAAAGCCAAACACATTACTGCAGCTTGTCACACCTGTACCTACCAAGCAGCAAAGGCCAAGATAAATCGTTATTTTACTGACAGATTGAATACAGTGCAATGCCTCCCATATAGAGGTGAATAAGAGTAGTAGTAGTAGTAGTAGTAGAAGAGTTGGTCAAGTTAAATCAAGGCTAAGGAATTGGAAATGTGCAACTTGGGCCAAGAAAAACTAATTATAGAGCAACGACATTTGAAAAAAGCATTCAAATAATGCTTTGAAAACACTACTTGTGTATCCCGATTTCAATTCAATCTGTCTTTGGAAACCGCTTAAGAGAGTGAGTGCACTATTCTCAGAGGAACTGCAGATACTGAAATGATGCGTGGAGTGAAGTGAGCAAGCTCTTTTTCCATCTCCCTGGCGAGCATCGCCCACCTGTCTGCTGAGGCTCCCTCAGCAGACTGAAGCTGACTACTACTGCGCAGCTGCTACAGACTGTGGGCTGCCCATTGTGACACGCGGTCCCATTGTGACACGTGGTCCCATTGTTCCAGGAATAGAACACATCCAAGCATTGTGTTCTATGAATGGCATGATTCCTATCACAGTGTTCCATGGATGGAACACATCCTATTTACTGCAGGCAAGCAGCGCACCTAGCTGCTGCTGCTGCTGCTTCAAGCCACTAGAATACCGTCTGTCAGACAGGTGGACGTAGGCCGAACCTTCAAATAACTCGCCAGATAAATCGTTGCTTTTCCATTTAATTCATATATTAATTAATTCAAAATTGAACAGTAAATTTCAAAGTTTGAAGGCCACAAGAGGGGGACAATATTTCAAAAATGAAACGACATATCATTGCATGAGGGATGTGGTAGGAATTGAATGCATGAATTAAGACTGGGGAAGTACTGAGGGGAGGGGGCTGCAGGCCTTGTAGCAGGTGTGTGTGCAGAAATGTAGCTATCCAAAGCCAAACATATTACTGCAGCTTGTCACACCTGTACCTACCAAGCAGCAAAGGAGAAGATAATAATAATAATAATAATAATAATAATAATAATCTTTCTTTATATAGCGCCAACATATTCCGCAGCTCTTTACAGTTGAACAGTTTCAAACACAACAGTCATAAGTAACAACGTTAACAATACAATAATTAAAGCGAAATAAGACGACCCTGCTTGTGGAGCTTACAATCTACAATGAGGTGGGGGAGATACAAAGCATAGGTTTGTATTTACAATGATGTATTTACAATGACGGTCCAGCCATCTTCAGGGGGTGGGGGTTAGATGGAGATAGTGAATGGGCTACACACACACAAACATAACATGACTTTGATTACTGAATGTGATAGGCCGCTCTGAACAAATGCGTTTTGAGCGAGCGCCTAAAACTATGCAAATTGTGGATGATCCTAATATCTTGGGGTAGAACATTCCAGAGGATTGGCGCAGCACGGGAGAAGTCTTGGAGTCGGGAGTGGGAGGTACGGATTAGGGCAGAGGTTAGTCGAAAGTCATTTGCAGAGCGCAGCGGTCGGTTAGGCCGATAGACAGAAATGAGGGAGGAGATGTAAGGGGGTGCCGCACTGTGGAGAGCTTTGTGGGTGAGAACAAGTACTTTGAATTGTACCCTGTAATGAATTGGCAGCCAGTGTAACGACTGGCGAAGAGCGGACGCGTCTGAGTAACGATTAGCCAGATGGACAACCCTGGCTGCTGCATTAAGGATAGACTGGAGAGGGGAGAGTCGAGTGAGAGGGAGGCCAATTAATAGAGCATTACAGTAGTCCAGGCGGGAGTGGATCAGGGCGACAGTGAGAGTTTTTGTTGTTTCCATGGTGAGAAAAGGGCGGATTCTAGAGATGTTCTTTAGGTGTAAGCGGCATGAGCGGGCTAGATAGTTATTTTACTGACAGATTGAATACAGTGCAATGCCTCCCATATAGAGGTGAATAAGAGTAGTAGTAGTAGTAGTAGAAGATTTGATCAAGTTAAATCAAGGCTAAGGAATTGGAAATGTGCAACTTGGACCAAGAAAAACTAATTACAGAGCAACGACATTTGAAAAAAGCATTCAAATCATGCTTTGAAAACACTACTTGTGTATCCCGATTTCAATTCAATCTGTCTTTGGAAACCGCTTAAGAGAGTGAGTGCACCATTCTCAGAGGAACTGCAGATACTGAAATGATGCGTGGAGTGAAGTGAGCAAGCTCTTTTTCCATCTCCCTGGCGAGCATCACCCACCTGTCTGCTGAGGCTCCCTCAGCAGACTGAAGCTGACTACTACTGTGCAGCTGCTACAGACTGTGGGCTGCCCATTGTGACACGTGGTCCCATTGTGACACGTGGTCCCATTGTTCCAGGAATTGAACACATCCAAGCATTGTGTTCTATGAATGGCATGATTCCTATCACAGTGTTCCATGGATGGAACACATCCTATTTACTGCAGGCAAGCAGCGCACCTAGCTGCTGCTGCTGCTGCTGCTGCTGCTGCTACAAGCCACTAGAATACCGTCTGTCAGACAGGTGGACGTAGGCCGAACATTCAAATAACTCGCCAGATAAATCGTTGCTTTTCCATTTAATTCATATATGAATTAATTCAAAATTGAACAGTAAATTTCAAAGTTGGAAGGCCACAAGAGGGGGACAATGTTTCAAAAATGAAACGACATATCATTACATGAGGGATGTGGTAGGAATTGAATGCTTGAATTAAGACTGGGGAAGTACTGAGGGGAAGGGGCTGCAGGCCTTGTAGCAGGTGGGTGTGCAGAAATGTAGCTATCCAAAGCCAAACACATTACTGCAGCTTGTCACACCTGTACCTACCAAGCAGCAAAGGCCAAGATAGATCGTTATTTTACTGACAGATTGAATACAGTGCAATGCCTCCCATATAGAGGTGAATAAGAGTAGTAGTAGTAGTAGTAGAAGAGTTGGTCAAGTTAAATCAAGGCTAAGGAATTGGAAATGTGCATCTTGGACCAAGAAAAACTAATTACAGAGCAACGACATTTGAAAAAAGCATTCAAATCATGCTTTGAAAACACTACTTGTGTATCCCGATTTCAATTCAATCTGTCTTTGGAAACCGCTTAAGAGAGTGAGTGCACCATTCTCAGAGGAACTGCAGATACTGAAATGATGCGTGGAGTGAAGTGAGCAAGCTATTTTTCCATCTCCCTGGCGAGCATCGCCCACCTGTCTGCTGAGGCTCCCTCAGCAGACTGAAGCTGACTACTACTGCGCAGCTGCTACAGACTGTGGGCTGCCCATTGTGACACGTGGTCCCATTGTGACACGTGGTCCCATTGTTCCAGGAATAGAACACATCCAAGCATTGTGTTCTATGAATGGCATGATTCCTATCACAGTGTTCCATGGATGGAACACATCCTATTTACTGCAGGCAAGCAGCACACCTAGCTGCTGCTGCTGCTGCTGCTACAAGCCACTAGAATACCGTCTGTCAGAGAGGTGGACGTAGGCCGAACATTCAAATAACTCGCCAGATAAATCGTTGCTTTTCCATTTAATTCATATATGAATTAATTCAAAATTGAACAGTAAATTTCAAAGTTGGAAGGCCACAAGAGGGGGACAATGTTTCAAAAATGAAACGACATATCATTGCATGAGGGATGTGGTAGGAATTGAATGCTTGAATTAAGACTGGGGAAGTACTGAGGGGAAGGGGCTGCAGGCCTTGTAGCAGGTGGGTGTGCAGAAATGTAGCTATCCAAAGCCAAACATTTTACTGCAGCTTGTCACACCTGTACCTACCAAGCAGCAAAGGCCAAGATAGATCGTTATTTTACTGACAGATTGAATACAGTGCAATGCCTCCCATATAGAGGTGATTAAGAGTAGTAGTAGTAGTAGTAGTAGTAGAAGAGTTGGTTAAGTTAAATCAAGGCTAAGAGAGACGAGCCTAAGCTGGGGAGTATTTCTGCTCTTTCAGATGAAGAAGAATTTTATGAAGCTTCTCCCCTACAAAGCCCAGATAAATGTAGGCCTAGATTAGACTCTGGCTCTGTCAGTAAGGACTCAAGTACTCTTACAGGCCTTGATGATATTCAGGCCTCGGAGAAGGGGGCTTCTGAACAATATATCAAAGATATAATGCAAGCCTTTAATAGATCTATAAAATCAACCCTGGATGAAAATACTAACCGCTTACAAATTAAAATTGATACAATCAATACTAGGATTGATAAAAATGTCACCAAAATAGAGGTTCTGGAGAAAAAATCAGAGACCCTTCAAAAACAACAATATGATACTCAAAAAGAGATTACCTTCCTACGTAACAAATTAGCTGACCTCGAGGACCGTAATAGAAGAAATAACTTAAAATTGAGAGGTATTTCATAAAAGATAAACCAAAACAGCTTACAGAATTATGTTAAAGAAATATTAATTAAAATCCTGCCATCTATTCCAGAACCAGAACTTATGATTGATAGAATACATAGACTACCTCGCCCTGGATCCTTACCATCCGATGTCCCTAGAGACACTATACTTAGATTCCATTTCTTCTCCACGAAAGAAAAATTCTTAAATTACCTTAGAACTAACAAACATCTACCCCACCCTTATGATCATATCAAATCGTTTGCGGACCTCTCTAAAGATACTATTCAGTCAAGGAAAAATTTTAATGAGGTAACTACTTTATTAAGGAAGAAAGGTGTGATGTACAGGTGGGGGTTCCCTACTAAACTCCTCATTAGCCAGGGTGGTAGGGTGATTTCGATTTTGTCTCCACAGGAGGGTATGAAGTTTCTAGACTCCATCGATAAAAGAGGAGAGACTCCGGGCTGAAGAAAAATTTATATATATATCAGTTTCTTCTTTCTTGTGGGAGGCTTCCTACAGAGTTACACGAACTTTCCCCATTTTGGGAGTTTATCTGCGAGTTGCAGTTGCTTCCTCTATTGGTGTTGCGGTTTATTTGTTCATTGTTCTTTAGTTTATGGTTAAGATTTTATCTTTCAATGTTAGGGGTTTAAATAGTCCCGTTAAGAGGTACTGGACATGGAGAGAGATCAAAAGAAGCAAAGCAGATATAATCTGTCTCCAGGAAGTGAAATTAGCTAAATCAGGGCATCCTGGAATAGAAAACAAGAATTTCCCACATTTATTTAAATCTTTAAATGAGTCTAAAAAGGCCGGAGTGATTACTTTGATTAAAAATTCAGTTTCTTTTGAAATAATTGAACAGATTTCCGACTTAGAGGGAAGATACCTAATTCTAATATGTCTGATAGAAAACCAATTAACCACCCTAGTTAATGTTTATGCGCCTAATGATGGCCAGATGCGCTACTTTAATAATCTGGAAAATAAAATACAGGAGGTTAAAAAAGGTACATTGATTGTGGCTGGGGACTTTAATATTGTCCCTAATGGCGTTTATGATTCCACTTCTCCCACCAGATCAGCTTTTCCAGAGTTAGGTAATTGGCTTATTAATCATGAATATTTAGACATTTTCAGGTGTCTTAATACTTCTTCCCTGGAATTTACCCACTATTCATCGGTCCACAAAACCTTTTCTAGAATAGACCTTTTTATTACAGATTCCCTTTCCATTTCCAAATTCAAAAAAATCGAGATCCTTCCCAGAACCTTTTCAGATCACGCGCCTGTTTTATGTGAAGTTCTACTAGGTAGAGCAACAAATCATCACCCATTATGGAGATGTAATTCTTCACTATTACACAAACCTGATTCAAAAAAAGAAATCGAATCGTCTATTACAAATTTTTTTTTAGAAAATGACACAGATGGCATGAGCCCTTTTACAATTTGGAATGCCCACAAGGCAGTTGTTAGGGGTACAATGATACATATTTCCTATAAAAATAAAAAACTGAATCAAGCAGAGATAAATAAAATACAATTAGAATTAAAACACAAAGAGGACACTCAGAAAAACTTAACTCATCCCTCTACAAATCTTCATCTGGAAATTATCAAACTTAGAACTAAATTAAGAGCGATCCTTTTTAATGAATATGAAAAATTTGCTAAAAGCATGAAATCGAATTATTACTCTTCTTTTAACAAGCCGACTAAGATTATGGCCCAAAAATTCAAAATGAATAGAATCAAGAACAGGATCAATAAAATTAAACATAACGGTGAGCACCTAGTCAACCCGGCAGATATAGTCAACAAATTTGCTGACTATTATACTTCATTATATAATCTTAAAGATGACCAAAGTATTTCACAACCAAATAAACAAAAAATTAATGAGTTTCTTACACATCTTACTTTACCCAAATTCTCTAATCAACAACTATCATCTCTTGAGGTTCCCTTTTCAGATCTTGAGGTACTAGAGGCCATTAAATCACTCAAAACTAAGAAATCACCGGGTCCTGATGGTTTCTCAAATGACTATTACTTGACCTTTGCCTCTTTATTGACTCCGTATTTAACTAGGGTTTTTAATAGAGCTTCTGAAACTGGGAAATTTCCTCAAGAGATGCTGCAGGCCATTATATCCTTAATTCCTAAACCGAAAGGAGATCTAGATTCCGTCAAAAACTATAGGCCTATTTCACTAATTAATACCGATGTTAAAATTTATTCTAAAATTATCGCTACAAGAATGAAAAAAATACTACCAAACATAGTTCATAGAGATCAATTGGGCTTTATAGCTGGTCGACAAACTAGCGATGGAACTAGGAGAATATTTAATTTAATAAACCATATCAAAACCAAAAAGATTCCATCATTACTCCTTGCTCTGGACGTTGAAAAAGCCTTTGACAGAGTCAATTGGCAATTTTTAACCGCCACCCTAAACAAATTTGGTTTCGGTTCTAAATTAATAAATACAATAATGGCACTTTATTCATCCCCTTCTGCTAATATATACGCTAATAACCATCTATCTAAGCAAATTTTGATTACAAATGGCACTAGACAAGGATGTCCCCTTTCGCCTTTACTTTTTGCGTTAATAATGGAACCTCTAGCAGAAACTATTAGATCCAACCAATTTGTCAAGGGCATCCAAATAGGTGAGACACAATATAAGATAAGATTATTTGCTGACGATATTATATTAAGTCTCTCAAACCCACTGGATTCAATTAAAGGTGTTCTTCCTATTATTGAAAAATTCTCTAGGGTCTCCTTTTATAGAATAAATGACACGAAATCGAAAATTCTAGATTTTTTCCTTAGCAATGAAACCATCACTAGTATTAAAAACATTACCAAATTTGAATGGGAAAAAGATGCAATTTTGTATTTAGGCATCTCCATAACTAGGAATTTTGCCAAAACTATTGAAGTGAATATGCAGAATCTCATTAAAAGTACTCAAATCGAATTTAATACTCACTCTAAGCATGAAATTTCGTGGGTAGGGAGGATAGTTCTCTTTAAACTTCTCACTCTCCCTAAGATACTTTACATTTTCAGGTGTTTGCCTCTTTCCATTCCCCTTAAATATATCAGACAATTACAATCCTTAGTAAACAAATTTGTTTCTAACAAAAAAAAGCCAGAGTAGCATTCCTTTCACTCACTAGAGGGAAAATTGAGGGAGGTTTAGCCCTTCCTAACTTAGTTAATTATTACTACTCAAATCTCATAATGCAATCCCTACCATGGTTTAATCAGGATAATTGCCCAATATGGGTAGATATAGAGAGATGCTGGAACAAAAATACTCCGCTATCAAGACTGATTTTGGATGGGTTGACAAAAACCAGGGGAAGTGTCTTGAGGAGATCATTTGCATACTCCCAGTGCCTTCTGGGATAAGTGAAGAGTCTCCGCGAGCTCAACGATCACTGGGTTTTGGCCGTTGCAGCTGAAAAGAGGAAATCGGAAAACCAGGGGAAGAGTCTTGAGGAGATCATTTGCATATTCCCAGTGCCTTCTGGGATAAGTGAAGAGTCTCCGCGAGCTCAACGATCACTGGGTTTTGGCCGTTGCAGCTGAAAAGAGGAAATCGGAAAACCAGGGGAAGAGTCTTGAGGAGATCATTTGCATATTCCCAGTGCCTTCTGGGATAAGTGAAGAGTCTCCGCGAGCTCAACGATCACTGGGTTTTGGCCGTTGCAGCTGAAAAGAGGAAATCGGAAAACCAGGGGAAGAGTCTTGAATTTGGACTCATCTTTCATCGTTTTTAAGAAATCTCAAGATGGAAGAGGCCAGGAGCCATTTGGTGAGCTGCATTTCTTGCTACATGTTCACAGACTTACCAGTGGAAAAGCCAAACTTCACATGCCACAAATGCAAGCTTGTGTCCCTGTTGGAGGAAAAGTTGCAAAATCTCGAAGAGAGGTTAGCTACGTTGAAGATCATTAAGGAAGGTGAAGAGTTCTTGGACAGAGCAGAATTATCTCTTCATGTTACAGAAAGAGAAGAAATTCGAAGTGCACCTGAAGAAACAGAGGAATGGAGACATGTGACCCAGAGAAGCAGGAGGATCAGGAGGCAGTCAGCACCCATACTGCTCAGAAACCAGTACCAGGCTCTCACGCAGGAAAACAATGAAGAAATACATCAGGATAAGACTTTGCCAACAAGCAGCAACCTTGTACGCCTTCAGAGTCCTCCTGGATGGAGAAAGAAAAATGTTGTGAAGAAGAAACGGAGAGTGGTGGTCATGGGGGATTCCCTGTTGAGAGGAACAGAGGCCGCTATCTGCATACCGGATATAACTTCAAGAGAAATGTGTTGTCTTCCAGGTGCAAAAATTAAAGATGTGTCTGACAGGATATCAGGACTCTTCAGACCTACAGATGACTACCCATTCCTGCTACTACATGTGGGGACAAATGACACTGCAAGAAACGACCTGGAAACCATCTGCAGAGACTTTGAAGACTTAGGCAAGAAAGTGAAAGAACTGGGAGCGCAGGTGGTCTTCTCTTCCATCCTCCCAGTGGATGGCCATGGAACAAGGAGGTGGAATAAGATTCTGCAGGTGAACAACTGGCTACGTCGATGGTGCCGTCAGCAACGATTTGGATTTCTGGATCACGGAGTGAACTACTTATACGATGGACTACATGCTAGAGATGGGGTGCACCTTACGAAGACTGGAAAGCATGTATTTGGAAGTCGCCTTGCTACACTTGTAAGGAGAGCTTTAAACTAGAACAACATGGGAAGGGAAGCAAAAGACCAGAAAAAGCCATACACCTGACAAATGCTATTGAGAACTCTGCTATTAGAAGTGGAAAGGAAGAACAAAGACGAAAGAATCTAATTAATAAAAATATTGGAGAACGAGAAACCAATCACAAACTAAAATGTTTCTATACTAATGCACAAAGCATGGGCAACAAACAAGGAGAATTGGAACTACTAACACAGGAAAAGAAATATGATGTCATTGGAATCACTGAAACTTGGTGGGACAATACACATGATTGGAATACAAGACTAGAAGGATACAACTTATTTGCAAGAAACAGACTTGATAAACGAGGAGGGGGTGTCGCATTGTATGTTAGAAACGCGTATATCTGCACAGAGATTGAAGCTTCAGAGACTGGGAGTTCTGTGGAAACTGTTTGGGTAAGAATACAAGGACAGAACAATGGAAAGGACACCATTGTAGGCATTTACTACAGGCCGCCTGTGCAAGCTGAAGCTATGGATGAACTCTTTATGCATCAAATGGCCAAGTTCTCCAAAAAATATGACATAGTTGTCATGGGAGATTTCAACTATCCAGACATTTGTTGGGAATCTCTCTCAGGCAAAACTAACAGGTCAAGGAAATTCTTATCCTCTCTTGCTGACAACTTTATCTTCCAAAAGGTAAGGGAGAAAACAAGGGGAACTGCTACCTTGGATCTAATCCTTATAAACAGGGAGGAAATGGTTGAGGAGGTAAAAGTGGCCGGGACCCTAGGAGGTAGCGACCATGCTATTTTAGAATTTTGGATAACTAGAGGCGGAAGACCTGTGAAGACTCAGACGTCAAGGTTAGATTTCAGAAAGGCAGATTTTAAGGGATTCAGAAAGAGAATTGGAGGGATCCAATGGCTGGATATCCTTAAAGACAAAAATGTCCAGGAAGGATGGGAAATCTTGAAAAATGAAATTCTCAAAGCACAGTTGTTAACAATTCCGAAAAGAGGGAAGAATAGGAAGCAGTTAAGGAAACCAGGATGAATGAACACAGAACTTAAGCACATGCTAAAGAGGAAGAAAAAAATGTTTATAAAATGGAAAGAGGGAGGCATATCTAAAGAAGAATATAATGCTGTCTGCAGAACCTGCAGGGCACAAATCAGATTATCTAAAGCTGAAAATGAATTGAGGCTTGCAAGAGATGTCAAAAGCAATAATAAAGGATTTTGGGGATATGTCAAAAGTAAAAGAAAAGTCAAAGATGCTATAGGATTTTTACAGGATGAAAATGATGAAATGGTAAGACAGGATGTTGAGAAGGCTGAACTTTTAAATTCCTATTTTGCATCTGTTTTCTCTCAGAAAGGAAATGTAACATCAACTGTTATTCACTGTCCTATTAAGGGAATAGAAGAATCCAGGATATCTATAAACAGAAAGATAGTGAGGAAACACTTAGCTAGCCTCAATGAATTCAAGTCTCCAGGTCCAGATGAATTACACCCCAGAGTACTGAAGGAGATAGCAGAAGAAATTTTTGAACCCCTCTCTATAATCTTTGAAAATTCTTGGAGAACAGGAGAAGTGCCAGAAGACTGGAGAAGAGCAAATGTTGTTCCTATCTTCAAAAAGGGGAAGAAGGTGGACCCAGGTAACTATAGGCCGGTGAGTCTGACTTCTATACCAGGAAAGATCTTTGAACAAATTATTAAACAACATATATGTCAATACCTGGATAAGAATGAAGTGATTAAACAGAGTCAGCATGGGTTTGTAACTAATAAGTCATGTCAGACTAACTTAATTTCCTTCTATGACGGTATCACTGATTGGGTGGATCAAGGAAATGCTGTAGATATAGTATATCTTGACTTCAGCAAAGCATTTGACAAAGTCTCTCATACAATCCTTATTGAAAAAATGATTAAGTATGGAATGGACAAGGCAACTGTTAGGTGGATTCATAACTGGCTTAGTGATCGGACCCAAAGAGTGGTCGTAAATGGCTGCACATCCAGTTGGAAGAATGTCTCAAGTGGGGTACCACAGGGCTCTGTCCTGGGCCCTGTATTGTTCAACATCTTTATCAACGATTTAGATGAAGGAATTGAGGGTAAACTGATTAAATTTGCTGATGACACAAAGATAGGAGGGATAGCTAATACTAGAGAAGAGAGAGAGAGGATTCAAAAAGATTTAAATAAACTGGAGAAGTGGGCAGCAACTAACAGAATGGTTTTTAACAGGGAGAAATGCAAAGTACTACATCTGGGCAATAAAAATGGAAAAAGCATATATAGAATGGGAGGAATAGGGCTAAGTGACAGCACATGTGAAAAAGACTTGGGTATACTAATAGATCACAGACTGAATATGAGTCAACAGTGTGATGCAGCAGCAAAAAAGGCAAATGCAATTCTAGGATGTATTAACAGAAGCATACAGTCTAGATCACGTGAAGTCATTATTTCCCTCTACTCCTCTTTGGTCAGACCTCATCTGGAATATTGTGTCCAGTTTTGGGCACCACATTTTAAAAAAGACATCAACAAACTGGAGCAAGTTCAGAAAAGAGCGACCAGAATGGTGACCGGTCTGCAAACCCTGTCTTATGAGGAAAGGTTGCAGGATTTGGGAATGTTTGGTTTGCAAAAGAGAAGACTGAGAGGAGACTTAATAGCTGTCTACAAATATCTAAAGGGCTGTCACATTGTAGAAGGATCAACTTTATTCTCATTTGCACAAGGAAAGACTAGAAGCAATGGGATGAAACTGAATGGGAGGAGACACAGATTAGATATTAGAAAAAACTTTTTGACAGTTAGAGTGATCAATGAGTGGAACAGGCTGCCACGAGAAGTGGTGAGTTCTCTTTCAATGGAAGTCTTCAAACAGAGGCTGGACAGACATCTGACTGGGATGATTTAGCGAATCCTGCTTTGAGCAGGGGGTTGGACCAGATGGCCCAGGAGGTCCCTTCCAACTCTACGATTCTATGATTCTATGATTTAATTGCTTATCACATCTTCCTCCAACAACTTCAGCCACACTACAAGCTTGGAAAAACTTAGCCAAACCTCAAATACACACCAAAAAAGGCTCCAAATATCAACAAATTAAAAATATCTCTCTTAAAACCTTTGGCTTAATATTGGAAAAGGAAATTCCTTCAAATTGGGAAAAGGTTGGTATTAAAAAACTAGCGGACTTGCATAATGGTAAACAATTTTTCTGCAACAATTTACTCCGAATTAAATTTAATCTTACTACTGACGACTTTCAATTTCTATCTAACTTAAAGAAACTTATTAAGAAGCTTTTGAGAAAAAGAACTTTTCTAACAGACTCCACAAGCTTATTGATATGTAATCCCGGTAATAAATACTATTGGAAGTCGAGAAATATTTACGATTTTCTTAATTCTAGTGATGCACCAGAAAAAACCACTTTTATGCTCAACTGGGAAAAGGACCTCAACATTTCGAGAACTCAACAACAATGGTCTAAAGCACTAAAATCAACATACTCGTCTAATATATGTGCTAATCTTCACGAATCATTCTTTAAAATCCTGTCTAGATGGTACTTTACCCCCTTTAAACTAGCAAAAATCTTTCCTGGTAGATCCCCTGATTGCTGGAGGAATTGTGGTGAAGTTGGTAGTTTACTCCACATGTTCTGGGATTGTTCAAGAATCAGACCTTTATGGTCCGAAATCTCTGACTTAATTAACAAGATTACTAAAACTAAAATCATTTTAACTCCACATAAGGCCTTGTTATCCCTGGATCTTGAAGATATTCATCCCCATCACCGATCCGTCGTTATCCATCTATTCTTAATAACCAAAAATGCGATAGCTACCTTTTGGAAAGAAGACTCAATTCCCAGACTTAGTGACATCATTGATAAAATGAATCTTCATGATTCATACGAAAAAAGCCATGCTATCGCTAATAACTACTATATGACTTATTGTAAGAGGTGGAAATGTTGGTCAGATTTTAGCACTTCCTAGCTTAGCTTTGATCTCTCTCATTCACTCCTAGTCCAATTTGATTTTATTAGGGTTATTGTTTATTATATACAACTCCCTAACCGCATTATTGCTTTATTAAACAACGGCTAATTTGCATTTGAATTTACTTCTATTGTACCTGCAATTTGGTAAATGTACTGTTATTGTTAGTTGTTTATCTCAACTGATCTCATAATTGTAAAATTACTGTTATATTTCCCCTCCCCCCCCTTTTTTATCCTTCCTTCCTTTTACCCTTTGGTTTGACCTTTGTGTGTCTCAATAAAACAACTAAAAATCACTCCAAACTTCTTTCCCTTCCCATTCCATACCCTACCATACCTTCCCCCCCCTCCCCTCCCCTCTTTCTTATTTATTACATATGTGATATCTACATTGGAATCCCACTGGAAAACATTACTGTTATTATATTTTAAAATTTAATAAAGTTCATTGAAAATGGAGAAAATTCAAAACATTCATTATTCAATAGAGCCCAATAGCAAAAACCAGCGTTTTGAATGAAGAATCACATTTCTTGGTAGAATCATGCAGGATTGAAATTTTTGATGGTTTTTTACTCCTCTCAACAGCCCAAACAAGTTTCTAAAAGGATGAGTTTGCAACTACTTTACTTTTGGAGAAAATTCAAAACATTCATTATTCAATAGGGCCCAAACTATCAAAAACCAGCCGTTTGAATGAACACACATTTCTTGGTAGAATCATGCAGGACTGAAATTTTTGATGTTTTTCTACTCCTCTCATGAGCCCAAACAAGTCTCTAAAAGCATGAGTTTGCAACTACTTCACTTTTGGAGAAAATTCAAAACATTCATTATTCAATAGAGCCCAATAGCAAAAATCAGGTTTTGAATGAAGAATCACATTTCTTGGTAGAATCATGCAGGATTGAAATTTTTGATGGTTTTTTACTCGTCTCAACAGCCCAAACAAGTTTCTAAAAGGATGAGTTTGCAACTACTTTACTTTTGGAGAAAATTCAAAACATTCATTATTCAATAGGGCCCAAACTATCAAAAACCAGCGGTTTGAATGAACACATTTCTTGGTAGAATCATGCAGGACTGAAATTTTTGATGTTTTTCTACTCCTCTCATGAGCCCAAACAAGTCTCTAAAAGCATGAGTTTGCAACTACTTTACTTTTGGAGAAAATTCAAAACATTCACTATTCAATAGAGCCCAATAGCAAAAATCAGGTTTTGAATGAAGAATCACATTTCTTGGTAAAATCATGCAGGATTGAAATTTTTGATGGTTTTTTACTCCTCTCAACAGCCCAAACAAGTTTCTAAAAGGATGAGTTTGCAACTACTTTACTTTTGGAGAAAATTCAAAACATTCATTATTCAATAGGGCCCAAACTATCAAAAACCAGCGGTTTCAATGAACACACATTTCTTGGTAGAATCATGCAGGACTGAAATTTTTGATATTTTTCTACTCCTCTCATGAGCCCAAACAAGTCTCTAAAAGCATGAGTTTGCAACTACTTTACTTTTGGAGAAAATTCAAAACATTCACTATTCAATAGAGCCCAATAGCAAAAATCAGGTTTTGAATGAAGAATCACATTTCTTGGTAAAATCATGCAGGATTGAAATTTTTGATGGTTTTTTACTCCTCTCAACAGCCCAAACAAGTTTCTAAAAGGATGAGTTTGCAACTACTTTACTTTTGGAGAAAATTCAAAACATTCCTTATTCAATAGGGCCCAAACTATCAAAAACCAGCGGTTTCAATGAACACACATTTCTTGGTAGAATCATGCAGGACTGAAATTTTTGATGTTTTTCTACTCCTCTCATGAGCCCAAACAAGTCTCTAAAAGCATGAGTTTGCAACTACTTTACTTTTGGAGAAAATTCAAAACATTCATTATTCAATAGAGCCCAATAGCAAAAACCAGCGTTTTGAATGAAGAATCACATTTCTTGGTAGAATCATGCAGGATTGAAATTTTTGATGATTTTTTACTCCTCTCAACAGCCCAAACAAGTTTCTAAAAGGATGAGTTTGCAACTACTTTACTTTTGGAGAAAATTCAAAACATTCATTATTCAATAGGGCCCAAACTATCAAAAACCAGCGGTTTCAATGAACACACATTTCTTGGTAGAATCGTGCAGGACTGAAATTTTTGATGTTTTTCTACTCCTCTCATGAGCCCAAACAAGTCTCTAAAAGCATGAGTTTGCAACTACTTTACTTTTGGAGAAAATTCAAAACATTCATTATTCAATAGAGCCCAATAGCAAAAATCAGGTTTTGAATGAAGAATCACATTTCTTGGTAGAATCATGCAGGATTGAAATTTTTGATGGTTTTTTACTCCTCTCAACAGCCCAAACAAGTTTCTAAAAGGATGAGTTTGCAACTACTTTACTTTTGGAGAAAATTCAAAACATTCATTATTCAATAGGGCCCAAAATATCAAAAACCAGCGGTTTGAATGAACACACATTTCTTGGTAGAATCGTGCAGGACTGAAATTTTTGATGTTTTTCTACTTCTCTCATGAGCCCAAACAAGTCTCTAAAAGGATGAGTTTGCAACTACTTTACTTTTGGAGAAAATTCAAAACATTCATTATTCAATAGAGCCCAATAGCAAAAATCAGGTTTTGAATGAAGAATCACATTTCTTGGTAGAATCATGCAGGATTGAAATTTTTGATGGGTTTTTACTCCTCTCAACAGCCCAAACAAGTTTCTAAAAGGATGAGTTTGCAACTACTTTACTTTTGGAGAAAATTCAAAACATTCATTATTCAATAGGGCCCAAAATATCAAAAACCAGCGGTTTGAATGAACACACATTTCTTGGTAGAATCGTGCAGGACTGAAATTTTTGATGTTTTTCTACTCCTCTCATGAGCCCAAACAAGTCTCTTAAAGCATGAGTTTGCAACTACTTTACTTTTGGAGAAAATTCAAAACATTCATTATTCAATAGGGCCCAAACTATCAAAAACCAGCGGTTTCAATGAACACACATTTCTTGGTAGAATCATGCAGGACTGAAATTTTTGATGTTTTTCTACTCCTCTCAAGAGCCCAAACAAGTCTCTAAAAGCATGAGTTTGCAACTACTTTACTTTTGGAGAAAATTCAAAACATTCAATATTCAATAGAGCCCAATAGCAAAAACCAGCGTTTTGAATGAAGAATCACCTTTCTTGGTAGAATCATGCAGGATTGAAATTTTTGATGGTTTTTTACTCCTCTCAACAGCCCAAACAAGTTTCTAAAAGGATGAGTTTGCAACTACTTTACTTTTGGAGAAAATTAAAAACATTCATTATTCAATAGGGCCCAAACTATCAAAAACCAGCGGTTTGAATGAACACACATTTCTTGGTAGAATCATGCAGGACTGAAATTTTTGATGTTTTTCTACTCCTCTCATGAGCCCAAACAAGTCTCTAAAAGCATGAGTTTGCAACTACTTTACTTTTGGAGAAAATTCAAAACATTCACTATTCAATAGAGCCCAATAGCAAAAATCAGGTTTTGAATGAAGAATCACATTTCTTGGTAAAATCATGCAGGATTGAAATTTTTGATGGTTTTTACTCCTCTCAACAGCCCAAACAAGTTTCTAAAAGGATGAGTTTGCAACTACTTTACTTTTGGAGAAAATTCAAAACATTCATTATTCAATAGGGCCCAAACTATCAAAAACCAGCGGTTTCAATGAACACACATTTCTTGGTAGAATCATGCAGGACTGAAATTTTTTATGTTTTTCTACTCCTCTCATGAGCCCAAACAAGTCTCTAAAAGCATGAGTTTGCAACTACTTTACTTTTGGAGAAAATTCAAAACATTCACTATTCAATAGAGCCCAATAGCAAAAATCAGGTTTTGAATGAAGAATCACATTTCTTGGTAAAATCATGCAGGATTGAAATTTTTGATGGTTTTTTACTCCTCTCAACAGCCCAAACAAGTCTCTAAAAGCATGAGTTTGCAACTACTTTACTTTTGGAGAAAATTCAAAACATTCATTATTCAATAGGGCCCAAAATATCAAAAACCAGCGGTTTGAATGAACACACATTTCTTGGTAGAATCGTGCAGGACTGAAATTTTTGATGTTTTTCTACTCCTCTCATGAGCCCAAACAAGTCTCTAAAAGGATGAGTTTGCAACTACTTTACTTTTGGAGAAAATTCAAAACATTCATTATTCAATAGAGCCCAATAGCAAAAAACAGCGTTTTGAATGAAGAATCACATTTCTTGGTAGAATCATGCAGGATTGAAATTTTTGATGGTTTTTTACTCCTCTCAACAGCCCAAACAAGTTTCTAAAAGGATGAGTTTGCAACTACTTTACTTTTGGAGAAAATTCAAAACATTCATTATTCAATAGAGCCCAATAGCAAAAACCAGCGTTTTGAATGAAGAATCACATTTCTTGGTAGAATCATGCAGGATTGAAATTTTTGATGGTTTTTTACTCCTCTCAACAGCCCAAACAAGTTTCTAAAAGGATGAGTTTGCAACTACTTTACTTTTGGAGAAAATTCAAAACATTCATTATTCAATAGGGCCCAAAATATCAAAAACCAGCGGTTTGAATGAACACACATTTCTTGGTAGAATCGTGCAGGA
Organism: Dendrobates tinctorius; assembly: GCF_039654945.1. Lineage (NCBI taxonomy): Eukaryota > Metazoa > Chordata > Amphibia > Anura > Dendrobatidae > Dendrobates > Dendrobates tinctorius. The sequence goes on from NW_027361820.1 coordinate 1,120,825, forward strand.
CTGAAATTTTTTCTGTTTTTCTACTCCTCTCATGAGCCCAAACAAGTCTCTAAAAGCATGAGTTTGCAACTACTTTACTTTTGGAGAAAATTCAAAACATTCATTATTCAATAGAGCCCAATAGCAAAAATTAGGTTTTGAATGAAGAATCACATTTCTTGGTAGAATCATGCAGGATTGAAATTTTTGATGGTTTTTTACTCCTCTCAACAGCCCAAACAAGTTTCTAAAAGGATGAGTTTGCAACTACTTTACTTTTGGAGAAAATTCAAAACATTCATTATTCAATAGGGCCCAAACTATCAAAAACCAGCGGTTTCAATGAACACACATTTCTTGGTAGAATCATGCAGGACTGAAATTTTTGATGTTTTTCTACTCCTCTCAAGAGCCCAAACAAGTCTCTAAAAGCATGAGTTTGCAACTACTTTACTTTTGGAGAAAATTCAAAACATTCATTATTCAATTGAGCCCAATAGCAAAAACCAGCGTTTTGAATGAAGAATCACATTTCTTGGTAGAATCATGCAGGATTGAAATTTTTGATGGTTTTTTACTCCTCTCAACAGCCCAAACAAGTTTCTAAAAGGATGAGTTTGCAACTACTTTACTTTTGGAGAAAATTAAAAACATTCATTATTCAATAGGGCCCAAACTATCAAAAACCAGCGGTTTGAATGAACACACATTTCTTGGTAGAATCATGCAGGACTGAAATTTTTGATGTTTTTCTACTCCTCTCATGAGCCCAAACAAGTCTCTAAAAGCATGAGTTTGCAACTACTTTACTTTTGGAGAAAATTCAAAACATTCACTATTCAATAGAGCCCAATAGCAAAAATCAGGTTTTGAATGAAGAATCACATTTCTTGGTAAAATCATGCAGGATTGAAATTTTTGATGGTTTTTACTCCTCTCAACAGCCCAAACAAGTTTCTAAAAGGATGAGTTTGCAACTACTTTACTTTTGGAGAAAATTCAAAACATTCATTATTCAATAGGGCCCAAACTATCAAAAACCAGCGGTTTCAATGAACACACATTTCTTGGTAGAATCATGCAGGACTGAAATTTTTGATGTTTTTCTTCTCCTCTCATGAGCCCAAACAAGTCTCTAAAAGCATGAGTTTGCAACTACTTTACTTTTGGAGAAAATTCAAAACATTCATTATTCAATAGAGCCCAATAGCAAAAACCAGCGTTTTGAATGAAGAATCACATTTCTTGGTAGAATCATGCAGGATTGAAATTTTTGATGGTTTTTTACTCCTCTCAACAGCCCAAACAAGTTTCTAAAAGGATGAGTTTGCAACTACTTTACTTTTGGAGAAAATTCAAAACATTCATTATTCAATAGGGCCCAAACTATCAAAAACCAGCGGTTTCAATGAACACACATTTCTTGGTAGAATCATGCAGGACTGAAATTTTTGATGTTTTTCTACTCCTCTCATGAGCCCAAACAAGTCTCTAAAAGCATGAGTTTGCAACTACTTTACTTTTGGAGAAAATTCAAAACATTCATTATTCAATAGAGCCCAATAGCAAAAACCAGCGTTTTGAATGAAGAATTACATTTCTTGGTAGAATCATGCAGGATTGAAATTTTTGATGGTTTTTTACTCCTCTCAACAGCCCAAACAAGTTTCTAAAAGGATGAGTTTGCAACTACTTTACTTTTGGAGAAAATTCAAAACATTCATTATTCAATAGGGCCCAAACTATCAAAAACCAGCCGTTTCAATGAACACACATGTCTTGGTAGAATCATGCAGGACTGAAATTTTTGATGTTTTTCTACTCATCTCATGAGCCCAAACAAGTCTCTAAAAGCATGAGTTTGCAACTACTTTACATTTGGAGAAAAATCAAAACATTCATTATTCAATAGAGCCCAATAGCAAAAAGCAGCGTTTTGAATGAAGAATCACATTTCTTGGTAGAATCATGCAGGATTGAAATTTTTGATGTTTTTCTACTCCTCTCATGAGCCCAAACAAGTCTCTAAAAGCATGAGTTTGCAACTACTTTACTTTTGGAGAAAATTCAAAACATTCATTATTCAATAGGGCTCAAAATATCAAAAACCAGCGGTTTGAATGAACACACATTTCTTGGTAGAATCGTGCAGGACTGAAATTTTTGATGTTTTTCTACTTCTCTCATGAGCCCAAACAAGTCTCTAAAAGGATGAGTTTGCAACTACTTTACTTTTGGAGAAAATTCAAAACATTCAATATTCAATAGGGCCCAAACTATCAAAAACCAGCGGTTTCAATGAACACACATTTCTTGGTAGAATCATGCAGGACTGAAATTTTTGATGTTTTTCTACTCCTCTCATGAGCCCAAACAAGTCTCTAAAAGCATGAGTTTGCAACTACTTTACTTTTGGAGAAAATTCAAAACATTCATTATTCAATAGAGCCCAATAGCAAAAATCAGGTTTTGAATGAAGAATCACATTTCTTGGTAGAATCATGCAGCATTGAAATTTTTGATGGTTTTTTACTCCTCTCAACAGCCCAAACAAGTTTCTAAAAGGATGAGTTTGCAACTACTTTACTTTTGGAGAAAATTCAAAACATTCATTATTCAATAGGGCCCAAAATATCAAAAACCAGCGGTTTGAATGAACACACATTTCTTGGTAGAATCGTGCAGGACTGAAATTTTTGATGTTTTTCTACTTCTCTCATGAGCCCAAACAAGTCTCTAAAAGGATGAGTTTGCAACTACTTTACTTTTGGAGAAAATTCAAAACATTCATTATTCAATAGAGCCCAATAGCAAAAATCAGGTTTTGAATGAAGAATCACATTTCTTGGTAGAATCATGCAGGATTGAAATTTTTGATGGGTTTTTACTCCTCTCAACAGCCCAAACAAGTTTCTAAAAGGATGAGTTTGCAACTACTTTACTTTTGGAGAAAATTCAAAACATTCATTATTCAATAGGGCCCAAACTATCAAAAACCAGCAGTTTCAATGAACACACATTTCTTGGTAGAATCATGCAGGACTGAAATTTTTGATGTTTTTCTTCTCCTCTCATGAGCCCAAACAAGTCTCTAAAAGCATGAGTTTGCAACTACTTTACTTTTGGAGAAAATTCAAAACATTCATTATTCAATAGAGCCCAATAGCAAAAACCAGCGTTTTGAATGAAGAATCACATTTCTTGGTAGAATCATGCAGGATTGAAATTTTTGATGGTTTTTTACTCCTCTCAACAGCCCAAACAAGTTTCTAAAAGGATGAGTTTGCAACTACTTTACTTTTGGAGAAAATTCAAAACATTCATTATTCAATAGGGCCCAAACTATCAAAAACCAGCGGTTTCAATGAACACACATTTCTTGGTAGAATCATGCAGGACTGAAATTTTTGATGTTTTTCTACTCCTCTCATGAGCCCAAACAAGTCTCTAAAAGCATGCGTTTGCAACTACTTTACTTTTGGAGAAAATTCAAAACATTCATTATTCAATAGAGCCCAATAGCAAAAGCCAGCGTTTTGAATGAAGAATCACATATCTTGGTAGAATCATGCAGGATTGAAATTTTTGATGGTTTTTTACTCCTCTCAACAGCCCAAACAAGTTTCTAAAAGGATGAGTTTGCAACTACTTTACTTTTGGAGAAAATTCAAAACATTCATTATTCAATAGGGCCCAAACTATCAAAAACCAGCGGTTTCAATGAACACACATTTCTTGGTAGAATCATGCAGGACTGAAATTTTTGATGTTTTTCTACTCCTCTCATGAGCCCAAACAAGTCTCTAAAAGCATGAGTTTGCAACTACTTTACTTTTGGAGAAAATTCAAAACATTCATTATTCAATAGAGCCCAATAGCAAAAAGCAGCGTTTTGAATGAAGAATCACATTTCTTGGTAGAATCATGCAGGATTGAAATTTTTGATGTTTTTCTACTCCTCTCATGAGCCCAAACAAGTCTCTAAAAGCATGAGTTTGCAACTACTTTACTTTTGGAGAAAATTCAAAACATTCATTATTCAATAGGGCCCAAAATATCAAAAACCAGCGGTTTGAATGAACACACATTTCTTGGTAGAATCGTGCAGGACTGAAATTTTTGATGTTTTTCTACTTCTCTCATGAGCCCAAACAAGTCTCTAAAAGGATGAGTTTGCAACTACTTTACTTTTGGAGAAAATTCAAAACATTCAATATTCAATAGGGCCCAAACTATCAAAAACCAGCGGTTTCAATGAACACACATTTCTTGGTAGAATCATGCAGGACTGAAATTTTTGATGTTTTTCTACTCCTCTCATGAGCCCAAACAAGTCTCTAAAAGCATGAGTTTGCAACTACTTTACTTTTGGAGAAAATTCAAAACATTCATTATTCAATAGAGCCCAATAGCAAAAATCAGGTTTTGAATGAAGAATCACATTTCTTGGTAGAATCATGCAGCATTGAAATTTTTGATGGTTTTTTACTCCTCTCAACAGCCCAAACAAGTTTCTAAAAGGATGAGTTTGCAACTACTTTACTTTTGGAGAAAATTCAAAACATTCATTATTCAATAGGGCCCAAAATATCAAAAACCAGCGGTTTGAATGAACACACATTTCTTGGTAGAATCGTGCAGGACTGAAATTTTTGATGTTTTTCTACTTCTCTCATGAGCCCAAACAAGGATGAGTTTGCAACTACTTTACTTTTGGAGAAAATTCAAAACATTCATTATTCAATAGAGCCCAATAGCAAAAATCAGGTTTTGAATGAAGAATCACATTTCTTGGTAGAATCATGCAGGATTGAAATTTTTGATGGGTTTTTACTCCTCTCAACAGCCCAAACAAGTTTCTAAAAGGATGAGTTTGCAACTACTTTACTTTTGGAGAAAATTCAAAACATTCATTATTCAATAGGGCCCAAACTATCAAAAACCAGCAGTTTCAATGAACACACATTTCTTGGTAGAATCATGCAGGACTGAAATTTTTGATGTTTTTCTTCTCCTCTCATGAGCCCAAACAAGTCTCTAAAAGCATGAGTTTGCAACTACTTTACTTTTGGAGAAAATTCAAAACATTCATTATTCAATAGAGCCCAATAGCAAAAACCAGCGTTTTGAATGAAGAATCACATTTCTTGGTAGAATCATGCAGGATTGAAATTTTTGATGGTTTTTTACTCCTCTCAACAGCCCAAACAAGTTTCTAAAAGGATGAGTTTGCAACTACTTTACTTTTGGAGAAAATTCAAAACATTCATTATTCAATAGGGCCCAAACTATCAAAAACCAGCGGTTTCAATGAACACACATTTCTTGGTAGAATCATGCAGGACTGAAATTTTTGATGTTTTTCTACTCCTCTCATGAGCCCAAACAAGTTTCTAAAAGCATGCGTTTGCAACTACTTTACTTTTGGAGAAAATTCAAAACATTCATTATTCAATAGAGCCCAATAGCAAAAACCAGCGTTTTGAATGAAGAATCACATTTCTTGGTAGAATCATGCAGGATTGAAATTTTTGATGGTTTTTTACTCCTCTCAACAGCCCAAACAAGTTTCTAAAAGGATGAGTTTGCAACTACTTTACTTTTGGAGAAAATTCAAAACATTCATTATTCAATAGGGCCCAAACTATCAAAAACCAGCGGTTTCAATGAACACACATTTCTTGGTAGAATCATGCAGGACTGAAATTTTTGATGTTTTTCTACTCCTCTCATGAGCCCAAACAAGTCTCTAAAAGCATGAGTTTGCAACTACTTTACTTTTGGAGAAAATTCAAAACATTCATTATTCAATAGAGCCCAATAGCAAAAATCAGGTTTTGAATGAAGAATCACATTTCTTGGTAGAATCATGCAGGATTGAAATTTTTGATGGTTTTTTACTCCTCTCAACAGCCCAAACAAGTTTCTAAAAGGATGAGTTTGCAACTACTTTACTTTTGGAGAAAATTCAAAACATTCATTATTCAATAGGGCCCAAAATATCAAAAACCAGCGGTTTCAATGAACACACATTTCTTGGTAGAATCATGCAGGACTGAAATTTTTGATGTTTTTCTACTCCTCTCATGAGCCCAAACAAGTCTCTAAAAGCATGAGTTTGCAACTACTTTACTTTTGGAGAAAATTCAAAACATTCATTATTCAATAGAGCCCAATAGCAAAAACCAGCGTTTTGAATGAAGAATCACATTTCTTGGTAGAATCATGCAGGATTGAAATTTTTGATGGTTTTTTACTCCTCTCAACAGCCCAAACAAGTTTCTAAAAGGATGAGTTTGCAACTACTTTACTTTTGGAGAAAATTAAAAACATTCATTATTCAATAGGGCCCAAACTATCAAAAACCAGCGGTTTCAATGAACACACATTTCTTGGTAGAATCATGCAGGACTGAAATTTTTGATGTTTTTCTACTCCTCTCATGAGCCCAAACAAGTCTCTAAAAGCATGAGTTTGCAACTACTTTACTTTTGGAGAAAATTCAAAACATTCACTATTCAATAGAGCCCAATAGCAAAAATCAGGTTTTGAATGAAGAATCACATTTCTTGGTAAAATCATGCAGGATTGAAATTTTTGATGGTTTTTACTCCTCTCAACAGCCCAAACAAGTTTCTAAAAGGATGAGTTTGCAACTACTTTACTTTTGGAGAAAATTCAAAACATTCATTATTCAATAGGGCCCAAACTATCAAAAACCAGCGGTTTCAATGAACACACATTTCTTGGTAGAATCATGCAGGACTGAAATTTTTGATGTTTTTCTACTCCTCTCATGAGCCCAAACAAGTCTCTAAAAGCATGAGTTTGCAACTACTTTACTTTTGGAGAAAATTCAAAACATTCATTATTCAGTAGAGCCCAATAGCAAAAATCAGGTTTTGAATGAAGAATCACATTTCTTGGTAGAATCATGCAGGATTGAAATTTTTGATGGTTTTTTACTCCTCTCAACAGCCCAAACAAGTTTCTAAAAGGATGAGTTTGCAACTACTTTACTTTTGGAGAAAATTCAAAACATTCATTATTCAATAGGGCCCAAAATATCAAAAACCAGCGGTTTGAATGAACACACATTTCTTGGTAGAATCGTGCAGGACTGAAATTTTTGATGTTTTTCTACTCCTCTCATGAGCCCAAACAAGTCTCTAAAAGCATGAGTTTGCAACTACTTTACTTTTGGAGAAAATTCAAAACATTCATTATTCAATAGAGCCCAATAGCAAAAACCAGCGTTTTGAATGAAGAATTACATTTCTTGGTAGAATCATGCAGGATTGAAATTTTTGATGGTTTTTTACTCCTCTCAACAGCCCAAACAAGTTTCTAAAAGGATGAGTTTGCAACTACTTTACTTTTGGAGAAAATTCAAAACATTCATTATTCAATAGGGCCCAAACTATCAAAAACCAGCCATTTCAATGAACACACATGTCTTGGTAGAATCATGCAGGACTGAAATTTTTGATGTTTTTCTACTCATCTCATGAGCCCAAACAAGTCTCTAAAAGCATGAGTTTGCAACTACTTTACTTTTGGAGAAAAATCAAAACATTCATTATTCAATAGAGCCCAATAGCAAAAAGCAGCGTTTTGAATGAAGAATCACATTTCTTGGTAGAATCATGCAGGATTGAAATTTTTGATGTTTTTCTACTCCTCTCATGAGCCCAAACAAGTCTCTAAAAGCATGAGTTTGCAACTACTTTACTTTTGGAGAAAATTCAAAACATTCATTATTCAATAGGGCCCAAAATATCAAAAACCAGCGGTTTGAATGAACACACATTTCTTGGTAGAATCGTGCAGGACTGAAATTTTTGATGTTTTTCTACTTCTCTCATGAGCCCAAACAAGTCTCTAAAAGGATGAGTTTGCAACTACTTTACTTTTGGAGAAAATTCAAAACATTCAATATTCAATAGGGCCCAAACTATCAAAAACCAGCGGTTTCAATGAACACACATTTCTTGGTAGAATCATGCAGGACTGAAATTTTTGATGTTTTTCTACTCCTCTCATGAGCCCAAACAAGTCTCTAAAAGCATGAGTTTGCAACTACTTTACTTTTGGAGAAAATTCAAAACATTCATTATTCAATAGAGCCCAATAGCAAAAATCAGGTTTTGAATGAAGAATCACATTTCTTGGTAGAATCATGCAGCATTGAAATTTTTGATGGTTTTTTACTCCTCTCAACAGCCCAAACAAGTTTCTAAAAGGATGAGTTTGCAACTACTTTACTTTTGGAGAAAATTCAAAACATTCATTATTCAATAGGGCCCAAAATATCAAAAACCAGCGGTTTGAATGAACACACATTTCTTGGTAGAATCGTGCAGGACTGAAATTTTTGATGTTTTTCTACTTCTCTCATGAGCCCAAACAAGTCTCTAAAAGGATGAGTTTGCAACTACTTTACTTTTGGAGAAAATTCAAAACATTCATTATTCAATAGAGCCCAATAGCAAAAATCAGGTTTTGAATGAAGAATCACATTTCTTGGTAGAATCATGCAGGATTGAAATTTTTGATGGGTTTTTACTCCTCTCAACAGCCCAAACAAGTTTCTAAAAGGATGAGTTTGCAACTACTTTACTTTTGGAGAAAATTCAAAACATTCATTATTCAATAGGGCCCAAACTATCAAAAACCAGCAGTTTCAATGAACACACATTTCTTGGTAGAATCATGCAGGACTGAAATTTTTGATGTTTTTCTTCTCCTCTCATGAGCCCAAACAAGTCTCTAAAAGCATGAGTTTGCAACTACTTTACTTTTGGAGAAAATTCAAAACATTCATTATTCAATAGAGCCCAATAGCAAAAACCAGCGTTTTGAATGAAGAATCACATTTCTTGGTAGAATCATGCAGGATTGAAATTTTTGATGGTTTTTTACTCCTCTCAACAGCCCAAACAAGTTTCTAAAAGGATGAGTTTGCAACTACTTTACTTTTGGAGAAAATTCAAAACATTCATTATTCAATAGGGCCCAAACTATCAAAAACCAGCGGTTTCAATGAACACACATTTCTTGGTAGAATCATGCAGGACTGAAATTTTTGATGTTTTTCTACTCCTCTCATGAGCCCAAACAAGTTTCTAAAAGCATGCGTTTGCAACTACTTTACTTTTGGAGAAAATTCAAAACATTCATTATTCAATAGAGCCCAATAGCAAAAACCAGCGTTTTGAATGAAGAATCACATTTCTTGGTAGAATCATGCAGGATTGAAATTTTTGATGGTTTTTTACTCCTCTCAACAGCCCAAACAAGTTTCTAAAAGGATGAGTTTGCAACTACTTTACTTTTGGAGAAAATTCAAAACATTCATTATTCAATAGGGCCCAAACTATCAAAAACCAGCGGTTTCAATGAACACACATTTCTTGGTAGAATCATGCAGGACTGAAATTTTTGATGTTTTTCTACTCCTCTCATGAGCCCAAACAAGTCTCTAAAAGCATGAGTTTGCAACTACTTTACTTTTGGAGAAAATTCAAAACATTCATTATTCAATAGAGCCCAATAGCAAAAATCAGGTTTTGAATGAAGAATCACATTTCTTGGTAGAATCATGCAGGATTGAAATTTTTGATGGTTTTTTACTCCTCTCAACAGCCCAAACAAGTTTCTAAAAGGATGAGTTTGCAACTACTTTACTTTTGGAGAAAATTCAAAACATTCATTATTCAATAGGGCCCAAAATATCAAAAACCAGCGGTTTGAATGAACACACATTTCTTGGTAGAATCGTGCAGGACTGAAATTTTTGATGTTTTTCTCCTCCTCTCATGAGCCCAAACAAGTCTCTAAAAGGATGAGTTTGCAACTACTTTACTTTTGGAGAAAATTCAAAACATTCATTATTCAATAGAGCCCAATAGCAAAAACCAGCGTTTTGAATGAAGAATCACATTTCTTGGTAGAATCATGCAGGATTGAAATTTTTGATGGTTTTTTACTCCTCTCAACAGCCCAAACAAGTTTCTAAAAGGATGAGTTTGCAACTACTTTACTTTTGGAGAAAATTAAAAACATTCATTATTCAATAGGGCCCAAACTATCAAAAACCAGCGGTTTCAATGAACACACATTTCTTGGTAGAATAATGCAGGACTGAAATTTTTGATGTTTTTCTACTCCTCTCATGAGCCCAAACAAGTCTCTAAAAGCATGAGTTTGCAACTACTTTACTTTTGGAGAAAATTCAAAACATTCACTATTCAATAGAGCCCAATAGCAAAAATCAGGTTTTGAATGAAGAATCACATTTCTTGGTAAAATCATGCAGGATTGAAATTTTTGATGGTTTTTACTCCTCTCAACAGCCCAAACAAGTTTCTAAAAGGATGAGTTTGCAACTACTTTACTTTTGGAGAAAATTCAAAACATTCATTATTCAATAGGGCCCAAACTATCAAAAACCAGCGGTTTCAATGAACACACATTTCTTGGTAGAATCATGCAGGACTGAAATTTTTGATGTTTTTCTACTCCTCTCATGAGCCCAAACAAGTCTCTAAAAGCATGAGTTTGCAACTACTTTACTTTTGGAGAAAATTCAAAACATTCATTATTCAGTAGAGCCCAATAGCAAAAATCAGGTTTTGAATGAAGAATCACATTTCTTGGTAGAATCATGCAGGATTGAAATTTTTGATGGTTTTTTACTCCTCTCAACAGCCCAAACAAGTTTCTAAAAGGATGAGTTTGCAACTACTTTACTTTTGGAGAAAATTCAAAACATTCATTATTCAATAGGGCCCAAAATATCAAAAACCAGCGGTTTGAATGAACACACATTTCTTGGTAGAATCGTGCAGGACTGAAATTTTTGATGTTTTTCTACTCCTCTCATGAGCCCAAACAAGTCTCTAAAAGCATGAGTTTGCAACTACTTTACTTTTGGAGAAAATTCAAAACATTCATTATTCAATAGAGCCCAATAGCAAAAACCAGCGTTTTGAATGAAGAATTACATTTCTTGGTAGAATCATGCAGGATTGAAATTTTTGATGGTTTTTTACTCCTCTCAACAGCCCAAACAAGTTTCTAAAAGGATGAGTTTGCAACTACTTTACTTTTGGAGAAAATTCAAAACATTCATTATTCAATAGGGCCCAAACTATCAAAAACCAGCCATTTCAATGAACACACATGTCTTGGTAGAATCATGCAGGACTGAAATTTTTGATGTTTTTCTACTCATCTCATGAGCCCAAACAAGTCTCTAAAAGCATGAGTTTGCAACTACTTTACTTTTGGAGAAAAATCAAAACATTCATTATTCAATAGAGCCCAATAGCAAAAAGCAGCGTTTTGAATGAAGAATCACATTTCTTGGTAGAATCATGCAGGATTGAAATTTTTGATGTTTTTCTACTCCTCTCATGAGCCCAAACAAGTCTCTAAAAGCATGAGTTTGCAACTACTTTACTTTTGGAGAAAATTCAAAACATTCATTATTCAATAGGGCCCAAAATATCAAAAACCAGCGGTTTGAATGAACACACATTTCTTGGTAGAATCGTGCAGGACTGAAATTTTTGATGTTTTTCTACTTCTCTCATGAGCCCAAACAAGTCTCTAAAAGGATGAGTTTGCAACTACTTTACTTTTGGAGAAAATTCAAAACATTCAATATTCAATAGGGCCCAAACTATCAAAAACCAGCGGTTTCAATGAACACACATTTCTTGGTAGAATCATGCAGGACTGAAATTTTTGATGTTTTTCTACTCCTCTCATGAGCCCAAACAAGACTCTAAAAGCATGAGTTTGCAACTACTTTACTTTTGGAGAAAATTCAAAACATTCATTATTCAATAGAGCCCAATAGCAAAAATCAGGTTTTGAATGAAGAATCACATTTCTTGGTAGAATCATGCAGCATTGAAATTTTTGATGGTTTTTTACTCCTCTCAACAGCCCAACCAAGTTTCTAAAAGGATGAGTTTGCAACTACTTTACTTTTGGAGAAAATTCAAAACATTCATTATTCAATAGGGCCCAAAATATCAAAAACCAGCGGTTTAAATGAACACACATTTCTTGGTAGAATCGTGCAGGACTGAAATTTTTGATGTTTTTCTACTTCTCTCATGAGCCCAAACAAGTCTCTAAAAGGATGAGTTTGCAACTACTTTACTTTTGGAGAAAATTCAAAACATTCATTATTCAATAGAGCCCAATAGCAAAAATCAGGTTTTGAATGAAGAATCACATTTCTTGGTAGAATCATGCAGGATTGAAATTTTTGATGGGTTTTTACTCCTCTCAACAGCCCAAACAAGTTTCTAAAAGGATGAGTTTGCAACTACTTTACTTTTGGAGAAAATTCAAAACATTCATTATTCAATAGGGCCCAAACTATCAAAAACCAGCAGTTTCAATGAACACACATTTCTTGGTAGAATCATGCAGGACTGAAATTTTTGATGTTTTTCTTCTCCTCTCATGAGCCCAAACAAGTCTCTAAAAGCATGAGTTTGCAACTACTTTACTTTTGGAGAAAATTCAAAACATTCATTATTCAATAGAGCCCAATAGCAAAAACCAGCGTTTTGAATGAAGAATCACATTTCTTGGTAGAATCATGCAGGATTGAAATTTTTGATGGTTTTTTACTCCTCTCAACAGCCCAAACAAGTTTCTAAAAGGATGAGTTTGCAACTACTTTACTTTTGGAGAAAATTCAAAACATTCATTATTCAATAGGGCCCAAACTATCAAAAACCAGCGGTTTCAATGAACACACATTTCTTGGTAGAATCATGCAGGACTGAAATTTTTGATGTTTTTCTACTCCTCTCATGAGCCCAAACAAGTTTCTTAAAGCATGCGTTTGCAACTACTTTACTTTTGGAGAAAATTCAAAACATTCATTATTCAATAGAGCCCAATAGCAAAAACCAGCGTTTTGAATGAAGAATCACATTTCTTGGTAGAATCATGCAGGATTGAAATTTTTGATGGTTTTTTACTCCTCTCAACAGCCCAAACAAGTTTCTCAAAGGATGAGTTTGCAACTACTTTACTTTTGGAGAAAATTCAAAACATTCATTATTCAATAGGGCCCAAACTATCAAAAACCAGCGGTTTCAATGAACACACATTTCTTGGTAGAATCATGCAGGACTGAAATTTTTGATGTTTTTCTACTCCTCTCATGAGCCCAAACAAGTCTCTAAAAGCATGAGTTTGCAACTAATTTACTTTTGGAGAAAATTCAAAACATTCATTATTCAATAGAGCCCAATAGCAAAAATCAGGTTTTGAATGAAGAATCACATTTCTTGGTAGAATCATGCAGGATTGAAATTTTTGATGGTTTTTTACTCCTCTCAACAGCCCAAACAAGTTTCTAAAAGGATGAGTTTGCAACTACTTTACTTTTGGAGAAAATTCAAAACATTCATTATTCAATAGGGCCCAAACTATCAAAAACCAGCGGTTTCAATGAACACACATTTCTTGGTAGAATCATGCAGGACTGAAATTTTTGATGTTTTTCTACTCCTCTCATGAGCCCAAACAAGTCTCTAAAAGCATGAGTTTGCAACTACTTTACTTTTGGAGAAAATTCAAAACATTCATTATTCAATAGAGCCCAATAGCAAAAATCAGGTTTTGAATGAAGAATCACATTTCTTGGTAGAATCATGCAGGATTGAAATTTTTGATGGGTTTTTACTCCTCTCAACAGCCCAAACAAGTTTCTAAAAGGATGAGTTTGCAACTACTTTACTTTTGGAGAAAATTCAAAACATTCATTATTCAATAGGGCCCAAACTATCAAAAACCAGGGGTTTCAATGAACACACATTTCTTGGTAGAATCATGCAGGACTGAAATTTTTGATGTTTTTCTACTCCTCTCATGAGCCCAAACAAGTCTCTAAAAGCATGAGTTTGCAACTACTTTACTTTTGGAGAAAATTCAAAACATTCATTATTCAATAGAGCCCAATAGCAAAAACCAGCGTTTTGAATGAAGAATCACATTTCTTGGTAGAATCATGCAGGATTGAAATTTTTGATGGTTTTTTACTCCTCTCAACAGCCCAAACAAGTTTCTAAAAGGATGAGTTTGCAACTACTTTACTTTTGGAGAAAATTAAAAACATTCATTATTCAATAGGGCCCAAACTATCAAAAACCAGCGGTTTCAATGAACACACATTTCTTGGTAGAATCATGCAGGACTGAAATTTTTGATGTTTTTCTACTCCTCTCATGAGCCCAAACAAGTCTCTAAAAGCATGAGTTTGCAACTACTTTACTTTTGGAGAAAATTCAAAACATTCACTATTCAATAGAGCCCAATAGCAAAAATCAGGTTTTGAATGAAGAATCACATTTCTTGGTAAAATCATGCAGGATTGAAATTTTTGATGGTTTTTACTCCTCTCAACAGCCCAAACAAGTTTCTAAAAGGATGAGTTTGCAACTACTTTACTTTTGGAGAAAATTCAAAACATTCATTATTCAATAGGGCCCAAACTATCAAAAACCAGCGGTTTCAATGAACACACATTTCTTGGTAGAATCATGCAGGACTGAAATTTTTGATGTTTTTCTACTCCTCTCATGAGCCCAAACAAGTCTCTAAAAGCATGAGTTTGCAACTACTTTACTTTTGGAGAAAATTCAAAACATTCATTATTCAGTAGAGCCCAATAGCAAAAATCAGGTTTTGAATGAAGAATCACATTTCTTGGTAGAATCATGCAGGATTGAAATTTTTGATGGTTTTTTACTCCTCTCAACAGCCCAAACAAGTTTCTAAAAGGATGAGTTTGCAACTACTTTACTTTTGGAGAAAATTCAAAACATTCATTATTCAATAGGGCCCAAAATATCAAAAACCAGCGGTTTGAATGAACACACATTTCTTGGTAGAATCGTGCAGGACTGAAATTTTTGATGTTTTTCTACTCCTCTCATGAGCCCAAACAAGTCTCTAAAAGCATGAGTTTGCAACTACTTTACTTTTGGAGAAAATTCAAAACATTCATTATTCAATAGAGCCCAATAGCAAAAACCAGCGTTTTGAATGAAGAATTACATTTCTTGGTAGAATCATGCAGGATTGAAATTTTTGATGGTTTTTTACTCCTCTCAACAGCCCAAACAAGTTTCTAAAAGGATGAGTTTGCAACTACTTTACTTTTGGAGAAAATTCAAAACATTCATTATTCAATAGGGCCCAAACTATCAAAAACCAGCCGTTTCAATGAACACACATGTCTTGGTAGAATCATGCAGGACTGAAATTTTTGATGTTTTTCTACTCATCTCATGAGCCCAAACAAGTCTCTAAAAGCATGAGTTTGCAACTACTTTACTTTTGGAGAAAAATCAAAACATTCATTATTCAATAGAGCCCAATAGCAAAAAGCAGCGTTTTGAATGAAGAATCACATTTCTTGGTAGAATCATGCAGGATTGAAATTTTTGATGTTTTTCTACTCCTCTCATGAGCCCAAACAAGTCTCTAAAAGCATGAGTTTGCAACTACTTTACTTTTGGAGAAAATTCAAAACATTCATTATTCAATAGGGCCCAAAATATCAAAAACCAGCGGTTTGAATGAACACACATTTCTTGGTAGAATCGTGCAGGACTGAAATTTTTGATGTTTTTCTACTTCTCTCATGAGCCCAAACAAGTCTCTAAAAGGATGAGTTTGCAACTACTTTACTTTTGGAGAAACTTCAAAACATTCAATATTCAATAGGGCCCAAACTATCAAAAACCAGCGGTTTCAATGAACACACATTTCTTGGTAGAATCATGCAGGACTGAAATTTTTGATGTTTTTCTACTTCTCTCATGAGCCCAAACAAGTCTCTAAAAGGATGAGTTTGCAACTACTTTACTTTTGGAGAAAATTCAAAACATTCATTATTCAATAGAGCCCAATAGCAAAAATCAGGTTTTGAATGAAGAATCACATTTCTTGGTAGAATCATGCAGGATTGAAATTTTTGATGGGTTTTTACTCCTCTCAACAGCCCAAACAAGTTTCTAAAAGGATGAGTTTGCAACTACTTTACTTTTGGAGAAAATTCAAAACATTCATTATTCAATAGGGCCCAAAATATCAAAAACCAGCGGTTTGAATGAACACACATTTCTTGGTAGAATCGTGCAGGACTGAAATTTTTGATGTTTTTCTACTCCTCTCATGAGCCCAAACAAGTCTCTTAAAGCATGAGTTTGCAACTACTTTACTTTTGGAGAAAATTCAAAACATTCATTATTCAATAGAGCCCAATAGTAAAAATCAGGTTTTGAATGAAGAATCACATTTCTTGGTAGAATCATGCAGGATTGAAATTTTTGATGTTTTTTTACTCCTCTCAACAGCCCAAACAAGTTTCTAAAAGGATGAGTTTGCAACTACTTTACTTTTGGAGAAAATTCAAAACATTCATTATTCAATAGGGCCCAAACTATCAAAAACCAGCGGTTTCAATGAACACACATTTCTTGGTAGAATCATGCAGGACTGAAATTTTTGATGTTTTTCTACTCCTCTCATGAGCCCAAACAAGTCTCTAAAAGCATGAGTTTGCAACTACTTTACTTTTGGAGAAAATTCAAAACATTCATTATTCAATAGAGCCCAATAGCAAAAACCAGCGTTTTGAATGAAGAATCACATTTCTTGGTAGAATCATGCAGGACTGAAATTTTTGATGGTTTTTTACTCCTCTCAACAGCCCAAACAAGTTTCTAAAAGGATGAGTTTGCCACTACTTTACTTTTGGAGAAAATTCAAAACATTCATTATTCAATAGGGCCCAAACTATCAAAAACCAGCAGTTTCAATGAACACACATGTCTTGGTAGAATCATGCAGGACTGAAATTTTTGATGTTTTTCTACTCATCTCATGAGCCCAAACAAGTCTCTAAAAGCATGAGTTTGCAACTACTTTACTTTTGGAGAAAATTCAAAACATTCATTATTCAATAGAGCCCAATAGCAAAAACCAGCGTTTTGAATGAAGAGTCACATTTCTTGGTAGAATCATGCAGGATTGAAATTTTTGATGGTTTTTTACTCCTCTCAACAGCCCAAACAAGTTTCTAAAAGGATGAGTTTGCAACTACTTTACTTTTGGAGAAAATTCAAAACATTCATTATTCAATAGGGCCCAAACTATCAAAAACCAGCGGTTTCAATGAACACACATTTCTTGGTAGAATCATGCAGGACTGAAATTTTTGATGTTTTTCTACTCCTCTCATGAGCCCAAACAAGTCTCTAAAAGCATGAGTTTGCAACTACTTTACTTTTGGAGAAAATTCAAAACATTCATTATTCAATAGAGCCCAATAGCAAAAACCAGCGTTTTGAATGAAGAATCACATTTCTTGGTAGAATCATGCAGGATTGAAATTTTTGATGGTTTTTTACTCCTCTCAACAGCCCAAACAAGTTTCTAAAAGGATGAGTTTGCAACTACTTTACTTTTGGAGAAAATTCAAAACATTCATTATTCAATAGGGCCCAAACTATCAAAAACCAGCGGTTTCAATGAACACACATTTCTTGGTAGAATCATGCAGGACTGAAATTTTTGATGTTTTTCTACTCCTCTCATGAGCCCAAACAAGTCTCTAAAAGCATGAGTTTGCAACTACTTTACTTTTGGAGAAAATTCAAAACATTCATTATTCAATAGAGCCCAATAGCAAAAATCAGGTTTTGAATGAAGAATCACATTTCTTGGTAGAATCATGCAGGATTGAAATTTTTGATGGTTTTTTACTCCTCTCAACAGCCCAAACAAGTTTCTAAAAGGATGAGTTTGCAACTACTTTACTTTTGGAGAAAATTCAAAACATTCATTATTCAATAGGGCCCAAAATATCAAAAACCAGCGGTTTGAATGAACACACATTTCTTGGTAGAATCGTGCAGGACTGAAATTTTTGATGTTTTTCTACTTCTCTCATGAGCCCAAACAAGTCTCTAAAAGGATGAGTTTGCAACTACTTTACTTTTGGAGAAAATTCAAAACATTCATTATTCAATAGAGCCCAATAGCAAAAATCAGGTTTTGAATGAAGAATCACATTTCTTGGTAGAATCATGCAGGATTGAAATTTTTGATGGGTTTTTACTCCTCTCAACAGCCCAAACAAGTTTCTAAAAGGATGAGTTTGCAACTACTTTACTTTTGGAGAAAATTCAAAACATTCATTATTCAATAGGGCCCAAAATATCAAAAACCAGCGGTTTGAATGAACACACATTTCTTGGTAGAATCGTGCAGGACTGAAATTTTTGATGTTTTTCTACTCCTCTCATGAGCCCAAACAAGTCTCTTAAAGCATGAGTTTGCAACTACTTTACTTTTGGAGAAAATTCAAAACATTCATTATTCAATAGAGCCCAATAGCAAAAACCAGCGTTTTGAATGAAGAATCACATTTCTTGGTAGAATCATGCAGGATTGAAATTTTTGATGGTTTTTTACTCCTCTCAACAGCCCAAACAAGTTTCGAAAAGGATGAGTTTGCAACTACTTTACTTTTGGAGAAAATTCAAAACATTCATTATTCAATAGGGCCCAAACTATCAAAAACCAGCGGTTTCAATGAACACACATTTCTTGGTAGAATCATGCAGGACTGAAATTTTTGATGTTTTTCTACTCCTCTCATGAGCCCAAACAAGTCTCTAAAAGCATGAGTTTGCAACTACTTTACTTTTGGAGAAAATTCAAAACATTCACTATTCAATAGAGCCCAATAGCAAAAATCAGGTTTTGAATGAAGAATCACATTTCTTGGTAAAATCATGCAGGATTGAAATTTTTGATGGTTTTTTACTCCTCTCAACAGCCCAAACAAGTCTCTAAAAGCATGAGTTTGCAACTACTTTACTTTTGGAGAAAATTCAAAACATTCATTATTCAATAGGGCCCAAAATATCAAAAACCAGCGGTTTGAATGAACACACATTTCTTGGTAGAATCGTGCAGGACTGAAATTTTTGATGTTTTTCTACTCCTCTCATGAGCCCAAACAAGTCTCTAAAAGGATGAGTTTGCAACTACTTTACTTTTGGAGAAAATTCAAAACATTCATTATTCAATAGAGCCCAATAGCAAAAAACAGCGTTTTGAATGAAGAATCACATTTCTTGGTAGAATCATGCAGGATTGAAATTTTTGATGGTTTTTTACTCCTCTCAACAGCCCTAACAAGTTTCTAAAAGGATGAGTTTGCAACTACTTTACTTTTGGAGAAAATTCAAAACATTCATTATTCAATAGGGCCCAAAATATCAAAAACCAGCGGTTTGAATGAACACACATTTCTTGGTAGAATCGTGCAGGACTGAAATTTTTGATGTTTTTCTACTCCTCTCATGAGCCCAAACAAGTCTCTAAAAGCATGAGTTTGCAACTACTTTACTTTTGGAGAAAATTCAAAACATTCATTATTCAATAGAGCCCAATAGCAAAAATTAGGTTTTGAATGAAGAATCACATTTCTTGGTAGAATCATGCAGGATTGAAATTTTTGATGGTTTTTTACTCCTCTCAACAGCCCAAACAAGTTTCTAAAAGGATGAGTTTGCAACTACTTTACTTTTGGAGAAAATTCAAAACATTCATTATTCAATAGGGCCCAAACTATCAAAAACCAGCGGTTTCAATGAACACACATTTCTTGGTAGAATCATGCAGGACTGAAATTTTTGATGTTTTTCTACTCCTCTCAAGAGCCCAAACAAGTCTCTAAAAGCATGAGTTTGCAACTACTTTACTTTTGGAGAAAATTCAAAACATTCATTATTCAATAGAGCCCAATAGCAAAAACCAGCGTTTTGAATGAAGAATCACATTTCTTGGTAGAATCATGCAGGATTGAAATTTTTGATGGTTTTTTACTCCTCTCAACAGCCCAAACAAGTTTCTAAAAGGATGAGTTTGCAACTACTTTACTTTTGGAGAAAATTCAAAACATTCACTATTCAATAGAGCCCAATAGCAAAAATCAGGTTTTGAATGAAGAATCACATTTCTTGGTAAAATCATGCAGGATTGAAATTTTTGATGGTTTTTACTCCTCTCAACAGCCCAAACAAGTTTCTAAAAGGATGAGTTTGCAACTACTTTACTTTTGGAGAAAATTCAAAACATTCATTATTCAATAGGGCCCAAACTATCAAAAACCAGCGGTTTCAATGAACACACATTTCTTGGTAGAATCATGCAGGACTGAAATTTTTGATGTTTTTCTTCTCCTCTCATGAGCCCAAACAAGTCTCTAAAAGCATGAGTTTGCAACTACTTTACTTTTGGAGAAAATTCAAAACATTCATTATTCAATAGAGCCCAATAGCAAAAACCAGCGTTTTGAATGAAGAATCACATTTCTTGGTAGAATCATGCAGGATTGAAATTTTTGATGGTTTTTTACTCCTCTCAACAGCCCAAACAAGTTTCTAAAAGGATGAGTTTGCAACTACTTTACTTTTGGAGAAAATTCAAAACATTCATTATTCAATAGGGCCCAAACTATCAAAAACCAGCGGTTTCAATGAACACACATTTCTTGGTAGAATCATGCAGGACTGAAATTTTTGATGTTTTTCTACTCCTCTCATGAGCCCAAACAAGTCTCTAAAAGCATGCGTTTGCAACTACTTTACTTTTGGAGAAAATTCAAAACATTCATTATTCAATAGAGCCCAATAGCAAAAACCAGCGTTTTGAATGAAGAATCACATTTCTTGGTAGAATCATGCAGGATTGAAATTTTTGATGGTTTTTTACTCCTCTCAACAGCCCAAACAAGTTTCTAAAAGGATGAGTTTGCAACTACTTTACTTTTGGAGAAAATTCAAAACATTCATTATTCAATAGGGCCCAAACTATCAAAAACCAGCGGTTTCAATGAACACACATTTCTTGGTAGAATCATGCAGGACTGAAATTTTTGATGTTTTTCTACTCCTCTCATGAGCCCAAACAAGTCTATAAAAACATGAGTTTGCAACTACTTTACTTTTGGAGAAAATTCAAAACATTCATTATTCAATAGAGCTCAATAGCAAAAACCAGCGTTTTGAATGAAGAATTACATTTCTTGGTAGAATCATGCAGGATTGAAATTTTTGATGGTTTTTTACTCCTCTCAACAGCCCAAACAAGTTTCTAAAAGGATGAGTTTGCAACTACTTTACTTTTGGAGAAAATTCAAAACATTCATTATTCAATAGGGCCCAAACTATCAAAAACCAGCCGTTTCAATGAACACACATGTCTTGGTAGAATCATGCAGGACTGAAATTTTTGATGTTTTTCTACTCATCTCATGAGCCCAAACAAGTCTCTAAAAGCATGAGTTTGCAACTACTTTACATTTGGAGAAAAATCAAAACATTCATTATTCAATAGAGCCCAATAGCAAAAAGCAGCGTTTTGAATGAAGAATCACATTTCTTGGTAGAATCATGCAGGATTGAAATTTTTGATGTTTTTCTACTCCTCTCATGAGCCCAAACAAGTCTCTAAAAGCATGAGTTTGCAACTACTTTACTTTTGGAGAAAATTCAAAACATTCATTATTCAATAGGGCCCAAAATATCAAAAACCAGCGGTTTGAATGAACACACATTTCTTGGTAGAATCGTGCAGGACTGAAATTTTTGATGTTTTTCTACTTCTCTCATGAGCCCAAACAAGTCTCTAAAAGGATGAGTTTGCAACTACTTTACTTTTGGAGAAAATTCAAAACATTCAATATTCAATAGGGCCCAAACTATCAAAAACCAGCGGTTTCAATGAACACACATTTCTTGGTAGAATCATGCAGGACTGAAATTTTTGATGTTTTTCTACTCCTTTCATGAGCCCAAACAAGTCTCTAAAAGCATGAGTTTGCAACTACTTTACTTTTGGAGAAAATTCAAAACATTCATTATTCAATAGAGCCCAATAGCAAAAATCAGGTTTTGAATGAAGAATCACATTTCTTGGTAGAATCATGCAGCATTGAAATTTTTGATGGTTTTTTACTCCTCTCAACAGCCCAAACAAGTTTCTAAAAGGATGAGTTTGCAACTACTTTACTTTTGGAGAAAATTCAAAACATTCATTATTCAATAGGGCCCAAAATATCAAAAACCAGCGGTTTGAATGAACACACATTTCTTGGTAGAATCGTGCAGGACTGAAATTTTTGATGTTTTTCTACTTCTCTCATGAGCCCAAACAAGTCTCTAAAAGGATGAGTTTGCAACTACTTTACTTTTGGAGAAAATTCAAAACATTCATTATTCAATAGAGCCCAATAGCAAAAATCAGGTTTTGAATGAAGAATCACATTTCTTGGTAGAATCATGCAGGATTGAAATTTTTGATGGGTTTTTACTCCTCTCAACAGCCCAAACAAGTTTCTAAAAGGATGAGTTTGCAACTACTTTACTTTTGGAGAAAATTCAAAACATTCATTATTCAATAGGGCCCAAACTATCAAAAACCAGCAGTTTCAATGAACACACATTTCTTGGTAGAATCATGCAGGACTGAAATTTTTGATGTTTTTCTTCTCCTCTCATGAGCCCATACAAGTCTCTAAAAGCATGAGTTTGCAACTACTTTACTTTTGGAGAAAATTCAAAACATTCATTATTCAATAGAGCCCAATAGCAAAAACCAGCGTTTTGAATGAAGAATCACATTTCTTGGTAGAATCATGCAGGATTGAAATTTTTGATGGTTTTTTACTCCTCTCAACAGCCCAAACAAGTTTCTAAAAGGATGAGTTTGCAACTACTTTACTTTTGGAGAAAATTCAAAACATTCATTATTCAATAGGGCCCAAACTATCAAAAACCAGCGGTTTCAATGAACACACATTTCTTGGTAGAATCATGCAGGACTGAAATTTTTGATGTTTTTCTACTCCTCTCATGAGCCCAAACAAGTCTCTAAAAGCATGCGTTTGCAACTACTTTACGTTTGGAGAAAATTCAAAACATTCATTATTCAATAGAGCCCAATAGCAAAAACCAGCGTTTTGAATGAAGAATCACATTTCTTGGTAGAATCATGCAGGATTGAAATTTTTGATGGTTTTTTACTCCTCTCAACAGCCCAAACAAGTTTCTAAAAGGATGAGTTTGCAACTACTTTACTTTTGGAGAAAATTCAAAACATTCATTATTCAATAGGGCCCAAACTATCAAAAACCAGCGGTTTCAATGAACACACATTTCTTGGTAGAATCATGCAGGACTGAAATTTTTGATGTTTTTCTACTCCTCTCATGAGCCCAAACAAGTCTCTAAAAGCATGAGTTTGCAACTACTTTACTTTTGGAGAAAATTCAAAACATTCATTATTCAATAGAGCCCAATAGCAAAAACCAGCGTTTTGAATGAAGAATTACATTTCTTGGTAGAATCATGCAGGATTGAAATTTTTGATGTTTTTCTACTCCTCTCATGAGCCCAAACAAGTCTCTAAAAGCATGAGTTTGCAACTACTTTACTTTTGGAGAAAATTCAAAACATTCATTATTCAATAGGGCCCAAAATATCAAAAACCAGCGGTTTGAATGAACACACATTTCTTGGTAGAATCGTGCAGGACTGAAATTTTTGATGTTTTTCTACTTCTCTCATGAGCCCAAACAAGTCTCTAAAAGGATGAGTTTGCAACTACTTTACTTTTGGAGAAAATTCAAAACATTCAATATTCAATAGGGCCCAAACTATCAAAAACCAGCGGTTTCAATGAACACACATTTCTTGGTAGAATCATGCAGGACTGAAATTTTTGATGTTTTTCTACTCCTCTCATGAGCCCAAACAAGTCTCTAAAAGCATGAGTTTGCAACTACTTTACTTTTGGAGAAAATTCAAAACATTCATTATTCAATAGAGCCCAATAGCAAAAATCAGGTTTTGAATGAAGAATCACATTTCTTGGTAGAATCATGCAGCATTGAAATTTTTGATGGTTTTTTACTCCTCTCAACAGCCCAAACAAGTTTCTAAAAGGATGAGTTTGCAACTACTTTACTTTTGGAGAAAATTCAAAACATTCATTATTCAATAGGGCCCAAAATATCAAAAACCAGCGGTTTGAATGAACACACATTTCTTGGTAGAATCGTGCAGGACTGAAATTTTTGATGTTTTTCTACTTCTCTCATGAGCCCAAACAAGTCTCTAAAAGGATGAGTTTGCAACTACTTTACTTTTGGAGAAAATTCAAAACATTCATTATTCAATAGAGCCCAATAGCAAAAATCAGGTTTTGAATGAAGAATCACATTTCTTGGTAGAATCATGCAGGATTGAAATTTTTGATGGGTTTTTACTCCTCTCAACAGCCCAAACAAGTTTCTAAAAGGATGAGTTTGCAACTACTTTACTTTTGGAGAAAATTCAAAACATTCATTATTCAATAGGGCCCAAACTATCAAAAACCAGCAGTTTCAATGAACACACATTTCTTGGTAGAATAATGCAGGACTGAAATTTTTGATGTTTTTCTTCTCCTCTCATGAGCCCAAACAAGTCTCTAAAAGCATGAGTTTGCAACTACTTTACTTTTGGAGAAAATTCAAAACATTCATTATTCAATAGAGCCCAATAGCAAAAACCAGCGTTTTGAATGAAGAATCACATTTCTTGGTAGAATCATGCAGGATTGAAATTTTTGATGGTTTTTTACTCCTCTCAACAGCCCAAACAAGTTTCTAAAAGGATGAGTTTGCAACTACTTTACTTTTGGAGAAAATTCAAAACATTCATTATTCAATAGGGCCCAAACTATCAAAAACCAGCGGTTTCAATGAACACACATTTCTTGGTAGAATCATGCAGGACTGAAATTTTTGATGTTTTTCTACTCCTCTCATGAGCCCAAACAAGTTTCTAAAAGCATGCGTTTGCAACTACTTTACTTTTGGAGAAAATTCAAAACATTCATTATTCAATAGAGCCCAATAGCAAAAACCAGCGTTTTGAATGAAGAATCACATTTCTTGGTAGAATCATGCAGGATTGAAATTTTTGATGGTTTTTTACTCCTCTCAACAGCCCAAACAAGTTTCTAAAAGGATGAGTTTGCAACTACTTTACTTTTGGAGAAAATTCAAAACATTCATTATTCAATAGGGCCCAAACTATCAAAAACCAGCGGTTTCAATGAACACACATTTCTTGGTAGAATCATGCAGGACTGAAATTTTTGATGTTTTTCTACTCCTCTCATGAGCCCAAACAAGTCTCTAAAAGCATGAGTTTGCAACTACTTTACTTTTGGAGAAAATTCAAAACATTCATTATTCAATAGAGCCCAATAGCAAAAATCAGGTTTTGAATGAAGAATCACATTTCTTGGTAGAATCATGCAGGATTGAAATTTTTGATGGTTTTTTACTCCTCTCAACAGCCCAAACAAGTTTCTAAAAGGATGAGTTTGCAACTACTTTACTTTTGGAGAAAATTCAAAACATTCATTATTCAATAGGGCCCAAAATATCAAAAACCAGCGGTTTGAATGAACACACATTTCTTGGTAGAATCGTGCAGGACTGAAATTTTTGATGTTTTTCTACTCCTCTCATGAGCCCAAACAAGTCTCTAAAAGGATGAGTTTGCAACTACTTTACTTTTGGAGAAAATTCAAAACATTCATTATTCAATAGAGCCCAATAGCAAAAAACAGCATTTTGAATGAAGAATCACATTTCTTGGTAGAATCGTGCAGGACTGAAATTTTTGATGGTTTTTTACTCCTCTCAACAGCCCAAACAAGTTTCTAAAAGCATGAGTTTGCAACTACTTTACTTTTGGAGAAAATTCAAAACATTCATTATTCAATAGAGCCCAATAGCAAAAACCAGCGTTTTGAATGAAGAATTACATTTCTTGGTAGAATCATGCAGGATTGAAATTTTTGATGGTTTTTTACTCCTCTCAACAGCCCAAACAAGTTTCTAAAAGGATAAGTTTGCAACTACTTTACTTTTGGAGAAAATTCAAAACATTCATTATTCAATAGGGCCCAAACTATCAAAAACCAGCCGTTTCAATGAACACACATGTCTTGGTAGAATCATGCAGGACTGAAATTTTTGATGTTTTTCTACTCATCTCATGAGCCCAAACAAGTCTCTAAAAGCATGAGTTTGCAACTACTTTACTTTTGGAGAAAAATCAAAACATTCATTATTCAATAGAGCCCAATAGCAAAAAGCAGCGTTTTGAATGAAGAATCACATTTCTTGGTAGAATCATGCAGGATTGAAATTTTTGATGTTTTTCTACTCCTCTCATGAGCCCAAACAAGTCTCTAAAAGCATGAGTTTGCAACTACTTTACTTTTGGAGAAAATTCAAAACATTCATTATTCAATAGGGCCCAAAATATCAAAAACCAGCGGTTTGAATGAACACACATTTCTTGGTAGAATCGTGCAGGACTGAAATTTTTGATGTTTTTCTACTTCTCTCATGAGCCCAAACAAGTCTCTAAAAGGATGAGTTTGCAACTACTTTACTTTTGGAGAAAATTCAAAACATTCAATATTCAATAGGGCCCAAACTATCAAAAACCAGCGGTTTCAATGAACACACATTTCTTGGTAGAATCATGCAGGACTGAAATTTTTGATGTTTTTCTACTCCTCTCATGAGCCCAAACAAGACTCTAAAAGCATGAGTTTGCAACTACTTTACTTTTGGAGAAAATTCAAAACATTCATTATTCAATAGAGCCCAATAGCAAAAATCAGGTTTTGAATGAAGAATCACATTTCTTGGTAGAATCATGCAGGATTGAAATTTTTGATGGTTTTTTACTCCTCTCAACAGCCCAAACAAGTTTCTAAAAGGATGAGTTTGCAACTACTTTACTTTTGGAGAAAATTCAAAACATTTATTATTCAATAGGGCCCAAAATATCAAAAACCAGCGGTTTGAATGAACACACATTTCTTGGTAGAATCGTGCAGGACTGAAATTTTTGATGTTTTTCTACTTCTCTCATGAGCCCAAACAAGTCTCTAAAAGGATGAGTTTGCAACTACTTTACTTTTGGAGAAAATTCAAAACATTCATTATTCAATAGAGCCCAATAGCAAAAATCAGGTTTTGAATGAAGAATCACATTTCTTGGTAGAATCATGCAGGATTGAAATTTTTGATGGGTTTTTACTCCTCTCAACAGCCCAAACAAGTTTCTAAAAGGATGAGTTTGCAACTACTTTACTTTTGGAGAAAATTCAAAACATTCATTATTCAATAGGGCCCAAAATATCAAAAACCAGCGGTTTGAATGAACACACATTTCTTGGTAGAATCGTGCAGGACTGAAATTTTTGATGTTTTTCTACTCCTCTCATGAGCCCAAACAAGTCTCTTAAAGCATGAGTTTGCAACTACTTTACTTTTGGAGAAAATTCAAAACATTCATTATTCAATAGAGCCCAATAGTAAAAATCAGGTTTTGAATGAAGAATCACATTTCTTGGTAGAATCATGCAGGATTGAAATTTTTGATGTTTTTTTACTCCTCTCAACAGCCCAAACAAGTTTCTAAAAGGATGAGTTTGCAACTACTTTACTTTTGGAGAAAATTCAAAACATTCATTATTCAATAGGGCCCAAACTATCAAAAACTAGCGGTTTCAATGAACACACATTTCTTGGTAGAATCATGCAGGACTGAAATTTTTGATGTTTTTCTACTCCTCTCATGAGCCCAAACAAGTCTCTAAAAGCATGAGTTTGCAACTACTTTACTTTTGGAGAAAATTCAAAACATTCATTATTCAATAGAGCCCAATAGCAAAAACCAGCGTTTTGAATGAAGAATCACATTTCTTGGTAGAATCATGCAGGACTGAAATTTTTGATGGTTTTTTACTCCTCTCAACAGCCCAAACAAGTTTCTAAAAGGATGAGTTTGCCACTACTTTACTTTTGGAGAAAATTCAAAACATTCATTATTCAATAGGGCCCAAACTATCAAAAACCAGCGGTTTCAATGAACACACATGTCTTGGTAGAATCATGCAGGACTGAAATTTTTGATGTTTTTCTACTCATCTCATGAGCCCAAACAAGTCTCTAAAAGCATGAGTTTGCAACTACTTTACTTTTGGAGAAAATTCAAAACATTCATTATTCAATAGGGCCCAAACTATCAAAAACCAGCGGTTTCAATGAACACACATTTCTTGGTAGAATCATGCAGGACTGAAATTTTTGATGTTTTTCTACTCCTCTCATGAGCCCAAACAAGTCTCTAAAAGCATGAGTTTGCAACTACTTTACTTTTGGTGAAAATTCAAAACATTCATTATTCAATAGAGCCCAATAGCAAAAACCAGCGTTTTGAATGAAGAGTCACATTTCTTGGTAGAATCATGCAGGATTGAAATTTTTGATGGTTTTTTACTCCTCTCAACAGCCCAAACAAGTTTCTAAAAGGATGAGTTTGCAACTACTTTACTTTTGGAGAAAATTCAAAACATTCATTATTCAATAGGGCCCAAACTATCAAAAACCAGCGGTTTCAATGAACACACATTTCTTGGTAGAATCATGCAGGACTGAAATTTTTGATGTTTTTCTACTCCTCTCATGAGCCCAAACAAGTCTCTAAAAGCATGAGTTTGCAACTACTTTACTTTTGGAGAAAATTCAAAACATTCATTATTCAATAGAGCCCAATAGCAAAAACCAGCGTTTTGAATGAAGAATCACATTTCTTGGTAGAATCATGCAGGATTGAAATTTTTGATGGTTTTTTACTCCTCTCAACAGCCCAAACAAGTTTCTAAAAGGATGAGTTTGCAACTACTTTACTTTTGGAGAAAATTCAAAACATTCATTATTCAATAGGGCCCAAACTATCAAAAACCAGCGGTTTCAATGAACACACATTTCTTGGTAGAATCATGCAGGACTGAAATTTTTGATGTTTTTCTACTCCTCTCATGAGCCCAAACAAGTCTCTAAAAGCATGAGTTTGCAACTACTTTACTTTTGGAGAAAATTCAAAACATTCATTATTCAATAGAGCCCAATAGCCAAAACCAGCGTTTTGAATGAAGAATCACATTTCTTGGTAGAATCATGCAGGATTGAAATTTTTGATGGTTTTTTACTCCTCTCAACAGCCCAAACAAGTTTCTAAAAGGATGAGTTTGCAACTACTTTACTTTTGGAGAAAATTCAAAACATTCATTATTCAATAGGGCCCAAACTATCAAAAACCAGCGGTTTCAATGAACACACATTTCTTGGTAGAATCATGCAGGACTGAAATTTTTGATGTTTTTCTTCTCCTCTCATGAGCCCAAACAAGTCTCTAAAAGCATGAGTTTGCAACTACTTTACTTTTGGAGAAAATTCAAAAGGGGCGTGGTCTGGAGCTCAATGGTGCAGGCTGTGTGAGCTCTGAGCTCTGAGGAAGCCTTCCTAATTAAGCGACATTAGAAGAAAACAAGAAGCTTTTTGCTACAAAGATTTATTGGATTTTGAAGCCCTTTTCTCCAGGAGCTTTTTGAGACCTTCCTCGAATCTCTGCGTTGGATATTTCCCGAAATATGGCTTGGCAGCTGCTGCTGGTGTAACTCAGCAAGATTTTCCCGCGCTTTCTCTCTGCAGCAGCGGCTAGTCCGGGCAGAGGAGAAGAAGAGAGAAACCACCAAGGAAGGCGGGAGGTATCAGCAGAAGAGGCCCTGGAGTCTGACGTGGTGAGCTGAAGGCACAGCAGGGACCAACAATAACAGCGGTTAAAGTCTCTCAGTGACACTGGTCACTGAGAGTGAAGAGGACAGCGATCCGTGTACCGGAGTGGAGGATACTGAGGGAAGAAAGGGCGCGAAAATCAGCGGCAGAGGACACGGGACCTGCAATGTGGAGTGGCTGATGCAGCGGTGGTCAATTAACTAGAAGAAACAGAAAAGAGACAACACCGGCAGCCCAGGAGGTTGGAGTGTGGATCCACCGGCACAACAGGGATAAGCAACCAGTTTAAAAGAACTTTACAGAAGCGCCAGTGGAAAATAACAGCAGCGGCTAGCCCGGGCAGAGGAGAAGAAGAGAGAAATCACCAAGGAAGGCAGGAGGTATCAGCAGAGGAGGTCCTGGAGTCTGACGTGGTGAGCTGACAGCACAGCGGGGACCGGCAACAACAGCGGTTAAAGTCTCTCAGTGACACTGGTCACTGGGAGTGAAGAAGACAGCGATCCGTGTACCGAAGCGGAGGATACTGAGGGAAAAAAAGGCGCGAAAATCAGCGGCAGAGGACGCGGGGCTTGCAGTGTGGAGTGGCTGATATAGCGGTGGTCAATTAACTAGAAGAGACAGAAAAAAGACAACACCGGCAGCCCAGCAATTTGGAGTGTGGATCCATCGGCACAACAGGAATAAGTAGCCAGTTTAAAGGAACATTGCAGCAGCGCCAGTGGAAAATAACAGGTACAGACGGACTTAATTGGTGCGGGGGTAAATTGGCGGGAAATTCTCCCGCACTTTTTCTCTGCTGAGGCGACGCGCTCGGGATAAAAGAAAAGATCTGTAAGAAAAGGCGCGAAAATCGGCAGATGAGCCTGTGGTGCATATAGTGTGGAGCAGACACTGCGGCTGAGATTATTTAGTTGGTGGAAACGGATACCATAACACCATATGTTTGGCCCTGGCAACGGAGCACAGCGACCCTTCTGAGCAGTGGAAAGGAGGAGTGAGCAGATCTAGTGGACGGCGTAGAGAAGCGACATCAAATTGGCGGGAAATCCAGGAGCGGCACCGACGAAAGTATATAGAGGTGGAAAGGCTGAGTGGAGGTTGTAATCTACAGCGAGGAGAAGAAACTTCAACGCCAAGAGAGCGGTATTGAGGACTGTTTGGTTCTGGGATCTGGCGGTATTTAATAGATTGGTTTATATCTCTAGTTTTTTGAATGTGTTATAAGCAGGGAAGATCAGGAAGTGTAAGGTACCTGGTTTTAACAAGTTTGGGTCTGATTGGTCTTTAAGTATTTGTAGATCTTATATATCTATCATAATCTGGTTAGAGTTTATTAATAATCAACGTAGGTAATTATCTAGAAGATCCTCAGGGATAAAAATATCTAATATACTATTGAACAAAGTAGTATAACAAAAGCCGATGACTTACTGATCAGATACATTTTTATAACCTGCTTGACTCCTTTAAAAAGATCCAAGTTACTAAATAGCTTAAAGCCCCCTATTTGGGTTTTCTCTCTGTGAGTGCAGGGATATCGCTGGGGTATTAGTCTCCTGTGATTCCTCTGTATCTCAACTAGTGTATTAAGCATTTAAGTCTTGAGAACCTTTACTTTTGGGGGTCCTGGACTCTGGGGAGTGATTTATTGGGATTACTCTTCTTAAAAGTGTCTCTCTTCACATATTGTGACACCATATGATCTCTAAGTGAGAATTTGATGTTATAACTCCCCTGCCTCACATTATAATAGGATCTGTATTCAAGAAATTGGGTTTTTTAAGCTGGCCCTCCCTTATATTCATCTTGTACTTATTTTGGTATTTAACTGTTACAGGAATTATCACTTATTTTTGGGTCTTCAACTAATAGATAAGGGCAATCTTCTAATAAACATAATGAGTCAGAGAAGCAGCAGATCCAAACAGACAAAGGAAAAATCTCATAAACCAGATTTAACAGAGCAAGATGAAGCTATCTGTATTAGTCCCCCTTCCACCCCCAAGAATACAAAATTCTCGATTGGACAGAAAGGGGACACTAATATGTTACAAGAATTAGACAATATTCAAATAGATATGGACACTACAATAAATAGAAAAACAAAAAGAGATGAGTCTAAACCAGGGAGTCACCCTGTCCTCTCAGATGAGGAAGTTTTTTATGAGACTTCTCCCTTACAAAGTCCAGATAAAAGCAGACCTAGACTAGATTCTAGCTCTGTTAGTGAAGACTCAAGCTCTCTTACAGGTCTTGAGGATTTTCAGGCGTCAGAAAAGGGGGCTTCTGAACAATATATCAAAGATATCATTCAAGCCCTAAATAGATCCCTAAAATCAACATTGGACGAAAACACTAATCGTCTACAAGTTAAAATTGCTACAATTAATACCAGGATTGATAAAAATGTTACTAAAATAGAGGCTCTGGAAAAAAAATCCGAGACCATTCAAAAACAACAATCCGATACTCAAAAAGAAATTATTTTTCTACGTAACAAATTGGCCGATCTTGAGGATCGCAGTAGGAGAAACAACTTAAAACTGAGAGGTATTTCAGAAAAGATTAGCCAGAATAATTTACAAAATTATGTTAAAGAGATATTAGTCAAAATCCTGCCATCTTTACCAGAACCAGAACTTATGATTGACAGGATCCACAGGCTCCCCCGTCCTGGATCCATACCATCAGATGTCCCTAGAGACACTATACTTAGATTCCATTTCTTCTCCACAAAAGAGAAATTCCTAAATTACCTTAAAACTAACAAACATCTCCCCCACCCATACGATCATATCAAATCGTTTGCAGACCTCTCAAAAGATACTATACAGTCTAGAAAAAACTTTAATGAGGTAACCACTTTATTAAGGAAGAAAGGGGTGATGTATCGATGGGGATTTCCTACCAAGCTCCTGATCAAGCATGGTGGCAGGGTCCTTCCAATTTTGTCTCCACAGGAGGGTTTAAATTTTCTTGACTCCCTGGATAAAAGAGAAGAAACTCCGGGCTGAAGAAATATTCATGTATTAGTCTTTTTCTTTACCTGGAAGGCTTCCTACGGAGATGCACGAACTTTCCCCATTTAGGAAGTTTATCTGCAAGTTGCAGTTGCTTCCTGTATTGTTGTTGAGGTTTATTATTTAATTGTTAATTGTTATTTTATTTATTTATGGTTAAGTTGTTATCTTTCAATGTTAGGGGTTTGAACAGCCCCGTCAAGAGGTACTGGACATGGAGAGAGATCAAAAGAAGTAAAGCAGATATAATCTGTCTCCAAGAGGTGAAATTAGCCAAATCAGGACACCCCGGGATAGAAAACAAAAATTTTCCGCATTTATTTAAATCTTTAAATGAATCAAAAAAAGCTGGGGTGATTACTTTAATTAAAAATTCTATCTCTTTTGAATTGATCGAACAGTTTTCTGATTCAGAGGGTAGATACCTGATCCTAATCTGTTTAATAGAAAATCAATTAACCACTCTAGTGAATGTGTATGCGCCCAACGATGGTCAAATGCGCTACTTTAATAATTTGGACAAAAAAATACAAGAGGTTAAAAAAGGCACACTGATCGTAGTTGGTGACTTTAATATTGTCCCGAATGGTGTATATGACTCTACTTCTCCCACCAGATCAGCTTTTCCAGAATTGGGTAATTGGCTTATTAACCACGAGTATTTAGATATTTTTAGGTGTCTTAATACCTCTTCTCTGGAATATACTCATTACTCCTTGATTCATAAAACCTTCTCTAGAATAGATCTTTTTATTACGGATTCCCTTTCTATTTCCAAATTCAAAAAAATTGAGATCCTTCCTAGAACCTTCTCAGATCATGCACCCGTTCTATGTGAAGTACTAATAGGTAGATCATCAGGCCACCACCCCCTATGGAGAGGAAACTCTTCATTATTACATAAACCCGAATTAAAGGAAGAAATTGAATCATCTATTAAAAACTACTTTAAAGAAAACGAAACAGATGGCATATGCCCTTTTACAATTTGGAATGCCCATAAGGCGGTTGTAAGAGGTATAATGATACATATTTCCTGTAAAATTAAAAAACAAAATATTAAAGATATCAACAAAATACAATTAGAGATTAAAGATAAAGAGGACGCTCAGAAAAAACTACCCCAACCTTCTACGACTCTCCACTTGGAAATTATTAAACTTAGAACCAAATTAAGGGCGATTCTCTTTAATGAATATGAAAAATTTGCAAAAAGCATGAAGTCAAATTTTTATTCCTCATTCAACAAGCCGACTAAGATTATGGCCCAAAAATTTAAGACGTATAGAATAAAGAATAGAATCAATAAAATTAAACATAGTGGGGAGTCGTTTGTCAATCCGGCAGATATAGTTAATAAATTTGCAGACTATTATACTTCATTATATAATCTTAAAGATGATGTAAATATTCCGCAACCAAGCAAACAAAATATTAATGATTTTCTCAAGCGCCTTAATCTACCGAAACTATCAAATCAACAATTATCATTACTTGAGGTTCCTTTTTCAGATTTAGAAGTATTGGAGGCCATTAAAACACTCAAAACAAAGAAATCACCGGGCCCTGACGGTTTCTCAAACGACTATTCTTTACCTTATTCTGACCTTTGCCTCTATATTAACTCCTTACCTGACTCGGATTTTTAATAAAGCTTCCGAGACTGGAAGGTTCCCTCATGAAATGTTGCAAGCCATCATATCTTTAATTCCTAAGCCTAAAGGAGACTCAGAATCTGTCAAAAGTTATAGGCCCATTTCATTAATTAACACAGATGTTAAAATTTATTCAAAAATTATTGCCACAAGAATTAAAAAATTCCTTCCTAACATAGTACATAGAGATCAATTAGGCTTTATAAGTGGCCGGCAAACTAGTGATGGGACCAGGAGAGTATTTAATCTAATTATCCATATCAAAACCAAAAAGATCTCATCATTACTTCTAGCACTAGATGCTGAAAAAGCCTTTGACAGAGTCAGCTGGGAATTTTTAGTCGCCACTCTAGACAAATTCGGTTTTAGCTCTAAATTAATAAATACAATAATGGCACTTTATTCATCCCCTTCTGCTAATATATATGCCAATAACCATCTTTCTAAACAAATTCTGATTACCAATGGTACTAGACAAGGATGTCCCCTCTCGCCTTTACTCTTTGCCTTAATTATGGAACCTCTAGCAGAAACCATTAGATCCAATGAATGTGTTGAGGGCATCAAAATAGGTGAAACACAGTACAAGATAGGGTTATTTGCTGATGATATTATTCTAAGCCTTTCAAATCCATTGGATTCGGTCAAAGGGGTACTCCCTATTTTTGAGGAATTTTCAAAAGTCTCGTTCTTTAAAATAAATGACACAAAGTCCAAAATTTTAGATTTTTTCCTATGCAATGAAATCATCTCTAGTATCAAAAACGTTACTAAATATGAATGGGAAAAAGACGCAATTTTGTATTTAGGCATCTCAATAACTAGGAACTTTGCCAAAACGATCGAAGTAAATATGCGGAATCTTATTAAAAATACTCAAATGGAATTTAATACTCACTCTAAGCATGAAATCTCGTGGGTAGGGAGGATAGTCCTCTTTAAACTTCTCACCCTTCCCAAGATACTTTACATTTTTAGGTCTTTGCCTTTCTCTATCCCCCTTAAATATATTAGACAACTGCAATCTATAGTAAACAGATTTATTTCCAACCAAAAAAAAGCTAGAATAGCATTTCTAACACTCACTAGACGGAAGGATGAGGGAGGTTTGGCCCTCCCTAACTTAGTTAACTATTACTACTCAAATCTCATAATACAATCCTTGTCATGGTTTAATCAGGATAACTGCCCAATTTGGACAGATATAGAGAAGGTTTGGAACAGTAACATTCCACTGTCAAGACTGATTTTGGATGGTTTGGTATCCTCTAGTCACTTACCACATATTTCTCCAACAATATCAGCCACATTATTAGCTTGGAAATACTTAGCTAAAACCCAAATACATACCAAAAAAGGATCAAAATATCAACAAATCAAAAATGTTCCTCTTAAAACCTTTAGTTTAATCCTGGAAAAGGATATTCCCTCTAATTGGAAACAAGTTGGTATTAAAAAACTAGTGGATTTGCATGACGGTAAGCAATTCATCAGTGATGATTTACTGCGAACTAAATTTAACTTTGCCATCAGCGACTTCCACTTTCTATCTAACTTAAAAAAACTCATTAAGAAGCTATTAAGAAAAAGAACCTTTATAACAGATTCCACTAGTCTACTAATATGTAACCCTGGCAATAAATATTATTGGAAATCTAGAAACATCTACGACTTTCTTAACTCTAGTAACAATCCGGAAAAAACTACCTTTATGCTCAACTGGGAAAAAGACCTCAACATTACAAGAACTCAGCAACAGTGGACCAAAGCACTAAAATCAACATACTCGTCTAACATTTGTGCAAACCTTCACGAATCATACTTTAAAATCTTATCTAGATGGTACTTCACCCCCTTTAAGCTAGCAAAAATTTTTCCTGGTAGATCTCCCGAATGTTGGAGACATTGTGGTGAAATAGGTAGCTTACTCCACATGTTTTGGGAATGTTCGAAAATCAGACCTTTATGGTCTGAGATTTCTGATTTAATTAATAAAGTCACCAAAACTACAATAACTTTAACTCCACATAAGGCCCTGTTATCACTTGACCTTGAAGATGTTCATCCATCTCACCGTTCTGTCATTATCCATCTACTATTAATAACTAAAAATGCAATAGCTCTTTTCTGGAAAGAAGATTCAATTCCCAAAATTAGCGACATTATCGATAAAATGAATCTACATGAATCATACGAAAAAAGCCATGCTACTGCAAACAACTACTATATAACTTATAGAAAAAGATGGAAATGCTGGACAGATTTTAGCGCTTCCTAGATTTCTGCATTGGCCTCTCTCCTACTCCTAATCCAAATTGATTATCTGTATGGTTGTTCATATTGTACAATTCTTTAACCGTACTATTGTTTTATTAAACAACGGTTAAATTTTTTTTATTTGTATTGAAATTCTATGTTTTGTACCTGCAATTTATTTGTGACTGTACTGTTAGTTAGATCTATATCTCAACTTATTTCATATTTGTAACATTACTGTTATATTTCTTTCCCCCCCCCTTTTCTCCCTTTGTTTTGGCCCTTGTTTGTCTCAATAAAACAATTAAACTCATTCTGAACTCCTTACCCTCATCATAACCTACCCCCCCTTTACCAGTATAAATGTAACATCTACATTTTAATGCTACTAAAAAACATTACTGTTACTTTTGAAAATTTAATAAAGTTGATTGAAAATGGAGAAAATTCAAAACATTCATTATTCAATAGAGCCCAATAGCAAAAACCAGCGTTTTGAATGAAGAATCACATTTCTTGGTAGAATCATGCAGGATTGAAATTTTTGATGGTTTTTTACTCCTCTCAACAGCCCAAACAAGTTTCTAAAAGGATGAGTTTGCAACTACTTTACTTTTGGAGAAAATTCAAAACATTCATTATTCAATAGGGCCCAAACTATCAAAAACCAGCGGTTTCAATGAACACACATTTCTTGGTAGAATCATGCAGGACTGAAATTTTTGATGTTTTTCTTCTCCTCTCATGAGCCCAAACAAGTCTCTAAAAGCATGAGTTTGCAACTACTTTACTTTTGGAGAAAATTCAAAACATTCATTATTCAATAGAGCCCAATAGCAAAAACCAGCGTTTTGAATGAAGAATCACATTTCTTGGTAGAATCATGCAGGATTGAAATTTTTGATGGTTTTTTACTCCTCTCAACAGCCCAAACAAGTTTCTAAAAGGATGAGTTTGCAACTACTTTACTTTTGGAGAAAATTCAAAACATTCATTATTCAATAGGGCCCAAACTATCAAAAACCAGCGGATTCAATGAACACACATTTCTTGGTAGAATCATGCAGGACTGAAATTTTTGATGTTTTTCTACTCCTCTCATGAGCCCAAACAAGTCTCTAAAAGCATGAGTTTGCAACTACTTTACTTTTGGAGAAAATTCAAAACATTCATTATTCAATAGAGCCCAATAGCAAAAATCAGGTTTTGAATGAAGAATCACATTTCTTGGTAGAATCATGCAGGATTGAAATTTTTGATGGTTTTTTACTCCTCTCAACAGCCCAAACAAGTTTCTAAAAGGATGAGTTTGCAACTACTTTACTTTTGGAGAAAATTCAAAACATTCATTATTCAATAGGGCCCAAAATATCAAAAACCAGCGGTTTGAATGAACACACATTTCTTGGTAGAATCGTGCAGGACTGAAATTTTTGATGTTTTTCTACTTCTCTCATGAGCCCAAACAAGTCTCTAAAAGGATGAGTTTGCAACTACTTTACTTTTGGAGAAAATTCAAAACATTCATTATTCAATAGAGCCCAATAGCAAAAATCAGGTTTTGAATGAAGAATCACATTTCTTGGTAGAATCATGCAGGATTGAAATTTTTGATGGGTTTTTACTCCTCTCAACAGCCCAAACAAGTTTCTAAAAGGATGAGTTTGCAACTACTTTACTTTTGGAGAAAATTCAAAACATTCATTATTCAATAGGGCCCAAAATATCAAAAACCAGCGGTTTGAATGAACACACATTTCTTGGTAGAATCGTGCAGGACTGAAATTTTTGATGTTTTTCTACTCCTCTCATGAGCCCAAACAAGTCTCTTAAAGCATGAGTTTGCAACTACTTTACTTTTGGAGAAAATTCAAAACATTCATTATTCAATAGAGCCCAATAGCAAAAATCAGGTTTTGAATGAAGAATCACATTTCTTGGTAGAATCATGCAGGATTGAAATTTTTGATGGTTTTTTACTCCTCTCAACAGTCCAAACAAGTTTCTAAAAGGATGAGTTTGCAACTACTTTACTTTTGGAGAAAATTCAAAACATTCATTATTCAATAGGGCCCAAACTATCAAAAACCAGCGGTTTCAATGAACACACATTTCTTGGTAGAATCATGCAGGACTGAAATTTTTGATGTTTTTCTACTCCTCTCATGAGCCCAAACAAGTCTCTAAAAGCATGAGTTTGCAACTACTTTACTTTTGGAGAAAATTCAAAACATTCATTATTCAATAGAGCCCAATAGCAAAAACCAGCGTTTTGAATGAAGAATCACATTTCTTGGTAGAATCATGCAGGATTGAAATTTTTGATGGTTTTTTACTCCTCTCAACAGCCCAAACAAGTTTCTAAAAGGATGAGTTTGCAAACTACTTTACTTTTGGAGAAAATTCAAAACATTCATTATTCAATAGGGCCCAAACTATCAAAAACCAGCAGTTTCAATGAACACACATGTCTTGGTAGAATCATGCAGGACTGAAATTTTTGATGTTTTTCTACTCATCTCATGAGCCCAAACAAGTCTCTAAAAGCATGAGTTTGCAACTACTTTACTTTTGGAGAAAATTCAAAACATTCATTATTCAATAGGGCCCAAACTATCAAAAACCAGCGGTTTCAATGAACACACATTTCTTGGTAGAATCATGCAGGACTGAAATTTTTGATGTTTTTCTACTCCTCTCATGAGCCCAAACAAGTCTCTAAAAGCATGAGTTTGCAACTACTTTACTTTTGGAGAAAATTCAAAACATTCACTATTCAATAGAGCCCAATAGCAAAAATCAGGTTTTGAATGAAGAATCACATTTCTTGGTAAAATCATGCAGGATTGAAATTTTTGATGGTTTTTTACTCCTCTCAACAGCCCAAACAAGTCTCTAAAAGCATGAGTTTGCAACTACTTTACTTTTGGAGAAAATTCAAAACATTCATTATTCAATAGGGCCCAAACTATCAAAAACCAGCGGTTTCAATGAACACATTTCTTGGTAGAATCATGCAGGACTGAAATTTTTGATGTTTTTCTACTCCTCTCATGAGCCCAAACAAGTCTCTAAAAGCATGCGTTTGCAACTACTTTACTTTTGGAGAAAATTCAAAACATTCATTATTCAATAGAGCCCAATAGCAAAAACCAGCGGTTTGAATGAAGAATCACATTTCTTGGTAGAATCATGCAGGATTGAAATTTTTGATGATTTTTTACTCCACTCAACAGCCCAAACAAGTTTCTAAAAGGATGAGTTTGCAACTACTTTACTTTTGGAGAAAATTCAAAACATTCATTATTCAATAGGGCCCAAACTATCAAAAACCAGCAGTTTCAATGAACACACATTTCTGGGTAGAATCATGCAGGACTGAAATTTTTGATGTTTTTCTACTCCTCTCATGAGCCCAAACAAGTCTCTAAAAGCATGAGTTTGCAACTACTTTACTTTTGGAGAAAATTCAAAACATTCATTATTCAATAGAGCCCAATAGCAAAAAACAGCGTTTTGAATGAAGAATCACATTTCTTGGTAGAATCATGCAGGATTGAAATTTTTGATGGTTTTTTACTCCTCTCAACAGCCCAAACAAGTTTCTAAAAGGATGAGTTTGCAACTACTTTACTTTTGGAGAAAATTCAAAACATTCATTATTCAATAGAGCCCAATAGCAAAAACCAGCGTTTTGAATGAAGAATCACATTTCTTGGTAGAATCATGCAGGATTGAAATTTTTGATGGTTTTTTACTCCTCTCAACAGCCCAAACAAGTTTCTAAAAGGATGAGTTTGCAAACTACTTTACTTTTGGAGAAAATTCAAAACATTCATTATTCAATAGGGCCCAAACTATCAAAAACCAGTAGTTTCAATGAACACACATGTCTTGGTAGAATCATGCAGGACTGAAATTTTTGATGTTTTTCTACTCATCTCATGAGCCCAAACAAGTCTCTAAAAGCATGAGTTTGCAACTACTTTACTTTTGGAGAAAATTCAAAACATTCATTATTCAATAGGGCCCAAACTATCAAAAACCAGCGGTTTCAATGAACACACATTTCTTGGTAGAATCATGCAGGACTGAAATTTTTGATGTTTTTCTACTCCTCTCATGAGCCCAAACAAGTCTCTAAAAGCATGAGTTTGCAACTACTTTACTTTTGGAGAAAATTCAAAACATTCACTATTCAATAGAGCCCAATAGCAAAAATCAGGTTTTGAATGAAGAATCACATTTCTTGGTAAAATCATGCAGGATTGAAATTTTTGATGGTTTTTTACTCCTCTCAACAGCCCAAACAAGTCTCTAAAAGCATGAGTTTGCAACTACTTTACTTTTGGAGAAAATTCAAAACATTCATTATTCAATAGGGCCCAAACTATCAAAAACCAGCGGTTTCAATGAACACATTTCTTGGTAGAATCATGCAGGACTGAAATTTTTGATGTTTTTCTACTCCTCTCATGAGCCCAAACAAGTCTCTAAAAGCATGCGTTTGCAACTACTTTACTTTTGGAGAAAATTCAAAACATTCATTATTCAATAGAGCCCAATAGCAAAAACCAGCGGTTTGAATGAAGAATCACATTTCTTGGTAGAATCATGCAGGATTGAAATTTTTGATGATTTTTTACTCCACTCAACAGCCCAAACAAGTTTCTAAAAGGATGAGTTTGCAACTACTTTACTTTTGGAGAAAATTCAAAACATTCATTATTCAATAGGGCCCAAACTATCAAAAACCAGCAGTTTCAATGAACACACATTTCTGGGTAGAATCATGCAGGACTGAAATTTTTGATGTTTTTCTACTCCTCTCATGAGCCCAAACAAGTCTCTAAAAGCATGAGTTTGCAACTACTTTACTTTTGGAGAAAATTCAAAACATTCATTATTCAATAGAGCCCAATAGCAAAAATCAGGTTTTGAATGAAGAATCACATTTCTTGGTAGAATCATGCAGGATTGAAATTTTTGATGGTTTTTTACTCCTCTCAACAGCCCAAACAAGTTTCTAAAAGGATGAGTTTGCAACTACTTTACTTTTGGAGAAAATTCAAAACATTCATTATTCAATAGGGCCCAAAATATCAAAAACCAGCGGTTTGAATGAACACACATTTCTTGGTAGAATCGTGCAGGACTGAAATTTTTGATGTTTTTCTACTCCTCTCATGAGCCCAAACAAGTCTCTAAAAGGATGAGTTTGCAACTACTTTACTTTTGGAGAAAATTCAAAACATTCATTATTCAATAGAGCCCAATAGCAAAAAACAGCGTTTTGAATGAAGAATCACATTTCTTGGTAGAATCATGCAGGATTGAAATTTTTGATGGTTTTTTACTCCTCTCAACAGCCCAAACAAGTTTCTAAAAGGATGAGTTTGCAACTACTTTACTTTTGGAGAAAATTCAAAACATTCATTATTCAATAGAGCCCAATAGCAAAAACCAGCGTTTTGAATGAAGAATCACATTTCTTGGTAGAATCATGCAGGATTGAAATTTTTGATGGTTTTTTACTCCTCTCAACAGCCCAAACAAGTTTCTAAAAGGATGAGTTTGCAACTACTTTACTTTTGGAGAAAATTCAAAACATTCATTATTCAATAGGGCCCAAACTATCAAAAACCAGCGGTTTCAATGAACACACATTTCTTGGTAGAATCATGCAGGACTGAAATTTTTGATGTTTTTCTACTCCTCTCATGAGCCCAAACAAGTCTCTAAAAGCATGAGTTTGCAACTACTTTACTTTTGGAGAAAATTCAAAACATTCATTATTCAATAGAGCCCAATAGCAAAAATCAGGTTTCGAATGAAGAATCACATTTCTTGGTAGAATCATGCAGGATTGAGATTTTTGATGGGTTTTTACTCCTCTCAACAGCCCAAACAAGTTTCTAAAAGGATGAGTTTGCAACTACTTTACTTTTGGAGAAAATTCAAAACATTCATTATTCAATAGGGCCCAAACTATCAAAAACCAGCGGTTTCAATGAACACACATTTCTTGGTAGAATCATGCAGGACTGAAATTTTTGATGTTTTTCTACTCCTCTCATGAGCCCAAACAAGTCTCTAAAAGCATGAGTTTGCAACTACTTTACTTTTGGAGAAAATTCAAAACATTCATTATTCAATAGAGCCCAATAGCAAAAACCAGCGTTTTGAATGAAGAATCACATTTCTTGGTAGAATCATGCAGGATTGAAATTTTTGATGGTTTTTTACTCCTCTCAACAGCCCAAACAAGTTTCTAAAAGGATGAGTTTGCAACTACTTTACTTTTGGAGAAAATTCAAAACATTCATTATTCAATAGGGCCCAAACTATCAAAAACCAGCGGATTCAATGAACACACATTTCTTGGTAGAATCATGCAGGACTGAAATTTTTGATGTTTTTCTACTCCTCTCATGAGCCCAAACAAGTCTCTAAAAGCATGAGTTTGCAACTACTTTACTTTTGGAGAAAATTCAAAACATTCATTATTCAATAGAGCCCAATAGCAAAAACCAGCGTTTTGAATGAAGAATTACATTTCTTGGTAGAATCATGCAGGATTGAAATTTTTGATGGATTTTTACTCCTCTCAACAGCCCAAACAAGTTTCTAAAAGGATGAGTTTGCAACTACTTTACTTTTGGAGAAAATTCAAAACATTCATTATTCAATAGGGCCCAAACTATCAAAAACCAGCGGTTTCAATGAACACACATATCTGGGTAGAATCATGCAGGACTGAAATTTTTGATGTTTTTCTACTCCTCTCATGAGCCCAAACAAGTCTCTAAAAGCATGAGTTTGCAACTACTTTACTTTTGGAGAAAATTCAAAACATTCATTATTCAATAGAGCCCAATAGCAAAAATCAGGTTTTGAATGAAGAATCACATTTCTTGGTAGAATCATGCAGGATTGAAATTTTTGATGGTTTTTTACTCCTCTCAACAGCCCAAACAAGTTTCTAAAAGGATGAGTTTGCAACTACTTTACTTTTGGAGAAAATTCAAAACATTCATTATTCAATAGGGCCCAAAATATCAAAAACCAGCGGTTTGAATGAACACACATTTCTTGGTAGAATCGTGCAGGACTGAAATTTTTGATGTTTTTCTACTCCTCTCATGAGCCCAAACAAGTCTCTAAAAGGATGAGTTTGCAACTACTTTACTTTTGGAGAAAATTCAAAACATTCATTATTCAATAGAGCCCAATAGCAAAAAACAGCGTTTTGAATGAAGAATCACATTTCTTGGTAGAATCATGCAGGATTGAAATTTTTGATGGTTTTTTACTCCTCTCAACAGCCCAAACAAGTTTCTAAAAGGATGAGTTTGCAACTACTTTACTTTTGGAGAAAATTCAAAACATTCATTATTCAATAGAGCCCAATAGCAAAAACCAGCGTTTTGAATGAAGAATCACATTTCTTGGTAGAATCATGCAGGATTGAAATTTTTGATGGTTTTTTACTCCTCTCAACAGCCCAAACAAGTTTCTAAAAGGATGAGTTTGCAACTACTTTACTTTTGGAGAAAATTCAAAACATTCATTATT
Organism: Dendrobates tinctorius; assembly: GCF_039654945.1. Lineage (NCBI taxonomy): Eukaryota > Metazoa > Chordata > Amphibia > Anura > Dendrobatidae > Dendrobates > Dendrobates tinctorius. The sequence continues at coordinate 1,165,083 of NW_027361820.1, forward strand.
CAATAGGGCCCAAACTATCAAAAACCAGCGGATTCAATGAACACACATTTCTTGGTAGAATCATGCAGGACTGAAATTTTTGATGTTTTTCTACTCCTCTCATGAGCCCAAACAAGTCTCTAAAAGCATGAGTTTGCAACTACTTTACTTTTGGAGAAAATTCAAAACATTCATTATTCAATAGAGCCCAATAGCAAAAATCAGGTTTTGAATTTAGAATCACATTTCTTGGTAGAATCATGCAGGATTGAAATTTTTGATGGGTTTTTACTCCTCTCAACAGCCCAAACAAGTTTATAAAAGGATGAGTTTGCAACTACTTTACTTTTGGAGAAAATTCAAAACATTCATTATTCAATAGGGCCCAAAATATCAAAAACCAGCGGTTTGAATGAACACACATTTCTTGGTAGAATCGTGCAGGACTGAAATTTTTGATGTTTTTCTACTCCTCTCATGAGCCCAAACAAGTCTCTTAAAGCATGAGTTTGCAACTACTTTACTTTTGGAGAAAATTCAAAACATTCATTATTCAATAGAGCCCAATAGCAAAAATCAGGTTTTGAATGAAGAATCACATTTCTTGGTAGAATCATGCAGGATTGAAATTTTTGATGGTTTTTTACTCCTCTCAACAGCCCAAACAAGTTTCTAAAAGGATGAGTTTGCAACTACTTTACTTTTGGAGAAAATTCAAAACATTCATTATTCAATAGGGCCCAAACTATCAAAAACCAGCGGTTTCAATGAACACACATTTCTTGGTAGAATCATGCAGGACTGAAATTTTTGATGTTTTTCTACTCCTCTCATGAGCCCAAACAAGTCTCTAAAAGCATGAGTTTGCAACTACTTTACTTTTGGAGAAAATTCAAAACATTCACTATTCAATAGAGCCCAATAGCAAAAATCAGGTTTTGAATGAAGAATCACATTTCTTGGTAAAATCATGCAGGATTGAAATTTTTGATGGTTTTTTACTCCTCTCAACAGCCCAAACAAGTCTCTAAAAGCATGAGTTTGCAACTACTTTACTTTTGGAGAAAATTCAAAACATTCATTATTCAATAGGGCCCAAACTATCAAAAACCAGCGGTTTCAATGAACACATTTCTTGGTAGAATCATGCAGGACTGAAATTTTTGATGTTTTTCTACTCCTCTCATGAGCCCAAACAAGTCTCTAAAAGCATGCGTTTGCAACTACTTTACTTTTGGAGAAAATTCAAAACATTCATTATTCAATAGAGCCCAATAGCAAAAACCAGCGGTTTGAATGAAGAATCACATTTCTTGGTAGAATCATGCAGGATTGAAATTTTTGATGATTTTTTACTCCACTCAACAGCCCAAACAAGTTTCTAAAAGGATGAGTTTGCAACTACTTTACTTTTGGAGAAAATTCAAAACATTCATTATTCAATAGGGCCCAAACTATCAAAAACCAGCAGTTTCAATGAACACACATTTCTGGGTAGAATCATGCAGGACTGAAATTTTTGATGTTTTTCTACTCCTCTCATGAGCCCAAACAAGTCTCTAAAAGCATGAGTTTGCAACTACTTTACTTTTGGAGAAAATTCAAAACATTCATTATTCAATAGAGCCCAATAGCAAAAATCAGGTTTTGAATGAAGAATCACATTTCTTGGTAGAATCATGCAGGATTGAAATTTTTGATGGTTTTTTACTCCTCTCAACAGCCCAAACAAGTTTCTAAAAGGATGAGTTTGCAACTACTTTACTTTTGGAGAAAATTCAAAACATTCATTATTCAATAGGCCCCAAAATATCAAAAACCAGCGGTTTGAATGAACACACATTTCTTGGTAGAATCGTGCAGGACTGAAATTTTTGATGTTTTTCTACTCCTCTCATGAGCCCAAACAAGTCTCTAAAAGGATGAGTTTGCAACTACTTTACTTTTGGAGAAAATTCAAAACATTCATTATTCAATAGAGCCCAATAGCAAAAAACAGCGTTTTGAATGAAGAATCACATTTCTTGGTAGAATCATGCAGGATTGAAATTTTTGATGGTTTTTTACTCCTCTCAACAGCCCAAACAAGTTTCTAAAAGGATGAGTTTGCAACTACTTTACTTTTGGAGAAAATTCAAAACATTCATTATTCAATAGAGCCCAATAGCAAAAACCAGCGTTTTGAATGAAGAATCACATTTCTTGGTAGAATCATGCAGGATTGAAATTTTTGATGGTTTTTTACTCCTCTCAACAGCCCAAACAAGTTTCTAAAAGGATGAGTTTGCAACTACTTTACTTTTGGAGAAAATTCAAAACATTCATTATTCAATAGGGCCCAAACTATCAAAAACCAGCGGTTTCAATGAACACACATTTCTTGGTAGAATCATGCAGGACTGAAATTTTTGATGTTTTTCTACTCCTCTCATGAGCCCAAACAAGTCTCTAAAAGCATGAGTTTGCAACTACTTTACTTTTGGAGAAAATTCAAAACATTCATTATTCAATAGAGCCCAATAGCAAAAATCAGGTTTCGAATGAAGAATCACATTTCTTGGTAGAATCATGCAGGATTGAAATTTTTGATGGTTTTTTACTCCTCTCAACAGCCCAAACAAGTTTCTAAAAGGATGAGTTTGCAACTACTTTACTTTTGGAGAAAATTCAAAACATTCATTATTCAATAGGGCCCAAACTATCAAAAACCAGCGGTTTGAATGAACACACATTTCTTGGTAGAATCATGCAGGACTGAAATTTTTGATGTTTTTCTACTCCTCTCATGAGCCCAAACAAGTCTCTAAAAGCATGAGTTTGCAACTACTTTACTTTTGGAGAAAATTCAAAACATTCACTATTCAATAGAGCCCAATAGCAAAAATCAGGTTTTGAATGAAGAATCACATTTCTTGGTAAAATCATGCAGGATTGAAATTTTTGATGGTTTTTACTCCTCTCAACAGCCAAAACAAGTTTCTAAAAGGATGAGTTTGCAACTACTTTACTTTTGGAGAAAATTCAAAACATTCATTATTCAATAGGGCCCAAACTATCAAAAACCAGCGGATTCAATGAACACACATTTCTTGGTAGAATCATGCAGGACTGAAATTTTTGATGTTTTTCTACTCCTCTCATGAGCCCAAACAAGTCTCTAAAAGCATGAGTTTGCAACTACTTTACTTTTGGAGAAAATTCAAAACATTCATTATTCAATAGAGCCCAATAGCAAAAACCAGCGTTTTGAATGAAGAATTACATTTCTTGGTAGAATCATGCAGGATTGAAATTTTTGATGGATTTTTACTCCTCTCAACAGCCCAAACAAGTTTCTAAAAGGATGAGTTTGCAACTACTTTACTTTTGGAGAAAATTCAAAACATTCATTATTCAATAGGGCCCAAACTATCAAAAACCAGCGGTTTCAATGAACACACATATCTGGGTAGAATCATGCAGGACTGAAATTTTTGATGTTTTTCTACTCCTCTCATGAGCCCAAACAAGTCTCTAAAAGCATGAGTTTGCAACTACTTTACTTTTGGAGAAAATTCAAAACATTCATTATTCAATAGAGCCCAATAGCAAAAATCAGGTTTTGAATGAAGAATCACATTTCTTGGTAGAATCATGCAGGATTGAAATTTTTGATGGTTTTTTACTCCTCTCAACAGCCCAAACAAGTTTCTAAAAGGATGAGTTTGCAACTACTTTACTTTTGGAGAAAATTCAAAACATTCATTATTCAATAGGGCCCAAAATATCAAAAACCAGCGGTTTGAATGAACACACATTTCTTGGTAGAATCGTGCAGGACTGAAATTTTTGATGTTTTTCTACTCCTCTCATGAGCCCAAACAAGTCTCTAAAAGGATGAGTTTGCAACTACTTTACTTTTGGAGAAAATTCAAAACATTCATTATTCAATAGAGCCCAATAGCAAAAAACAGCGTTTTGAATGAAGAATCACATTTCTTGGTAGAATCATGCAGGATTGAAATTTTTGATGGTTTTTTACTCCTCTCAACAGCCCAAACAAGTTTCTAAAAGGATGAGTTTGCAACTACTTTACTTTTGGAGAAAATTCAAAACATTCATTATTCAATAGAGCCCAATAGCAAAAACCAGCGTTTTGAATGAAGAATCACATTTCTTGGTAGAATCATGCAGGATTGAAATTTTTGATGGTTTTTTACTCCTCTCAACAGCCCAAACAAGTTTCTAAAAGGATGAGTTTGCAACTACTTTACTTTTGGAGAAAATTCAAAACATTCATTATTCAATAGGGCCCAAACTATCAAAAACCAGCGGATTCAATGAACACACATTTCTTGGTAGAATCATGCAGGACTGAAATTTTTGATGTTTTTCTACTCCTCTCATGAGCCCAAACAAGTCTCTAAAAGCATGAGTTTGCAACTACTTTACTTTTGGAGAAAATTCAAAACATTCATTATTCAATAGAACCCAATAGCAAAAATCAGGTTTTGAATGAAGAATCACATTTCTTGGTAGAATCATGCAGGATTGAAATTTTTGATGGTTTTTTACTCCTCTCAACAGCCCAAACAAGTTTCTAAAAGGATGAGTTTGCAACTACTTTACTTTTGGAGAAAATTCAAAACATTCATTATTCAATAGGGCCCAAAATATCAAAAACCAGCGGTTTGAATGAACACACATTTCTTGGTAGAATCGTGCAGGACTGAAATTTTTGATGTTTTTCTACTTCTCTCATGAGCCCAAACAAGTCTCTAAAAGGATGAGTTTGCAACTACTTTACTTTTGGAGAAAATTCAAAACATTCATTATTCAATAGAGCCCAATAGCAAAAATCAGGTTTTGAATTTAGAATCACATTTCTTGGTAGAATCATGCAGGATTGAAATTTTTGATGGGTTTTTACTCCTCTCAACAGCCCAAACAAGTTTATAAAAGGATGAGTTTGCAACTACTTTACTTTTGGAGAAAATTCAAAACATTCATTATTCAATAGGGCCCAAAATATCAAAAACCAGCGGTTTGAATGAACACACATTTCTTGGAAGAATCGTGCAGGACTGAAATTTTTGATGTTTTTCTACTCCTCTCATGAGCCCAAACAAGTCTCTTAAAGCATGAGTTTGCAACTACTTTACTTTTGGAGAAAATTCAAAACATTCATTATTCAATAGAGCCCAATAGCAAAAATCAGGTTTTGAATGAAGAATCACATTTCTTGGTAGAATCATGCAGGATTGAAATTTTTGATGGTTTTTTACTCCTCTCAACAGCCCAAACAAGTTTCTAAAAGGATGAGTTTGCAACTACTTTACTTTTGGAGAAAATTCAAAACATTCATTATTCAATAGGGCCCAAACTATCAAAAACCAGCGGTTTCAATGAACACACATTTCTTGGTAGAATCATGCAGGACTGAAATTTTTGATGTTTTTCTACTCCTCTCATGAGCCCAAACAAGTCTCTAAAAGCATGAGTTTGCAACTACTTTACTTTTGGAGAAAATTCAAAACATTAATTATTCAATAGAGCCCAATAGCAAAAACCAGCGTTTTGAATGAAGAATCACATTTCTTGGTAGAATCATGCAGGATTGAAATTTTTGATGGTTTTTTACTCCTCTCAACAGCCCAAACAAGTTTCTAAAAGGATGAGTTTGCAAACTACTTTACTTTTGGAGAAAATTCAAAACATTCATTATTCAATAGGGCCCAAACTATCAAAAACCAGCGGTTTCAATGAACACACATGTCTTGGTAGAATCATGCAGGACTGAAATTTTTGATGTTTTTCTACTCATCTCATGAGCCCAAACAAGTCTCTAAAAGCATGAGTTTGCAACTACTTTACTTTTGGAGAAAATTCAAAACATTCATTATTCAATAGGGCCCAAACTATCAAAAACCAGCGGTTTCAATGAACACACATTTCTTGGTAGAATCATGCAGGACTGAAATTTTTGATGTTTTTCTACTCCTCTCATGAGCCCAAACAAGTCTCTAAAAGCATGAGTTTGCAACTACTTTACTTTTGGAGAAAATTCAAAACATTCATTATTCAATAGAGCCCAATAGCAAAAACCAGCGTTTTGAATGAAGAATCACATTTCTTGGTAGAATCATGCAGGATTGAAATTTTTGATGGTTTTTTACTCCTCTCAACAGCCCAAACAAGTTTCTAAAAGGATGAGTTTGCAACTACTTTACTTTTGGAGAAAATTCAAAACATTCATTATTCAATAGGGCCCAAACTATCAAAAACCAGCGGTTTCAATGAACACACATTTCTTGGTAGAATCATGCAGGACTGAAATTTTTGATGGTTTTTTACTCCTCTCAACAGCCCAAACAAGTTTCTAAAAGGATGAGTTTGCAACTACTTTACTTTTGGAGAAAATTCAAAACATTCATTATTCAATAGGGCCCAAAATATCAAAAACCAGCGGTTTGAATGAACACACATTTCTTGGTAGAATCGTGCAGGACTGAAATTTTTGATGTTTTTCTACTTCTCTCATGAGCCCAAACAAGTCTCTAAAAGGATGAGTTTGCAACTACTTTACTTTTGGAGAAAATTCAAAACATTCATTATTCAATAGAGCCCAATAGCAAAAATCAGGTTTTGAATGAAGAATCACATTTCTTGGTAGAATCATGCAGGATTGAAATTTTTTATGGGTTTTTACTCCTCTCAACAGCCCAAACAAGTTTCTAAAAGGATGAGTTTGCAACTACTTTACTTTTGGAGAAAATTCAAAACATTCATTATTCAATAGGGCCCAAAATATCAAAAACCAGCGGTTTGAATGAACACACATTTCTTGGTAGAATCGTGCAGGACTGAAATTTTTGATGTTTTTCTACTCCTCTCATGAGCCCAAACAAGTCTCTTAAAGCATGAGTTTGCAACTACTTTACTTTTGGAGAAAATTCAAAACATTCATTATTCAATAGAGCCCAATAGCAAAAATCAGGTTTTGAATGAAGAATCACATTTCTTGGTAGAATCATGCAGGATTGAAATTTTTGATGGTTTTTTACTCCTCTCAACAGCCCAAACAAGTTTCTAAAAGGATGAGTTTGCAAACTACTTTTCTTTTGGAGAAAATTCAAAACATTCATTATTCAATAGGGCCCAAACTATCAAAAACCAGCAGTTTCAATGAACACACATGTCTTGGTAGAATCATGCAGGACTGAAATTTTTGATGTTTTTCTACTCATCTCATGAGCCCAAACAAGTCTCTAAAAGCATGAGTTTGCAACTACTTTACTTTTGGAGAAAATTCAAAACATTCACTATTCAATAGAGCCCAATAGCAAAAATCAGGTTTTGAATGAAGAATCACATTTCTTGGTAAAATCATGCAGGATTGAAATTTTTGATGGTTTTTTACTCCTCTCAACAGCCCAAACAAGTCTCTAAAAGCATGAGTTTGCAACTACTTTACTTTTGGAGAAAATTCAAAACATTCATTATTCAATAGGGCCCAAACTATCAAAAACCAGCGGTTTCAATGAACACATTTCTTGGTAGAATCATGCAGGACTGAAATTTTTGATGTTTTTCTACTCCTCTCATGAGCCCAAACAAGTCTCTAAAAGCATGCGTTTGCAACTACTTTACTTTTGGAGAAAATTCAAAACATTCATTATTCAATAGAGCCCAATAGCAAAAACCAGCGGTTTGAATGAAGAATCACATTTCTTGGTAGAATCATGCAGGATTGAAATTTTTGATGATTTTTTACTCCACTCAACAGCCCAAACAAGTTTCTAAAAGGATGAGTTTGCAACTACTTTACTTTTGGAGAAAATTCAAAACATTCATTATTCAATAGGGCCCAAACTATCAAAAACCAGCAGTTTCAATGAACACACATTTCTGGGTAGAATCATGGAGGACTGAAATTTTTGATGTTTTTCTACTCCTCTCATGAGCCCAAACAAGTCTCTAAAAGCATGAGTTTGCAACTACTTTACTTTTGGAGAAAATTCAAAACATTCATTATTCAATAGAGCCCAATAGCAAAAATCAGGTTTTGAATGAAGAATCACATTTCTTGGTAGAATCATGCAGGATTGAAATTTTTGATGGTTTTTTACTCCTCTCAACAGCCCAAACAAGTTTCTAAAAGGATGAGTTTGCAACTACTTTACTTTTGGAGAAAATTCAAAACATTCATTATTCAATAGGGCCCAAAATATCAAAAACCAGCGGTTTGAATGAACACACATTTCTTGGTAGAATCGTGCAGGACTGAAATTTTTGATGTTTTTCTACTCCTCTCATGAGCCCAAACAAGTCTCTAAAAGGATGAGTTTGCAACTACTTTACTTTTGGAGAAAATTCAAAACATTCATTATTCAATAGAGCCCAATAGCAAAAAACAGCGTTTTGAATGAAGAATCACATTTCTTGGTAGAATCATGCAGGATTGAAATTTTTGATGGTTTTTTACTCCTCTCAACAGCCCAAACAAGTTTCTAAAAGGATGAGTTTGCAACTACTTTACTTTTGGAGAAAATTCAAAACATTCATTATTCAATAGAGCCCAATAGCAAAAACCAGCGTTTTGAATGAAGAATCACATTTCTTGGTAGAATCATGCAGGATTGAAATTTTTGATGGTTTTTTACTCCTCTCAACAGCCCAAACAATTTTTTAAAAGGATGAGTTTGCAAACTACTTTACTTTTGGAGAAAATTCAAAACATTCATTATTCAATAGGGCCCAAACTATCAAAAACCAGCAGTTTCAATGAACACACATGTCTTGGTAGAATCATGCAGGACTGAAATTTTTGATGTTTTTCTACTCATCTCATGAGCCCAAACAAGTCTCTAAAAGCATGAGTTTGCAACTACTTTACTTTTGGAGAAAATTCAAAACATTCATTATTCAATAGGGCCCAAACTATCAAAAACCAGCGGTTTCAATGAACACACATTTCTTGGTAGAATCATGCAGGACTGAAATTTTTGATGTTTTTCTACTCCTCTCATGAGCCCAAACAAGTCTCTAAAAGCATGAGTTTGCAACTACTTTACTTTTGGAGAAAATTCAAAACATTCACTATTCAATAGAGCCCAATAGCAAAAATCAGGTTTTGAATGAAGAATCACATTTCTTGGTAAAATCATGCAGGATTGAAATTTTTGATGGTTTTTTACTCCTCTCAACAGCCCAAACAAGTCTCTAAAAGCATGAGTTTGCAACTACTTTACTTTTGGAGAAAATTCAAAACATTCATTATTCAATAGGGCCCAAACTATCAAAAACCAGCGGTTTCAATGAACACATTTCTTGGTAGAATCATGCAGGACTGAAATTTTTGATGTTTTTCTACTCCTCTCATGAGCCCAAACAAGTCTCTAAAAGCATGCGTTTGCAACTACTTTACTTTTGGAGAAAATTCAAAACATTCATTATTCAATAGAGCCCAATAGCAAAAACCAGCGGTTTGAATGAAGAATCACATTTCTTGGTAGAATCATGCAGGATTGAAATTTTTGATGATTTTTTACTCCACTCAACAGCCCAAACAAGTTTCTAAAAGGATGAGTTTGCAACTACTTTACTTTTGGAGAAAATTCAAAACATTCATTATTCAATAGGGCCCAAACTATCAAAAACCAGCAGTTTCAATGAACACACATTTCTGGGTAGAATCATGCAGGACTGAAATTTTTGATTTTTTTTACTCCTCTCATGAGCCCAAACAAGTCTCTAAAAGCATGAGTTTGCAACTACTTTACTTTTGGAGAAAATTCAAAACATTCATTATTCAATAGAGCCCAATAGCAAAAATCAGGTTTTGAATGAAGAATCACATTTCTTGGTAGAATCATGCAGGATTGAAATTTTTGATGGTTTTTTACTCCTCTCAACAGCCCAAACAAGTTTCTAAAAGGATGAGTTTGCAACTACTTTACTTTTGGAGAAAATTCAAAACATTCATTATTCAATAGGGCCCAAAATATCAAAAACCAGCGGTTTGAATGAACACACATTTCTTGGTAGAATCGTGCAGGACTGAAATTTTTGATGTTTTTCTACTCCTCTCATGAGCCCAAACAAGTCTCTAAAAGGATGAGTTTGCAACTACTTTACTTTTGGAGAAAATTCAAAACATTCATTATTCAATAGAGCCCAATAGCAAAAAACAGCGTTTTGAATGAAGAATCACATTTCTTGGTAGAATCATGCAGGATTGAAATTTTTGATGGTTTTTTACTCCTCTCAACAGCCCAAACAAGTTTCTAAAAGGATGAGTTTGCAACTACTTTACTTTTGGAGAAAATTCAAAACATTCATTATTCAATAGAGCCCAATAGCAAAAACCAGCGTTTTGAATGAAGAATCACATTTCTTGGTAGAATCATGCAGGATTGAAATTTTTGATGGTTTTTTACTCCTCTCAACAGCCCAAACAAGTTTCTAAAAGGATGAGTTTGCAACTACTTTACTTTTGGAGAAAATTCAAAACATTCATTATTCAATAGGGCCCAAACTATCAAAAACCAGCGGTTTCAATGAACACACATTTCTTGGTAGAATCATGCAGGACTGAAATTTTTGATGTTTTTCTACTCCTCTCATGAGCCCAAACAAGTCTCTAAAAGCATGAGTTTGCAACTACTTTACTTTTGGAGAAAATTCAAAACATTCATTATTCAATAGAGCCCAATAGCAAAAATCAGGTTTCGAATGAAGAATCACATTTCTTGGTAGAATCATGCAGGATTGAGATTTTTGATGGGTTTTTACTCCTCTCAACAGCCCAAACAAGTTTCTAAAAGGATGAGTTTGCAACTACTTTACTTTTGGAGAAAATTCAAAACATTCATTATTCAATAGGGCCCAAAATATCAAAAACCAGCGGTTTGAATGAACACACATTTCTTGGTAGAATCGTGCAGGACTGAAATTTTTGATGTTTTTCTACTCCTCTCATGAGCCCAAACAAGTCTCTAAAAGCATGAGTTTGCAACTACTTTACTTTTGGAGAAAATTCAAAACATTCATTATTCAATAGAGCCCAATAGCAAAAATTACGTTTTGAATGAAGAATCACATTTCTTGGTAGAATCATGCAGGATTGAAATTTTTGATGGTTTTTTACTCCTCTCAACAGCCCAAACAAGTTTCTAAAAGGATGAGTTTGCAACTACTTTACTTTTGGAGAAAATTCAAAACATTCATTATTCAATAGGGCCCAAACTATCAAAAACCAGCGGTTTGAATGAACACACATTTCTTGGTAGAATCATGCAGGACTGAAATTTTTGATGTTTTTCTACTCCTCTCATGAGCCCAAACAAGTCTCTAAAAGCATGAGTTTGCAACTACTTTACTTTTGGAGAAAATTCAAAACATTCACTATTCAATAGAGCCCAATAGCAAAAATCAGGTTTTGAATGAAGAATCACATTTCTTGGTAAAATCATGCAGGATTGAAATTTTTGATGGTTTTTACTCCTCTCAACAGCCAAAACAAGTTTCTAAAAGGATGAGTTTGCAACTACTTTACTTTTGGAGAAAATTCAAAACATTCATTATTCAATAGGGCCCAAACTATCAAAAACCAGCGGTTTCAATGAACACACATTTCTTGGTAGAATCATGCAGGACTGAAATTTTTGATGTTTTTCTACTCCTCTCATGAGCCCAAACAAGTCTCTAAAAGCATGAGTTTGCAACTACTTTACTTTTGGAGAAAATTCAAAACATTCATTATTCAATAGAGCCCAATAGCAAAAACCAGCGTTTTGAATGAAGAATCACATTTCTTGGTAGAATCATGCAGGATTGAAATTTTTGATGGTTTTTTACTCCTCTCAACAGCCCAAACAAGTTTCTAAAAGGATGAGTTTGCAACTACTTTACTTTTGGAGAAAATTCAAAACATTCATTATTCAATAGGGCCCAAACTATCAAAAACCAGCGGATTCAATGAACACACATTTCTTGGTAGAATCATGCAGGACTGAAATTTTTGATGTTTTTCTACTCCTCTCATGAGCCCAAACAAGTCTCTAAAAGCATGAGTTTGCAACTACTTTACTTTTGGAGAAAATTCAAAACATTCATTATTCAATAGAGCCCAATAGCAAAAACCAGCGTTTTGAATGAAGAATTACATTTCTTGGTAGAATCATGCAGGATTGAAATTTTTGATGGATTTTTACTCCTCTCAACAGCCCAAACAAGTTTCTAAAAGGATGAGTTTGCAACTACTTTACTTTTGGAGAAAATTCAAAACATTCATTATTCAATAGGGCCCAAACTATCAAAAACCAGCGGTTTCAATGAACACACATATCTGGGTAGAATCATGCAGGACTGAAATTTTTGATGTTTTTCTACTCCTCTCATGAGCCCAAACAAGTCTCTAAAAGCATGAGTTTGCAACTACTTTACTTTTGGAGAAAATTCAAAACATTCATTATTCAATAGAGCCCAATAGCAAAAATCAGGTTTTGAATGAAGAATCACATTTCTTGGTAGAATCATGCAGGATTGAAATTTTTGATGGTTTTTTACTCCTCTCAACAGCCCAAACAAGTTTCTAAAAGGATGAGTTTGCAACTACTTTACTTTTGGAGAAAATTCAAAACATTCATTATTCAATAGGGCCCAAAATATCAAAAACCAGCGGTTTGAATGAACACACATTTCTTGGTAGAATCGTGCAGGACTGAAATTTTTGATGTTTTTCTACTTCTCTCATGAGCCCAAACAAGTCTCTAAAAGGATGAGTTTGCAACTACTTTACTTTTGGAGAAAATTCAAAACATTCATTATTCAATAGAGCCCAATAGCAAAAATCAGGTTTTGAATTTAGAATCACATTTCTTGGTAGAATCATGCAGGATTGAAATTTTTGATGGGTTTTTACTCCTCTCAACAGCCCAAACAAGTTTATAAAAGGATGAGTTTGCAACTACTTTACTTTTGGAGAAAATTCAAAACATTCATTATTCAATAGGGCCCAAAATATAAAAAACCAGCGGTTTGAATGAACACACATTTCTTGGTAGAATCGTGCAGGACTGAAATTTTTGATGTTTTTCTACTCCTCTCATGAGCCCAAACAAGTCTCTTAAAGCATGAGTTTGCAACTACTTTACTTTTGGAGAAAATTCAAAACATTCATTATTCAATAGAGCCCAATAGCAAAAATCAGGTTTTGAATGAAGAATCACATTTCTTGGTAGAATCATGCAGGATTGAAATTTTTGATGGTTTTTTACTCCTCTCAACAGCCCAAACAAGTTTCTAAAAGGATGAGTTTGCAACTACTTTACTTTTGGAGAAAATTCAAAACATTCATTATTCAATAGGGCCCAAACTATCAAAAACCAGCGGTTTCAATGAACACACATTTCTTGGTAGAATCATGCAGGACTGAAATTTTTGATGTTTTTCTACTCCTCTCATGAGCCCAAACAAGTCTCTAAAAGCATGAGTTTGCAACTACTTTACTTTTGGAGAAAATTCAAAACATTCATTATTCAATAGAGCCCAATAGCAAAAACCAGCGTTTTGAATGAAGAATCACATTTCTTGGTAGAATCATGCAGGATTGAAATTTTTGATGGTTTTTTACTCCTCTCAACAGCCCAAACAAGTTTCTAAAAGGATGAGTTTGCAAACTACTTTACTTTTGGAGAAAATTCAAAACATTCATTATTCAATAGGGCCCAAACTATCAAAAACCAGCGGTTTCAATGAACACACATGTCTTGGTAGAATCATGCAGGACTGAAATTTTTGATGTTTTTCTACTCATCTCATGAGCGCAAACAAGTCTCTAAAAGCATGAGTTTGCAACTACTTTACTTTTGGAGAAAATTCAAAACATTCATTATTCAATAGGGCCCAAACTATCAAAAACCAGCGGTTTCAATGAACACACATTTCTTGGTAGAATCATGCAGGACTGAAATTTTTGATGTTTTTCTACTCCTCTCATGAGCCCAAACAAGTCTCTAAAAGCATGAGTTTGCAACTACTTTACTTTTGGAGAAAATTCAAAACATTCATTATTCAATAGAGCCCAATAGCAAAAACCAGCGTTTTGAATGAAGAATCACATTTCTTGGTAGAATCATGCAGGATTGAAATTTTTGATGGTTTTTTACTCCTCTCAACAGCCCAAACAAGTTTCTAAAAGGATGAGTTTGCAACTACTTTACTTTTGGAGAAAATTCAAAACATTCATTATTCAATAGGGCCCAAACTATCAAAAACCAGCGGTTTCAATGAACACACATTTCTTGGTAGAATCATGCAGGACTGAAATTTTTGATGTTTTTCTACTCCTCTCATGAGCCCAAACAAGTCTCTAAAAGCATGAGTTTGCAACTACTTTACTTTTGGAGAAAATTCAAAACATTCACTATTCAATAGAGCCCAATAGCAAAAATCAGGTTTTGAATGAAGAATCACATTTCTTGGTAAAATCATGCAGGATTGAAATTTTTGATGGTTTTTTACTCCTCTCAACAGCCCAAACAAGTCTCTAAAAGCATGAGTTTGCAACTACTTTACTTTTGGAGAAAATTCAAAACATTCATTATTCAATAGGGCCCAAACTATCAAAAACCAGCGGTTTCAATGAACACATTTCTTGGTAGAATCATGCAGGACTGAAATTTTTGATGTTTTTCTACTCCTCTCATGAGCCCAAACAAGTCTCTAAAAGCATGCGTTTGCAACTACTTTACTTTTGGAGAAAATTCAAAACATTCATTATTCAATAGAGCCCAATAGCAAAAACCAGCGGTTTGAATGAAGAATCACATTTCTTGGTAGAATCATGCAGGATTGAAATTTTTGATGATTTTTTACTCCACTCAACAGCCCAAACAAGTTTCTAAAAGGATGAGTTTGCAACTACTTTACTTTTGGAGAAAATTCAAAACATTCATTATTCAATAGGGCCCAAACTATCAAAAACCAGCAGTTTCAATGAACACACATTTCTGGGTAGAATCATGGAGGACTGAAATTTTTGATGTTTTTCTACTCCTCTCATGAGCCCAAACAAGTCTCTAAAAGCATGAGTTTGCAACTACTTTACTTTTGGAGAAAATTCAAAACATTCATTATTCAATAGAGCCCAATAGCAAAAATCAGGTTTTGAATGAAGAATCACATTTCTTGGTAGAATCATGCAGGATTGAAATTTTTGATGGTTTTTTACTCCTCTCAACAGCCCAAACAAGTTTCTAAAAGGATGAGTTTGCAACTACTTTACTTTTGGAGAAAATTCAAAACATTCATTATTCAATAGGGCCCAAAATATCAAAAACCAGCGGTTTGAATGAACACACATTTCTTGGTAGAATCGTGCAGGACTGAAATTTTTGATGTTTTTCTACTCCTCTCATGAGCCCAAACAAGTCTCTAAAAGGATGAGTTTGCAACTACTTTACTTTTGGAGAAAATTCAAAACATTCATTATTCAATAGAGCCCAATAGCAAAAAACAGCGTTTTGAATGAAGAATCACATTTCTTGGTAGAATCATGCAGGATTGAAATTTTTGATGGTTTTTTACTCCTCTCAACAGCCCAAACAAGTTTCTAAAAGGATGAGTTTGCAACTACTTTACTTTTGGAGAAAATTCAAAACATTCATTATTCAATAGAGCCCAATAGCAAAAACCAGCGTTTTGAATGAAGAATCACATTTCTTGGTAGAATCATGCAGGATTGAAATTTTTGATGGTTTTTTACTCCTCTCAACAGCCCAAACAAGTTTCTAAAAGGATGAGTTTGCAAACTACTTTACTTTTGGAGAAAATTCAAAACATTCATTATTCAATAGGGCCCAAACTATCAAAAACCAGCAGTTTCAATGAACACACATGTCTTGGTAGAATCATGCAGGACTGAAATTTTTGATGTTTTTCTACTCATCTCATGAGCCCAAACAAGTCTCTAAAAGCATGAGTTTGCAACTACTTTACTTTTGGAGAAAATTCAAAACATTCATTATTCAATAGGGCCCAAACTATCAAAAACCAGCGGTTTCAATGAACACACATTTCTTGGTAGAATCATGCAGGACTGAAATTTTTGATGTTTTTCTACTCCTCTCATGAGCCCAAACAAGTCTCTAAAAGCATGAGTTTGCAACTACTTTACTTTTGGAGAAAATTCAAAACATTCACTATTCAATAGAGCCCAATAGCAAAAATCAGGTTTTGAATGAAGAATCACATTTCTTGGTAAAATCATGCAGGATTGAAATTTTTGATGGTTTTTTACTCCTCTCAACAGCCCAAACAAGTCTCTAAAAGCATGAGTTTGCAACTACTTTACTTTTGGAGAAAATTCAAAACATTCATTATTCAATAGGGCCCAAACTATCAAAAACCAGCGGTTTCAATGAACACATTTCTTGGTAGAATCATGCAGGACTGAAATTTTTGATGTTTTTCTACTCCTCTCATGAGCCCAAACAAGTCTCTAAAAGCATGCGTTTGCAACTACTTTACTTTTGGAGAAAATTCAAAACATTCATTATTCAATAGAGCCCAATAGCAAAAACCAGCGGTTTGAATGAAGAATCACATTTCTTGGTAGAATCATGCAGGATTGAAATTTTTGATGATTTTTTACTCCACTCAACAGCCCAAACAAGTTTCTAAAAGGATGAGTTTGCAACTACTTTACTTTTGGAGAAAATTCAAAACATTCATTATTCAATAGGGCCCAAACTATCAAAAACCAGCAGTTTCAATGAACACACATTTCTGGGTAGAATCATGCAGGACTGAAATTTTTGATGTTTTTTTACTCCTCTCATGAGCCCAAACAAGTCTCTAAAAGCATGAGTTTGCAACTACTTTACTTTTGGAGAAAATTCAAAACATTCATTATTCAATAGAGCCCAATAGCAAAAATCAGGTTTTGAATGAAGAATCACATTTCTTGGTAGAATCATGCAGGATTGAAATTTTTGATGGTTTTTTACTCCTCTCAACAGCCCAAACAAGTTTCTAAAAGGATGAGTTTGCAACTACTTTACTTTTGGAGAAAATTCAAAACATTCATTATTCAATAGGGCCCAAAATATCAAAAACCAGCGGTTTGAATGAACACACATTTCTTGGTAGAATCGTGCAGGACTGAAATTTTTGATGTTTTTCTACTCCTCTCATGAGCCCAAACAAGTCTCTAAAAGGATGAGTTTGCAACTACTTTACTTTTGGAGAAAATTCAAAACATTCATTATTCAATAGAGCCCAATAGCAAAAAACAGCGTTTTGAATGAAGAATCACATTTCTTGGTAGAATCATGCAGGATTGAAATTTTTGATGGTTTTTTACTCCTCTCAACAGCCCAAACAAGTTTCTAAAAGGATGAGTTTGCAACTACTTTACTTTTGGAGAAAATTCAAAACATTCATTATTCAATAGAGCCCAATAGCAAAAACCAGCGTTTTGAATGAAGAATCACATTTCTTGGTAGAATCATGCAGGATTGAAATTTTTGATGGTTTTTTACTCCTCTCAACAGCCCAAACAAGTTTCTAAAAGGATGAGTTTGCAACTACTTTACTTTTGGAGAAAATTCAAAACATTCATTATTCAATAGGGCCCAAACTATCAAAAACCAGCGGTTTCAATGAACACACATTTCTTGGTAGAATCATGCAGGACTGAAATTTTTGATGTTTTTCTACTCCTCTCATGAGCCCAAACAAGTCTCTAAAAGCATGAGTTTGCAACTACTTTACTTTTGGAGAAAATTCAAAACATTCATTATTCAATAGAGCCCAATAGCAAAAATCAGGTTTCGAATGAAGAATCACATTTCTTGGTAGAATCATGCAGGATTGAGATTTTTGATGGGTTTTTACTCCTCTCAACAGCCCAAACAAGTTTCTAAAAGGATGAGTTTGCAACTACTTTACTTTTGGAGAAAATTCAAAACATTCATTATTCAATAGGGCCCAAAATATCAAAAACCAGCGGTTTGAATGAACACACATTTCTTGGTAGAATCGTGCAGGACTGAAATTTTTGATGTTTTTCTACTCCTCTCATGAGCCCAAACAAGTCTCTAAAAGCATGAGTTTGCAACTACTTTACTTTTGGAGAAAATTCAAAACATTCATTATTCAATAGAGCCCAATAGCAAAAATTACGTTTTGAATGAAGAATCACATTTCTTGGTAGAATCATGCAGGATTGAAATTTTTGATGGTTTTTTACTCCTCTCAACAGCCCAAACAAGTTTCTAAAAGGATGAGTTTGCAACTACTTTACTTTTGGAGAAAATTCAAAACATTCATTATTCAATAGGGCCCAAACTATCAAAAACCAGCGGTTTGAATGAACACACATTTCTTGGTAGAATCATGCAGGACTGAAATTTTTGATGTTTTTCTACTCCTCTCATGAGCCCAAACAAGTCTCTAAAAGCATGAGTTTGCAACTACTTTACTTTTGGAGAAAATTCAAAACATTCACTATTCAATAGAGCCCAATAGCAAAAATCAGGTTTTGAATGAAGAATCACATTTCTTGGTAAAATCATGCAGGATTGAAATTTTTGATGGTTTTTACTCCTCTCAACAGCCAAAACAAGTTTCTAAAAGGATGAGTTTGCAACTACTTTACTTTTGGAGAAAATTCAAAACATTCATTATTCAATAGGGCCCAAACTATCAAAAACCAGCGGTTTCAATGAACACACATTTCTTGGTAGAATCATGCAGGACTGAAATTTTTGATGTTTTTCTACTCCTCTCATGAGCCCAAACAAGTCTCTAAAAGCATGAGTTTGCAACTACTTTACTTTTGGAGAAAATTCAAAACATTCATTATTCAATAAAGCCCAATAGCAAAAACCAGCGTTTTGAATGAAGAATCACATTTCTTGGTAGAATCATGCAGGATTGAAATTTTTGATGGTTTTTTACTCCTCTCAACAGCCCAAACAAGTTTCTAAAAGGATGAGTTTGCAACTACTTTACTTTTGGAGAAAATTCAAAACATTCATTATTCAATAGGGCCCAAACTATCAAAAACCAGCGGATTCAATGAACACACATTTCTTGGTAGAATCATGCAGGACTGAAATTTTTGATGTTTTTCTACTCCTCTCATGAGCCCAAACAAGTCTCTAAAAGCATGAGTTTGCAACTACTTTACTTTTGGAGAAAATTCAAAACATTCATTATTCAATAGAGCCCAATAGCAAAAACCAGCGTTTTGAATGAAGAATTATATTTCTTGGTAGAATCATGCAGGATTGAAATTTTTGATGGATTTTTACTCCTCTCAACAGCCCAAACAAGTTTCTAAAAGGATGAGTTTGCAACTACTTTACTTTTGGAGAAAATTCAAAACATTCATTATTCAATAGGGCCCAAACTATCAAAAACCAGCGGTTTCAATGAACACACATATCTGGGTAGAATCATGCAGGACTGAAATTTTTGATGTTTTTCTACTCCTCTCATGAGCCCAAACAAGTCTCTAAAAGCATGAGTTTGCAACTACTTTACTTTTGGAGAAAATTCAAAACATTCATTATTCAATAGAGCCCAATAGCAAAAATCAGGTTTTGAATGAAGAATCACATTTCTTGGTAGAATCATGCAGGATTGAAATTTTTGATGGTTTTTTACTCCTCTCAACAGCCCAAACAAGTTTCTAAAAGGATGAGTTTGCAACTACTTTACTTTTGGAGAAAATTCAAAACATTCATTATTCAATAGGGCCCAAAATATCAAAAACCAGCGGTTTGAATGAACACACATTTCTTGGTAGAATCGTGCAGGACTGAAATTTTTGATGTTTTTCTACTTCTCTCATGAGCCCAAACAAGTCTCTAAAAGGATGAGTTTGCAACTACTTTACTTTTGGAGAAAATTCAAAACATTCATTATTCAATAGAGCCCAATAGCAAAAATCAGGTTTTGAATTTAGAATCACATTTCTTGGTAGAATCATGCAGGATTGAAATTTTTGATGGGTTTTTACTCCTCTCAACAGCCCAAACAAGTTTATAAAAGGATGAGTTTGCAACTACTTTACTTTTGGAGAAAATTCAAAACATTCATTATTCAATAGGGCCCAAAATATAAAAAACCAGCGGTTTGAATGAACACACATTTCTTGGTAGAATCGTGCAGGACTGAAATTTTTGATGTTTTTCTACTCCTCTCATGAGCCCAAACAAGTCTCTTAAAGCATGAGTTTGCAACTACTTTACTTTTGGAGAAAATTCAAAACATTCATTATTCAATAGAGCCCAATAGCAAAAATCAGGTTTTGAATGAAGAATCACATTTCTTGGTAGAATCATGCAGGATTGAAATTTTTGATGGTTTTTTACTCCTCTCAACAGCCCAAACAAGTTTCTAAAAGGATGAGTTTGCAACTACTTTACTTTTGGAGAAAATTCAAAACATTCATTATTCAATAGGGCCCAAACTATCAAAAACCAGCGGTTTCAATGAACACACATTTCTTGGTAGAATCATGCAGGACTGAAATTTTTGATGTTTTTCTACTCCTCTCATGAGCCCAAACAAGTCTCTAAAAGCATGAGTTTGCAACTACTTTACTTTTGGAGAAAATTCAAAACATTCATTATTCAATAGAGCCCAATAGCAAAAACCAGCGTTTTGAATGAAGAATCACATTTCTTGGTAGAATCATGCAGGATTGAAATTTTTGATGGTTTTTTACTCCTCTCAACAGCCCAAACAAGTTTCTAAAAGGATGAGTTTGCAAACTACTTTACTTTTGGAGAAAATTCAAAACATTCATTATTCAATAGGGCCCAAACTATCAAAAACCAGCGGTTTCAATGAACACACATGTCTTGGTAGAATCATGCAGGACTGAAATTTTTGATGTTTTTCTACTCATCTCATGAGCGCAAACAAGTCTCTAAAAGCATGAGTTTGCAACTACTTTACTTTTGGAGAAAATTCAAAACATTCATTATTCAATAGGGCCCAAACTATCAAAAACCAGCGGTTTCAATGAACACACATTTCTTGGTAGAATCATGCAGGACTGAAATTTTTGATGTTTTTCTACTCCTCTCATGAGCCCAAACAAGTCTCTAAAAGCATGAGTTTGCAACTACTTTACTTTTGGAGAAAATTCAAAACATTCATTATTCAATAGAGCCCAATAGCAAAAACCAGCGTTTTGAATGAAGAATCACATTTCTTGGTAGAATCATGCAGGATTGAAATTTTTGATGGTTTTTTACTCCTCTCAACAGCCCAAACAAGTTTCTAAAAGGATGAGTTTGCAACTACTTTACTTTTGGAGAAAATTCAAAACATTCATTATTCAATAGGGCCCAAACTATCAAAAACCAGCGGTTTCAATGAACACACATTTCTTGGTAGAATCATGCAGGACTGAAATTTTTGATGTTTTTCTACTCCTCTCATGAGCCCAAACAAGTCTCTAAAAGCATGAGTTTGCAACTACTTTACTTTTGGAGAAAATTCAAAAC
Organism: Dendrobates tinctorius; assembly: GCF_039654945.1. Lineage (NCBI taxonomy): Eukaryota > Metazoa > Chordata > Amphibia > Anura > Dendrobatidae > Dendrobates > Dendrobates tinctorius. Next base: position 1,186,571 of record NW_027361820.1, read on the forward strand.
ATTCATTATTCAATAGAGCCCAATAGCAAAAACCAGCGTTTTGAATGAAGAATCACATTTCTTGGTAGAATCATGCAGGATTGAAATTTTTGATGGTTTTTTACTCCTCTCAACAGCCCAAACAAGTTTCTAAAAGGATGAGTTTGCAAACTACTTTACTTTTGGAGAAAATTCAAAACATTCATTATTCAATAGGGCCCAAACTATCAAAAACCAGCAGTTTCAATGAACACACATGTCTTGGTAGAATCATGCAGGACTGAAATTTTTGATGTTTTTCTACTCATCTCATGAGCCCAAACAAGTCTCTAAAAGCATGAGTTTGCAACTACTTTACTTTTGGAGAAAATTCAAAACATTCATTATTCAATAGGGCCCAAACTATCAAAAACCAGCGGTTTCAATGAACACACATTTCTTGGTAGAATCATGCAGGACTGAAATTTTTGATGTTTTTCTACTCCTCTCATGAGCCCAAACAAGTCTCTAAAAGCATGAGTTTGCAACTACTTTACTTTTGGAGAAAATTCAAAACATTCACTATTCAATAGAGCCCAATAGCAAAAATCAGGTTTTGAATGAAGAATCACATTTCTTGGTAAAATCATGCAGGATTGAAATTTTTGATGTTTTTCTACTCCTCTCATGAGCCCAAACAAGTCTCTAAAAGCATGAGTTTGCAACTACTTTACTTTTGGAGAAAATTCAAAACATTCATTATTCAATAGGGCCCAAACTATCAAAAACCAGCGGTTTCAATGAACACACATTTCTGGGTAGAATCATGCAGGACTGAAATTTTTGATGTTTTTCTACTCCTCTCATGAGCCCAAACAAGTCTCTAAAAGCATGAGTTTGCAACTACTTTACTTTTGGAGAAAATTCAAAACATTCATTATTCAATAGAGCCCAATAGCAAAAATCAGGTTTTGAATGAAGAATCACATTTCTTGGTAGAATCATGCAGGATTGAAATTTTTGATGGTTTTTTACTCCTCTCAACAGCCCAAACAAGTTTCTAAAAGGATGAGTTTGCAACTACTTTACTTTTGGAGAAAATTCAAAACATTCATTATTCAATAGGGCCCAAAATATCAAAAACCAGCGGTTTGAATGAACACACATTTCTTGGTAGAATCGTGCAGGACTGAAATTTTTGATGTTTTTCTACTCCTCTCATGAGCCCAAACAAGTCTCTAAAAGGATGAGTTTGCAACTACTTTACTTTTGGAGAAAATTCAAAACATTCATTATTCAATAGAGCCCAATAGCAAAAAACAGCGTTTTGAATGAAGAATCACATTTCTTGGTAGAATCATGCAGGATTGAAATTTTTGATGGTTTTTTACTCCTCTCAACAGCCCAAACAAGTTTCTAAAAGGATGAGTTTGCAACTACTTTACTTTTGGAGAAAATTCAAAACATTCATTATTCAATAGAGCCCAATAGCAAAAACCAGCGTTTTGAATGAAGAATCACATTTCTTGGTAGAATCATGCAGGATTGAAATTTTTGATGGTTTTTTACTCCTCTCAACAGCCCAAACAAGTTTCTAAAAGGATGAGTTTGCAACTACTTTACTTTTGGAGAAAATTCAAAACATTCATTATTCAATAGGGCCCAAACTATCAAAAACCAGCGGTTTCAATGAACACACATTTCTTGGTAGAATCATGCAGGACTGAAATTTTTGATGTTTTTCTACTCCTCTCATGAGCCCAAACAAGTCTCTAAAAGCATGAGTTTGCAACTACTTTACTTTTGGAGAAAATTCAAAACATTCATTATTCAATAGAGCCCAATAGCAAAAACCAGCGTTTTGAATGAAGAATCACATTTCTTGGTAGAATCATGCAGGATTGAAATTTTTGATGGTTTTTTACTCCTCTCAACAGCCCAAACAAGTTTCTAAAAGGATGAGTTTGCAAACTACTTTACTTTTGGAGAAAATTCAAAACATTCATTATTCAATAGGGCCCAAACTATCAAAAACCAGCGGTTTCAATGAACACACATGTCTTGGTAGAATCATGCAGGACTGAAATTTTTGATGTTTTTCTACTCATCTCATGAGCGCAAACAAGTCTCTAAAAGCATGAGTTTGCAACTACTTTACTTTTGGAGAAAATTCAAAACATTCATTATTCAATAGGGCCCAAACTATCAAAAACCAGCGGTTTCAATGAACACACATTTCTTGGTAGAATCATGCAGGACTGAAATTTTTGATGTTTTTCTACTCCTCTCATGAGCCCAAACAAGTCTCTAAAAGCATGAGTTTGCAACTACTTTACTTTTGGAGAAAATTCAAAACATTCATTATTCAATAGAGCCCAATAGCAAAAACCAGCGTTTTGAATGAAGAATCACATTTCTTGGTAGAATCATGCAGGATTGAAATTTTTGATGGTTTTTTACTCCTCTCAACAGCCCAAACAAGTTTCTAAAAGGATGAGTTTGCAACTACTTTACTTTTGGAGAAAATTCAAAACATTCATTATTCAATAGGGCCCAAACTATCAAAAACCAGCGGTTTCAATGAACACACATTTCTTGGTAGAATCATGCAGGACTGAAATTTTTGATGTTTTTCTACTCCTCTCATGAGCCCAAACAAGTCTCTAAAAGCATGAGTTTGCAACTACTTTACTTTTGGAGAAAATTCAAAACATTCATTATTCAATAGAGCCCAATAGCAAAAACCAGCGTTTTGAATGAAGAATCACATTTCTTGGTAGAATCATGCAGGATTGAAATTTTTGATGGTTTTTTACTCCTCTCAACAGCCCAAACAAGTTTCTAAAAGGATGAGTTTGCAAACTACTTTACTTTTGGAGAAAATTCAAAACATTCATTATTCAATAGGGCCCAAACTATCAAAAACCAGCAGTTTCAATGAACACACATGTCTTGGTAGAATCATGCAGGACTGAAATTTTTGATGTTTTTCTACTCATCTCATGAGCCCAAACAAGTCTCTAAAAGCATGAGTTTGCAACTACTTTACTTTTGGAGAAAATTCAAAACATTCATTATTCAATAGGGCCCAAACTATCAAAAACCAGCGGTTTCAATGAACACACATTTCTTGGTAGAATCATGCAGGACTGAAATTTTTGATGTTTTTCTACTCCTCTCATGAGCCCAAACAAGTCTCTAAAAGCATGAGTTTGCAACTACTTTACTTTTGGAGAAAATTCAAAACATTCACTATTCAATAGAGCCCAATAGCAAAAATCAGGTTTTGAATGAAGAATCACATTTCTTGGTAAAATCATGCAGGATTGAAATTTTTGATGTTTTTCTACTCCTCTCATGAGCCCAAACAAGTCTCTAAAAGCATGAGTTTGCAACTACTTTACTTTTGGAGAAAATTCAAAACATTCATTATTCAATAGGGCCCAAACTATCAAAAACCAGCGGTTTCAATGAACACACATTTCTGGGTAGAATCATGCAGGACTGAAATTTTTGATGTTTTTCTACTCCTCTCATGAGCCCAAACAAGTCTCTAAAAGCATGAGTTTGCAACTACTTTACTTTTGGAGAAAATTCAAAACATTCATTATTCAATAGAGCCCAATAGCAAAAATCAGGTTTTGAATGAAGAATCACATTTCTTGGTAGAATCATGCAGGATTGAAATTTTTGATGGTTTTTTACTCCTCTCAACAGCCCAAACAAGTTTCTAAAAGGATGAGTTTGCAACTACTTTACTTTTGGAGAAAATTCAAAACATTCATTATTCAATAGGGCCCAAAATATCAAAAACCAGCGGTTTGAATGAACACACATTTCTTGGTAGAATCGTGCAGGACTGAAATTTTTGATGTTTTTCTACTCCTCTCATGAGCCCAAACAAGTCTCTAAAAGGATGAGTTTGCAACTACTTTACTTTTGGAGAAAATTCAAAACATTCATTATTCAATAGAGCCCAATAGCAAAAAACAGCGTTTTGAATGAAGAATCACATTTCTTGGTAGAATCATGCAGGATTGAAATTTTTGATGGTTTTTTACTCCTCTCAACAGCCCAAACAAGTTTCTAAAAGGATGAGTTTGCAACTACTTTACTTTTGGAGAAAATTCAAAACATTCATTATTCAATAGAGCCCAATAGCAAAAACCAGCGTTTTGAATGAAGAATCACATTTCTTGGTAGAATCATGCAGGATTGAAATTTTTGATGGTTTTTTACTCCTCTCAACAGCCCAAACAAGTTTCTAAAAGGATGAGTTTGCAACTACTTTACTTTTGGAGAAAATTCAAAACATTCATTATTCAATAGGGCCCAAACTATCAAAAACCAGCGGTTTCAATGAACACACATTTCTTGGTAGAATCATGCAGGACTGAAATTTTTGATGTTTTTCTACTCCTCTCATGAGCCCAAACAAGTCTCTAAAAGCATGAGTTTGCAACTACTTTACTTTTGGAGAAAATTCAAAACATTCATTATTCAATAGAGCCCAATAGCAAAAATCAGGTTTCGAATGAAGAATCACATTTCTTGGTAGAATCATGCAGGATTGAGATTTTTGATGGGTTTTTACTCCTCTCAACAGCCCAAACAAGTTTCTAAAAGGATGAGTTTGCAACTACTTTACTTTTGGAGAAAATTCAAAACATTCATTATTCAATAGGGCCCAAAATATCAAAAACCAGCGGTTTGAATGAACACACATTTCTTGGTAGAATCGTGCAGGACTGAAATTTTTGATGTTTTTCTACTCCTCTCATGAGCCCAAACAAGTCTCTAAAAGCATGAGTTTGCAACTACTTTACTTTTGGAGAAAATTCAAAACATTCATTATTCAATAGAGCCCAATAGCAAAAATTAGGTTTTGAATGAAGAATCACATTTCTTGGTAGAATCATGCAGGATTGAAATTTTTGATGGTTTTTTACTCCTCTCAACAGCCCAAACAAGTTTCTAAAAGGATGAGTTTGCAACTACTTTACTTTTGGAGAAAATTCAAAACATTCATTATTCAATAGGGCCCAAACTATCAAAAACCAGCGGTTTCAATGAACACACATTTCTTGGTAGAATCAGGCAGGACTGAAATTTTTGATGTTTTTCTACTCCTCTCATGAGCCCAAACAAGTCTCTAAAAGCATGAGTTTGCAACTACTTTACTTTTGGAGAAAATTCAAAACATTCATTATTCAATAGAGCCCAATAGCAAAAACCAGCGTTTTGAATGAAGAATCACATTTCTTGGTAGAATCATGCAGGATTGAAATTTTTGATGGTTTTTTACTCCTCTCAACAGCCCAAACAAGTTTCTAAAAGGATGAGTTTGCAACTACTTTACTTTTGGAGAAAATTAAAAACATTCATTATTCAATAGGGCCCAAACTATCAAAAACCAGCGGTTTGAATGAACACACATTTCTTGGTAGAATCATGCAGGACTGAAATTTTTGATGTTTTTCTACTCCTCTCATGAGCCCAAACAAGTCTCTAAAAGCATGAGTTTGCAACTACTTTACTTTTGGAGAAAATTCAAAACATTCACTATTCAATAGAGCCCAATAGCAAAAATCAGGTTTTGAATGAAGAATCACATTTCTTGGTAAAATCATGCAGGATTGAAGTTTTTGATGGTTTTTACTCCTCTCAACAGCCCAAACAAGTTTCTAAAAGGATGAGTTTGCAACTACTTTACTTTTGGAGAAAATTCAAAACATTCATTATTCAATAGGGCCCAAACTATCAAAAACCAGCGGTTTCAATGAACACACATTTCTTGGTAGAATCATGCAGGACTGAAATTTTTGATGTTTTTCTACTCCTCTCATGAGCCCAAACAAGTCTCTAAAAGCATGAGTTTGCAACTACTTTACTTTTGGAGAAAATTCAAAACATTCATTATTCAATAGAGCCCAATAGCAAAAACCAGCGTTTTGAATGAAGAATCACATTTCTTGGTAGAATCATGCAGGATTGAAATTTTTGATGGTTTTTTACTCCTCTCAACAGCCCAAACAAGTTTCTAAAAGGATGAGTTTGCAACTACTTTACTTTTGGAGAAAATTCAAAACATTCATTATTCAATAGGGCCCAAACTATCAAAAACCAGCGGTTTCAATGAACACACATTTCTTGGTAGAATCATGCAGGACTGAAATTTTTGATGTTTTTCTACTCCTCTCATGAGCCCAAACAAGTCTCTAAAAGCATGAGTTTGCAACTACTTTACTTTTGGAGAAAATTCAAAACATTCATTATTCAATAGAGCCCAATAGCAAAAATCAGGTTTCGAATGAAGAATCACATTTCTTGGTAGAATCATGCAGGATTGAGATTTTTGATGGGTTTTTACTCCTCTCAACAGCCCAAACAAGTTTCTAAAAGGATGAGTTTGCAACTACTTTACTTTTGGAGAAAATTCAAAACATTCATTATTCAATAGGGCCCAAAATATCAAAAACCATCGGTTTGAATGAACACACATTTCTTGGTAGAATCGTGCAGGACTGAAATTTTTGATGTTTTTCTACTCCTCTCATGAGCCCAAACAAGTCTCTAAAAGCATGAGTTTGCAACTACTTTACTTTTGGAGAAAATTCAAAACATTCATTATTCAATAGAGCCCAATAGCAAAAATTAGGTTTTGAATGAAGAATCACATTTCTTGGTAGAATCATTCAGGATTGAAATTTTTGATGGTTTTTTACTCCTCTCAACAGCCCAAACAAGTTTCTAAAAGGATGAGTTTGCAACTACTTTACTTTTGGAGAAAATTCAAAACATTCATTATTCAATAGGGCCCAAACTATCAAAAACCAGCGGTTTCAATGAACACACATTTCTTGGTAGAATCATGCAGGACTGAAATTTTTGATGTTTTTCTACTCCTCTCATGAGCCCAAACAAGTCTCTAAAAGCATGAGTTTGCAACTACTTTACTTTTGGAGAAAATTCAAAACATTCATTATTCAATAGGGCCCAAACTATCAAAAACCAGCGGTTTCAATGAACACACATTTCTGGGTAGAATCATGCAGGACTGAAATTTTTGATGTTTTTCTACTCCTCTCATGAGCCCAAACAAGTCTCTAAAAGCATGAGTTTGCAACTACTTTACTTTTGGAGAAAATTCAAAACATTCATTATTCAATAGAGCCCAATAGCAAAAATCAGGTTTTGAATGAAGAATCACATTTCTTGGTAGAATCATGCAGGATTGAAATTTTTGATGGTTTTTTACTCCTCTCAACAGCCCAAACAAGTTTCTAAAAGGATGAGTTTGCAACTACTTTACTTTTGGAGAAAATTCAAAACATTCATTATTCAATAGGGCCCAAAATATCAAAAACCAGCGGTTTGAATGAACACACATTTCTTGGTAGAATCGTGCAGGACTGAAATTTTTGATGTTTTTCTACTCCTCTCATGAGCCCAAACAAGTCTCTAAAAGGATGAGTTTGCAACTACTTTACTTTTGGAGAAAATTCAAAACATTCATTATTCAATAGAGCCCAATAGCAAAAAACAGCGTTTTGAATGAAGAATCACATTTCTTGGTAGAATCATGCAGGATTGAAATTTTTGATGGTTTTTTACTCCTCTCAACAGCCCAAACAAGTTTCTAAAAGGATGAGTTTGCAACTACTTTACTTTTGGAGAAAATTCAAAACATTCATTATTCAATAGAGCCCAATAGCAAAAACCAGCGTTTTGAATGAAGAATCACATTTCTTGGTAGAATCATGCAGGATTGAAATTTTTGATGGTTTTTTACTCCTCTCAACAGCCCAAACAAGTTTCTAAAAGGATGAGTTTGCAACTACTTTACTTTTGGAGAAAATTCAAAACATTCATTATTCAATAGGGCCCAAACTATCAAAAACCAGCGGTTTCAATGAACACACATTTCTTGGTAGAATCATGCAGGACTGAAATTTTTGATGTTTTTCTACTCCTCTCATGAGCCCAAACAAGTCTCTAAAAGCATGAGTTTGCAACTACTTTACTTTTGGAGAAAATTCAAAACATTCATTATTCAATAGAGCCCAATAGCAAAAATCAGGTTTCGAATGAAGAATCACATTTCTTGGTAGAATCATGCAGGATTGAGATTTTTGATGGGTTTTTACTCCTCTCAACAGCCCAAACAAGTTTCTAAAAGGATGAGTTTGCAACTACTTTACTTTTGGAGAAAATTCAAAACATTCATTATTCAATAGGGCCCAAAATATCAAAAACCAGCGGTTTGAATGAACACACATTTCTTGGTAGAATCGTGCAGGACTGAAATTTTTGATGTTTTTCTACTCCTCTCATGAGCCCAAACAAGTCTCTAAAAGCATGAGTTTGCAACTACTTTACTTTTGGAGAAAATTCAAAACATTCATTATTCAATAGAGCCCAATAGCAAAAATTAGGTTTTGAATGAAGAATCACATTTCTTGGTAGAATCATGCAGGATTGAAATTTTTGATGGTTTTTTACTCCTCTCAACAGCCCAAACAAGTTTCTAAAAGGATGAGTTTGCAACTACTTTACTTTTGGAGAAAATTCAAAACATTCATTATTCAATAGGGCCCAAACTATCAAAAACCAGCGGTTTCAATGAACACACATTTCTTGGTAGAATCAGGCAGGACTGAAATTTTTGATGTTTTTCTACTCCTCTCATGAGCCCAAACAAGTCTCTAAAAGCATGAGTTTGCAACTACTTTACTTTTGGAGAAAATTCAAAACATTCATTATTCAATAGAGCCCAATAGCAAAAACCAGCGTTTTGAATGAAGAATCACATTTCTTGGTAGAATCATGCAGGATTGAAATTTTTGATGGTTTTTTACTCCTCTCAACAGCCCAAACAAGTTTCTAAAAGGATGAGTTTGCAACTACTTTACTTTTGGAGAAAATTAAAAACATTCATTATTCAATAGGGCCCAAACTATCAAAAACCAGCGGTTTGAATGAACACACATTTCTTGGTAGAATCATGCAGGACTGAAATTTTTGATGTTTTTCTACTCCTCTCATGAGCCCAAACAAGTCTCTAAAAGCATGAGTTTGCAACTACTTTACTTTTGGAGAAAATTCAAAACATTCACTATTCAATAGAGCCCAATAGCAAAAATCAGGTTTTGAATGAAGAATCACATTTCTTGGTAAAATCATGCAGGATTGAAGTTTTTGATGGTTTTTACTCCTCTCAACAGCCCAAACAAGTTTCTAAAAGGATGAGTTTGCAACTACTTTACTTTTGGAGAAAATTCAAAACATTCATTATTCAATAGGGCCCAAACTATCAAAAACCAGCGGTTTCAATGAACACACATTTCTTGGTAGAATCATGCAGGACTGAAATTTTTGATGTTTTTCTACTCCTCTCATGAGCCCAAACAAGTCTCTAAAAGCATGAGTTTGCAACTACTTTACTTTTGGAGAAAATTCAAAACATTCATTATTCAATAGAGCCCAATAGCAAAAACCAGCGTTTTGAATGAAGAATCACATTTCTTGGTAGAATCATGCAGGATTGAAATTTTTGATGGTTTTTTACTCCTCTCAACAGCCCAAACAAGTTTCTAAAAGGATGAGTTTGCAACTACTTTACTTTTGGAGAAAATTCAAAACATTCATTATTCAATAGGGCCCAAACTATCAAAAACCAGCGGTTTCAATGAACACACATTTCTTGGTAGAATCATGCAGGACTGAAATTTTTGATGTTTTTCTACTCCTCTCATGAGCCCAAACAAGTCTCTAAAAGCATGAGTTTGCAACTACTTTACTTTTGGAGAAAATTCAAAACATTCATTATTCAATAGAGCCCAATAGCAAAAATCAGGTTTCGAATGAAGAATCACATTTCTTGGTAGAATCATGCAGGATTGAGATTTTTGATGGGTTTTTACTCCTCTCAACAGCCCAAACAAGTTTCTAAAAGGATGAGTTTGCAACTACTTTACTTTTGGAGAAAATTCAAAACATTCATTATTCAATAGGGCCCAAAATATCAAAAACCATCGGTTTGAATGAACACACATTTCTTGGTAGAATCGTGCAGGACTGAAATTTTTGATGTTTTTCTACTCCTCTCATGAGCCCAAACAAGTCTCTAAAAGCATGAGTTTGCAACTACTTTACTTTTGGAGAAAATTCAAAACATTCATTATTCAATAGAGCCCAATAGCAAAAATTAGGTTTTGAATGAAGAATCACATTTCTTGGTAGAATCATTCAGGATTGAAATTTTTGATGGTTTTTTACTCCTCTCAACAGCCCAAACAAGTTTCTAAAAGGATGAGTTTGCAACTACTTTACTTTTGGAGAAAATTCAAAACATTCATTATTCAATAGGGCCCAAACTATCAAAAACCAGCGGTTTCAATGAACACACATTTCTTGGTAGAATCATGCAGGACTGAAATTTTTGATGTTTTTCTACTCCTCTCATGAGCCCAAACAAGTCTCTAAAAGCATGAGTTTGCAACTACTTTACTTTTGGAGAAAATTCAAAACATTCATTATTCAATAGGGCCCAAACTATCAAAAACCAGCGGTTTCAATGAACACACATTTCTGGGTAGAATCATGCAGGACTGAAATTTTTGATGTTTTTCTACTCCTCTCATGAGCCCAAACAAGTCTCTAAAAGCATGAGTTTGCAACTACTTTACTTTTGGAGAAAATTCAAAACATTCATTATTCAATAGAGCCCAATAGCAAAAATCAGGTTTTGAATGAAGAATCACATTTCTTGGTAGAATCATGCAGGATTGAAATTTTTGATGGTTTTTTACTCCTCTCAACAGCCCAAACAAGTTTCTAAAAGGATGAGTTTGCAACTACTTTACTTTTGGAGAAAATTCAAAACATTCATTATTCAATAGGGCCCAAAATATCAAAAACCAGCGGTTTGAATGAACACACATTTCTTGGTAGAATCGTGCAGGACTGAAATTTTTGATGTTTTTCTACTCCTCTCATGAGCCCAAACAAGTCTCTAAAAGGATGAGTTTGCAACTACTTTACTTTTGGAGAAAATTCAAAACATTCATTATTCAATAGAGCCCAATAGCAAAAAACAGCGTTTTGAATGAAGAATCACATTTCTTGGTAGAATCATGCAGGATTGAAATTTTTGATGGTTTTTTACTCCTCTCAACAGCCCAAACAAGTTTCTAAAAGGATGAGTTTGCAACTACTTTACTTTTGGAGAAAATTCAAAACATTCATTATTCAATAGAGCCCAATAGCAAAAACCAGCGTTTTGAATGAAGAATCACATTTCTTGGTAGAATCATGCAGGATTGAAATTTTTGATGGTTTTTTACTCCTCTCAACAGCCCAAACAAGTTTCTAAAAGGATGAGTTTGCAACTACTTTACTTTTGGAGAAAATTCAAAACATTCATTATTCAATAGGGCCCAAACTATCAAAAACCAGCGGTTTCAATGAACACACATTTCTTGGTAGAATCATGCAGGACTGAAATTTTTGATGTTTTTCTACTCCTCTCATGAGCCCAAACAAGTCTCTAAAAGCATGAGTTTGCAACTACTTTACTTTTGGAGAAAATTCAAAACATTCATTATTCAATAGAGCCCAATAGCAAAAATCAGGTTTCGAATGAAGAATCACATTTCTTGGTAGAATCATGCAGGATTGAGATTTTTGATGGGTTTTTACTCCTCTCAACAGCCCAAACAAGTTTCTAAAAGGATGAGTTTGCAACTACTTTACTTTTGGAGAAAATTCAAAACATTCATTATTCAATAGGGCCCAAAATATCAAAAACCAGCGGTTTGAATGAACACACATTTCTTGGTAGAATCGTGCAGGACTGAAATTTTTGATGTTTTTCTACTCCTCTCATGAGCCCAAACAAGTCTCTAAAAGCATGAGTTTGCAACTACTTTACTTTTGGAGAAAATTCAAAACATTCATTATTCAATAGAGCCCAATAGCAAAAATTAGGTTTTGAATGAAGAATCACATTTCTTGGTAGAATCATGCAGGATTGAAATTTTTGATGGTTTTTTACTCCTCTCAACAGCCCAAACAAGTTTCTAAAAGGATGAGTTTGCAACTACTTTACTTTTGGAGAAAATTCAAAACATTCATTATTCAATAGGGCCCAAACTATCAAAAACCAGCGGTTTCAATGAACACACATTTCTTGGTAGAATCATGCAGGACTGAAATTTTTGATGTTTTTCTACTCCTCTCATGAGCCCAAACAAGTCTCTAAAAGCATGAGTTTGCAACTACTTTACTTTTGGAGAAAATTCAAAACATTCACTATTCAATAGAGCCCAATAGCAAAAATCAGGTTTTGAATGAAGAATCACATTTCTTGGTAAAATCATGCAGGATTGAAGTTTTTGATGGTTTTTACTCCTCTCAACAGCCCAAACAAGTTTCTAAAAGGATGAGTTTGCAACTACTTTACTTTTGGAGAAAATTCAAAACATTCATTATTCAATAGGGCCCAAACTATCAAAAACCAGCGGTTTCAATGAACACACATTTCTTGGTAGAATCATGCAGGACTGAAATTTTTGATGTTTTTCTACTCCTCTCATGAGCCCAAACAAGTCTCTAAAAGCATGAGTTTGCAACTACTTTACTTTTGGAGAAAATTCAAAACATTCATTATTCAATAGAGCCCAATAGCAAAAACCAGCGTTTTGAATGAAGAATCACATTTCTTGGTAGAATCATGCAGGATTGAAATTTTTGATGGTTTTTTACTCCTCTCAACAGCCCAAACAAGTTTCTAAAAGGATGAGTTTGCAACTACTTTACTTTTGGAGAAAATTCAAAACATTCATTATTCAATAGGGCCCAAACTATCAAAAACCAGCGGATTCAATGAACACACATTTCTTGGTAGAATCATGCAGGACTGAAATTTTTGATGTTTTTCTACTCCTCTCATGAGCCCAAACAAGTCTCTAAAAGCACGAGTTTGCAACTACTTTACTTTTGGAGAAAATTCAAAACATTCATTATTCAATAGAGCCCAATAGCAAAAAACAGCGTTTTGAATGAAGAATTACATTTCTTGGTAGAATCATGCAGGATTGAAATTTTTGATGGATTTTTACTCCTCTCAACAGCCCAAACAAGTTTCTAAAAGGATGAGTTTGCAACTACTTTACTTTTGGAGAAAATTAAAAACATTCATTATTCAATAGGGCCCAAACTATCAAAAACCAGCGGTTTCAATGAACACACATTTCTTGGTAGAATCATGCAGGACTGAAATTTTTGATGTTTTTCTACTCCTCTCATGAGCCCAAACAAGTCTCTAAAAGCATGAGTTTGCAACTACTTTACTTTTGGAGAAAATTCAAAACATTCATTATTCAATAGAGCCCAATAGCAAAAACCAGCGTTTTGAATGAAGAATCACATTTCTTGGTAGAATCATGCAGGATTGAAATTTTTGATGGTTTTTTACTCCTCTCAACAGCCCAAACAAGTTTCTAAAAGGATGAGTTTGCAACTACTTTACTTTTGGAGAAAATTCAAAACATTCATTATTCAATAGGGCCCAAACTATCAAAAACCAGCGGTTTCAATGAACACACATTTCTTGGTAGAATCATGCAGGACTGAAATTTTTGATGTTTTTCTACTCCTCTCATGAGCCCAAACAAGTCTCTAAAAGCATGAGTTTGCAACTACTTTACTTTTGGAGAAAATTCAAAACATTCATTATTCAATAGAGCCCAATAGCAAAAATCAGGTTTCGAATGAAGAATCACATTTCTTGGTAGAATCATGCAGGATTGAGATTTTTGATGGGTTTTTACTCCTCTCAACAGCCCAAACAAGTTTCTAAAAGGATGAGTTTGCAACTACTTTACTTTTGGAGAAAATTCAAAACATTCATTATTCAATAGGGCCCAAAATATCAAAAACCAGCGGTTTGAATGAACACACATTTCTTGGTAGAATCGTGCAGGACTGAAATTTTTGATGTTTTTCTACTCCTCTCATGAGCCCAAACAAGTCTCTAAAAGCATGAGTTTGCAACTACTTTACTTTTGGAGAAAATTCAAAACATTCATTATTCAATAGAGCCCAATAGCAAAAATTAGGTTTTGAATGAAGAATCACATTTCTTGGTAGAATCATGCAGGATTGAAATTTTTGATGGTTTTTTACTCCTCTCAACAGCCCAAACAAGTTTCTAAAAGGATGAGTTTGCAACTACTTTACTTTTGGAGAAAATTCAAAACATTCATTATTCAATAGGGCCCAAACTATCAAAAACCAGCGGTTTCAATGAACACACATTTCTTGGTAGAATCATGCAGGACTGAAATTTTTGATGTTTTTCTACTCCTCTCATGAGCCCAAACAAGTCTCTAAAAGCATGAGTTTGCAACTACTTTACTTTTGGAGAAAATTCAAAACATTCATTATTCAATAGGGCCCAAACTATCAAAAACCAGCGGTTTCAATGAACACACATTTCTGGGTAGAATCATGCAGGACTGAAATTTTTGATGTTTTTCTACTCCTCTCATGAGCCCAAACAAGTCTCTAAAAGCATGAGTTTGCAACTACTTTACTTTTGGAGAAAATTCAAAACATTCATTATTCAATAGAGCCCAATAGCAAAAATCAGGTTTTGAATGAAGAATCACATTTCTTGGTAGAATCATGCAGGATTGAAATTTTTGATGGTTTTTTACTCCTCTCAACAGCCCAAACAAGTTTCTAAAAGGATGAGTTTGCAACTACTTTACTTTTGGAGAAAATTCAAAACATTCATTATTCAATAGGGCCCAAAATATCAAAAACCAGCGGTTTGAATGAACACACATTTCTTGGTAGAATCGTGCAGGACTGAAATTTTTGATGTTTTTCTACTCCTCTCATGAGCCCAAACAAGTATCTAAAAGGATGAGTTTGCAACTACTTTACTTTTGGAGAAAATTCAAAACATTCATTATTCAATAGAGCCCAATAGCAAAAAACAGCGTTTTGAATGAAGAATCACATTTCTTGGTAGAATCATGCAGGATTGAAATTTTTGATGGTTTTTTACTCCTCTCAACAGCCCAAACAAGTTTCTAAAAGGATGAGTTTGCAACTACTTTACTTTTGGAGAAAATTCAAAACATTCATTATTCAATAGAGCCCAATAGCAAAAACCAGCGTTTTGAATGAAGAATCACATTTCTTGGTAGAATCATGCAGGATTGAAATTTTTGATGGTTTTTTACTCCTCTCAACAGCCCAAACAAGTTTCTAAAAGGATGAGTTTGCAACTACTTTACTTTTGGAGAAAATTCAAAACATTCATTATTCAATAGGGCCCAAACTATCAAAAACCAGCGGTTTCAATGAACACACATTTCTTGGTAGAATCATGCAGGACTGAAATTTTTGATGTTTTTCTACTCCTCTCATGAGCCCAAACAAGTCTCTAAAAGCATGAGTTTGCAACTACTTTACTTTTGGAGAAAATTCAAAACATTCATTATTCAATAGAGCCCAATAGCAAAAATCAGGTTTCGAATGAAGAATCACATTTCTTGGTAGAATCATGCAGGATTGAGATTTTTGATGGGTTTTTACTCCTCTCAACAGCCCAAACAAGTTTCTAAAAGGATGAGTTTGCAACTACTTTACTTTTGGAGAAAATTCAAAACATTCATTATTCAATAGGGCCCAAAATATCAAAAACCAGCGGTTTGAATGAACACACATTTCTTGGTAGAATCGTGCAGGACTGAAATTTTTGATGTTTTTCTACTCCTCTCATGAGCCCAAACAAGTCTCTAAAAGCATGAGTTTGCAACTACTTTACTTTTGGAGAAAATTCAAAACATTCATTATTCAATAGAGCCCAATAGCAAAAATTAGGTTTTGAATGAAGAATCACATTTCTTGGTAGAATCATGCAGGATTGAAATTTTTGATGGTTTTTTACTCCTCTCAACAGCCCAAACAAGTTTCTAAAAGGATGAGTTTGCAACTACTTTACTTTTGGAGAAAATTCAAAACATTCATTATTCAATAGGGCCCAAACTATCAAAAACCAGCGGTTTCAATGAACACACATTTCTTGGTAGAATCATGCAGGACTGAAATTTTTGATGTTTTTCTACTCCTCTCATGAGCCCAAACAAGTCTCTAAAAGCATGAGTTTGCAACTACTTTACTTTTGGAGAAAATTCAAAACATTCATTATTCAATAGAGCCCAATAGCAAAAACCAGCGTTTTGAATGAAGAATTACATTTCTTGGTAGAATCATGCAGGATTGAAATTTTTGATGGATTTTTACTCCTCTCAACAGCCCAAACAAGTTTCTAAAAGGATGAGTTTGCAACTACTTTACTTTTGGAGAAAATTCAAAACATTCATTATTCAATAGGGCCCAAACTATCAAAAACCAGCGGTTTCAATGAACACACATTTCTTGGTAGAATCATGCAGGACTGAAATTTTTGATGTTTTTCTACTCCTCTCATGAGCCCAAACAAGTCTCTAAAAGCATGAGTTTGCAACTACTTTACTTTTGGAGAAAATTCAAAACATTCATTATTCAATAGAGCCCAATAGCAAAAACCAGCGTTTTGAATGAAGAATCACATTTCTTGGTAGAATCATGCAGGATTGAAATTTTTGATGGTTTTTTACTCCTCTCAACAGCCCAAACAAGTTTCTAAAAGGATGAGTTTGCAACTACTTTACTTTTGGAGAAAATTCAAAACATTCATTATTCAATAGGGCCCAAACTATCAAAAACCATCGGTTTCAATGAACACACATTTCTGGGTAGAATCATGCAGGACTGAAATTTTTGATGTTTTTCTACTCCTCTCATGAGCCCAAACAAGTCTCTAAAAGCATGAGTTTGCAACTACTTTACTTTTGGAGAAAATTCAAAACATTCATTATTCAATAGAGCCCAATAGCAAAAATCAGGTTTTGAATGAAGAATCACATTTCTTGGTAGAATCATGCAGGATTGAAATTTTTGATGGTTTTTTACTCCTCTCAACAGCCCAAACAAGTTTCTAAAAGGATGAGTTTGCAACTACTTTACTTTTGGAGAAAATTCAAAACATTCATTATTCAATAGAGCCCAATAGCAAAAACCAGCGTTTTGAATGAAGAATCACATTTCTTGGTAGAATCATGCAGGATTGAAATTTTTGATGGTTTTTTACTCCTCTCAACAGCCCAAACAAGTTTCTAAAAGGATGAGTTTGCAACTACTTTACTTTTGGAGAAAATTCAAAACATTCATTATTCAATAGGGCCCAAACTATCAAAAACCAGCAGTTTCAATGAACACACATTTCTTGGTAGAATCATGCAGGACTGAAATTTTTGATGTTTTTCTACTCCTCTCATGAGCCCAAACAAGTCTCTAAAAGCATGAGTTTGCAACTACTTTACTTTTGGAGAAAATTCAAAACATTCATTATTCAATAGAGCCCAATAGCAAAAATCAGGTTTCGAATGAAGAATCACATTTCTTGGTAGAATCATGCAGGATTGAGATTTTTGATGGGTTTTTACTCCTCTCAACAGCCCAAACAAGTTTCTAAAAGGATGAGTTTGCAACTACTTTACTTTTGGAGAAAATTCAAAACATTCATTATTCAATAGGGCCCAAACTATCAAAAACCAGCGGTTTCAATGAACACACATTTCTGGGTAGAATCATGCAGGACTGAAATTTTTGATGTTTTTCTACTCCTCTCATGAGCCCAAACAAGTCTCTAAAAGCATGAGTTTGCAACTACTTTACTTTTGGAGAAAATTCAAAACATTCATTATTCAATAGAGCCCAATAGCAAAAATCAGGTTTTGAATGAAGAATCACATTTCTTGGTAGAATCATGCAGGATTGAAATTTTTGATGGTTTTTTACTCCTCTCAACAGCCCAAACAAGTTTCTAAAAGGATGAGTTTGCAACTACTTTACTTTTGGAGAAAATTCAAAACATTCATTATTCAATAGGGCCCAAAATATCAAAAACCAGCGGTTTGAATGAACACACATTTCTTGGTAGAATCGTGCAGGACTGAAATTTTTGATGTTTTTCTACTCCTCTCATGAGCCCAAACAAGTCTCTAAAAGGATGAGTTTGCAACTACTTTACTTTTGGAGAAAATTCAAAACATTCATTATTCAATAGAGCCCAATAGCAAAAAACAGCGTTTTGAATGAAGAATCACATTTCTTGGTAGAATCATGCAGGATTGAAATTTTTGATGGTTTTTTACTCCTCTCAACAGCCCAAACAAGTTTCTAAAAGGATGAGTTTGCAACTACTTTACTTTTGGAGAAAATTCAAAACATTCATTATTCAATAGAGCCCAATAGCAAAAACCAGCGTTTTGAATGAAGAATCACATTTCTTGGTAGAATCATGCAGGATTGAAATTTTTGATGGTTTTTTACTCCGCTCAACAGCCCAAACAAGTTTCTAAAAGGATGAGTTTGCAACTACTTTACTTTTGGAGAAAATTCAAAACATTCATTATTCAATAGGGCCCAAACTATCAAAAACCAGCGGTTTCAATGAACACACATTTCTTGGTAGAATCATGCAGGACTGAAATTTTTGATGTTTTTCTACTCCTCTCATGAGCCCAAACAAGTCTCTAAAAGCATGAGTTTGCAACTACTTTACTTTTGGAGAAAATTCAAAACATTCATTATTCAATAGAGCCCAATAGCAAAAATCAGGTTTCGAATGAAGAATCACATTTCTTGGTAGAATCATGCAGGATTGAGATTTTTGATGGGTTTTTACTCCTCTCAACAGCCCAAACAAGTTTCTAAAAGGATGAGTTTGCAACTACTTTACTTTTGGAGAAAATTCAAAACATTCATTATTCAATAGGGCCCAAACTATCAAAAACCAGCGGTTTGAATGAACACACATTTCTTGGTAGAATCGTGCAGGACTGAAATTTTTGATGTTTTTCTACTCCTCTCATGAGCCCAAACAAGTCTCTAAAAGCATGAGTTTGCAACTACTTTACTTTTGGAGAAAATTCAAAACATTCATTATTCAATAGAGCCCAATAGCAAAAATTAGGTTTTGAATGAAGAATCACATTTCTTGGTAGAATCATGCAGGATTGAAATTTTTGATGGTTTTTTACTCCTCTCAACAGCCCAAACAAGTTTCTAAAAGGATGAGTTTGCAACTACTTTACTTTTGGAGAAAATTCAAAACATTCATTATTCAATAGGGCCCAAACTATCAAAAACCAGCGGTTTCAATGAACACACATTTCTTGGTAGAATCATGCAGGACTGAAATTTTTGATGTTTTTCTACTCCTCTCATGAGCCCAAACAAGTCTCTAAAAGCATGAGTTTGCAACTACTTTACTTTTGGAGAAAATTCAAAACATTCATTATTCAATAGAGCCCAATAGCAAAAACCAGCGTTTTGAATGAAGAATCACATTTCTTGGTAGAATCATGCAGGATTGAAATTTTTGATGGTTTTTTACTCCTCTCAACAGCCCAAACAAGTTTCTAAAAGGATGAGTTTGCAACTACTTTACTTTTGGAGAAAATTAAAAACATTCATTATTCAATAGGGCCCAAACTATCAAAAACCAGCGGTTTGAATGAACACACATTTCTTGGTAGAATCATGCAGGACTGAAATTTTTGATGTTTTTCTACTCCTCTCATGAGCCCAAACAAGTCTCTAAAAGCATGAGTTTGCAACTACTTTACTTTTGGAGAAAATTCAAAACATTCACTATTCAATAGAGCCCAATAGCAAAAATCAGGTTTTGAATGAAGAATCACATTTCTTGGTAAAATCATGCAGGATTGAAATTTTTGATGGTTTTTACTCCTCTCAACAGCCCAAACAAGTTTCTAAAAGGATGAGTTTGCAACTACTTTACTTTTGGAGAAAATTCAAAACATTCATTATTCAATAGGGCCCAAACTATCAAAAACCAGCGGTTTCAATGAACACACATTTCTTGGTAGAATCATGCAGGACTGAAATTTTTGATGTTTTTCTACTCCTCTCATGAGCCCAAACAAGTCTCTAAAAGCATGAGTTTGCAAATACTTTACTTTTGGAGAAAATTCAAAACATTCATTATTCAATAGAGCCCAATAGCAAAAACCAGCGTTTTGAATGAAGAATCACATTTCTTGGTAGAATCATGCAGGATTTAAATTTTTGATGGTTTTTTACTCCTCTCAACAGCCCAAACAAGTTTCTAAAAGGATGAGTTTGCAACTACTTTACTTTTGGAGAAAATTCAAAACATTCATTATTCAATAGGGCCCAAACTATCAAAAACCAGCGGTTTCAATGAACACACATTTCTTGGTAGAATCATGCAGGACTGAAATTTTTGATGTTTTTCTACTCCTCTCATGAGCCCAAACAAGTCTCTAAAAGCATGAGTTTGCAACTACTTTACTTTTGGAGAAAATTCAAAACATTCATTATTCAATAGAGCCCAATAGCAAAAACCAGCGTTTTGAATGAAGAATCACATTTCTTGGTAGAATCATGCAGGATTGAAATTTTTGATGGTTTTTTACTCCTCTCAACAGCCCAAACAAGTTTCTAAAAGGATGAGTTTGCAACTACTTTACTTTTGGAGAAAATTCAAAACATTCATTATTCAATAGGGCCCAAACTATCAAAAACCAGCGGATTCAATGAACACACATTTCTTGGTAGAATCATGCAGGACTGAAATTTTTGATGTTTTTCTACTCCTCTCATGAGCCCAAACAAGTCTCTAAAAGCATGAGTTTGCAACTACTTTACTTTTGGAGAAAATTCAAAACATTCATTATTCAATAGAGCCCAATAGCAAAAACCAGCGTTTTGAATGAAGAATTACATTTCTTGGTAGAATCATGCAGGATTGAAATTTTTGATGGATTTTTACTCCTCTCAACAGCCCAAACAAGTTTCTAAAAGGATGAGTTTGCAACTACTTTACTTTTGGAGAAAATTCAAAACATTCATTATTCAATAGGGCCCAAACTATCAAAAACCAGCGGTTTCAATGAAAACACATTTCTGGGTAGAATCATGCAGGACTGAAATTTTTGATGTTTTTCTACTCCTCTCATGAGCCCAAACAAGTCTCTAAAAGCATGAGTTTGCAACTACTTTACTTTTGGAGAAAATTCAAAACATTCATTATTCAATAGAGCCCAATAGCAAAAATCAGGTTTTGAATGAAGAATCACATTTCTTGGTAGAATCATGCAGGATTGAAATTTTTGATGGTTTTTTACTCCTCTCAACAGCCCAAACAAGTTTCTAAAAGGATGAGTTTGCAACTACTTTACTTTTGGAGAAAATTCAAAACATTCATTATTCAATAGGGCCCAAAATATCAAAAACCAGCGGTTTGAATGAACACACATTTCTTGGTAGAATCGTGCAGGACTGAAATTTTTGATGTTTTTCTACTCCTCTCATGAGCCCAAACAAGTCTCTAAAAGGATGAGTTTGCAACTACTTTACTTTTGGAGAAAATTCAAAACATTCATTATTCAATAGAGCCCAATAGCAAAAAACAGCGTTTTGAATGAAGAATCACATTTCTTGGTAGAATCATGCAGGATTGAAATTTTTGATGGTTTTTTACTCCTCTCAACAGCCCAAACAAGTTTCTAAAAGGATGAGTTTGCAACTACTTTACTTTTGGAGAAAATTCAAAACATTCATTATTCAATAGAGCCCAATAGCAAAAACCAGCGTTTTGAATGAAGAATCACATTTCTTGGTAGAATCATGCAGGATTGAAATTTTTGATGGTTTTTTACTCCTCTCAACAGCCCAAACAAGTTTCTAAAAGGATGAGTTTGCAACTACTTTACTTTTGGAGAAAATTCAAAACATTCATTATTCAATAGGGCCCAAACTATCAAAAACCAGCGGTTTCAATGATAGAATCATGCAGGACTGAAATTTTTGATGTTTTTCTACTCCTCTCATGAGCCCAAACAAGTCTCTAAAAGCATGAGTTTGCAACTACTTTACTTTTGGAGAAAATTCAAAACATTCATTATTCAATAGAGCCCAATAGCAAAAATTAGGTTTTGAATGAAGAATCACATTTCTTGGTAGAATCATGCAGGATTGAAATTTTTGATGGTTTTTTACTCCTCTCAACAGCCCAAACAAGTTTCTAAAAGGATGAGTTTGCAACTACTTTACTTTTGGAGAAAATTCAAAACATTCATTATTCAATAGGGCCCAAACTATCAAAAACCAGCGGTTTCAATGAACACACATTTCTTGGTAGAATCATGCAGGACTGAAATTTTTGATGTTTTTCTACTCCTCTCATGAGCCCAAACAAGTCTCTAAAAGCATGAGTTTGCAACTACTTTACTTTTGGAGAAAATTCAAAACATTCATTATTCAATAGGGCCCAAACTATCAAAAACCAGCGGTTTCAATGAACACACATTTCTGGGTAGAATCATTCAGGACTGAAATTTTTGATGTTTTTCTACTCCTCTCATGAGCCCAAACAAGTCTCTAAAAGCATGAGTTTGCAACTACTTTACTTTTGGAGAAAATTCAAAACATTCATTATTCAATAGAGCCCAATAGCAAAAATCAGGTTTTGAATGAAGAATCACATTTCTTGGTAGAATCATGCAGGATTGAAATTTTTGATGGTTTTTTACTCCTCTCAACAGCCCAAACAAGTTTCTAAAAGGATGAGTTTGCAACTACTTTACTTTTGGAGAAAATTCAAAACATTCATTATTCAATAGGGCCCAAAATATCAAAAACCAGCGGTTTGAATGAACACACATTTCTTGGTAGAATCGTGCAGGACTGAAATTTTTGATGTTTTTCTACTCCTCTCATGAGCCCAAACAAGTCTCTAAAAGGATGAGTTTGCAACTACTTTACTTTTGGAGAAAATTCAAAACATTCATTATTCAATAGAGCCCAATAGCAAAAAACAGCGTTTTGAATGAAGAATCACATTTCTTGGTAGAATCATGCAGGATTGAAATTTTTGATGGTTTTTTACTCCTCTCAACAGCCCAAACAAGTTTCTAAAAGGATGAGTTTGCAACTACTTTACTTTTGGAGAAAATTCAAAACATTCATTATTCAATAGAGCCCAATAGCAAAAACCAGCGTTTTGAATGAAGAATCACATTTCTTGGTAGAATCATGCAGGATTGAAATTTTTGATGGTTTTTTACTCCTCTCAACAGCCCAAACAAGTTTCTAAAAGGATGAGTTTGCAACTACTTTACTTTTGGAGAAAATTCAAAACATTCATTATTCAATAGGGCCCAAACTATCAAAAACCAGCGGTTTCAATGAACACACATTTCTTGGTAGAATCATGCAGGACTGAAATTTTTGATGTTTTTCTACTCCTCTCATGAGCCCAAACAAGTCTCTAAAAGCATGAGTTTGCAACTACTTTACTTTTGGAGAAAATTCAAAACATTCATTATTCAATAGAGCCCAATAGCAAAAATTAGGTTTTGAATGAAGAATCACATTTCTTGGTAGAATCATGCAGGATTGAAATTTTTGATGGTTTTTTACTCCTCTCAACAGCCCAAACAAGTTTCTAAAAGGATGAGTTTGCAACTACTTTACTTTTGGAGAAAATTCAAAACATTCATTATTCAATAGGGCCCAAACTATCAAAAACCAGCGGTTTCAATGAACACACATTTCTTGGTAGAATCATGCAGGACTGAAATTTTTGATGTTTTTCTACTCCTCTCATGAGCCCAAACAAGTCTCTAAAAGCATGAGTTTGCAACTACTTTACTTTTGGAGAAAATTCAAAACATTCATTATTCAATAGAGCCCAATAGCAAAAACCAGCGTTTTGAATGAAGAATCACATTTCTTGGTAGAATCATGCAGGATTGAAATTTTTGATGGTTTTTTACTCCTCTCAACAGCCCAAACAAGTTTCTAAAAGGATGAGTTTGCAACTACTTTACTTTTGGAGAAAATTAAAAACATTCATTATTCAATAGGGCCCAAACTATCAAAAACCAGCGGTTTGAATGAACACACATTTCTTGGTAGAATCATGCAGGACTGAAATTTTTGATGTTTTTCTACTCCTCTCATGAGCCCAAACAAGTCTCTAAAAGCATGAGCTTGCAACTACTTTACTTTTGGAGAAAATTCAAAACATTCACTATTCAATAGAGCCCAATAGCAAAAATCAGGTTTTGAATGAAGAATCACATTTCTTGGTAAAATCATGCAGGATTGAAATTTTTGATGGTTTTTACTCCTCTCAACAGCCCAAACAAGTTTCTAAAAGGATGAGTTTGCAACTACTTTACTTTTGGAGAAAATTCAAAACATTCATTATTCAATAGGGCCCAAACTATCAAAAACCAGCGGTTTCAATGAACACACATTTCTTGGTAGAATCATGCAGGACTGAAATTTTTGATGTTTTTCTACTCCTCTCATGAGCCCAAACAAGTCTCTAAAAGCATGAGTTTGCAACTACTTTACTTTTGGAGAAAATTCAAAACATTCATTATTCAATAGAGCCCAATAGCAAAAACCAGCGTTTTGAATGAAGAATCACATTTCTTGGTAGAATCATGCAGGATTGAAATTTTTGATGGTTTTTTACTCCTCTCAACAGCTCAAACAAGTTTCTAAAAGGATGAGTTTGCAACTACTTTACTTTTGGAGAAAATTCAAAACATTCATTATTCAATAGGGCCCAAACTATCAAAAACCAGCGGTTTCAATGAACACACATTTCTTGGTAGAATCATGCAGGACTGAAATTTTTGATGTTTTTCTACTCCTCTCATGAGCCCAAACAAGTCTCTAAAAGCATGAGTTTGCAACTACTTTACTTTTGGAGAAAATTCAAAACATTCATTATTCAATAGAGCCCAATAGCAAAAACCAGCGTTTTGAATGAAGAATTACATTTCTTGGTAGAATCATGCAGGATTGAAATTTTTGATGGATTTTTTACTCCTCTCAACAGCCCAAACAAGTTTCTAAAAGGATGAGTTTGCAACTACTTTACTTTTGGAGAAAATTCAAAACATTCATTATTCAATAGGGCCCAAACTATCAAAAACCAGCGGTTTCAATGAACACACATTTCTTGGTAGAATCATGCAGGACTGAAATTTTTGATGTTTTTCTACTCCTCTCATGAGCCCAAACAAGTCTCTAAAAGCATGAGTTTGCAACTACTTTACTTTTGGAGAAAATTCAAAACATTCATTATTCAATAGAGCCCAATAGCAAAAATCAGTTTTCGAATGAAGAATCACATTTCTTGGTAGAATCATGCAGGATTGAAATTTTTGATGGGTTTTTACTCCTCTCAACAGCCCAAACAAGTTTCTAAAAGGATGAGTTTGCAACTACTTTACTTTTGGAGAAAATTCAAAACATTCATTATTCAATAGGGCCCAAACTATCAAAAACCAGCGGTTTCAATGAACACACATTTCTTGGTAGAATCATGCAGGACTGAAATTTTTGATGTTTTTCTACTCCTCTCATGAGCCCAAACAAGTCTCTAAAAGCATGAGTTTGCAACTACTTTACTTTTGGAGAAAATTCAAAACATTCATTATTCAATAGAGCCCAATAGCAAAAATCAGGTTTCGAATGAAGAATCACATTTCTTGGTAGAATCATGCAGGATTGAAATTTTTGATGGGTTTTTACTCCTCTCAACAGCCCAAACAAGTTTCTAAAAGGATGAGTTTGCAACTACTTTACTTTTGGAGAAAATTCAAAACATTCATTATTCAATAGGGCCCAAAATATCAAAAACCAGCGGTTTGAATGAACACACATTTCTTGGTAGAATCGTGCAGGACTGAAATTTTTGATGTTTTTCTACTCCTCTCATGAGCCCAAACAAGTCTCTAAAAGCATGAGTTTGCAACTACTTTACTTTTGGAGAAAATTCAAAACATTCATTATTCAATAGAGCCCAATAGCAAAAACCAGCGTTTTGAATGAAGAATCACATTTCTTGGTAGAATCGTGCAGGACTGAAATTTTTGATGTTTTTCTACTCCTCTCATGAGCCCAAACCAAGACTCTAAAAGGATGAGTTTGCAACTACTTTACTTTTGGAGAAAATTCAAAACATTCATTATTCAATAGAGCCCAATAGCAAAAACCAGCGTTTTGAATGAAGAATCACATTTCTTGGTAGAATCATGCAGGATTGAAATTTTTGATGGTTTTTTACTCCTCTCAACAGCCCAAACAAGTTTCAAAAAGGATGAGTTTGCAACTACTTTACTTTTGGAGAAAATTCAAAACATTCATTATTCAATAGGGCCCAAAATATCAAAAACCAGCGGTTTGAATGAACACACATTTCTTGGTAGAATCATGCAGGACTGAAATTTTTGATGTTTTTCTACTCCTCTCATGAGCCCAAACAAGTCTCTAAAAGCATGAGTTTGCAACTACTTTACTTTTGGAGAAAATTCAAAACATTCATTATTCAATAGAACCCAATATCAAAAATCAGCATTTTGAATGAAGAATCACATTTCTTGGTAGAATCATGCAGGATTGAAATTTTTGATGGCTTTTTACTCCTCTCAACAGCCCAAACAAGTTTCTAAAAGGATGAGTTTGCAACTACTTTACTTTTGGAGAAAATTCAAAACATTCATTATTCAATAGGGCCCAAACTATCAAAAACCAGCGGTTTGAATGAACACTCACATTTCTTGGTAGAATCGTGCAGGACTGAAATTTTTGATGTTTTTCTACTCCTCTCATGAGCACAAACAAGTCTCTAAAAGGATGAGTTTGCAACTACTTTACTTTTGGAGAAAATTCAAAACATTCATTATTCAATAGAGCCCAATAGCAAAAATCAGGTTTTGAATGAAGAATCACATTTCTTGGTAGAATCATGCAGGATTTAAATTTTTGATGGTTTTTTACTCCTCTCAACAGCCCAAACAAGTTTCTAAAAGGATGAGTTTGCAACTACTTTACTTTTCGAGAAAATTCAAAACATTCATTATTCAATAGAGCCCAAAATATCAAAAACCAGCGGTTTGAATGAACACTCACATTTCTTGGTAGAATCGTGCAGGACTGAAATTTTACATGTTTTTCTACTCCTCTCATGAGCCCAAACCAAGACTCTAAAAGGATGAGTTTGCAACTACTTTACTTTTGGAGAAAATTCAAAACATTCATTATTCAATAGGGCCCAAACTATCAAAAACCAGCGGTTTGAATGAACACTCACATTTCTTGGTAGAATCGTGCAGGACTGAAATTTTTGATGTTTTTCTACTCCTCTCATGAGCCCAAACAAGTCTCTAAAAGGATGAGTTTGCAACTACTTTACTTTTGGAGAAAATTCAAAACATTCATTATTCAATAGAGCCCAATAGCAAAAACCAGCGTTTTGAATGAAGAATCACATTTCTTGGTAGAATCATGCAGGATTGACATTTTTGATGGTTTTTTACTCCTCTCAACAGCCCAAACAAGTGTCTAAAAGGATGAGTTTGCAACTACTTTACTTTTGGAGAAAATTCAAAACATTCATTATTCAATAGGGCCCAAACTATCAAAAACCAGCGGTTTGAATGAACACTCACATTTCTTGGTAGAATCGTGCAGGACTGAAATTTTTGATGTTTTTCTACTCCTCTCATGAGCACAAACAAGTCTCTAAAAGGATGAGTTTGCAACTACTTTACTTTTGGAGAAAATTCAAAACATTCATTATTCAATAGAGCCCAAAAGCAAAAATCAGGTTTTGAATGAAGAATCACATTTCTTGGTAGAATCATGCAGAATTTAAATTTTTGATGGTTTTTTACTCCTCTCAACAGCCCAAACAAGTTTCTAAAAGGATGAGTTTGCAACTACTTTACTTTTCGAGAAAATTCAAAACATTCATTACACTGGTCAACAGCATTTTTGGTGCCAAAGATATTTCATCGAATTTAGGGTATTTTTGGGGTGCTGATTCTGAATATGTCATCAGTTTTGCCAGATTGGCTCAAGTTTTTGAGATTTTTGGTATCTTATTTATAGCACTTGTTGGTAAATGCGACGCATCATCTCATTAATTTCTTTGGATTAGTACTTGAACTGAGCAGTTCTCAATATAGTTTTGTGTTAATTAGTGTTCTAAAAGTTTGTTCATAGCTTGATTTTTGCACTAACTTTATGTTGTTGTCTGTTTTCCAGTGAAAAGCATGAACTCATCATGAAGAAGTTGTCTTAACGATCCAGACTCATTCTGTTACATTTGTGGTGAATACACACTGCCAAAACATAGAAGAAACATAACAGACTTCGTAAAAAAAGTGTATTTTGCCTATTTTGGGGTTATGCTTGGGGACCAAGACAAGTTTTGGGCACCACACATAGTGTGCAAAGCATGTATCGAATTATTACGAAAATGGAGCAAAGGACAAAGAAAAAGCTTCAAATTTGGTGTTCCAATGGTGTGGAGAGAGCCAAAAAATCATCATGATGACTGTTATTTATGGTAAACACAGGTACAGGCACATCTTCACAATGAGGGACAGGCCTTCTTGCAGATTCCATGTTACTCCCATTTTCGTTTCTTATGCTTATTGAATCCTTGCACTTGCACTGCACAGAAATAACAGTCATCATGATGATTTTTTGGCTCTCTCCACACCATTGGAACACCAAATTTGAAGCTTTTTCTTTGTCCTTTGCTCCATTTTCGTAATAATTCGATACATGCTTTGCACACTATGTGTGGTGCCCAAAACTTGTCTTGGTCCCCAAGCATAACCCCAAAATAGGCAAAATACACTTTTTTTACGAAGTCTGTTATGTTTCTTCTATGTTTTGGCAGTGTATATTCACCACAAATGTAACAGAATGAGTCTGGATCGTTAAGACAACTTCTTCATGATGAGTTCATGCTTTTCACTGGAAAACAGACAACAACATAAAGTTAGTGCAAAAATCAAGCTATGAACAAACTTTTAGAACACTAATTAACACAAAACTATATTGAGAACTGCTCAGTTCAAGTACTAATCCAAAGAAATTAATGAGATGATGCGTCGCATTTACCAACAAGTGCTATAAATAAGATACCAAAAATCTCAAAAACTTGAGCCAATCTGGCAAAACTGATGACATATTCAGAATCAGCACCCCAAAAATACCCCAAATTCATTAAAATATTTTGGACACCAGAAAAAAATTTTTTTTTCGTTGACCTGTGTTATTCAATAGGGCCCAAATATGAATTAATTCAAAATTGAACTGTAAATTTCAAAGTTGGAAGGCCACAAGAGGAAGACAATGTTTCAAAAATGAAACGACATATCATTGCATGAGGGATGTGGTAGGAATTGAATGCTTGAATTAAGACTGGGGAAGTACTGAGGGGAAGGGGCTGCAGGCCTTGTAGCAGGTGGGTGTGCAGAAATGTAGCTATCCAAAGCCAAACACATTACTGCAGCTTGTCACACCTGTACCTAACAAGCAGCAAAGGCCAAGATAGATCGTTATTTTACTGACAGATTGAATACAGTGCAATGCCTCCCATATAGAGGTGAATAAGAGTAGTAGTAGTAGTAGTAGTAGTAGAAGAGTTGGTCAAGTTAAATCAAGGCTAAGGAATTGGAAATGTGCAACTTGGGCCAAGAAAAACTAATTACAGAGCAACGACATTTGAAAAAAGCATTCAAATCATGCTTTGAAAACACTACTTGTGTATCCCGATTTCAATTCAATCTGTCTTTGGAAACCGCTTAAGAGAGTGAGTGCACCATTCTCAGAGGAACTGCAGATACTGAAATGATGCGTGGAGTGAAGTGAGCAAGCTCTTTTTCCATCTCCCTAGCGAGCATCGCCCACCTGTCTGCTGAGGCTCCCTCAGCAGACTGAAACTGACTACTACTGTGCAGATGCTACAGACTGTGGGCTGCCCATTGTGACACGTGGTCCCATTGTGACACGTGGTCCCATTGTTCCAGGAATAGAACACATCCATGCATTGTGTTCTATGAATGGCATGATTCCTATCACAGTGTTCCATGGATGGAACACATCCTATTTACTGCAGGCAAGCAGCGCACCTAGCTGCTGCTGCTGCTGCTGCTACAAGCCACTAGAATACCGTCTGTCAGACAGGTGGACGTAGGCCGAACATTCAAATAACTCGCCAGATAAATCGTTGCTTTTCCATTTAATTCATATATGAATTAATTCAAAATTGAACAGTAAATTTCAAAGTTGGAAGGCCAAAAGAGGGGGACAATGTTTCAAAAATGAAACGACATATCATTGCATGAGGGATGTGGTAGGAATTGAATGCTTGAATTAAGACTGGGGAAGTACTGAGGGGAAGGGGCTGCAGGCCTTGTAGCAGGTGGCTGTGCAGAAATGTAGCTATCCAAAGCCAAACACATTACTGCAGCTTGTCACACCTGTACCTACCAAGCAGCAAAGGCCAAGATAGATCGTTATTTTACTGGCAGATTGAATACAGTGCAATGCCTCCCATATAGAGGTGAATAAGAGTAGTAGTAGTAGTAGTAGTAGAAGAGTTGGTCAAGTTAAATCAAGGCTAAGGAATTGGAAATGTGCAACTTGGACCAAGAAAAACTAATTACAGAGCAACGACATTTGAAAAAAGCATTCAAATCATGCTTTGAAAACAGTACTTGTGTATCCCAATTTAAATGCAATCTGTCTTTGGAAACCGCTTAAGAGAGTGAGTGCACCATTCTCAGAGGAACTGCAGATACTGAAATGATGCGTGGAGTGAAGTGAGCAAGCTATTTTTCCATCTCCCTGGCGAGCATCGCCCACCTGTCTGCTCAGGCTCCCTCAGCAGACTGAAGCTGACTACTACTGAGCAGCTGCTACAGACTGTGGGCTGCCCATTGTGACACGTGGTCCCATTGTGACACGTGGCCCCATTGTTCCAGGAATAGAACACATCCAAGCATTGTGTTCTATGAATAGCATGATTCCTATCACAGTGTTCCATGGATGGAACACATCCTATTTACTGCAGGCAAGCAGCGCACCTAGCTGCTGCTGCTGCTGCTGCTGTTTTTCTACTCCTCTCATGAGCCCAAACAAGACTCTAAAAGGATGAGTTTGCAACTACTTTACTTTTGGAGAAAATTCAAAACATTCATTATTCAATAGAGCCCACTAGCAAAAACCAGCGTTTTGAATGAAGAATCACATTTCTTGGTAGAATCATGCAGGATTTAAATTTTTGATGGTTTTTTACTCCTCTCAACAGCACAAACAAGTTTCTAAAAGGATGAGTTTGCAACTACTTTACTTTTGGAGAAAATTCAAAACATTCATTATTCAATAGGGCCCAAAATATCAAAAACCAGCGGTTTAAATGAACACACATTTCTTGGTAGAATCGTGCAGGACTGAAATTTTTGATGTTTTTCTACTCCTCTCATGAACCCAAACAAGTCTCTAAAAGGATGAGTTTGCAACTACTTTACTTTTGGAGAAAATTCAATGAATGTCAATTGAATGTTTTGAATTTTCTCCAAAAGTAAAGTAGTTGCAAACTCATCCTTTTAGAGACTTGGTTTGGGCTCATGAGAGGAGTAGAAAAACATCAAAAATTTCAGTCCTGCACGATTCTACCAAGAAATGTGAGTGTTCATTCAAACCGCTGGTTTTTGATAGTTTGGGCCCTATTGAATAATGAATGTTTTGAATTTTCTCCAAAAGTAAAGTAGTTGCAAACTCATCCTTTTAGAAACTTGTTTGGGCTGTTGAGAGGAGTAAAAAACCATCAAAAATTTCAATCCTGCATGATTCTACCAAGAAATGTGATTCTTCTTTCAAAACCTGATTTTTGCTATTGGGCTCTATTGAATAATGAATGTTTTGAATTTTCTCCAAAAGTAAAGTAGTTGCAAACTCATGCTTTTAGAGACTTGTTTGGGCTCATGAGAGGAGTAGAAAAACATCAAAAATTTCAGTCCTGCATGATTCTACCAAGAAATGTGTGTTCATTCAAACCGCTGGTTTTTGATAGTTTGGGCCCTATTGAATAATGAATGTTTTGAATTTTCTCCAAAAGTAAAGTAGTTGCAAACTCATCCTTTTAGAAACTTGTTTGGGCTGTTGAGAGGAGTAAAAAACCATCAAAAATTTCAATCCTGCATGATTCTACCAAGAAATGTGATTCTTCATTCAAAACGCTGATTTTTGCTATTGGGTTCTATTGAATAATGAATGTTTTGAATTTTCTCCAAAAGTAAAGTAGTTGCAAACTCATCCTTTTAGAGACTTGTTTGAGCTCATGAGAGGAGTAGAAAAACATCAAAAATTTCAGTCCTGCACGATTCTACCAAGAAATGTGTGTTCATTGAAACCGCTGGTTTTTGATAGTTTGGGCCCTATTGAATAATGAATGTTTTGAATTTTCTCCAAAAGTAAAGTAGTTGCAAACTCATCCTTTTAGAAACTTGTTTGGGCTGTTGAGAGGAGTAAAAAACCATCAAAAATTTCAATCCTGCATGATTCTACCAAGAAATGTGATTCTTCATTCAAAACGCTGATTTTTGCTATTGGGTTCTATTGAATAATGAATGTTTTGAATTTTCTCCAAAAGTAAAGTAGTTGCAAACTCATGCTTTTAGAGACTTGTTTGGGCTCATGAGAGGAGTAGAAAAACATTAAAAATTTCAGTCCTGCATGATTCTACCAAGAAATGTGTGTTCATTCAAACCGCTGGTTTTTGATATTTTGGGCCCTATTGAATAATGAATGTTTTGAATTTTCTCCAAAAGTAAAGTAGTTGCAAACTCATCCTTTTAGAAACTTGTTAGGGCTGTTGAGAGGAGTAAAAAACCATCAAAAATTTCAATCCTGCATGATTCTACCAAGAAATGTGATTCTTCATTCAAACCGCTGGTTTTTGATATTTTGGGCCCTATTGAATAATGAATGTTTTGAATTTTCTCCAAAAGTAAAGTAGTTGCAAACTCATCCTTTTAGAAACTTGTTTGTGCTGTTGAGAGGAGTAAAAAACCATCAAAAATTTCAATCCTGCATGATTCTACCAAGAAATGTGATTCTTCATTCAAAACGCTGGTTTTTGCTATTGGGCTCTATTGAATAATGAATGTTTTGAATTTTCTCCAAAAGTAAAGTAGATGCAAACTCATCCTTTTAGAGTCTTGGCTTGGGCTCATGAGAGGAGTA
The DNA here is from genome assembly GCF_039654945.1 of Dendrobates tinctorius. Taxonomy (NCBI): domain Eukaryota; kingdom Metazoa; phylum Chordata; class Amphibia; order Anura; family Dendrobatidae; genus Dendrobates; species Dendrobates tinctorius. Next base: position 1,219,769 of record NW_027361820.1, read on the forward strand.
GAAAAACATCAAAAATTTCAGTCCTGCACGATTCTACCAAGAAATGTGAGTGTTCATTCAAACCGCTGGTTTTTGATTTTTTTTTACCCTATTGAATAATGAATGTTTTGAATTTTCTCCAAAAGTAAAGTAGTTGCAAACTCATCCTTTTAGAGACTTGTTTGTGCTCATGAGAGGAGTAGAAAAACATCAAAAATTTCAGTCCTGCACGATTCTACCAAGAAATGTGAGTGTTCATTCAAACCGCTGGTTTTTGATAGTTTGGGCCCTATTGAATAATGAATGTTTCGAATTTTCTCCAAAAGTAAAGTAGTTGCAAACTCATCCTTTTAGAAACTTGTTTGGGCTGTTGAGAGGAGTAAAAAACCATCAAAAATTTTAATCCTGCATGATTCTACCAAGAAATGTGATTCTTCATTCAAAACGCTTTTTTTTGCTATTGGGTTCTATTGCGTTTTGAATGAAGAATCACATTTCTTGGTAGAATCATGCAGGATTGAAATTTTTGATGGTTTTTTACTCCTCTCAACAGCCCAAACAAGTTTCTAAAAGGATGAGTTTGCAACTACTTTACTTTTGGAGAAAATTCAAAACATTCATTATTCAATAGGGCCCAAACTATCAAAAACCAGCGGTTTCAATGAACACACATTTCTTGGTAGAATCATGCAGGACTGAAATTTTTGATGTTTTTCTACTCCTCTCATGAGCCCAAACAAGTCTCTAAAAGCATGAGTTTGCAACTACTTTACTTTTGGAGAAAATTCAAAACATTCATTATTCAATAGAGCCCAATAGCAAAAATCAGGTTTTGAATGAAGAATCACATTTCTTGGTAGAATCATGCAGGATTGAAATTTTTGATGGTTTTTTACTCCTCTCAACAGCCCAAACAAGTTTCTAAAAGGATGAGTTTGCAACTACTTTACTTTTGGAGAAAATTCAAAACATTCATTATTCAATAGGGCCCAAAATATCAAAAACCAGCGGTTTGAATGAACACACATTTCTTGGTAGAATCGTGCAGGACTGAAATTTTTGATGTTTTTCTACTTCTCTCATGAGCCCAAACAAGTCTCTAAAAGGATGAGTTTGCAACTACTTTACTTTTGGAGAAAATTCAAAACATTCATTATTCAATAGAGCCCAATAGCAAAAATCAGGTTTTGAATGAACAATCACATTTCTTGGTAGAATCATGCAGGATTGAAATTTTTGATGAGTTTTTACTCCTCTCAACAGCCCAAACAAGTTTCTAAAAGGATGAGCTTGCAACTACTTTACTTTTGGAGAAAATTAAAAACATTCATTATTCAATAGGGCCCAAACTATCAAAAACCAGCGGTTTCAATGAACACACATTTCTTGGTAGAATCATGCAGGACTGAAATTTTTGAAGTTTTTCTACTCCTCTCATGAGCCCAAACAAGTCTCTAAAAGCATTAGTTTGCAACTACTTTACTTTTGGAGAAAATTCAAAACATTCATTATTCAATAGAGCCCAATAGCAAAAACCAGCGTTTTGAATGAAGAATCACATTTCTTGGTAGAATCATGCAGGATTGAAATTTTTGATGGTTTTTTTACTCCTCTCAACAGCCCAAACAAGTTTCTAAAAGGATGAGTTTGCAACTACTTTACTTTTGGAGAAAATTAAAAACATTCATTATTCAATAGGGCCCAAACTATCAAAAACCAGCGGTTTCAATGAACACACATTTCTTGGTAGAATCATGCAGGACTGAAATTTTTGATGTTTTTCTACTCCTCTCATGAGCCCAAACAAGTCTCTAAAAGCATGAGTTTGCAACTACTTTACTTTTGGAGAAAATTCAAAACATTCACTATTCAATAGAGCCCAATAGCAAAAATCAGGTTTTGAATGAAGAATCACATTTCTTGGTAAAATCATGCAGGATTGAAATTTTTGATGGTTTTTACTCCTCTCAACAGCAAAAACAAGTTTCTAAAAGGATGAGTTTGCAACTACTTTACTTTTGGAGAAAATTCAAAACATTCATTATTCAATAGGGCCCAAACTATCAAAAACCAGCGGATTCAATGAACACACATTTCTTGGTAGAATCATGCAGGACTGAAATTTTTGATGTTTTTCTACTCCTCTCATGAGCCCAAACAAGTCTCTAAAAGCATGAGTTTGCAACTACTTTACTTTTGGAGAAAATTCAAAATATTCATTATTCAATAGAGCCCAATAGCAAAAACCAGCGTTTTGAATGAAGAATTACATTTCTTGGTAGAATCATGCAGGATTGAAATTTTTGATGGATTTTTACTCCTCTCAACAGCCCAAACAAGTTTCTAAAAGGATGAGTTTGCAACTACTTTACTTTTGGAGAAAATTCAAAACATTCATTATTCAATAGGGCCCAAACTATCAAAAACCATAGGTTTCAATGAACACACATTTCTTGGTAGAATCATGCAGGACTGAAATTTTTGATGTTTTTCTACTCCTCTCATGAGCCCAAACAAGTCTCTAAAAGCATGAGTTTGCAACTACTTTACTTTTGGAGAAAATTCAAAACATTCATTATTCAATAGAGCCCAATAGCAAAAATCAGGTTTTGAATGAAGAATCACATTTCTTGGTAGAATCATGCAGGATTGAAATTTTTGATGTTTTTTTACTCCTCTCAACAGCCCAAACAAGTTTCTAAAAGGATGAGTTTGCAACTACTTTACTTTTGGAGAAAATTCAAAACATTCATTATTCAATAGGGCCCAAAATATCAAAAACCAGCGGTTTGAATGAACACACATTTCTTGGTAGAATCGTGCAGGACTGAAATTTTTGATGTTTTTCTACTTCTCTCATGAGCCCAAACAAGTCTCTAAAAGGATGAGTTTGCAACTACTTTACTTTTGGAGAAAATTCAAAACATTCATTATTCAATAGAGCCCAATAGCAAAAATCAGGTTTTGAATGAAGAATCACATTTCTTGGTAGAATCATGCAGGATTGAAATTTTTGATGGGTTTTTACTCCTCTCAACAGCCCAAACAAGTTTCTAAAAGGATGAGTTTGCAACTACTTTACTTTTGGAGAAAATTCAAAACATTCATTATTCAATAGGGCCCAAAATATCAAAAACCAGCGGTTTGAATGAACACACATTTCTTGGTAGAATCGAGCAGGACTGAAATTTTTGATGTTTTTCTACTCCTCTCATGAGCCCAAACAAGTCTCTTAAAGCATGAGTTTGCAACTACTTTACTTTTGGAGAAAATTCAAAACATTCATTATTCAATAGAGCCCAATAGCAAAAATCAGGTTTTGAATGAAGAATCACATTTCTTGGTAGAATCATGCAGGATTGAAATTTTTGATGGTTTTTTACTCCTCTCAACAGCCCAAACAAGTTTCTAAAAGGATGAGTTTGCAACTACTTTACTTTTGGAGAAAATTCAAAACATTCATTATTCAATAGGGCCCAAACTATCAAAAACCAGCGGTTTCAATGAACACACATTTCTTGGTAGAATCATGCAGGACTGAAATTTTTGATGTTTTTCTACTCCTCTCATGAGCCCAAACAAGTCTCTAAAAGCATGAGTTTGCAACTACTTTACTTTTGGAGAAAATTCAAAACATTCATTATTCAATAGAGCCCAAAAGCAAAAACCAGCGTTTTGAATGAAGAATCACATTTCTTGGTAGAATCATGCAGGATTGAAATTTTTGATGTTTTTTTACTCCTCTCAACAGCCCAAACAAGTTTCTAAAAGGATGAGTTTGCAACTACTTTACTTTTGGAGAAAATTCAAAACATTCATTATTCAATAGGGCCCAAACTATCAAAAACCAGCGGTTTGAATGAACACTAACATTTCTTGGTAGAATCGTGCAGGACTGAAATTTTTGATGTTTTTCTACTCCTCTCATGAGCCCAAACAAGTCTCTAAAAGGATGAGTTTGCAACTACTTTACTTTTGGAGAAAATTAAAAATATTCATTATTCAATAGAGCCCAATAGCAAAAATCAGGTTTTGAATGAAGAATCACATTTCTTGATAGAATCATGCAGGATTTAAATTTTTGATTCTATTTTACTCCTCTCAACAGCCCAAACAAGTTTCTTAAAGGATGAGTTTGCAACTACTTTACTTTTGGAGAAAATTCAAAACATTCATTATTCAATAGGGCCCAAAATATCAAAAACCAGCGGTTTGAATGAACACTCACATTTCTTGGTAGAATCGTGCAGGACTGAAATTTTTGATGTTTTTCTACTCCTCTCATGAGCCCAAACCAAGACTCTAAAAGGATGAGTTTGCAACTACTTTACTTTTGGAGAAAATTCAAAACATTCATTATTCAATAGAGCCCAATAGCAAAAACCAGCGTTTTGAATGAAGAATCACATTTCTTGGTAGAATCATGCAGGATTGAAATTTTTGATGGTTTTTTACTCCTCTCAACAGCCCAAACAAGTTTCAAAAAGGATGAGTTTGCAACTACTTTACTTTTGGAGAAAATTCAAAACATTCATTATTCAATAGGGCCCAAAATATCAAAAACCAGCGGTTTGAATGAACACACATTTCTTGGTAGAATCATGCAGGACTGAAATTTTTGATGTTTTTCTACTCCTCTCATGAGCCCAAACAAGTCTCTAAAAGCATGAGTTTGCAACTGCTTTACTTTTGGAGAAAATTCAAAACATTCATTATTCAATAGAACCCAATATCAAAAATCAGCGTTTTGAATGAAGAATAACATTTCTTGGTAGAATCATGCAGGATTGAAATTTTTGATGGCTTTTTACTCCTCTCAACAGCCCAAACAAGTTTCTAAAAGGATGAGTTTGCAACTACTTTACTTTTGGAGAAAATTCAAAACATTCATTATTCAATAGGGCCCAAACTATCAAAAACCAGCGGTTTGAATGAACACTCACATTTCTTGGTAGAATCGTGCAGGACTGAAATTTTTGATGTTTTTCTACTCCTCTCATGAGCACAAACAAGTCTCTAAAAGGATGAGTTTGCAACTACTTTACTTTTGGAGAAAATTCAAAACATTCATTATTCAATAGAGCCCAATAGCAAAAATCAGGTTTTGAATGAAGAATCACATTTCTTGGTAGAATCATGCAGTATTGAAATTTTTGATGGTTTTTTACTCCTCTCAACAGCCCAAACAAGTTTCTAAAAGGATGAGTTTGCAACTACTTTACTTTTCGAGAAAATTCAAAACATTCATTATTCAATAGAGCCCAAAATATCAAAAACCAGCGGTTTGAATGAACACTCACATTTCTTGGTAGAATCGTGCAGGACTGAAATTTTACATGTTTTTCTACTCCTCTCATGAGCCAAACCAAGACTCTAAAAGGATGAGTTTGCAACTACTTTACTTTTGGAGAAAATTCAAAACATTCATTATTCAATAGAGCCCAATAGCAAAAACCAGCGTTTTGAATTAAGAATCACATTTCTTGGTAGAATCATGCAGGATTGAAATTTTTGATGGTTTTTTACTCCTCTCAACAGCCCAAACAAGTTTCTAAAAGGATGAGTTTGCAACTACTTTACTTTTGGAGAAAATTCAAAACATTCATTATTCAATAGGGCCCAAAATATCAAAAACCAGCGGTTTGAATGAAGAATCACATTTCTTGGTAGAATCATGCAGGATTGAAATTTTTGATGGTTTTTTTACTCCTCTCAACAGCCCAAACAAGTTTCTAAAAGGATGAGTTTGCAACTACTTTACTTTTGGAGAAAATTCAGAACATTCATTATTCAATAGGGCCCAAAATATCAAAAACCAGCGGTTTGAATGAACACACATTTCTTGGTAGAATCATGCAGGACTGAAATTTTTGATGTTTTTCTACTCCTCTCATGAGCCCAAACAAGTCTCTAAAAGCATGAGTTTGCAACTACTTTACTTTTGGAGAAAATTCAAAACATTCATTTTTCAATAGAGCCCAATAGCAAAAATCAGGTTTTGATTGAAGAATCACATTTCTTGGTAGAATCATGCAGGCTTGAAATTTTTGATGGTTTTTTACTCCTCTCAACAGCCCAAACAAGTTTCTAAAAGGATGAGTTTGCAACTACTTTACTTTTGGAGAAAATTCAAAACATTCATTATTCAATAGGGCCCAAAATATCAAAAACCAGCGGTTTGAATGAACACACATTTCTTGGTAGAATCATGCAGGACTGAAATTTTTGATGTTTTTCTACTCCTCTCATGAGCCCAAACAAGTCTCTAAAAGCATGAGTTTGCAACTACTTTACTTTTGGAGAAAATTCAAAACATTCATTATTTAATAGGGCCCAAACTATCAAAAACCAGCGTTTTGAATGAACACTCACATTTCTTGGTAGAATCGTGCAGGACTGAAATTTTTGATGTTTTTCTACTCCTCTCATGAGCCCAAACAAGTCTCTAAAAGGATGAGTTTGCAACTACTTTACTTTTGGAGAAAATTCAAAACATTCATTATTCAATAGAGCCCAATAGCAAAAACCAGCGTTTTGAATGAAGAATCACATTTCTTGGTAGAATCATGCAGGATTTAAATTTTTGATGGTTTTTTACTCCTCTCAACAGCCCAAACAAGTTTCAAAAAGGATGAGTTTGCAACTACTTTACTTTTGGAGAAAATTCAAAACATTCATTATTCAATAGGGCCCAAAATATCAAAAACCAGCGGTTTGAATGAACACACATTTCTTGGTAGAATCATGCAGGACTGAAATTTTTGATGTTTTTCTACTCCTCTCATGAGCCCAAACAAGTCTCTAAAAGCATGAGTTTGCAACTACTTTACTTTTGGAGAAAATTCAAAACATTCATTATTCAATAGAACCCAATATCAAAAATCAGCGTTTTGAATGAAGAATCACATTTCTTGGTAGAATCATGCAGGATTGAAATTTTTGATGGTTTTTTACTCCTCTCAACAGCCCAAACAAGTTTCTTAAAGGATGAGTTTGCAACTACTTTACTTTTGGAGAAAATTCAAAACATTCATTATTCAATAGGGCCCAAAATATCAAAAACCAGCGGTTTGAATGAACACTCACATTTCTTGGTAGAATCGTGCAGGACTGAAATTTTTGATGTTTTTCTACTCCTCTCATGAGCACAAACAAGTCTCTAAAAGGATGAGTTTGCAACTACTTTACTTTTGGAGAAAATTCAAAACATTCATTATTCAATAGAGCCCAATAGCAAAAATCAGGTTTTGAATGAAGAATCACATTTCTTGGTAGAATCGTGCAGGACTGAAATTTTTCATGTTTTTCTACTCCTCTCATGAGCCCAAACCAAGACTCTAAAAGGATGAGTTTGCAACTACTTTACTTTTGGAGAAAATTCAAAACATTCATTATTCAATAGAGCCCAATAGCAAAAACCAGCGTTTTGAATGAAGAATCACATTTCTTGGTAGAATCATGCAGGATTGACATGTTTGATGGTTTTTTACTCCTCTCAACAGCCCAAACAAGTGTCTAAAAGGATGAGTTTGCAACTACTTTACTTTTGGAGAAAATTCAAAACATTCATTATTCAATAGGGCCCAAACTATCAAAAACCAGCGGTTTGAATGAACACTCACATTTCTTGGTAGAATCGTGCAGGACTGAAATTTTTGATGTTTTTCTACTCCTCTCATGAGCACAAACAAGTCTCTAAAAGGATGAGTTTGCAACTACTTTACTTTTGGAGAAAATTCAAAACATTCATTATTCAATAGAGCCCAAAAGCAAAAATCAGGTTTTGAATGAAGAATCACATTTCTTGGTAGAATCATGCAGGATTGAAATTTTTGATGGTTTTTTACTCCTCTCAACAGCCCAAACAAGTTTCTAAAAGGATGAGTTTGCAACTACTTTACTTTTCGAGAAAATTCAAAACATTCATTATTCAATAGGGCCCAAATATGAATTAATTCAAAATTGAACTGTAAATTTCAAAGTTGGAAGGCCACAAGAGGGGGACAATGTTTCAAAAATGAAACGACATATCATTGCATGAGGGATGTTGTAGGAATTGAATGCTTGAATTAAGACTGGGGAAGTACTGAGGGGAAGGGGCTGCTGGCCTTGTAGCAGGTGGGTGTGCAGAAATGTAGCTATCCAAAGCCAAACACATTACTGCAGCTTGTCACACCTGTACCTACCAAGCAGCAAAGGCCAAGATAAATCGTTATTTTACTGACAGATTGAATACAGTGCAATGCCTCCCATATAGAGGTGAATAAGAGTAGTAGTAGTAGTAGTAGAAGAGTTGGTCAAGTTAAATCAAGGCTAAGGAATTGGAAATGTGCAACTTGGACCAAGAAAAACTAATTACAGAGCAACGACATTTGAAAAAAGCATTCAAAACATGCTTTGAAAACACTACTTGTGTATCCCGATTTCAATTCAATCTGTCTTTGGAAACCGCTTAAGAGAGTGAGTGCACCATTCTCAGAGGAACTGCAGATACTGAAATGATGTGTGGAGTTAAGTGAGCAAGCTCTTTTTCCATCTCCCTGGCGAGCATCGCCCACCTTTCTGCTGAGGCTCCCTCAGCAGACTGAAGCTGACTACTACTGCGCAGCTGCTACAGACTGTGGGCTGCCCATTGTGACACGTGGTCCCATTGTGACACGTGGTCCCATTGTTCCAGGAATAGAACACATCCATGCATTGTGTTCTATGAATGGCATGATTCCTATCACAGTGTTCCATGGATGGAACACATCCTATTTACTGTAGGCAAGCAGGGCACCTAGCTGCTGCTGCTGCTGCTACAAGACACTAGAATACCGTCTGTCAGACAGGTGGACGTAGGCCGAACATTCAAATAACTCGCCAGATAAATTGTTGCTTTTCCATTTAATTCATATATGAATTAATTCAAAATTGAACAGTAAATTTCAAAGTTGGAAGGCCACAAGAGGAAGACAATGTTTCAAAAATGAAACGACATATCATTGCATGAGGGATGTGGTAGGAATTGAATGCTTGAATTAAGACTGGGGAAGTACTGAGGGGAAGGGGCTGCAGGCCTTGTAGCAGGTGGGTGTGCAGAAATGTAGCTATCCAAAGCCAAACACATTACTGCAGCTTGTCACACCTGTACCTAACAAGCAGCAAAGGCCAAGATAGATAGTTATTTTACTGACAGATTGAATACAGTGCAATGCCTCCCATATAGAGGTGAATAAGAGTAGTAGTAGTAGTAGTAGTAGTAGAAGAGTTGGTCAAGTTAAATCAAGGCTAAGGAATTGGAAATGTGCAACTTGGGCCAAGAAAAACTAATTACAGAGCAACGACATTTGAAAAAAGCATTCAAATCATGCTTTGAAAACACTACTTGTGTATCCCGATTTCAATTCAATCTGTCTTTGGAAACCGCTTAAGAGAGTGAGTGCACCATTCTCAGAGGAACTGCAGATACTGAAATGATGCGTGGAGTGAAGTGAGCAAGCTCTTTTTCCATCTCCCTAGCGAGCATCGCCCACCTGTCTGCTGAGGCTCCCTCAGCAGACTGAAACTGACTACTACTGTGCAGATGCTACAGACTGTGGGCTGCCCATTGTGACACGTGGTCCCATTGTGACACGTGGTCCCATTGTTCCAGGAATAGAACACATCCATGCATTGTGTTCTATGAATGGCATGATTCCTATCACAGTGTTCCATGGATGGAACACATCCTATTTACTGCAGGCAAGCAGCGCACCTAGCTGCTGCTGCTGCTGCTGCTACAAGCCACTAGAATACCGTCTGTCAGACAGGTGGACGTAGGCCGAACATTCAAATAACTCGCCAGATAAATCGTTGCTTTTCCATTTAATTCATATATGAATTAATTCAAAATTGAACAGTAAATTTCAAAGTTGGAAGGCCAAAAAAAGGGGGACAATGTTTCAAAAATGAAACGACATATCATTGCATGAGGGATGTGGTAGGAATTGAATGCTTGAATTAAGACTGGGGAAGTACTGAGGGGAAGGGGCTGCAGGCCTTGTAGCAGGTGGCTGTGCAGAAATGTAGCTATCCAAAGCCAAACACATTACTGCAGCTTGTCACACCTGTACCTACCAAGCAGCAAAGGCCAAGATAGATCGTTATTTTACTGGCAGATTGAATACAGTGCAATGCCTCCCATATAGAGGTGAATAAGAGTAGTAGTAGTAGTAGTAGAAGAGTTGGTCAAGTTAAATCAAGGCTAAGGAATTGGAAATGTGCAACTTGGACCAAGAAAAACTAATTACAGAGCAACGACATTTGAAAAAAGCATTCAAATCATGCTTTGAAATCAGTACTTGTGTATCCCAATTTAAATGCAATCTGTCTTTGGAAACCGCTTAAGAGAGTGAGTGCACCATTCTCAGAGGAACTGCAGATACTGAAATGATGCGTGGAGTGAAGTGAGCAAGCTATTTTTCCATCTCCCTGGCGAGCATCGCCCACCTGTCAGCTCAGGCTCCCTCAGCAGACTGAAGCTGACTACTACTGAGCAGCTGCTACAGACTGTGGGCTGCCCATTGTGACACGTGGTCCCATTGTGACACGTGGCCCCATTGTTCCAGGAATAGAACACATCCAAGCATTGTGTTCTATGAATGGCATGATTCCTATCACAGTGTTCCATGGATGGAACACATCCTATTTACTGCAGGCAAGCAGCGCACCTAGCTGCTGCTGCTGCTGCTGCTGTTTTTCTACTCCTCTCATGAGCCCAAACAAGACTCTAAAAGGATGAGTTTGCAACTACTTTACTTTTGGAGAAAATTCAAAACATTCATTATTCAATAGAGCCCACTAGCAAAAACCAGCGTTTTGAATGAAGAATCACATTTCTTGGTAGAATCATGCAGGATTTAAATTTTTGATGGTTTTTTACTCCTCTCAACAGCACAAACAAGTTTCTAAAAGGATGAGTTTGCAACTACTTTACTTTTGGAGAAAATTCAAAACATTCATTATTCAATAGGGCCCAAAATATCAAAAACCAGCGGTTTAAATGAACACACATTTCTTGGTAGAATCGTGCAGGACTGAAATTTTTGATGTTTTTCTACTCCTCTCATGAACCCAAACAAGTCTCTAAAAGGATGAGTTTGCAACTACTTTACTTTTGGAGAAAATTCAATGAATGTCAATTGAATGTTTTGAATTTTCTCCAAAAGTAAAGTAGTTGCAAACTCATCCTTTTAGAGACTTGGTTTGGGCTCATGAGAGGAGTAGAAAAACATCAAAAATTTCAGTCCTGCACGATTCTACCAAGAAATGTGAGTGTTCATTCAAACCGCTGGTTTTTGATAGTTTGGGCCCTATTGAATAATGAATGTTTTGAATTTTCTCCAAAAGTAAAGTAGTTGCAAACTCATCCTTTTAGAAACTTGTTTGGGATGTTGAGAGGAGTAAAAAACCATCAAAAATTTCAATCCTGCATGATTCTACCAAGAAATGTGATTCTTCTTTCAAAACCTGATTTTTGCTATTGGGCTCTATTGAATAATGAATGTTTTGAATTTTCTCCAAAAGTAAAGTAGTTGCAAACTCATGCTTTTAGAGACTTGTTTGGGCTCATGAGAGGAGTAGAAAAACATCAAAAATTTCAGTCCTGCATGATTCTACCAAGAAATGTGTGTTCATTCAAACCGCTGGTTTTTGATAGTTTGGGCCCTATTGAATAATGAATGTTTTGAATTTTCTCCAAAAGTAAAGTAGTTGCAAGCTCATGCTTTTAGAGACTTGTTTGGGCTCATGAGAGGAGTAGAAAAACATCAAAAATTTCAGTCCTGCATGATTCTACCAAGAAATGTGTGTTCATTCAAACCGCTGGTTTTTGATATTTTGGGCCCTATTGAATAAAGAATGTTTTGAATTTTCTCCAAAAGTAAAGTAGTTGCAAACTCATCCTTTTAGAAACTTGTTTGGGCTGTTGAGAGGAGTAAAAAACCATCAAAAATTTCAATCCTGCATGATTCTACCAAGAAATGTGATTCTTCTTTCAAAACCTGATTTTTGCTATTGGGCTCTATTGAATAATTAATGTTTTGAATTTTCTCCAAAAGTAAAGTAGTTGCAAACTCATGCTTTTAGAGACTTGTTTGGGCTCATGAGAGGAGTAGAAAAACATCAAAAATTTCAGTCCTGCATGATTCTACCAAGAAATGTGTGTTCATTCAAACCGCTGGTTTTTGATAGTTTGGGCCCTATTGAATAATGAATGTTTTGAATTTTCTCCAAAAGTAAAGTAGTTGCAAGCTCATGCTTTTAGAGACTTGTTTGGGCTCATGAGAGGAGTAGAAAAACATCAAAAATTTCAGTCCTGCATGATTCTACCAAGAAATGTGTGTTCATTCAAACCGCTGGTTTTTGATATTTTGGGCCCTATTGAATAAAGAATGTTTTGAATTTTCTCCAAAAGTAAAGTAGTTGCAAACTCATCCTTTTAGAAACTTGTTTGGGCTGTTGAGAGGAGTAAAAAACCATCAAAAATTTCAATCCTGCATGATTTTACCAAGAAATGTGATTCTTCATTCAAAACGCTGATTTTTGCTATTGGGTTCTATTGAATAATGAATGTTTTGAATTTTCTACAAAAGTAAAGTAGTTGCAAACTCATCCTTTTAGAGACTTGTTTGAGCTCATGAGAGGAGTAGAAAAACATCAAAAATTTCAGTCCTGCACGATTCTACCAAGAAATGTGAGTGTTCATTCAAACCGCTGGTTTTTGATAGTTTGGGCCCTATTGAATAATGAATGTTTTGAATTTTCTCCAAAAGTAAAGTAGTTGCAAACTCATCCTTTTAGAAACTTGTTTGGGCTGTTGAGAGGAGTAAAAAACCATCAAAAATTTCAATCCTGCATGATTCTACCAAGAAATGTGATTCTTCATTCAAAACGCTGATTTTTGCTATTGGGTTCTATTGAATAATGAATGTTTTGAATTTTCTCCAAAAGTAAAGTAGTTGCAAACTCATGCTTTTAGAGACTTGTTTGGGCTCATGAGAGGAGTAGAAAAACATCAAAAATTTCAGTCCTGCATGATTCTACCAAGAAATGTGTGTTCATTCAAACCGCTGGTTTTTGATATTTTGGGCCCTATTGAATAATGAATGTTTTGAATTTTCTCCAAAAGTAAAGTAGTTGCAAACTCATCCTTTTAGAAACATGTTAGGGCTGTTGAGAGGAGTAAAAAACCATCAAAAATTTCAATCCTGCATGATTCTACCAAGAAATGTGATTCTTCATTCAAACCGCTGGTTTTTGATATTTTGGGCCCTATTGAATAATGAATGTTTTGAATTTTCTCCAAAAGTAAAGTAGTTGCAAACTCATCCTTTTAGAAACTTGTTTGTGCTGTTGAGAGGAGTAAAAAACCATCAAAAATTTCAATCCTGCATGATTCTACCAAGAAATGTGATTCTTCATTCAAAACGCTGGTTTTTGCTATTGGGCTCTATTGAATAATGAATGTTTTGAATTTTCTCCAAAAGTAAAGTAGATGCAAACTCATCCTTTTAGAGTCTTGGCTTGGGCTCATGAGAGGAGTAGAAAAACATCAAAAATTTCAGTCCTGCACGATTCTACCAAGAAATGTGAGTGTTCATTCAAACCGCTGGTTTTTGATTTTTTTTTACCCTATTGAATAATGAATGTTTTGAATTTTCTCCAAAAGTAAAGTAGTTGCAAATTCATCCTTTTAGAGACTTGTTTGTGCTCATGAGAGGAGTAGAAAAACATCAAAAATTTCAGTCCTGCACGATTCTACCAAGAAATGTGAGTGTTCATTCAAACCGCTGGTTTTTGATAGTTTGTGCCCTATTGAATAATGAATGTTTCGAATTTTCTCCAAAAGTAAAGTAGTTGCAAACTCATCCTTTTAGAAACTTGTTTGGGCTGTTGAGAGGAGTAAAAAACCATCAAAAATTTTAATCCTGCATGATTCTACCAAGAAATGTGATTCTTCATTCAAAACGCTTTTTTTTGCTATTGGGTTCTATTGCGTTTTGAATGAAGAATCACATTTCTTGGTAGAATCATGCAGGATTGAAATTTTTGATGGTTTTTTACTCCTCTCAACAGCCCAAACAAGTTTCTAAAAGGATGAGTTTGCAACTACTTTACTTTTGGAGAAAATTCAAAACATTCATTATTCAATAGGGCCCAAACTATCAAAAACCAGCGGTTTCAATGAACACACATTTCTTGGTAGAATCATGCAGGACTGAAATTTTTGATGTTTTTCTACTCCTTTCATGAGCCCAAACAAGTCTCTAAAAGCATGAGTTTGCAACTACTTTACTTTTGGAGAAAATTCAAAACATTCACTATTCAATAGAGCCCAATAGCAAAAATCAGGTTTTGAATGAAGAATCACATTTCTTGGTAAAATCATGCAGGATTGAAATTTTTGATGGTTTTTTACTCCTCTCAACAGCCCAAACAAGTTTCTAAAAGGATGAGTTTGCAACTACTTTACTTTTGGAGAAAATTCAAAACATTCATTATTCAATAGAGCCCAATAGCAAAAACCAGCGTTTTGAATGAAGAATCACATTTCTTGGTAGAATCATGCAGGATTGAAATTTTTGATGGGTTTTTACTCCTCTCAACAGCCCAAACAAGTTTCTAAAAGGATGAGTTTGCAACTACTTTACTTTTGGAGAAAATTCAAAACATTCATTATTCAATAGGGCCCAAAATATCAAAAACCAGCGGTTTGAATGAACACACATTTCTTGGTAGAATCGTGCAGGACTGAAATTTTTGATGTTTTTCTACTCCTCTCATGAGCCCAAACAAGTCTCTAAAAGCATGAGTTTGCAACTACTTTACTTTTGGAGAAAATTCAAAACATTCATTATTCAATAGAGCCCAATAGCAAAAATTAGGTTTTGAATGAAGAATCACATTTCTTGGTAGAATCATGCAGGATTGAAATTTTTGATGGTTTTTTACTCCTCTCAACAGCCCAAACAAGTTTCTAAAAGGATGAGTTTGCAACTACTTTACTTTTGGAGAAAATTCAAAACATTCATTATTCAATAGGGCCCAAACTAACAAAAACCAGCGGTTTCAATGAACACACATTTCTTGGTAGAATCATGCAGGACTGAAATTTTTGATGTTTTTCTACTCCTCTCATGAGCCCAAACAAGTCTCTAAAAGCATGAGTTTGCAACTACTTTACTTTTGGAGAAAATTCAAAACATTCATTATTCAATAGAGCCCAATAGCAAAAACCAGCGTTTTGAATGAAGAATCACATTTCTTGGTAGAATCATGCAGAATTGAAATTTTTGATGGTTTTTTACTCCTCTCAACAGCCCAAACAAGTTTCTAAAAGGATGAGTTTGCAACTACTTTACTTTTGGAGAAAATTAAAAACATTCTTTATTCAATAGGGCCCAAACTATCAAAAACCAGCGGTTTGAATGAACACACATTTCTTGGTAGAATCATGCAGGACTGAAATTTTTGATGTTTTTCTACTCCTCTCATGAGCCCAAACAAGTCTCTAAAAGCATGAGTTTGCAACTACTTTACTTTTGGAGAAAATTCAAAACATTCACTATTCAATAGAGCCCAATAGCAAAAATCAGGTTTTGAATGAAGAATCACATTTCTTGGTAAAATCATGCAGGATTGAAATTTTTGATGGTTTTTACTCCTCTCAACAGCCCAAACAAGTTTCTAAAAGGATGAGTTTGCAACTACTTTACTTTTGGAGAAAATTCAAAACATTCATTATTCAATAGGGCCCAAACTATCAAAAACCAGCGGTTTGAATGAACACACATTTCTTGGTAGAATCATGCAGGACTGAAATTTTTGATGTTTTTCTTCTCCTCTCATGAGCCCAAACAAGTCTCTAAAAGCATGAGTTTGCAACTACTTTACTTTTCGAGAAAATTCAAAACATTCATTATTCAATAGAGCCCAATAGCAAAAACCAGCGTTTTGAATGAAGAATCACATTTCTTGGTAGAATCATGCAGGATTGAAATTTTTGATGGTTTTTTACTCCTCTCAACAGCCCAAACAAGTTTCTAAAAGGATGAGTTTGCAACTACTTTACTTTTGGAGAAAATTCAAAACATTCATTATTCAATAGGGCCCAAACTATCAAAAACCAGCGGTTTCAATGAACACACATTTCTTGGTAGAATCATGCAGGACTGAAATTTTTGATGTTTTTCTACTCCTCTCATGAGCCCAAACAAGTCTCTAAAAGCATGAGTTTGCAACTACTTTACTTTTGGAGAAGATTCAAAACATTCATTATTCAATAGGGCCCAAACTATCAAAAACCAGCGGTTTGAATGAACACACATTTCTTGGTAGAATCATGCAGGACTGAAATTTTTGATGTTTTTCTACTCCTCTCATGAGCCCAAACAAGTCTCTAAAAGCATGAGTTTGCAACTACTTTACTTTTGGAGAAAATTCAAAACATTCATTATTCAATAGAGCCCAATAGCAAAAACCAGCGTTTTGAATGAAGAATCACATTTCTTGGTAGAATCATGCAGGATTGAAATTTTTGATGGTTTTTTACTCCTCTCAACAGCCCAAACAAGTTTCTAAAAGGATGAGTTTGCAACTACTTTACTTTTGGAGAAAATTCAAAACATTCATTATTCAATAGGGCCCAAACTATCAAAAACCAGCGGTTTCAATGAACACACATGTCTTGGTAGAATCATGCAGGACTGAAATTTTTGATGTTTTTCTACTCATCTCATGAGCCCAAACAAGTCACTAAAAGCATGAGTTTGCAACTACTTTACTTTTGGAGAAAATTCAAAACATTCAATATTCAATAGGGCCCAAACTATCAAAAACCAGCGGTTTCAATGAACACACATTTCTTGGTAGAATCATGCAGGACTGAAATTTTTGATGTTTTTCTACTCCTCTCATGAGCCCAAACAAGTCTCTAAAAGCATGAGTTTGCAACTACTTTACTTTTGGAGAAAATTCAAAACATTCATTATTCAATAGAGCCCAATAGCAAAAACGAGCGTTTTGAATGAAGAATCACATTTCTTGGTAGAATCATGCAGGATTGAAATTTTTGATTTTTTTTTACTCCTCTCAACAGCCCAAACAAGTCTCTAAAAGCATGAGTTTGCAACTACTTTACTTTTGGAGAAAATTCAAAACATTAATTATTCAATAGGGCCCAAACTATCAAAAACCAGCGGTTTCAATGAACACACATTTCTTGGTAGAATCATGCAGGACTGAAATTTTTGATGTTTTTCTACTCCTCTCATGAGCCCAAACAAGTCTCTAAAAGCATGCGTTTGCAACTACTTTACTTTTGGAGAAAATTCAAAACATTCATTATTCAATAGAGCCCAATAGCAAAAACCAGCGTTTTGAATGAAGAATCACATTTCTTGGTAGAATCATGCAGGATTGAAATTTTTGATGATTTTTTACTCCTCTCAACAGCCCAAACAAGTTTCTAAAAGGATGAGTTTGCAACTACTTTACTTTTGGAGAAAATTCAAAACATTCATTATTCAATAGGGCCCAAACTATCAAAAACCAGCGGTTTCAATGAACACACATTTCTTGGTAGAATCATGCAGGACTGAAATTTTTGATGTTTTTCTACTCCTCTCATGAGCCCAAACAAGTGTCTAAAAGCATGAGTTTGCAACTACTTTACTTTTGGAGAAAATTCAAAACATTCATTATTCAATAGAGCCCAATAGCAAAAATCAGGTTTTGAATGAAGAATCACATTTCTTGGTAGAATCATGCAGGATTGAAATTTTTGATGGTTTTTTACTCCTCTCAACAGCCCAAACAAGTTTCTAAAAGGATGAGTTTGCAACTACTTTACTTTTGGAGAAAATTCAAAACATTCATTATTCAATAGGGCCCAAAATATCAAAAACCAGCGGTTTGAATGAACACACATTTCTTGGTAGAATCGTGCAGGACTGAAATTTTTGATGTTTTTCTACTCCTCTCATGAGCCCAAACAAGTCTCTAAAAGGATGAGTTTGCAACTACTTTACTTTTGGAGAAAATTCAAAACATTCATTATTCAATAGAGCCCAATAGCAAAAAACAGCGTTTTGAATGAAGAATCACATTTCTTGGTAGAATCATGCAGGATTGAAATTTTTGATGGTTTTTTGCTCCTCTCAACAGCCCAAACAAGTTTCTAAAAGGATGAGTTTGCAACTACTTTACTTTTGGAGAAAATTCAAAACATTCATTATTCAATAGAGCCCAATAGCAAAAACCAGCGTTTTGAATGAAGAATCACATTTCTTGGTAGAATCATGCAGGATTGAAATTTTTGATGGTTTTTTACTCCTCTCAACAGCCCAAACAAGTTTCTAAAAGGATGAGTTTGCAACTACTTTACTTTTGGAGAAAATTCAAAACATTCATTATTCAATAGGGCCCAAACTATCAAAAACCAGCGGTTTAAATGAACACACATTTCTTGGTAGAATCATGCAGGACTGAAATTTTTGATGTTTTTCTACTCCTCTCATGAGCCCAAACAAGTCTCTAAAAGCATGAGTTTGCAACTACTTTACTTTTGGAGAAAATTCAAAACATTCATTATTCAATAGAGCCCAATAGCAAAAATCAGGTTTTGAATGAAGAATCACATTTCTTGGTAGAATCATGCAGGATTGAAATTTTTGATGGGTTTTTACTCCTCTCAACAGCCCAAACAAGTTTCTAAAAGGATGAGTTTGCAACTACTTTACTTTTGGAGAAAATTCAAAACATTCATTATTCAATAGGGCCCAAAATATCAAAAACCAGCGGTTTGAATGAACACACATTTCTTGGTAGAATCGTGCAGGACTGAAATTTTTGATGTTTTTCTACTCCTCTCATGAGCCCAAACAAGTCTCTAAAAGCATGAGTTTGCAACTACTTTACTTTTGGAGAAAATTCAAAACATTCATTATTCAATAGAGCCCAATAGCAAAAATTAGGTTTTGAATGAAGAATCACATTTCTTGGTAGAATCATGCAGGATTGAAATTTTTGATGGTTTTTTACTCCTCTCAACAGCCCAAACAAGTTTCTAAAAGGATGAGTTTGCAACTACTTTACTTTTGGAGAAAATTCAAAACATTCATTATTCAATAGGGCCCAAACTATCAAAAACCAGCGGTTTCAATGAACACACATTTCTTGGTAGAATCATGCAGGACTGAAATTTTTGATGTTTTTCTACTCCTCTCATGAGCCCAAACAAGTCTCTAAAAGCATGAGTTTGCAACTACTTTACTTTTGGAGAAAATTCAAAACATTCATTATTCAATAGGGCCCAAACTATCAAAAACCAGCGGTTTGAATGAACACACATTTCTTGGTAGAATCATGCAGGACTGAAATTTTTGATGTTTTTCTACTCCTCTCATGAGCCCAAACAAGTCTCTAAAAGCATGAGTTTGCAACTACTTTACTTTTGGAGAAAATTCAAAACATTCATTATTCAATAGGGCCCAAACTATCAAAAACCAGCGGTTTGAATGAACACACATTTCTTGGTAGAATCATGCAGGACTGAAATTTTTGATGTTTTTCTACTCCTCTCATGAGCCCAAACAAGTCTCTAAAAGCATGAGTTTGCAACTACTTTACTTTTGGAGAAAATTCAAAACATTCATTATTCAATAGAGCCCAATAGCAAAAACCAGCGTTTTGAATGAAGAATTACATTTCTTGGTAGAATCATGCAGGATTGAAATTTTTGATGGTTTTTTACTCCTCTCAACAGCCCAAACAAGTTTCTAAAAGGATGAGTTTGCAACTACTTTACTTTTGGAGAAAATTCAAAACATTCATTATTCAATAGGGCCCAAACTATCAAAAACCAGCCGTTTCAATGAACACACATGTCTTGGTAGAATCATGCAGGACTGAAATTTTTGATGTTTTTCTACTCATCTCATGAGCCCAAACAAGTCTCTAAAAGCATGAGTTTGCAACTACTTTACTTTTGGAGAAAAATCAAAACATTCATTATTCAATAGAGCCCAATAGCAAAAAGCAGCGTTTTGAATGAAGAATCACATTTCTTGGTAGAATCATGCAGGATTGAAATTTTTGATGGTTTTTTACTCCTCTCAACAGCCCAAACAAGTTTCTAAAAGGATGAGTTTGCAACTACTTTACTTTTGGAGAAAATTCAAAACATTCATTATTCAATAGGGCCCAAACTATCAAAAACCAGCGGTTTCAATGAACACACATTTCTTGGTAGAATCATGCAGGACTGAAATTTTTGATGTTTTTCTACTCCTCTCATGAGCCCAATCAAGTCTCTAAAAGCATGAGTTTGCAACTACTTTACTTTTGGAGAAAATTCAAAACATTCATTATTCAATAGAGCCCAATAGCAAAAACCAGTGTTTTGAATGAAGAATCACATTTCTTGGTAGAATCATGCAGGATTGAAATTTTTGATGGTTTTTTACTCCTCTCAACAGCCCAAACAAGTTTCTAAAAGGATGAGTTTGCAACTACTTTACTTTTGGAGAAAATTCAAAACATTCATTATTCAATAGGGCCCAAACTATCAAAAACCAGCGGTTTGAATGAACACACATTTCTTGGTAGAATCATGCAGGACTGAAATTTTTGATGTTTTTCTACTCCTCTCATGAGCCCAAACAAGTCTCTAAAAGCATGAGTTTGCAACTACTTTACTTTTGGAGAAAATTCAAAACATTCACTATTCAATAGAGCCCAATAGCAAAAATCAGGTTTTGAATGAAGAATCACATTTCTTGGTAAAATCATGCAGGATTGAAATTTTTGATGGTTTTTACTCCTCTCAACAGCCCAAACAAGTTTCTAAAAGGATGAGTTTGCAACTACTTTACTTTTGGAGAAAATTCAAAACATTCATTATTCAATAGGGCCCAAACTATCAAAAACCAGCGGTTTCAATGAACACACATTTCTTGGTAGAATCATGCAGGACTGAAATTTTTGATGTTTTTCTTCTCCTCTCATGAGCCCAAACAAGTCTCTAAAAGCATGAGTTTGCAACTACTTTACTTTTGGAGAAAATTCAAAACATTCATTATTCAATAGAGCCCAATAGCAAAAACCAGCGTTTTGAATGAAGAATCACATTTCTTGGTAGAATCATGCAGGATTGAAATTTTTGATGGTTTTTTACTCCTCTCAACAGCCCAAACAAGTTTCTAAAAGGATGAGTTTGCAACTACTTTACTTTTGGAGAAAATTCAAAACATTCATTATTCAATAGGGCCCAAACTATCAAAAACCAGCGGTTTCAATGAACACACATTTCTTGGTAGAATCATGCAGGACTGAAATTTTTGATGTTTTTCTACTCCTCTCATGAGCCCAAACAAGTCTCTAAAAGCATGAGTTTGCAACTACTTTACTTTTGGAGAAAATTCAAAACATTCATTATTCAATAGAGCCCAATAGCAAAAACCAGCGTTTTGAATGAAGAATCACATTTCTTGGTAGAATCATGCAGGATTGAAATTTTTGATGGTTTTTTACTCCTCTCAACAGCCCAAACAAGTTTCTAAAAGGATGAGTTTGCAACTACTTTACTTTTGGAGAAAATTCAAAACATTCATTATTCAATAGGGCCCAAACTATCAAAAACCAGCGGTTTCAATGAACACACATTTCTTGGTAGAATCATGCAGGACTGAAATTTTTGATGTTTTTCTACTCCTCTCATGAGCCCAAACAAGTCTCTAAAAGCATGAGTTTGCAACTACTTTACTTTTGGAGAAAATTCAAAACATTCATTATTCAATAGGGCCCAAACTATCAAAAACCAGCGGTTTGAATGAACACACATTTCTTGGTAGAATCATGCAGGACTGAAATTTTTGATGTTTTTCTACTCCTCTCATGAGCCCAAACAAGTCTCTAAAAGCATGAGTTTGCAACTACTTTACTTTTGGAGAAAATTCAAAACATTCATTATTCAATAGGGCCCAAACTATCAAAAACCAGCGGTTTGAATGAACACACATTTCTTGGTAGAATCATGCAGGACTGAAATTTTTGATGTTTTTCTACTCCTCTCATGAGCCCAAACAAGTCTCTAAAAGCATGAGTTTGCAACTACTTTACTTTTGGAGAAAATTCAAAACATTCATTATTCAATAGAGCCCAATAGCAAAAACCAGCGTTTTGAATGAAGAATTACATTTCTTGGTAGAATCATGCAGGATTGAAATTTTTGATGGTTTTTTACTCCTCTCAACAGCCCAAACAAGTTTCTAAAAGGATGAGTTTGCAACTACTTTACTTTTGGAGAAAATTCAAAACATTCATTATTCAATAGGGCCCAAACTATCAAAAACCAGCCGTTTCAATGAATACACATGTCTTGGTAGAATCATGCAGGACTGAAATTTTTGATGTTTTTCTACTCATCTCATGAGCCCAAACAAGTCTCTAAAAGCATGAGTTTGCAACTACTTTACTTTTGGAGAAAAATCAAAACATTCATTATTCAATAGAGCCCAATAGCAAAAAGCAGCGTTTTGAATGAAGAATCACATTTCTTGGTAGAATCATGCAGGATTGAAATTTTTGATGGTTTTTTACTCCTCTCAACAGCCCAAACAAGTTTCTAAAAGGATGAGTTTGCAACTACTTTACTTTTGGAGAAAATTCAAAACATTCATTATTCAATAGGGCCCAAACTATCAAAAACCAGCGGTTTCAATGAACACACATTTCTTGGTAGAATCATGCAGGACTGAAATTTTTGATGTTTTTCTACTCCTCTCATGAGCCCAATCAAGTCTCTAAAAGCATGAGTTTGCAACTACTTTACTTTTGGAGAAAATTCAAAACATTCATTATTCAATAGAGCCCAATAGCAAAAACCAGTGTTTTGAATGAAGAATCACATTTCTTGGTAGAATCATGCAGGATTGAAATTTTTGATGGTTTTTTACTCCTCTCAACAGCCCAAACAAGTTTCTAAAAGGATGAGTTTGCAACTACTTTACTTTTGGAGAAAATTCAAAACATTCATAATTCAATAGGGCCCAAACTATCAAAAACCAGCGGTTTGAATGAACACATTTCTTGGTAGAATCATGCAGGACTGAAATTTTTGATGTTTTTCTACTCCTCTCATGAGCCCAAACAAGTCTCTAAAAGCATGAGTTTGCAACTACTTTACTTTTGGAGAAAATTCAAAACATTCACTATTCAATAGAGCCCAATAGCAAAAATCAGGTTTTGAATGAAGAATCACATTTCTTGGTAAAATCATGCAGGATTGAAATTTTTGATGGTTTTTTACTCCTCTCAACAGCCCAAACAAGTTTCTAAAAGGATGAGTTTGCAACTACTTTACTTTTGGAGAAAATTCAAAACATTCATTATTCAATAGGGCCCAAACTATCAAAAACCAGCGGTTTCAATGAACACACATTTCTTGGTAGAATCATGCAGGACTGAAATTTTTGATGTTTTTCTACTCCTCTCATGAGCCCAAACAAGTCTCTAAAAGCATGAGTTTGCAACTACTTTACTTTTGGAGAAAATTCAAAACATTCATTATTCAATAGAGCCCAATAGCAAAAACCAGCGTTTTGAATGAAGAATCACATTTCTTGGTAGAATCATGCAGGATTGAAATTTTTGATGGTTTTTTACTCCTCTCAACAGCCCAAACAAGTTTCTAAAAGGATGAGTTTGCAACTACTTTACTTTTGGAGAAAATTCAAAACATTCATTATTCAATAGGGCCCAAACTATCAAAAACCAGCAGTTTCAATGAACACACATTTCTTGGTAGAATCATGCAGGACTGAAATTTTTGATGTTTTTCTACTCCTCTCATGAGCCCAAACAAGTCTCTAAAAGCATGAGTTTGCAACTACTTTACTTTTGGAGAAAATTCAAAACATTCATTATTCAATAGAGCCCAATAGCAAAAACCAGCGTTTTGAATGAAGAATCACATTTCTTGGTAGAATCATGCAGGATTGAAATTTTTGATGGTTTTTTACTCCTCTCAACAGCCCAAACAAGTTTCTAAAAGGATGAGTTTGCAACTACTTTACTTTTGGAGAAAATTCAAAACATTCATTATTCAATAGGGCCCAAACTATCAAAAACCAGCGGTTTCAATGAACACACATTTCTTGGTAGAATCATGCAGGACTGAAATTTTTGATGTTTTTCTACTCCTCTCATGAGCCCAAACAAGTCTCTAAAAGCATGAGTTTGCAACTACTTTACTTTTGGAGAAAATTCAAAACATTCATTATTCAATAGGGCCCAAACTATCAAAAACCAGCGGTTTGAATGAACACACATTTCTTGGTAGAATCATGCAGGACTGAAATTTTTGATGTTTTTCTACTCCTCTCATGAGCCCAAACAAGTCTTTAAAAGCATGAGTTTGCAACTACTTTACTTTTGGAGAAAATTCAAAACATTCATTATTCAATAGAGCCCAATAGCAAAAACCAGCGTTTTGAATGAAGAATTTCATTTCTTGGTAGAATCATGCAGGATTGAAATTTTTGATGGTTTTTTACTCCTCTCAACAGCCCAAACAAGTTTCTAAAAGGATGAGTTTGCAACTACTTTACTTTTGGAGAAAATTCAAAACATTCATTATTCAATAGGGCCCAAACTATCAAAAACCAGCCGTTTCAATGAACACACATGTCTTGGTAGAATCATGCAGGACTGAAATTTTTGATGTTTTTCTACTCATCTCATGAGCCCAAACAAGTCTCTAAAAGCATGAGTTTGCAACTACTTTACTTTTGGAGAAAAATCAAAACATTCATTATTCAATAGAGCCCAATAGCAAAAAGCAGCGTTTTGAATGAAGAATCACATTTCTTGGTAGAATCATGCAGGATTGAAATTTTTGATGTTTTTTACTCCTCTCAACAGCCCAAACAAGTTTCTAAAAGGATGAGTTTGCAACTACTTTACTTTTGGAGAAAATTCAAAACATTCATTATTCAATAGGGCCCAAACTATCAAAAACCAGCCGTTTCAATGAACACACATGTCTTGGTAGAATCATGCAGGACTGAAATTTTTGATGTTTTTCTACTCATCTCATGAGCCCAAACAAGTCTCTAAAAGCATGAGTTTGCAACTACTTTACTTTTGGAGAAAAATCAAAACATTGGGGGGGCGTGGCCAGCGTCTGAGCTGAATGGAAGCCTGAGCTCTGAGCTCCTCCACAGGGCAGCCTACCAAGCGCTATTAACAAGCGATTTACAAGCCAGGACTGGCTGAAAACTTGTGGGAACCTCCATAGACACCAGCGGTGCCCCCACACTATGGATCTGCTCAGTAAAAAAGCAGAAAAAGGAAAGAAAACAGAGCGCTCTCCCCTCATGCTGAGGAGCCAAGATGGCGCCCGCCTCACAGCAGCAGCCACAGCCTGCAGCCCCAGCCTGAGCGGTACACAGCGGCAAAGGACGCCACAGCGGCTGAAGCATGCAGCATTCAAGTCAGGGGGTAAGTCTACCCCTGCCCCAGCTAAAACCGCCGCTCTGCAGGCTAATAGAAGCGCTAATTTACACATTAAAAGTAGCGCTGAGGTGAAAGGAGCGAGATCTCGCGAGAGTGACCGGGGGACAAGCGAGACTACGCAACAGATACGCAATTTGCGTAACTTAAGCAAAAATACAGCGCAGCTTGTGAATTATGGTGCAGCAGCACCGCTGACCGCTGATATGGAGGAGACAAATGTATTAAGGGGTTCCTCATCCTGTCCTGACATCTCCAATGTGTCAGATACTCCTCTAACGCCATTACAGAGGGAAATGTCTCCTTTCTCAGTGACTAGCCGCAGATTTAGCAGCAGCTCAGCTGAGATGCAACAGGAATTACAAATTGAGGACTCCTGTCCTTCTGATAATCCCATACCGGAGAACATTTTACACGTTTTAACAGAGGTGGAGGCTACCAGTAATACAGCCTCAGAAATATTTATTAAAAACATGCTATGCCTTCTAGCAAAGACATTTCAGAAACAACTGGAGGGCTATAATACAAATCTCCAAAATAACATAGACGGTCTGGGCCAGAGAGTGGACCATCTTGAATCTAAAATGGAAGAATTGGTTAAATCCCATAATAATTTGATAGATGAACACTATGCCCTAGAAAAAGAGGTTGTCTTCTTAAAATCAAGGTTGATAGAGCAAGAAGACAGAAGTAGAAGGAACAACCTTAAATTCAGGGGAATACCTGAAAATGTCAAAGACAGAGACCTTAATGCATATGTGCAAAAGATGCTCCATACAATACTTCCAGGGGCCTCTAAAGGGGACCTATTGATGGAACGTATACACAGACTCCCCAAGTCCAAATATGCCCCAGATAGAGCCCCAAGAGATGTCATTGCATATTTTCATTATTTCCTGACAAAGGAGGACATTCTGAGGAGAAGTAAGCAATCACCTATATTACCAAGGCCATACGAGGATATCAAGATTTTTGCAGACTTCTCAAAAGCTACCCTACAGAAAAGGAGAGACTTCTTTCCAATCACTGCACATCTGAGGAAACACAAGATTTTATACAGATGGGGTTTCCCTACAAAAATTCTAGTCATGAAAGAGAATACCACTTTTGCCTTGTCTAATATTGATAACTGTAATAGTTTTTTCCAAGATTTAGGTATCCCTCCACTGGAGACTCCACCATCATCATCATTCTACAATCAAGAAAGGAATATCCCCTTGCAGCAGCAAAGACGCCTTTCCCAGTCCTGGAATACGCAAAAGAAAAGAAAATAGACTTGGTGGGTACTGACCCTGGCTTTAGGCCTGAACTCTCTCTTTTTCACTCCCCACGTGATAACTGAGAGACATTCTCTCGGTACCATTTCTTTTGAGAAATCTAAATTTGTCTAGTTTATAAGTTTTGTTCTGTTCTAGGTTGTAACATGTTTTTGTTTACAGGCACACCAGGCACTAACAAAAAATCATTAAGGAAACCCACTGTCTTTTGGATGTATTTTCGGGTGAAATGTTCTGTTTCAGTGAATCATCTAATGCTTTTTTTCCTTCCTGACACATTATGGAATTGAGGGTACTGTCATTTAATGTAAATGGGCTCAATAGCCCATTCAAGAGATTTGCTTTGTGGAAGGAGATTAAAAAATTGAAGGCCAACATAGCAATGATACAAGAAACACACCTTCTAGAAATTGATAACACAAGACTCAAAAATAAAGACTTCCCTCAGATTTTCTTTTCTAACACTGAGGGAAAGAAAAAAGCTGGGGTGGCCATCGCCTTCCACAAAGATTTGCCAATAGTGGTCTCAGACATATATAGGGACAGCAATGGTAGACAACTTGCTATTAATTTTACTTTGGAGGGTGTGGAATATACAGTGGTAAACGTATACACCCCTAATGTCCGGCAAATTAGTTTTCTAAATAAGGTCAAGAAGAAATTGTCCAATTTTAGTAGAGGTCACATAATCTGGGGAGATGTTAATTGTATAGTTGACCCAAATACTGATTGTTCATCTGATGCCCCATATTATAGAAGCGTGAATCTGGGAAGATGGTTGGGAGATTCCAATTTGCATGACAGCTGTAAGATATTGAACTCTACCTCAAAAGAATACACAAGATTTTGTCCACATAACAAGTCTTACACTAGGATTGATCATGTGTTCACTAGCTTCTCGCTACTAGACTCATACATAGATTTCCAGACTGGTCCTATTACATGGTCAGATCATGCCCCAATCCTACTGACCTTACATACTTCCTCCAAGATCCCAAAACAATACAATTGGAGATATAGTAAATTCACTGTTGACTCCCCAGAAAACATATCATTAGCAAAGAATGTCTTAATGAACTACTTCAAAGAGAACTGTTCCCAAGAAATTACACCTGAAACATTGTGGCTAGCACACAAATGTGTCATTAGGGGTCATCTGATCCAAGTTGCTTCGAGACAAAAAAGGGCAAGAGAGAGCCAACAGAGGATGTTGTTAGAACAGATCCAAAAATTAGAATCCCAAGCTAAAGCAGACAAAAATTTTGCTAAATATAATGAATTGTACTCCCTCAGACTGGAACTTAGGAATCTCCTCATCAACTTATATGAGAAAAAGACCTTATTTAATAGGGCAGGGTTTTATGTTAATAATAATAAGTTCTCCAAAAATATGGCAAATAGGTTTAAACCCATAAATAAAAAACATCCAATCAAAAAAATAACCCAAAGCTCAAAGACTATAGAAAAACCCAAAGAGATAGCCCTAGCCTTTGAGAGCTACTATTCTAAATTATACAACATAGGAAACAATGGAGCTCATCCCTCTCCTTCACCAGAGATGATAAATAATTTTTTGGAAAAAGTAAAGCTGGGATCTTTGTCTCTAAAGCAGAAGGAGTCACTTGACGCACCCTTTACTGAGGGTGAGGTCTCTTTTGCGATGAATAATCTTAAAAATGACAAGGCTCCAGGTCCAGATGGCTTTCCTATAGAGTATTATAAAGAATTTAAAAAGGAACTCATCCCACACTTAACTAATGCCCTGAATTTTATTAAATCAGAAGGAAAGTGCAGCACAGATATGCTGAGAGCCACAATAGTGGTGATTCCCAAACCAGATAAAGATTCGACCAAAATCGAAAACTATAGGCCTATTTCTCTCCTAAATGTGGATATCAAGATCTACGCAAAAATATTAGCAGAAAGATTACAGGACGTTGTTCCATTCCTTATACATCCCGATCAAGTCGGTTTTGTAAAATCTAGGCAAACTTCAGACAGTTCTAGAAGTGTCCTGCATCACTTATATTCATGCTACAAAAATAGGATTTCCAGTTTGTTTGTGGCTCTTGACGCTGAAAAGGCCTTTGACCGGATCAATTGGGCCTATGCCTTTACAGTATTGGAGAAAATGGGTTTTGGTGGGGAGATGATGAGAAGTATTCGAGCTTTATACTCTCGGCCATCTGCCTCTGTGCTGGTCAACAACACGATGTCAGATACATTTTTTATAACTAATGGGACAAGACAGGGATGTCCTCTATCCCCAATAATTTTTATCCTGAGCCTGGAACCTTTGGCTCAAATGATAAGGGATTCTGGTGAAGTACACGGTGTACAATTGAAAGATTCAGAGCATAAGATTAACCTCTATGCAGATGACATTATACTCACACTCACAAATCCAATTGATTCCCTGGAAAAGATATGGGATATCATAAATTTATTTGGCTCAGTTTCATACTATAAATTAAATGTAAAAAAGACTAATGTTCTATCACTTTTCCTTTCAGCCTCTACGAAACAGCAACTAAGAGACAAGTATCCCTTTAATTGGGACTGTACCAGGATACCGTACTTAGGAATTTGGCTCACAGGTAACCCCATGCATATGAGTGAGGTAAACATGGATCACCTTCTACAGTCTCTCGACCTTAAGTTGAAGGAACTGTCGAAGACCCCAGCCACATGGATGGGCAGAATAGTGCTATATAAGATGTTCTGCCTACCCAAAGTCCTATTTTTATACAGGAACGTCCCTCTGCCTATATCTGTACAGTATATACAAAAACTAACACACCAGATGAATAAATTTATTTGGAACAATGGGAAACCTAGAGTGAAAAAGCGCACTCTACTTAAATCCAAGGAGAAAGGGGGGGTGGCCATACCAGATCTTGAGGCATATTATTATGCCACTATGACTGAACTGACAAAAGGCTGGTTTGTGGAACAGACAGACCTGGGGTGGCCAAATATTGAAAGGGATATGATGCCCAATAGGGAACCAGTTTTATTCATAACCTACTTCCTTCTACATAGAAGGGAAATTATGAAAATAGATAATCCCATACTTAAGGCCTCTATGTTGTGCTGGTCGTATGTATGCAAAAGAAAGACTAGCTCTTCCTCTTTTTTACTCGAGAGGTTGAGACTCCCTTATCTGTCTCCTGTCAGGACTTCTCTAAGACCTATATTTGACAGCTGGACCAAATTTCCGATCACCTTTGTAGATGACTTGATAGACAATAACAGAGTCATACCCTTTGAGTTATTAAAGAACAGATTTGGGGTTCCCAATTCGGAGTATATGACATATCTCCTACTCAAGGAAGAATACAACAAATATAAGAAATACCTTTTTAGAGTGGTTCCAATTGACCTTACTATTAACAATTTTCTATTTAATATGTCATCTAGACATAAGAGTTATCTTAGACCCTTATATAATAGCCTGACCAACAAAGACACCTTCACCAATGAAGGATGCTTTGAAAAATGGGAAACCACATTACAGAGACAGATATATGGTCCCCAGTGGATCTCCTCTCTTAAAATTGCAATCAAATCCACAAGATGTATGAATATACTAGAAACGCATTACAAATTAATTCATAGATATTACCTTACCCCAAATAGATTGAAACATTTTGGAGGGGGGGGATCTGGAATGTGTTGGCGTAACTGTGGATCTCAGGCAGATTTATTACATGTTTTTTGGGGATGCCATGTGCTGAAGTTGTACTGGTCCAGGGTGTTCGATTTGCTTTCACTCATATGCAATTGGTGTATTCAACCACAACCTGCTCTAGCCTTGTTACTAATAGACATACATAGATTTAAAAGAAATAAATTTCTGGCGGCTCATATCCTTATGTCTGCAGCCTTCCTTGTAGCGAAGGGTTGGAACAGGAAGCAACCTCCAGACATTGTCAACCTTATTTTACTGGTGGACAAACATTGTGTCTACGAGAAGATTCACTATATTAATAAAGGCTTAATTAAAATATTTGATGACAGATGGTATAAATGGATGGAACTAAAGTCTAAAATAGAAAAGGATTTCATATCCTGAACTCATATTTTATTTCTTATGGTTTATGATGTGCCAATATTTCACATATTCAAGTGCCTAAATTTACCTTTCTTTTTATTGTTTCTTTCTGGTACTATGTGTTTAATGTTTATTACATTTACTCTCAATGTTGATATACTATTGAAATGTCATCATATTGTGATGTATTCATATATTTTTTTTTTTTTTACATCAGTACAATAACTTACTTAGATGAGTCTGTACAAGTGTAAATTTTATATTCTGCCTACTATTCTGAAAATTCTAATAAAAATTATTGTTAAGGAAAAATCAAAACATTCATTATTCAATAGAGCCCAATAGCAAAAAGCAGCGTTTTGAATGAAGAATCACATTTCTTGGTAGAATCATGCAGGACTGAAATTTTTGATGTTTTTCTACTCCTCTCATGAGCCCAAACAAGTCTCTAAAAGCATGAGTTTGCAACTACTTTACTTTTGGAGAAAATTCAAAACATTCATTATTCAATAGGGCCCAAACTATCAAAAACCAGCGGTTTGAATGAACACACATTTCTTGGTAGAATCATGCAGGACTGAAATTTTTGATGTTTTTCTGCTCCTCTCATGAGCCCAAACAAGTCTCTAAAAGCATGAGTTTGCAACTACTTTACTTTTGGAGAAAATTCAAAACATTCACTATTCAATAGAGCCCAATAGCAAAAATCAGGTTTTGAATGAAGAATCACATTTCTTGGTAAAATCATGCAGGATTGAAATTTTTGATGGTTTTTTACTCCTCTCAACAGCCCAAACAAGTTTCTAAAAGGATGAGTTTGCAACTACTTTACTTTTGGAGAAAATTCAAAACATTCATTATTCAATAGGGCCCAAACTATCAAAAACCAGCGGTTTCAATGAACACACATTTCTTGGTAGAATCATGCAGGACTGAAATTTTTGATGTTTTTCTACTCCTCTCATGAGCCCAAAAAAGTCTCTAAAAGCATGAGTTTGCAACTACTTTACTTTTGGAGAAAATTCAAAACATTCATTATTCAATAGAGCCCAATAGCAAAAACCAGCGTTTTGAATGAAGAATCACATTTCTTGGTAGAATCATGCAGGATTGAAATTTTTGATGGTTTTTTACTCCTCTCAACAGCCCAAACAAGTTTCTAAAAGGATGAGTTTGCAACTACTTTACTTTTGGAGAAAATTCAAAACATTCATTATTCAATAGGGCCCAAACTATCAAAAACCAGCGGTTTCAATGAACACACATTTCTTGGTAGAATCATGCAGGAATGAAATTTTTGATGTTTTTCTACTCCTCTCATGAGCCCAAACAAGTCTCTAAAAGCATGAGTTTGCAACTACGTTACTTTTGGAGAAAATTCAAAACATTCATTATTCAATAGAGCCCAATAGCAAAAACCAGCGTTTTGAATGAAGAATCACATTTCTTGGTAGAATCATGCAGGATTGAAATTTTCGATGGTTTTTTACTCCTCTCAACAGCCCAAACAAGTTTCTAAAAGGATGAGTTTGCAACTACTTTACTTTTGGAGAAAATTCAAAACATTCATTATTCAATAGGGCCCAAACTATCAAAAACCAGCGGTTTCAATGAACACACATTTCTTGGTAGAATCATGCAGGACTGAAATTTTTGATGTTTTTCTACTCCTCTCATGAGCCCAAACAAGTCTCTAAAAGCATGAGTTTGCAACTACTTTACTTTTGGAGAAAATTCAAAACATTCATTATTCAATAGGGCCCAAACTATCAAAAACCAGCGGTTTGAATGAACACACATTTCTTGGTAGAATCATGCAGGACTGAAATTTTTGATGTTTTTCTACTCCTCTCATGAGCCCAAACAAGTCTCTAAAAGCATGAGTTTGCAACTACTTTACTTTTGGAGAAAATTCAAAACATTCATTATTCAATAGAGCCCAATAGCAAAAACCAGCGTTTTGAATGAAGAATCACATTTCTTGGTAGAATCATGCAGGATTGAAATTTTTGATGGTTTTTTACTCCTCTCAACAGCCCAAACAAGTTTCTAAAAGGATGAGTTTGCAACTACTTTACTTTTGGAGAAAATTCAAAACATTCATTATTCAATAGGGCCCAAACTATCAAAAACCAGCCGTTTCAATGAACACACATGTCTTGGTAGAATCATGCAGGACTGAAATTTTTGATGTTTTTCTACTCATCTCATGAGCCCAAACAAGTCTCTAAAAGCATGAGTTTGCAACTACTTTACTTTTGGAGAAAATTCAAAACATTCAATATTCAATAGGGCCCAAACTATCAAAAACCAGCGGTTTCAATGAACACACATTTCCTGGTAGAATCATGCAGGACTGAAATTTTTGATGTTTTTCTACTCCTCTCATGAGCCCAAAAAAGTCTCTAAAAGCATGAGTTTGCAACTACTTTACTTTTGGAGAAAATTCAAAACATTCATTATTCAATAGAGCCCAATAGCAAAAACGAGCGTTTTGAATGAAGAATCACATTTCTTGGTAGAATCATGCAGGATTGAAATGTTTGATGGTTTTTTACTCCTCTCAACAGCCCAAACAAGTTTCTAAAAGGATGAGTTTGCAACTACTTTACTTTTGGAGAAAATTCAAAACATTCATTATTCAATAGGGCCCAAACTATCAAAAATCAGCGGTTTCAATGAACACACATTTCTTGGTAGAATCATGCAGGACTGAAATTTTTGATGTTTTTCTACTCCTCTCATGAGCCCAAACAAGTCTCTAAAAGCATGAGTTTGCAACTACTTTACTTTTGGAGAAAATTCAAAACATTCACTATTCAATAGAGCCCAATAGCAAAAATCAGGTTTTGAATGAAGAATCACATTTCATGGTAAAATCATGCTGGATTGAAATTTTTGATGGTTTTTTACTCCTCTCAACAGCCCAAACAAGTCTCTAAAAGCATGAGTTTGCAACTACTTTACTTTTGGAGAAAATTCAAAGCATTCATTATTCAATAGGGCCCAAACTATCAAAAACCAGCGGTTTCAATGAACACACATTACTTGGTAGAATCATGCAGGACTGAAATTTTTGATGTTTTTCTACTCCTCTCATGAGCCCAAAAAAGTCTCTAAAAGCATGAGTTTGCAACTACTTTACTTTTGGAGAAAATTCAAAACATTCATTATTCAATAGAGCCCAATAACAAAAACCAGCGTTTTGAATGAAGAATCACATTTCTTGGTAGAATCATGCAGGATTGAAATTTTTGATGGTTTTTTACTCCTCTCAACAGCCCAAACAAGTTTCTAAAAGGATGAGTTTGCAACTACTTTACTTTTGGAGAAAATTCAAAACATTCATTATTCAATAGGGCCCAAACTATCAAAAACCAGCGGTTTCAATGAACACACATTTCTTGGTAGAATCATGCAGGACTGAAATTTTTGATGTTTTTCTACTCCTCTCATGAGCCCAAACAAGTCTCTAAAAGCATGAGTTTGCAACTACGTTACTTTTGGAGAAAATTCAAAACATTCATTATTCAATAGAGCCCAATAGCAAAAACCAGCGTTTTGAATGAAGAATCACATTTCTTGGTAGAATCATGCAGGATTGAAATTTTTGATGGTTTTTTACTCCTCTCAACAGCCCAAACAAGTTTCTAAAAGGATGAGTTTGCAACTACTTTACTTTTGGAGAAAATTCAAAACATTCATTATTCAATAGGGCCCAAACTATCAAAAACCAGCGGTTTCAATGAACACACATTTCTTGGTAGAATCATGCAGGACTGAAATTTTTGATGTTTTTCTACTCCTCTCATGAGCCCAAACAAGTTTCTAAAAGCATGAGTTTGCAACTACTTTACTTTTGGAGAAAATTCAAAACATTCATTATTCAATAGAGCCCAATAGCAAAAATCAGGTTTTGAATGAAGAATCACATTTCTTGGTAAAATCATGCAGGATTGAAATTTTTGATGGTTTTTTACTCCTCTCAACAGCCCAAACAAGTCTCTAAAAGCATGAGTTTGCAACTACTTTACTTTTGGAGAAAATTCAAAACAATCATTATTCAATAGGGCCCAAACTATCAAAAACCAGCGGTTTCAATGAACACACATTTCTTGGTAGAATCATGCAGGACTGAAATTTTTGATGTTTTTCTACTCCTCTCATGAGCCCAAACAAGTCTCTAAAAGCATGCGTTTGCAACTACTTTACTTTTGGAGAAAATTCAAAACATTCATTATTCAATAGAGCCCAATAGCAAAAACCAGCGTTTTGAATGAAGAATCACATTTCTTGGTAGAATCATGCAGGATTGAAATTTTTGATGGTTTTTTACTCCTCTCAACAGCCCAAACAAGTTTCTAAAAGGATGAGTTTGCAACTACTTTACTTTTGGAGAAAATTCAAAACATTCATTATTCAATAGAGCCCAATAGCAAAAACCAGCGTTTTGAATGAAGAATCACATTTCTTGGTAGAATCATGCAGGATTGAAATTTTTGATGGTTTTTTACTCCTCTCAACAGCCCAAACAAGTTTCTAAAAGGATGAGTTTGCAACTACTTTACTTTTGGAGAAAATTCAAAACATTCATTATTCAATAGGGCCCAAACTATCAAAAACCAGCGGTTTCAATGAACACACATTTCTTGGTAGAATCATGCAGGACTGAAATTTTTGATGTTTTTCTACTCCTCTCATGAGCCCAAACAAGTCTCTAAAAGCATGAGTTTGCAACTACTTTACTTTTGGAGAAAATTCAAAACATTCATTATTCAATAGAGCCCAATAGCAAAAATTAGGTTTTGAATGAAGAATCACATTTCTTGGTAGAATCATGCAGGATTGAAATTTTTGATGGTTTTTTACTCCTCTCAACAGCCCAAACAAGTTTCTAAAAGGATGAGTTTGCAACTACTTTACTTTTGGAGAAAATTCAAAACATTCATTATTCAATAGGGCCCAAACTATCAAAAACCAGCGGTTTCAATGAACACACATTTCTTGGTAGAATCATGCAGGACTGAAATTTTTGATGTTTTTCTACTCCTCTCATGAGCCCAAACAAGTCTCTAAAAGCATGAGTTTGCAACTACTTTACTTTTGGAGAAAATTCAAAACATTCATTATTCAATAGAGCCCAATAGCAAAAACCAGCGTTTTGAATGAAGAATCACATTTCTTGGTAGAATCATGCAGGATTGAAATTTTTGATGGTTTTTTACTCCTCTCAACAGCCCAAACAAGTTTCTAAAAGGATGAGTTTGCAACTACTTTACTTTTGGAGAAAATTCAAAACATTCATTATTCAATAGGGCCCAAACTATCAAAAACCAGCGGTTTCAATGAACACACATTTCTTGGTAGAATCATGCAGGACTGAAATTTTTGATGTTTTTCTACTCCTCTCATGAGCCCAAACAAGTCTCTAAAAGCATGAGTTTGCAACTACTTTACTTTTGGAGGAAATTCAAAACATTCATTATTCAATAGGGCCCAAACTATCAAAAACCAGCGGTTTGAATGAACACACATTTCTTGGTAGAATCATGCAGGACTGAAATTTTTGATGTTTTTCTACTCCTCTCAACAGCCCAAACAAGTCTCTAAAAGCATGAGTTTGCAACTACTTTACTTTTGGAGAAAATTCAAAACATTCATTATTCAATAGAGCCCAATAGCAAAAACCAGCGTTTTGAATGAAGAATCACATTTCTTGGTAGAATCATGCAGGATTGAAATTTTTGATGGTTTTTTACTCCTCTCAACAGCCCAAACAAGTTTCTAAAAGGATGAGTTTGCAACTACTTTACTTTTGGAGAAAATTCAAAACATTCATTATTCAATAGGGCCCAAACTATCAAAAACCAGCAGTTTCAATGAACACACATTTCTTGGTAGAATCATGCAGGACTGAAATTTTTGATGTTTTTCTACTCCTCTCATGAGCCCAAACAAGTCTCTAAAAGCTTGAGTTTGCAACTACTTTACTTTTGGAGAAAATTCAAAACATTCATTATTCAATAGAGCCCAATAGCAAAAACCAGCGTTTTGAATGAAGAATCACATTTCTTGGTAGAATCATGCAGGATTGAAATTTTTGATGGTTTTTTACTCCTCTCAACAGCCCAAACAAGTTTCTAAAAGGATGAGTTTGCAACTACTTTACTTTTGGAGAAAAATCAAAACATTCATTATTCAATAGGGCCCAAACTATCAAAAACCAGCGGTTTCAATGAACACACATTTCTTGGTAGAATCATGCAGGACTGAAATTTTTGATGTTTTTCTACTCCTCTCATGAGCCCAAACAAGTCTCTAAAAGCATGAGTTTGCAACTACTTTACTTTTGGAGAAAATTCAAAACATTCATTATTCAATAGGGCCCAAACTATCAAAAACCAGCGGTTTGAATGAACACACATTTCTTGGTAGAATCATGCAGGACTGAAATTTTTGATGTTTTTCTACTCCTCTCATGAGCCCAAACAAGTCTCTAAAAGCATGAGTTTGCAACTACTTTACTTTTGGAGAAAATTCAAAACATTCATTATTCAATAGAGCCCAATAGCAAAAACCAGCGTTTTGAATGAAGAATCACATTTCTTGGTAGAATCATGCAGGATTGAAATTTTTGATGGTTTTTTACTCCTCTCAACAGCCCAAACAAGTTTCTAAAAGGATGAGTTTGCAACTACTTTACTTTTCGAGAAAATTCAAAACATTCATTATTCAATAGGGCCCAAACTATCAAAAACCAGCCGTTTCAATGAACACACATGTCTTGGTAGAATCATGCAGGACTGAAATTTTTGATGTTTTTCTACTCATCTCATGAGCCCAAACAAGTCTCTAAAAGCATGAGTTTGCAACTACTTTACTTTTGGAGAAAATTCAAAACATTCATTATTCAATAGAGCCCAATAGCAAAAACCAGCGTTTTGAATGAAGAATCACATTTCTTGGTAGAATCATGCAGGATTGAAATTTTTGATGGTTTTTTACTCCTCTCAACAGCCCAAACAAGTTTCTAAAAGGATGAGTTTGCAACTACTTTACTTTTGGAGAAAATTCAAAACATTCATTATTCAATAGGGCCCAAACTATCAAAAACCAGCGGTTTCAATGAACACACATGTCTTGGTAGAATCATGCAGGACTGAAATTTTTGATGTTTTTCTACTCATCTCATGAGCCCAAACAAGTCTCTAAAAGCATGAGTTTGCAACTACTTTACTTTTGGAGAAAATTCAAAACATTCAATATTCAATAGGGCCCAAACTATCAAAAACCAGCGGTTTCAATGAACACACATTTCCTGGTAGAATCATGCAGGACTGAAATTTTTGATGTTTTTCTACTCCTCTCATGAGCCCAAAAAAGTCTCTAAAAGCATGAGTTTGCAACTACTTTACTTTTGGAGAAAATTCAAAACATTCATTATTCAATAGAGCCCAATAGCAAAAACGAGCGTTTTGAATGAAGAATCACATTTCTTGGTAGAATCATGCAGGATTGAAATGTTTGATGGTTTTTTACTCCTCTCAACAGCCCAAACAAGTTTCTAAAAGGATGAGTTTGCAACTACTTTACTTTTGGAGAAAATTCAAAACATTCATTATTCAATAGGGCCCAAACTATCAAAAATCAGCGGTTTCAATGAACACACATTTCTTGGTAGAATCATGCAGGACTGAAATTTTTGATGTTTTTCTACTCCTCTCATGAGCCCAAACAAGTCTCTAAAAGCATGAGTTTGCAACTACTTTACTTTTGGAGAAAATTCAAAACATTCACTATTCAATAGAGCCCAATAGCAAAAATCAGGTTTTGAATGAAGAATCACATTTCATGGTAAAATCATGCTGGATTGAAATTTTTGATGGTTTTTTACTCCTCTCAACAGCCCAAACAAGTCTCTAAAAGCATGAGTTTGCAACTACTTTACTTTTGGAGAAAATTCAAAGCATTCATTATTCAATAGGGCCCAAACTATCAAAAACCAGCGGTTTCAATGAACACACATTACTTGGTAGAATCATGCAGGACTGAAATTTTTGATGTTTTTCTACTCCTCTCAT
The DNA here is from genome assembly GCF_039654945.1 of Dendrobates tinctorius. Taxonomy (NCBI): domain Eukaryota; kingdom Metazoa; phylum Chordata; class Amphibia; order Anura; family Dendrobatidae; genus Dendrobates; species Dendrobates tinctorius. The sequence continues at coordinate 1,258,693 of NW_027361820.1, forward strand.
GAGCCCAAAAAAGTCTCTAAAAGCATGAGTTTGCAACTACTTTACTTTTGGAGAAAATTCAAAACATTCATTATTCAATAGAGCCCAATAACAAAAACCAGCGTTTTGAATGAAGAATCACATTTCTTGGTAGAATCATGCAGGATTGAAATTTTTGATGGTTTTTTACTCCTCTCAACAGCCCAAACAAGTTTCTAAAAGGATGAGTTTGCAACTACTTTACTTTTGGAGAAAATTCAAAACATTCATTATTCAATAGGGCCCAAACTATCAAAAACCAGCGGTTTCAATGAACACACATTTCTTGGTAGAATCATGCAGGACTGAAATTTTTGATGTTTTTCTACTCCTCTCATGAGCCCAAACAAGTCTCTAAAAGCATGAGTTTGCAACTACGTTACTTTTGGAGAAAATTCAAAACATTCATTATTCAATAGAGCCCAATAGCAAAAACCAGCGTTTTGAATGAAGAATCACATTTCTTGGTAGAATCATGCAGGATTGAAATTTTTGATGGTTTTTTACTCCTCTCAACAGCCCAAACAAGTTTCTAAAAGGATGAGTTTGCAACTACTTTACTTTTGGAGAAAATTCAAAACATTCATTATTCAATAGGGCCCAAACTATCAAAAACCAGCGGTTTCAATGAACACACATTTCTTGGTAGAATCATGCAGGACTGAAATTTTTGATGTTTTTCTACTCCTCTCATGAGCCCAAACAAGTTTCTAAAAGCATGAGTTTGCAACTACTTTACTTTTGGAGAAAATTCAAAACATTCATTATTCAATAGAGCCCAATAGCAAAAATCAGGTTTTGAATGAAGAATCACATTTCTTGGTAAAATCATGCAGGATTGAAATTTTTGATGGTTTTTTACTCCTCTCAACAGCCCAAACAAGTCTCTAAAAGCATGAGTTTGCAACTACTTTACTTTTGGAGAAAATTCAAAACAATCATTATTCAATAGGGCCCAAACTATCAAAAACCAGCGGTTTCAATGAACACACATTTCTTGGTAGAATCATGCAGGACTGAAATTTTTGATGTTTTTCTACTCCTCTCATGAGCCCAAACAAGTCTCTAAAAGCATGCGTTTGCAACTACTTTACTTTTGGAGAAAATTCAAAACATTCATTATTCAATAGAGCCCAATAGCAAAAACCAGCGTTTTGAATGAAGAATCACATTTCTTGGTAGAATCATGCAGGATTGAAATTTTTGATGGTTTTTTACTCCTCTCAACAGCCCAAACAAGTTTCTAAAAGGATGAGTTTGCAACTACTTTACTTTTGGAGAAAATTCAAAACATTCATTATTCAATAGAGCCCAATAGCAAAAACCAGCGTTTTGAATGAAGAATCACATTTCTTGGTAGAATCATGCAGGATTGAAATTTTTGATGGTTTTTTACTCCTCTCAACAGCCCAAACAAGTTTCTAAAAGGATGAGTTTGCAACTACTTTACTTTTGGAGAAAATTCAAAACATTCATTATTCAATAGGGCCCAAACTATCAAAAACCAGCGGTTTCAATGAACACACATTTCTTGGTAGAATCATGCAGGACTGAAATTTTTGATGTTTTTCTACTCCTCTCATGAGCCCAAACAAGTCTCTAAAAGCATGAGTTTGCAACTACTTTACTTTTGGAGAAAATTCAAAACATTCATTATTCAATAGAGCCCAATAGCAAAAATCAGGTTTTGAATGAAGAATCACATTTCTTGGTAGAATCATGCAGGATTGAAATTTTTGATGGGTTTTTACTCCTCTCAACAGCCCAAACAAGTTTCTAAAAGGATGAGTTTGCAACTACTTTACTTTTGGAGAAAATTCAAAACATTCATTATTCAATAGGGCCCAAACTATCAAAAACCAGCGGTTTGAATGAACACACATTTCTTGGTAGAATCGTGCAGGACTGAAATTTTTGATGTTTTTCTACTCCTCTCATGAGCCCAAACAAGTCTCTAAAAGCATGAGTTTGCAACTACTTTACTTTTGGAGAAAATTCAAAACATTCATTATTCAATAGAGCCCAATAGCAAAAATTAGGTTTTGAATGAAGAATCACATTTCTTGGTAGAATCATGCAGGATTGAAATTTTTGATGGTTTTTTACTCCTCTCAACAGCCCAAACAAGTTTCTAAAAGGATGAGTTTGCAACTACTTTACTTTTGGAGAAAATTCAAAACATTCATTATTCAATAGGGCCCAAACTATCAAAAACCAGCGGTTTCAATGAACACACATTTCTTGGTAGAATCATGCAGGACTGAAATTTTTGATGTTTTTCTACTCCTCTCATGAGCCCAAACAAGTCTCTAAAAGCATGAGTTTGCAACTACTTTACTTTTGGAGAAAATTCAAAACATTCATTATTCAATAGAGCCCAATAGCAAAAACCAGCGTTTTGAATGAAGAATCACATTTCTTGGTAGAATCATGCAGGATTGAAATTTTTGATGGTTTTTTACTCCTCTCAACAGCCCAAACAAGTTTCTAAAAGGATGAGTTTGCAACTACTTTACTTTTGGAGAAAATTCAAAACATTCATTATTCAATAGGGCCCAAACTATCAAAAACCAGCGGTTTCAATGAACACACATTTCTTGGTAGAATCATGCAGGACTGAAATTTTTGATGTTTTTCTACTCCTCTCATGAGCCCAAACAAGTCTCTAAAAGCATGAGTTTGCAACTACTTTACTTTTGGAGGAAATTCAAAACATTCATTATTCAATAGGGCCCAAACTATCAAAAACCAGCGGTTTGAATGAACACACATTTCTTGGTAGAATCATGCAGGACTGAAATTTTTGATGTTTTTCTACTCCTCTCATGAGCCCAAACAAGTCTCTAAAAGCATGAGTTTGCAACTACTTTACTTTTGGAGAAAATTCAAAACATTCATTATTCAATAGAGCCCAATAGCAAAAACCAGCGTTTTGAATGAAGAATCACATTTCTTGGTAGAATCATGCAGGATTGAAATTTTTGATGGTTTTTTACTCCTCTCAACAGCCCAAACAAGTTTCTAAAAGGATGAGTTTGCAACTACTTTACTTTTGGAGAAAATTCAAAACATTCATTATTCAATAGGGCCCAAACTATCAAAAACCAGCAGTTTCAATGAACACACATTTCTTGGTAGAATCATGCAGGACTGAAATTTTTGATGTTTTTCTACTCCTCTCATGAGCCCAAACAAGTCTCTAAAAGCTTGAGTTTGCAACTACTTTACTTTTGGAGAAAATTCAAAACATTCATTATTCAATAGAGCCCAATAGCAAAAACCAGCGTTTTGAATGAAGAATCACATTTCTTGGTAGAATCATGCAGGATTGAAATTTTTGATGGTTTTTTACTCCTCTCAACAGCCCAAACAAGTTTCTAAAAGGATGAGTTTGCAACTACTTTACTTTTGGAGAAAATTCAAAACATTCATTATTCAATAGGGCCCAAACTATCAAAAACCAGCGTTTTCAATGAACACACATTTCTTGGTAGAATCATGCAGGACTGAAATTTTTGATGTTTTTCTACTCCTCTCATGAGCCCAAACAAGTCTCTAAAAGCATGAGTTTGCAACTACTTTACTTTTGGAGGAAATTCAAAACATTCATTATTCAATAGGGCCCAAACTATCAAAAACCAGCGGTTTGAATGAACACACATTTCTTGGTAGAATCATGCAGGACTGAAATTTTTGATGTTTTTCTACTCCTCTCATGAGCCCAAACAAGTCTCTAAAAGCATGAGTTTGCAACTACTTTACTTTTGGAGAAAATTCAAAACATTCATTATTCAATAGAGCCCAATAGCAAAAACCAGCGTTTTGAATGAAGAATCACATTTCTTGGTAGAATCATGGAGGATTGAAATTTTTGATGGTTTTTTACTCCTCTCAACAGCCCAAACAAGTTTCTAAAAGGATGAGTTTGCAACTACTTTACTTTTGGAGAAAATTCAAAACATTCATTATTCAATAGGGCCCAAACTATCAAAAACCAGCCGTTTCAATGAACACACATGTCTTGGTAGAATCATGCAGGACTGAAATTTTTGATGTTTTTCTACTCATATCATGAGCCCAAACAAGTCTCTAAAAGCATGAGTTTGCAACTACTTTACTTTTGGAGAAAATTCAAAACATTCATTATTCAATAGAGCCCAATAGCAAAAACCAGCGTTTTGAATGAAGAATCACATTTCTTGGTAGAATCATGCAGGATTGAAATTTTTGATGGTTTTTTACTCCTCTCAACAGCCCAAACAAGTTTCTAAAAGGATGAGTTTGCAACTACTTTACTTTTGGAGAAAATTCAAAACATTCATTATTCAATAGGGCCCAAACTATCAAAAACCAGCGGTTTCAATGAACACACATTTCTTGGTAGAATCATGCAGGACTGAAATTTTTGATGTTTTTCTACTCCTCTCATGAGCCCAAACAAGTCTCTAAAAGCATGAGTTTGCAACTACTTTACTTTTGGAGAAAATTCAAAACATTCATTATTCAATAGGGCCCAAACTATCAAAAACCAGCGGTTTCAATGAACACACATTTCTTGGTAGAATCATGCAGGACTGAAATTTTTGATGTTTTTCTACTCCTCTCATGAGCCCAAACAAGTCTCTAAAAGCATGAGTTTGCAACTACTTTACTTTTGGAGAAAATTCAAAACAGTCACTATTCAATAGAGCCCAATAGCAAAAATCAGGTTTTGAATGAAGAATCACATTTCTTGGTAAAATCATGCAGGATTGAAATTTTTGATGGTTTTTTACTCCTCTCAACAGCCCAAACAAGTTTCTAAAAGGATGAGTTTGCAACTACTTTACTTTTGGAGAAAATTCAAAACATTCATTATTCAATAGGGCCCAAACTATCAAAAACCAGCGGTTTCAATGAACACACATTTCTTGGTAGATTCATGCAGGACTGAAATTTTTGATGTTTTTCTACTCCTCTCATGAGCCCAAACAAGTCTCTAAAAGCATGAGTTTGCAACTACTTTACTTTTGGAGAAAATTCAAAACAGTCACTATTCAATAGAGCCCAATAGCAAAAATCAGGTTTTGAATGAAGAATCACATTTCTTGGTAAAATCATGCAGGATTGAAATTTTTGATGGTTTTTTACTCCTCTCAACAGCCCAAACAAGTTTCTAAAAGGATGAGTTTGCAACTACTTTACTTTTGGAGAAAATTCAAAACATTCATTATTCAATAGGGCCCAAACTATCAAAAACCAGCGGTTTCAATGAACACACATTTCTTGGTAGAATCATGCAGGACTGAAATTTTTGATGTTTTTCTACTCCTCTCATGAGCCCAATCAAGTCTCTAAAAGCATGAGTTTGCAACTACTTTACTTTTGGAGAAAAATCAAAACATTCATTATTCAATAGAGCCCAATAGCAAAAAGCAGCGTTTTGAATGAAGAATCACATTTCTTGGTAGAATCATGCAGGATTGAAATTTTTGATGGTTTTTTACTCCTCTCAACAGCCCAAACAAGTTTCTAAAAGGATGAGTTTGCAACTACTTTACTTTTGGAGAAAATTCAAAACATTCATTATTCAATAGGGCCCAAACTATCAAAAACCAGCCGTTTCAATGAACACACATGTCTTGGTAGAATCATGCAGGACTGAAATTTTTGATGTTTTTCTACTCATCTCATGAGCCCAAACAAGTCTCTAAAAGCATGAGTTTGCAACTACTTTACTTTTGGAGAAAAATCAAAACATTGGGGGGGCGTGGCCAGCGTCTGAGCTGAATGGAAGCCTGAGCTCTGAGCTCCTCCACAGGGCAGCCTACCAAGCGCTATTAACAAGCGATTTACAAGCCAGGACTGGCTGAAAACTTGTGGGAACCTCCATAGACACCAGCGGTGCCCCCACACTATGGATCTGCTCAGTAAAAAAGCAGAAAAAGGAAAGAAAACAGAGCGCTCTCCCCTCATGCTGAGGAGCCAAGATGGCGCCCGCCTCACAGCAGCAGCCACAGCCTGCAGCCCCAGCCTGAGCGGTACACAGCGGCAAAGGACGCCACAGCGGCTGAAGCATGCAGCATTCAAGTCAGGGGGTAAGTCTACCCCTGCCCCAGCTAAAACCGCCGCTCTGCAGGCTAATAGAAGCGCTAATTTACACATTAAAAGTAGCGCTGAGGTGAAAGGAGCGAGATCTCGCGAGAGTGACCGGGGGACAAGCGAGACTACGCAACAGATACGCAATTTGCGTAACTTAAGCAAAAATACAGCGCAGCTTGTGAATTATGGTGCAGCAGCACCGCTGACCGCTGATATGGAGGAGACAAATGTATTAAGGGGTTCCTCATCCTGTCCTGACATCTCCAATGTGTCAGATACTCCTCTAACGCCATTACAGAGGGAAATGTCTCCTTTCTCAGTGACTAGCCGCAGATTTAGCAGCAGCTCAGCTGAGATGCAACAGGAATTACAAATTGAGGACTCCTGTCCTTCTGATAATCCCATACCGGAGAACATTTTACACGTTTTAACAGAGGTGGAGGCTACCAGTAATACAGCCTCAGAAATATTTATTAAAAACATGCTATGCCTTCTAGCAAAGACATTTCAGAAACAACTGGAGGGCTATAATACAAATCTCCAAAATAACATAGACGGTCTGGGCCAGAGAGTGGACCATCTTGAATCTAAAATGGAAGAATTGGTTAAATCCCATAATAATTTGATAGATGAACACTATGCCCTAGAAAAAGAGGTTGTCTTCTTAAAATCAAGGTTGATAGAGCAAGAAGACAGAAGTAGAAGGAACAACCTTAAATTCAGGGGAATACCTGAAAATGTCAAAGACAGAGACCTTAATGCATATGTGCAAAAGATGCTCCATACAATACTTCCAGGGGCCTCTAAAGGGGACCTATTGATGGAACGTATACACAGACTCCCCAAGTCCAAATATGCCCCAGATAGAGCCCCAAGAGATGTCATTGCATATTTTCATTATTTCCTGACAAAGGAGGACATTCTGAGGAGAAGTAAGCAATCACCTATATTACCAAGGCCATACGAGGATATCAAGATTTTTGCAGACTTCTCAAAAGCTACCCTACAGAAAAGGAGAGACTTCTTTCCAATCACTGCACATCTGAGGAAACACAAGATTTTATACAGATGGGGTTTCCCTACAAAAATTCTAGTCATGAAAGAGAATACCACTTTTGCCTTGTCTAATATTGATAACTGTAATAGTTTTTTCCAAGATTTAGGTATCCCTCCACTGGAGACTCCACCATCATCATCATTCTACAATCAAGAAAGGAATATCCCCTTGCAGCAGCAAAGACGCCTTTCCCAGTCCTGGAATACGCAAAAGAAAAGAAAATAGACTTGGTGGGTACTGACCCTGGCTTTAGGCCTGAACTCTCTCTTTTTCACTCCCCACGTGATAACTGAGAGACATTCTCTCGGTACCATTTCTTTTGAGAAATCTAAATTTGTCTAGTTTATAAGTTTTGTTCTGTTCTAGGTTGTAACATGTTTTTGTTTACAGGCACACCAGGCACTAACAAAAAATCATTAAGGAAACCCACTGTCTTTTGGATGTATTTTCGGGTGAAATGTTCTGTTTCAGTGAATCATCTAATGCTTTTTTTCCTTCCTGACACATTATGGAATTGAGGGTACTGTCATTTAATGTAAATGGGCTCAATAGCCCATTCAAGAGATTTGCTTTGTGGAAGGAGATTAAAAAATTGAAGGCCAACATAGCAATGATACAAGAAACACACCTTCTAGAAATTGATAACACAAGACTCAAAAATAAAGACTTCCCTCAGATTTTCTTTTCTAACACTGAGGGAAAGAAAAAAGCTGGGGTGGCCATCGCCTTCCACAAAGATTTGCCAATAGTGGTCTCAGACATATATAGGGACAGCAATGGTAGACAACTTGCTATTAATTTTACTTTGGAGGGTGTGGAATATACAGTGGTAAACGTATACACCCCTAATGTCCGGCAAATTAGTTTTCTAAATAAGGTCAAGAAGAAATTGTCCAATTTTAGTAGAGGTCACATAATCTGGGGAGATGTTAATTGTATAGTTGACCCAAATACTGATTGTTCATCTGATGCCCCATATTATAGAAGCGTGAATCTGGGAAGATGGTTGGGAGATTCCAATTTGCATGACAGCTGTAAGATATTGAACTCTACCTCAAAAGAATACACAAGATTTTGTCCACATAACAAGTCTTACACTAGGATTGATCATGTGTTCACTAGCTTCTCGCTACTAGACTCATACATAGATTTCCAGACTGGTCCTATTACATGGTCAGATCATGCCCCAATCCTACTGACCTTACATACTTCCTCCAAGATCCCAAAACAATACAATTGGAGATATAGTAAATTCACTGTTGACTCCCCAGAAAACATATCATTAGCAAAGAATGTCTTAATGAACTACTTCAAAGAGAACTGTTCCCAAGAAATTACACCTGAAACATTGTGGCTAGCACACAAATGTGTCATTAGGGGTCATCTGATCCAAGTTGCTTCGAGACAAAAAAGGGCAAGAGAGAGCCAACAGAGGATGTTGTTAGAACAGATCCAAAAATTAGAATCCCAAGCTAAAGCAGACAAAAATTTTGCTAAATATAATGAATTGTACTCCCTCAGACTGGAACTTAGGAATCTCCTCATCAACTTATATGAGAAAAAGACCTTATTTAATAGGGCAGGGTTTTATGTTAATAATAATAAGTTCTCCAAAAATATGGCAAATAGGTTTAAACCCATAAATAAAAAACATCCAATCAAAAAAATAACCCAAAGCTCAAAGACTATAGAAAAACCCAAAGAGATAGCCCTAGCCTTTGAGAGCTACTATTCTAAATTATACAACATAGGAAACAATGGAGCTCATCCCTCTCCTTCACCAGAGATGATAAATAATTTTTTGGAAAAAGTAAAGCTGGGATCTTTGTCTCTAAAGCAGAAGGAGTCACTTGACGCACCCTTTACTGAGGGTGAGGTCTCTTTTGCGATGAATAATCTTAAAAATGACAAGGCTCCAGGTCCAGATGGCTTTCCTATAGAGTATTATAAAGAATTTAAAAAGGAACTCATCCCACACTTAACTAATGCCCTGAATTTTATTAAATCAGAAGGAAAGTGCAGCACAGATATGCTGAGAGCCACAATAGTGGTGATTCCCAAACCAGATAAAGATTCGACCAAAATCGAAAACTATAGGCCTATTTCTCTCCTAAATGTGGATATCAAGATCTACGCAAAAATATTAGCAGAAAGATTACAGGACGTTGTTCCATTCCTTATACATCCCGATCAAGTCGGTTTTGTAAAATCTAGGCAAACTTCAGACAGTTCTAGAAGTGTCCTGCATCACTTATATTCATGCTACAAAAATAGGATTTCCAGTTTGTTTGTGGCTCTTGACGCTGAAAAGGCCTTTGACCGGATCAATTGGGCCTATGCCTTTACAGTATTGGAGAAAATGGGTTTTGGTGGGGAGATGATGAGAAGTATTCGAGCTTTATACTCTCGGCCATCTGCCTCTGTGCTGGTCAACAACACGATGTCAGATACATTTTTTATAACTAATGGGACAAGACAGGGATGTCCTCTATCCCCAATAATTTTTATCCTGAGCCTGGAACCTTTGGCTCAAATGATAAGGGATTCTGGTGAAGTACACGGTGTACAATTGAAAGATTCAGAGCATAAGATTAACCTCTATGCAGATGACATTATACTCACACTCACAAATCCAATTGATTCCCTGGAAAAGATATGGGATATCATAAATTTATTTGGCTCAGTTTCATACTATAAATTAAATGTAAAAAAGACTAATGTTCTATCACTTTTCCTTTCAGCCTCTACGAAACAGCAACTAAGAGACAAGTATCCCTTTAATTGGGACTGTACCAGGATACCGTACTTAGGAATTTGGCTCACAGGTAACCCCATGCATATGAGTGAGGTAAACATGGATCACCTTCTACAGTCTCTCGACCTTAAGTTGAAGGAACTGTCGAAGACCCCAGCCACATGGATGGGCAGAATAGTGCTATATAAGATGTTCTGCCTACCCAAAGTCCTATTTTTATACAGGAACGTCCCTCTGCCTATATCTGTACAGTATATACAAAAACTAACACACCAGATGAATAAATTTATTTGGAACAATGGGAAACCTAGAGTGAAAAAGCGCACTCTACTTAAATCCAAGGAGAAAGGGGGGGTGGCCATACCAGATCTTGAGGCATATTATTATGCCACTATGACTGAACTGACAAAAGGCTGGTTTGTGGAACAGACAGACCTGGGGTGGCCAAATATTGAAAGGGATATGATGCCCAATAGGGAACCAGTTTTATTCATAACCTACTTCCTTCTACATAGAAGGGAAATTATGAAAATAGATAATCCCATACTTAAGGCCTCTATGTTGTGCTGGTCGTATGTATGCAAAAGAAAGACTAGCTCTTCCTCTTTTTTACTCGAGAGGTTGAGACTCCCTTATCTGTCTCCTGTCAGGACTTCTCTAAGACCTATATTTGACAGCTGGACCAAATTTCCGATCACCTTTGTAGATGACTTGATAGACAATAACAGAGTCATACCCTTTGAGTTATTAAAGAACAGATTTGGGGTTCCCAATTCGGAGTATATGACATATCTCCTACTCAAGGAAGAATACAACAAATATAAGAAATACCTTTTTAGAGTGGTTCCAATTGACCTTACTATTAACAATTTTCTATTTAATATGTCATCTAGACATAAGAGTTATCTTAGACCCTTATATAATAGCCTGACCAACAAAGACACCTTCACCAATGAAGGATGCTTTGAAAAATGGGAAACCACATTACAGAGACAGATATATGGTCCCCAGTGGATCTCCTCTCTTAAAATTGCAATCAAATCCACAAGATGTATGAATATACTAGAAACGCATTACAAATTAATTCATAGATATTACCTTACCCCAAATAGATTGAAACATTTTGGAGGGGGGGGATCTGGAATGTGTTGGCGTAACTGTGGATCTCAGGCAGATTTATTACATGTTTTTTGGGGATGCCATGTGCTGAAGTTGTACTGGTCCAGGGTGTTCGATTTGCTTTCACTCATATGCAATTGGTGTATTCAACCACAACCTGCTCTAGCCTTGTTACTAATAGACATACATAGATTTAAAAGAAATAAATTTCTGGCGGCTCATATCCTTATGTCTGCAGCCTTCCTTGTAGCGAAGGGTTGGAACAGGAAGCAACCTCCAGACATTGTCAACCTTATTTTACTGGTGGACAAACATTGTGTCTACGAGAAGATTCACTATATTAATAAAGGCTTAATTAAAATATTTGATGACAGATGGTATAAATGGATGGAACTAAAGTCTAAAATAGAAAAGGATTTCATATCCTGAACTCATATTTTATTTCTTATGGTTTATGATGTACCAATATTTCACATATTCAAGTGCCTAAATTTACCTTTCTTTTTATTGTTTCTTTCTGGTACTATGTGTTTAATGTTTATTACATTTACTCTCAATGTTGATATACTATTGAAATGTCATCATATTGTGATGTATTCATATATTTTTTTTTTTTTTACATCAGTACAATAACTTACTTAGATGAGTCTGTACAAGTGTAAATTTTATATTCTGCCTACTATTCTGAAAATTCTAATAAAAATTATTGTTAAGGAAAAATCAAAACATTCATTATTCAATAGAGCCCAATAGCAAAAAGCAGCGTTTTGAATGAAGAATCACATTTCTTGGTAGAATCATGCAGGACTGAAATTTTTGATGTTTTTCTACTCCTCTCATGAGCCCAAACAAGTCTCTAAAAGCATGAGTTTGCAACTACTTTACTTTTGGAGAAAATTCAAAACATTCATTATTCAATAGGGCCCAAACTATCAAAAACCAGCGGTTTGAATGAACACACATTTCTTGGTAGAATCATGCAGGACTGAAATTTTTGATGTTTTTCTGCTCCTCTCATGAGCCCAAACAAGTCTCTAAAAGCATGAGTTTGCAACTACTTTACTTTTGGAGAAAATTCAAAACATTCACTATTCAATAGAGCCCAATAGCAAAAATCAGGTTTTGAATGAAGAATCACATTTCTTGGTAAAATCATGCAGGATTGAAATTTTTGATGGTTTTTTACTCCTCTCAACAGCCCAAACAAGTTTCTAAAAGGATGAGTTTGCAACTACTTTACTTTTGGAGAAAATTCAAAACATTCATTATTCAATAGGGCCCAAACTATCAAAAACCAGCGGTTTCAATGAACACACATTTCTTGGTAGAATCATGCAGGACTGAAATTTTTGATGTTTTTCTACTCCTCTCATGAGCCCAAAAAAGTCTCTAAAAGCATGAGTTTGCAACTACTTTACTTTTGGAGAAAATTCAAAACATTCATTATTCAATAGAGCCCAATAGCAAAAACCAGCGTTTTGAATGAAGAATCACATTTCTTGGTAGAATCATGCAGGATTGAAATTTTTGATGGTTTTTTACTCCTCTCAACAGCCCAAACAAGTTTCTAAAAGGATGAGTTTGCAACTACTTTACTTTTGGAGAAAATTCAAAACATTCATTATTCAATAGGGCCCAAACTATCAAAAACCAGCGGTTTCAATGAACACACATTTCTTGGTAGAATCATGCAGGAATGAAATTTTTGATGTTTTTCTACTCCTCTCATGAGCCCAAACAAGTCTCTAAAAGCATGAGTTTGCAACTACGTTACTTTTGGAGAAAATTCAAAACATTCATTATTCAATAGAGCCCAATAGCAAAAACCAGCGTTTTGAATGAAGAATCACATTTCTTGGTAGAATCATGCAGGATTGAAATTTTTGATGGTTTTTTACTCCTCTCAACAGCCCAAACAAGTTTCTAAAAGGATGAGTTTGCAACTACTTTACTTTTGGAGAAAATTCAAAACATTCATTATTCAATAGGGCCCAAACTATCAAAAACCAGCGGTTTCAATGAACACACATTTCTTGGTAGAATCATGCAGGACTGAAATTTTTGATGTTTTTCTACTCCTCTCATGAGCCCAAACAAGTCTCTAAAAGCATGAGTTTGCAACTACTTTACTTTTGGAGAAAATTCAAAACATTCATTATTCAATAGGGCCCAAACTATCAAAAACCAGCGGTTTGAATGAACACACATTTCTTGGTAGAATCATGCAGGACTGAAATTTTTGATGTTTTTCTACTCCTCTCATGAGCCCAAACAAGTCTCTAAAAGCATGAGTTTGCAACTACTTTACTTTTGGAGAAAATTCAAAACATTCATTATTCAATAGAGCCCAATAGCAAAAACCAGCGTTTTGAATGAAGAATCACATTTCTTGGTAGAATCATGCAGGATTGAAATTTTTGATGGTTTTTTACTCCTCTCAACAGCCCAAACAAGTTTCTAAAAGGATGAGTTTGCAACTACTTTACTTTTGGAGAAAATTCAAAACATTCATTATTCAATAGGGCCCAAACTATCAAAAACCAGCGGTTTCAATGAACACACATGTCTTGGTAGAATCATGCAGGACTGAAATTTTTGATGTTTTTCTACTCATCTCATGAGCCCAAACAAGTCTCTAAAAGCATGAGTTTGCAACTACTTTACTTTTGGAGAAAATTCAAAACATTCAATATTCAATAGGGCCCAAACTATCAAAAACCAGCGGTTTCAATGAACACACATTTCCTGGTAGAATCATGCAGGACTGAAATTTTTGATGTTTTTCTACTCCTCTCATGAGCCCAAAAAAGTCTCTAAAAGCATGAGTTTGCAACTACTTTACTTTTGGAGAAAATTCAAAACATTCATTATTCAATAGAGCCCAATAGCAAAAACGAGCGTTTTGAATGAAGAATCACATTTCTTGGTAGAATCATGCAGGATTGAAATGTTTGATGGTTTTTTACTCCTCTCAACAGCCCAAACAAGTTTCTAAAAGGATGAGTTTGCAACTACTTTACTTTTGGAGAAAATTCAAAACATTCATTATTCAATAGGGCCCAAACTATCAAAAATCAGCGGTTTCAATGAACACACATTTCTTGGTAGAATCATGCAGGACTGAAATTTTTGATGTTTTTCTACTCCTCTCATGAGCCCAAACAAGTCTCTAAAAGCATGAGTTTGCAACTACTTTACTTTTGGAGAAAATTCAAAACATTCACTATTCAATAGAGCCCAATAGCAAAAATCAGGTTTTGAATGAAGAATCACATTTCATGGTAAAATCATGCTGGATTGAAATTTTTGATGGTTTTTTACTCCTCTCAACAGCCCAAACAAGTTTCTAAAAGGATGAGTTTGCAACTACTTTACTTTTGGAGAAAATTCAAAACATTCATTATTCAATAGGGCCCAAACTATCAAAAACCAGCGGTTTCAATGAACACACATTTCTTGGTAGAATCATGCAGGACTGAAATTTTTGATGTTTTTCTACTCCTCTCATGAGCCCAAACAAGTTTCTAAAAGCATGAGTTTGCAACTACTTTACTTTTGGAGAAAATTCAAAACATTCATTATTCAATAGAGCCCAATAGCAAAAATCAGGTTTTGAATGAAGAATCACATTTCTTGGTAAAATCATGCAGGATTGAAATTTTTAATGGTTTTTTACTCCTCTCAACAGCCCAAACAAGTCTCTAAAAGCATGAGTTTGCAACTACTTTACTTTTGGAGAAAATTCAAAACAATCATTATTCAATAGGGCCCAAACTATCAAAAACCAGCGGTTTCAATGAACACACATTTCTTGGTAGAATCATGCAGGACTGAAATTTTTGATGTTTTTCTACTCCTCTCATGAGCCCAAACAAGTCTCTAAAAGCATGCGTTTGCAACTACTTTACTTTTGGAGAAAATTCAAAACATTCATTATTCAATAGAGCCCAATAGCAAAAACCAGCGTTTTGAATGAAGAATCACATTTCTTGGTAGAATCATGCAGGATTGAAATTTTTGATGGTTTTTTACTCCTCTCAACAGCCCAAACAAGTTTCTAAAAGGATGAGTTTGCAACTACTTTACTTTTGGAGAAAATTCAAAACATTCATTATTCAATAGAGCCCAATAGCAAAAACCAGCGTTTTGAATGAAGAATCACATTTCTTGGTAGAATCATGCAGGATTGAAATTTTTGATGGTTTTTTACTCCTCTCAACAGCCCAAACAAGTTTCTAAAAGGATGAGTTTGCAACTACTTTACTTTTGGAGAAAATTCAAAACATTCATTATTCAATAGGGCCCAAACTATCAAAAACCAGCGGTTTCAATGAACACACATTTCTTGGTAGAATCATGCAGGACTGAAATTTTTGATGTTTTTCTACTCCTCTCATGAGCCCAAACAAGTCTCTAAAAGCATGAGTTTGCAACTACTTTACTTTTGGACAAAATTCAAAACATTCATTATTCAATAGAGCCCAATAGCAAAAATCAGGTTTTGAATGAAGAATCACATTTCTTGGTAGAATCATGCAGGATTGAAATTTTTGATGGGTTTTTACTCCTCTCAACAGCCCAAACAAGTTTCTAAAAGGATGAGTTTGCAACTACTTTACTTTTGGAGAAAATTCAAAACATTCATTATTCAATAGGGCCCAAACTATCAAAAACCAGCGGTTTGAATGAACACACATTTCTTGGTAGAATCGTGCAGGACTGAAATTTTTGATGTTTTTCTACTCCTCTCATGAGCCCAAACAAGTCTCTAAAAGCATGAGTTTGCAACTACTTTACTTTTGGAGAAAATTCAAAACATTCATTATTCAATAGAGCCCAATAGCAAAAATTAGGTTTTGAATGAAGAATCACATTTCTTGGTAGAATCATGCAGGATTGAAATTTTTGATGGTTTTTTACTCCTCTCAACAGCCCAAACAAGTTTCTAAAAGGATGAGTTTGCAACTACTTTACTTTTGGAGAAAATTCAAAACATTCATTATTCAATAGGGCCCAAACTATCAAAAACCAGCGGTTTCAATGAACACACATTTCTTGGTAGAATCATGCAGGACTGAAATTTTTGATGTTTTTCTACTCCTCTCATGAGCCCAAACAAGTCTCTAAAAGCATGAGTTTGCAACTACTTTACTTTTGGAGAAAATTCAAAACATTCATTATTCAATAGAGCCCAATAGCAAAAACCAGCGTTTTGAATGAAGAATCACATTTCTTGGTAGAATCATGCAGGATTGAAATTTTTGATGGTTTTTTACTCCTCTCAACAGCCCAAACAAGTTTCTAAAAGGATGAGTTTGCAACTACTTTACTTTTGGAGAAAATTCAAAACATTCATTATTCAATAGGGCCCAAACTATCAAAAACCAGCGGTTTCAATGAACACACATTTCTTGGTAGAATCATGCAGGACTGAAATTTTTGATGTTTTTCTACTCCTCTCATGAGCCCAAACAAGTCTCTAAAAGCATGAGTTTGCAACTACTTTACTTTTGGAGGAAATTCAAAACATTCATTATTCAATAGGGCCCAAACTATCAAAAACCAGCGGTTTGAATGAACACACATTTCTTGGTAGAATCATGCAGGACTGAAATTTTTGATGTTTTTCTACTCCTCTCATGAGCCCAAACAAGTCTCTAAAAGCATGAGTTTGCAACTACTTTACTTTTGGAGAAAATTCAAAACATTCATTATTCAATAGAGCCCAATAGCAAAAACCAGCGTTTTGAATGAAGAATCACATTTCTTGGTAGAATCATGCAGGATTGAAATTTTTGATGGTTTTTTACTCCTCTCAACAGCCCAAACAAGTTTCTAAAAGGATGAGTTTGCAACTACTTTACTTTTGGAGAAAATTCAAAACATTCATTATTCAATAGGGCCCAAACTATCAAAAACCAGCCGTTTCAATGAACACACATGTCTTGGTAGAATCATGCAGGACTGAAATTTTTGATGTTTTTCTACTCATATCATGAGCCCAAACAAGTCTCTAAAAGCATGAGTTTGCAACTACTTTACTTTTGGAGAAAATTCAAAACATTCATTATTCAATAGAGCCCAATAGCAAAAACCAGCGT